>NC_054479.1:120013903-121478278 GCF_017639515.1 Carcharodon carcharias | reverse complement strand
CTCCTCCTCCGCTCTCCTCTCTCCTCCTCCACTCTCCTCTCTCTCTCCTCTCTCTCTCCTCTCTCTCTCCTCTCTCTCCTCCTCTCTCTCTCTCCTCCTCTCTCTCTCCTCCTCTCTCTCTCTCCTCCTCTCTCTCTCTCCTCCTCTCTCTCTCTCCCTTTCTCTCTCTCTCCTCCTCTCTCTCTCTCCTCCTCTCTCTCTCTCCTCCTCTCTCTCTCTCCTCCTCCTCTCTCTCTCCTCCTCCTCTCTCCCTCTCTCTCCTCCTCTCCCCTCTCTCTCTCTCTCTCTCTCCTCTCTCTCTCCTCTCACTCTCCTCCTCCTCTCTCTCTCCTCCTCTGTCTCTCTCCCTCTCTCTCTTTCTCCTCCTCTCTCTCTCTCTCTCTCTCTCCTCCTCTCTCTCTCTCTCTCTCTCCTCCTCTCTCTCTCTCCCTCCTCCTCTTCTCTCCCTCCTCCTCTTCTCTCTCTCCTCCTCTCTCTCTCTCTCTCCTCCTTCTCTCTCCTCCTCCTTCTCTCTCCTCCTCCTTCTCTCTCCTCCTCCTCCTTCTCTCTCCTCTTCCTCCTCCTCTCTCTCTCCTCCTTCTCTCTCTCTCCTCCTCCTTCTCTCTTTCCTCTCTCCTCTCTCTCTCTCCTCCTCTCTCTCTTCCTCCTCCTCTCTCTCTTCCTCCTCCTCTCTCTCTTCCTCCTCCTCTCTCTCTTCTTCCTCCTCTCCCTCTCTTCCTCCTCTCTCTCTCTTCCTCCTCTCTCTCTCTTCCTCCTCTCTCTCTCTTCCTCCTCTCTCTCTCTTCCTCCTCTCTCTCTCTTCCTCCTCTCTCTCTCTTCCTCCTCTCTCTCTCTTCCTCCTCTCTCTCTTCCTCCTCTCTCTCTCTTCCTCCTCCTCTCTCTCTTCCTCCTCCTCTCTCTCTTCCTCCTCCTCTCTCTCTTCCTCCTCCTCTCTCTCTTCCTCCTCCTCTCTCTCTTCCTCCTCCTCTCTCTCTTCCTCCTCCTCTCTCTCTTCCTCCTCCTCTCTCTCTTCCTCCTCCTCTCTCTCTTCCTCCTCCTCTCTCTCTTCCTCCTCCTCTCTCTCTTCCTCCTCCTCTCTCTCTTCCTCCTCCTCTCTCTCTTCCTCCTCCTCTCTCTCTTCCTCCTCCTCTCTCTCTTCTCCTCCTCCTCTCTCTTCTCCTCCTCCTCTCTCTTCTCCTCCTCCTCTCTCTTCTCCTCCTCCTCTCTCTTCTCCTCCTCCTCCTCTCTCTTCTCCTCCTCCTCTCTCTTCTCCTCCTCCTCTCTCTTCTCCTCCTCTCTCTCTTCTCCTCCTCTCTCTCTTCTCCTCCTCTCTCTCTTCTCCTCCTCTCTCTCTTCTCCTCCTCTCTCTCTTCTCCTCTCTCTCTCTCTTCTCCTCTCTCTCTCTCTTCTCCTCCTCTCTCTCTTCTCCTCCTCTCTCTCTTCTCCTCTCTCTCTCTCTTCTCCTCCTCTCTCTCTCCTCCTCTCCTCCTCTTATTCTCCTCCTCTCACTCTTCTCCTCCTCTCTCTCTCTCCTCCTCTCTCATTTCACTCTCCTCCTCTCTCTCTTCTCCTCCTCTCTCTCTCTCTCCTCCTCTCTCTCTTCTCCTCCTCTCACTCTCCTCCTCTCTCTCTTCTCCTCCTCTCTCTCTTCTCCTCCTCTCTCTCTTCTCCTCCTCTCTCTCTTCTCCTCCTCTCTCTCTTCTCCTCCTCTCTCTCTTCTCCTCCTCTCTCTCTTCTCCTCCTCTCTCTCTTCTCCTCCTCTCTCTCTTCTCCTCCTCTCTCTCTTCTCCTCCTCTCTCTCTTCTCCTCCTCTCTCTCTTCTCCTCCTCTCTCTCTTCTCCTCCTCTCTCTCTTCTCCTCCTCTCTCTCTTCTCCTCCTCTCTCTCTTCCTCCTCCTCTCTCTCTCTTCCTCCTCCTCTCTCTCTCTTCCTCCTCCTCTCTCTCTCTTCCTCCTCCTCTCTCTCTCTTCCTCCTCCTCTCTCTCTTCCTCCTCCTCTCTCTCTCTTCCTCCTCCTCTCTCTCTCTTCCTCCTCCTCTCTCTCTCTTCCTCCTCCTCTCTCTCTCTTCCTCCTCCTCTCTCTCTCTTCCTCCTCCTCTCTCTCTCTTCCTCCTCCTCTCTCTCTCTTCCTCCTCCTCTCTCTCTCTTCCTCCTCCTCTCTCTCTCTTCCTCCTCCTCTCTCTCTCTTCCTCCTCCTCTCTCTCTCTTCCTCCTCCTCTCTCTCTCTTCCTCCTCCTCTCCCTCCTCCTCCTCTCTCTCTCTCTCTCCCTCCTCCTCTCTCTCTCTCCCTCCTCCTCTCTCTCTCTCCCTCCTCCTCTCTCTCTCTCACTCCTCCTCCCTCTCTCTCCCTCCTCCTCCCTCTCTCTCCCTCCTCCTCTCTCTCTCCCTCCTCCTCTCTCTCTCTCTCCCTCCTCCTCTCTCTCTCTCTCCCACCTCCTCTCTCTCTCTCTCCCTCCTCCTCTCTCTCTCTCTCTCTCCCTCCTCCTCTCTCTCTCTCTCTCCCTCCTCCTCTCTCTCTCTCTCTTCCTCCTCCTCTCTCTCTCTCTCTTCCTCCTCCTCTCTCTCTTCCTCCTCCTCTCTCTCTTCCTCCTCCTCTCTCTCTTCCTCCTCCTCTCTCTCTTCCTCCTCCTCTCTCTCTTCCTCCTCCTCTCTCTCTCTTCCTCCTCCTCTCTCTCTCTTCCTCCTCCTCTCTCTCTCTTCCTCCTCCTCTCTCTCTCTTCCTCCTCCTCTCTCTCTCTTCCTCCTCCTCTCTCTCTCTTCCTCCTCCTCTCTCTCTCTTCCTCCTCCTCTCTCTCTCTTCCTCCTCCTCTCTCTCTCTTCCTCCTCCTCTCTCTCTCTTCCTCCTCCTCTCTCTCTCTTCCTCCTCCTCTCTCTCTCTTCCTCCTCCTCTCTCTCTCTTCCTCCTCCTCTCTCTCTCTTCCTCCTCCTCTCTCTCTCTTCCTCCTCTCTCTCTCTCTTCCTCCTCCTCTCTCTCTCTCTTCCTCCTCCTCTCTCTCTCTCTTCCTCCTCCTCTCTCTCTTCCTCCTCCTCTCTCTCTTCCTCCTCCTCCTCTCTCTCTTCTCCTCCTCCTCTCTCTTCTCCTCCTCCTCTCTCTTCTCCTCCTCCTCTCTCTTCTCCTCCTCCTCTCTCTTCTCCTCCTCCTCTCTCTTCTCCTCCTCCTCTCTCTCTCCTCCTCCTCCTCTCACTCTCCTCCTCCTCCTCTCTCTTCTCCTCCTCCTCTCTCTTCTCCTCCTCTCTCTCTTCTCCTCCTCTCTCTCTTCTCCTCCTCTCTCTCTTCTCCTCCTCTCTCTCTTCTCCTCCTCTCTCTCTTCTCCTCCTCTCTCTCTTCTCCTCCTCTCTCTCTTCTCCTCCTCTCTCTCTTCTCCTCCTCTCTCTCTTCTCCTCCTCTCTCTCCCTCCTCCTCTCTCTCTCTCTCTCCCTCCTCCTCTCTCTCTCTCTCTCCCTCCTCCTCTCTCTCTCTCCCTCCTCCTCTCTCTCCCTAGTCCTGTCTCTCTCTCTCTCTCTCTCTCCCTAGTCCTCTCTCTCTCTCTCTCTCTCTCCCTAGTCCTCTCTCTCTCTCTCTCTCTCTCTCCCTCCTCCTCTCTCTCTCTCTCTCCCTCCTCCTCTCTCCCTCCTCCTCTCTCCCACCTCCTCTCTCCCTCCTCCTCTCCCTCCTCCTCTCCCTCCTCCTCTCTCCCTCCTCCGTCTCGCTCGCTCTCTCCTCCTCCGTCTCGCTCGCTCTCTCCTCCTCCGTCTCGCGCGCTCGCTCCTCCTCCGTCTCGCGCGCGCTCGCTCCTCCTCCTCCGTCTCGCGCGCGCTCGCTCCTCCTCCTCCGTCTCGCGCGCGCTCGCTCCTCCTCCTCCGTCTCGCGCGCGCTCGCTCCTCCTCCTCCGTCTCGCGCGCGCTCGCTCCTCCTCCTCCGTCTCGCGCGCGCTCGCTCCTCCTCCTCCGTCTCGCGCGCGCTCGCTCCTCCTCCTCCGTCTCGCGCGCGCTCGCTCCTCCTCCTCCGTCTCGCGCGCGCTCGCTCCTCCTCCTCCGTCTCGCGCGCGCTCGCTCCTCCCTCCGCCTCGCGCGCGCTCGCTCCTCCCTCCGCCTCGCGCGCGCTCGCTCCTCCCTCCGCCTCGCGCGCGCTCGCTCCTCCCTCCGCCTCGCGCGCGCTCGCTCCTCCCTCCGCCTCGCGCGCGCTCGCTCCTCCCTCCGCCTCGCGCGCGCTCGCTCCTCCCTCCGCCTCGCGCGCGCTCGCTCCTCCCTCCGCCTCGCGCTTATTATTGCATTATTGAAGTGGAATAAGGTGGTTATATAGGAAAAGTATTTTGTCCTTCCATTGAAACTTTCTACTGAACCTGATCTCGGTACTGGCGACCTTCCTCTCCTGAGGTCCGTTTAAAAATGTCGCCTGCAGGGCTGCATACGCATGTGTTTTGGCTGTCGGAATTACTGAACTACTGTGCCTCCTCGCTGGTTACCATCAGCTGGCTGACCTGTATGAGGGTGGCGGGGGGGGGGGGGGGGGGGGGTGGTGTATGTGGAGTAGATGTGTGTGTGAAAATTTAAAAGTTTATTTCATACGTCTCACATGTATGTCGAGATAGCCTTTAGGGAACCTTGTTATGATGTTGCTATAGATCAGTAATGCTGAATGCAAAAAGAAGTGTCAATAGTATCTGCTACTTTCTGACCAAGGTCCATGAGCTTGAGTGACTCAGTTGACGTAATGGACTGGTGAGCGCATAAAATATTATAATTTTCATATTTGCTTGTGTTGTATATTAGTCTATATTATGCAAACTTTAATAATTGTGTACTGAATGTTACTCTGCTGTTTTGTTTCTCTTGCCTATTCAGATTTTCATATTTGCTTGACTTATATATTTATACTATGCAAACTTTAATAATTATATACTGAATGTTACTATGCTGTTTCTCTTGCCTATTTTCTACCAGCAGTATGAAAGAGGTGGAATGAGGGCATGTGGAGGAAGCTGTCAGCTAATTGCTGGTTTTTAAAGAGGTTCACTTATTTAGTTGGATGTAAAACTTGTTGTAATTTATTTATGAAGAAACCCACCTATAATGAAATTATTAATGGAGTGAACATCTACAAAGGGCAAGTTTTTTTTTTTAATGTGCAGAGCTTCTTCTACTTTTCCCAGAAGGCATGATATGCTCCAACCTGAGGTGGTTTGGCATTTCCCAGTATGTAAATAAGATTGCCGTGGATACGTGTAGTGGGAATGCAAGAACAGCTGCAGTTCAGATAATTGGTATCGTCTTAACTTTCCAACTGAGACCTGACCATTAAAACACAAGGTAGCTTCTGTCTCTTGATAAACAATTGAATCTTTTAGGTGGTATGGAAATGCTGCATGTTGTACCCAGTAGGATATGAAAGGAAAAATGGTTAGAATCACGAGATGGTGATTTAGGAAAGTTTTATTTTATGCTGAATGTAGGTACAGAGAGCAGGTGGAATAACTTCAAAGCGTAATTGTTCTATGTGTATTAGCTCCTTTTATAAGTCTCTCCAAAGAGTTTTTAAAAATTGGCTTCTTGTTTCTCAAGGGACTAAATTAAAAAGCAGAACTACAAAGATCATAATCTCTGGATTGCTACTTGAGCCATGAGCAAATTGGCCTAGGGTAAATATGATCACAGAGATGAATGTATGGCTCAAAGATTGTTGTGGGAGAAATGGGTTTCGATTCATGAGGCACTAACACCAGTACTGGGGAAAGAGGGAGCTGTACCTTTGGGATAGCCTTCACCTGAGCCATGCTGGGACCAGTGTCTTGGCAAATTGTATAACTAAGGCTGTAGAGATGGCTTTGAATTAGATAGTGGGGGTGGGCGGGCGGGTGGAGGGATCACATGAGAGATTTGGAAAGTTAAAGAGAAAGGATGAGCCAATAGTACAAGGTAGTGATGGAGATAATGGTAACCAGGGTGTGACAGGAAGAGACAGAGCGTACAAACATCACAGTGCCCCAGCAAATAAGGTCAGATTAGAGTAAAATGGTATAAAGACAGAATTGAAGGCTCTTGTTAGGAATGCTTTGTGGATTTGGATAAAGATGGATGAATTGTTAACACAAAAATAAAGTAAATAAGTGATATGATAGCCATTAGAGAGACATGGTTGCAAAGTGACCAAGGCTTGGGACCTGAATCTTCAAGGGTACTTGATATTTTGGAAGGGCAGGAAGAAAAGGAGGTCTAGAAACTCTGATAGTAAAGGATAAGATCAGTACAGTAGTGAGAAATTATCTTCATTTGGAGGATCAAAATGTAGAATCCGTTTAGGTGGAGCTAAGAAATAGCAAAGGAATGGCTTATAAACTCCCTGACAGCAGCTACGTTGTAGGACAGAATATAAAAGCAAAATGCTGTGGATGCTGGAAATCTGAAATGAAAACAGAAAATGCTGATAAAACTCAGGTCTGGCAGCATCTGTGGAAAGAGAAACAGTTAACATTTCGAGTCCATATGACTCTTCCCTCTGACATTAACTACATTGTAGGCCATAGTATTAATCAAGAAATAATGAGGACTTGTAAGAAAGGTACTGCAATAATCATGGGCGGCTTTAATCTTCATGTAGATTGTTTAAATCAAATTGACAAAGGTAGTCTGCAGGCTGAGTTCATAGAGTATATTTGGGACAATTTCTTAAAAGCATATTCTGGAACCAGGCTATTTTATACCTGGCAATGTGGAATGAGACAGCATTAATTAATGACCTCATGCCAAAGGATCCCCCTTGGTGAGAATGATCATAACATGAAAGAATTTTACATTCAGTTTGAGGGTGAGAAATTTGGGTTTGAAACAAAGTGACTTAAATGTAAAGGCAATCACAAGACTTTGAGGATAGAGTTGGCTCAAGTGGAATGGAAAAATAGGCTAAAAACTAAGACAGTGGAGTAGCAAGGAGATATTTCATAACTGTCAACAAATATATATTCCATTGAAATATATATTTATGTGAAAGCTAACTCAAGAAGTTGAGGACAGTATCAAATTGGAAGAAAAGGTGTGTAAGCTGTAAAGATTAGTGGTAGCCTAGAAGATTAGGAAAATTTTAGAACCCAACAAAGGATGACTAAAAAATAATAGGAGAAAATGTAGAAAATAGGAGTATGAGAGAAACTAGCAAGAAATATAAAAACAGACAGTAAAAGCTTCTACAAATATATGAAAAGGAAAAGAGTAGTTAAATGAGCATTGGTCCCTTAGTGTGAGACTGGGGAATTAATAATGGGAAATAAGGAAACGGCAGAGACTTTGAACAAGTAATTTTTACCTATCTCCATGGTAGAAGACACAAATATAGTAGAAAAGCTGGGGGCAAAAGAGACAGGGGAACTTGGAACAATCACAATTACTAAAGAAAAGGTACTGGGCAAACTAATGGGACTAAAAGCTGACAAGTCCCCTGGACCTGATGGCCTGCGTTCTTGGGTCTGAAAAGAAGTGGCTGCGGAGATAATGGATGCATTGGTTGTAATTTTCCAAAAGTTCCTAGATTCTGCAAATTAGGAAAACTGCAAATGTAACATGTCTGTTCAAGAAAGGAAGGGGATAGAGAACAAGAAATTATAGGCCAGTTAGTTTAACATGTCATTGTGAAAATGCTCGAATCAATTATTGAGGAGGTATTAGCAGGACTTAATATAATCAGGCAGAGTCAACATGGTTAAAAACAAAAAAACTGCGGATGCTGGAAATCCAAAACAAAAACAGAATTACCTGGAAAAACTCAGCAGGTCTGGCAGCATCAGCGGAGAAGAAAAGAGTTGACGCTTCGAGTCCTCATGACCCTCCGACAGAACTTGAGTTCGAGTCCAAGAAAGAGTTGAAATATAAGCTGGTTTAAGGTGTGTGTGTGGGGGGCGGAGAGATAGAGAGAGCATTACCCTCTCTCTATCTCTCCGCCCCCCCACACACACACCTTAAACCAGCTTATATTTCAACTCTTTCTTGGACTCGAACTCAAGTTCTGTCGAAGGGTCATGAGGACTTGAAACGTCAACTCTTTTCTTCTCCGCCGATGCTGCCAGACCTGCTGAGTTTTTCCAGGTAATTCTGTTTAGAGTCAACATGGTGTTGTGAAAGGGAAATCATGTTTGACAAATTTATTAAGAGTTTTTTTGAAGCAACAAGCAGGGTGGATAAAGGAGTACCAGTAGAGGTAGTGTATTTGGGTTTCCAAAAGACATTCATGAAGGTGCCACATACAAACTTACCACACAAGATAAGAGCTCATGGTTTTGGGGATTATACATTTAGTGTGGTCAGAGGATTGGTTAACAAACAGGAAACAGACTCTAGATAAATGAATAATTTTCAGGTTGGCAAACTAATCCCTGTGGCACTCCACTAGCTGGGGCCTCAACTTATCTAGCTTGCCCTTAAGGGTGCCTATACTATTTGCCTCAACCACTCCTCGTAGTAGTGAGTTCTACATTCTCTCAATTTCTGGGTAAGGAAATTTTTTTTTGAATTCCCTATTTGATCTCACGAGGGCTATCTTCTGTTGGTGGCCTCTAGTTTTGCTGTTCCCCACAGGTGGGAACACTCTGTCTGCCTAGCAAAAACTTCATTACACGAACTCCCTGTTTTAAGCCGCCCTGCTTAAGGTCTTTTCATTTCAGTTTTTTTTTCTGGGCCTGTTTCTCTGTTTTTAAGCTGCGGTTTCTGTTGTTGCACACATCGTGCATCATTGTGCATCAGCTTGTTTAATGTTGATGTAATGTTGGGTCCCGCGACCCGATCGCCACTTTGGAGTGGCCTCTCCCACTCCTGGAGGCGCTTCCCACCCCCCCCCACCCCACCCCACCCTTGCTGCTTTCCTACCCAACGCTCGCTGCTTCCCGTCTCCTGAGCCCTCACTCACGGGAGAGGAAGTGGCGAGTGGGAAGGGATGGGAGAAGAAGGGAGTAAGTCTGTGGGAGAGGTGGTGAACAGATGGTAAGTAGAAAGAGCTAGCATATACAGTATCTATTTTATATTAAATTTTATATCTTAAAACTTATTTACCAATATAGGAATTTAGCAATGTAAAGTATTTCAGCTTACAGGGTATAATGTTTTAATGTTGTTTTTCTGATGAGGAAAGTCCTACAGAAACTAACCACAGCTTTTATAATGGTTTTAATGGGAAAATGTGATTTGTGCAAAGTCACAATTTTCAGGAATGCACCACAACTTAAAATGAGGACTTTTGTAATTTTAAAGACCTCTGTTAGGTTCCCCCCTCAGCTTCTTCTTTTCAAGAGGAAACAGACACAGCCTGTACTTTTCTGGTGACTATAAGCTTGCGGTTCCGCTATTATCATTGTAAATTTTTTTTGCACCCCCTACAGTGCCTATAATCATTTTTATAGTATAACAACCAGGTTGAGAAAAAATGGTGGAACGGTGGCTGGGATTTGAGGGTGAAGGGTTGCTGGGGGTTGTTGCAGGGGACATGGAAGCAAAACCAGATTCTGGGAGTCGGCAGGTTGGGGTGGGCATGTCTATTTTCATGGGGGTGGGCTCCTATGGGATGGAGGGTGATGTGGGAGGGTTTTAGGGTAACTGGGGAGGTCAAAGGTTTCACCAGGAGGGTCACTGGTTATGGGCAGGGGAGAGTGTATGGTTCACAGGGTGGAGGGGGGAGTTTGGAATGTGTTGGACGCTACTGGAAAATTCACATGCACCATGGCCGCTTCCAACTAGAGCATTGAGGTGGGAATCTCAAAATGTTGCTTGGGAGTTGTCAACAGGGCTGGGTGGAGCGGCAGGTCAGCTCAACTGGACAACTGAAGTGGATCCCCAGCATGTAGTACTGACAATGAAACGCCTTAGCAATGGATGAGCCTGTGAAGAGCAAAGGCTTAGTGTGAGAGGAAGACTTGTTGCACATGGCTCATGAGGCCCCTGGCAAAAATCTTTTCCTCCCTGCACATACGTGATTCCAGGCAACAGACTCTGCCTGGGGTGTCCCCTTGAAGATGGGGTGAGGCACAGATTACAAATTGCAATTAAACCACATTTGACCTCATTAAAGTGCAAGTGTAGTCTATTTACAAAAATGTAAGAATATTAACAATTATAGTGCTACCACTTCCTCTAGGTGCTCGCTGATATACACAGCAAGGGCGGAGGCTGCCTGCTGACCAGCTTGCCCTGTTGTCTTGTATGACCTTGGCAGATGTCTTCTGGAGACCTGAGGCCTGGAGGGCCCCAGCTTCCTTTGGCTGTCCAGCTGAGGGGTAGCTGCTCCCTCTGCTGTCAGAAGAAGCAGCTGAAAGGGTCACAGACAAGGGGGATTACAAGAGCTGGACACACTCGGGTCCTGAGTGGAGGTCCCAGGGATGTTCAACAGCTACTCCTCCTCCCTTTGAGTGCCTGAGAGTTCTTCCCTGACTTCTTGGAGTTAAGGGGCACATGGAGAGAGACTGTAGTTCCCCCATCCCCCTCTTGCGTAGCCACAGCATGACTACAGCGATGGAGTGCAGGTCTGTGTGCATCTCTGACAGAAACTTGGCATTCTGCTGGGTTGGGTTCTCCATGACGTTCGCCATCCTCCCCATTCCAAGAAGACCTCGGAGCCACGTCAGCGAGTAGGCAGGCAGACTCCTCGGCCTCACATGCCACTCTGCTGAGGACCTCTGCCACCTCTGCCTGATGTTCCCCTGCCTCTTGTAGCATCTCGTGCAGGACAGATCCCAGGGGCTCATCGCCTGACTTGGACTCCACAACAGTTCTCCAACAGCTGTGAGTGCTGGTAAGCTTGGCTGAACATGCCTCTTTCTGTTGGGAACACATGTTGTGTGGTGACTGCCAGAATGTGAGACCCTGCCTGAACTAGACCTAGTACCCACTGAGTAGTGGGCCGTGGAGGGTGCAGTTGACTGCTGAGAGTGCATGAGAGCAAGTGGTTACATGAGCTGCCTCCAACATGGAGGAACACATAAACCTTAGGCTTCTATGTGACGACATAATCCGTGAATCCTTACTGGATGTAGGCTGCCCGCCGGCCTCTTCATCTGCGCAAGTTCGGCCCCTGAGCCTCCCTTGCCAGCTTAGCTGCCTGCTCCTCAAGCTCTGTAAGGTGCCTCAGTTCAGAAGGGCCCCCCTCCCGCCTCCTCTCCCGTTCTCCCTCCTCTCTCGTAACTTATCCTGTGCCAAGAGGGAAGGTGGGGTTGAGAGTAATTGGGTTTCATGTATCTTTCTCATGCTTCCCTCCTTACAAATAAACCACCGGATTATATGCCATGTGATTGATGCACTGCAGTTTGTCCTTAAGAGCTCTGGGGCTACACCCTCCTGAGCGGTGAGCTATGCAGATAAAAGGATAAGGCACACAGAGGCATGTCTTTGGTGGTGTTGTTGGTGCCCTTAATGTCTAGTCCCCTTTTTCACCCCCTCTCCACACCCAGCATCGGCCTCTCCACCTGCAGACTAGATGGACTGCAATGGGGCTATGAGGCATCACCTTATCGCATTGAGTGATTCTTTTATGATTGGGCCCTTGCCACTGAGGCTCATGTCCCCTCTACCATTCAGTGAGTGTGAGCAGTTGAGGGTTCACTAACCCTGGCAGCACAGATGAGGTCGTTCATCTGTTTCCAACGCCGTAGGGCAATCCTCCAGTGGAGGCCTTGGGCACTGACCACCCTGGCAACTCCATCCACGCAGGGTTGGTCACACGACTCGGCCACCTCCTTCCATCCTTGGGATACAGGATGTCCCTCCTGGCCTCAATTGCATTGAGCAGCTCATCCAGGGAAGCGTCACTGGGATCTGGGGTTACCTCCTTCCATGGTGGGTTCATGACAAAAGTTGATGCCTGGGTGCCTTCTAAATATGGCATTCAAATATGATAGTGGAGCGTGCGTTATCCTACCCGCCCCACCGAGCAGTGCACGGGAAACCCCGACTGCATAATTAATTAGCCCAGTATAATGCAATTCTGCACGAATTCCCACCTCACTCTGTGGCAGGAAACACTCTAGGTTCCTGCCCCCACCTCAGGCCCCTTTGGCATGGAGTGGAAAATCCCAGTCAGTGTTCATAATGCAAAACATCAGTCTTTGAAAATGGGAGGTCAGAAATGATCTAAGTTTGGATTTTTGAGGTTGGAGGAGAAGTAATAGAAGAGCAAAAGAGTGGGAAACGCTACAGTTATGAGGCCATGGGGAAATAATAAGGGTAGGGAAAAGTGGGGCGAAACTTCCTTTCTCATTTACAAAAATAAAATACTGCAGATTCTGGAAATCAGAAATAAAAACAGAAAATGTTGGAATTGCTGACCATCACTGACCTGAAATGTTAACGTTGCAGATGCTGCTTGGCCAATTGAGTATTTCCAGCATTTTCTGTTGTTACTTATTTTCTCTTACTGGCTTTATTTTTTCTCCCCACTGCGCAACACCCACCCCTTTCTCCTGAAGTTGTTGACTCTGTGCTCGAGCGTAACTCCATAGATAATTTCTGGTACCACGCCCAGGTTTTTTTATTATTCATTCATAGCTAGGCCAGCATTTATGGCCCATCCCTGATTTCCCTTGAGATGGTGGTGGTGAACTATTGCAGCCCTGTGTTGTAGGTACACCCACAGTGCTGTTAGGGAGGGAGTTCCAGGATTTTGACCCAGCAATAGTGAAGGAACGGTGATATATTTCCAAATCAGGATGGTGAATGGCTTGGAGGGGAATCTCCAGGTGGTGATGTTTCCATGTGTCTGCTGCCCTTGTCTTCTAGATGTTAGCGGTCCTGAGTTTAGAAAGTGCTGCCTAAGGAGCCTTGGTGAGTTCCTGCAGTGCATTTTGAAGATGGTACGCATTGCTGCCAATGTGCCTTGGTGGTGGAGGGAGTGAATGTTTGTGGATGGTTTGCCTGTCAAGCGGCTCCTTTGTCCTGGATGGTGTCAAGCTTCTTGAGTGTTGGAGTTGCAATCATCCAGGCAAGTAGAGAGTATTCCATCACACTCCTGACTTGTGCCTTGTAGATGGTGGACAGGCTTTGGGGAGTCGAGGTGAGTTAGTTGCCACAGGATTCTGAACCTCTGACCTACTCTTGTAGTCACTATTTATATGGCTAGTCCAGTTTGGTTTCTAGTCAGTGGTAACACTCAGGATGTTGATAGTGGGGGATTCAGCAATGGTAATGCCATTGAATGTCAAGGGGTGATGATTAAATTCTCTCGTTGGAGATGGTCATTGCCTGGCACTTGTGTGGTGTGTATGTTACTTGTCACTTGTCAGCCCAAGCTTGGATATTGTCCAGGTATTGCTGCAATTGGACATTGACTGCTTCAGTATCTGAGGAGTCGCGAATGGTGCTAAACATTGTGCAATCATCAGTACATTGACTTCAGACCCACAAGAATATGATTAACTCTTAAATGCCCCCTGAAATGGCCTAGCAAACACTCAGTTGTATCAAAAAACTACAAAGTCTCTTAAAAAAAAGAATGAAACCAGACAGACCACCCAGTGTAGACCTAGGCGCCAGAAATGACAACAGCAAACTCGACCCTGCAAAGTCCTCCATACTAACATCTGGCCGCTCATGCCAAAATTGGGAGAGCTGTATCATGGCCTGACGTAGTCATGCTCACAAACATACCTAACAGATCATGTCCCAGACACCCACCGGCAGGACAGACAAAGCAGAGGTGGCAGCACAGTGATATACAGTCAGGAGGGAGTTGCCCTGGGAGTCCTCAACATTGACACCTGACCCCATGAAGTCTCATGGCATCAGGTCAGACAAGGAAACTCCTACTGATTATCGCACCCTCCTCAGCTGATGAATCTGTTCTCCTCCATGTTGAGCATCACTTGGAGGAAGCACTGAGGGTGGCAATGTACTCTTGGTGGGAGACTTTAATGCCCATCAGCAAGAGTGGCTCAGTAGCACAACTACTGACTGAGCTGACCAAGTCCTAAGTGACATAGCTCCCAGACTGGGTCTGCGGCAGGTGGTGAAGGAACTAATAACAGGGAAAAACATACTTGACCTCATCCTCACCAACCTGCCAGGCATCTACCTGGCTATATGAAAAATTGCCCAGCTATGTGCTCTGTGTACACACACAAATTCAGGACAAATCAAACCTGGCCAATTACCGCCCCATCAGTCTACTCTTGAACATCAACAGTGCTGTCAAGCAGCACTTGCTTGGCAATATCCTGCTCACTGACACCCAATTTGGGTTCCGCCACAGCCACTCAGCTCCTGACCCCTCATTACAGCCCTGGTTCAAATATGGACAAAAGAGCTGAACTCCTAAGGTGAGAGTGATTGCCCTTGACATCAAGGCAACATTTGACCGATTTGAGGCATCAAGGAGCTCTAGCAAAACTGGAGTCAATGGGAATCGGGGGGAGAAATCTCCACTGGTTGAAGTCATACCTAGCACAAAGGAAGATGGTTGTGGTTGTTGGTCAGTCATCACTGGTCCAGGAGATCACTGCAGGAATTGCTTAGGATAGTGTCCTTGGCCCAACCATCTTCAGCTGCTTCCTCAATAACTACCTTCCATCATAAGGTCAAAAGTGGGAATGTTTGTTGATTGCACAATGTTCCGCACCATTCGCGACTCCTCAGATCCTGAAGCAGTCCACATCCAGGCTTGAGCTGAGAATTGATAAGTCACGATCCTGCCACACATGTGCCAGGTAATCTTCAACAAGAGAGAATCTAACCATCTCCCCTTGACATTCAATGGCATTACCTTTGCTGAATTTCCCACTATCAACCCCCCTGGGGGTTACCATTGGCCAGAAACTGAACTGGACTAGCTATATAAATACTCTATGGTGAGTGACTCATCTCCTGACTCCGCAAAGCCTGTCCACCATCTACAAGGCGCAAGTCAGGGGTGTGATGGAATACTCTCCACTTGTCTGGATGAGTGCAGCTCCCACAACACTCAGGAAGCTTGACACTGTACAGGACAAAGCAGCCCGCTTGATTGGCACCACATCTGCAAACATTCACTCTCTCTGCTACCAACACACAGTAGCAGCAGTGTTGACCATTTACAAGATGCACTACAGGAATTCACCAAGTCCCCTTTGACAGCATTTTCCAAACCTACGACCACTACCATCTAGAAGGACAAGGGCAGCAAATTGATGGGAACACTACAGTTCCCCTCCAATTCACTCACTATCCTGACTTGGAAATATATCGCCATTCCTTCACTGTTGTTGGGTCAAAATCCTGGAATTCCCTTCCTAACAGCACTGTGGGTGTACCTATACCACATGGCCTGCAAGCAGTTCAAGAAGGCAGCTCACCACCACCTTCTCAAAGGGCAACCAGGGACGGGCAATAAATGCTGGCAAGCCAGCGAAGCCCACACCTGGTGAATAAATTAAAAAAGAAGGAAACATCCCCACTTCTGACCTTATGATTGGAAGGAAGGTCATTGATGAAGCAGCTGAAGATGACTGGGCCTAGGGCACTACCCTGAGGAGCTCCTGCAGTGATGTCCTGGAACTGAGATGATTGACCTCCAAAAACCACAAGTATCTTCCTTTATGACTCCAACCAGTAGAGAGTTTCCTTCCTGATTTCCATGAACTCCAGTTTAGCTAGGTCTCCTTGATACTGCCCTTGATCAAATGCTGCCTTGATGTCAAGGGCAGTCACTCGCACCTTATCTCTGGAGTTCAGCTCTTTTGCCCATGCTCGAACCAAGGCTGTAATGAGATCAGGACTTGAATGGCCCTGGCAGAACCCAAAACGAGCACCAATGAGCAGGTTATTGCTAAGCAAGTGCCACTTGATAGCACTATTGATGACCCTTCCATCACTCTGCTGATGATGGAGAATAGACTCATAAGGTGAAAGTTGGCTGGGTTGTATTTAGCTTGCTTTTTATGTACAGGACATACCTGTGCAATTTTCCACTTTGCTGGGTAGATGCCAGTGTTGTAGCTGTACTGGAACAGCTTGATTAGGGACATAGCAAGTTCTGGAGCACAAGTCTTCAGTGGTATTGCTGGAATATTGTCAGGGCCCATAGCCTTTGCAGAATCCAGTGCCTTCAGCTGTTTCTTGATATTGCATGGTGTGAATTGAGTTAGCTGAAGATTAACTGGCATCTGTGATGCTGGGGACCTCTGGAGGAGGCTGAGATGGATCATCCATTCAACACCTCTGGCTGAAATGACACTTTGTGCAACTGTGGGGCATCTTGGTCAAGCCAATTTAGTACTGATATCCATGTCTATATTTCCAGCCAGAGTTACTGAAGGGGGACCACAACTGGTTGCTTCCCTTGCCTTTCTGAAGGGCATTTAGGCCAATTTCATCCCCACTTACGTTTGCTGATTTGATGATTCAACTTGGAATGTTGCTCACATGTTGAGTCATCAGACAAACAACGTAGGATGGAAAAAGTGTGTGTGGGATGTCATATTTGGAAACATGTTGTGCCAGCATTCGATTTCACAACCTTTAGATTTCTATCAGAGAAACTGGTGATTAAAGGCAAGGTTTCACCCACATTATGGTACTCGAAGCATTTTATTTGTTTATGAAAAAATAAACAATTCACAAGCTCCCAACTAAAGGTGTTGCTAGCTTTTTTGTTTTCTTAGCACTTTGCTGGATTTCATGTTCAACACGAGTCATAGTCATAGAGGTCTACAGCACAGAAAAAGGCCCATCGAGTCTACACCGGTCAAACAAGTACCTAACTATTTTAATCCCATTTTCCAGAACGAGGCCCATAGCCTTGAATGCCATGGCATCGCAAGTGCACATCCAAATACTACTAAAATGTTATGAGGGCTTCTGCCTCTACCTCCCTTTTCAGGCAGTGAGATCCAGATTCCCACCGCCCTCTGGGTGAAAAAATTCTTCCTCACATCTCCTCTAAATTTCCTGCCCCTTACCTTAAATCTATGCCCCCTGGTTATTACGAAGAAAGTAACATTTTTATTTTGTGCCCAACATCCACATGAAGAGCTCCTGCATCAGATACAGCGTAAGTTAGTTCCAGGAAGCATAGGAAATGCTCTAGACTATGCATTTTGTAAACAATATGCTTTTAATCATGTCCTCAAGCTGTGTCACATGTATTTCCACAGACTGTCAGCCTTGTCTCTGTGGGTTACACTCTTTGAGTCAGCAGGTCACGGGTTCAGGTCCCACTCCAGAGAACTGAGCGTGCGTTCTAGGTTGACATGCTGGTACAGTACTGAGGGAGTGCTGCATTCTCTGAGATACCTTCTTTTTGGATGGGATGTTAAACCAATGCCTATCTGCAATCTCTGAGACATAAAAGATCTCATGTATACTACGTGAAGAAGAGCAGGGGAGTTCTCCCTAGTGCCTGACCAATTATCCCATCATAAAAAAATCAGATTATATGATTAACGCCATTGCTGTTGTGTCATATTTCCTATGCTTTTGAAGTGTGACACTGGCTGTACAATACTCGGGGTCCTAAGGTTGTGAAAGTCGTAATAGAAATGCACATTCCATCCTTCCTGTTAAGTCTCCATGACTCTAGTGCAGAGGGAGAAGATTATGTAAATAAATGGAACTCCAGTTCTGAATCTCCAGTTCTACTCACGCCAGCCTTTGATTCTGTTTACTCTCTCATCACATTTTTCTATATTCTGGTCATTCCTGTGGAATTCCTGAGACATAAAGGCAGATTTACAGCACAGAAGGAAGACAGCTGAAAAAAAAGCTATCTAAATTCCACCTTTCAGCTCCTGGTCTACAGCTTATGACACCTCAAGTGCTTTTTAACTGTGATAAGTATTTCTGCATTTATTACCCTTTTCAGGCAGTGAGTTCCAGATCCCAACCATCCTCTTTGGGTGAAAAAAATTACTCCTCAACTGTCCTCCCCTATTCCTTCTACTAGTTACTTTTAATTTATGCCCTTGGGTTATTGACTCTGCTAATGGAAATAGATCCTTCCTATCCACTCTGTCTAGACCTGTCATAATGTTGTACAGCTCCAATTGAATTTCCCCTCAGCCTCTTCTGTTCCAAAGAAAACAACCCCAATCTATCCAATTCTGCAACCTGGCAACATCTTCAGAAATCTCTCTTTACCCTCTCTGGTGCAATCATATCCTGTCTGTAATGTGATGACTAGTTAAAAGTATGCGGTACTGTAGCTGTGTTCTATATTTTATATGGTTTTAGCATAACCTCCCAGCTCTATACTGGAGGCCTCAACTAATAAAGGAAAGTATTCCATATGCCTTGATCACTTTTTCTACCAGCCCTACTACCTTCAGGTCCCTCTTCTGGTACATTGCTCAGATTCTTACACTTTATTGTGTATTCCCTTACCTTGTGTCACCTTCCCAAATGTATTACCTTGCATTTCTCTTGAGTGAATTTAATTTGCCATTTTTTTACCCACCTGATATCTTACTGCAATCTAGGATAGCCAGTTGTAAACTTCTCGATTTAATAGCCCTTGCATTTAAGTCTAAATCATTGATATATTCCACAAACAGCATGGGACCTAGCATGGAGTGC
This sequence comes from Carcharodon carcharias, assembly GCF_017639515.1. Classification (NCBI taxonomy): domain Eukaryota; kingdom Metazoa; phylum Chordata; class Chondrichthyes; order Lamniformes; family Lamnidae; genus Carcharodon; species Carcharodon carcharias. Next base: position 121,459,812 of record NC_054479.1, on the reverse strand, counting down.
TGCAGAATTCAATAGAAACAGTCTTCCAGTCACACACACACACACACACACACACACACACACACACACACACACACACACACACACCTGTCAACCATAATCCATTGCTTCCTGCCCCTGTAAATTTCTGGTTTTTAAGGAGCTGGGCTACCAAAACTCCTTGAACCCTAATAACCAGCCTGGTAGGATTCTACTGCAATTTCCAAGGCACAAGTGAAAGGATAGCTTATTTTCACATGGTTTTTTTTTGGCTTTTTTCCTTTCTCAAAGCTATTTTATCAAACTAAACACCCAACAACAACTTCCATTTTATATAGCACCTTCAATATAGTTAAAAATGTCATATGGTGCCTCAGGAGTTATCAGATAAAATTTGATGCCGAGCCACATAGAGATATTAGGACAAATAAGCGCTCTGTTTTAAGGAATGATTTTGAAGGAGAACGTTTAGGGGGAGAATTCCAGAGCTTGGGGCGTAGGCTGCTGAAAGCATGGCCACCAATGGAGCGGTTAAAAATGGGTGACACACAAGAGGCCGGAATTGGTGGAATAGATATCTCAGAGATGGTAGTGCCTTAGGAGGTTACAGAGATGGGGAGGGACAGGGCCATGGAGGGATTTGAAAATGCTGGTAACAATTTTAAAATCAAACCCTTCTAAAACTTGGATGCTTCAAGATGGTCAAACCCTGACCCTCCTTCCGGTTTTCTACTCTTTTTAATAGGAAATATTTCTCAGGCACCAGAAGCCCTTGAGTACATTGCTTAAATACTTCATTCTTCAGGAATAAGTTGACAAGTCCTTGCAAGTTATTCAACAGAAAGTCGAAGCTGCAGTTGTAGATGGCATCAGAGCTGAATAAGATCTTAAGTAACTTTCTGTTCCTCCTGACGGAAAGTTTCTCATGCAAAAATATTTTTTATGATGAATGATGCCACCTGGGACTATATTTTCCTCAGTTTACTAATTTTAGGTTTTTTTTTAAAAAGTGAGAGTGAATCAGGGAATGCAGCTGAGACTTCAAGCTAGGAGCATTCTACACTTCAACTGCATCTCAGCCCAGTGGAGACACGGCTGAAGTTCTAAACTGGCAAGTTGACAAAAGTCATTAACATTCTTACAGAAGCAGTCTGGGTTGCAGTAATTAGGATTTTCTGGGATAGCAAAACAATCCAGGCATACCAGAAGACAGGAGAATGAATAGAATGTAAGGATCTTTTTAATAATATTCAAAATGTTGAATATTGAGCAAGCCAATCAGTGATGCACAATGAAGAATACTCCAAAAGTGTTCACAGAACTTATATTTTTAAGAAAAATTCAGTTGGCTCTACAGATTAAAACCCACTAGTAATTAACCCACCATTTCACAAAATATGCAACACAGAAACAGGCCATTCAGCCCAATTAAGTCTGTAGCTTTTTGGTGTTTGCCTTTTTTCCCGGGCTGCAGGAGTCTTATTTGTTTTGTCTGTTTCAACTCCAGGCATACCTTGTCCCCCACACCCTGCCAGTGAACCCGGATTGTTTCAGCTACTCATGTTCTGCATCCCATCATGTGTTTTTCTTTAAATGTTATGCTTCTTTCTATCACTCTTGTACAGCTTTCCTTCGAAGCTGGGTGAATGCATGGCTATGCGGCCACATAACAATTGGGAATGTGTTGCATGGGGAACAAACACAAGTCAGCGGCCTCATTGAGCATCTGGGGAGCAAACGTAGTTTTGATGGCCCAGTGGGGTTGTTTTTAATTTTCCCATTGTTTTCCCTGGGGGAAATGCTGACTCATCTGTGTTAAGGAGATACTGTTGCTTGCAGTGTTTTTACACAGGTCCCAAACATCCGCCAGAGGATGCTGCACCGAAATGGTTCCCCAGCTGCAGTAAGCTCCAGTGCAAAAGTCCATAGAAGGTCTGTGAGCAAGTGCAAGTGTAATGAAAGGCGGATGCTGTTCATTAGCTGCTGACCGCCAAGTCTTGCCTGAAGTACTTTATATCCTTTTAATAAACTTGGAATGGGAAAATGTGAAGAACCTCATTCTTTCCACAGACCATTGGCAGTCAAAAATGGTCTATTCGCTCTTTCTGTCTCCCAAGGGAAAGTGATCAAATTACAATTAAGTTTTCACAATCCCTTTTTCTAAAATCTTTCTTCCTAAACCTCTAAAACCAACTGAGCAAATCCTCATGCTGTATGTCTTTCACCGCACACATTAATCTGCCTCAGCCTAAAGGTCAACAGTCTCAACAGGACCAGAACCATCTTGTTATTCGAACAATAACTGCATTTGTATATGTCTCTTCCAATATGATAGACATAAAAAGAATCCTCAAAGTCCTTGATAAGAACATAAATCTACCTCAACTCTACCTTCTCCCACTATACTCATTGCTTGATTCCTTTAGTATCCAAAAATCTCTATCAATTTCTGTCTTGAATATACTCATCAACTGAGCATCCCACAGCTGTCTGTGGTAGAGAGCATGGACCAAGTAGTCATAGAAGAATTAGCAAAGGGCATCGAAAGCAGAATCAAAAATTTCCATTATGTAGCGGCCTTAAAGATGGGAAGGAAAGTAGTGTGGCTGAAAACGTTTGTTTAATGAGAGCGTTCCAAAGGATAGAACATTCATGGCTGAAAGCTGCTTCAAGTTATGAATGCTAAGCTGAATTGCAGAGGCACACAGTCATATGGTATGGACTGGGGTGTGACACTGGAAACTAAGCATGGAGGAAGGTGTAAATTAAGAGAAAAGTTTTGAATGCTGGAAACCAACAATCATAATGATTCTTACCAACAAGTGGAATGTAATGTGGAATAGGATGCAAGTTCCAAATTAAGTATAGGAAGAAATTTCAGAAGCTAGTGAAGAGAACATTCATAAAGGGAATGAAGGCATTATTCATGGTTTCAATAATAGCACAGACAAAGCAGTGTTGTTTTGTAAAGGTTGATGTCTGTGATCTTGGCAATTGATAGAATATGGGGCTCTCAAGTCAGATTAAGGTTGAGCAGTACAGAGAGGTTGTCAGGTTCAGCCTGACTGAGTGTCCAGGGAGGGCAATGGATTTGGGAGCAAATATAGTTTTGAAGGCCAAATGGGATAGTTTTTCATTTCTCCCATGTTTTCCCTGGAGGAAGCACTGATTCATCCTGACCAAATTCCCAAACAAGCCGGGATTTAATGCCATCAGTCTGGTGATCAAACTGAAATTCCCTTTGCTGGGAATGTAGCCCATAGATGCACATGTTTATAAAGGTGTTGGGGGCAGTAGAAATAATCTGCTTACTGTTTAGCTGCATTTGTTGGACTTTGTGCTGTTGAACTATTGGCAACTTACTTAGAATATTCCTGGAAAAACCTGGTTTCGTTGATGTGAGGAAGTTTGCTTTTGGTATTGCTACAAGCTGCACGAGATGTGTGTGTGTGGACTGACCTTTGATTGCAGCCAATTGTTCAAAAGTTTGTTCAAGTGTTCCTGATGCATCACAATATTTTAAAGCGAAAGATCAAGTTTCTCACCCAGTTATTTCCATCCCTTTTCTACAACAAGGTCAGCTGCTGAGAACGGAGTTCCCTGAATTATCTGTGACCTGTTTCTGTGAGTGAGCTTTGCCTAAAATTTCAATATCTTTCCGAAGAAAGTGCACAAAGCTGTACACTTTTTTTTATTTGTCTGCCCTCCTGAAGCTAGTGACTTGCTCTGGAGTACCATTTTATAACTGCTGACAGCCCCTGGAACTTCCCCTAATTGATCATTCTTCATGTGAGGTTTGACCTATCTTCCAATTACCAGTTATTTTCCGACAGCCCTGGAATGGACAATCAGGAAAATGAGATGCGGAAGCCTACTGCTGAAACTCTATACCCCATAAAAATGTCTGGAATTTTCCCTCCTTTAGCTTGCAATATAGAGACATTTGGAGTTGTTTGCTGGTGGGAATTGGGCAGTATATATGTATGCTAGAAGTCATCAGGTGGTTTTCTGCAATTTCCTTTTCATTTGCTGTGCACCCATGCTGCTCTCCCCTTTTTTCCTTTCCCCCCCCCATATGATTTTCAGCATGGTTTGTTTTTTATGCTTATCTGCTTTATGAAATTGCCCTTTTATGCAGCTGCAGCAAGTGAAATGCTAATACATACAATTATTTCTCTTCCCCTCACCACAACTAACTTAGCAGAATGTTAGGATGGGGGTTCCAGAGTTTTAACTCGGCTACAATGAAGGCATGGTGATTGTATTTCCAAGTCAGAATGTTGTGTGACTCGGAGGGAAATGTGATGGTTGTGGTTTTCCCATGCACCTGCTAACCTTGTCCTAGTGGGTATCACAGGTCATGAATTTGGGAGGTGTTGAAGAAGCCTTGGTAAGTTACAGCAGTGCATTTTGTGGATGGTACACACTGCAGCTATGTTGTGGCGATGATAAGGGAGGGAACAGGGTTGCCAATCAAGCAGGCTGCTTTGTCCTGGGTGGTGTTCAGCTTCTTGTGTTGCATTGACCCATGCAGGCAAGTGGAGACTCTTCTATCGCACTCCTGATCGGTGCCTTGTAGATAGTGGGGTACAGCATTGGGGAATCAGGAGGTGAGTCACACTCTCAGCAGAATACCCAGCCTCTGATCTGCTCTTGTAGCCACAGCATTTATAGCTTGTCCAGTTAAGTTTTTGGCTAGCGGTAACCCCCAGGTTGTTGATGGTGAGGGATTCAATGGTAATTCCATTGAATGTCAAGGTGAGGTAGTAAGGCCACCCTGTTGGAAATGGTCATTGCCTGGCACTTGTGTGGTGTGAATATTACTTGCCACTTGTCAGTTACTTGCCATAAGCCCAAATGTCCTATGGTTTGCTGCATGTGAGAATGGAGTTCCAGATGGCACTGAACACTGTGCAACTATCAGCAAACGTCCCAATTCTCACATTATGATGGAGGGAAGGTCATTTATGAAGTGGACACTGTGCTGAGGAATTCCTGGGGATGAAATAATTGATATCCAGCAAACATAACCATCTTCCCTTGTGTTGGGTATTATTTCAACTAGTGAAGATTTTCCCCAGGTTTCCATTGACTTTAATTTTATTAAGGCCATGCTTGGTATCAAGGGCAGTCAGTTTCATCTCTTTGTCCATATTTGGGTGAAGGCAGTCATAAGCTGACTCTGTAGAACCCAAACTGAGCATCAGTGAGCACATTGTTGGCGAATAAGTGGTGTTTGAACACATGGAGTACAGATTCTTCATTTGAGGCAGGGCGATCGGTGGTGATCAGCAGGATGTTTCCTTGCCCATGTTTGACTTGATTCCATTAATCTTCATGGAGTCCAGTCCCCATGCTGAGGACTCTCCGGACCACTCCTTCCTGACTGAACACCAATGTGCTGGTGGGACAGGACCTACCCAAGAATGCTGATGGAGGAGTCTGGGACACTGGCTGAAAGCTTTGATTCTGAGTATGACTAGTTTTTTGGACAGCTATCCAATTTTAGCACGTTCCTAGGTGTTAGTGGGAAGGATTTTGCAGGCTTGCATGGGTTGGGTGTGCCTTTCTCATGTCCAGATAGTCTGATGCTGAGGTCACTGTCAAGTGGTCTAGCTGTTTTTTTTTATATTTTATATTTTGTCGTGGCAGTTTGGTACAGCTGAGTGGCTTACTAGGCCATTTCGTGGGACAATTAAGACTCAACCAAATTGATGTGGGTCTGGAGTAATATTTTGGTCAGAATGGGTAAGGATGGCAGATTTCCTTCCCTAAAGGACATTAGTAAACCAAATAGGACTCGATGACAATTTGGCAGTTGCGTGGTCACCATTACCAATGCTATTTTTTAAAAATTCCCGATTATATGTAATTAACTGAACTTGAATTTCCCAATTGCGATGGTGGGATTTGAACTCATGTCTGCAGATCGTTTGCCTAGATGATCCCAATACGTGATGTGCTTTTGGTGCATTGAAGTTTTTGATGGCTAGAGCTCAAAAACCAAGAGAAGTTTGTTTAGATGCTGTGCCTGTACAGAATTGAGTTTAAATTAATCTTTTAGCCAAGACAAAGTCTTGCTTAACCTAGGATTTGAATGGAACATGGATTCAACAAGAAAAAGTTCTGAACCTCAACACAATATCTCTTCATTGCAACACTTTTTGATACAGCATGAGGTATAATAAATCATGTTTGTTTGGAATTGTCCTTTCTACCACTGTTTATTAACTATTTCTGCTCCTGTAGGGTGTGTTTATTATATGAAAGATGGTATATAAATTCAAGGTGTTTCTACTTGTGTTTCCTCTTTTAAACAAAGGGCATTGTTGCTCTCCGTTTCACTCCTGACATCAGCCAGATCTGCACCAATGAAATTTTTGTGACCTGCACAAATCATGTCTGCCATTAAAATTCTGTTCCTTTTTGCAACATTTTAAGAGCTAATTTCAAAAATATGTATGTACTATCCAGACAGCAAAACATAGCATTGTTTCAACTGAGTATTTGGAGCAGACTTTTACAGGAACTGAGCTAACGCAGCAACTTTCCGGGCCCTGGTTCAATAGAGGTACAAACTATATTAGACTAGCAAGTGACGAATATGGTATCAAACTATAGGTAATAAGTTGTAGAAGTAGCTTCCACTGCAAAAACTGTTACTTGGGATTGACTTGTATCAATTGGTTTTGCACAATTAACATCTGATCAGTTATTTTACAAAAAAATAATAGCTGTGATCCCAAAAAACTAAAGATGAGAGTGTTGTCCAGCTAAATAACCTGAGGGTATTTTTCTTTTGACCTTGTATCTGATCTAGAACCTTGTTTTAGAAGAATGACCTCCTGAGCCATTCTTCTGTGTCTATATTATGGCATAGAAATCTGGTCATTATAGGTAGGTTGGACTCTGTTACTGATATGGGGTGGAATTTTAATGTGGTGGGTGTTGTGTACTGCTCGCCTCTCCACCCCTGAATGAAATGTCAGTGCCACACTGACTGATGTTCAACAAAGCCTCCCTGCAGCCATAATGTTCTCTGAGCGGCCTTGAGGAGGTGAGAGTCGGACTTCCGCTCCTCAGTTAGGTTGGGGAGTGGGTGGTGGTGGTGAAGTCCTATCTTTCAGAGCTGTTGGCCAATCTGATTGGCCGCCAGCTCGAGCAGTCCCAGCAACCCCAGAACTTAGTAGGGACTGAGTAGAACTGTTGGGACTTCAAGTACACCTCGGGGTGAAGACAGCCATGGCATCTGGACCCAGGTTTTAGATGGAGGAATCAGGGAGCTTAGGGAAGTGGTGTGTTTTTGGCGGCGGGAGGGTGGTGAGGGCGCAGTTCAGAGGGGTGGGGCATGGGTTTTGGAGGCCAGGCAAGGAGGAACAAAATGGGGGGGTACCATATTGTTGGGGGATGCCCCTGATGCCCACAGGGTACCCCCAAATGATGTGCTGTCCTCTTCCCACGTTTTCAACAAAGTAGTTTAAAAAACGGCCTTCTGACTCCCACTTGCTGGCCCACGCCAACCGTATTGTGACACAGGCAGTGTAATATTTGGGTCAGTTGGCTTGTTAACAAGCTCAATTGCCCACTTACTTTTTTTAAATGGTGGGCGGGATGCCAATTTCTGTGCCCGTCTGATTACCATATGGGGAACAGGTCAGGGATGGATGGGGGGGGAAGACATTGGGCTAGCCACATGTCATATTTTACCGGGGAGAGGGGGGGGGGGGGGGGGGGGGGGTGGGGGTGGGGGGGGTGCCATCACACCCTTGCTGAAAACATGTCTAGTGGGGGTTGTAAAATCCAGTCCATGGAAACACAATGCAATGGATTGAATCTCTGTGCTTGTGTTCCAAGGAGTGACCATAATCTAACAGCAGAGTTGTTGACCACTTTTCATGGGTTTATAATTCTGGAACTGGGGATTGTTTGTTTATACTATGTGAGTGCAGTTGACATAGGGAAGCTCGTGTATCTGCAGTCAGTTGCATTCCAGTTGTGTCAAGGACCTTTTGTGCTGGTCTGGTTCCAGGAGTTTCATCAGAATTTACATGTCTGCTAGTCTAAGGAAATCTGGTAGTGTGGATACCAGACTTCCAAAATCTACTTTTTTAACTATTTGCTCATGGGATGTGGGCATCGCTGGCAGTCCCAACATTTGTTTCTCATCCCTATTGCCCTTGAGAGCATGATGGCAGATTTCCTTCCCTAAAGGACATTACTGAACCAGATGGGATTTTACAACAATCAATTATAGTTTCATAACAAAAACAGAATTACCTGGAAAAACTCAGCAGGTCTGGCAGCATCGGCGGAGAAGAAAAGAGTTGACGTTTCGAGTCCTCATGACCCTTCATGATCACCATTTACTGATTACAGGTTTTTTTAATTAATTGAATTTAAATTCCACCAGCTGCCATGGTGGGATTTGTACCCATGTCTCCAGAGCATTAGCTCTAAGGACAGTGACATTACCGCTATGCCACTATCTCCCCATTCCCACTTAAAAGGGGAAGAAAAATGGGGCAGTCTTAAGTTGTCAATAATGGCAGGATGGGGACTCTCCTCATACATGTCACTGTGGTGCATGTTTGACATCATTTCCCTGCCATTCAATTGAGAAGTATGGGAACACAAATATATTTCTCCAAATATATTATACAAAAGCAAACTGCAGTAAACCTGACTTGTTGGGCATTTCTTTTTAAGTTACAATGCTACATTCCAGAATCTTTTTTTCGTATATATTAGTATTATTTTCATTTAGATCCAGGACAGACATTGGATGACCACTTCCTGTAACCTTATTCCATAGTAGACCCATCTCTGGATCTACAATTCTGCTATTAAGACAAAAAAGCTGGATTTAGTCCTGTAAATTTTGGGGATCAGCTTATTGATGCTAATTGCCCAAAATCCAAATAAAATTGCAACACAAAAGCACTGAAATTTCCTTGTAACGCATATGCATGTGCTTAGTTCAGGGGAGGAATGACTGTACCTAAATTAAGAAACTTTTCTTCATAGTTCATTTTACAGAGCTGTGTCTTGTTGTGATGAAGGTAGTCCAGTGGATGTGCAGCACTAGATTCTGATCCATATGGTTGCCAGATTGAATTCCAAATACTTCAGTATATACAGTTCACTATTCCACCTTGTGGGTTCTGGGAGGGGAGGGAAAGGAGCATGACATGCGTCTATTGCTAAGGCAAAGGATATGTTGGCATCTAATTATAAAGCAGTGTTGGGCTTCATTTATTTTCTCTCCATTTTGCCTGCACAACTTGGTTCCTCCTGAAGGAAAACCATTGGAGCATTTTATTGTGAGAAACCCAACTCATCAGCTGAGTTGCTATATATTCTCAGTAAAAGTGGCTCTGGAGAAGAATTGAACTGCAAAGGTTCAAAAAGGCAGCTCACCACCACCACCTCAAGGGCAATTAGGGATGGGTGACAAATGCTGGCCTAGTCAGTGATGCCACATCCCATGAATGGATTAAAAAGAATTGCCATGCACAGATTGGGTTTGCTTGAGGCTTTTCTGTCTTTGTCTCAAATGAAACTGCACCTGAAAAGGTCACTTCCAAACACACATCTGCCTAAATTGTAATGTTCTGTTTAAAAGGAATTTGTAATATAGCAGCTTCTGGATCTAAGATTTGCGTTTATATAGCACTTTTACATGTTCAAACATCAGTGATTCAAATATACTAAATTAGCTTGAATTGCAGCAAGCATTATTTAGGCATTTGTGACAACAGTTCTGCCCATTGCATGATCTCACAAAAAGCAATGGGATGAATGAATATCTGTTATTTGGATGTAGAGGGTGGAGTATTGAGAGAACTGTCCAGTCTTTGTTAAATAGTGTCAGAAAATCTTTAATTACTACCTGAATCATTAGAAAGTGTATGAAGGGCTTTGATTTAACATCCCATACTGAAGACTGCACCTCCAACAATACAGTAATCTCTCAGCACTGTGCTAGAGTGCCCCCTTAGATTTTGTGTTCCAGTTAATTATAGTTAATGTCAAATGACCCAGAGATCTGTAAATTAAATTCATTTTATGAATTACAAACAATTTTCCTTTACAATAAAAAGAAAATGCTGGAAAACCCTCAGCAGGTCTGGCACCATCTGTGGAGAGACAAACTGAGTTAATGTTTCAAGTCGTATGACTCTTTTTCAGAAGAATCAGATGGACTGAGTTTTTCCAGCATTTTCTTTTTTTTTTCAGATTTCCAGCATCCGCAGTATTTTGCTTTTCTTCTTTGACAATACTTTTTTTATTGTTGAAAACCTTCCAGCTATGCTGTGACACAAGTGATTATTCAGTGAACAGAATCAATGAAATGTTTGTGTAACTTTTTTGGTAGATTTTAGTTTACTCATAGCATTTTGCATATGTCACTTGGGAAACCTTTATCATTGCCTATCAAAGGACATATTTGCATTGGGGTATGTTCTGTGTGTTTAAGTAAGGCTGTTCTGGAAACGAGCCTGAATAATGCAGCATTCTATAATATAAAGGAGGCCATTTTGAACCTTTGCTACAATAAGGGTTTTTCCTGCATATAATAAACTGACTTGATTCTTTTTTGTTACTTTTTTGGGTGGGAAGCACTGGATAAACAATATGGGTTTGTACATTTATGGATGGTAATTTGAGTTTCTTGGCTAAGCTTGTACATTCAGCCTGATTCATCAGAATGGAGAAAGTCCAGTGTACTTTTGTGTGTTACACTGAGTTGCTGTTATAACTGCAAATACTGATTAGAAACCACTATATATTGTGCAACACAGTGACAGTTGTGCTGCTGGAGCAGGTGGTTGTTTTTCATTATTTTGTAAATTAGATCAGGTAGCTTCTGCAACATGAAAATGATTCCATGCTGCAGTGATTTGTTTTCTCTCTCTCTCTCTAAATGTAGTTGTCTGCCAGGTTGAAGTTGCACATCTGCTGTGAAGCCCATACAGTGTGAGGCACTTCACTGGGTAGGCGACGTCTCTAATGCATTGACTGCACCGATGAGTGAGAGACCTGACTCTCTCAAGTGGTTGGATTATCATAGCATTAATATTTTAATTTAAAATATATATATATTCTTTAATGGAATGAGGGCATTACTGGCAAGGCCAGCATTTGTTGCCCATTCCCAATGCTGAACTTGCTTTGTACATCAAAAGCAAAATACTGCAGGTGCTGGAAATCTGAAATAAAAACAGACGTGTTTAGAGAAACATTTCAATTCCAATATGACTTCTCTGGAACTGTTTCTCTCTCCACAGATGTCTTGTTTTTATTTCAGATTTCCAGCATCAGCAGTATTTTGCTTTCAATGTACAAAGCAAGTTTGCCAGCCTACCCTTAAACTTGGCTCCAACAACTTACCCCCCCCCACCAACTCACTGTGTGCGTGCACAGGAACATGCAGGCACACATCCCCATATTCAGATAGCCAGCTGACTCCCCATGTTGAATCCTGTATTGAATGCTTAGTAAATGTTAAACTTCTACAAAGCTCAAGAGTCCCTCACAATCTACACCACGTAACGGTTCAGTTAGATGGTGATCAATTAACAGAGGATTCACAGTTCTGAGGGGAGAAGCCTTTGTAAAGGCAGGGTCTGGATGATCCAAATTATTTATAAGCCTCTGTTGCAGATGATGACATCATTGTGTGAGATTTTGGGTTTCATGCAGCCTTTGATTTAAAGTTCTTTGTTTTGATCTGTTGCTATTGTTTGAGCTGGCACTGGGAAAAAATATTTCAAAAGGAGAGGGAGCCAGTCTTGAGCTTTCCATACCATCCCCATGGAGAGAAGAACCTGTACTTGAGAGAAATTAATACTGGGAGGGACGATAATACTGACATGTACACTTCAACAAAATTCAATGCCTAGAAAGAAAAATACCGAGGGAGTGAAAATAATGGGGGAAAATACTGAAGTACTGAGTTCGGAGACAGTAAACAATGAGATAGAAATAAGAAAAAGGGAACCCAAGTAAAACTATAATATATTGAAAAATAAGAGTTCAACAGGAAGAGAGGTGGGTGGAAATTAGCACAGACAGATTTTGTTTTTTCAGATTTGCTTGGTGCCATTTGTACATAGCTGGAGGGTTTGCAAATTTTGTCTCAAAAAAGGAAATTCACATCTAGCTCGCAAAGTTAGAAATGGTGGGACCAGGCACAATGGAATTGGAGAACAATTAATTGTATGAGCAACAGCTCTGTTATACAGGAGCCTGTACCTGATAAACTGACTCCTGACTTCTTCAGAAGCATGCAGTCTGAGCAGAGGAGAAAGCAGTGACAGATCTGCTTTTGGGGAAGTTGATGAGAGGAAGAGAGACTCGGGGCCACCTTCATGGGGTGAGGGGAGGGAAACGTGCAGAAGAGGACTGAGAATTCAAAAGAAAGGCAGCCAAATTGAACAAAAGTGCTCTGAAACAGAGGCAAGGCAAGTGGGGGGAAAAAATTCTGTGGAAACAGTAAAAATCATCAACTTGGTGGAATTTGCTTTTAAAGTTGACTAAATTTTCTAGTGAAAGTGCTTTGGGGTTTTTAAATTTTATTTTGCAGAAAAATGAAATTCAAACATCACTTGTGTTTAGTCACCCCTACGCATGATAATGGTTGTTTTGTTACTTGTGTCACCGTATTGTGTTCATCACTGTTTATCAGCTGTAGCATTGAAGAATTGTACTACGGAACTAGCCATACTTCTGGCCAAGCTGTTCCAGTACAGCTATACCAAAAACATCTACCTGATAAAGTGGAAATTGCCCTGGTACGTCCAGTCCAGAAAAGGACAAGACAAATCCAATCTGTCACATCAGCCTGCCCTCAATCATCAGCTAAGTATCATTGGTGATGCTCTCTAGTGGCACTTGCCAATAACCAATGCTCAGCTTGGGTTCTGCAGGGCCACTTTGCTCCACACCTCATTATAGGCTAGGACCAAACATAGACAAAAGAGGCGAATGCTAAAGGTGACGTGAGTGACTGCCCTTTGACATTGAGGCAGCATTTGACTGTGTGGCGTCTAGGAACCCTCGTAAAATTGAAGTCAGTGGGAATCAGGAGATAAACTTGCATAGGCCGGAAATGTACCTGGAACTGGACTGTTTTTTCCTCAAGGTTTGTCTTGTTACTTAAACAACAAATTGGACACACCCAACTAATTAGAACAATTCAGGATCAGGTCTTAATTGAGACACCATACTCATGATTCCCAAATGAGTGCTACTAGACAGTGACTCATTCACATTTATGTATCACGACATTTCCATGCATTCCATCAATAAATTGTGAAGTAAATATGAGGTGCAGCAGAATAACCCAACATGGTCTCAGCAAAGTTCACTTCTCAATCTCTTCCAATTATCTTGTTACCATGGTTATATTGCCCTCATAAACTCTTCTGACCATTCTTCATGAGCACAAGTATGAGCTGGTAAATTTCAGACCATCACAGGCATGACTGAAATCTTTGCACATTCCATCACCCTTGTTAACTGTGGAGGTACATTTGCCTTTTCATCCCCATACGCAGCACACGTCTTACAATTCCATGCTTACGTGCTCAGCAGAAAGCTGTTTTAGCTCATTGCGTACTGATCCTGACAGTCACCATGAACCATTGATCTGTTTTAGTATAGATATGGCTGATCTAGTTAGTCAGACACTCAGAAATCTGTGGTGAGTGATTCACCTTCTGACTTCCCAAAGTCTTTCCAATATTTACTTTCTTTCCTTATTCCTTCATGGGATGTGGGCATCACTGGGTAGGCCAGCATTTATCGCCCAACCCTAATTGCCCTTGAGAAGGTGGTGGTGAACTGCCGCCTTGACCTGCTGCAATCCCTGTGGTGTAGGTACATCCACAGTGCTGTTAGGAAGGGAGTTCTGAGATTTCGACCCAGCGACAGTGAAGGAACAGCAATATATTTGCAAGTCAGGATGGTGAGTGACTTGGAGGGGAACTTCCAGGTGGTGGTGTTCCCATGTGTCTGCTGCCCTTGTCCTTCCAGATGGTAGTGGTCATGGGTTTGGAAGGCGCTGTCTAAGGAGCCTTGGTGAATTCCTGCCATGCGCCTTGTAGATTGCTGCCACTGTGCTTTGGTGGTGGAAGGAGTGAATGTTGGTGAATGGGGTGCCAATCATGTGGGTTACTTTGTTCTGGATAGTGTCAAGCTTCTTGAGTGTTGTTGGAGCTGCACTCATCCAGGCAAGTGGAGAGTATTCATTCACACTCCTGACTTATACCTGGTGGATGGTGGACAGGCTTTAGAGAGTCAAGAGGTGAGTTACTTGTTCCAAGATTCGTAGCTTCTGACCTGCTCTGGTAGCTGCAGTATTTATAATGCTAGTCCAGTTTAGTTTTTGGTCAATGGTAATCTCCAGGATATTGTTCGTGGGGGAATTCAACATTGATAATATCATTGAATGCTAAGGGGTGATGGTTAGATTCTCTCTTGTTGGAGATGGTCATTGCCTGGCACTTGTGTGACATGAATATGTCTTGGCACTTGTCAGCCCAAGCCTGAATATTGTCCAGGTCGTGCTGCATTTGGAAATGGTCTGTTTCAATATCTGAGGAGTCACGAATGGTGCGGAACATTGTGTGATCATCAGCGAACATCCCCGCCTCTGATTTATGATGGAAGGAAGGCCATTGGTGAAGCGGCTGAAGATGGTTGGGTCGAGGATACTACCTGGAGGAAGTCCTGCAGAGATGTCCTGGAACTGAGATGATTTACTTCCAATAACCACAACCATCTCCCTTTGTGCTGGATGTGACTCCAACTAATGTTTTCCCCCTGATTTCCATGAACTCCAGTTTTGCTGGGGTTCCTTAATGCCATATTCTGCCAAATGCTGCCTTGATGTCAAGGGCAGTCACTCTTCCCCCTCATCTCTGGCGTTCAACTCCTTTGTCCATGTTTGAACCAAGGTCGTGATAAGGTCAGGACCTACGTGGCCCTGATGGAACCCAAACTGAATGTCAATGAACAGCTAAACAAGTGGCGCTTGATGGCACTCTTGATGACCCTTCCATCACTTTACTGATGATCGAGAGTAGACTGATGGGGCGATAATTGGCTGGGTTGGATTTGTCTTGCTTTTTGTGTGCAGGACGTACCTATACAATTTTCCACATTGCCGGGTGGATGCCAGTGTTGAAGTTGTACTGGAACAGCTTGGCTAGAGGCGTAGCAAGTTCTGATGCACAAGTCTTCAGTACTATCGCTGGAATATTGTCAGGGCCCAAAGCCTTTGCATTATCCAATCCTTCAGCAGTTTCTTGATATCACGTGGAGTGAATCAAATTGGCTGAAGACTGGCATCTGTGATACTGGGGACTCTGGAGGAGGCCGAAGCAGATCATCCACTCAGCACTTCTAGCTGAAATTATTGTTTGTGCAACTGTGGGGCATCTTGGCTAAGCTGATCATAGCACTGATATCATAGAATCTCACAATGCAGAAGAGGCCCTTCGGCCCATCGAGTCTGCACTGACACGTGAGAAACACCTGACCTACCTACCTTGGCCTTGAATGTTATGATGTGCCAAGTGCTCATCCAGGTACTTTTTTAAGGATGTGAGGCAACCTGCCTCCATCACCCTCCCAGGCAGTGCATTCCAGATCGTCACCACCCTCTGGGTAAAAAAGTTTTTCCTCACATCCCCCATAAACCTCCTGCCCCTCACCTTGAACTTATGTCCCCTTGTGACTGACCCTTCAACTAAGGGGAACAGCTGCTCCCTATCCACCCTATCCATGTCCCTCCAATTTTGTACGCCTCGATCAGGTTGCCCCTCAGTCTTTTCTGCTCCAATGAAAACAACCCAAGTCTATCCAACCTCTCTTCATAACTTAAATGTTTCATCCCAGGCAACATCCTGGTGAATCTCCTCTGCACCCCCTCTGGTGCAATCACATCCTTCCTATAATGTGGTGACCAGAACTGCAACACAGGACTCCAGCTGTGACCTCACCAAGGTTCTATACAACTCCAACATGACCTCCCTACTTTTGTAATTTATGCCTTGATTGATAAAGGCAAGTGTCCTATATGCCTTTTTCACCACCCCGCAACATGCCCCTCTGCCTTCAGAGATCTATGGACACACACGCCAAGGCCCCTTTTGTTCCTCAGAACTTCCTAGTGTCATGCTGTTCATTGAATACTTCCTTGTCAAATTACTCCTTCCAAAGTGTATTCCCTCACCCTTTTCAGGGTTAAATTCTATCTGCCACTTATCTGCCCATTTGACCATCCCGTCTATATCTTCCGTAGCCCAAGACACACAACCTCACTGTTAACCACCCGGCCAATCTTTGTGTCATCCGCAAACTTATAATCCTCTCCCCACATAGTCATCTATGTCGTTTCTATAAATGACAAATAGTAAGGGACCGAGCACAGATCCCTGTGGCACACCACCGGACACTGGTTTCAAGTCACTAAGGCATCCTTCTGTCATCACTCTCTGTCTCCTACAACAAAGCCAATTTTGAATCCACCTCATCAAATTACCCTGTATCCCATGTGCATTTGTCTTCTTTGTTTACGTTTCCAGCCAGAGTTATTGGAGGGGGACCAGGAAGTGGGGGATGAGTCAAGCAGTTTGGCCTTATAGTGATATGCTAATGTATTACAATGAAGTTCCTGACATCCGACGGTGGGGTACACGACCCGCCATCAACGGGCTAAGCGGACAATCCCAAACTGCCTTCATGACATTGTGAAACTGATTTTTGGCCTTTTCGCCATATTGTCTGCTCATGCCACTGACCACGCCTGACGCGTGCAAGTTTGACATGGAATGTCAGGCTGTTGCTGGACGAGCCTGAGAGAGAGCTTTCCCAATTTTGGCATAACCCCCTGATGTTAGCAAGGAAGACTTTGCAGAGTCGACAGTTTGCCATTGTCATTTCCGGTGCCTTAGTTGATACTGGGTGGTCTGTCCAAGTTTCATTGCTTTTTATTGACTTTTTAGTGGTTTGACGCAGCTAAGAGTCAACCACATTGATGTGGATCTGGAGTTATATGAACTCCAGACCAAGTAAGGACAGCTGATTTCCTTCCCTAAGGAACACGTGTAAGCTATATGGGTTTTTACGACTATCGAGAATGGTTTCACGGTCAGGATTAGACTTTTATTTCCAGATTTTTATTGAATTCAGATTCCACCATCTGCCATGGTGGAATTGAATCCCAGGTCCCCAGAACATTCCCTGGATCTCTAGATTACTAGTCCAGCGACAGAACCACTATGCCACTGCCTACCCCATTAACCAGGCGCA
Source organism: Carcharodon carcharias (assembly GCF_017639515.1). Taxonomy (NCBI): domain Eukaryota; kingdom Metazoa; phylum Chordata; class Chondrichthyes; order Lamniformes; family Lamnidae; genus Carcharodon; species Carcharodon carcharias. The sequence goes on along the minus strand of NC_054479.1, from coordinate 121,442,514 downwards.
AGTCTAGAGTCTGATAGAAGATTCCCCACTTCTCTGGAGGAGTGCAGCTGCAACAACATGCAAAAACAAAGACCTCAGTTATGCCAGAGAAAGTAGCCCATTTCATTAGCATCCCTTTCACCACCTTAAACATTCACCTCCTAAATGGCAGCAGCATGTATGATTTACTAGATGCACTGCAGTAACTCACCCGGGCTCCTTTGACAGCACCATCCAAACCCACAACCTCTACCATGTAGAAGGACAAGGGAAGCTAGTGTGTGGGAACCCCATTATCTGCAAGCTCTCCTCCAATTTACTCACCATCTTGACTTGGAGGTCACCGTTCCTTCATTGTCACTGGGTCAATCTCCTGGAACTCCCTACCGAACAGCATTGTGGGAGTAGCATCACCACATGGACCGTAGTCGTTCTAGAAAGCGGTTCACCACCTTCTTGCACAATTACGGATAGATAGTAAATGTTAGCATTATGACCGACGCCCATAGCCTGTGAATGAATGATAAAAATTGCCCCTAAATGCTTTAAATGATGTTGCTCACTTAAACATCTGCTATAATTATTATTCCAAAACATTGAATAAGTTGTAGCTAGTTTTCTGTTTCAGTTTTAGAAAGGTGTCCTAATTTGATAAAATTATAAGTAAAAAGTGTAAGATAGGGTGGCTTTAGAACATTAGAAGTGTCTAATAATCTAAACTGGTTCCACCAAAAATGGATCATAACCAATAACCCCAAGGAAGGACTATCAGAATCTGAGTTTTGTAACATTCTGTTTCGACTTGTCATGTGCCAGGCATGTGTGGAAACTGAGACTTGTTTAGTCTCTAAAGTAACATACTGAAAAAAAGCAGAATACAGTGGCAGCAGCATGTACCATTTACAAAATCGTTAATGGTGTCATTTAATGTGCATGCTCTTCCCATCAGGACATAGCCTGCTTCACTAAGCACATTGGCCTTGCGTGCAGGTGGCAGCCCAAGGCTACGGGACCAGAAATGTGTGCAGGGTTGCTATTTGTGCTTAACCTTGTCCAGCTAAATCTAACCTGCCAATTTATGCATTGGATCAGAAGGTAATTGGAGCCAAGTTGTAAGAATCCCAGCACCCAGATCCTATTTTATCCACTTTTTTATTTTAAGCACTTGTGCTAAATAAATCATATGTAGACTGACCAATGCAGACTGGCAAATTATCATAGTAGTTGAAACTTTTTGTGCTAAATGACACCACATTATGGAATCTAAAGCAAAGGGAAATCTTGAAAATGGAGTCTAGAATATGTGAGAGCAGAATAGCTCATCAGAAAGAAAGTTGCAGGCAGTTTTGTGGCTGACTAAAGAAATATAAGTGATTTGGCAGCCAAAAGTGAACAGGGAAGTTGAAACATGGTGAAACTCGAATGATTGGTGAGGCTTATCTTAAAGTGTGGGCAGGAAATTGCACATGAGACATATTGAAGAAGAAATTCAGGGAACTTCGATAACAAAACGATATGGATGGGTTGGTGGAGTGGATGGTAAAGTGGCAGATGGATTTTAACAGACAAGTGTGAGATCATAAATTTAGTAAGGTCAAACAGTTACATGGATTACAGAATAAGTGGGAATATACTAAAAGGGGTAGATGAAGTGACAGATCTTGCTGTACAAGTACACAGGTTCCTGAAGGCAGCAGTTCAAGTAGACAAGGTTGTAAAGAAGGCATAGGGAATGCTGTCCTTCACTGGCAGAGGTATAGAATATAAAAGTAAGGATATAAAGTTGGAATTGTAGAAAACACTGGTGAGGCCACAACTGGAGTATTGTGTGCGGTTCTGGTTACCACATTACAGGAAGGGCGTAATAGCTCTGGAGAGAATGCAGAGGAGGTTTACAAGAATGTTGCCAGGGTTAGAAAAGTGTAGCTACGGGGAGAGATTGGATAGGTTGGGGTTATTTTCCTTAGAACAAAGAAGGCTGAGAGGTGACTTGATTGAGGTGTACAAAATTATGAGGGGAATATGAGTGGACAGGATAAAATTGTTTCCCTTGGTGGAGAATTCTAGAACGAGGGGGCATAGATTCAAGATAAGTGGCAGAAGGTGTAGGGGGGACATGACGAAGAACTTTTTTACGCAGAGGGTAGTGGGTGTATGGAATTCTCTGCCCAAGTTGATGGTAGAGGCAGAAGCTCTAAACTCTTTTTAAAAAGTACCTGGATCCGCATCTAAAGTGCTGTAAGCTGCAGGGCTATGGGCCAGGTGCAGGAAGGTGGGATTAGAAAGGGCACCTGGGTGTCCTCGGGCTGGCATGGACAAGATGGGTCGAATGGCCTCCTTCTGTGCTGTACCTTTTCTATGGTTCTAACTGAACAAGGAAGTTTAGCAAGAAAAAGCAGAATTTTGGCAACACAAAATTGTTTGAAGGAATTTCTAATCGTTTTGTCTGCCACAAAATATTCCAAATTTTATTCAAAAATCTGAACAAGATATCAGGTTGTTTAATTATTTGTCTTGAAATAGCTTAATCAAGAGAGCGGCTCAGTGGATAAGTATTTTCTACTATTTCCTGTATTAACCAGGGTGAATAGTATTTAAAATGGTATATTGTAACTACCAGGTAGTTTGTATTTTAATATTGAAATGTGTTTCTGGACTCTGTTTTGACCGAGCAACCAATTTGCAGAACTACCTTACACCAAGTGTGGCAGCTTATCTTACCTTTTCCTTAAAGGATGTGTTAGGTTTTCTCCTGTTCTTAGCTCATCTCGGACCAAACTTCTGTGACAAGAGTTCAGTGCAATTTACCAGGCTACCATGAATATAACACCTGACCTATGGTAGTGAGCATGTGGGCACAGCTTATTGAAGACTCCCATCAGATATTTTTCTTTTTCTTTCTACCCTTCCCATGGCAGGGAGACACTTAGGCTTGGATTTTCACCACGACGGAGAGTCTCTCTGTCATGGCAAAAATGGCAGAAGAAGCCCAAATCCAAAAATTCCACCCCTGAACACTGCACCTACCACTCTTATGGGAGTGGCAATGGACCCAGGTTGGAATTTGTGCATGCGCATTTGACAGAGGCAGCTGCCTCCTTAACAGTAGATAGTAAGGAAATGGCTGATGAAATTAACAATTATTTTGCTTCTGTCTTCACTATAAAGAATACAAAAAGCATTCCGGTAATAGCTGTAAATCAGGAGGTGGAAGGGAGAGGTGAACTTGGTGAAATTACTATCACTAGGGAAGCAGTACTGAGCAAATTGATGGAGCTGCGGGCTGACAAGTCTCCAAGTCCTGATGGACTTCATCCTAAGGTCTTAAAGGAGGTGGCTAATGAGGTAGTAGATGTATTGTTGTTAATATTCCAAAATCTGCTAGATTCTGGAAAGGTTCCATCAGACTGGAAAGTAGTAAATATAACTCCTTTATTGAAGAAGGGAGGGAAGCAGAAAACAGGAAACTATAGGTCAGTTAGCTTGATGTCTGTCATGGGGAAGGTGTTAGAGTCGCTCATTAAAGAGGTTGGGCACTTAGAAAAACTCAAGGTAATCAGGATGAGTCAGCAAGGTTTTGTGAAAGGGAAATAATGTTTAACCAATTGATTGGCATTTTTTAAAGGAACTGTGGATAAAAGGGACCCTGTAGACATACTGTACTTGGATTTCCAGAAGGCATTTGATAAAGCGCCAAAAGGTTATTGCGGAAAATAAAAGTTCATGATATAGGAGGTAACATAGTGTGGTTGGAAAATTGGCTGGCTGGCACTAAACAGAGTAAGCATAAATGGGTCTTCTTCTGATTGGCAGGATGTGACGAGTGGAGTCCTGCAGGGCTCTGTGCTGGGGCCTCAACTTTTTACAATTTATATCAATGACTTAGGGGAGCGAAGGCATGATAGCTAAATGTGCAGATGACACAAAGATGGGTAGGAAAGTATGTTGTGAATAGGACATGAGGTTGCAGACAGGTATAGATAAGTTGAGTGAGTGGGCAAAAATCTGGCAGAGTATAATGTGGGAAAATATGAAGTTTTTCACTTTGGCAAGAAGAATAAAAAAGCAGAGTATTACTTAAACGGAGAACAACGGCAGAATTCCGAGGCGCGGAGGGATCTAGGCGTTCTTGTGCATGAGTCACAAAAAGTTAGTATGCAGGTACAGCAAGTAACTAAGAAGGCTAATGGAATGCTATCCTTTATTATGAGAGGAATTGAACATAAAAGTAAGAATTTTATGCTTCAATTATACAGGGCATAGGTGAGACCACATCTCGTATTGTGTGTGCAGTTTTGGTCTCCTTATTTAAGGAAGGATATAAATGGAGGTGGTGCAGGGGAAGTTTACTAGATTGACACCTGAAATGAGTGGGTTGTCTTATAAGGATAGATGGCCAGACTGGGCTTGTTTCCACTGGAGTTTAAAAGAGAGAGAGGTGACTTGATTGAAGTATGTAAGATCATAAATGGTCTTGACAAGGTGGATGTGGAAAGAATGTTTCCTCTTGTGGGCGAGTCCAGAACTAGGAGGCACTGTTTTAAAATTAAGGGTCACTCTTTTAGGACAGAGATGAGAATTTTTTTCTGAAGGTCATGAGATTTTGAAACGCAAAGTGATGGAGACGGGGTCATTGAATATTTGTAAGATGGAAGTAGATAACTTATTGTTAGGCAAGGGAGTCAAAGGTTATCTGGAATGGATGGAAATGTGGAATTCAAAACACACATGGATCTTATTGAATGGTGGAGCAGGCTCGAGGGGCTGAATGGTTTACTTCTCCTATTTCTCATGTTTGTACGCTCATAGAAATCAGCAGCTACCTTCACTCGTATGATTTTGGTGTGAGGGATGTCTAAAATCTGGCATGCACAGATTAGACCTGATAGGAGCAGATCTGAAGTTTGTGGATTTATTTGGATAGTCAGGGTTCCCTTTTGGAGAGGTAATGTATTCCTTTGGATATGGTCCCCGGACACCTTTGGTGGAGGTCGGGTGTCTTTTGGGGAAGGCCAGATGCCATTTCGTTTTCCTAAAACTAGGCATGAATGTGCTTAATATGTGCATTAACTCATTGAAACTGTTGGTGTCAAGATGAACTGTCAAAGGGAGCTGTCAAGGCATTTAAAAGTCCTGCTCTTTAAATCTTTTGAGAAAACTGGTGAGAGTAAAAAGTTGCTTAATATTTCACTGTCTCTTGATATAAGCCTTTAGGACTCTGATTACTGCTGCATGACTTAGTTCACAAGTGTCCACTATCACGATAAGGTGCCTGCCATTTCAGAGTTTGACTGACAGTTCCACATAGTGAATGGACTCTTTGAAGTGGGTCTGTGAATTTCAATATTTATAAGGGATTATGCAATCGAATTAAATGTTTGTGTGTTAAGGGATAAATCAGTTGAAAGAATGTAAATATAGTAAATGGGTTTTTTATGAATGAGTGCTTTGTAAAAAAAAAAAGTCTGCAGTAGACACTTGGAACTTTATTTAACCTCAACATAGCTCATGAGACCTTCCCATGGTGGATAATGGGTGAGTTGGCATTGTAGGTGTAAGGGCAAAGGGTGGTGGTGGGCATAAGTTGGCATGAGGTCGCACTAAGTTGGCATAGGGGCTATAAAGGGCCATGAGAGTGAGATGAGGGGCATAGGTTAGCATACAGGGTATAAGAAAACATGGAGTGGGCAGAGGATGTTATGACCCATGATGGGAGGAGTATGCGAATTATCAAGTCCCACTCCTCTGCAGGCCATATCATCAATTTAAATGTTTAATTTTCTCACTGAAATGGCTAGTTATGTATGTATACCTTTAGTACCCAGAAGAAAAGGGACTCTGACCAGGCTTCCTTTAAAAATACAATGATTAATTTTATTTTAAAACAAAACTTCTTTTAACAAGTTGCGAGTACTGGTTAACACAATTCTAATTGGGAAATATAACTACCCATCTCTTTCTAAGGAATTCCCCCAGCATGCACACAAACAAAGAACAAACAGGTCGAGTCTCTGCAGAGATGAGCTTGGAGGATGGGCATTATAAAATAAAGGATAAAGTCCACAAAGTCTCGACACTGTCGACCTGGAGTTCTCTTGTGTGCAGACAGGCTGCTGGTCCCAGTGGATGCCTGGAAGATCCCATCACTGGTCTCAGCTTTGCAGGTCCGAATGCAAACTAGTTACAATCAGATGAAGGTTCTCTGGCTGTAGGTTGATAGTCGCACACAATTTTAGGCAAGATAGAGAGAGGGAGCCAGTCAAGGTAGCCTTCCTTCCTCAGCTTGTTTTTCAATAAGACTGCCTTCAAAACCAGCAGGTTCACAACTTAAGTTTCTTCCCTCTCTCCCATGTGATTGCCTTTTTGTCTCCCAGCTTCCATTAATTAAAGTGTTTTACAGTTCAACACAAACAAACAACTCCTTCTAAAGTATCATGTAGGTCAGGTGATTTCTTGGAAGAGAAAGGTGAATTGATGACCTTTTTTTTAAAAAAAAAAATCCAGGTTAGCATCCAGATGTCCAGATCATGCCATGTCCTTCTACTTTGTAAAATAAAGCTTCAGTATTGAGAGATATAATTCTAACAAGGGTATGAGGTGGCATGGGTTGACATGGATGGGGCATGGGTAGTGTGTGGGGATGGGTGATGAGGGCTGTTTTGTTTTTGTGTTATTAAACTTCAACACCGTGCTGGAGCACTGAGACAGGCCTTCCGCCCAGCCCTTCTCCACACTCCTGGTAGCCTCCAGACTTGTTCTGGGGTTGCCTGGCCCGACTCCCAGGGAACCCTGCCACGCTTGGAACAAAAATCTGATGTTCGTTCAGACATTTTTAGAAGCCGGGTTCATGGGGCTGTGCACCCAACCCAGGGGTGGAAATCTAGTTCATGGCCTTTGCATTAAGTTCTAGCTGAAAAGCATTGAGTCCCCAACCCACGACTCCATCTCAACTCCTCTCTGTCTCATTTCATCTCCTACTTTTCTTTCAAGTAGCCTTACTTGTAAATATTTATGAAGCTCATAAAAGATCTATGACCAGAAATGCTGCAGGGTTTAATGAGAAACAAGACAGTGATGGAGAAAGTCGTGGTCCAGAACAGCATAGAATACTGAAGCATCGAAATGTGCCATCGTGAGGGAGATTTTTGGTTGATGAATTTCTGATCTCTGCTTTTCTGCTGTTAAGAGTCCCAAAGAAAAGAAGTGCTGTAAACTGTTAGTAAGGCAAATTGTCTGTTAGCTTTTATTGCAAGGGGCTTAGACTATTAAAAAAAGCAAAGGAGCATTATTTTAGCAAAAGGATTGAAAACAAGCAGAAAATGGTTGCAGCGCTTATAAGATTGGCCTATTTGAAATTAGTTCACAATTTAGGTCCTAATTACTGATTAGTATCTCCAGGCATATTCAAATTATGGTAAACAGACACCTGCAGGTTTAGCACTCAAACACTGATTACATGCAATTTGTGTGGAGTAATAAATGAGCTCCTTGCACCTACGTCTACTAAAGGTGTGGAGTGCTCTGGCGGACGCACAGCACAATGCAAGATGGCTTGGGCACCTGAAAGAGCGTGCACAGGTTCTCAGGTATGGCGCTGGAGGTCCTGGTGGAGGAAATCCAGAGGAGGAGGAAGAGAGATGTCCTCCTACCTGCAGAGGGAAAGGATGTCACTACCTCTTTCTAGCCCTCTTGTTCATCTCTCCCATGACAGCTAGTGCTACTTTACCTGGCCTCATGTCTTCATGCCCAATGTCCCTTCTAAGCTGAGCAGCAATTTAAAATATCCACATGCTACTCGGTCCCTAAATTATCATAAAACCAAAAAAACTGCGGATGCTGGAAATCCAAAACAAAAACAGAATTACCTGGAAAAACTCAGCAGGTCTGGCAGCATCGGCGGAGAAGAAAAGAGTTGACGTTTTCATGTTTGGCCACGCAAAAATATCTAGAAGCTGTGCACTTAAAGAAATCACTCATGCCTTTAAAAAAAAATTTCAAGGAACGTTGTGCTTGGCTTCTTACTATTTCTCTTCCAGGCCGGACCCTGAGCAAGGTGCCCATGACCTGGCACTTCCTTTCTCTCAGTGACTCCTATAAAGTGGAGGAGCACAACACTTATTCTTTTTAGGTGAAGTCCTCAGAGAATTTCCAGACTGAATGTTGCACAGGTATTGAAGGAAGTCTCCATAAAATGCCCAGAAAGTCTCCTGATGAGTTTGAGGTCCTTTTCACAGCTCCAGCAGCAACGAACATGAAATGGCAACGATCCTTTAAGGAGCTCTGAAATCAACATCTGCGCCATGTTTTACTACCAAACAGCTGATCACTGTTGAGAGGACACAAAATGCTGCACAGCCTCTTTAATGGACACTAGTAGGCATATGAAGTGTTAATCAGCTGGTTAGCAAGCTAATGTGGGCCCTTCCTAGCACTGGTTTCAAGCCTTTTACTAAGATAGATGCAGGCTAAACTGACCTTTCAGCTGAAGACCCAACTTGGCCACCTCTTAGCCCTAAAGTATTCAGTGATCATTGCCACCTGGAAGTTTTGCTGCAATTGTTATGGGACTTTGACGCCATGCCTGAAGTACTATATATTTTTGTTCTCCTTGCCTAAAGAAGGATTTACTTGCTTTAAAATAGGCACAATAAAGGTTCACCTAGCCTGTTTTCTGAGATGAGAGGGCTTCCCTATGAAGAGAGTTTTGAAGAATGAGAAACGATCGCTTTGAAATGTATCGAGTTGTTAGAGTGCTTGACAGGGTAGATGCTGTTTTCCCCTTGCTGGAGAGCCTATACACGGGTCATAGTCTCAGATTAAGGGGTCAACCATGTAGGATTGAGAAAAAAAAATCTTTATTCATAGGGTTGTAAATCTTTGGAATTCTCTAAGCTAGAGGGCCATGGTTGCTCAATCAATGAATATGTTCAAAGAGGTCACTAGGTTTTTGGGTACTAAAGGAATCAAGGGAATGATAGAGCAGGAAAGTGGAGTTGTAGACGTTTCAGCCATGATCATATTTGAGTGAAAGAGCAGGCTTGAAGGGCCATATGGCCAATGCCTGCTTCAATTCCTTATGTTCTTAAGAAGCCAGGTACTTATTGTCAAGAGGATGGGTAGTTTAATGTTGGCTGTCTTCTGGTGCTTAGTTTGGAGCAGCAGCTTTCTACTTTTTTTTTGGTGATGAATGAGTAACAGGAATATGAAACAATTCACGGTGGGGAGGCAATGGCATAGCGGTATTGCCACCGACTAGTATTCCAGAGGCAGTGTAATGCTCTGGGGACCCAGGTTCAAATTCCACCATGGCAGATGGTGAAATTTGAATTCAATAAAAGTCTGGAATTAGAAGTCTGATGATGACCATGAAGCCATTGCTGATTGTCAGAAAAACCCATCTGGTTCACTGATCTTTTAGGGAAGAAAATCTTATCTGGCCTGGCCTACATGTGACTCCAGACCCTCAGCAATGTGGCTAACTCAAGTGCCCTCTGAACAGGGGCAATTAGAGATGGTTGCCTAGTCAGCAACACCCACATCCCATGAATGAATAATAAAAAAAACGCTTCTTCGATTACAGAATCACTCTGCTTAAACATCAGAAAATAGGGAACATTTGAAGTTTTAAATCCAATTGGTAACTTTATAGGAAACTATCATAAATTTGCTTAACTTCTACATGCTTTTGATTTACAACAAAGCAGTTTGGACTACCTGAATTAGAACTTGGTACCAAGATAACTGAGTGGTATAAATTAGGACTGCTGCTTCCATCATTCTGTCAACAAAAGCCTACCCTTGTTAGCTTTAATTTCTGCAGATGCTTAGGATCTGAACAGATTTCATATTGCAAGTTGAAATGGCATATTAAAAAATGTAGTGCTGACCTTAAAGAGCCTCCATTGCCTATGCTCGAATGTGTGGATGAAATGCCATATCCTTGGCTCAGCTTTCATTGGTGTGTGTATCTTCAGTAACTGCAAATATTGTACAAATTATTCGTGCAATTTTAATTGGAATCCTAACCTCATTGAAGAATGAATTGGTCAGAATGCCAGAAAATAGTTAAAGTTGAGATCAGCGGAAAGGATTTAAGGCAAGAGTACAAATGTGAAGAGTATTTGGAGAAATGTGGAATTCAGTAACCCAGCATTAACTCAGTGTAATTTTGCAAGAGTGTAAGAAATATAACAGTGTACTCCTATCCATGAAGCCAAAAAAAGTCTGCCAATGAATCAAGAAAGAAGATTACAGATGGTTTGCTGTAGATTCCAAGTCTTCCAATGCCCAGTACAGGAAGACTGAACTGTCTTTACATGATAGTTACACTGCTGTCAAATCAAAGACCTTGTATTGTATTATCTATCGTGACTTAAGATGGAAGCATATAATTGCTACCTGTTAAGCTACCATGTGAATTTAAGGTTGCCAAGCACATAGGTGAAATTTCCCTGTTGCACTATGACACTTGGGTTAAAAATAGCTAACACCGAGCTACTGAAAGCTTGAGGTGAAGTTGGACCAAGTCAATACTGTGATGATTTGTGTATAGTTCACTAGCATTTGCCGTCTGTGTGCTGACTGGAAACCTGGCAGCTTTATGTGCATATGCACTCAGTGTCTGACAGGCTGAGTCTGTAATTTTAATTAATATCCAATAAAATCTACAAATATCTGGAACATTCCAAAGGAATAAGAATGGTAGGATTTCTTTTCTTAGATTGAAGGCAGAATTGATCATTCAGAATATGCCAGGGCTTCCTCTTTTAAGTTCTACTTGGTCTGGTTTTGAAGTCAGACAGTGATGTCAGCTCTGTGGTGAGGGGGATATTTTAATTTCAAGGATTTCTTAATTGTGTTGTTTTGACTACCTATTGGAAGGCTAATGTTTGCTGGGTTGTTAGGAGAGAACAAGTGAAAAGGCCAATGTGCTTATTCAAGTTCTTTAAAATCTGCTTTTTTTCCCTCCATCCAACTCCAGCACTGTGTTTGTACTGGGTAAGGTTAGAAATATCTGTGCTGAAGGATGAACTTCCTGCTTCGTCAGGTGTAATGCCACTAGATGCTGATTAAAATTGCTTTAATGCTGCCAGAACAAGGTACCAGAACTACAGTTTCCAAAGAACATCCTGTATTGCATCACTGGGACTTTCTTCGTCCTCTTTCATTTCCCATTATTGTGTTCTCTCCTGGGCTGGCAATTTCTGCTGAAGTATGGGTTGTTTTGTGCTGAGGAAGTAAGCTAAGACATGACAAATTCATTTTGTAGAAGTTGCCTGCAGCTGGCAAAGAGGAGACTTTCAAACCGTCATTCTGGAATGAAAAGCATACCCCAGGGATGAAAAGAGTGCTGATTCACTCAGCTGTCCAGTGTCCCTACAATAAAGATCTGTAACTCTTGCATGGATAAGCAAGCTAGTTGAGCAGTGGAAGTGTTTGTATTGCAAGGCAGTTTCTGACTCTTGTGTTTGGGCAAAGTATTAATGCAATCAACTCCCCTCGCGCTACACAGTAGATAGATGGGCTTTCATGTGTGTTGCCTGGAGAGGCCTGATCAACCAATCTGAATAAAATGCAGTTTAATTTGTATGTTAAAACTATACAGTTCCAGATTTCATTTTATAAAACAATGCAGAGACACTGTGTAGAAGGTTCAAAACATTCACAAGGGTGATTCAGTATTGAGAAGATATATTTATGAAAGGAGAATTCTCCTCTCTAGGGAAAATAAGGCTGATGGGTGGTCTGACAGAGACCTTTTAAGATGTTGAAAATGTTTGGTAGGGTAGACGTAGCGAAGATGTTTCCACTTATGGTGGAGACAAAAACTAGGAACCATAAGTATAAGATAGTTACTAATTATTCCAATAGGGGAATTCAAGAGAAACTACCCAGAGAGTGGTAAGAATGTGGAATTTGCTCCACAAAGTGTAGCTAAGTTGTATCGCATAGATGCATTTAAGGTGAAGCTCGATAAACAAAAGGGAGAAAGGAATAGAAGGGTATGCTGATGGGGTTGGATGAAGAGGGATAGGAGGAGGCTCATAGGGAGCATAAAGATCAGCACAGACCAGTTGAGCTGAATGGCCTGTTTCTGTGTTGTACATTCCATATCAGGCTTGTCCAACCTTTTTCGAGTGGGAGGCCACATGTAAAAAGCAGAGGGGAGGGTGGGACAAGGCCATGATGAGCAAATTTTGGAAAGAAAAGGTTTGACAGAACATCAAAGATGAATTTCAACAAAAATGCTGCATATGGAAAGAAACAACCTGCTGAGCAAAAAAAAATCACAACAATAAATTGACAATTTTTAAAAAAAGTAATAAAGATGACCATTAGAGTGTGAAAGGGTGTGTGTGTGTCCAGTTCACTCCCAGTCTAAGGGTACTCATCATTCTCCCTCACCCACTGAGAGTGGGTAGAGTGACAACTGTTGGTGTGTGCGGGTGAATGAGAACCCTAACACTGGGAGTGAGTCAGACGCACACACTGCCCTCTCTCTCTCTCTTGCACACTCCGCCTGGACCGAAATACCAGGAGCGGGATGAAAGCGGCCGGAGTGGGGCCAGAGCACTGGGAATGGGGTGAATGCAGCTGCAACCACAGGAAAGTGTGATGAGTGTAGGCCCTGCTTGCTCCAGAGTGTCCACATCTTCACATACTCGCAGTTGCTGGTGTTTGCTGCTCCTTCAATGATCATCTGTTTCTTATTATTGATCCTATCAGCAGCAAATGCAAGAGAGAAACAGGCCATCATTGAGGAGCAGTCTCCTGCAGAAATATTCAAACTCACTGACCCATCTTACTGGCCTTTTCAACAGTCACTCCATGAGCCGCATATGTGCGGGCCACTGGTTGGACAAGCCTGTTCAATACAATATCTCCAGTAAAGTCATTTGTTTCCCTTTTTACGCTTTCCTATTTATTTTTGTGTTCCTACTGGAACTTAGTGCTTACGCTTTAAAATTGTTATGGTGTTATACTGTCCTGAAAAAGGACTAAAAAATACTTGGAATTTTATATTTCTATGAAAATTACTGTACTTATAGTGTACTTGGTACTCTCATAATACAGAACTGTTAACATTATTAAAGCTTACAATACTTTAGAATCTCAATTTTAAACAGGAAGTTGCATGTTATGGTATTTCTGGCCAGTGTTTTTGGCAGGCGATGGGTGCAAATGCTGCTATCACTGTCCCCAGATAAAATCACCTGATCCAAGTATGGAATTTCCCAAATATTCCCATTTGAATAAAATCCTGTCTACAGTGTAAAGCCTTTTTGATATTTTAAAAACTTATTCATCATTTCATTCAGCCCTTTGCTGATTTGCAATATCTGTTTGGTGTTGATTTATATTCCTTGATTTTATAAACTCTGTAATTTTGTGCTATTTTTATTGACTTTGTTTATAGAAATCATTATCCAAGGATACCATTACTGTACCAGATAGTTGACTTTGTGCACTTGTGTGGTTAGTCCTCATTGTGTCCTCTGGTTTTAATCATGTAAAGCACAACACATCAAATATAGGGTTGCCAATTATGATTAGGAGATTTTATCACATGACTTGTCCCCACGCTGCAGCCATTCACTGGCCAGCACATCATCCTTGTGACACACTGTCTTCCTACACCAATTGGAAAGCAAAAAGACTCATTACCCAATTGAACGATGCTTGACTGTCAGCCAAACAGCCTTCCCCACCCTCCGACCCCTGCCGTTTTCAGTATTTTTGTATCTGGTAAAGAGAAATGTTCAAAGAAATTTTTGAAAAAAAATCTCTTCATGTCCCTGTGATTTTTTTTCTCTTCAGAACTGCACACAGCAGTGATGTGGGGATTGATCTTCAATTCCTAGACACTCCAGGCCAATCCTGGAGGGTTGGCAACCCTCATCAAAATCCAGCTAAAAGAAGCCCTCAGCAACAGTTCTTTCTGGAATTTGAGATTTCTGATACCCTACTCAATGTGGAGACCTTTAATGCTATTAAATTGACAGCATTTGCCCGCACACTTGGAGATTATTTCTTAACTTTCATACGCCAACAGGAGTTGAATCTCGATGTACATATGGCACTACTTGATGAAAAGAGTACAATGAGCATACTAGCACTGGCCAGAATGGCCAGGGAAAAAGGCACTCCAGAAAAGGATTTCTTTGGTGGTATGGAGTGTCGGCCCAGGCCAGTTCAATTCAGTTATTCAATTCTAGAACATTTATTCTCCAGTCTGATTCACTGATGCCATTACAGTCTGTTGCAGCAGATGCTGTGTATATACTGTACATATATTTATTTTTTTCAGTGAAGTAAATTTTACAGCACCATGTGTTCTCGGTACACACATCATCACAGGACCTCTCACGTAGACGAATATTTATTTGAGAATTTCATCTCAGGACTGTATATGACAGAGTAATCTGAGAATAAGTTTGAGTTTTGTTAAACCCTCTAACTGTTGGGGTGGGGGGAAACCTTAAATGTATGCACAAAATTTTACTCCGGATTTTAACAGGTGCTTATTTTCTTTTGCTAGGAGGGCCTTGATCAATGTGACCATATAACATCTCGGATTTCCGTTAACTACAGAACAAGCTGACTGGACAACAACCAGAAAATCAGGACATTGAGGCTATTTTAGAGGTATGAGGGATATATTGTCACTGAGGTTTAGTTTACAGAGACATGGTAATGCATTGTACTGCTTGGGAGCCACAAGGAGTTGGGTGATTGCGTTCTTGATTTAGATGGAGTTAGAAGCACATAGCTATATTCTGGATAGTGAAATGCCTTTGTATTAATTATTAATTCCTTGATTGCTAGCCCATGTTTTTAAAATAATATCCAATATCACAATATTCATGTTTGTTCATTTATTAGGATAATTAAATTACTGCTTAAAAAGAGACTTCCCCTGCTACACAAGAGGCACAATAGTAGCTAGTCACACCCAAGCAATATTTAGTAATCATTTCTGTTCATAAAATTCATAACTTTTGCTGCTTTGTGTCCAGTCTTTGGTTCATGAGTTGGGTGCTCATCATAGTGAACAACAGAAAGCCAAATGTGTTGGATTATTTCTTGCATATGCAAATAAAGCTTTGCCACAGTTCGTCTTAACTTTAGGATCAGCTTTAGTGTTGTTCTGAGAATGGTATTCTTGAGCTGCCCCTACTGTTTGGAGGTTTTTCTGCTCTATACTGATATAAGAACAGCTTTTCCACAATAGACTGCAATGAAAAAAGCTGTCATGTAGTGGAAGCTTTGTTTATGTTTTGACAGTGGATAGGAAAAATATTTAGTAAATGAACAACCTGTATATTATTTAAGCATGAAATATTTTCCGAATCCTACTTACAAATGTCAGTATTCTTTTATATTTCCTTACATTTTTTTGAGGATTTATTAGAATGTGGAAAATATTGAAGGGCATGGGTGCTGATGGTTTTCCAAGTGACTTATACTTTGCATATCAACTTGTAGGGCTGTTATTCTATTAAATGAATGCCCCCCATCCTCCAGCCTTGTAGTGGTTGATTCATTGTAGACACAACCCAGCATTTGCATCTCAACTGCAGGTACTGAGGCCAGAATTTTGTTTATGGCTTGGTAGCAGGCTTGTTTATACCTGTAAAGTAATAACTGGTCTTTTTGATTGGATCTGTGTTTCTTAGTGATACCAAAAAATCTCAGACCTTTTTTCATGAAGCTCTACCTTGCTCCTTTCAGTGCTACTGTATTGTGGAACTTGAACTTGGTTTGTCACTTTGCGGTTCTTTTGTTCTAACAGGACTCGGCACTGACCTGCACACTAAATACAAGATCCGCACAAGCTGGAGAAAGATTCTTCCCAGCCTTATCATCTGCTAATACTAGTGTTATGTTTCAGGAGGCGAATTCTTGGTAATGGTTCAATATCATTACAAAATTCTACCACATTGAAGCAACTTGCATGAAACTGTGATGGCAGTAAGCTGAGCAAGTGGACTTGATTTTGCATATGAAAGTGCTGCGTGTCATCTTTTATAAAATTGACTTAATGTTTCAAGTTCTGAGTCAGTAGCTGGATGTGGGCTTCTGTAAGCATATGTTGAGATTGCTTTGTAGTTTTGATAATATTGAGGTCAGCTGTATTCCCAAATAATAGCAACATGAATCTCTTTTATAGGAATGTAATTTGCTGTGCAAATAAAAGCTAATGAAATAAAAGGCCCATTGCAGTACAGTGAGCGATCCAAGTGCATTATTCAGACTTGAACTGCTGAGAGGAATGGAGAACGTAGGTGTAAATAGGCTTATTAACTTTGAATAATAATTACAGAGCTACACAACGTTAACCAGGCTAAAGCAAAATTAAAACAAAAAGCTGCATATGGTTCATGTGAATAGATTTGGTTAAAGTAGTTAATGTTCTGATTTAGGGAGACAAAGAATTAGTATCAACACAAATAAAGATGGAACCTTGTGTTCTTGAGCTGTCGTACGCATGGAGTTGTCTTGCCTAGATTCATGATGTAGAATGTCTGATTAGAAAGGCAGTTTAGTTTGATAATCCTTTTCAAAATGACAGGGAGGGAGAAGAAAAAGTGGCTTTGCAGACTCTTTCTTTATGAAACAGGTTGAGAAAGCAGAACAGACTGTTACCTGTGAAACATGCTGGCTTGATGAAATGATATGACCCTTCAGATTCTGTGCTTTGTTCTTGGGGTCGCTGATAATTTGTACAATCTAGATTAGAAGCAAGTAATTTAGTCAGTTGTAGCATTAATTTACAAACAATTAAAAGTGGTGCAGAAGTAATTTGGCTGCCGGAGTGCATTTAGACTGCAACTTGAGCCTTGCTGCAAAGTAGTATGGATTTGATTTTCAATGTGACCCACTGGAAGAGGCAGTTGTGCACCACATACGTGTATAACTTCAGAATGGTGTCTCATCTGGTTTACAAAATATTCAGTGACTCATTAGGTCAGTTGGAAACCTTCAAAACTTTTATTTAATATGTGCTAGAGTTGTGGGGAGTCTGGTCCATGCTCATGATTGATCTTAAAATGCTAGGAGCATGAGTTTAGAGTGCTCTCTCTCTCTCTTGGATTTGGCCATTCCAATTGCTGTATAAGTAAGCTGCTGTGACTACAAATAGACAGTGTAGCTGCTGATCTGAGATCAATAACTGCAGTATAACAGTACTGAGTAAAACCTAATTCATAACACTCGGACAGCATGACCTGTCCCTATCAAAACCAAGCAGCAGCCAACCAGCTTTCTACCGAAGTCCTTGACCGTGGTGGAATACTCAGAAGGGCAAACTTAATTTTATTGGAAAAACTGACTTGATAATATAAAACAGCCTGTATTGGAATGTAGGAATTCTTGAGTGAAGCCATATGTTCTTTCTCTAAAAGTGTCAGATTCTTTACTAGTTTAACAAAGTTGATTCAGTTGGGAAGAGAACGGAAAAAGCCTTGTGGGTGTTTTCTATCCAAATGTCACTATTTCGTTAAAGGCATCTGTACGCAGTTTTTTTTACAGAACTGCAAGAGATTTTGACACAAAACTTGGCACAAAATCTGATTCTTTGCAGGGTGGGGTGGGGGGAGGGAGGAACTGCAGCATTTGATTAGTCTTAAATCCTAAAATAATACTGGAGTGTGCTACTTAGTATGTTGGAAGCCTGTATAATATTATTTAAGATGTCTTGTCCAACATGTTGAGATGGCTTCTTTAGAAAAAAATACAATTGGCTGAGTTCCTATGGCATTTATGAGTGGTGGGCAGAAGGATTCATTGTTGGATTGGAGGGGGAAGGATGCAGGAGCACTTGGATGAGCTGGGTTTTGGAGAATTTGGAGATGGGTTGTAGAAGTGGCAGTTGTGCAGTGTGGGAGCTTGGTTTTTTGAGGAAACCAGTAGTTAATGGAATGGGAAAAGCAATAAGAGTTGGGGTGCAGGGTCTTTAATTTACAAAAAATTAAATTTTAAAAAGTTTTTAAAAATTGTATACCTTCCAAACTCTTCAATTCAAAGGGGAGAGGAAACAAGGCTCCAATAAATGCAGGAAAGTATAATTCAACAGCTGCAGCATTTTGGCTGAAATCATGCTTTCGTGCATATGTTCACGTTCTATAAGAAAAAATATCCGGCACACACAACATTTCAGCCGTGTATTGACCCATTCTGCATTCTTGAGTTATGACCTACATGCAGATTGCAGCCATATTTGGAACTCAGTAATGCGCGGCAAGGGGAAAGTCCGGACCTGGCAGAGGAAGGTGGGCCAAGTGGAATCCAGAGCTGATATGGAATGCAGCAGTAGACATTAGCCCGAGAGTGAAAGGAACAGGGAGAGAAGTACACAAATGTGTTGCCTGAGTTGTGTTATTTGTACTGCAGGCTTAAGTTGGACTCTCTTTTTATTCATTTCAGAAGTTGGAAATTTTTTGTTTTCTCCTCCCATGTGCGATGGAGACTTTGGAACTGTGTGGGGCTGGCAAAAATGTCTATATAATTTAAATTTGTATAGAGCAAGTACTGGGTCTTTTATAGTATCATTCTTACAAAGCATTTGGAACTGGAAGAACAAATTAGATTTTAATGTAAAACAAACCCAGACAGGAAAATAATGTAGTTATGTGGTGTAATTTTAAAGTGTACTTCTGAGATTTTACTGGTAAAATATGAAACTAAGAAATCCTGTTTGAAATCACAGGCTTTTTGTACCTTTTTTTAAATGAAAATAACCTGATTTTAAATTCCTTTAGTCTATTTCATATTGTTGCTGTCTCTCTTCCTCTCTTGTACAGTTTACACAATGATATGCTGTTAACTGAGGTAATAAGAATTTTTGGTTTTCTGAACTCCCTCCATGAGTAGACAGATGTATGTCCACATGCATTGATAACTCTGATAACCAGGCAGTATTTTCAAAGAATAATTGTGCTTCGGTAAAAGTGAAAAGATTCATTCTACTTTACTGGATTGTGCCAATTATTTTGTTTTGTGTATCAGATCACCATTTATTGGTAGGATTTCTTTTTAAAAAGAAAAGTCAGTCATATGTTTAAAATACTTGCTGCTGGAGATATAATTGGTGATAGGAGCAAGAATGTTTGGCTATAGCCAGCCAGTTAAATTTCACACAACTGTACTGAGATCGATAACCATCAAAAAGGAACTCAAATTATAATTTTCTGAACATAATTACCTTATGTTCCAGTGGATGCATGTGGAAGTCAAGGGTTGCATTTTGCTTTGTATTAAAAATGCTCCTCATGGGTGTCATTATTTCAGAATGGAATATTTGCTCTAGACCATACATATCATTTTGTGATAACATTTACCACATTATGATTGGATCGAATATCTCATAGTGATAAAACAAAACTTTTGGCCATATTTATTGCCAGTCCAGAAATCATGTAGAGATTATAAACCTGTTAGAAGTAACAGGCAGCTCCATATTTGCATTGCCTGATGTACATGTTCAGTGGTTGTGGACTTTTTCTAGTTCTGATTTCGCAAGTGCAAGCAAGAGAACAGCTAATTGGGAGCTTTGCCAACTCTGGGGAGAACTGCTTTTTTATTATAGAAAATCTATTAAATATCCGTTGTCACAGAATTTGTGTTTTCTTACTGCCCATGAGCAATGTGTTTTTATGTGTGAGGTGTGTGTATTTTCTTACCCTTGGTGGTTGACTCAATATAAAGAATTCCAGCAGCAAGCTTCTTTGAATTTAAAAATAAAGGTTACTTATTATTTCTCAGTTGCCCCCGGAGCTTAAAAACAAAATGGCCCACTTACTTGACTCTCACGCACTATTACTCACACACAATTTAGATACAAATGAAGAAAAAAGCAACACGATTACAACTTGGAATAATTTCAGTCTCTTTTGTAGCAGGCCTGTTGTCTCTTAGATGAATTGATGCTTTGGCAGGTGTGAAGGTTTTGCAAAGCAGAGGATTCTCAGTAAGCTGCAAGATTTCTTGTGGCTGAATCACCAGGAGGTTAGTTCTCACGTGAACTTGAAGTTGGAACAGGCTGGGGAGAGTCCTCCCACTTTCAAGGTATTACTGTTTATCACGTTGGCTACTTAGTTGACTGCAGCTGGTTCATTGGCTTTTCTGATGGTTCCCCTGTCCCAGAACAGCTTCTGCTATTACCTTTAAAAGTGGGCAACAAACATGACTGTCTCACCCATGTGACCTGTTGCAAGTCTAAAGTCTTTTTGCAAATAAAGTGGTGTGTTGGCTGATAAACATCTTGTGATGAGTTTGAGGCAGGCAATGACTTTGTGTTTGGATGAGGGGCCATCACAATACAATGAAAAGTCAATAGGATCCATTCCACATTCTTGTAACATTTATTGAGCTTCGAGGTCTCTTTTGTCCATGATGAAACATGGAGATGAGTTGTCTGCCAACCCCCATAGTCAGTCCATAGGTGTGAATTCCACGTGGCTTTGTGGTTCATTCACTAAAGGTCCATTTTTAATCAGATTATGGCTGCAGACTCTACTGTCTACATTTCAAATACCAGAAGTCATATGGTATACTGCAGCCATCTTAACAGCTTTTGTGTTCACTTTTAAAATACAGCTTTAAAATTTGTAATATCTTCACGCCTGTACTGAGCATGACTATAAAAGTAGATATTTCTATTGTGTCCAATAAATACCATTGAACCTCCTTTTGTTCCGTATTCCAACCTGCTGCCAGTTTCCAAACCATCCTAAACTGTCCATGTGGATGTATGTAAAAGCAAAATACTGCAGATGCTGGAAATTGGAAATAATAATGGAAAATACTGGTAATACTCAGCAGCTGTCTGGCAGCATTTGCGTTGAGAAACGAACATTTCGGGTCTGTGACCTTTATCCGAAACTCAATGAGCCCATGTGCACGTCTTCGTTTTTCTTCTTGAGATAGAAGGAGAATGATTAAAAGTTTGAACAAGAACCTAAGCTGTAACTCTGCTGAGTGGGTAATGCACTCTCCTAAAAGGTCCCAGCTTTGATTCCTACTCTATCCTGAGTTCGTTGGTCTCAGCTGAGGCTGTAGTTGAGTTGCTAAATTTGGCTTTGGGCCCCCAGACCTGAGGAAGGAGATTTAGTTGGATGTGTCTGGATTTTGGATCTGCTTCAGATTGTACTCAACTGTCAAACATGAATCACAACTTGTACATATAGAATGGCATTAGGTTAAGGTACCATTTTGTTAGTAATGCCTGCTGGAGAGGGACCAATTAAAAACTATTGGTTAAAGTGGCCATATAACTAAGTTGCCTAATACTGTACAGTTTTGACTCTGGAGAGTCTGAGGAGAATTAATTATGCAAATAAGAATATAACACTCAGATCCCAAAATGGTTTGAAACATGGGAGAATGAGAGGGAAAAGCTTAATTTAATCATATACAGTATATGGTTATTAAACTATGCCCATATTAGATGGTTTGTTACTGTATCATATCTATTAATGAGCCCATCTCTTAAGACATTATATGATCATTATGAATCATCATTTGTTTTTTGGCACCCACTTAGCTGCCAGGCCTAGTCAAACACCTGGCATTTGAAATTGAATAACTCACAATTTTCTTTACACACGGGATTGCACTGTTTGACCTTGTCCAAGAGGAAATCCAAAAACTAGGTGAGAGCGAAATTTTTCTGACAAAAAGAAAATAGAAATAGCAAGGCCAGTTTTCAAATATACAATTAACCATTATGAAACATTTCTCTTTTTGGTATATTTGCTAGAAATCTGTCTCACACACTCTCTTTTGCAGGAAATGATGATTTGGATGGAGGAGCAGAATTTTTCACAAAGTTGTGTTCTACTCTGTTGTAGGAAAGGATTTCAGAGCCTGTTTCAATTCTAATGTGCATTCAGGCAAGTGTTCAAGATAATTATGAAGATAAACTTTTCAAGGACTGAGCCCATTAAAGAATGGAAATCTCTGATCAGCCATTGACTTTGAACTTTGCAAGTGCAACCTGTAGCAAGACGTCAGAACTAAAACTTTAATTAATTGGCTAAACAAATTGATCCATCTAATCAAGTGGCGTACTACAGTTAGGAAGATCATACCTGTACTATTAAGAAAAATCACAATGCAGAAATGCAATGAGGCAAGTCAGCTTTGTTACCCCAGCTTTCTTCTCTTTTTGTATGGATTTCTGGTGTGGGTTGGAATGGAGTCATGAGAAGTTAAGTATTTGATTTTGTGCCTTGGAACTTGTCCGCCTGTAGTACCTGTTGGAAAATGCTGAGGTTCCCCTGCTGCTAGCAGAAACTTGAGGGGGAGTTGGAAGTGAAGTGCCTCTCCTGGTGTTTACTGTCCTTTATAATTTTTACTGGGTGTGAGATTTGTACTAGATCTCTAATGCCTCCATTGTGCTTGAGCTGCTTTACTACTATCTTTGGCTATTATCCCATGTAATAGAGTTTGAAAGGTCAAGGTAGAGAGAGGTAGTGAGGAAAGGAGAGCTCCGCTCATTGCCTTGGTGTGCTAAAACTAAATGTCATTTCATAAAAGAGGAGCCTGTCTATTTGAAATAGTTGAAGTTTACAGTTTGCAATAATTCCCAGTATTATAAGCAAAATCTCTGTTGCATTGAGCAAAGCTTCACTGATCTACATTTGGAGATGCTGATGAACCATTAGCCTGCAGCTAGTAAATCCTGAAACTGCTGAAGGACCAATAGTCCAAAGTGGCCTTGTGTTGCAACTGCAATGAATTCAAGCTGGTGTTTAAGGGACAGATTTATGAAGCAAATAATACAACCAACAAAAGTCCAATAATAATAAAAACAAAAAAACTGCGGATGCTGGAAATCCAAAACAAAAACAGAATTACCTGGAAAAACCTTCGAGAGAAGGGTCATGAGGACTCGAAACGTCAACTCTTTTCTTCTCCGCCGATGCTGCCAGACCTGCTGAGTTTTTCCAGGTAATTCTGTTTTTGTTTTAAAAGTCCAATAATAATTGGCTGAGAAGGAAAGGATTAATTCAGATGCCATTCTGTTCTCCAGAACAAAATGTTGTGCCCTGCTGTTTTAAATGTTAACATCTGTTTTCACAATAAATGCAAACTAGCCTGGGGAGGGGTAAATATTTTAATAACTGACAAGTAACTTCTTACACTGTTTCTATTTCAAGATTGCCTGATTGATCATTGCTTCATCTCATTAATGCATCTGGAAAGTGTAAACTGTTGCTTTTCTAGAAAAAATTAATAGTTTTTGTATATTTATGAAACCCTTTTTTTAAAAAAAACAAACAAACCTCATCTGCGTCCAAAAAATGTTGATCATGCTTGATCAGTGTGTGTGTGTAAACACTATTTTGTAAAGTGAACTTGACCCTATTTTTCTGTTGAGAGTATTTTTATTTGGATGGATTTTTACTAACCAACTATCTGAGCCTTTGGATAAACAGAAGCTTTGTAATCTCTTCCTTTCTGTCTTGTCTGTTGTTTTGGTTTATTTCGACATTAACAGGAAGGATCTTTTTGGCTGCTTATCTGAATTAGGAAAAAGTTTCAAAATGTAGAATTACATTTTGAATGTGCAGTGAGACTCTTGGGTCTTGACACCATGTGTGGAATCTTAGTGTACAAAGGCTTAACATGCATACCTGAATTCCTCGCAGCCACAGCATTTTCCCATATAAAATAAATGGGTTAGTGCTCCTTTAACATAGCAGGGAGAGCAATTTCTGATGAGCATGTTAAGCATTTAGGCTCGTGAGGAACATAAACGATAGCATAGTTTCTCTGCTATAAATTCTATGTAATTCTCTCTGTAATTTTAGGGTCTTGAGTATCAGAACATGACCATTACAAACAGTTTGTTCAAATGTTTTAAAAATTATTTTTAACATGAGGCAAGAGAGTTAATAAGCCATTGTCCTTTCGCTTCAATGCTGTCAATGTTGAGTTTAATGTTTTTTAATTTTGTGCCGGATGGTGAAAGGGAAAGGAACACTTTTTCTGATATTGGGAACCCGATATCATTGCAGTGTTTCAAATCCGGCTATCTGAAAACTGACAATGTCCAAGAACCGGACATTGTAACCTGCCATGCATTAATTTAATTATTATTAGATGAGTAAAATAACTTGGTGGCTTGTTCAGCTAGGTGCTGCATTGACATTGTGGCATGCCGATTAGTTATCAGCTTTGCGTGTCTGTCTTTTCCTGTGCTCCAAGTGAGCCCTGACCCGAACCACACGAGCCGAAAGCTGGCAAGATCCAAAACCCGGCTAGGACTTTGTCCAGAGGTTGCTTGTTTTGAGACCATATACCTGGTATTGAGCTCCTAGAACTGCACGGTAAAGTTTCCTGTACTCTGCTGAGCAATGTGCCTAGGACCCAATCTCAGAAGGAACACCTACTTTCTTTACTAGAGTGACAGTTTTCTTTCTCTGACCCAAGATTCTATGGCTTCTATGAAAGAGGTTGTTGGTGGATGCGGCATTAGGCAGTTTTGTGCTGTGAGATCATGCTTGCTAAGAACAAGACAGACTCTCTTTAGCATTTGAAAGCTAAAGGTCTTATATAATCAATCTTCTGTTTTATTACTGTGCTGTTGTACCTTTATTGGAATTATCCCTTGTCTAGCATTGAAGAAAATTCCAGTTTTTAAATTTACACTTAAATATGTGGTGCATGGTACAGTATGTAACTTATTATCCTCACCAGAAGTAAGATTATATTTCCTGATTTCCTTCCTACTTTTCTGGTATTTGAGTATTGCTGAAAAAGAGTCATTTTTTTGTTGAAGCTTTTCATTTTGCACTCATCAGGACAATTTGCAAGAAAATGTCAGGGGAAACAGCAAATTTATACTGTTTGAGGAGAGTGCTGATTGATTGGCAAGTGGACTCTGGTAGAGGCGTTGCCATGGAGAATATATCAGTTGATAGTGACAGTTAATTGTCATGCATTGTTTGAAATTTAAATCAGCGAGCTTGACACTGGTCAAGACTTTTCCCCAGGGAATGAACCAGCGAATGTCTGTCACTTATTTTGTTTAGCTGAAACAGGCACAATGTGTGTACATGTTCTTTTTGTTTGCAAAGAACAGGGCTCTGTACATCAATATATGTAGCTTCCAGTACACCCAAATATGCCACATTGTGAGCCCGAATGGCAATCTTAAATTGGTTGTCAGTGTAATTCTTAGCACACTGAGGATTATTTGGCAAATGTCCAACTGTGGAATTGCATCTAGTATTGGACACTATTTTGAGTTTTGCAAGCATGGGCTGGATGAGTATGTTTTGTACCTTGCCTGTTGTAAACTGCGGAAGGGATGTGCTGTTTGATATGATCCACCATTATTTGGGACGTATGGCCTACAAACCTAGTATCACACTGGCAGTGAAATTCATATACCACATCACACAAATGAGTAATAAGCAGAACGTCTTTTTGGCTTGACGCAGCATCCCTGTAGGTGGCGAATACCACTGGTGTTGCTACTGTATTGTAACAGCATGACAGTTTCATCTGTTGCTCCAATTTTTAAGATACTTTGCCCTTCCAAGGTAATCTGAAATAGAACGGGCACTTTTCAGGGCAAGTGACAGCCGCGGGCTGGTTCGTGAGTTTGTGTACTATATAGCGTGCAATTGTCCTAATGAGTGCAAGACAAAAAGCTTTGACAAAAAATGGCTCTTTTTTCAGTAACACTCACGTTCTGCACTACCAAAAACTATTTTCTGGTATTCCATTCTTGGCCTTGCATTTGGATTATACCAACTACTTCATGCACATAAGGATCCAGAGTTTTCTCCAACTGTGGTGGTAGTAAGACTACACTATGCAACATGTATCTCCTAGTTTTAGCGTAGAGATTCATCACAATTTTAGAAAGCAGAGATCTGTTAAACTAAATATTGATTATTAACCCTAACCCTGCCCCATTTCTAGTTGTATTGAATTAATTTCTCTGTGTGAATTTCTTAAGATTGGTATTAGAATACAACTGTCTGAACTGGAAGGGTTTTGCTTTTTTTCTATTAGTGTGTTTATGAATAATCGTTTCTGCTGTTCTCCCACCACTACTCAAATCTGTACACTCCTTCCTCCTGCTCCTTCCCCTTCGACCCTCGCTGTTAATATACAGGACTGAGGCACCTCTCTTTTCCATGTTAACAATGGCAGTGATCTCAGCTGCTTTACACTGGTGGCGAGAACAGGAGTTGTGTGGACTGGTTCATTAGCTCAAGTAGAAGCAACTGCCAGCAATGAATGTCACGGGGAAAGAATTGAGTGTGGAACTAGATTGCCTTGAAAGGGCAGGGTGGATATGGTTCAGTGTTCTCTCTGGACTAGATCTGGAAGAGGTAATCTTTGAACTGGGGAAAGGCATGTTGGAAATTTCAAGCAAGTGAGAACTTGGTTGTTCCTGTGTCTTCGATTGTCTTTCCTTCTTAAGATTTAAAAATCTATCATGAAGTTCAAATTGGCTTAAAATTAACCAGAATATCCTGAACCATTCTAGAAATAAATTTTGTGCCTTCAACATTTGGATTTTTCCCTTCAGGTTTTTATTTATTATTTTCTTCCCCTCCAGAAAGCATGAAAAACTTCGATTTGACAGTATTATGTAATAAGCTCATGTAACTAGTTATTTTTGTGAAGTATATGCTTATGATCAGAGTTATTCTTGAGGCATCCGCTTTTTAAGGGCTGCGTCAAAGTTTTGAAGTTATTGCTCAGCTAGTTTTTGTTAGCTTGATTATGTATGTAGAATTTAAAAAGAGGTCTGTTCTGCTCCCATCTGGTTACTTTATTGAGCATGTGCTCTGAGTACAGTTCTGACAAAAGGTCTATATCTGAAACATTCCCCCTCTTTACACTTTAGAGATGTGCAGGGACTTGAATACAAGAACACAAGAAATAAGAGTAGGAGTGGACCACGTGGCTCGTTGTGCCTGCTCTGCCATCCAATACGATCATGGCTGGTCTTGGGCTTCTACTCCATTTTCTTGCCAGGTCCACATTCCCTTTAATTCCCTGAAAAACCTGAATTCTGCCTATTCCAGCCTTAAATGTATTCAATGATAGAACATCCGCAATCCTCTGGGGTAGAGAATTCCCAAGAGTCACGACCCTTTGAGTGAAGTAATTTCTCCTCCTCTCACCATAAATGATCGACTCCTCATCCTGAGGCGCTGCCCTCACGTTTTAGATTCCCTGACCAGCAAAAACAATCTCTCAGCATCCACCTTGTCAAGGCCCTTCCGAATTTTGTAGGTTTCAATGAGATTGCCTCTCATTTGCCTAAACTCCAGAGAACGTAAACACCAATTTACGCAGCCTCTCATCATAGAACAGCCCCCTCATCCTGGGGACCAATTTAGTGAACCTTCGTTGTACCTCCTCCAAGTATATGCTTTCCAAATGCAGAGACTAAAACTGCACACACTACTCCAGATGTGGCCTCACGAAACTTCTGTACAGTTGTAACAAAACTTCTTTATTCCTGTCCTCCAATCCCCTTGCAATAAAGGCCAACATGTCATTTGCCTCAATGTTAACTTCCTATGTTCCTTGTACAAGCACGCCCAAGTCTCTTTGAATATTAACATTTACAAGTTTCTCACCTTGTAAAAAATATTCTGCTTTTTCATTATTACGACCAGTGTGAATTAATTCACACTTCCATACATTATACAGCATCTGCCATCTTGTTGCCCACTCGCTTAACCTGTCAATATCTCTTTGTAGCCTCTCTATGTTCTCCCTTTCACCTAGCTTGGTATCATCAGCAAACCTAGATCCATTACCCTGTGTTTTCATCTAAGTGATTAATATAGATTGTAAATAGCTGAGGCCCCTCATTGATCTTCGTGATACTCCACTATTCACTGCTTGCCAACTTGAAAAAGCTCCATTTATGCCCACTTTTGTTTTCTATGCATTGATTCAACCTCTTTCCCTGTTAATATATTACTCCCAACTCTGAGCCCTTATTTTGCATATTAACCTTTTGTGTGGTACATTATCAGATGCCTTTTGGAAATCGGGTATATTACATCTGCTGGTTCCCCTTTTATCAACCCTGCTAGTTACATCTTCAAAAAAACTTTAATGAATTTTGTCAAACAAAATTTCCCTTTTAGTAAAACCATGTTGATTTGCCTTAATCATACTATGCTTTTCTTAGTGCATTGTTAAGGCTTGCTTAATAATACATTCCAGCATTTTCCAACAACTGGTGTTAGCTAACTAGTGTGTAGTGCACTGTTTTTTCTTTCCCACCTTTCTTAAAAAGCAATGTAACATTTGCCAACTTCCAGTGTAAGTGGGGACTGTTCCTGAATCTAAGGGATTTTGTGTATTTCGAGCACTTTTTCTTACCTTGATTACAGACTTGTGGGTCCAGTTTCATGAGTTTGTACATTCAAACAATGGTTGCAAAGTTGTTTCCATTAGCTACGGCACTGAAATTGCAAAATGATTCCTGCAGTGTAGCTCATAGAAGTAAGCTTGTAGCTATTTTAGGTCACAGTTGCATTACTGAAATTGTCAAATGAGCGTGCTGCACTCCCCTTAAAGGCCTCAGGAGAAAGTTCTGTAATGTGAAACTGATTAAAATGTCAAAACAATTATCTGTAGTACTCTTTAGAACAACTAAGAAAAAGTTGGGCTGATTAATTTACTTAAATTCTGCCTGCCAATTTGAACATTTTTATATTTCTTGAAGAAAGTTACTGGAAAGAAGCCAACTCTAATTGCTGCAGCAGAAACATTTTACGGAGGAGTTACTTTGCCTCTTCTTGCCCCCTCCCCCTTTTTTCCCTGAAAACCATCTGGGCTTTGTAGTTGATTTTTGAGCTTCAAAGTTTGATGCAATTGCAGCAACTCTCTTTGGAAGGTTAAAGCAAAAAGGAACTGGCAAAGTAGAAGGAAATAGAAATTCTACTTGACAATTTGACATAGGCTTAAACCTAAACTCTAAACAACTTTAGAGAAGGAAAATCTGGATGGGTCATTTTGTACTGCTGTTGTGCACCTCTTGGTGTTTGTTCCAACAGTTGTCAAAACCTGGTGATAGGTTAGCTGCAAACCCTCTTGATTTGGAAGCAGTACATGGCAGAGGAAAGCTAGGAATTCAGGGAAAATAAATCAACTGTGCAAATTGGGACAGTTTTTAAAAATATCATTTATAAATTTAATGTTTTTTACCATATATGTGGCAGGAAGGCTGACAAGTGCAAGTTTACATAACTGATAGTGAGATTTGGAAGGGCTACATAACCTACATAACAATAATCTTTAGTAAATGCTATGAATTCCTTACCCTCAACACTGACTCAATCCTGTTCTTCAGCCAAGTACTAAGATTCTAGGTTTAGTTAAAGCTGGCTTGAATGAGATGGACAGAAACTGTTCTCTGTTAATGGGTAAAATGATAGAAGATTAGTGGATAAAAGGTGTTGAATGTTCAGAAAAGAACTTAACGTAATACTGAACCCGTTTATATTCCTAAGAATTCTACTTGCTAAACAAAAGCCTTAAGTGACGAAAGAAGTAAGAGACAACATAAAACTAAAAGAAAAAGCACACACAAATGCAAAAAATTGCACAGATCCTGACAAAATGGGAAAGGTACAAAGAACAGCAAAGGATGACAATATAGATAAGAGCTACAAAAAGGAGTATGAAAAGAAGCTTGTAATGGATATCAAAATCAACACATTTTTACAATTAGGAAAGAGCGTGAGGAAGTGCAAGGCCCCTCTGGACTCCAGGGGTCACATTATGAGGAGCGATTACACAAACTAGCATTGTATTTCCTGGAATTTAGATGGTCAGGGACGATTTGATTTAAAACTTTCAAGATATTAAGGAGACCAGATAGGGTTGATAGAAACTATTCCTGCTTGCAAATGGCAATCGATGCTAGATCCATTGTTAATAAATCTGAAACTGAAGGCAAAGGCATTAAGAGATAAAGAATAAAGGTGGGGAATCTGGAGTTGGCTGGCAGATCAGCCACGATCTCAGTTCAAGGCAATTAGGGATGGGCAGTAAATGCTGGCCTTGCCAACGACACCCACATTCCAAGAAAGAATAAATTTTAAAAATGCTTAGGTGGTTTTGGAATGGGGTGGAACAAAAATTTTAACTACTTTTATCAACAGCTTTGCAAAAACCTCCAGTTTTATTATTTGTAGGTACGTAAGCATGTGATTGACCAAGTTTTAGTAATAGGGCAATCTACTTTACACCTGTAGATGTTTTAAAGTCTCCAGATAAATAATTAATTGAAAATTGCAAGACTTTACATTTCTTCGGTTTCTGGCAAAAATTTAAATTAATTGTCTGGTTTCCTTAAGATGCTGTAATATTATGCAAATGACTGCACATTTCAAGTGTAACAACCAATTCTATCCATGAATATGTCCAATTCATCTGTGTCCCTTCTCTCAGCGGTTTTATTAACTTTTCTTACAGAGTCTTATCCTTCTTGCCACCCCCCCCCCCCCCACCCACCAAACCAGCTTATCTTTCACCCCTCTCCTATTTTTACTTACTTCTGTTGAAGGGTCATAAGGACTCGAAATGTCAACTGTACTCCTCTCCGCCGATGCTGCCAGACCTGCTGAGTTTTTCCAGGTAATTCTGTTTTTGTTTTGGATTTCCAGCATCCGCAGTTTTTATTTTTTTTGTTTTTATCTTATAATTGTACCTTGTCAACCCCAGATGTACTTAAAGAAAACATACATTTGCATTTTCCAGTATCTTGACTCTTGTGAGCTCCTGTCATCCATTCTGTGGTGCTGACATACTTCAGTGCAGAAGAGTTGTGGGAAGCCTATTGGCAATCCACCATGAAGTCTAATAAATTAATTGATAGGTGTTTGCTAGTACAGAACTTAACCTTTGAAATGGAACAGTTTAACGAGCTCACTTGCCTCAATGTGCTAGTTGAGAAATCTGTTAATGGGTTCTCTATTACTGTCTGCCACAAATCTACCTTCACTGGTCAATATACATGTTAAGATTGCTACAGCCATACACTAGAAGATTGATCTTAACGACAATCTCGTCAATAGCTTGGCACTGGAATAGGTTGCATCAAAGAGATCCTGCAGGGATTATGGCTACCCTAATTAGATCACTGCTCGTTGTGTGTATCGCATACTGACAAATGGGCCAAAGGCTGACACTTTTAGATCTAAAAAGTACCCAGTGTACTTCAGATTACCCCCTGGAGGGGTAAGGCATCTCAAAAATTTGAGCATCAGTTAAAGCTAGCTGTTTCACGTTGTTCCTATGCAGTAGCAACATGAGTGGTATTTTCCACTTACATGATGCTGCCATTAAGCCAAAAAGACGTTCTGCTTACGACACAAATTAGGAATGAGATACATGAATTTCAGTGCCGTTGCGATGCCAGATATGTAGGTCATATATCCCAATGACTGGTGGATCATATCAAACAGCATGTCCCTGTAGTTATTAGTAATAGGCAGAGTAATGGCTTTCCGCAATAGGCAGAGTACTGACCGTACTCAACCAGCTTGCAAAACTCTGAAAATAATGTATAATGTTATGTGATTCCATGATTGAACACCACTTGCTGAACAATTCCAAGTGTGCTAATTATTATGCCAGCAACCAATTTTCAAATAGGCTCACAATAGTTGCTAAAAGCTACATGTATTCATATGCAGGAACCTGCCCACTGCAAGAAAAAGGGACATGTCCAGGCATTGTGCCTTTTTTGAAATGTAAACAAAAGAATTGCGGACACTTGTTCCTTGGTGCATTCTCCATGGCAATGCCTCAACCAATCAAAACCAATTTTTCCAACAAATCAGCACCCCTTTTCTCAAGCAATATAAATTATTGCCCCTTTTGAAGGTTGGCATTCTTGCATCTGTCCCGATGAGTACAAGATGAAAAATTTTGACAGCATGTATCCTTTTCAACAATACTCAAATTATTTTATAGAACATTGAATAGTTTTGAAATTGTTTATTACTCCCCTCTATTCAATTTCATAGAGAGATAGTCATTTCCTCCTCTCACCCCATTTCATACAAGCACTTTTTCAAAATCCCTCTATTCATGCTAGTATCGTTGACCTAAATGTTATTTTTCTTCCACTTCTCCCCTACCCCCATCAATTTGGAGTCAGTTTTGTCCCTGTTTCGCCCCTTCCCTCAAACTCATCCAACACTGCCATTCTTGTCTAATGCTATGGATGGGAGGTTGTCATTGCTCAGAGGTATTGAGATTACAATATCCCACCCAATTCAGCAGCATTTGATCTCCGCAGAAGCACGAGGCAGAATTGGTGATGGGGGAGTCAGGGACTGAGCAATGTATCTTTTCAAAGATTCCATGTTGAAAAAGTCCTGATTTTCCATTAGCCTTGCAGGTAGGAAACAGCAATCCATGTACGAGTAGTGAGTATGCTAGTTCTAACTTGTCTAATTTTGCAGCCATGGAAGCAGGCACTGATAACTTCCCAGCAGGAAATTTTATGCTGAACCTGTAAAAAGCTTTGGCTAGTCCACAACTAGAGCATTGTGTCCAGTTATGGTCACCACATTATAAGAGGGATGTGAGGTTCTGTGCAATGCTCAGAGGAGATTTACCAAAATGGCACAGGGGTGAGGGATTTTTTTAGCGACAAGGTTAGTTTGGAGAAGCTGGGGTTGTTCTCCTTGGAGCAAAGGGGATTGAGGGGAGACTTGATAGGCATGTTTAATTGAGGTAAACGTAGAAAAACTGTTCTCATTAGCTGATTACACAAGGATTATGGGACACAGATTTCAGGTTTTGGGCAGGAGCTATGAGGGTTGGTGGGGATGCGCGGAAGAGCTTTTATGCAGTCAGTGGTGTAATGGCTTGGAACTCATTGCCTGTGAGGGTGGTTGAAGTAGAGAGACAATCAAATTGCATGGGTACTTGAGGAAATAAACTTCCAGAGCTACAGGGATAAAACAGGGGAATGGGACTAACTGGATTGCTGTATAGAGAGCTGTCAAGGTCTCGATAGGCTGAATGGCCACCTCCTGTGTCATAAGGACTCAACGATGCTGCTGTTAAAATTGAGCTAATATTCTTCATTTCAACACTGTCTCTCTTACCTGTCCTCTATTTTCCTGATTGTTGGCCTCCTTTGCATCCCTTGATTTTTGTTCTGTTTTTAGTTGTAGGGCATTCAGCTGCTTGTGACACCACTTTTGTCTGAGTGTAGACCATCCTACTTGGGGCCTCTTAACCTTGCCTTGTCTTTCATCTCGTTCAGAATTCCCCTAAAATATCCTATCTGTTTATTTCAGTCAGCACCCCTAATCTCTTTTCACATCTCTCATCTCCAATGATCATCCATGCTTACGAAAGGCATTGGGATATTTTATTTAGTTAAAGATGTTGTCATTGAGTTGTATAATACAACAGCATCAAGTATTCCTGCAGATTGTTCTTGTGCAATACACTAAAATTCCTGAAACTTGAGTATGTCTCTGTGGTATTCTAGAAACCTCTGGCATTAACAACGCAGTTGCTGAAATTATTTTGCTCTGAATCTAGCATTATTGCAACAAGGTATGATCAATCTAAATGCTTCAATACATGCTGACTTAAGACAGTGTCAGTTATTTTCTTTGTTCCATTGGCCAGATGTATTGTAAGCAGTATATAAAAATAACTGCAACCTTATAAACATTTTACCAATAAAATCCAATGCATAAGCCTCAACACAGCTTGGGGATGTCATGTACATATAAGTTTGTATGATATTGATGCCACATGCTGCAAGAGTTGGGAGTGTATTCATTTCATTCTCTTCATGTGCTAAAGACAATCACGATCCCACTTATCTCCCCATCTTTTTCTACCTCCTACAAGAATTTCTTCTTCCTTATTCTTTCATGGTATCTAGGTGTCACTGGAAAGGCCATTATTTGTTGTTTATCCTTAATTGCCCTTGAACTGCATGGCCTCTTGGCCATTTCGGAGGGCAGTTAAGAGTCAAATACATTGCTGTGGGTTTGGAGTCACACGTAGGCCAGACCATGAAAGGACAGCAGATTTCCTTCAGATGGGTTTTTAATGACAATCTATGATAGTTGCATAGTGACCATCACTGAAACTAGCCTTCAATTCCAGATTGATGTATTGAATTCAAATTCCATCAGCTGCCATGAAGGGATTTGAG
Organism: Carcharodon carcharias; assembly: GCF_017639515.1. NCBI lineage: Eukaryota > Metazoa > Chordata > Chondrichthyes > Lamniformes > Lamnidae > Carcharodon > Carcharodon carcharias. The sequence goes on along the minus strand of NC_054479.1, from coordinate 121,408,340 downwards.
CCCATGTCCCCAGAGCCTTAGCCTGGTCTCTGGATTACTAGACCAGTGACATCACCACAACACCACCACCTCCCCCAAGAATAACTCATCTCTGTTGCATATCTATCCCCTGACAAAGTAAAACATTATTAATGCTATTGATGGTTCTCAATAATATCTCCTGTTGAATTGTCTTCAGTTGTGGGACCAAGATTTGCTTGTTCGATTTCAATGCCGCTGTTAATTACACTATGCGGTGCACTAACTAAAATTGAAAATTTTGACATTTGCATAGACGTAATTTCTCACAGCTCAGACCTATTTCGGTTAATTGCTTTGTTTACTGGTTAGTAGAACTAAATTTTGTGCTTTGTTTGGCTAGTTTAGATCTGGATCAGAGTAGCAGAGGCTGTTTGGAAGTTTCTTCACAGTTTCTGCTATTCTCTTTCAAATCTCAACTGGTGGTTTGAACAATGCCTTTGATCTGCTGTTTTGATTAGCTGTAAATGGTGTTTTTTTTTTACAAGTGGTATGATCCTTGACCAGACCACCAGGTTTTTGGTAACATTCAGTTAGGGGTCAATTATGTTTTGTTTAAAGTAGACCAGATTTGAGATTCAGGACACTTGCCTAGTGAAGAAAGCCACAAGATTCCACAGGTTTTGAACAAACAAAAATTAACTTTGTTATATAAGGTCAGAAAGAGAAAACCATTTGCAAAATCTATCTTATACTGTAACGCTCATGGATGATATGAGGCACGTATGAATTAACAGGCAAACTGTATTTGAACACGCACTGCACAATAAATAGCAGGTGTGACTAAGACAGAGTCCACGGATTTCTCAACAACCCGCCCAGGCAACAGTAAATACTGAGTCATGCAATCTCACTGAAATTCTCTCTCTCCCTCTCTCACGAGGGATTCCAGTCTTCTCCCTCAAAGATCTAACCTCAAAATTCTCTCCAAAGTTTGCTCCAACTTAGATGGCATCAATGACGGCCCACCTCTCAGGGTTTCAGGCTCATCTCCTGAAATTCCGTTATCTTGGATTCCTGAGTATTCACTCAAGGACCAACTGGTGCACAACTTCAGTTCTTCGGCCAAGCTGAACAGAACGCTACTGTTCCAAAGGGTTACCGTCACTCCAAAGGTCAGCAGCAAAGAGTCACCAACCTTCTCCCGGGCCCTCTTCGGCCACCAGGGACTTGTCTGCTCCTGGTCTCACATCCAGGTTTTCGTACTGTTTTCCATTTCTGCGCAGCCCAGTCCTCGGCCTCAATAACTCAAATGTAGATCTGTGCATGTGCAGCCCGCTCCCTGTCTGCGCATATGTGGAAACTCTGAGATCTGTCGACACTCTCGACGCCAAGGTAAGCCTGGCTTTTGTGACAACTGTCAGATGTACCAGCAGTGATCTGAGGGACTCTGCCACAGACTTCAAATTAACTGTCTGTCTTGCCCATCTCTCTTGAACCTGGGATCTTCAGATTATTGCCATTTCATTTCATCAACTTATTTTTTTATAAACTTTTGGCTTTAAATCTAATTTTTATTTGCTCCTGTGTTGCCTTGTGTACTTCACTCCAGGTATTTCAGTCTTATCAACTGATCTAATTTGAAACCTCACCATCTACATAGTTTGCGTTTATTCACTGAGTCCCATTATGCATGTTTTGGCTGTCGCTCCAGACCCTGCCATCACTTCTGTTTCCCTCCTTCTCCTCCTTCTCCCATATGTTTCCTTTAACCCTCCCTGCTATTATGCTCTTTTATCTTCTCTGCCCTCAGGCAATCTTCCCAAACAAACTCCAGTTGTTCAATGTTAATGTTTCGAGTCCATATGACCCTTCTTCAGGGTCTTCGGGGACCCTTCTGAATAAGGACCATACCGTCTCGAAATGTTAACTCTGTTTCTCTCTCCACAGATGCTGCTAGACCTGCTGAGTTTTTCCAGCATTTTCTGTTTTTGTTTCAGATTTCCAGCATCCACAGTATTTTGCTTTAATCCAATTCTTCAGTACTCATTGTCTTTCTCCTGCCTGTTCTGATGTCTTTCCTGACCCACATGAATGTCATTGGCTAACCTCACCAATTCTTTCCCATTGCTGCCAGCACTAACTCTGTAAACTCGGTCTATTTGATGGGCTATCACTGCCTCCCTCCATATCTCCCTTCAGAATGTATGTTCACTTTGCTAATAAGGCCCTTGTCGTCCATCAGTTTATTGTGGATGATCACCATGACACTTCGGCTTTGACAGAGGCTTGGACGAGGCACAATAACACTTTTTTATTTTCCTTTTCACGAAGCTTCCCTGGCCGGCCAAACCTCCTATCCCTTTGATAAGTCTTTCTCGAGCTGTTATTTAGATTAATATTTAGAATTTGACCTAGAATTTTAAAATTGCAGAAGAAACTGCAAGTTTAAGATACCAAGTTAACAGAAACTGTCAGTGGTAGTTAACTATCAATCAGTTGAAAGTGGTTGCTTGTGTGAGTGTTAATTACTGTAGCAGGAAGCTGATTTTGCAATTGTAACATAAGTGTGAATCATAAGCTCTCTACAAGCACAGTATTTGCTCCTGTACGGATTGATTTGGCAGCAGGATGCCTTGTAAAAAGTGTACCAAAGTCAGGAATTTGATGCAGAGAGGAAGGAGGTGCTGCTGCTTTTTATTTTGTTTCCAGTACCTGGTGAGTAGTGATTTCTTTTGCCTTCAATCTCAGAAACAGTAACTTGCTATCACTTGATTAATTACTAATTTAGCTAATCAAAGAAGTAAACAAGGAGGGATGGGCAGGGCAGGTGGTGTGCCATGACCGCAGCACGTGCGAGTTTGTGGAAAGCACTGCAATTCCAGACAACCATCTCTGGGGTAAGTGCCTGCAGCTTGGGTAACCTTAGCTCAGAATTGTTGGGTTGGAGACAAGCTTGTAGGTATTGTGTGGCTTCAGGAAGGAGGAGAGTAATCTGGACATTTAGTTCCAGGAGGCAGTCATACCCTTTAGGTTTAATGGAACTTTAAGAGCTGATCAGGGACCCAAGGCTGTGACTGCAAGTCAAATAAACATGGGGCAAAAAGGGGGCCGGGTGGGGAAAATAAATACAATAACTGTCAGGAGAGAAACTAATGAGGCTAAAGGCTGAAAAGTCACCTGGACCTGATGGGTTGCATCCTAGGATATTAAAGGAAATAGCTGTAGAGATAGTGGATGCACTGATTGTAATCTTCCAAGAATCCTTAGATTCTGGAAAAGTCCCGGAGGATTGGAAAACTACCATTGTAACACCCTTATTCAAAAAGGGAGGAGGAAGACAGCTAGTTTAACATATGTCATTGGGAAAATTTGGAGTCTATTATAAAGGATGTAATAGCAGAGCATTTAGCAATGCATAATCTAATCAAGCAGAGTCAACATGGCTTCATGAAGGGGAAATCATGCCTGACCAATTTTTTAGAATTCTTTAAAGAGGTAAAAGCTGGATAGATAAAACGGAACCAGTAGATGTAATATATTTGGATTTACAAAAGGCATTCAATAAGGTACTACATATAAGGCTACTTAATAAGATAAGAGTCCATGGGGTTGGGGGTAGTACATTAGCATGGATAGAGGACTGGCTAACTAATAGAAGACAGAGTTGGGATATGGGGGGCATTTTCAGGATGGCAACCTGTAACTCGTGGGATGCCACGGCGATCAGTGCTGGGGCAACAATTATTTACAATATATATATATTAATAACTGAGATGAGGGAAGTGAATGTACTTTTGCCAAGTTTACGGATGACACAAAAATAGATGGGAAGGCAAATGGTGAAGGTGATGCAAGGAGTCTACAGAAGTATGTAGACAGGTTAAGTGAGTGGGCAAGAACTTGGCAGATGGAATATAATGTGGGAAAGTGTGAGGTTATGCACTTTGGCAGGAAGAATAGAGGAGCTGAATATTATGAGCAGATTTGATAGACCGAATGACCTACTTCTGTTGCTACATCTTATGGTCAGACACAACAGGGGATCCAGGATGCAGTGAAAGGAGGCCAGCTTTTGACTTTGACCAACAGATACAAGGTAATTGCTACCTGTGTGGATGAGAACAAGGACCGCTATGTGAATGAGTAAACTGACCTAGCACTATGGTGTAGCCATTTAACTGAGAGGAGTGAAAAGGAATATGGTAGAGTTGGGGCAGTATAGCTGGGGGAAAGATACTGTTCCCTGCAGTCATGACTGGGCGTTCCAAAGACCCTCTGGTGTCAGAGTTAAAGACCTTTTTCCTTGCGACTGGAGATGAACTGGGAGTGGGGTGGGCGGGAGAGGATGCAGATGTGGGGCTCCATGTAGGAGCCAATGACAGGTAGAACTAGGAATGATTTGCTGAGAGAGTTTGAGGAGTTAGGATCTAAATTAAAACACAGAACCTCAAAGATGGTGGTTTCTGGATTGTTACCTGGGCCCCGCACTAATTGGCAGAGGGTCAAGCAGATTAGAGAATTAAACTTGCGATTCAAAGTGATGTGGCAAGAAGAGGTTTTGATTCATGGGACACTGGCACACCAATACTGTGGATTCAGGGATTATGGAGTGAAATCCAGAAATTAATAGCAGGAGGAAGTGTTTTCACTGCTTTGGTAACCATGTGAAACTGGTATGTGGTGTGACATCAGTGAGTAATAATTGCTCCTGTCTCTGTAGATGCTATGAACAATACCTCACTTTTGCATAATGCTGTATCTTGCAAAGTAGCTCAGAATTGGGAAATTCGTAGAAGGTGACTTGGTAAGTGATCTTGGACAAAAACAAAAATTGCTGGAAAAACGCAGCAGGTCTGACAGCATCTGTGGAGAGGAAGACAGGGTTAACGTTTTGAGTCCGTTTGTCTCTTCATCAGAACTAAAGAGAAACTAAAATGATCTTGGAACTTGAACTCCTTATTTTCTGGGGATTAATCACTCAATAGATTGAGCTGCTATTAAATTCTAATACACCTGATTCCTGCTTTAAGGAACTGTGTCCCCCTCTGAATAAAGCAGAACTGCGTTCCCCTGATCAATTTTGAATGACAGAAGCAGCAACCTCCTCCCAAAATGTGTAGTACATTTGTTTCCTAAGGTAGGAGGAACTTGAATTTGAAACTTCCTAAACTGAAAAGGGTAAGATATTCTCCAGTAACATTTGAGCTCATAAAAAAAAAATCCCACTGCGTTCATGTCTCCTCTTCGGTATTTGACTGAAGTGTATTCTTCCATTGCGAAGGTTTACATTTTGTAAGGTATGTGGAGGTTGATTTGAGGCATGTATATTGTCTTTATCATTGGCAGGTTTGCTGGGGCAATGTCATGTGCTTTTGTTAGATGTTGTAGAAAAGTTTTATTTTGTTTTCCCTGGGTGACCTGCTGTTGTACTGCATGTATATATTTTACAATTCGTTTAATTAGACTACTTAAATTGGGGATGAATCATTGTCGGTGTTTAACCTTTTTCATTGCAATTACTTGGCTTTCAAGTCATGTGGCTGTATTCCTATGGCATTTCACAATGATCGGTTTTGGTGACTTTTCTTTGTGTTGAGAAGTCAGTTACATCCCTTAATTTTTATCTTCATTAGCAAATTGTGTTCAGTTTTCTTTTAAAGTGGGACACCAAGTACTGGTTGCAGATTTTGCCCAGGTAACAGTGAACTTGGAAAACAGAATAGTTCAGGAATTCAGTTACTGAAGTGCAGCAATAACACAGTGGTTTATAACCAAACTGGCTGTGGTTAGAAATTACAGATTCAGCTCTGTTTTCTATCTGGTCAGCACCCAACTGCTCTAAGCTTTCCTGGTTCTAACAAGCAGAACTGCATACATAACACAATCCACCATAGATTCATTTTTTAAAAACATTAAATGGAGCTGGTAAAACTGGCTTGAATTTATGCTTGATTTCAGAATGAAATTAGTATAACAATCTGTAGTGCAAGTTGTTTTAGTGAGAAATGATCCAGCTGCTGCACTTCATCTTACACAGCCACAAAAGGGAAACTTGGTCACAAGCCTGAATAGTGTTCATACATTATTGCAGAAATGTTCAGTTTAATGTGCAGTGCAGTGGTTTGAAGTACGCATTTTCATTCTTGCACCATTGATACAACCATAATGTTTTGCAAAGACAAATTGCTAAAAGTTTGACCCCAAATGTTGCAAACGACCTTCAAGTTCCTATTGCTGTTACATGATTCAAGACAACTTCTGTACACACGTTTGTGCTATCAAACCACACTTATGACCAGTCTGGGCTCTACCAAGGCCACTCAGCTCCTGACTCCATCCTAGCACAAATGAAGATGGTTGTTGGAGGCCAGTCATCTGAGTACGTCCCAAAGACTGGCGTATCAAACAGCATATCCCTTCTGCTGTTCGCAGCAGGCAAGATACAGACCATACCCAAACAGCCCATACTTGTAAAACTCAAAACGTAGTGTCCAACCTTTGATATGATTCTGTGATTGGACAACATTTGCTAAATAATTCTCAGTACTACGACTTATGCTGACAGCCAAGTTAAGATTCAGTCGGGCTTGCAGTATGGCTTATTTGTGTGCACTGGAAGCTAAATATATTAATACACAGGGTCTTGATCTTTGCAGACAGAAAGAACATGTACAAACATTGCGCCTGTTTCAACTAAACAAAATAAATGACAGGAATTTACTGGTTCATTCTTCAGGGCAGTGCCTTGACCAATCAGAGTCAAGCTGCCTGGTTTAAATTTCAAACAATGTTTGGCAGTTAACTGTCAGTCACCATTGACTGGTGCCTCCATGGCAATATCTCTACCAGTCAGAGTCCACATGCCAATCTGGCATGCTTTTCTCATATAGCATAAATTTGTTATCTCCCTTGTTATTCTTGAGAGTTGTCTTGATTGCAAGACGAAAAGCTTCAACAAAAATGTCTCTTTTTTTTCAGCAATATTCAAAAATAAATTTCTTCCAGATTCTGACCTGGAAAATGACACATTCTCTTTGATCTTCTGTAGTCCTAGAATGTGTAGCTATTGTATCAATAAGATCATAAGAAATAGAAGCAGGAGTAAGCCCTTCAGCCCATTGAGCCTGCTTTGCCATTCAATAAGATCGTGACTGATCTGATTGTGGCCTTAACGTAACTTTCTTGTCTGTCCCCACAGCCCTTGACTCCCTTGTCAATCAAAAAATCTGTCTAACTCAGCCTTGAATATATTCAATGACCCGGCCTCCACTGCTATCATTGTGAATGTTTTGTATGATGTATGCCTTACACATCACATAACATATGTCAACATGAGATGTGCATGATCATGCCATTAATGCAATGCATTCACACCTTGGAACCTGCACAGACTCAGCAAAGTTTCGAATTCTTGCCCCACTTACTTTTAATTATCATATCCCATTTGGCTAGCACAAAATGACTGCAAGCGCACACTTGTCAAGAGTTTTTGGAATTGCTGTTGAGGCTCATAGAAAGTGGGCACCTGTTGAATTGTTTAAATGGGTTGTGAGATGTCATTTAGCTTCACTGTGTCTTTGCATTAGCCTCCAGTCGCCTTGTGTTTTAGTGACCATTTATATAAAAAAGGGATTGTTCACAAAACTTAACTGGAATATTTTAGACTCAATTTTTCCACTCTTTTTTCTTGTTTTTGATGCTGAAGCTAAAGCTTAAAAAACGTCAAAAAATAAAGTGGGCTTTTGAATTTGCAGCAAAAAGTAACTTTAATGATCCTTATCTATTTCTAACTCTTTACAGTACCCTGTACATATCCTCTTGTGCTGATATACTTCCTTATTTGAACCTAACTTTGAACCTAACAAGCAATTAGTTGTAAAAACAATGGCCACAATGCAAGGTCTTGGAAACACCTTGTCAGAGCAACTATAAATGCAGCCATGTCAATGCCACAATTATGTTAGTGTTACAAATCTTTGTGGTTACACTGCAATACTAGTATGACTAGTGCCATGTTGCATAGGTACAGCAATGAAACGTGGTCAAGTTTGTTATAGTGAAGACTGGGTGCAATCTTACAACTTTACATTTAAAATTCAGTGTGTTTTACCACTCATCGTTAGATTGAACATAGGAACATAGGAAATAGGAGCATGAGTAGGCCATTTGGCCCCTCAAGCCTGCTCTGCCATTCAAACAGATCGTGACTGCTCATCTATTTAACATATGGACATATGAATTAGGAGCAGGAGTAGACCACTCAGCTCTTTGAGCCTGCTCTGTCATTCTATAAGATCATGGATGATCTGAATGTAACCTCAACCCTACGTTCCTGCCTACTTGCCTCCATCCCCTTGTTAATCAAGAATCTATCTAGCCTTGCCTTAAAAACATTCAAAGATTCTTCTTCCTCTGCCTTTTTAAGGAAAAGAGTTCCAAAGACACTCAACCTTCCAAGAAAAAGTTTCTCCTCATCTCTGGTTTAAATGAGCAATCCCTTATTTTGAAACAGTGACCCCTAGTTCTAGATTCTCCCACAAGAGGAAACACCCTCTTCACATCCGCCCTGTCAAGACCCCTCAGGATCTTAACGGTTTCAATTAAGTCATCTCTTATTCTTCTAAATTACAGTGGATACAAGCCTAACCTGTCTAGCCTTTCTTCGTAAGTCAACCCGTCCATTCCTGGTACTAGTCTAGTAAGCCGCCTTTGAACTGCTAACGCATTTACATCTTTCTTTAAATAAGGAGACCAGTACTGTACACAATACTCCAGATGTGGTCTCACCAATGCCCTGTACAACTGAAGCATAACCTCCCTACTTTTGTAATCAATTCCCCTCTCAATAAATAACATTCTATTAGCTTTCCTAATTACTGCTGTACCTGCATACTAACCTTTTGTGACTGATGCACTAGGATACCCAGATCCCTCCGAGTCTCCGAGCTCCTCAATCTCTCATCATTTTAGATAATAAGCTTCTTTTTTATTCTTCATGCCAAAATGAACAATTTCACACTTTGTCCACATTATACCTCAACACCATTTCCCCCCACTATCCCCATATCCCTTGATGTCATTAGTCTCCAGAAATCTTATCGATTTCTGTCTTGAATATGCTCAATGATTGTGCTGCCCCAGCCCTCTGGGGTGAAGAATTCTAAAGATTCACCACTGAGTGAAGAGATTCTTCCATATCTCAATCTTAAATGGTCTGCCCTTTTTTCTGAGACGGTGTGCCCTGGTTCTAGATCCACCAGCCAGAGGAAACATCCAATTACCTCTACTCCGTCACATTTTGTAAGTCTCAGTGAGCTCACCTCTCATTCTTTGAAGCTCTAGAGAATATGGTCCCAATTTCCTTAATCTCTCCTGAGAAGACAATCCCGCTATCACAGGGTGATGATCCTTTTATAACACTGAATAACCTATACAGAATTGTGTCAAAGACATTAATGATATCTGTAGATCAGTGGAATAGAGGATTCAATTTGAAGCTTCTGAATACTGTGCTGAAATTACTTTTTCACATGTATATCCCCTGCTCTCTATCTCTTGCTCTCTCATACTGATGAGCAGCCTCTACTAAATCATAACTCCTCTTGTGTGGAGACAAATTATCGCAGCCAGTCTGATTAGCAGTTTATGAAGTGCAGTGTGTCTATCTTCTGCTTTAGCCTTTCTTCTAATTTCTTCCATTTTTATTTTAACTGACAGTATGTATGGTCTCCCTTTCCTTCTATGCTGTATTGGTCCTCCTGCTTTTGTTCCATGTTTCCAGGTAGTGCACTGCCCAACCCTTCCACTGTTTGTTTCAACAACTTGTTTAAAGCCTCTTGCCTTTTTTTTTCTCTGCTTTGTGTGCTTCTGATTTTCTGGCTTTTCCTTACACGTTTGGTTTGAAGATCTACTGACATGGCTAAGTTTGTGAATTCTTTGACTTTTTGATCTAATTGGGTTTGCAGGCTGTGGCAATGATTTGATCTCTGCCACATTGTGTCTTTAGTTTTATAATTAACTCTCCTTGCCAGAGCGCGACCACAGTTTCCCATTTTTTCTTTTTTAAACGTTTCTCTTTGATTAGTGTTTTAACAGTTTTTCCTAGTTGTTCTACATTTTCTGTTTGCTCTTTTTAAGGGGGTGCATGGACCTATTGACTTTTCCATGTGTGTGGATTGTAGAGAAATTCTACCATTGGGGTTGGCTACTTGGCCACAACCAAAATATCCCCCACAGCTTTTGATCCTCCGGATGGAACTTTGCCAATTTATCAACAGTTGCTTATAATTCATGTATGAATTGGTTTTCCAAAAGCAAGTTTTATTATGTTTATTACATTTTGCATAACTGTTTTATAGCATAATATTAAATCACAGGATGACATGCAAATGGTACAACCTGGTTTTCCAGACCCGAAGTGCTTCCTCTCTAGGTTGTGTGTTCCCAGGAAATGCTAATCTGACTTAAAGAAGAAATATGTCCATTTTTTACACTATTGGACTACCTTAAGCTACGTCTGCCCGTAACATAGAAAAGCGTACATCCTGCATTTTTTAGTTATTTATCTAGCTTATAATCTTTTGCAGGCCCTTGCATCTGTGCTATAAGCTTTGTTTATAGTACAGTAAGTGCATAGCTTATCTCTTACTGTGGTATGTACTGCCTTGCAATAGAGGCAAGAATCTGTGGGCTCTTTCTCCCATGTTCATGTAATAAGACAAACTTAAAGGAGAGGGCGCTGGAATAGCTTGACCAGTGGATGATCTTAAATCATGCTAACAATTATACATACTATTTTATGGTTTCTTAAAGGCTGAAGCATAGAATCCAGAAGTTCCAAAACACACAATTAGAATACTATTTGGATAGGCAGTGAGTGAGTGCACAACCCCCCCGCAACCCCCCCCCCCCGCAACCCCCCCATCCCCCATGCCAAACCCTGCCACATGAACTGTGGTATCACCCACCTCGGTGGTTGTGAGTAAGAACTGATCCTACTTTCAACCTAGTGATTTCTTGACCTATATTCGAGTAACTAGTAGCACTTGTATTAAATGCCTATTAGTCCTAAAACCCAATACCTATGAGACTTTTAAAGTATATTTAGTGGACAACAGTGACAGAGCTGAACAAGTAGTTTTCCATTGATACACTAGGTAACCCAGAGCAGTTTACATCCTGCCTGTGGAGAAGTGAAGGTCCCATATAGTTCCAGATTAAAGAAAATATGATGCAGTAGTTGGAGGGAGGACTAATTGCAAATTGTCATATATTTTAAGTTTGCCATCTTCAAGGTATAGAGTGATGGTGTCTACAGAGTACTGTACAAAGGAAGCCTGATTATCAGCTGAGAACATTATTCACCTTATGAAGAAACAAATATGCTTTGAATCCTTAAAAGACTTAAAATTTCACTTCAAGATCCTCACTGATATCTATACTGAATAAATCAATTATGATTTATTTCTAAAATGTTGCTAACATATTGTCTATATTGTTCTCTTGAATTGTTAGAAAATAAAAGGCAGGGAACAAAACTAAATGTTTGAACATATTGTAGTTGTTAGCTTTCAATCTTGGGTAAAACACTATAATTTCTACATAACATCCTGTGTTAGTAAAATCCCTGAGCAATCCATATTATTCAAGCAATGACCCTTTCTTGATTGCTAAACCAACCAGGCATCAATCTTCAGTGGGAAATATAATTAAAATAACCAAAGGAGTAAATGTGACCAAACATACGACTGTATCATTAAAATATTCTTAGAACCATAGAGCCATAGAACACTACAGCACAGAAAAAAGGCCATTCGGCCCTTCTAGTCTGTGCCGAAATATTATTTCGCTAGTCCCGTTGACCTGCACCTAGTCTATAACCCTCCAGACCTCTCCCATCCAAGTATCTATCTAATTTATTCTTAAAACTTAAGAGTGAGCCCGCATTTACCACGTCAGATGGAAGCTCGTTCCACACTCTCACCACTCTCTGAATGAAGAAGTTCCCCCTAACCTTTCCCCTTTCACCCTAAAGCCATGTCCTCTCGTGTTTATCTTGCCTAATCTAAGTGGAAAGAGCCTACTCGCATTTACTCTGTCTATACCCCTCATGACCTTCTCAACTTCTTATTCTTGCTCACTCCAGTGCCCCACATATATGGGCATCCCTGCTTTTGCTGTCTTTACTCATGTTTAATAAAATAGTTGTTGAAGGAGAAAGCAACGGTACTATCTTATTTTTTTAAATATATTGTGCAGTTGTCCCAACCACAGTTAGGAAAAGATCAGAAGGATTTTAAGCAATAAGGTGAGACCATAAGGACCAATAAGTCAATCTCCTTTTAAATAACCTAAATCTTGCCTAATGGCCATATCCTTCAGTTCCTCATTCGACTTCCTGCCTTAACCTTGACTTCTTTTGAATGCGTCAATTGAACCTGCCTCAAACACACTCCCAGGTGGTGCATTCCAAACCCCAACCACCCGCTGCTTATATCATCTTTTACTAATTACTTTAAATACCTGGTGCTGTTCCTGGCATGTCCTCCTGCACTCTTCATTAAACCTGAGTGGGGAATATGCCGATCCATGAGGTTACAGATTTATGGTTGATTACAATGGCCCACAGCGCCTCATGGTTGCCCAATCTTGAGTTGCTACATCTGATCGAAATCTATCCCATTTAGCGCAGTGGTAATGCCACAACACAATGGAGGGTATCCTCAATGTGAAGACAGGACTTTGTCACCACAAGGATTGTGCAGTAGTCACTCCTACCAATACTGTCATGGACAGATGCATCTGCGGCAGGAAGGTTGGTGAGGATGAGGTCAAGTATGTTTTTCCCTCTTGTTAGTTTGCTCACCACCTGCTGCAGACCCAGTCCAGCAGCAATGTCCTTTAGGGCTCGGTCAGTAGTGGTGCTAACAAGCCACTCTTGATGATGGACATTGAAGTTCCCCACCCAGAGTACATTCTGCACCCTTGCCACAGATTCATTGGCTGAGCGGGGCGGAGAGGGGTACAGTAGGTGGTAATCAGCAGGAGGTTTCCTTGTCCATGTTTGACCTGATGCCAAGAGACTTCATGGGGTCCTGAGTCGATGAGGACTCCCAGGGCAACTCCCTCCTGTCTGTACACCACTGTGCTGCCACCTCTGCAGGGATTGTGATGGTGGTGTTTAGCTATGATTCTGTGAATGTGACTATGTCAGGCTGTTGGGGTTTTACAACAATCAACAATAGTTTCATGGTCATCATTAGACTTTTCGTTTTTTATTGAATTCAGATTCCACCATCTGCCACTGTGGGATCTGAGCCTGGGTCTCTGGATTATTAGTCCATCGACAATACCACTACACCATCGCCTTCCCTTTTTAAAGAACAAAGTATTTGATCTCCAAAATGCATAATGCAAATATTTACTTGCCCCCTTTAAAAATGCATGCAGCTGTCCTGTTTAATTGTGCATAGTATTGCACAACACAGAAGAGCAGTTCAAAGTAACGACACATTTTCTGGTAATGATTAAAAGCAGATGATATTAATTACTGATATCCTGCCCATTGTGAATTTTCCTTTGACCTAGATAGTGGATGTGGTTATTTGTTGTCACGGAGAATATCTGATTCTTCCTTCGTTATGTCACTTACTTTTTTGAATGTCTGCTGCAGCATCCTGATATTCCAATGTGGGTAGTGGCGGGGTTGTTGGGGGTGGGGTGGGGTGCCCTCATTGTTGCATATTGAATAAATACTTTTCCTAATATGTTTTCTAGATTTGAAATTGGTACTTTGAGTAAACAACTTTTGAAATGTTCTGTTGTTTTGAGTTGCTGTGCTGTGTTTCATCCAGGGCATATTTTGCTTGAGCACAAGTTTTAAGACTTTTAAAGCATGATGTTTATGACAGATTAGAAAAAGAAATCAAGAGCTGTGTAGTTTTTGACTGTTTACCAAAAGAGGTTGGTTGTCAGTGTGTTGGGGAAATTTGTATAGATGTTCAAATTGATTAATTTTAATCCTCAAAAGTGGAAATGTCTTGTTTTGAGGACGAGGTAGGTTTCTATCCCCTTGATTGGACATAATTTTGCTTCATGCCATTTGGATAGTTGCTGAGGAAATGCATCATGGAAATGAAGGGAAAAAAATCAGTTGTATAGAGGCAGGAAGATTTTGCACTTCAGTGAATCCTTCCTGAGAGTTTGCATTGTAGCTGAATAATCATCTTGTTCTTTCTTGGTCACTTTAATTTTCACACCTTGTAACTAACCCACTGCATTAACTATTGATTTTCGCAATCAGTGAAAAGCGCTGAAAAATCTTGCTGATAAATTGTATGCTCTGGTTGCAATTGCTTAAAATGGATTATGACTAGTCCTAACATTCCATTTGTTCTATAGCCGTCTTGACCATTTTAAGGCATAGTACTAAGATTTACATTTACATTCCAAACCAGTCTATTGAATAATAGTTTTTTTAAGCAGAAGAAATGACTGAATTATAAGAATGCTGCGCTGATCATTTTCTTGCAAAAAATTTTTTTTGTTGAAGGAATATCCAATAGAACTGAAGATCAATGAACAAACTTATAATTGTGTGTTCTGGGAAAAGGAAAAAAGGTGGAAAAGGTTTATTACTTTATGTAATGTTTAGTCAATGTAGACTAAAATATTTATGCTATGGAAAAATATTGTTAACTGACTGCCTTCCCATAATTCCCTGGGTCAGTGTCTAACCACATTTTATATTTAGCTTTGATCCTAGCCAATGGAGGGAAGGGAGCAAGAAAGAAAATAGGTCATTGTGAATTATAATAGGAGTTATATTTCTGTATGACTGTATTGTAGCCTTTGTTCTATTTATATTTCCAAATGTAAGACCATTATACTGCAGAGTTGTAGGAAGAGTATACAGAGGTTTATGAAAGTGGGCATAAGAGAAGAACATATTTACATATACTGATGCTGCACAATATCGTATGACATCTTACTTCTCTTGGCTATCCATTTCAGATTTAATTTCATTAATGCAGCGCAAACTTGAAAACTAAGGGAGTAAACTAATGAAAGAAAAAATAGGACTAATTTATGACAGCAGTATGAAGTCTTGGGGAGAAGAATACTTTGAAGTAACAGTGTGCCCAATGCCAATCAGTTTTAGGATCTTTTTTGAAATCCCATGTGTTAGTGTGGAACCCATTTGGGGAAAATCAATTTACATGTTACAACTGGCTTGTCAGACTGCAGAGTTTGTGAAGAAAATTGTTTTGTGGACCTGTTTTTTGTACTGGTGGACCGTACTTTTTTTTTTCAGTGATGATCAATGTCCTTCCCAATTAATTATTTGAGCAGCAGGATGACGTTTGTCTGCCAATCTGATTTATCTACAACATGTTTGTATTTTAAAGTATAGAGTAATTGAAAATGTGGCAGATTGGCAGGAAAAATGTTCCAGTTGTGCTTACTGTTTTTTTTCATAATGGATTGGGGTGGGGATGATTGAGTACAACTGTTATCCCTCCCTGGAGTCCAACTACCAGTACAATCTGCTGCCTTGGCTTCAAATGGAGAATGGTTACCTGGTTGGGCTGCTGGCATCTGTGTAAGTGTATCCCATCATGGCGATCTCTTTCAGGACAGTAGAGGGAAAAATGTTTTTTACGCTTTAAGAAAATGTCATGTATGCCATATTAGTTTTGAAATATTTGAAGACACTGACTAAATGTCCTAATTTTGAATCACCCATTCCACGATGCTGAAGGATAATCCAGTCCCATAGATGTCTTGATAACCTGGAATTTAGAATTGTGTGTACAAGTATTGGTGTAGATCATGAGAAGGCCTTTAAAATGAATTTAGGATATGGCACACTCTCCAGTCTGTCTTATTAAGATGAGAATTAATAAATAGGTGGAAAAGAATGTTATTGGACATGGGAAACCAATATTTTTGTCTTAGCATAGATTTTGGCATGTTGGATAATCATAGATTTTGGCATGTTGGATAATTAACAAAGTCAGCTGGTAAATAGAATATGAAATTGCTCACATTGTGAGAGTTTTAAATTTCAGGTAATTCAGCAACAATTAGTTATTTACACTATATTCAAACCAGTTTTTGATCTTAATGACAACAGTAAATATTAAGCTAAAATTGAAACTGCAAATTAATCAGTCATTATAGGGCTGCCTTGAGTCACACTTCCCCATAAAAGTCAGTTTAGGCGATATTGAAATTGAGAGATTTTGCCATATGAACTGTAGTGGTGATAAATACTCGCTGCCAGACTTGGATGTTTTCCATGTCCGAGAGCTCATGAGGTCCAGTTGCTTTTAAAAACTCCATTCTTTGTGAAATTCCTGTAAATTGCTACCTGATGTCAAACATGTGTAGCCGAAAAGTAATGAAAGTCTGTGTGAATGTGAGACACTAATTGGTGAGTTCTCTATTTGTGAGCACACACTTTTATTTGCATTAAACAACAAGCTTTACAGAGCATGTAAACTTAAGGAATCCTATTCTTATGTCCCAATTTGATGGATCAACCTAAAATGAGTATTTGTGTATCCTGTTGTCTTGCCTTTATTACAGCTATTCCAATTTGCCTTCCTTCTCTCTCCCTCTCTCTCTCTCTCTCTGTCCTCCTACCCATATGAACTGCCTCAATGTTTACATTAAATGTGGTTTCCCAAGGGTCTGTGACTCTGCTACCAGGATAAAGGAAGCAAATTTAGCAAAGTAAATTCCTGGATCCCAGTTCATGAGCTCTGACCCAAAAAGTAAAGGAACTTCTCTTCCTGTCACCAAAATCAATCAATCTTATTTGTTCTTGCATTTTCTTCCAATCTTGTGATATGCTTTCCTTTTAGCTTTTTCTAATTTCCCTGCTTGACTGCAGCTTTTGGTGGTCTGGAAAAAAATTATACAATCTTATAAACTTGTAGCGTTTTGGCGGCAGCTTCAAAATGTGATGTGGAGGAAGTTGCTGCCTTGAATCCTGAATCAAAGAAAAGAAATTCCAGGTACAGGCATGTGGGATTGTGATGAGGTGGGTAAGATATTTTCTGTATTCGTTGATTTGAAGACAAGTGGGATTAAGAGTATTTTCATACATTTTGGCCATAGATTAGGAACATGGTGACCTAAGTGAATGCATGATTGATTGTGTAATGTTGAGTAGATCACACTGTTCTTCATTTAGTTAGAACTGTTCTCTGCATGAACTGCCTTATTCCATTGTACTGTTTTATTGGAAAATAATCAACACAGACCTGTAAGAAATCCCTATCTGGAGTTTACATTTTAACCAGCATGAAACAAATCTTGGCCATAGAAATTGATTGATAGCATGAAAGGTGGTCATTTGGCCCATTGTGTCTATATTGGCTTTTTGTTAGAGCAATCCAAAACCATTGCCCTGTCTTCTCCTGATAGCCTTGGCAGACGCTTAGCAATTTTCTCTTAAAGGATACAATATTCTTTGCCTCAAGCAATTCCTGTGAGCATTCTATGAATTATTATGGATCTCCTGTGTGCTGAAATTTCTTCAAACCTATCTCCTTTATTTCATCATGATAATTTTAAATTGATGATTTTGTATCACTATCTCACCAGCCAGAGGAAATGGTCTTTTCCCATTTGCCCTTTTTAAAAAAAAAATCAAACTCTTCACTAGTCTTTAAAATTCTTATTAAATATCCTTTTGGCCTTCTCTGCTCCAGTGCAAATGGTCAGAGTCATTGTAGCACAGAAGGAGGCCATTTCTTCCATGCTGGCTCTCTGCAGCAATTCAGTCAGTTCCATTTGCCCGGTCTATCCCTGTATCACTCCAAGTTTATTTCCCTTAAGTTCCTGCCCAATTTTGTTTAGTGATGATAAACATTTCTGCTAAAGTAAGATGTCTCCAGTCCCAGTATCGTAACTGTAGTTTCCATGACATCACCCTATGTATATTGCTTTAATATCCTTTCTCTAAATAAAATGCCCAAATGGGCCCTAACCAATGTCTTGTATAAATTCAAGATAACTACTTTACTCTTGCATTCAATGCTTCTATTATTATTGGTGTAGATTGATTAAATCCTAAATTCTGTTGACTTTTTTTATGGTTCTATCTACCTGTACTGTCCTAACATAATTTGAAAACTGCAATAAATTGTATTTCCATTGCAATTTATTTTTTTCAGTCATATGTAGTTGGCTGATCTTCTATAGATTTTAGCTTTTTATATTCATAACCATTCCAAATTTTAACACAATATTGAACAGGCCAGAGGCCTGATTAGGCCATTGTCACTTTGCTTTGTTATTATGGCTCAAAAGCTTTACTGTTGATGTTCCTCCTTGGCAATTTTTAAAAGCATCTCTTTTGAAATTTAAAGGTGTTTCTTTTTGCACTTCAGTTTAAATGAACTCCTGATTTTATTGGCTTACCCCAGTTAGCTTTCAAAGTTGTCACCTTTTTGGGAATTTCTTTGTCAGGCATGGTTCCTAGAGGTTAAAAATGTTGGCCGATGATCAGATGTTTTCAGTTGCTCCAACTTTGGCTTTTCGTATGTCTTAAATAAAATCAAGTGAAGAGAAATGGGTTTGATCTTTTGTCAACATCTCTTTACAAGCCTGGTAAATGATTTTCAAACAGAACCAAACGATTGTTTCCTTAAAAATTCACATTCATTAAGTGATTAATACAAATGATGTGATGTTTTAATGGTTTAAGGACTATTTCTAGATTAGTTTAATCTCCCTCTGCCCTGTACGCCCAACACTCCATGTCACCATTTGCCTAATTTCTAACTTGTTTCTCTCCTATATGACAGTGTTGTTTATTAGCTGGTTTGTTTTGTCTTTTCATTTCTCTCCCTCCCTCTTACTTTGGTGTTTTTCTGCCACTGCCTTTTAGAAGCTCCTGATGAAAATAGTGAAACTCAGAAATTCTAGGCTGAGGAACTATTGTTCCTCTGGTCTACACAACTGTCTGTGTCATTTATTTAATTAACTGCTCAATCACACTGTTTCCACATAGTAAAGAATGTTGCAAGCAAATTTAAATTTTAATAAAATCATAGCTTCATTGGATGGTGTAAATGAAATATGTTCTGTGACATGATTTGAGCACAGAATCAGTCTGGTCAGTTGAGATTTCCCAAGAGAAAGTTGACAATCCTAAGTATGGATTTCAATGACAATGCAACGTCCTTCCTCCTTATTCTCCTCTTCTTGTGTGACTAGTTCCTATACTTCACTATATTTGACCAATTTTTAAAAATCGATCTCCAACTTCGTAAAAAAACTTTTAATTATTGAGATGCTGTACCACACAGATACTCCACAATGTGTTCTAAATGAATCTATGTCCTTCCATTCTGTCTGTTTTTAATAACTCATTTATCAAAAAAAGCAAAACTCCGAACGATCATCCCTTTAATTTCACAAAATAACTACATTTATGTACAACATTCATATGGGGGTTTGTACATGTTGAGAGAGCTAAATGGACACAGATTATTCATGCAATTTCAATCGACCAGTTAACACAGAGTAGATAGCTAATTATTACTGCCTTGGTGTTATGGGAACTCTGAGTAAACTGTCCTGTGCTGCAGCTGTTGCAGTTTCCATTGTATGGCGTTGAGGTATTTTAAAACCAAAAATGACTGCTGTCCACCCACACACACTAACTTGGAGACAGTTCACATTTAAAATAGACTATCCACTTTTATCTGTGCAGCAAGAATGTCAGCCTGTGTATTGTTGCTCTGTAGTGGTTCCATAATGAATGTTGCTCAGACTGATTTTTTAAAAAATAAGTTAGTTTTTTTTAAACAAATTGTGACTTTGATCAAATATATATCCATTTATCATTTACTTACTAACTTTTCTTACTGCACAAAAATAAGACCTGTTATCAAGTAATCCTGTTAACTGATTTCCTTCCCATTCCAAATAAAAATAAAATGTTGCACGAGGCAAAAATACAGTATGTTACTGTCTTTATATCTACCAAGAACTATTGAAGGGAACAACAACAATTTGCATTTATATAGTATCTTAACACCTTGGGACGTTTTACAGAGAACATCTGACACTAAGACATATAGGGAGCTATTAGGACAGGTAACCAAAGTGTGTTCAAAGAGGTAGACTTTAAGGAATATCTTTAAAAGAGGAGAGAGGAGAGAGGTGGAAAGCTTTAGGTGTTGCGAATACTTCGGCTGCTGAAAGCACAGCTGCCAGTGGATTGCTACTGATAGATTTGTATTCATTCAGCTCAAGGTTGAAAATTGTAGGGATCATTTCATAACGTGCAATACAGTAGCTTTGTGGTTCTAATACTGGTTTCCAACATAGACAGTCAATAAGCTTTACTTACTTCAACTATAATTAAATTCATTTTCCAATTGTCAGCTGAATTGTTAGCTGGTACATGAGCTGCTTGTCTCCTCTCTGGTTTTTGCTGTGCCATAAACTTCTGGGCCTCTAGTCAGGCTGCTCAGCTTGGAGAATGTTAACCTACCTGCTTGGAATTCCATGCTCACCTGTCCACTGAGAGGAATTGTTATTGTAGTGTTGGAACCATATGAGACTTCCTCTCATTTCTTAAGAAAGGCAGAACCTCTAGAAACAAGTTAATTTTCAAGATTTATTCAACATGTACAAGGTTACATACTGGCATGTTCACCTGTTATACTCACAAGTAGAATACTCCCTGAAATACATTTCATTCTATTTTTATTTTCAATAACACACCTACTTTGGTCATAATTTTAACAAAGGACCCTGTCACTAGGTGCTATTAATTTATATCTAAAGTGACCCAAATCAGATTTGTCCTGCTCTTCAGCATAACACCTGGCTGCTCTGACATGAGCCCGTTAGGAAACAAGGTCCCTATTTTTCCACTATATTTCTGTATTCATGATAAACCCACTCCACAACTGTTGTAAACTTAGACACACTTTAGAGGTACTGATGAAAGTTAATTTTTGTCTAAACCCAATTTTTTCAAAACTTCTTATCATTATGCTAAGCTATTGTAACAGACATGAAGCTAGCCCCCAGTTTACAGGCAACTGCCTTCTGAGGAGCTGCACCTGGCTTCTATTTGATAGCTATCTATTGTATTGTAACTGAAATTAGGAATTGATCTAGTGGGAATTGAGATTACAGACCTGTATCCTTAGTGAGTAATACTGTGCCAGGTGGATTAATTAATTGTTAACCTGATTTATTTTTGGTGTTGATGTTGAAATCACCCCCATAGATGGAGTAAAAGATGCATTACAAATTTTGGGTCAATTCTATATATTTCTCAGCTCCGTATCAGCAGTCTTCCTTTTAAGCAGTCCTGGTTTTCCCTTTTTTTCAGTTTACTTTTACTGTCCTATATATTGAATTATATATTAGCATGGCCTGGGAGGGTCATAACCAATATCCCTCATTGTGTGCCTTGGTTAGAATAGCTCGTGTGCATTCTGGAGTACATTTCTCCCTCTTTCTAGAAGTCAGATTGATGAACACTGTGATAAAGTGACATAATTGTAAACCAACAAACTGCTTTATTATTTACTCAAATGAACAGACAAAGTTTATAACTGAAATTCAGGTTGTTATATATCACTTCTTGGAACATAGAAAACAACTAGGCACATCTCACTATTCCTGTTAATGTGTTAAACATTACTGATCGGAAATACTCTGCAACGACTCAGCAGCAACCTTGGGAAGGAATTTCTATACATTTTTTTTGTCTCCCACCCCAGATTTTCTCTCTTGAGCTGGACAGGAAGCTAAAACCATGATCTCTGACCTTCCCCAAATATATCAGGGTTGACTGGTTCAGTGTCCCATCAATCTGGTTGCCTCAACTGAAAAAACCTTTCACATGGTCTGCTCAGTTAAGACTGCTCTAATAAATTAAGGAATTCAAAAATATTAAGTGTGAATATCACTGAAATGTGCTAACAAGTTTACTGTCTTGAACTGACGTGGCCTATGAGGCACCATTTCTCCAACACTTAATCTGCCTCTAAAAGTTAACATGTCTAACTGAGTCTGTTCTGCAATATTGGGCATTTATTCATGCTATATTTATCTGGTCTTTAACAAAATCTCATCATTGCATCAAGCACTGTTTTTGAGTGTATTCATTTACTCTGATAGGCACACAAGTTATTGCCCAGATCACTGTGGGAAATCAGTTCGGGGAACTCCGTATAACACTGAAATGGCATTCCCTGACTAGAGAAGTTATCACTTTGTCACCATCCATCATTAATTTATCTGAGCCCTTCATTGTCATGCGTTTTGATCTTGGATGTAAGTTGCAACATTGATTAAAGATAGCAGAACTGAAACCTATTTTAGGTCCTTACAGTTAATACATTTTCGTCTCAGCATTACAGAAGAGCAGTAATGTTGTCAGAGGTGGCTGAGTTGGTACTATTGATAGAGTTGGTCAGCAGACACTTAGGTGGAAAAACTTCTGGTTTATTTACAAAGATACTCAGCAGCAACTACATGTGTACTTTCACTTCAAACTCTATCTCCACACTACTAACTACTGAGGTAGCCCATGCTATTCTCCTATTGGGTGTTAAAGATCATCTGATCTTCCTTAAGAAGCATTCTTCTTAAAGGTATATTACACATGAGATAAAACCATAATTACCACAGCCCTCCCCCTTTACTCGGATATACATTTCATATTTAAAACTACAGTTTTCTCGACAGCAAAATATTTACACTTGGTAAGTCACTTACAAATTCAGTCTTTCTGGGGGTTTCCTTATGCGTGTAGAGCATCTCAGCCCTACAACTTTGGATGCTTTGTCAGGAATCTCCTTTTCCGGAGTTGCCTGAACATCAGGTGCTTCGGTGGGCACTTGCAGATCTGTATTCTCAACTCTCAAAGGAACATCAAACATGTCTGTACTGGGTTGAGTTCTCTCAACAGGAAACGCTGACTTAGTTGTGAACACTGGTGGAATCAATTCTTGGTGATTTCATTCTCTCTTCCTTAGATGATGCCTGTGTCTCACTATGACTTGGTCTTCCACCTCCACATGGTAAGATAGAGGTCCAGTCATTTCACTTATTTCACCTGGTAACCATTTTGGTCCTTCTCCAAAGTTCATGTATACCTTCTCTCCCATGGTAAATTTCCTCTCTCAACTATGTCAGTCGTGCTTAATTTTCTGGCTTCCCTGACTCCTTTCTGCCTTCCCCTCTATATTTAGCATTATTAGACTTGATCTCACCCTGAGACAGCGTTTCATCAATAACTCAGCAGGTGTTGTTGCATGAGGGGTGGTCCTATAATGGAAAAAAAACATGATAGCTTGATTGCTAAACAATCTCCAGTTAGCTTCTTCATGCCTATCTTGAATGTTTGAACTGCCCTTATGGCCAGTCCATTTGAGGTAGGGTGGTACAGTGAAATTTTTACATGAGTAATACCGTTGAGGCTGATAAACCATTGAAACTCAGCAGTCGTAAATGCTGTGCCTTTATCGGAAACGACTACTTCTGGTAGTTCGTTAATGGCAAGACTTTGACGTCACTTCTCAGTTATAGCTGAAGACATTGGTGACTTCACCTCATATATGTCCATCCATTTAGAGTAGGCATCAACAATGAGCAGAAACATTGTTCCCGTGAAAGGTCCCCACACCCATGGTCTTCCTGGCCACTCCCATAGGTGTAACAGAGCTATTGAGGCAACTTTTGCAGATGCTGAAATTGCACACAATTCTTAACTAAACTCTCTCTTTCACTATCCATCCCAGGCCACCATAGGTAGCTGCGAGCTATGGTTTTCATTCAGGATATTCCTGGATGTGCACTGTGTAGTTCAATTAGAAGTGGCTCCCTTCCCTTTGGAGGTACTATCACTTGTGCTCCCCACAATAAGATGCTATTCTGGTTGGTTATATCATGATTTCATGTCTTCTGTTAAAAGTATGGTTTCATTTTGTCAAATATAGGCTTTTGTGACCAACCATTAAGCACTTGTTCTCGTACTTGAGATAGTCCCATCTTGTCCAGTCTCTGATCTGTCTAGTGCATACCAGTGAGGAATCTAAGAAATTTAACAATAAAACAAGTTCCTGTGGAACTGGGATGTCCTCATCATTTTCTTGTAAAGACGAATGACTATGTGCATTGGCATTTGTGATTTGACTTTCAGACCTATGTATGAAAGTATACTCATGCTGCCAGGATTAAAGCCCGTCGTTGTATTCTTGCTGAGGCTATGGGTGGTATAGCTTTGTCCTTACTGAACAATCCTAGTGATGACATGTGGTCTGAAACGATTGTAAAATGGCGGCCGTGTACATACTGGTAAAATTTCTTGACAGCAAAGGTGATTGACAAGCCCTCTTTTTCTATCTGCGAGTATCCTTTTCCGCTGTGATCAGCTTTCTTGATACATAACCTACAGGCTGTTCTGAGCCATCACCCATCTGATGGGACAGTACTGCTCCCACTCAAGGGGGATGCATCACATGTCAACACCAATTCATTCTTCTGGTCATAATGTACTAATAGGTTGAAATGAGTGCAACAATTATTTCACATTTATGAAAGCTTTTTTCTGGGTGCCTCCCAAGACCAATGTTGGTTCTTCTTGAGTAGATAAAGCAGGGATGCCAGTTCTGTAGACAAATTGGTAAGAACTGCCCATAATAATTGATCATTCCTTGGAATGATTTGAGCTCTGAGGCATTCTTTGGCACAGGTGCCTCTCTAATGGTTCTCACTTTTTCCTCAACTGGGTGGAGGCCATGTGAATCTACCTGGTGATCCATATAGATTACCTCCTTCGCTTGGAATGTGCACTTCTCTTTTTTAAAACACTCCAGCTCGCAAGAACGTTTTAAGACTTCTAAGTTTGCCAAATGCTCTTTTTCAGTGAATCCTGTCACCAAGACATCGTCTAAATAGACTACAATCTGGGGCAGTCTTGCAGTAAACTTTCCAATGTTTTCTGGAAGATGGCGCAAACTGAGGAGACACCGAAAGGCCAACGAGTATATTAGTACAACCCTTTGTGGGTATTAATTGTGATAATTTCCTGGGAGGCGTTATCTAAGCCTCCCACTCTAGTTGTTGATAAGCATGACTCATATCAAGCTTTGTGTAGATGGTTCCACCTGCCAGTTTGGCATACAGGTCTTTGATTTTTGATATGGGGTGTCTGTCTAGCTTAGCTACTTTAACTGTCAATTTGTAGTCTCCATAAATTCGGACACTTTGGTCGGATTTAAGGATGGTGACTATGGGCACTGCCCATTCTGAGAACTGTACAGGTTGTATATGATCCAGTTTTTCTAGCCTGCCCAGTTCGGTGTCGACTTTTTCTCTCAGTGCATAAGGTACTGGTCTTGCCTTCATGAATTGGGCGGTTGCCTCTGGATCCACATGAATTTTTACCTGCAGCCCCTGGATCTTCCGAAGTTTGTCCTTGAACACTGGTGTACTTTTGAAGTAGCTCTGGTAACCTACTTGCTCTCAGCTGGAAAATTTCAGCCCATTTTAACTTGATCTCCTTTAGCCAGTTTCACCCCAGGAGGCTTAGCCCCTCACCTGCTAACACCACCAAGGGTAGCTTTGCCGATTGGCTTCCATAATGGACAGTTACTCTACTTATTCCTCTGGCCTGAATGATTTCCTGTATATGTTTTTAATTGGACAGTTGTTTCTTCTAAATTTAACTGATGTTCCCATTATTCAGATATCTGAAGATCTGTTCCCCAATTACAGTAGTGGAAGCTCCTGTGTCCACTTACATTCTAACAGGTGTACCATTCACTTTCACTGTTACAAATATTGGTTCTGTCTTTCCAACCTTTAAGTTAAACAATGAGTAAATATTTGAATTTGTTGTTTCAGGCTCTTCTACATTGTAGATCTCACTGGGCCTTTTCTTTTGTTTAAACATCTGCTTCACTCTTTCCTTGCACTCATTATATGTCCATTCCTGTGACAATATTTGATTTTTTTAAACTGCTTATCATTAAAAGACTGCTTGTTTCCACCTCTACTGAAATTATTCTTTGTTTTCACTGCTAAGTCATTTTTTTCTCATTTTCTGGGCTGTTTCCCGCTTCTTGGCAGAGTTTTGCATTTTCACACCTTTTTTGGCTGGGGTTTCCTGCCCAACGTGGAGGATGGTGCCATTTTGTGTGTCTGTATGACTTTTGAATCTCTTGCCGTGCTTTCAATGACCAATGTTATCTCTAGCACCTTCTTGAAATTCAAATTTAATTCAGACAACAACCTCTCTTGAATCATGTCCTCATTCGGTGTGCACACTAAACGATCTCTGAGCATGTTGTTTAGAGATGTACCAAACTCTTAATGTTCCGTTAACTGCTTCAATCTTGCCACACAACGTGCAATTGTCTTCTCCGGGGCTCTATTTCTTGCATTCAGTAGGAGTGTGGAGAAAAATTTGCCAAAGAGAGTTGGCATTAGGACGTAGTCCTGCTCTAACCTGCTGCTGAATCTTGAAAGCGTCTGCTGATGCTGTAATTGATGGAACTGTACATGTTCTTGTGGAAAGAAGAAATGACACCCAAGAGTCCAACAGGGCTGCTTATTTTTTTGAAACAGTTTAAAGAGTCCGTCTCTGCTGACGAGAACTTGGTGAGGTCTATGAAGGCAATATACAGTGGTCTATACTTTTTGCGACACTTATTCTGTAACTGCGAAAGTGAGAAAATCATGCCGACTGTTATCTACCAACTCTGAAGCCACACGGAGATGGAGTAGATGCGTGATGCCAGTGTCTGCAATCTGGTCAGTG
This sequence comes from Carcharodon carcharias, assembly GCF_017639515.1. Classification (NCBI taxonomy): domain Eukaryota; kingdom Metazoa; phylum Chordata; class Chondrichthyes; order Lamniformes; family Lamnidae; genus Carcharodon; species Carcharodon carcharias. The sequence continues at coordinate 121,381,570 of NC_054479.1, read as the reverse complement.
CAATGCACGCAATGAATTTTCCCACAATACTTAGTGAGGAGATGCCTCGGTAATTGTTGCAGTTACTGCGATCCTCTTTGTTTTTGTGAAAGGTGACAATATTTGCATCACACATGTCTTGAAGCACTAATCTTTTCTTCCAACAGAGACACAAAAGTTCATGGAGCTGCTGCAGCAGTGCAGATTTTCCACTTTTGATGATTTCTGTTGGAATGCCATATTTTTCCAGGTCTTTACCACTGGCAAGATGGTAAATGACTTTGTGAGCTCTATTATGGTAGACTTGCTGTCCAGCTCCTCGATGATAGTGAAGTCTGGGATGATGCTGAGAGCGTCTTCACTGATGACGTTCTCTGTTGTGTAGAGTTTGAGGTAATGCTCCATTTAAGTTCTTCTCTTTGACGTAAATGTACCAATCATGTGACAAGGATATTTCTTCGTCAAATCTTCAAAACCATGCTGCCACCATATTACTACTTTTCAACGTTAATGTACTAGTCACATGACAAGGATTGGTGAAACAATAAAGTGCTCTATTTATTTGAAGATCAGAATATATGCAAGTACTGTCAACTAGGAGGCTAAGTATAGCACATCTGATCTCTACTGCTGCTGCTTGTAGACGGAATACAAACCATGGGACTAATACATCACATCCTGTCAAGGTGGTAGTGATTGACAGCAGTTTAAGATACACTCCCATAAAGATACATAAACATCATGTCTCAACATCCTTTTTCTTCCAGACTAAATGTTTAACTTTTAAAGAATCAAGCTATTTACATGGCAGCAAAAACAAGTTTGTCCAAATATATCATTACACTAAGCAATAAATTTATATGTCTCTGAAATGTATTGGTGGTTTGCTTAGCTGTCCAGATTTCGTTACAGATCTTGGCTGGAGTCTGCAGTATCTTCTAGAATGCTGGTTAGGGGTGCTGCGTTTGTGGTGTGTCTTAGATGGTGTTGTATTTGCAATATGATTAGTCGCTGTTTCTGGTTGTGGTATTGTTCAGATTTGGCATCTGTTTCATCGCTCTGTCATGCCATTTGATGTTCATACGTGATACGATCTTGGTCTGGACATATGCTGACAATTTCTGTTGGATTCCAAGTGCCATCAGTTGGGTGTTGTACTCGAACTTTCTCTCTGATATTCAAGTGGGGAAGTTTGTTACCTGCATGCCGGTCATGGGCACATGAACACATCTTGTACTCCTGGGAGTATTGACGAGTGATGACTGGGGAGGTTTTTCTGCAGAATAGGAAGCCTGCAGTATGGTGAGGTGTGTATGTATTTGGTTCATAAAATGCATCTTAGTCTATTGGCTGATGGTCTGCATTGCAGAGTTAGGTGACCCTTCCAGTGTAAGCACCAGGTTTCCAATGGTGCTCCTTGTGGTCTGTGGTTGTCTTAATTGTCTTGACGATACCATGAATGGTGACCAAGGAAAGGTTCCTGCACGCCAAAGGCCTACAATCACTGGATATAAGATGTCCACAACATAAAATACCTAAAATGAGCAGGGTGGGTTTTTGTAGCAACACTTGAGTGTAAGGAATCCCAGACATGGAATGTCTGAGCCATTGTATGTGGTGAGTTTGGCAGTGATTGGTTGAATCATCACTTGCCGCTTCTGTGGCTACATGTGTTACGGTGTACAAAGTGGAAGGTTGTTTAGCTGTACAGGTATCCAGTTTTGCATATAAATTATGTTGACCCTGCATCTGTGGGATATAATCTGGATGGTGGCAAAGGCTACTATTGGTACCACTGTCAATATATTCTTTGATGTTCACTGTGCTGATTGTCTGCTCACTTTGGGTGTCAATGGTCAGGTTGTTGTTGTCATCTGACCCTGTAGCTTGGCTGCACATTTCGTGGATCTTGTCTTGACTCTGTTGGTACCCACTCTTGGTTGATTGGATTGCTGTACCTGTCTGGCCACTGGTTGTGACTTCTCATGATGTCAAAACACTGGTATTGGCCTTTGCTTTCTGGATTGGCGCTTTCAATGTCCCCTGGTGCCACATGCTTGCATACAACATTAAAAGCTGAGCCATTTCTGTGTGTATGTGTGAGACTGCATCACTTGCATTGCTTTACTAGGCTTGCCTGTATTGGCTATCATGTAGATGAATTATGCATTGCCTGTAGATTCTATCTACCCAGTAGTGTGACTTTGTACTTGTGTCTGCTTTGAAATCATGCTTCCACGATGTAACCTTTGGGTTGGTCCAAGGGGTCTTTTTGGAATGCTTCTATTGGGATAGATCTTAGCATGAGCTCTCTTTTTTCTGTCGGATAGCTAGCTGCCGTGAAGTTGCAATCACGCCCCTTGTCTTTGCATCTGCTTATGAATTGGTCATTGGTCTCTTGTCCGTTGTTGCCAAAACGACAAGAATTCCAGATGGTGCAGTTGGATGTTGAGCTTCACTTGTAATTGGTCTTTGAGTACTGATCATATTTTATCTGGATTTTTGAGAAGGTCGTTGGACAGGCCTGACATGTTCAGTCTGCGGAGGCCTTCATTGCCTACACTCATTTTAATTTTAATGGCTTGTTTATCTGGTTTGGTAATATTAAGGTCCAGAAAACACCACTCTGCGCAGTGTCAGAGCCAAGTAAACTCAGATGGGAGGTCAGCTGCCTTCCAATGGAATGTTGGAAATTGATGCATGGTCATCTTGTTTTTTATTGCAGGATTATTAGAACCTTATTTGTAACAGGACAGCTATCCAAGTTTACTTTTACAGCTCTGTTAAGCTTAATTTAGTAGCCACTACCTTAGCTGTTCACAGGCTACTGCTTGACTGCAATGGTGGTGCTGCTGAGCTCTTTCTGATTTTTTTTTTTCTGTCTGGGTTAACTCTAACCTCTGCCGAGTAGCGATTTAGGTGGAAAAATGAACTGCAGGCTTCAGAAGTACGATTTTAAAAAAAATTTCTGTTGGGAACTGTTAGTGGATTGATTATTTTTCCCAGCCCAGCCTTTAGTGTTTAACTTCCTCGTGAAAGGAGAGTAAGCAGTAGTAATGGAGCCTGCCCTGTGTGAGTTCTGCTTGAAGTTAGACTCTCCAGAGTCAGCTAGTTAATTTCTGTTCGTGCTTAAACTTTGCACCAGTAGACCTTTAACCAATTAAACTCTTCCATATTTGAACAGTCTTATCAGGACCAGGTGCCTGCTGACTGGAGTGAGGTGCAATCCCAGAATGAAGGGACGGTGTGTAGGATTCCTACAGAATCATTTAACAAAGTGAGGCTTGATAGTTGTTTTGCTTTCGCGCCAGTTCTTTGCTTCTTCTGCCTGTGAAGGGTTGAGGTTTGTATATTTCTTAGTCAAATCCTCAAAATCATGCAGCTACCATGTTACTTCTCTTCAACGTAAACATACCAATCACATGACAAGTACTGGTGAAACAATATTGTGCGTTGAAGATAAGACTATATACAAGTACTGTCAACTGGGAGGCTAAATATAGTACATATGATCTCTACCACTGCTGTTCATAGATGGGACTAATACATCACATCCTGTCAAGGTGGTAGTGAATTGGCAGCAGTTTAAGAAACACCCTCTTAAAGATACATACACATCAATTCACAACACCACCCACCTTTCTTCCTGCTTGCTAGGTTCAGTGATGATCAGCCCTGTTTTTTTCTTCAAGGGAGCTGATTTGGGCTTGTTGCTTTCTTGATTCCTTCATGTATCCCTCTAGCATCCCTAGATTCAGCAGCAGATTGTATGCAGTTGCAGAGTTTCAACCAGTATTCATTGGCGCCATGTCGAGCAGTCTGCTGATACTTGATTCTGGAGCTCTGAGAGGATCAAGATATTGTTTGCTGGGAACTTGCTAGTAGTCCATGAGGGCTGTCCTCCTGGTTGTAGTAACTGGATCCATTTCAGCCCAATAGCATTCTTCTGATCTCTTTTCCTGTAAACAGTGAGTGCAGAGTTATAGATGATATGCAAATGGTCCCACTTTGACACCACAATCTGGACGTTGTTGTCTGAAAGAGCCTGACAGAGGATGTTGAGGAACCCTTGAGTCCTCCTTGGGTCAGTGGTATGTCGAGTGTAGATCCAGTAATGACCTTTCTTCTGGGGAGAGGTATAGTTTCCATGGCTGAAGCCTGACCGTGGTACTCACCAGGGAGTAGTCAGTGTCATAGTCAGCTCTGTGATAGCTACAAGTGGTGAGGACACTGTTGATTGAGGGTAGTATGTCTGGTAATGATGAGATCTAGCTTGTGCCAGTGACGTGATCTCAGATATCTCCTGGAGACGTTGTGGCACAGCTTGATGGACTCAATGGCAACAGCATAGCTCCAGTAACCTCTGTCCAGTTTCATTCATCTTGCCAATTCCCTGGCATCCTATGCACATTGGCCAAGCTGTGTAGTCAGTACTTACCTTTGTGCTGAAGTCTCCTAGAAGGTACAGTCCCTTGGTGCTGGAAATTCTGCAGATGGAAGTATCAAGTGTCTCATAGAGCTGACCCTTGACATCTGGGGTGGGTGAGTATCCTGGCATATGAGGTTAACTGGGCACATGATTGTTGACAATTGAAGAGTAATAAGTCTCTGAGTCTCCTTTTTGAAGGGTTCAACCATCGTGAGTGGTGTGTTTTGTTTTCACTGTGAAACCCCCTCCATGCTCACATGTTGCCTCTTGGGCTTTCCCCTGCCAGATTGCCAGAAGAACATGTAGTGCTTCTCTTTCAGGGATCCACTTTGAGCGAGCCTAGTTTCTTGCAGTGCAGCAATGTCCACGTTGAGCCTTTATAACTCTTTCGAGTACAAACCCGTTTCCATCTGTTTCAGATGAAGTTACATTGTTTCATAGTTTGCCATTGTGAGATTTGAACTCTTGATACTCTTTTTGAGTAAACCTGTTTCCATCTGTTTCAGATGAAGTTACATTGTTTCATAGTTTGCCATTGTGAGATTTGAACTCTTGATACTCTTTTGAGTAAACCTGTTTCCATCTGTTTCAGATGAAGTTACATTGTTTCATAGTTTGCCATTGTGAGATTTGAACTCTTGATCTTGGGGTTACAAACCCAGTATCATAACCACTTGGCTATTTAGGCCAAGCGTTGAGCCTTTATAGGTGCTTTGTCCATCACAGCTGTCTTAATTTGCATCATCAGCCTGTAGAAGGTTGTCAGTAAAGCTGAGATGCTTGGTCCTTATGTACCAGCTTGCAATGCAAAAGACTGGTGTCTTTGTTGAGTTTCTTGTCTGCTGCTGTCTGTTGAGAGATGACTCTCTAAAGCTCCAAGCACCCATTGAAGCAAGCAGGCCATGGTGGGACAGCGCTTAACTAACTGGGGGATTGCCCAGCTTGAAGTGGGCAGTAGCTATCTGATGAAGCATGATGATCTCTCGCACTGTTGGAAGTAAACCCTGGTGCTCATGCTCTACACCAGTCAACCAAGAGCTTATAACCAGCAACTGTTTCTTCCTGTGTTGTACCAATGTAAACCACGAAGCAGGCTTGGGCAAGGAGACCCTGCGTTGCCCGGACACGTCAGGACCCACCCCCCCACCATCGACATTGTTAGTATTGCCCAAAGGAAAGGATGAAATCAGTACTGTTTGGTAGCAAACCTGCCTCAGGAATTGCCGGAAAGCTGCCTGAAAGAGGGCAGATTACTACCTACGAGACTCCACTCCAGATTTTCTGTCAGGGTTTACTCCCTTAGTCTTTCTCTCTCCTGAGACACTCAAGGCAGTGGTGTGTTTACCCATAGCTGGAGGTCTGGTTTATGAGCACCGGGGGGTGGGGGGGGGGGATGGAGAGCCACATGCCAGTGGATCTACATGCCACGCATCTGGGGGCCAGGCCTCTCGAGTCTCCTGTAGTTTAGTTTAATATCACAGGATTACCTTAGATAGCAAAAACAGTCTCAGAGCAATGCTATGATTTAAATAATCTTTCAGTCAGAAGTGCATGTCTCTGGTTGATGTGGTGCATCTGTGATATTAAGGGGACAAAAGAGGTTCACAGAAGTGACATATTGGCTTTAATTCTTCCCCCCCACCCACCCCCCATCCTGTTGTACATTGGTACCAGTAGGTTCAATGGGCCTGGTGATAGCGCTGCATTAATGTGTAAGTAATTGTTATTTTCAGTTTAGACTAATGATGCCGAAATCTGTATTGGTTCTTTGCTGGCTTTAAAAGCTGTTCACTGTGAATGCTATCCTACGTAATTTCACTCTGAACAGCTGTTAATTCTTTAGTACACAGCTTGAATCCATCTATTGCATTAATCATTCAGAGCACTCAATACAATAGTAACCTTTCTACTGTGTGGTTCTTTTTTTTGCAAGCCTCCCTTTTTTAATGTTTCTTCCTGTTTAGGCAGCATTAAAACCAATAATTACACTTGCTGCAAACAGGGTGGAAATTCTATCTTTGTTCATTAGGCCACAAGGATATGAAACTGCTAAACCTCCGACGTTTGCACAAACTTTGTTATTCATTATTGCAGCTCCAGATAGTGCCAAATGTAAGTGGGTCACTATATTGTTTTAAGAGCAGAAGTCTGTCGATCATCGCACACAGAATACTATTGTCATGTTAAATTCAAACTGAGGAGGATTAATTTGCAGTGTTAACAATTCAAGGCCAATATGACTTTTCTTTGGAACTCTTGTTTCTCTCACCACAGATGCTGCCAGACCTGCTGAGTTTTTCCAGCATTTTCTGTTTTCATTTCAGATTTCCAGCATCCATAGTATTGTTCTTTTATTATATTCATTAGCAGGGTTAATGGGGGGTGGTGGGGGTTGGAGCCAAAGAGTTGGCATACATATGAAGGATAGAATGGCCTCCCTCTGCACTAAGATTCTACGAAACTGGATTTTCTGCCTTGTTGATATAGAGGTACTTTAAATATATATATATATATGGAAGTAATGGATGTCCAGGTCTCAGTATTTGCTTAACAGTTGCCCCATTGCACCTGATCAACCGGCCCACAGCCCAGTCTGTCACAGGACCTTAAAGTAACCTTTCAAACTAATTGAAGGGAGGTTTCTAACTGGCATAACGTCTGGTGCCCAGTGTGGAGCTTGACTACTAATGGCCCCATAGTACTACCCCCATTGCAGCTGAATAGGTCAAAGTATTATTGGCTAGATAATAAATATGGGGACATCTATGAAAACAGCTGGAAGAGATGAAAAGGGCCGCATTGAAAATGTAATTGGATCTGCCTTAACGTTGAAATCTCACTTTAAAAATAAATCAACATACCTATCTCCATCTAGTAGACCTTGTTGAAACTTTGAAGATGTTCCAAGCAGTGATGGATGATTCTTTAGATTGTTTGATGTCAGATATCCACAGTAGCTAACGGTTAAAGTAACAAGATTGCAATTAAAATGGCCATTCCTCAACTCTTACTGGGAATCGACTATTGGACCAAAATGTTGGAAACTCTGGATAACTTTTGAGTTAATAGCAGTTGCTTTAAAAAGCGATCACTTTCCTCAGGGATAGGGTGAACACGAACAAATTTCTAAGATGAAAGTAAACAAGTTGATTACATCTGTCAATCATCAGGATCCTCAAAGTTTTATTTGTGGTGAACTATTTCACACTTTATTGATTTTCAAAAAGGCACAATATTTTTAATTGTACTTGCGAAAAAATGGGCAAGAAAAAAAGACTGGTCGTTCCAGCCTATCCTATATAGTTGTGATGCTTTGTGTCATGATACGATACAGATGCTCCCTAATCTGCTGATTTACCTCCTTGCTCCAGGCACCCTGCAAAGCAATTTTTTAAGTATTCCATTATACACCTTTTTTTTTCCTGGCCTACATTTGACTTAAATCAACAGTTAGAGGGGTGGCTTGTGATGGTTACACCCTGTATGATAATTGGGGAATGGACATACTTTTAGAAAGGAAACATAACTAACACTGTACCCTCACAAAACAGATTCCAGAAAGTCAGGTGACTTCTGTTTGTGGTTTCTAGAAAGACAAAGGCAACATGTCTGGGAAGTTACTGAAAAATGCAAATGGGTTTCCTAGGTGCAAAATGACTACCACTCACCATTACCATGGAAGAGATTTAAAGGACAATGGCTATGAGGTTGGACCCTTGAAGGTGGGACTTTAGATAAAGCCATTCAGTGAAGATGGCCATAACTGAAATGTTGCTGGGATATCAGTCACCCCCTCAATGCATTTAAATTACATTGGCTCCAACCCATTGTGTGGACAATGGGATACCTTGATACTGCCATCACATAACTGAAACTAGCTGGAGAGGGGATTGACACTTTATTAATCCATGATTGAGGGAGCTCAGCAAGGCAGCCTGAGGCCAGCAGGACAAGAGGGATCACATCCAGCCAGAAGCAAAGAACCCTGGCTTAAACAGTCAACTTGGATTGCGAAAAGGGCTAGTTCATTTTACTTGCAAGATTACATTTCTTCCCCACAGGAACTCAGCCACAATTTTCTGAGCCAGAAAGTTTCAACCCCCATTTGTCTTCCAAGGACATGAGAGGGAATCCTTTAGGCCTGCAACACTTTTCAATCTCCATCTTAAAGGACTGGTATTACTCTGTTAGTAGTCCAAGTGTATGTTGCATTTCTAGAACTCAGCTTTTCTTGTGTGTATGTATGTATATGATGAGTGGGTGTTTTGTTATTTACATTTTGGGTGTTGTGACAATAAATATTTATCATTTGATTTAAACTTATAAGAAAGTCTGGTCATATTTGTTCTTTAATATCACAGCACTCAAAGATTAAAACATTCCTTCTCAAAAAAATACATCTTGTTGCAGTCAGCTAAGATGTGAGAAAATAGGGGAGAAAGTTATCCCACCACCTCTCTCCATCCATAACAAGCTGAATCAGTTAATATTGAGATGTTAAATATTTTTACTTATAATGTTCTTTTTCATGTGTAAGGTACAGCTTGTGGGAATCTTTTTAAGAATCCTGTTTTTGGTTTGCTAGCTGATTAAGATTTCTTTAAATCACAGTCTTTAAAAGGTATTTGATTTTTATTTTGCTTTCTTGATGCCACATATGTGGCACATAAACTAATGCCCTCTACAATCAAGATTTAAGGATGTATAATTGTTGGATACAGAACTTGGTTTACTGGAATAAGTGATGTATGACTCAGATCTGAAATCCTGTAGGCTTAATTCATTGTTTAATTTCTCCGCCATAAACAAGTCTGTGCTGCTTGCACCACCAACATGCTGAAACTACAAAACATGTTCAGGAATGTACTTATTTTGAGCACATTCATCTTGGAGAGCAGTTCTTTTACATCACAATTTATTTGCATTCTGGCCATTTGCTGTTAATTTGCTGTTATGAGTTTACTGTCTGAAGATGAATCAAGGGATCAGAGCTTGATAGCTATGATTGGTTAGAAATGCCATATTGGAGAGTTGTCAATAGTGTGGAATACATATATCAAAAATGAGTTGCAGTTTCATTAAAAGCAGAGATTTGAAATCTCCAAATGAATGGTCTTGCATGTGGTCAAATATATGCTTTACTTCTGTGGGGCAGTAATGTATTGAAAGTGTGTCATTTCTTTTGACTTGAAATGCTACTGACATATTCCCATCTATTTACTTTATCCTATAAATATTAATGTAATAATAAATTATTTTGTAGCACCAGCATACACTCTTTGGCAGGATACGTCTTTAGAAATTAAACTTGACATAATTTGTCCAGTGACTAAATGTCAGTCATTTCTGTCATGATATGAACTGGTGTTGTGTTAAAGTGGTTTTGTGGAATTGAGATATCACAGGAATCCACTCTGATGAGCTCTAATATGGTAGAAATATAAAATTTCCTCTAGGTTGCAGGAAGCTCCAACTTTCAAACTATCCTGATTTGGAGGTTTACTGCTCTTCCTTTGTTAGGATTGCATTAGAATTTTAGGCCATCAACACAAGAACTCAAGTGATAGAAGAATAAAGGCCCACCAAATACTTCTCAGAACAATTCACCATTGACAATGAAGTATCCTTGCAGCTTCTTTAGCATCCTTGAAACAATTGTTAATATTGAATTTTATGTTATGTTTATATTGATGGGTGGATTGGGTACAGTCACTCCATTAATGGAGTCTGAGATGGTTATGCCTACTAGCGCAAGGGAAAAGCAACTAAATTTTGTGGAAGTGATGACCAGTTTGTGAAACACAAGTTTGTTTGTTTTTCCTATTTTTGGATTCAAGCTCTAGCAATAGTGAAATATCTTGAGTAAAATTACTTGAAACACATCAATTTCCATGTAAAATTCTAAATTCTCTAACGGACTTACCTAGAAAGCACCAGCTGAGGTAGAGTGGAGTAGATGAATATAACATTCGGACATAAGCTGTTATGAATCATATGTTAAGAGCTATAAGTCATTGCAGAATTATGTCATAGGTCACATCAGACAAATGATTAATTGAGGCACTTTCTTATGATACAAATCAGAAATGGAAAACAGACCGATTTTTGTTCTGCAGTTAGTGAGTGTCTTTAGTGGTAAATTAGATCCATAGAGTGGGTTGCAATTTTGTTGTATCTCCAAATATAAAGAGAAAACATTGCAAGGTTATAGATGAAGTGCCGAAACTGCAGATGTTCCAGCCAGTTATCTTCATAGGGAGCACATATGACTACTGGTGTTCACTGGAGCTTTATAAAGGCTGTCAAATATGGAAACTGATTGTAGTTAGTAGAAGATTTGAAAATCCTTACTGTTTTACATACACCAAGATTAGACTTTACAATGCCCTCACTTAAATGTAAATTAAACGGCGTGCAATCTATAGCTTAGTTGAAATGAAAGGATCTAAACTGAGATAAAAACAAAAAAACTGCGGATGCTGGAAATCCAAAACAAAAACAGAATTACCTGGAAAAACTCAGCAGGTCTGGCAGCATCGGCGGAGAAGAAAAGAGCTGAGGACTCGAAACGTCAACTCTTTTCTTCTCCGGATCTAAACTGAATTCTACAATATCAATAAACACCAGTTTTAGATCTGGAAGAAGGTGAAGAGAGGGGTGTGTGAAGTGAAGCTAAAGAAAGTCAGTACCTAACAGTTGACATTAGGCATAAATTCAAGGAGAAACCCTTTTAACCCGTGTGAATCATTTTGTTTGGCTGATCCATGTGGGGAGTTTGGGTGAGTGAATGCCTTCTGTTTTCAAGTTCCAATAGTAAAATAAGTTTTCTTCCTAAATCATGAATTTTTACCATGTGTTTTTTTAGGAAATAGATCAAAACTGGGTATGGCTGCCAGATGTGATTCACCAAAACTGCACTAAATGCTATTTTCTATAAATTATAAATTCTATATTTGTGTGACATACCAGTTTATCAATAGAAATTCCATATTCCCGGAGTGAGAGGTCAGCAGGTAGTCTGTACAAGAACCTACCCAAATAATTGGCCTGCTGATGCCATAACACCATAATTGGATAAAATGTAAAAGATTTGTACAAAAAATGTATAGTGCTTTTATTTTTATTTCGCTGATATATAAATGAGTTTGCATTCAACATTTTCATCCAGGTGATTAGATTTCTTTATGCAAACAATTGATAACAATAGCTTTTGGGCATAAGTATTCTGTGGGCCAATTTAGTGAGGCTATCTCCAAATGCTCTTGAGAAGGTGGTGGTGGGTCACCTGCTGTAAGGCCACCTGGCAATTGAATTGTTAAAACAGGATGCGTCAGAAGTCAAGCACCTAGTGTGAAAACTTTTCACATGCAGGCCAGACCAGACTGGGTAAGGATGATAGTTTCCCCATCTTTGCCCAGCAGCAGGCCAACTACTTCAGAGAGCTCCTGCAAAGTGTTAAATAAAATAATTGACAAACATTGGGCTACGGAGCTGTTGAAGATCTCCAATACTGACAGAAATAAAGCAAAAGAATCACAGGCTGCATTAGGCGCTAACTAAGTTCTTAATGACGTAAGCAAAATATTTCTGCATTGGCAAGTTCGGGTTTTCAAAGTTTCCAAATACATGTACTTTCAGCAAATCAGGTAAAGTAACAAGGAAGCAGGGAAGACACAAAGATCAGTAACTTGAGCTATCATCTTAAAGGGAGCAGAATCAGAAGAAGATATGAGAGCCATTGAGAACTTAAGGCTGCAGTGCAGAGGAACCAAAGTGAGAGAGATTTGAAGCCTTTGTGCTCAGGTGCCCTGAAATAAACCCAATTAACCAATAATTAGGAGGAAGTCAAAATTTAAAGGAACTGCCAGGGTTTTTTTTAAGTGCATCCAAACTGGAGAAATATTCTGTAAAAGAAAAGGAAATGGCCAAGAAAGGGGAAACTAAGCTGGAATCCTTGCAGCGCCTTTGCTTTGGAATATTTCCAAATGAGAAAGCCAGATACAATAGTGGAATGAATTAATGTAAACACTGCCTGTTAATGATCAAACCTAAAGGCAAAACTTACAAAGTGCAAAATGCAGAAATTTACAAGAACACACTGGAGTGAGGGAATTTTTGTGGGTGCTTGGATTGTAGCAGAAAAGAGTCACTTGAGGTAAATGATATAGCCAGGCCTCAAAAGTAAACTTTCAGGGAGGGACCTAGAGAACAATAAAACCAGGGACGGTGTTGTCATTATTTAGGAGCAGTTGTAGAACGAAGTCAAGGTAATGGGAATACTTGCTAGACTAAGCTTGATGAAATAATCAAGAAGGAAAGCTTGTGAAAGAACTGAAGTGATTGTACTTGCAAAGAGATACCAGGAAGCACTATTGCGGAAGGGTAAAAGGTCCCAAAAATAGAGTTGGTTAGGAAAACTGAAGTATAGCCTTGGTAAATTTGCATCTTGTAGGTTAGAGTACTAAATGGTGGAACAAGTGACTCTAGACCTGATGGGGCTGATTTTTAACAGCCAAAGATGGGGGTGTTGTGATTGGTATGGATTCTAAAATTTTAAAACTCTGAAACCTGGCCCCACGCCGCTTCCAATCCGGAAACTTGACAATGGGCAGGCAGCCAGCCTGCTTCCAGGAGACATTCTAAATATTTTAATGAGCCTGGCAGCTGGTGACTTGAGCTGCTTTGCACGTTTTACATTTGGAGGCTGGATTTCCCAGGCCTCTGGAAACCTGACAGCTGAAAGGACATGAGGACAGCCTTGGGCCTTTACAGCGCTGCTTGTGGGCCAGGAGGAGAATGAGTGAGTGCTTTCACCCAGATCTCCCCCCGCCCACACCCCCATAAAACACCCCAAGACTGGGGATCAGATTCCTCATCCCCACCCACCCCCTGCCACAAGCTCATGGATCAGGCTTACCTGCTACGATAGCCTGCTCTGGAGCATGCCCCCTCCCCCCAGGGCTGTCAGTCAGGTTCCTCATCTGGAAATCAGCCTCTTCGTGACAACAGACACGTTGTGGGGACTCCTGTTCAAGATTGCACTCCCGCCTACATAACCCACCTTGTTATTGTCCAGGCCATGGTTTCCAAAGTTTTCCTCACTTCACATCTATTGTAGGCTAACAAATAGCGATTGATTTGTTGAGATTAGTCAATGACTCAATTATCTTGCAAACTAAATGGACTTTGATTTTTCTTACCTAGCAATTCCTACATTCAACAGGGAGATCATATTGTGTGTCATTCTTTCAGGGTGGTGACTGCCTACCCAGAAATATTAGAAACATACTTTAAGGCACAGACAGAGTCCTAGCAATCTATAGAGGTGTTATGAACGATATTAATGCATATAATGTTATTGGAAATTATTTTAAATTGGACTTGTTGTAGGGTCTGCACCTGTGGGTGTTTGTGTGTCTTAATTGAATTAATTTTGTTAAATTAACCATTCAAAGACGTCCTCCAGCTCCATGTCCATGTTTCTTACTCTCCCATTTAGTTCCCTTTTTTGTTTTTTTTTTGGCTTCAGCTCTGTTCACTCTGCAACCAAATTTGCCAATACATTCATGAGCAATTCTGAGTTGTTATGCCATCTGTTTAACAGTGTTCAGTAAGAGACATAATTTCTTCCAACAGAAAATGAGAAAACTGGCCCCTGTCAAAAAAGACCCCTTGATGGATGACTCCATCCCTGTCTGTTTGCTCAGGCTCTGTACAAAATTGTCTCTCTCCAATATAGGGCTAAACTTCAGCCCTTATTTCCAGTCGATCAGAAAGACTAAATATGCCCATCTCCTTACCTTGACAACTACCTTAGTCTTAGCCACATTATTGCCATCTCCAGATTCACTTTCTTTTATTCACAGCTTGCTAACTTTCTAACTTCACCTTCAACAAACTCCAATTTGTCCAAAACTTTACATGTTTTGTCCCAATTACCTGTCTTCTCCATCCTTGTTGGCCACCTAAATTGCATAATCTCTCAGTGCATCAAATTTATAATGGTAATTTATAAATCCCAAGTTCTTACCCCATCCTACCTCATTAACCTCATCCATTTGTAGCCTCGTCCATGCCCTCTGGCTTGTAAATATCCAGCTCTTTGACCAGGTTTTCAGTCTCTACACTATCCCAGTGACACTTGGCATCCACTTCTTTCTTTCCCTGTGCTGTCTCTTGGAACATTTTATATCTATGTTAAAATCACTATACAAATATAAATGTTTAACCTGTAAGTCAGTATGAATCTCTGTCCTCGTCAGTAAGTCACAGAAGGCTAACATGCAGGCACAGCAGGAGTTAGGAATGCCAGTGGTATGTTGACCTTTTATTGCAAGAGGGTTTGAGTACAGGAGTAGCCAAGTCTTGCTTCAATTGTAGAGAACCTTGGTTAGACTGCACCTGGAGTACTGTGTGCAATTTTGGTCTCCTGACCTTAGGAAGGATATTATTGCCATAGAGGGAGTGCCTGGAATGGCAGGACTGCCCTATGAAGAGAGACTGGGGAAACTGGGCCTGTATTTTCTAGAGTTTCGAAGAATGAGTGGTGATCTCATTGAAACCTACAAAATGCTGAAAGGGATAGACAACGCAGACACAAGTAAGATGTTTCCCCTGGTTGGGGACTCTAGAACCAGGGGACACAATTTCAAAATAAGGGGAAGCCACTTAGGACAGAGATGAGGAGATATCTTTTTACTCAGAGGGAGGTTTGTGAATCTTTGGGATGGCTGTGGAAACTCAATCATTGAGTGCATTTAAAGTAGAGATTGGCATCAAGAAGTCTGTCAGTGATGTAAAGGGATATGGGGATAGTGTGGGAAAAAGGTATTGAAGTGGATGATCAGCCATGATCATGTGGAATGGCAGAGCAAGCTTAATGGGCTGAATGGCCTACTTTTGCTCCTCTGTTCCTATGTTACTGGCTGCTTAATCCCGGCATTCAAACATTCTAATATTCAGTGTGGTGCATTTATATGTACTGGAAGCTGCATATATTAATACACAGGGCCCTGTTCTTTGCAGACAGAAAGAAAATGTACATACATTATGCCTGTTTCAGCTAAACAAAATAAGTGACGGCCATTTGCTGACTTAAGTCAAGGCATTGCCCTGAGGAATATCAGGGTCAAGCTACCTGGTTTAAATTCCAAACAATGCTTGGCAGTTAACTGTTAGCCAACACCAGTGGTGCATTCTCCATGGCAATGCCACTTGCCAACCAATCAGCACAATCATCACATACAGTATGAATTGTTGCTTTCCCCTTATATTGGTATTCTTGTAAGTGTCCTGATGAGTGCAAGCAACAAGTTTAGACTTGTCTCTTTTTTCAGCAATACTCAAGTTCTGTACTACCAAACGACTATTAATATTCAAAATATCATGGCAGCAAAAATATAGCTGTGATCAGATTTGTTTTCTGGATAGCTGTATATTGTAATCTGTCATAACATCAGTGGTAGAATGAGAGTATTAGTGATTGTCCTCAGCAATAGCTAATTTAAAAACTGCCACTCCTTTACAGCGGCAGATAAACCATACCTTCTACTTTGTGTAGCACTCTATTTAGACATCAGATCCACTTTTTATGCCTAAATTTTCAAAGTTTGTGAGGCACTTCATCCACCCCAGTGTGGTGTTGGAGGATTGCTGCTACTTGCTGATTTTGGATGAAATATTGTCACCATGTGGTCTTAGAATCTAAAGTTACAAACGATTTGAATGTTGCAGCTTGAAGTTACTGGTTGAGTGACAAAATGATACTCGTGTTAAGAATCAATTATTCCCTTATAATAGAAAGGAGATTTATGAAATAAATGTGACTGTGTTAAAGAATTAATGATATTGCTAGCTTTCCTTTCTGTATATATGAGTGGGGTGCAGTAAGTTCACCTAGGAGTATGAATTTCAATTTCTGCTGTAAAGTACTGAGCAAAATGGTGTTTCTGTGACTTTAATATGTCCTTAGCTATCCAGTAACTTGTTATGATTTGACTTGACTTGCAACTTTCCCAATGACGCACAATGTTGGAATTTAAGACCACAATAAAACGAGTCACAAAAATGTTTGATCAAATCTGGTTTTTGTTGCACCGGCTGACTAAAAAGGAATTCAAAACGTTGGGTCACTTAAGCTTGTGCACATCTGAGTGACTTTGCCTAGATACAAATTGTGCATAAATTTTATGTCACTTGATATTGATTTTACGATGTATCATTGTGCTTTTAAAGTGAGTTGCTACACTCCAGTTTGACCATTAAACTCGAGTCGAATAACCTGTTTTTCTACGTAGATTCCATGAAAGATTAGAATTTTGCTTCCAGGCACTAGGTGTTTGTTTAAACCCATACAGTAGGACAGAGGTGAATCAAAATACAGGTACTAACATGTTTAGTATTCAGAATTAGTGGTTCTAAAGCAATGTGGTTATAGTTAATTTGGAAGTACTGTTAATACATATGGTGAAGGGAAAAAGGCAAACCATGTTATTATTTTCAGTGATTTGCATCATCTGAGAGTTTGCCAGATCTTTGTTTGTCAAGAAAAATGTTTCTTTGATTCCTCTTTTTTCCCCCTCCCCTCTCCCTACATCTGAAAGTGACTCCTTATTTTGGAAGCTAAGCATGCACTGCTCCACCAGTGGGAGTGGCTCTCTTATACTTTGACAAACTTCCAAATTTTCTTTTGAAGTGTATGCCTGGAGAGTTGGTGAGTAGGGATTGTCAGAGCTGAACCTGATCTTGTACTCATCTGGTATCTACCTGCTTTCATAAACATTGAGATAATGATCAGGAGCAGGAACCCTGACCATGATCACGTTTTTTGTTGTGTTTCTAGCCAAGGGAATCAAAGTCACAAATAATGTCCTCTGTGCGTATGACCTTGGTGCCCTGAATCCCTGTCTTCCTTCACAACCATCCTTCTGCAGCCTTTGACACAACTGGGCATACAGCCCTCCCCGCAGCTGAGTGGGAATGCTCACGTCTGGTTGCCCTCTTGTCTATCCAGTGACCAAAGATGTATGCTTTTCCCCCTCTTATTTCTCATCAATGAAGCTGCACCTTGACGACATCCAGAGGCTTCAACAGTAAGTTTTCTCCCATCCAAGGCAGGTGGGAGGAGGTTAGTGTGAATGGGGAAGGTGGAATTAAGCACTTATTTTAAAATAAAAAATGGGGAATACATCCCTGCTGCATGCATACTCATTGCTATTTTTATGACACAGGGCTTTGAGCCATGCAAATTTTCCCATCTCTGAGAGCTGGACACTTCATCATCATATTTATATCAGGCCCACAGTGCAAATATTAATATTAACAGTTGTCCATTGGGTTTCCCAGCTACCTTCTGAGTGACAGAATGACTTCCTGAGTGGAGGTGGGAGTTGATTTTGGAGGCAAATGCTTTTTATAGCACTCCTTTTGGGCTAAGAGGAGCAGAAGCGCTCCCCTGGCACCTCAAAGAAGCCGTTGGCCTTTCTTCTGCTGATGGCGGTCTTTCTTTAGCTCTTCCTGCAGTTGGTGATCTTCGTCCCTTTTCTCTGCTCCGCTCTGAGGCTTGCTGCCACCACTCCCCACTTTTCTCTCACCTTCACTCTAGATCCATGGCTGCAGCCTCTTACAGTTGGTTATCCCACTGGCCAGCCTGTCAACTTAGCTGGCTTGCAAGTGGAAAATGTAAGAAAGAAATTATGATGAGGTCCTGCCATTAAATTTGGCAGGACCCTCCAGGGCTTTGCCTTGCTAGGTTTTCCCTGTGAAACCGTATTCCGCTGTGCCCTCCCTGGCTCCTCGCAAACATCAGGACCATTGTGTCAGATTCCACGTGGATGCTGCCGGACACCCAGCTCTACCTCAACACCATCTATGACTCAGCGGACTCACAACAGCTGAGAAAGTTACCTATTGGTTACCCACAGTTATGTAATCAATAGGACAAGTTTACCAAGTTATAGCATAACAAATCTGGAAGTGGGAAATTATAATAGACAAAATTAGCATAATAGGTGTGAAAATAAGAAATCAAGTGGCAGAACCAGGAAATGCATGTTTTTATCCTATATGATCCAGCAAAAGCAAATAGTGTTCAGGGCTAAATGCAGCATCCAGCTATAACTTCATGAGTAAGTTAAAACTGTATGTCCATTAGACAATTCAAATGCATTTCCCGTACTATTTAGGGTTCTAGGGAGTATGGTGGCATTTGGTGTTCAATTGGGTTACAAAAAATTCTGCTAAAGTATTTTCAGTGCACCCCATGCCACGTTATTATAGTTTATGCTGTCTTTTCCAATGATGTTGAATAGGGATAGGTCTTATTAGGTGACTAATGACGATATGGATATGGTATATAGTCAGTGCCAACACTGTTTAGCGATGGTGTAATTGAAAATGTAATTTGATGCTTGATTTTCTTGCATGGCTGACGCAGAAAGCTGACTATAGTGAGCACACATTGAAGCATTGATCACGAAGAGATGGAAGATTAAGGATAAGTTCTTTTTGAAGCTGAATAGAATTCATTTACCAAGTTTTTCAATTTGATTAATTTCTTCCCCACTCAGGTTTTAAGAGTTCTTAATCTATAAAGCTGCTGAAGAGACTTCTCTGATCTATGTAATTGTTACTTGTGTATTCATTTTCATCCCAATTAATACTTATGCTTATGTTGAGACATTGAGTCGGAGTATTCAGTAAGACTGAATTGTGCCCAGAGTCCAGGCTGAAGTCAGGTGACAGATGACAGTTGGATGAGGGCTGGAAGTGTGTTGTAGAAGTTCAAAGGACAACGTAGGATGGTTTCAATTGATTAACAGGACTTTTCTTCTTTTATTTTTTAATTTATTCATGTGATCTTTATGCAAATTTCACATATTTTAGCTTGTCTAATACAGCTTTTTCTTCTATAAACATCACATAGCAAGCATACTTTGACCTCCATTTTACTTTTACTTCTCTTGTTTTTCCCTTTTAGGTTTTGCTTCATTCAGTTTTTTTTGATTTACATTATGGTCCTATCTCCTTTCTGTTAAGTGCAAGCTTCGTGGATTTATGTCAAACCTTATGATTCTTTGCCTACCTTGTGACCATTATTCCCCAAAACTTGGGTTTCTTCTCAGTGGTCTGTCTTAAACTTCGCTTCTGCCTATGCTGTACTTCAGAATTCTCTTTTGAACAGACATTGCCAAGTAATTACTTCTTCATTTAGCTTTACCTGGTTAGGTATGAACCTGGACTGACTGGGAGTGTTAGGACAATGGACTACTCACACAACAGCCTATTTGTCTGAATTTGGATTTACAGATCCAAGGTCAACAGTGGGGAATGAGGGAGAAGAGGGATAAGAATGTAGGTAGTTATGGGTCGCATTGTAACTTTTACAGCAGGAGCAGAAAATGATGCAGCATACATGGTCAGCTAGCATCAAACTACTGAAAGGCCCCATCCTAAAAGTTGTCGTAGCTTCTTCATATGTCGACTGACCTACTGTGTGCTTCCAAAATTTTCAGTACTTATTTATTTCCAATTTTCAAATATTTGGCTTTTCTTTTATATTGGTTTCCCTTTAAAGATAACTGTTCAGAATGACCACAGGGCTTTGGAATTTTTGTTTTGGATGCTTTTTGGAATTGGCCTTGTTTTTCCAGACACCAGTTTTTCTGCTGAATTCCCAACAGCAGCCTAGCTTTTAATTTTGAGAATTCCTGACAACATTTGTCATGAGCATGTCAAATATCAGACTGGGACATGAACCTTTTTAATTGTTTATAGGAAATTCCAGTTTTTGTATGTGATGGAAGAAGTAGATTTCCAGCTTTTGATAAAGAACTGAAATCATGGCTTACTCAAACACAGAATTGTAAGAAGCCCTTGAGTTTCTGCCATTTGTTTTCCAGGTCTGATTCCTGGCAGACTGTAAGTAGGCTTACACTAGTGTTAATAATCCTATTAATCATTTGTCACATGTACGTCAAAGGTCATGCTGTGATGTAATGCAAAATAACCTTTGCCAGTATAACTTTCAAAGGGCGGCTAACCATTTTTAAAATCGCTCCTTCAGATTATTGAAACCACGAATGGCATGAATGCCATGATAAAGATTTCAGCAAAAACCAAATGAGAAAGCATCGCTTAAATATATCCAGATTCTCAAACAGTATTTTGATTTCCTTCTGAGTATTTTTAAGGTTTGCAAATGAATTACGTGCCTCAGAAAATATAACTTGGAAAGAATCTCATTCAGAGACTGGTATTTAATCTCAGTAAATGAATGCGAACTTCAAAACTTGGCCTCCCCCACATCACCATAAGGATTTTAACATTCCACCACCAAGTCGGGGAAAGGATTTTTAGTATAGATGAAATGCACTGAGGCTGCCAGAAGAAATAAGTAAATTTCTTGGCTCTGGCAGTATTTCTCCTGACATTTATTCTTAAGAACTCCCATTCTTACAACCCCCCCATAACCCCCCTGCCCCTTCAGCACAAAAAGAATCAGGTTGTCAAACTATCTAAGCAAAAATAGAGGTACTGAAGATGTTGGGTGAGCAAGAGGGTTTTGTCTAATCAAATATCTTTACTGCTTGCACCCATCTGCTGATGAAAGAACTCCATATAATAACCAGATATATGGCAGTACAACCAGTGGGACGGTTCAATCTCAAAGTAAACAATTGTGTTGGAAAGCGGCTCTTCAGTACAAAATGAATCATGTGACAAACTCCTAATTTCATTATATTATATTATGCTTTCTTATTATTTAAGCCATTCTGAAGCTTTCACTCCAGTACTGGAAATTTTAAACCAATAACACTGTTAACTAGGCTGCATTCTACTGTTTAAATGTTAAGTCTCATTTCCTTGTTCTCTTTCCCATTTTTTTGTTTGCTCCTTAAGCCTCCTACTGCTATTATGGTTCCTTTAATGCCTTTTATTTGTTATGCTTCTTTCCATTACTTGGCTAAAATAATCTACTACACATCATCCCAATATCATTCCATTCATACTTCCTTTGTGTTTTCTTGTCTTCCCCCTCCTTTTTTTGATGTCATTAATTGGCTTATCCTCTCTTATTTTTCAGTTCAGAGTAAGGGTACAAAACTTTAACCTCAACAATTCAGCCAAAATTGCTGAGGGACCTGCATGTTCCATTTCTGATGAGATTTTAAGTATTTGTTGTATTTTTGGTTTTTGGCAGGATATGCTGTTGTCTGATTTCAAATCATAACCGCCCACTCTAAGACTAACCTTTAATAAATTAAAATCCCTCTGAGAATTCCATTAACTCGTAATGTGGTTGGTTTCATGTCTTCAAATGTCAACTAAAATCTGAGAAATGTTATCCAAGCCCATAAAGCTTTATAATCAGTCAGATTGACTGCGAATGATGAAAAGCGCAAGAACTACCTGGCCACAAAACAACATCAGAGACAGGATGAAACGGAAAATGATCTCTCCTTCATCTTCAGAGTTCCAGGCAGTCAGTTGATTTCAAGTAGTTTCTCTGTCTCTCTCAAGTTCAGGCTTGAACCTGTTTGCTATTTCGTCCATGACCTGTCTTTAGGGAAGTTTGAAAATCACTGGCTCAGCTCTCTTATGAGGAAGGTTTGGACCTGAGTGCCAAATGTGTAGGAAAGGTCATGTTTAATAACTAGTTTGTAGTTTAGTTATGTGTCATGATCAAGTGATTGGAGTATATTAATCAATTAACCTAACTCACACTTATGTAGAGGAACCACTCTTCTGGTGGTATGCAACCAGATCTTTGCAAATTGTCACTGGTGACAAATGTTAAATTGATCAGTTGGTTTATGAGCCCTAATTCACAAAGCCATTCATCACTTTCCCATGGAAAGGAAGCAATGAGCTGACGATGTTTCCTGGATGCCAGTGTTCTTCAGAGTACAGGGTATTGTGCTAGGCAGTAATATGTACAGACTATGGAGTCTGGCCGCTGCCCATCTGATAGACTGGGTGTATTGTTCTCTAAGGACAAAATTAAATGCAAAACAAAAACAGTCTCCCTCACATGTAACTCATAACAAGGAGTGGAGAGTGTGCGTAGAAATCACTAAAAGTTAATGGACTTGCAGAGAAAAAATAATTTAAAAAGGCTAAGGGGTTGCTAGTCTTCAACTCAAAGGGATTGGATAAAGCTGTGGAGTATTGTATTTGATTCTGGGCCCTGCACCTCAGAAACTGCAGCACATATTCAACAGAATGATACCTGGGCTAAAAGAGTTAAATTATGAGGAAAGGCTGCTTGGAAAAAAGCTTGTATTCCCTCAAGTGTAGAAGATCAAGTGGTGATATAATTGAGGAGTTTGACATAAATTAAACAATTTGATAGATTAGGTAGAGAAACTATTTCTCTGGGGTGGGGTAGAGCGGTGGGTGGGAAGGGGGCGGAGGCCGAAACAAGGGGGCGGAGGCCGAAACAAGGGGGCATAACCTTAAAATTAGAGCCGGGCCATTCAAGGGTGATGTCAGAAAGCACTTCTCCAAAAAGGGTCATGAAACTCTGGAACTATCTTCCCTAAAAATGTTGGAGGCTGGGGTCAATTAAAATTTGAGATTGAGAGATGTAGGTGGCCTCCTCTACGCTAGGGAGACCACGTGCAGACTGGAGTGATCACTTTGAATTGAGTCTGCAAGTGTGACCCCAAACTTATCATTTTAATTCTCCAGCTTGCTCTCACTCTGATTTTGCTGTCCTTGGCCACCTGCAGTGTTCCAATGAAACTTGATGCAAATTCATGGAACAGCACTTCATCTTTCAAATGGCACTTCACAGCCTTTTGGACTTGATATTGAGTTCAGCAATTTTAGATCATAACCTCGTGTCCCCATTTTGTTTTGTGTTTCTTCGCTGGCTTCACTTTCTTGTTTCTCTCTCATTTCCTTGTCTTTGTTTTCAGATGGTAGCTATTCAGCATCCTATCATTCACACATGAACACTGGACGCATCTTCTGTTTATCACTGACTTTCCTCCTTCTTGTTCTTTCTACCCAACCCCTTTCACTTGCTCAAAATCTATTACATCTCTAGCTTTACCGAGTTTTGATGAAAAGTCACATGCCTAAAACATTAGCACTGTTTCTCTCTCCACAAATACTAGCCAGATCTGTTGAGTAATTCTAGTATTTATAATTTTATTTTATAAATTTTTGTTTTGCCTGAGAATTCATGGTTATGAAACCAAGATGGGTTAATAGAGTTAACTTACAGAGCAGCCTCAATCTAATTGAATGGTGGGAGAACAGGTTAGAGGAACTAAATGGCCTGCTCTTTTTGCGATGTGTTGTGTTTCAACATTGGGTTTCTTTTAACCGCTTTTGTCTGGCAATACTTGTCCCTGTACCTCTCCCCAACCTGCCAGTTGAATCACCTTGCTGTGACAAAATTAGATAAATGCTTTAAAAAAAGAATTTTTTTAATTTTTGGAAAAGCCAAAGCAATGTTTCCATCCTCACAACGCACCTATTTATCTCTGTGTGTATTCTCCATTAAATGGGCTGTCGGTGCAAGACCAATATTGTGATGGGAGTTTGAGCTGTTAAGTGATTTGGACCAGGCCACACCTGTGTGTGATGGCACTGGCATGGATCAACCAGCCAGTTATTCCAGGCATAGATGTTGTTGACCTTGCAACATTATGGCTGTAAATCCTGCTATTTGTATTTTTTAATGGATTGATTATCTTATACACAAAATATTTTACTGCATTTTCATAAATGGCACACATTTCCACATTCAGCATATAATGTCAGTGTCATAGACTGTAAGTTAGTTGCCTAAACTCCTAACAGCTTTGCAGTTAGAAATGCCATTCCAAATACAAATATATCACTCACTTGAGTTGGCGTGTGACAAAGGATTTCCCACACTTATCCATGGCATAACTGAAGGTGCTCATGTGTGGAATTTTTCCTTCCCACAGGTCTATGGTAAATCCCTCAGCACTTTTATAGAGTTTCCATATGTCCAAGCCCCAAGGAGTGTACATCTTAATGGTAGTTTTGAGGGGATTTTACTTGTAACAATAATAACTCACCCCTGGTGCAGATTAACGTTTGAAAGAACAAAAACATGGTGGATTTTAACCCCCAACCCCTGCCCCTCGGCAAGCATGGGAAGGAGCAAGTGGCAGGTTTAAAATCTCAAAAATTGCAAACCTGCCCACTTTTGGTTCCAACAAGGCATTGGTGTTGGGTCCTGATTTTTTTTTTTACTGACTTTCTGATTTAACTGCAGTGGGCCCACGTCTCGGGAAACATATGGCAGATGAAGGAGGAGAGAAAGGCCATACCCAGCAGGGAAATTTGTTCCAGCACATCTTGTGGGCTGGAAGGAACAG
This sequence comes from Carcharodon carcharias, assembly GCF_017639515.1. Classification (NCBI taxonomy): domain Eukaryota; kingdom Metazoa; phylum Chordata; class Chondrichthyes; order Lamniformes; family Lamnidae; genus Carcharodon; species Carcharodon carcharias. Next base: position 121,356,802 of record NC_054479.1, on the reverse strand, counting down.
TGTGCTTGTCCCTGGCCACCTGCTTCCCTCCCAGCTATTGCCATTCCTGCCCTCCCCGATTACAATCACTTTATTCTACAGGTGATTGCAGTTACACAACTTTGGGAATTATCTCCTACTGGTACCTGGAGAGCACAAATCACTGGCTGGATTGTGTCATGAACAGTAATGGCAAAGGATGTGACTAGACAATTCCAGATCATATTTTTGGACTGCCAGAAAACAAGGCTGTTTCACTTTTGGAAGGATGGAGGAGCTGGACTCCAAGGTTTGTTATTGTGTAATCCAGGTACTCATGGTGACAGCAAAGAGTAGCACTGCCCTGCTGTACAGAAGGTCAACCTCAAGGAGACTTGCCATTTCTTGATCTCTCCTCACCCATAATCTGTCAAATCTCTGCTTCCCAGTGTGACCTGCAATTGCAGGCCTGCTTGCACAGCTGCCAGCCAACTTCTCGATCAAAAAAAATTAAATGATGTCCCCCGCCATTAAATTGCGCAGGGGGTGGGGTGGTATTCTCCACATTAACCATTTGTCCGGGTTTCCTGACTGCCACTGCTTCTGCTAATCTACATCTTTGCCTTCGCTGGTTAGAAGCGCCTAGAATAAAATGGTCCTGGAGGTATCAAGCAAACTCTTGGACACCATATGGCACTAGTACCTAGTCGCTTGGATATGTACTAGAGATTGGAATGTGGGCAAGTAGTTGACATCCTTATCAGTGATCCTTGCATCTTACCCCTGTAGATGGCAGATACCCAAAGGCAAACCCATGAAAAATCCTTTGATATCCTTACCCTGCTTCCAGGTGAATAAAAGGGAAGAGTGTGAGAAAGAAGTGCAGCTAAAAGTTGAGGAGCCACCCCTTCAGTTAATGAAAGATGGGCTGCAGTCTCTGGCAGAATAGCCTTCTCAAGGACAATTATAGATGGGCAACAAATGCTGGCCTTGCCTGCGACACCCACATCCTTTGAAAGAATTAAAATACAAAGAAGTAATCAGTCCATTTGTAAAGTGGCTGAAGTGCTAGTTCAAGCCCACTGCATTGCACAGCACTCTTTACTCCAAGTACCCAGTGAGGCCAGGAAGCACCATGAAGTATAGAGCTGTTCTCTGGGGATATCCATCCACTTCGATTGGCAAAATGTGTCAGAGGACATCTCCATTGAAGATGAGGATAAGATGTTTGGAGGGTGTGCAGGAATATTGTCGGAATGTTTCATATCAGCATTAGTATGTAATTTAGAGATAATCATTATCTGTTGATGTATCAATTTGACAAACAGTTGGAGGCAGATTATTCCAGCCAGACATCTAAAAATAAAGTTCTATGAACAGAGGCTGTGAACTGCTAGTATATGTTTTCTAAGCCTTTTGGATTACAAAGAACCCATTAACAAATTTAGAATAATAAATGATGGGAGTCGGAGCTGTAGGTTCAGTGTCTGATCTATGTTCTCTTCCATGTGAAAATCATTTTCACACACAGGTCAGATTCTTTTTATCTACCTTACTTTGCGTCAATTTAAATTAATATGAAACAATTTTGACTTAAGACGAAATCTTCATGATGAGAATGATGGTCGCTGTAGAATTGGAGTCCTGATAACCTCATATATACAATGAGTGCCAAACTATTGCAAGTAAAGTTGAATGGGTTAAATCTGAATATGAACATGGAAATAACCAATGCAGACAAATGATTGTTGTGGACATTAATTAATGCCAATGCTTTGTTCCTAAATGATAAATTGAATCTGTTGTTCCCTTCAACCTGAGAAATGTTGTTTGCTCAACATCCCACGTGAACTATGGCTAGTTCTGTGAGGTGCTGTAGGATAACCCGTTGTCTGTGAGCATCCTCATGCCTGTAAGCATCCTCATCTCAACACTTACAGTGGAAAGTAGGGTGAGGGGGGCGTGGGGGTGGAGTTGGGGGCGGGGTGGGTGGGGGTATTGAAAGGGGGGTGGGTGGGTGGGGGTGGGGGTGGAGGGGGTGTGGGGGTGGGGGGATGGGTGGGGGCGGGGAAGAAAAATGTTGGCCTCTGTTCAGTCGAGATCTGAAAGTGTAATGATCACTACAGCCCTTTATTTTTATGCATCACATTCAGAAGCACCACCACAGCATGAGTTGTTAATCTGTAGGGCCAGATAATATTCACAACTGTTTAGCATGGAAAGAGAGCTGTGATGTGAGTCACACCAATGTGATTTGGAGACTAAGAGTAACTTAAAATGGAGGATGCCATTGTGTGTGTGTGTGTGTGTGTGTGTGTGTGTGTGAAAGAGAGAGAGAGAGAGCAGCTGGTATCATTCTGTCATTTGTGCTTTGTAATGACTTGGCTTTCTTGTCATGTGACTGCTGGTTTGTGAGATGAATGCTATCTATAATGTGTATTTATAAACACAATTGGGATGTTGTGCCAATAATTTTCCAGCAGCAACATTTCCTTTTTAAATTAAGTCAAGAGGAGAATGACTTATTTTGAAGTAACTTGCTCGCAAGGCATATTTTTGATTTCTTGCAGCTGTTGTCACAAAAAGCCAATCAGATATTGGGTTGGCTTCATGCCCGTAAAAATAGTCTATACAATAAATACTGTCAAATTTTCAAAAGACATTTGTGTTTTTTTTTGTTCTATATTTCTATGACTTGAACTGCTTTTATTTGCTATTTTACTTTCACTTTAATGTCAGTTTTTCTTCTCCTTTCAGAAAAACCTGCATTTATTTAGAACTGATTCACACCCTCAGATATTCCAAAGCACATTCCAAAGAATTACATTTGTTGTGTAATCACTGTTCTTCTGTAGGCAGATGTGGTAGCCAATTTGGGTGAAATGAGCCTCCAAAATAGAAAACAAATGAAATGCTAACCATTTTATCTATTTTGAGGGATGAATGTTGAGAAGGATACCAATAGAGAAAGTCCATCTGAGCAGAAAGACAGTGCCATCCTCAGTTCTTATCAGAAATAGGGCATCTCCAACAATGCAGCACTTCCCACAGTAGTCATAGAATCATGGGGCAGGATTTTTCCAATGGCAAAGTTCCCCAGCCCACCACCTGAAGAGTTGGTGGAGAACGCATCCCTGCCAATAACTGTCTGCCCCCCAGCCTTTTTGTGCTCCAAGGAGTGTTAATTGGCTGGCGATGGGACTTCTGCCCTCACTTGGGAGGAAGCCCTGCCTCAGAGAGCTGGCAGCCAATCTGATTGGCTGGTAGCTCTTGTTCCAGCAGTGTCGGGAGCTGCAGTGGACAGAACCAGGTAAGGGTGGGGAGGTGAGGTCTGGGGATGTGGGTAGACGGGTGTTGGTGGAGAGGCTGGAGGGTGGTGGGGAGGGAGCACTTGACAGACCCTCCATGGTGGTGGTGCCTGATGTTGAAATGTTGATGGAAGTGCCTCTCTCCACTTCCCACTTGAGGCCTGAGCAGGGGCACTATCTGGGCCTCCACCATGCTGCTGAACTCCACCCATGAGTCTGAAAATTGAGGTGGGATGGGAAATGGTCCATAAGTGGTCATTAATTGACCACATAAGGGCTTCAGTGGGGTAATGGCAGGCAAGCTGGCCTAGGCCTTGCCCGACTTACCATAAAATTGCGGTGATGGTGCAGGCAGAAGGCCAGTGGGAAGGCCATCCAAGGGATTTTATGGCCCCCCTCCACACCTGCAAATCCACTGGCAGGGGAATGTTAAATTCTGCCCATGAAAACTAACACAGAGCTAATCAGCTCATCATGTTTGTGCTGGCTTTTTGAAAGGTCAGTTTTGCTTAGACGCAGATCCCCACTTTTTGTCTGTAACCTGATAAATTCCTCATCCTCGAATACCTGTCCAACTCCCCTTTTAACATTATTTCTGAAATTGGCTTCCACGATCTTTTAAGGTGGAACATTCCAGATCCTTAAACTGAAAGGAAAAGAAATGTCCTCATCCTTCTAGAGCTTTTGCCAAAGGATTTGAATCTGACTTAAAGCTGCCAAAGAGAATTTTTCTCTCTTTACACTATCAAACCTCTCATCATGAAAGCCTCGAAGGCACCTCTTACCTCCTCTGTTCCAAGGAGGAACAGAAATTTTTTTAACCCCTCTTCATAGCTGAAGTCCCTCATCACTGGTGACATTATACACCTTTCTAATGCAATTTCAATTCTCCTAAAGCCTGGTGTCCAGAATTGTCCGCACTACTGCAGCTGAGGCCTAATTGTAAAATTTTAGAATCACTTGGCTTTTATATTCCATTCCTCTATTTACAAACTCAAGTGCCAATCTGCCCTTTAACCATTTTCTCAACTTGCCCAAGGATTTTTCTGGATCGGTCCTTGAGATCTCTCTGCTCATCTACATTTTTCAGAATCATGCCATTTATGCTACACTCTCCTATTCCAAACTGTAAAATTTCTCGCTCCTCTGTATTGAATACCATCTGACATGCTTCGGCCCATTTTCACCATCCTGAATCCTATCCCTATTATGATTTCTTGCTTTGCCAAGTTTTGTATCATCTGCAAACTTTAAAGGCAAAATTTTACCTCTGCGGGCGGTCACACACCTGACCCGCTCGAGCGTAAATTGACATGCATTGAAGTCAGGCGAGCGTCCCAACGTCAATGTGCAGTCACGTGATAATTCAGTTGGCAGGTGCGCGCCAGAGTTGGCAGCGTGCCCACCAACACTTAAAGGGCCTATTAAGTCCATTAACAAGGCAATTAAAACAAATTTTTTGCTGCCCGTCCAACCTTGTGGTTGGCGGGCCGGCAAAAAGGCCAAGTGGCCTTTGCACTTTTTAGGAAGCCTCATCCATGGGCGGGATGAGGTTTCCTAAAGCAAATAAATTTTTTATAATTTAATTAATAACATGCCCCTGCTCAACATGAGGGGACATGTTTTATAACATTTTTCATTATTTAAAAAAGAACTCTTCACCTCTCTGAGGGAGCTCTGTGCACAGGCAGCGCTGAGCGCTGCTGCTCGCATTTCACGCTGGGCGAGCCTTAATTGGCCCACCAGTGTGAAATCGCCTTCTAGCCTTGATCACGGGCGGCAGTCGGCCCCCGCCCACCCGACAAGGGCAAAATTCTGCCCTAAATTGCTGCTTGCTGCTCCCTGCACCCATGTCTAGATTAAGAGTAATAGTCGCAAAACTGACATCGCAACAAACCATCTCTTAGTCAAAGTTAATCAGACCCTATTTGACTTTAATAAATTGATGTTGGCTTTCCTTGACTAACCCATGCCTTTCCAAAGAAAAATTTATTTTGTCCCTGCTAACAGTTTCCAGTAACATCCCCACCACTAACATTAGCCTGTGCAGAAGTATCAACCTACTTTGTGTGCTGGATAAAAGCGATCAGTTTACCACCACTTTCCAGGTAAGGGCAGCAGATTTCCTTTCCTAAGGGACATTAAAAAATCAGATGGATTTTCACAACAATCGATGATAGTAAAGGTCACTGTGAAACTGAGACTAGCTTTTTGAATTCCAGATTTATTAATTGATTTTTTAAAAAAAATCCACCAGCTGCTGTGATGGGATTTGAACCCATGTCCCCAGAATTTAGCCTGGACCTCTGGATTACTAGTCCAGTGACATTACCACTACACCACCACCTCCCCCATCACCTTCGTTGGGGTATTTATCTCAAAAGAGTTTTTAGTTGACAGTTTTAACACTGCTAAAAATTTGTAGTTCAAAGGTTCGACTACACTTCGCCTTGTGTTAGTTGTATTAAGTAGTGTTTCACCTTACTGAGAAACGTGAGCAAAATAAGGTCAGCAATTGTGAGCCACTCCCTAAAAGCTTTTGTTACTTTGTGCGGTAATGGTACCTGGTGTTGGATTGTACTCAGTTTTATACACAGCGAGCTCAAAGTGGCCAGAAAAATATAATTACCAGTTTATTGATTGTCACATTTCATCAGGGAAAGTGTTGAAATCAAATTGCAAAACCCGTACAGAAATGAAATGTTTACCAGCTGGCAGTAATTCCAATACTTTTGAGAATAGAAAAGTAAGCTTTAAAAAGTTCAAAAAAGGGTGAGGGATAAACACGGCAACATTAGACCAGTCTGCTTAACACCTTTAGTGAAGGAATTTGGAAACAATAATTTGAGACTCAATTAAGTGTCAATTGGAAAAATTAGTTATTAAATGACACTGGCACAGATTTGTAAAAAGCATATACTGTTTGACCAACTTGATTGATTTCTCTGAAATAATGGGGAGGAAGGGGGTTAATGAAGGTGGTATGGTATGTTGACTTACCAAATTGAAGTTCATGGGGTCCAAAAGAAAGGTGGCCAGCATGAATATAAAATTGAAGACTTTTTTTGAGGTCTCTGCCTAAAGGCAGGTCCTTGGTCATCATTTGCCAAACCAGGGCAAAGTGTGATGATTTTTTACCACGGGCAGGGAGAGGAGGCAGGCCCCAAATCTACCTCAGTGCAAACAGGGATCAAACCCTGTGTTGTTGGCATTGATCTGAAGCGCAGACTAGTCATCTAGCCAACTGAGCTAACCAGCTCCAACAAAATTGACTATGGAACAGAAAACAGTGTAGTGGTAAATGCTTTTTCAGGCTGGAGGGAAGTATACAGCTGTGTATCTTGAGGGTTGGTATTGAGATCACTGCTCTTTTTTTATATATAATAACCTACAGTTGGATATGTAGAACATAATTTCCAAGTTTGCAGATGACATGAAACTCAAATGTAGCCAACCGTGAGGAGGTTGGGAAAACTTAAACAAACTGATGAAATTGCAATTTAACGCAGTAAGTGTGAATTGCTATGTTTGATAGGAAGAATGAAGAAGAGGCAATATAAACTAAATGGTACAATCTTAAAGGAGGGTGCAGGTACAGAGACACCTGTGGGAGCACACACAAGTCTTTGAATGTGGCACGTGTGGGATCCTTGGCTTTATAAATAGGCATAATGTATAAAAACAATGAAGTTGTGTTAAATCTTTCTTAATCACTGGTTAGATCTCAGCTGGTGTATTGTGTCCATTTCTGGGCCCCACACTATAAAAAGTATGTTAAGACCTTCGAGAGGTGCAAAAGGGATTTACTAGAATGGTACCAGGGACGAGGAACTTCAGTTGGGGGAAATTAGAAAAACTGGGATTATTCTCCTTAGAGCAGGGAAGGTTAATGGGAAATTTAATAGCACTGTTCAAAATCATGAAGGGTATTGATAGAGTAAATAAGGCAAAATTGTTTCTCGTGGCACAGAGGACACACATTCAAATTAAGTGGCAAAAGAACCAGAGGCAACATGAGAATTTTTTTATTGCAGCAAATTGTTATGATCTGGAATGCACTGCCCAAAAGTGGGTTGGCGGGGGGGGGGGCCTTCAACTTGATTTTCCCACCAGCCCCTCATATCTCTTGATTCCCTTTCTCCTCCAAATACCATGCCCTAGGAGGGTGTTGGCGATCATGGACTTCCATTGGATTGGTCCATGATTATGTTTGGCAAAGTGCTGCAGTAGTTTGCCATTGCCTTTTGCAGCATTGCTGACCAGGAAACTCTCCTGCTTTTCCTGCCTGCCATCCAGTGTATTGCAAGGATTTACAGGCAGACAATCAACCTGCTTGGCAACTTTATGAATGCACTTTCCATGGCCATGAAGTCCTGAAGTGGGACTTCTGGCCCAGAGATAGGTCTGCTACCATTGTGCCATAATACCTCTTGATTCCCTTAGAGACCAAAAATCTGTCTATCTCAGCCTTAAATATATTCAACGATGGAGCATCCACAACCCTCTGAGGTAAAAAAAATTCCAAATGTTGATAACCCTTTTGAGTGAAGTAATTTCTCCTCATTACAGTCCAAATGACAGGCCCCTTATCCTGAAACTGTTTCTCCCACCCACCCCAGTTCTAGATTCCCCAGCTAGGGGAAACTGTGCCTTGTTATCTGCTCTGTCAGGGTCCTTTGTTACAAGTGTGAGGTTTACAGAATTATTGTTTCAGGGCTATATCTCTTGGTTTGTAAGAGTGTCATAGTTTGGGACTGTATCTTTAAATGCAGGTTAAATGATAGAGGTCATGTGACCTACGCTGGAGTCTGCCTGACAAGCCTGGGGTTTAATTGTTAGAGATAAAGGGAACTTATCATTTTATTGAGATGGAGGTGCTGAATGTTTATGCCCGAGGACAATGACAGCTGTTTCTGAGCCCACAATGAGAAGATCTTAAGATCCAGAAAGGTATTATCAATGTCACATTGTAAACAGTTGTGCTGGAACCTGTCCCTTTGTTTCTAAGATGAAAGACCATTGTAATCAGAGGTAGCTGATTAGTCTTGTATCCAAATAGAAATGTCAGTGTTTCCCGTTGCTGTGGAAAAAGGGATAGTGGAAGGCGTTTTGAGAGTAGGTTACAGCTTCATCAGAAAACCCGGAAAAATCACACACAGGCTGTTGCGGTTTGGTCTTGGGTGATCTGCAGCTGACTGGGAGTAGGGGAACAGAAAGAGATTTGTTAGCCAGGCCTGCACCTTAAGCAGAGAAAATGCTGACTCTGTTGTTCACCACACACAATGCGGGTGGGAGCTTGCACTGGAGGCGGCATTTTCCATGCCTGTTGTCATCAGGCATCATGGCAGATGTAGCAAACCATGTTGGGATGGCCAAAAATTGGTTTCACGCCATCGGGAGACCAGTTTGCGATTGTCTGCTCTGCCCATCAATGGCGGGCTGCCTTTCCCACTGCCAGACAGCAGGAACTTCATTTTTAATACATCTGCATGTCAGTATAAGCCCTGCTCACTGAAATCAACCCCCCCACCCACCCCGGTCATCCGGGCACTCACACCGACATGTTTCACAACTGTACATAAGTGACGTGCACCTGGTGAGCTGCACTTTGCCCAAGACCTGAGGTTTGTTTGCCTTCCTTTCTTCAGGCAGCATTCACTGTCATTAGCACCAGCCTTCACTGGCAGCACTACCACTTTTCAGGGGGCTCACGGGCAGGCCTGTACCTACCAGACCCAACAGTAAGGCGGGGGTGACTTTTCAATGGCTTGAGGGCTAGGGCTTGCTTGGGGAAGGAAGAGAAGTGGCCTCGAGCAAGGGAAGAGGCTGCAGGGTGAGGGCTATACTGAGGAAGAGGGGTATCCCAGGGGATACATGTTGGTCTGTGCAGGTGGCCCCAAGATGGTGAGGGCTGAGGAGGCAGTCTCCAGAGGAAATGAGGCCAGATGGAGATGCGAAGGTTTGTGTGAGAGAGTGAGTGGTGATGTCCCTTGAGCTGGCAATGAGATGCCAGAGAATGTGTGATGGCCTTGAGTGTGAAGATTCAGAGTGATGAGATAGTTGCCTTACCCTGGCGGCACAGATAAGATTATTCATCTGTTTCCTGCACTGGATGGCCCACCTCTTGTGCAGCTTTGGCACTGACCACCTCTGCCACCGCCTCTCAAGCCAGAGAGATGAGACTGATGGGCCTTCTGCGGCCAGAGCGGGGGTGGAGGACATCGTGGCGGGTTTCCACTGTGTCCTGAGGACTTCTTCTGAATCATCACTGAATCAGTGGGGGGGGGGGTGGCTGCACTCTTCTTGGCTTTTGGGGCCATGTCTTCACTTGCGCCCTGCTGAGGTGCTAGCATTGAGAAGTGTGCGCACAGCTGCAGTTTAAATATGGCGTCCTGTATGAGGAAGTGGTGAGATAGTGGCGTGGTGGGCAAATCGGAGGCTGCCCACCAGCAAGATGGCATGTTTCCTGTGGCTGTGTAATTAATGAGGCAGGAATGGGATGATATGGCGTGAAAAGCCACCATTGCGTCCAACGGGTAAAACTTCCTTTTTCCTGCCTGCTATCGCACTTATTTTTGTTTTACTCATTCATGGAATGTGGGCTTCACTGGCTGGGCCAGCATTTATTGCCCTTGAGAAGGTGGTGGTGAGCTGCCTCTTTGAACTGCTGCAGTTCATGTGGTGTGGGCACACCCACAGTGCTGTTGGGGAGGGAGTTCCAGGATTTTGACCCAGCGACAGTGAAGGAACGGCAATATGTTTCCAAGTCAGGATGGTGAATGACTTGGAGGGGAACTTCCAGGTGGTGGTGTTTCCATCTATCAGCTGCCCTTGTCCTTCTAAGTGGTAGAGGTCATGGTTTTGGAAGGTGCTGTCAAAGGAGCCTAGGTGAATTAGTGCAAACCTGGGATGATTCCACCCTCAGTTTGCAGATAAGAGTTTGAGGAGTTAAAACAAGGTTGGAGGGTTTGTCCAACTGAAGCTAGAGGAAGAATTTCCTGGAAAAAACTCTCACGGTACAAGATAGTAATGGGAAAGACAAAGAACAGAAATAAACCCTTTGGTGCTGCGAAACCCTTTGGATTGGTTCCAGGAGATTGGATGTCTACTTAAGAGATTGCGTAATGTAACAAAATTGGTTTTCAGTTGTCACTAAAAGTAGAAAGTGACAAACTCTGTCGGTGGTTTAAAGTATAAATTGCCTATCAAAAGAAATTAAGTTTAATAATGTTTTGACTTTGACACAGTAAAAGTTCTTTTAAGATGTGAAATATTGATGTGTCATCCTTTTAGCTAATAACTGTAAGTTTGACTTTCCATATAAAGCATTATCATCTTTTATGGAGATTATAACACTGTCATAATCTTGAATGTTTCAATGAGATCACCTTTTATTCTTCAAAACTCCAGAAAATAAAGATCCAAGTTATTCCGCCTATCATCATAGGGCAACCCTCTCATTTCAGGGACCAACCTAGTGAACTTTTGCTGTACCGCCTCCAATACAAGCATATCCTTCCTTAAATGTGGAGACCAAAACTGTACACAGGGTTCCAGGTCGCACAGGATTCCAGGTGTGGTCTCACCAAAGCCCTGTACGATTGTAGCAAGACTTTCTTTATTCTTGTGTTCCAGTCCCTTTGCAATAAAGGCCAACGTGCTATTTGCATTCCTCACTGCTTGCTGTACCTGCATGCTAACTTTGCTAACTTGTACGAGTACACCCAACCAATTGTCTCTGAACATCAACATTTACAAGTTTCACACCTTTTAAGCAATAACTTTACAAAGGGAACTGGATAAATACTTGAAGGGGAAAAATTTGTGGGGTTGTTGGGAAAGAGCAGGTGAGTGGGTCCAACTGGACAAACACAACAGGCTCCTTTTGTGCTATATCATTCTTATACTTCTGTGAATAAAATGGTACACTTTTCTGCGGCTTTTATTTTCAAGAGCACTCACTAGTATTGTTCCTTACAAGGAAGAAGGGGATAAGGTAAATCACCATTGGGTCTTTTTGTTCTCAATCAGCAAAACCCAACATCTGTATTGAACCCCATCACAGCTGCATAAAATTAAAAACAGTTGACATTTGACTTAAAGTGAGCTTGTCGGACAAGTTTTAGGCAGTTCAACAATGAAGCAATTTGTAGTTAGATTTTTTAAAAAAGGGGACTATATCCTTTCTCCTCATTACAAAACTACCAGATTAAAATGTGAAAATTTATAATTGTTTTCAGCATTTAACACTTCATCCTCTGATAAGGGGGTGGTATAAAAACATATTCTTGTAGAACTGTCTTCATTAAAATAATGTGCTGGCAGTTGCTTGAAAGGCCTGTCACATATGTCATCCACTTTAATGGAAATCATGTTGCACAGGATTTCCCCTTTGGATTTCAAGTTCCCTTCCAATATCCCTGTTTATCCCACCTCCCATGAAATAGGTGAACCTTGTAAAGATACATGTGCCTAAGTGAACATTCTTCATATGAAAGAGCTGAGCGTTGCTAAGATTGGCTTTTAATCAGCATGAGGTAAGGCACGCATCACATCTAAGTCCAAACCAGTCTTCACACAAGAATCCATGCAGACAATTTGATTCAGAGATCAGTAAGCGTGTGCAGCATCCTTGGCTAGGTATTTTCTTTTTCTGTCTTGGATTGTTTAGTGCCTACTCTTCTGCTATAGATTGGGATTCAAATCTAGTATTCTTTTTTAAATGTACCTCTACTGGAATAGTCAAGTCTTTGTATGATGATTTTGCTCAGCATAAATTCCTGACTTTGCTCATTTTAGCCTTGGTGTCGACTTATAGCCGGTAGGCCCTTTGAGGTTTCCAAGGGAACTACTCAGTAAAAAAGGAAAGTTAGATTTACATGCAGTTGGCATTGTGAGATTTAAGAATTGTTGAACTTTTCAATTTTTTTTAAGTGTAGTTCTCTGAGTTATGTCATCCTTTCTTTATTATACCCTGTCTGGACTGCTGCCAAATTATATATATCGAGCATCAAACAAAAACAATTTTTGTGGTTGACCAGGGATTAAATAAAATTGGAGTAAATGATGGAGGAAGAAGGAATACTGATCCTAGAAATGTCTGCGCTCTTCCATTTGGCATTGTTCACACATCAAGTGGATCCTGTGATCATACTGATGCAATGTCATGTGCTTCCTCCAAACTTGTCGACTCAGTGTTTTGAAAATGTTAAAGTAGCAGTATGATTTTCCACAGGACTAGGCAATTGAGAGTTTTCTGCATTGCTGCTGTTTTATTCCACCAGTATTTTTTTATATTTTAGACATCCCAATAAAAACAGGACAATTGGGAGCTATGCCTCTCTTGCACAGGAATCTCAACAATGATGTTTAATGAATCTAACTTATGGCATTATGGATAGAAATTAATAGGTTTGGTCTGATAGCTATTAGGAGACATAATTGGAAAGTGAGCAAGGTTGGGAACTAAATATTCCAGGATACATAACTTTTAGAAGAAATAGGCAAAATGGAAGAGGGGGAGGGTAGTATAAAGGATGGAATAGAGACAGTAGTGAGAAAGGATCTTGGCTCAAAAATCAAGAAGTAGAATCAATTTAGATGGAGCTAAGAAACAGCAAGTGGCAGAAAGCATGAGTGGAAGTTGTTTATAGGCCACCTTGTACACACTTGTAGTGTATGGCAGAGTATAAATCAAGACATTTAAAAATGCATGTAGCAAGGGTAATAGTGATCATGGGAGATTTTAATTTTCATTTGGACTAACCAGTAATTTTCAGTAATGGTGTAGAGGATAAGTTCATAGAAGCATACAAGGTAGTTTTCAAGATCAGTATGTTGAGGAACCAGCTAGGGAACAGGTTAATTTGGATCTCGTATTAGGCAATGAGAAAGGGTTAATTAATAACATTGTAGTAAAGAGGAATCTAAGGAAGAGTGACCAAAACATGATAGAATTTAATAATGAGTTTGAAAGTAATTCAGTTAACTCCAAAACTAGGGTCTTATATCTAAACAAACTTCATAGGTATGAGGGGCAAGTTGGCTAAGGTAGTTTGGGAAGCTATTAAAAGATTTGACAGCAGATAAGCAATGATTAGCATTTAAAGAATTAATAATTTGCAACAAATATGCATTTCTTTAAGGCACAAAAACTCACAGAAAAAGTGGTGTAACTTTGGCTAATGAGGAGCTGAAGGTAATATTAGATCAGAGAAAGAGGCTTGTAACGTGGCAAAAAAGAGTAGTAAGCCTGAGGATTTTGGAATTCAGCAAAGGAGCTAATCAGGAAAGAGAAAAAGAGAAAAGAGAATGAGAGTAGACCAGTAAGGGACGTAAAACAGATTGTAAGGGTATATAAATGGGAAGAGATTAGTGAAAGTTAACTACAAAGTTATGAGGATTGAAATTGAAGTAACTTGTCTTTACCTTATATAGACCACTAGTGATTACATTGGGAAGATTGAACTAAGAAACATAGCTGATGTAAATGTAAGCAGATTATTTTGATTAGACAATGCAGAATGGGAGGATATTGATTTAATAGTCTCAAGCAAGGCTACAGTTTGAAAAATGAGAAGTATAAAAATCTGTTTGCAAATGTAACTGAGGTAATAGCAGCAATGCAGTCAGAAGTTTATAGGAAAAGGTGCAGACTAAAATGATCAAATCATGGGGGTACAATGAGTCCTGGAACCATGGAAGATTTCTTTGGAGATCAGCAAGTCAAGAGTTGAATGGTGGAAATGTCCGAATAAGTAAGTGTTTGCTTGACAATCATTTGGGAGAAAGGATTATTTAGAGTAAGTAGTTCACGGTGATTTTATTTGGAAATGAGTAGACTTCAAGAGCTGAGATATTTGCTGGTTCCATGATTTTTTTTGTATACAACCTTAAAATGAAATGTTTGCCATGCCATGATTGCTATTTTAAGATCTGTCATCAGACACATTCAACCATTTAATCAATTTAAGATGGAAATGAACCTAAACGTGCAATAAGAAGTATTGCTTAATTTGCAAATAAATAGTTGTATATTAATTTGTATTTATACTCTTTTTTTTGCAGTTTGGTTTTGGAAATGTCACCTTGGACTTGGATATTCTGTGCATTTGCAGTCTTTTATGTAGGCTTTAAACCTGGAACTGAAGCATATGATGAATTTACCAGCTCCACAAGCCTGCTACATTTGGCCATGGATAACAGCACCGGGCGAGTGTATGTTGGGGCTGTGAATTTCCTCTATCAACTAACATCAGGCCTCCAACCGGAAGTGAGAGTAGAAACTGGTCCAAAACTTGATGGTGCAGATTGTTGGCCACCAATAAAAGATTCAGACTGCTCCAATCCAGTACAAACTCCAAATTACAATAAACTTCTTTTAATAGACAAAAACATGGATAGACTTGTAATATGTGGAAGTATATATAAAGGAATTTGCTCATTACGGCAGTTGAATAACATCAGTCAAGTCAAATATGAAAACTTGAACGGTGGCGAAGCTACATTTGTTGCAAGCAATAAATCGAATGTGGGTCTCATAACTATTGCGAGTGACCCAACTGGGCAAACCGTGTGGGTGATGTTTGTTGGAAAGAGTTTTGAAAATTATGCAAATGCAATAATTAGCACCAGAGTACTCTCTCAAACAAAACCGAACCAATATTTTGTGCTTGTTCACGATTCTTCAGCCGTGAAACCAGATTCTGCACAGTATCAACATGACTTTAAATTTTCATTTGAAGATGGTGGCTTTGTTTATTTCATTTTTTCTCGAACAGATGGAGGACAACAGGAACCTAAAACCTACATATCACGTCTTTGTGTTTCTGATATCTTTTACTATTCCTATATTGAAATGGTCCTGGGATGTGGTGATTATAATCTTGTGCAGGCTGCTTACATCACTAATCCTGGAGAAAAACTTGCCCAGCATATGAACAATTCAGGTGCCTATGGAACTATAACTTCAATGGATAAAGTGCTCTTTGCCGTGTTTAACAAAGATAACCTGAAAACAACCTCTGCTGATAAATCGGCTTTCTGCATATTCTCCTTGAAGCAGATAAATGAAAAGATCGAAGAATATAGAGAAATCTGCTATGGTAACCAAGGGAAACTAAATGGAAAGGACATAATTTCTAATCCTTACAAATCTATTGGTTTGCACAATTGCCCTCAAGAGTTTAGGAAGGTAGATATATTCACTGCCCCAAGGGTGTTTTTCTTATGTAATGTTCTTAAATGGAATTTCATACCATTCTGTATACAGAAATGCTTTAAATTTTATTTGTGGTCACCAAACTTTGGGGCACTTTAAGTCAATCAACATGTAATAGGAACACTTTTTTAAACCGAATAATCAAACAATTCACTTTTGTTTGGCCATGTATTGTGCTTCCATGAGGTTTTTAAAAAAAAACACACAAACATTACTCTGGTGATGAATATTCAATTTTATACCCCATGTATTGAATGCTTCAGGCAGCCAGGTATCTGCCAGTAAGCCAAATTGTTGATCGTGATGTCCATGGGACTGCATCACAGCAAAAATCTGCCTCCTGGCAGTGCCCTGGTATTTGGCTGTTCTGCAGAAAAAATAATGAAACTGGATGGGTAAATAGAGTAAGATTAAAGTGAATTAATCCTTTTGTGTTCTTTTGAAGTATACAGCACATTATTAAAAGTATACAACAGAAAGATGCCATTTGACCCTGTTCCAATATAGTTCTTCAACTGGATATGTATTCCAGTTTCATTTCCCTACTTCCCCCCCACATTCTACAGAATCACACCTGATTTTATATATATTTATATATCCACCTGTTTTAACACATGCTATTCATAGGAGAAATATTGCCTCTGAAAGAAGGAAGTTGAGCAAAAGGAGGAGAGGCCAATGGAATGTTTTCATGCAAAGTGTAAGAACTATGCAGTAGGTTATTGGGAACGGTATTGGAACCAGATATTACAAATGGATTAGGAGATAACTGTTTCTGAGTGGAAAGGGGCATGAATTATATAGAAAAAAAATGATTTATACATGAAAAAGGGATCAGCTTATTTGATACTAATAATCTTGTTATTGCTGAGAAAAAGAAGTCAAAGCTTTTCGTCTTGCATTCAACAGAGCGCAAGACAAGAAACTTGGACATGTCCCTTTTTTTTTTCAGCAATACTCAAGTTCTCTTCTACCAAGTGACTATTAATAAGCTTTTTCCTTAAAAACGAACACATTGTTGTCTTGCATTATTCAGTGTTGATGTTCTATCCTCATTTCTCTCTCCTCCCTTTCTTAGCCTTGCATCACTCCTTTGTGTGTTGCGACCCCACAAAGTACATTTGAGGAAGACAGTGCTCACACTATGTTGATGCATCTGTTCTGAACAAATGTCTGAATTGTGTCCAGAAGACACTATCTGCACTGGTGGACTTGGTTAGGAGAATTTGTTTTCTGCCTAACTTAAAACTTTTCTTACCTATCTTTTTTTTAATGTTCAAATGTGCATTTTAGGTAGTTATTGTACTACGTGAGGTGAAAGTGAAGGACCAGAAATTTGCTCCCAAAGTCAACGGACTTCTTGCTGGTCCGTAAAATTTTCTGTCCCACCCACTTCAATTCCAGTGATGGGTGGGACCAGAAAGATCTTGCCCTATGTTACTGGCAGAAAATACGTAACATTTTTTCTTGTGGTATTTTATAATACATTTATGTTAGAAACTGATCATGTTTAATGATTATGGCAGTATGGTATATCTAAACACAATTGAACAATGGATTATGTAGTTTCTATGTTGAATTTGATTGCTTGGTTAGAGTCAATGGGGGAAATGCTGGAGTTGTTCCCCTTAGAGCAAAGGGGATTGAGGGGAGATTTGATAGAATTGTAGAATATGATATGTTTAGGTAAGGTAGACAAAGAAAAACTGATCACTTTGACTGAGTACCAGGATTAGCGGTCACAGATTTAAGGTTTAGGGCAAGAGATTAAGTGGGGAATTGTGATGAAGAACTTTTTTACATAGCGAGTGGTAATGAACTGGAACTCTGTTTCCACTTCCACCACCCTTGTGGACATAATCAGTTACTTCAAAAGAAAATTGGATGGGTACTTGAATGAAAGAAATGCAGGACTATGGGGATTGAGCAGGGGAGTGAGACTGACTGGATTGCTCCGAGCACTGACATGGATTTAATGAGCTGAATGGGCATCTCCTGTGCTATAAATGACTCTAACTTTATTAAAATGCAAGTGAGAAAGTCAATTCAGGCCATCCTAGCTCATCATTCAGAGCACACCTATGGTTGTATGCTGTGAGCCCAACCAGAGCATCTAACTGTTTCTGAAATGATTCTAGAGTTTTTGTCTCCATGTTGCTACTGAGAAAGGCATTTTAATGTGTTTATCATTTTTAGCACGAGGAATTTCCTGACATCTGTTTTAAGTTAAACAATTTGATCCTTGGGCCTGTGGGCATTTGACCTGTTAATTTAAGGCAGTTTTACAGACTTGGTTTTCTAACCTGGTTCATAGCTCATACCTCTGAAGTCCCCCTGTTAGTCACCTTCTTTTGAGACTTGAAAAGCCTGAATTTCTTCAAGACTTTGCTCAACTACGTTTTCTGATTCTGGGGACTCTAGGAAAAATCCACAGTGGAGAAACAAATGGCTGTAGAGTGACAAGCAAAAGGACACAGATAAATTGAGTAAGCAAAATATGAGGCAGTACACGCTGGATTAGAATTGTAAACATGGAGGCACTAGGGGAATAGATAAGCAAAGAGATTTGGGGCCCATGTATATGTTTTACAAATTAATTTGCAGGTACAAAACCTGATCAAAGTCCAACAGATGCAGTTTTCTGTGCTTAGTTTAGCATCTTAGAGATAACATTAGGCAGTGCACACTGCCAGTATAGTTTGGAATCACAAAGTTAGTTATCTATATGATGATTTAAATGTGCAAAATTGCTAGAATATTGAACTTATACGCGACTTCAGAACCCTTTGCAATGTGTCAGCCAACCCATCAAAATACAGTAGGAACGCTAGCTGAATTTGGATTTAATATGGACACAAATACTGGCCTTGGAGAAAGTCCAGCAACAATTCACTCTGATGCTACATAGGATGAAGACATTTGCTGTAATGAAAGATTGGAAAAACATGGTTTATGTTACCTGAAGATGGTGTAGTTAAGGGATAATCTGATTGAAGTGGTTATAAGAATGAAGGGAATGGACAATAAAAATAGAAACTAATTCTTCCTTTTGGTACAGGAATCATGGAGAGACAATATAAAATAAAGGGGATAACTCTAAAAGAGGAGCACAGGGACCTGGGTGAATATGTGCATAAATCATTGAAGGTGTCAGGACAGGTTGAGAGAACAGTTAATAAAGCATACAGTATCCTGGGTTCTATTAAGGGGGGCATAGAGTACAAGATCAAGGCGCTTATGTTGAATTTGTATAATTTGCTAGCTTGGCTTCAGCTGGAGTATTGTGTCCAATTCTGGGTGCTGCACTGTCGGAATGAAGTTGTGGCATTAGAGATGGTGCAGAAAAGATTCAGGAGAATGGTTCCAGGAATGAGGAACTTCAGTTATGAAGATAGATTGGAGAAATTATGACTGTTTTCCTTAGAGAAAAGAAGGCTGAGAGGAGATTTGATAGAGATGCTCAAAATCATGAGGGGTCTGGACAAAGTAAATAGGGAGAAATTCATGAAAGGATAGAGAATGAGCAGGCACAGATTTAAAATAATTAGTAAAACAAGCAAAAGCACCATATAAATGCAAACCTTTTTAAAAGTTTTTATTCATTTACAGGATGTGGGCATTGCTGGCTGAGTCAGCATTTATTGCCCATCCCTAATTGCCCATGAGAAGGTGGTGGTGAGATGCCGCCTTGAAACCCTGCAGTCCACGTGGTGTAGATGCACCCACAGCGCTGATGGGGAGGGAGTTCCAGGATTTTGACCCAGTGACAGTGAAGGAACGGCAATATATTTCCAAGTCAGGATGGTGTGTGGCTTGGAGGGGAACTTCCAGGCAATGGTGTTCCTATGTATCTGCTGCCCTTGTCCTTCTAGATGGTAGTGGTCATGGGTTTGGAAGGTGCTGCCCAAGGAGTTTTGGTGAGTTCCTGCAGTGCATCTTGTAGACGGTACACACTGCTGCTATTGTGTGCCGGTGGTGGATAGGAGTGAATGTCTGTGGAAGGGGTGCCAATCAAGTGGGCTGCTTTGTCCTGGATGGTGTCAAGCTCATTGAGTGTTATTGGAGCTACACTCATCCAGGCAAGTGGAGAGTATTCCATCACACTCCTGACTTGTGCCTTGAAGATGGTGGACAGATTTTAGGGAGTCAGGAGGTGAGTTACTTGTCGCAAGATTCCTAGCCTCTGACCTGCTCTTGTAGCCACAGTATTTATATGGCTAGTCCAGTTCGGTTTCTGGTCAGTGGTAACCCCCAGGATGTTGATAGTGGGGGATTCAGTGATGGTAATGCCATTGAATGTCAAGGGGTGATGGTTAAATTCTCTCATGTTGGAGATGGTCATTGCCTGGCACTTGTGTGGTGTGAATGTTACTTGCCACTTGTCAGCCTAAGCCTGGATATTGTCCAGGTCTTGCTGCATTTAGACATGGACTGCTTCCGTGTCTGAGGGGTTGCGAATGTTGCTGAACATTGTGCAATCATCAGTGAACATCCCCACTTCTGACCTTATGATGGAAGGAAGGTCATTGCTGAAGCAGCCTGAAGATGGTTGGGCTTAGGACATTACACTAAAGAACTCCTGCAGTGATGTCCTGGAACTGAGATGATTGATCTCCAATGGCCACAATCATTGTTCTTTGTGCTAGGCATGACTCCTAGCCAGTGGAGGGTTTTCCCCCTTATTCCCATTGACTCCAGTTTTGTTAGGGCTCCTTGATGCTGCACTTGATCAAATGCTGCCTTGATGTCAAGGACAGTCACTTTCACCTCATCTCAGGAGTTCAGCTCTTTTGCTCATGTTTAAACCAAGGCAGTAATGAGGTCAGGAGCTGAGTGACCCTGGTGGAACCCAAATTGAGTGTCAGTTAGCAGGCTATTGCTAAGCAAGTACCATTTGATAGTTGATGATCCCTTCCATCACTTCACTGATGATCGAGAGTAGGTTGATGGGGCGGTAATTGGCTGGATTGGATTTGTCCTGCTTTTTGTGTACAGGACATGCCTGGACTATTTCTCACATTGCCTGGTCGATGCTTGTGTTGCAGCTGTACTGGAACAGCTTGGTTAGGGGCATGGCAAGTCCTGGAACACAAGGCTTCAGTACTATTGCCGGAATATTGTCAGGGCCCATAACTTTTTCAGTATCCAGTGCCTTCAGCCATTTCTTGATATAACGTGGAATTAATCAAATTGGCTGAAGACTGGCATCTGTGATGCTGGGGACCTCTAGAGGAGGCCAAATTGAATCATCTACTCGGCACTTCTAGCTGAAGAACGTTGTAAATGCTTCAGCCTTATTTTCTGCACTGTTCTGATGTGCTGTGCTCCTCCATCATTGAGGATGGGGATATTTGTGGAGCCTCCACCTCCAGTGAGTTTAATTGTCCACCACCATTCATGACTGGATGTGATGGGACTACAAAGCTTAGATCTGATCTGTTGGCTGTGGAATCGCTTAGCTCTGTCTATCACTTGCTGCTTTGGCACAAAAGTAGTCCTGTGTTGTAGCTTCACCAGGTTAACACCTCATTTTTAGGTATGCCTGTTGCTGCTCCTGGCATGCCCTCCTGCACTCTTCATTGAACCAGGACTGATTCCTTGGCTTGGTAGTAATGGTAGAGTGGGGGATATGCTGGGCCATGTGGTTACAGATTGTGGTCAAGTACAATTCTGCTGTTGCTGATGGCCCACAGTGCCTCATGGTTGCCCATTCTTGAGTTGCTAGGTCTGTTCAAAATCTATCCCATTTAGCATGGTGGGAGTGCTGCACAATGAGATGGAGGGTATCCTTAATGTAAAGACAGGACTTTGTCTCCACAATGACTGTGCAGTGGTCACTCCCACTGATACTGTCATGAACAAATGTGTCTGCTGCAGGCAGGTTGGTGAGGATGAGGTCAAGCATGTTTTTCCCTCTTGTTGATTCCTTCACCACCTGCCGCAGATCCAGCATAGGAGCTATGTCACTTAGGACTCGGCCAGCTCGGTCTGTGGTGGTGCTACCGAGCTACTCTTGGTGATGGATATTGAAATCTCCCACCCAGATTCTGTGCCCTTGCCACCCTCAGTGCTTCCTCCAAGTGACGTTCAACATGGAGGAGCACTGATTCATCAACTGAGGTGGGGGAAGGCAGTCCGTGGTAATCAGCAGAAGGTTTCTTTGCCCATGTTTGCTCTGATGCCATGAGACTTCTAGGGTTCGGAGTCAATGTTGAGGACTCCCAGGGCAACTCCCTCCCGACTGTATGCCACTGTGCCGCCATCTCTGCTGGGTCTGTCCTGCTGGTGGGTGATGGTGGTGTCTGGGACATGATCTGTAAGGTCTGATTCTGAGACTATGACTATGTCAGGCTGTTTCTTGACGTAGACTGAGAGACAACTCTCTCAATTTTGACACAATCCCCCAGATGTTGGTAAGGTGGATTTTGCAGGGTCAACAGGACATTGTCGTTTTCAGTGCTGGGTGGTCTGTCCAGTTTCATTCCTTTTTATTGGCTTTTTAGCGGTTTGGTACAGTTAAGTGGCTTGCTAGGCCATGTCGGGCAGCATTTAAGAGTCAGCCACGTTACTGTGGAGCTGGAGTCACACCTAGACCAGACCAGGTGAGGTGTCCTTCCCTAATGTGCATTAGTTGGGTTTTTATGACAATGGTTTCGTGGTCATCATTAGACTTTTTTAATTTCAGATTTTTATTGAATTCCAATTCCACCATCTGCCATGGTGGGACACGAACCCGGGTCCCCAGAGCATTACCCTGGGTTTCTGGATTACTAGTCCAGTGACAATACCACTAAACTGAATACCATTAAACTTAACTTGGAGTCCAGTGATTTTTCCAAGCTCCATCAGCTATGGATTAAGCCAGCGAAAGCATGTGGGAAGATTGATGGAATTAAGATCAGAGATGCTGATGACAGGCAAAATAATTTCCCTTTTCCTCTGCAGCATTCACCTTCACTGTAATTGTGACTGCCTTCAGTGTGCTCTGGGAGTGTAATATATAACGTGCACCTCATTGTCATTGTACACCAGTTCCTATTGTAGCTTATTACTTGGTTATCCTAGGAAAATGTTAATTCAAGAAATACCCTGGGAAACCTCCAACTTCAGTGGATGGATGGAAGCAAAAATGAAGTGGGCTGTGTAACGGATAGCTGATCTGTTGCCCTTTTTTTTGCTTACTGTATCTTGAACATGTACTTAGATTTTTTTAACAAGGTAAGCCCAAAGATGGGAGAACCACAACATGCAGAAATACCAAGGCAATGAATCATAATATTGTGTTGTTTGTTTACAGATGGGGATGAACTCTTCTTCAGATGACAACTCCTTTAATTAGTGTATTCATTTCACTAAAGCAGTACTCAATTATTAGCACTGACAGAAATATTTTTGTTTACTAATCTATATTATGAAAATTAGAGCTAACCTTAACTCTTTTTCCTGCTACCTCAGGGGCAAGCAAAGGCATATCCTTGTAGTAGTGAACATCTTCCATATCCCATTGCAAGTAAAGAAGGTATTATTGCTGAATCACTGAAACAATATGATACAAACTTATCAGCAATAGCTGTGACTGTGGAGAATGAAAATACAATAGCCTTTTTAGGCAATGTAAGAGGAGAAATTCACAAGGTAAGACTTTGAGTAGAAACTTCTCTTCTATTTTATAGGAAAGCACATGAGTGGAATCTGCCCTGAAAATTTTAATTAATTAGTTGGGAAAAAGATATTTTCGCTTTTCCATTACTTGGGAAAGAAATGAAAGCAGGATATTTGCTACCATTCAAATAATATCAATATATTTATCCCTGGCTCCAGTTTTTTTTTAGTTTTTAAATCTAGATTCTGGACCTTTTTTTTGTGACCAGTTTTATTTTTCCCTGTTCTGTATCAATATTATAGGCACATTTTGTATTGTATTTACTCTTGAATCCTCTTTCATTAAAGATAATCTAACAATTTCTGATAGTTTTGTAGTAGGGAGTTGGAATAAACATTTGAATATAACTTGGGGAAAATGTCAACATGCATGCATATACTTTGATTAGTTTCTGAATTCCTTCTTGAATAAAAGAAAATATTACTTGGCTAAATGTGGCACATCTACTGGATATGCGTCATTAATTTAAATTTAAACAGCAAAGGTCATCACTTTTAAAACCACATCCTCTAAAATGGAACTCTGTGGTCGTAAGCATCATGCAGTAAGTATTCATAAGCTCCGAGGAAATTTTTTTTTTTCAAATCTGAAAAGTGCTAGAACTTGCAATATTGCATGACCACAGCCTCTTCATTCTCTTCCCCTCCCCTGGATAAATCCTGAAAAGCCTGAGTGAGGCGATTGAGGACGCTGCCAAGATATAAGAGTAACAAAAGGGATCAGTCAGGAAGCAATGGTTAGCGGACAGCAAGCTTGGGTTTAAAAGCTTGTAATTTATAGAAGGAAAAGAATACTAAGATAAATCTAAAATATTGTAGTTAATCTTGGTTTTACTGTCAGTGCCACACAAGCCAGCACAAGAACATCCAGGTTAGGAAAGTTGATCTTTGGTATAGGAGGAAACAATTCCGATTACTGTGGCATTGGAACCATGTGATGGTAAACTAAGTACACATGAGACATAAAATATCCTCGGAGAATTTGAGTAATTGACTGGCATCTGATGAACAAGGATATGGAGACATCTATCTGATGCACATATCACATCTAGGTTGTGTAAGAAGTTTCAAGCTAAACAGCAAAAGGAACTGCTTATGAGCCACCAAATTCCAGGAGAAACCCTCTGACAAAATAAGGTGAGATCTGATTAAAGTCATTGGATGAAGTTATCTCATATGTTCTATTACCCTGACTTTTTTGAAAGACAAACTTGAAGTAGAAAATAATGGAAAGTAGTCATAAAGCAGAAGATGACTCCTTGAATTAGTGTGTTGATTTGATAAAACTATTACTCACAATTGTTAGGGTTGCCAGAAATCCTTGTTTACTAATGTGTTCATTTAAGAAAATTAGTACTAACTTTTGTTTTGCATGTTGCTGAATTCCAAGTGATGTTAAATGAGAAATAAGACACCTCATTAAGGGAATTTTAATGTTTTGACTTCATTGGTTCATGATGTCACTAGCTCAACAGGATATTCACATTCAAAATAGCTAAAATTGTGTGCCGAGAAAAGACAGAGTTTGATACAAATCCTCCACTTAGTCCTTGCAAATAATAAAATGTACCAAACAAGATACTGGACAGCTCACCAGCTCAAACACTATTTGACAGATAAAGCAAAACACCCCTCCCTATAGCAGCCAACCTTTGAAACTGAGAATAGTAAATGTCTGTCTTAAAAAAACAAGCCAAACCTCGCAAGGTAAAACATGTCCAGCTCTACATTGAAGACATCAAAGAACTTGAACTTACTGAAGGACAAGCTGATGACCAACAGGATAATGAAAATGGACACCATACGATAATAGCAATTGGATTTTGGATGTAAGAACTGACAATGAAAAGATCTACTGGGAAAAACAAAGACCAATGGAAAATCCAGCCTTACTTCATGTAGTGAAATACAAGTGGCGTTAGTAGTTAAGTAATTCACAGTGTACCTATCACCACGTACCATCACAACAGAAGGAAGGACCCAGTATTACTTCTAACAATTTGCTGATCTAGTCCTGCAAATAGAATTTCTGATGAAAAGGGCTCCATTAACACTGCATAATAAATCTGTTGTTCTTACCAGCTGTTGTAGAATGACTGTCTTTTTGAGTAACTTAATTTATATTGGTCATAATGGAATGATTGGCCTTCATAGTTACTGGATTATTATTTAAAGATTAATTATTTTCAGGAGGCTTATGTATTGGTATTGGTGAGACTTTATATCCATGTTTAAAAACAGGGACAGAATTACCTGGAAAAACTCAGCAGGTCTGGCAGCATCGGCGGAGAAGAAAAGAGTTGACGTTTCGAGTCCTCATGACCCTTCGACAGAACTTGAGTTTGAGTCCAAGAAAGAGTTGAAATATAAGCTGGTTTAAGGTGTGTGTGTGGGGGGCAGAGAGATAGAGAGAGAGAGAGGTGGGGGGTGGGGGTGTGGTTGTAGGGACAAACAAGCAGTGATAGAAGCAGATTATCAAAAGATGTCAACGACACAACGGCACTGATGATCTGCTTCTATCACTGCTTGTTTGTCCCTACAACCACACCCCCCCCCACCTCTCTTTCTCTCTATCTCTCTGCCCCCCACACACACACCTTAAACCAGCTTATATTTCAACTCTTTCTTGGACTCGAACTCAAGTTCTGTCGAAGGGTCATGAGGACTCGAAGCGTCAACTCTTTTCTTCTCCGCCGATGCTGCCAGACCTGCTGAGTTTTTCCAGATAATTCTGTTTTTGTTTTGGATTTCCAGCATCCGCAGTTTTTTTGTTTTTAAAAACAGGGAGTTCATTCTGAACTAGAAGTGTTTTGATTAGGAGTTGCATATGGTTGTTTGAAAATAGATGAACATTTAACAACTGTTAAGCTCTGAACAGCTAATTGTTGATGCTGCATGTTGAAGGTAATAGCAATCAGAATGTCTGTTTTAGCCCTTGCATTGTAAGAGCAACTGAGGTATGCCTACTGAGACAAAGGATGAAAATAATATTGGTGGTTGAAGTGAAATGGTTATAGATCCAGAGACGGGGCAGAGTGGGAGAGACAACTGAGCCTTCCGAAATCCCTGAATTGAATCTGGGTGGGGCGGGGGTGATGAATCTGAGAACCCAAACATCAACTACTCAGCTGGGGTGACTTGAGGAGAAGCTAGATGGCTTAAGTTTATAAGAGCACAGCGGTACATCCTGTTAAAGTTTTCAAGATACTCAAGAGTTCAAAGTGCAGTATGTCAAGTACGTCAATCGGTATGAGTGCCAAGCTACCTGTGATATATGTTAGGCCAGATTTTTCAAGATGATCAGTAATTTGAATGTTATTGTAAGTTTCTATAAATTAAAACAAGATAGTTTGAATGGTAAGGATAGAGGGATTGGGTGAACATTGTGACAATATGCATAAAAATTACATTTTATCAGATACTAACATTCCTGTATCAATAGAATATATATTTTTAGTCACAAAGCAACACAGAGCAACCAGCCCAAATATCGAGGCGTTTCCTTTTTTGTGGTAATTATATGGGTGTGACATTGCCATGCACTTGTTTCTTATAAACAGTTATAAATGTTCACTATCCAATAGGTATTCCTGAACACAGCAGCTAATGATCGCATAGCAGCTAATGATTATCAGACTGTATACATGACCCTGAATAGCAAGGTGAACAGTGATCTTGTTTTCGAGGCAAAAAGAGATCACCTGTATGTCATGACTGAGAAAAAGGTAATGTTATTTTATTTTCTAATATTTTCATTTGATTGAGAGGCATTTTTGTTCCAAAAACAAAAATTTGTCTGTATAGCGTATCATGACATTGATTTACTTCAACTGTTGCAGTAAAACCAGGCTCACTAGAAAATAACAGTTTCTTTTGATATGTGACCAATCAGCTACCCAAGGCAGAAAGCAAGTCATTCAATTCAAATACAAGCATCTTGTGAGCTTTGTTTGAATATATTTGATAGCTTTTTTGAGTTGGATGCACATTTTCAATTTGAGACACATCTATTTGAATTTGGTCTATATTGGTAATTTTTTTATAACGGTATTTCATTGCTTATATTGTAAAATTATTTAATCAGTATGAAGTCATCAGCAAGAGAGATAGTTAGGCCCAAGATGCTCTATAGGCTGCCAGCAAAAAAAAGGGACCCCACATCTGATAAATATTTAAATACAATCCCTCAAGTTCCTGGTTGGTTACTCCATATATTCTAATCGATCTGGGCCATCAACATCAAATGAGGGAGATGAAATCTCATGCACCTCCTAGCAGTTGATTTAAGAATGGTATTGCCGCAACAAGTAATTTACTGTTCTCTTGGCACCAGTTGCATGTTGCGACTGTACCTTGCATTCAGCAGATAAAATCAGGAATTAAGTGAAATTTATCTGTGTTGACTTTGCAACTGTGTAAATATCACAATTTTTTTCCAAAGTTGTCAACTCATCAGTGGGATACAAATTGTTGCAAAACGAAATGAGATTTCAGATTTCTTGTTGCAATCATTTCATTATGCAGTAAATGGTAATTCTGTTTACCAACTTCAAAATGTGCAGAATTTCATTTTTTTTTTGTTGTTGAAAACTTGTATTTTAGATCACACGTCTGCCAGTACAAGAATGCATGAACTACAAAAGTTGTGAATCTTGTATTGCATCTGGAGATCCTTATTGTGGTTGGTGTGTAACAGAGGGAATGTAAGTTTTGCATTTTGGGAGTTTTGATTAATGCTTTCAGGATAATGTTGGGAGTGTTAGAAATGACTCCCAATGAAATGATGGAAGCAGTTAGCCTTGATTTAGTCAAATGCAGATCAGATTTCTTCTGGAAGTATGAAACTGCTGCTCATGTGGAGGTTAAATACCAGCACAAAATGATCTATTTCACTGTAATTTCTAGGTAGTAATTTTTGGTTCTGGTATATAAACGCAGCCTGATACCAGATCACATCTCCCTGTTCACAGTGCACACTTTCATTAAAGCAAATTATATTCCAACTGAAAGGTGCATATGTCCCAAGATTTGTCCCATTAACTCGCTGTTTTCAGCTACTAAACGACTAGCTACCAATTTCAGCATTTCCTATTTTTATTTCTTTTCTTATAACTACCAATCATGTTCTCAAGTGTGTATTTTTTTTGTTTTACCCTCTATTGCTCCTTTGTGGTATTCTGGCTAATGTAGGGTCCACATCTGAAATGTGAACTCAGCTGCTACATCCACAGACTATTGCTTGACCTGTGCTGTGTTTCCAAAATTTTTTGTTTGTTTTCCAGCATCTGAAATTTTTTGCTTAATGTATGCATATTTATCCGGTTTTTTTTTTCAAGGACGTCATAGCATCAACTACTCTTACCAAGAGTCTGTTCCACATAGCCATAAAAATCTGGAATGTTCTTTTCCAACTTCAGTCTTGACTGACACTTGTTAATTTTAAGTTTGTATCCCTATTTCTTTATGCAATAAAAATCAAGCAGCCTGCTTACATTCTGCTTCCTAACATTTCAGAGGTTAGGTTTTTCCGAATTTTCCTTTTCTGCAACAAAAACTAGATGAGCTTGAGTGAGTTTCTTCTGGTATAGAACTAAGAGTCCTGGAGTCATCCTCATTGCTGCTCTTTGAATCAATGGACAACCAGTGAGCTTCTCTTGCATATTCAGAAGTAGTATTTTGTAAAGGGCATCAAGCTATTTCCTTCCTTAAATTTTGAGGCTGAGGGAAAAAGAAAGATTTAGCCAGTTGGAGAAGATTACCCATGTATTTTCATTTCAATTTTAAAAATGGGTTCAATATCAATTTTCTTTTAGGACTCCAATGATACTCTTGCACATGATTCAAAACTAACTTACTAGAATTAAGTACTTCAGAACTTGCTGTCAGTATAGACTTTCTTTGAATTAGATTTTCACAGCTTCATCTGATCTCCAGTAGTATATGTTTGCATTGAAAGAAATTAATAACCTGTGTATCTGAAAGAAAATGTTAAATCCTGAAATTATGTACAGTTGTTTAACATGAACACCAGATTTCTTTAAATGGAGAAAGACCTGTAATACCAGGGCTGAAAAGATGAAATAGAGGGATAAATCAGAAATAGTGATTAAATATTAAACTTGAATATTAAAAACCTGCAGATGTAGGTGAAAAGAAAGATGAAGGGGGCTGAGTGCCATAATTTTAATGCCCTGGGAGCAAATAAGTTAGAGCAAGTCTTGATTTCAACATGGTGGAGTATAGGGATGATGAAAAACTTATATGGCAGCACAGAAATACAGTTTGCATTTCCAGATAAGTAATAGGCCAGTACCCTCATTCATACTGACGTCTATAATCTGTCTGATCAGTTGCTCCAGGAAGTTGAATTGTGCAAAAGCTGACGAAAAAGATCATTGGTTGTGGAGTCTGAACAAACAATGTCCGGCAGTTATTAGTGCTGTTCCTCAGAACATGAGTCGAAATGAACAAGGCAAGGTATGCTTCATTACGTCTAGTTTGCAGTTTCTAAAGTTAGATTAATGTTTCATTGGTTCAATGATTCTGTCTCCATGTGTAATACTGTGTGGGTATAAAATTCTCTACGTAGTAGGTCCAAACTAGATATTTCTTAAATTAATGCCAAAAATGACCAATAAGAGGATGTCTGGTAACTGCGCTCATTCTTCCTGATAATTATGCTCCAATCATCCTAATAAGTGGGTACCAACATCTAAGGTACAATTAGATTTATTCAGACCAGGACTGAAGCCTCAGAATTGCCGAATAAGTGAAATTTTGATTAAGTACATGTAATAATTTCTTAGAAGTTTGTAATTTTTAAATGTAATTTTCAATAGTACTGTAAAATTAATACCACCTAAAAATTTTAAGTAAAGTTTAAGACATTCTTGAATTGATTGTTTTGAGCTTTATGTATTGTGGCATCTCGTTGATACAGAATTATTTTACATCGTTTATATTTTTGTTTTCATGTACTTAGGTGCAACTGAACATAGACCCATTTCCTGCTTTAACGGACCAAGACCATATAGAATGTTTTTTTAATAATATCAAAAGTAATGATCCAAAACTCTCATCAGGATCTGTTACTTGTTTGTCTCCACTTGTCCATAATATAGGTGCTACGCCTCCAGGTCAAGGTGAGTTCTCCTGTGAAAGGATATACTTGTTTGAAGGAGTTTTTCAATAAAAATTATTCATGGAACATCGGAATTATGAATTCAGATGTAATAATTATAGGATTAAGCTTTAATTTTTAAGTTGTCTTTCCTCATTACACTTACCTTTTCATAATATCACCTTATATACAAAAAAAGGTCTTTGTTCATTGTCTCGTGCAGCAGTGTTTAAAATAAAAGTAGCTTTGTTTATTAGCAAATAACTTCTATACATAATTTAACATGCTTGAAACATTGCTAGACTATTGACTATTGGGGCAGAATTCTAGACAAAAATTTGAGTGCCACTATACTGAAACAGACTGATTGCTGGGTTGTATCTCTAAACCCTTTAAAACACTGTGTGAGAGAACCCTCGTACATTTGTGAACTATTATTGCTTATATTTAGCCATAGAAGAAGGCTTTACATTTTGGTGGTTTGATATAAATAGAAGTGATCAATTCGGTTTGTTCCGTAACAACATTGACCCAACAAATATTTGTACCATGATAGCAGAATATACTGAAAACATAATGTTGCCAAGGCATGCTTTTTTATTCATAGTGTGATTTTTGTAAGGACAGTTGTAATTAAGGTACAAACAAATGCACCTGAAAGAGAAAAATAGATTAATATTTTGTTTGGAACTCTCCATCAAGTTGTTGACCTGTATTTTTTCTAATCAACTTACTGTCCATTCCCAGCATTTTCTATTTTAATTCAGCTTTCCAGTATTTGCACTTTTTCCTTTTCATCTCCATTATTTGAATTGATAATGGGAAGCTTCTGATCTTAATTGTATTTTTAGATGAGCATTTGATGAGTTTTGAGGTGCCTGCATAAGAAATTGGCAATTTTCAGAGAAACATTCATGGTTTTATCTTGAGGTGAACAATACAGTTCATAATATAATGGATTTGTGCTTCTCCCCGGTTTAAAATGCAAGACACCAAATTGTTTTCCTTTGTAACATATAATAGTGTTCCTTTTTTTTAAATGCTAAGCTCACCCTTAAATTAGCATTGAAAAGATACCAATGTGGGTTTTCTTCTGTGTAGTTTATGTTGATGTTGAGGTGAAACTGAACATTATCAGTGGAGGAAGACCAATACTTTTCACAAGGACCAACTACTCATTTTATGACTGTAATGCAACCATGACACTGTTTCCAAATATTCCGTAAGTACTTTTTCTTCCAATAAGTAATTGACAAAACTAGTCAGGACACAAACTTTATATATACATATATTTTATATAGAACTTCTTAAAGTGTGCCTTCAACCTATAATAGACCCAAAATGTAAATTAGCTAAAAAAAAAGTAAGTGCAAGTATTTTATGATATTAGAAATCAAGAAGGTATCCCATGTGAAAGTACTTTCAACGCTCAGTACTTTTATGCATTTAGTAACCAACTGATCACATTGTAGCTGTAGGACCATGCAAACAAAAGAGCAACTAAGCACTGTCCTAAACTGGAGAAAGACCACACAAGCTTACATGAAAACATGAGAGCAGGAGTGGGCCATTCAACCTCTTGAGCTTGTTGTGTCATTCTTATTTCTTACCTAGTGGCAAAAGCTTTTTTAAATTAAAGAACAAGAGGAGTCTAGGATGTAGGAGTGTAGCTAGTGCAGCAATTGGAAAGGAATGGACAGTGGCAACACCCAAATACTTGAGAAAATGGGAGGCTTGGAGGTGAAAGGTAGCACGTGTAGAGGCATTGAATAGCTAGGTAAAGTTCTAAGCCCATAACCTCAGTGGAGCTTACTTGGCAATGATGATAGTGACTCAATGCTAGAAAGAAGAAGTGGCTTATCTTTGAAAGCCATAGAGGCACTGGTCAGGAATGGAGTGCAAAACTATAGCACAATGCACATATATATTCTTGTGAACCTTGAAACCAAGGAGTCAGCAAGGAATAAATGAGTTCATGTGTCGGCAGGAGCAGGCTAAGTAGCACATGCTGCCCAAAGGCCAAAAGATAAGTGATGATCCATGTTATCACTGGCTGCCCTGAGGTAAGGATTTTTTTTTAAATTAGTTCACGAGATGTGGGTATCACTGAAAGGCCAGGATTATTCCCCATTTCTTATTGCCCTTGAGAAGGTGATGGTAAGTCTTTGTGTATACCATACAAACAAAATGGCTTGCTAGGCCATTTCAGGGGGCAGTCATCCACTGCTGTGGATCTGGAGGGACATATAGGCCAGACTGGGTAAGGATGACAGATTTCCTTCTCTGAAGGGCTATAGTGAACCAGCTTAGTGTTTATGACAATCCAATAGTTACGTGGTCATTTCCTGAATGCTGTACTTGCTCAACACCTGTTGCATCTATAATTTTTTGCATTTCTGATGAAAGGCCATCAGCCTGAAGCATTAACTGTTTCTCACTACACTGATGCTGCCTGACCTGCACAGTATTTCCAGCCTTTTCTGTTTTTACTTTGAACTTCCAGCATCCATAGTATTTTGTTTTTGTGTATGTATTTCTTATTTAATTTTGGGCTCAAAAGCTTCAGATTAAGAAGCAACTATGCTAACCATAGACACAATAGCTGTTGTGATTTAATAATTTGATTTATATATGTACATGCATTTACTATTTAGGTGTGATTCATGTGTAAGGAGCAAGTGGACTTGTCACTGGGATATTTCAGAACACAGGTGCAAAGATGGTAGCGGGAAAGCAGATCAATCAAATATTGTTCAAAGTAAAATGGTAAGGTTTTTATTTATTGTCTTAATTGGTGTGAAGCCAGATAAAACAATTAACATCAAACATCATTGCAAAGGCTGTAATGCTGAAGTACAATGAGATTAATTGCTGAACTTGGATATATCGTGAAAATATTCAAAATCCCAGTTGAAGTACCATGAAGCAGAACTGAGTAGTCCTGATGTAACAAAATTAACCTGTATGAACAATGAATGACCAGGGTTAACTTTTTATTGTTTTAGCTCATATGGAACTGGTAATTTGATGGT
Organism: Carcharodon carcharias; assembly: GCF_017639515.1. Taxonomy (NCBI): domain Eukaryota; kingdom Metazoa; phylum Chordata; class Chondrichthyes; order Lamniformes; family Lamnidae; genus Carcharodon; species Carcharodon carcharias. Next base: position 121,323,502 of record NC_054479.1, on the reverse strand, counting down.
ATTGAAATTCTAAGCTTGAATAGATTGGAATCTTATTTTTGTGTTAGGTTTGTGACCTGAAATGGTCCATATATTTAACTAAAGGACTCTATTGAGACTGACAGATTACTATGATTGAAATGGCAATAGAAATATTCATTAAATTCATTAACTTCCTAATGAACAAGTTCCTGATGTAGATAAAGTTCTATGGCAAAAAAAATTAATTGTTGATTAGAAAAGGTTTGGGAATGTCTGGCATGTGGGAAACTTCATGCAAACTAAGTACTTTATATTTTAATATATTATAGATATATATCTGCATGCATTTCCTATTAACTTTTTCTGTTCTAAGTTTGTGTGTTCACATTTATAATAAAAACTGCCTTTATATTAGACACATTGTAATTACAGCCTCTGCCAAGCAGAAGAGCAGTTGCGCCTCCACTGGCTTGGGTGGTGGTTATAATTACAGAATGGCGAGTTCACACAAGCAGTTTCTATTTTAAATGCAGTCGTAGGAATTTTATATCACAAAAAGAAGAAAAGCATGTGTGGCTTTAAAATGGGAATTGAATTGTATTTGTGTACCTAGACCCAATTATCCCCTGCCTTGTAATCCCACTTCATCAAAATCACCTTTTGGTCCTGACGTTCCATGTTCAATGTCAGGGGCGCTTGACTCAAGCCTAAGATATTTGTATGACTCCAAGTTCAAGTTTTTAGTTCCTTACTCCAAAGGCTATTTCTTAGAATTCAAAAAAAAATTTTCAGTTGTCTGCCTTTTTCTTTCTCATCTGCAAACATTAATTCATGGTGGGTGAGGTTTCTTAGAAGCTGCGAGTCTAATGATACCTTTTCCTAGTCATCATTCTTGACCTGTCAGCCCAGAAAACGAGTGCTGATTGACTCATTTCAGCTGAGCCTGATTTCTGTCTTTCTGATGTTTTCACATACTTTCCTGTGGCAGTCATTGGATAGGGGTAAAAACCTGATTGACTTTTTTATATGATTCGTTCATGAGATATGGGTGTTGCTGGCAAGGCCAGCTTCACTGCCCATCCCTAATTTCTCTTTAGGAGGGGATGGTGGGCTGCCTTTTAGAACCGCTGCAGAACGTGTGGTGTAGATGTTCCCGCAGTGCTGTTAGGTAACAAGTTCCAGGATTTTGAACCATTGTCAGTGAAGGAATTGTGATATATTTCCAAGTCAAGGTGGTATGTAATTTGGGGAGAGGAAATTGCAGGTAGTAGTGTTCCCTTGCATTTGCTGCCATGTCCTTCTAGATGGTAGAGGCTGCAGGTTTGGGATGTGCTTTCTAAGGAGTCTTGGCAAGTTGCTACAGTGCTTCTTGTAGACAGTACACACTGCAGCCATTGTGTACTATTAGTGGAGGGAGTTAATATTTAAGGTGCATAATCAAGTGAACTGCTTTGTCCTGGATGGTGTCAAGTTCCAGAGTATTGTAGTAGCTGCACTCACGCAGGCAAGTGAAGAGAATTCCATCATACTCCTGTGCCTTGTAGATGGTAGACAAGCTTTACAAGTCAGGAGGTGAGTCACTTGCCAAAGAAATACCCAACCTCTGACCTGTCTTTTTAGCCATAATATTTTTATGACTGATCCAGTAAAAGTTTCCGATTTGATGGTGGCCCCAGGGGCTGAATTGTATGATCTCTTTCCCCCACCCCCCCCCCCCCCCACCACCACCACCACCACCACCACCACCACCACCACCCAGCCATCCCCCTTTGCTGGCGTATTTGAAGGCAGTAAGGAGCACATAAAGTGGGTTGCCAACCCAATACCTTAATGCCCACCCCAAGCTGTTCCCCATATTTGGGGGTGAGGGTTTGGGAACGGGTAAGATGTCAGGCAGCCTTCTGCTTTTAGGCCAATTGAGGCCCTTAAGTAGACAATTAACTGCCACTTAAGGGCCTCATTCCACCTCCGCTGTAATTTTTTGGTCTGCGGGAAAGGCAGAAAGAAGGTGACTAGTTGGCTGCTTGCACTGCATGAGCTAAAGGCAGGCAGGAAGTGGGATAACTTCCTTTTTGGGGTGTCCTGTCCCCGTCAGGGGCATCCCCTCCCCTCAAGATGATACACTATCTTCCCCCGGCCTCTCTAACCAGATTCCCACTTTCCCCCCTTCACCTTCATGGGGTTTGCCTGGGACCAAGGGGAGAAATGATGGGCCCTGGTTCTTCTCCTGTTTCTGTGCCCCTTATCCCTCCATCCCCCCCAATCCCACCCCTGAATGATGCATGTTATTTTCTCTCCTTTCAAGGTACACTAAACAATCACACAAAAGTCCCTGTAAAATGATATAACCTATTGTTGTCACCTGGTTACAAATATTGTCCAATATAAATGTATATATCCAGCATCGGTCATTAATATTAAGAACAGCAACAACGATATAATGTGGTATTAGTTTGTGTGCACCTGATAGGTGATCCTACTACGACTATTAAACAAACCAGAGAGTACAAATTTTATTTTAGCAGCACTGAGCAATATTATTATCTTGACAGGAAAATAACATAAAATATTAGTTACTATAAACACTGCGCAGATGATAACACTGATTTTGGTGACTGCCTCATTAACATGTTCTGTATGTGATGACAGTAAATTCATATTTGAGGAAAGATTCAAGAAAACCTTCCAAATTTTGTTTTATGTATTTCGACCACCTGTTCTATATAGAAAAGAAAGACCCTCTGCATGCTACAGCTTAGTGTTTCATTGCTGGAGAGCTGTAGAAGGGAGGAGAGGAAGAGAGGCAACGGTCCCATTCACTTGCTGTTGCCTAAGCTCTCTCCTTCCTCCCTGGACACACTGACACAGCACTTAGCGCACTCACAATAACTCAGTTTCACTAAAAGTGAAGTTCCAGTTTCCGGGGAGTGGCTCATGCTGTTGATGCAGGCAACAGCCAGGTCTTGCCAACAGAGACTCCCTGTTCTTTCATTTTCTGTTTCTCCTCCTTGGCCTCCCTGAAGATGTCATCACAAATTATCCAGTGCAGCCAAAAGACTTATGTATGGTGACCAGCAGAAATGACCAGAATAACTGCTCCAGCAGCTCCAATCACAGGTTCCCTCTCTCCAGGCCTTGCTGCTCCTCATATCATAGATCTGTCACTGGCAGAGTAGCAAAAGCAAGAGGGAGTGAACCTGTGATTGGAGGAGCTGGAGCAATGACTAACTTGAGAACTGAGTACACAATCTTGTCTGTCTCCTTGCTTTCCCCAATACAGTACATGCATTCAACAGATATTAGCACTTTATGAGAAGATAACGTGGGAGCTTCAAAAGAAAGCCCTCAGCAGTATACTCACAACTGCAGATCTGTTCATTTATTATAACTTGTTCATTTCTTTTCATACATGCAATAAAATGCATTACTGGACAAAGTTTACAGACCAATCAGCATGAGACAGCATCATGCGGAGTCACTGGAAAACCCACTAGGCAAGCACATCACCAGAAATCCAAGAATGAAAGGAAGACCTTGCATGTATCTGGCTTGGAAGAGACAGAATCTGAGAGTGGAGAAGCAGTTCTGTCTTCTTGCACTCGCTGCTCCTCCAATGACTGCACTGTGGTCAGTTCCCTCTCTGAGCAATTGTCAATTTAACTGACTTGCCAAAAGCAGCAAACATTTTCGGGTGGTTTTGTGGTTGACTGTCTTTTTTTTAAAAAAATAAAGGTCAGAATTGTTTGCTTCATTGACAGTTGCCATGAGGAGGAGCTGCTACTATTGCTTTGTAGGCTTCCGGTGGGCTTTTAGGAAAAATCTGAAACTGACAGTTCCAATTTTTTTTAAAGCTGGTCTTTCAGGTCGGAAGCTCTGGCTGCTCTGTTCTGTCTGGACAATGATAACTTTGTTTACAACAATGAGTCCAAGCCACCCTAGCCCCTAGGTCCTGTGTTTTGCACTGTGCGCCCCCCCTCACCCAGGCCCTGGTTTGCCAGGCAGGCCTGTACAAAATCCCCGGACTTGCCTTTTCCTCAAAGATTGCCTGTAGTTCCCGCCAATCAGATTGGCTTGCAGCTCTCTAAGGCGGGACTTTTTGTCCCTGAGGGGCTGAAGTTCCACTCTCACCCTACTAAGGCCACCACCAGCATATTATCACTGCTGGGCAGCTGGATTTCTGGCTAGTGAAGTGCTGACAGACTTTCAACTCTGTCATCTCATAACATGATCACATACTGGAAGGTGGCTTTCCAATACTTGATATAGTTGGTTGTGAGAGGCAAGCAGTTTTTTTTTTTCTATAGCCCTGGACTTCTGAAGCTTATAGTTATATCTCTGTCCTGCTTAGCTGTGAGAAGCTTCCTGGACAGTTTCTGCCTGCTGCAGCTCATTGTGATGGCTGCTTCATCACATGCAGACCCTTGCAGCTCCCTGATCCACATGGAGGGCTAATGCCTTTGCTTGTGCTTGGGGTGGGGTGATGTAACGCCTGAAACTGCAAGCTTTGGTGGATGGTTGTATTCAAAGATGTCATCTTCGGCAGGGACCAGATGCTGAAAAGGGACAAAAGATAGGATGGCACTGGGAAGCTGGGCATTAGCAGGTAATAGTCTTCAGAATGCAGTTTGAAGTTGGAAGGTTTGCTGAATATTTGCTGAAGTGAACGAAGGATGTAGACACCCTGCTCAGTCCACCAGCCTCAATGGCAGACCTTAAATTTGCAACAGTCACAGATTGAAACTTGATAATATTTTGACCAATAAAAGAATAAAAAGCATATTGAGTATTGGTGTGCATCATGCTGCCATTAGTATTGTAATTGAGACGAGTTGTACAGTCATGATTTCAGGGTGTCCCAAAGACTTTACAACCAATTGTTTTTTTTAAGCATACCCTCTCTTGTAGGAAGCATCACAATACATATTGGCCTTGCCAGCAAAATGAATTAATGAATAAGAAAGCAAAGCCAACTTGTGCATAGCAAGTCCCCTGAAACAGCTAAGAGATAAATGACCAGATCATCTGTTTTAGTGATTTTGGTTGGATAATTTGACGAAGACACCAGGGGAGAATCCCCTGCCCCTCTTTGAAATAGTGCCAAAGGACGTTTTATGTCCACCTGATACTGCAGATGGGGTCTTGGTATGACATCTCATTCTAAAGATGGCACCTCTGACGGTACAGCACTTGCTCAGTACTGCACTGGAGCGACAGCCTAGATTTTGTGCTCAAGCTTCTAGAGTGGGACTTGAACCCACCAACATTCTGATTCAGGCTAGAGAGCTACTGATGAGTCACAGTTGATATTAGTGAGGTCGCATTTGAAAAATTATGCCCCATTTCAAGCTAAGCTAGTTCAAAGCAAATCCAAGAAAATCCAATTGCTGCCAGGAAATCATTGCCCCAAAAGAGCATATAAGTTTAAATGGGAGATGAATACTTTGGACAGAGTCTGAGGCAGAGAATCAGGATTAAAAGGATAAAAAGATGCCCTGTCTAACAAGATGGAAGAGCAGACCAAATGGATGGGCAGAATGGCCAACTCCAGCTCCTAACATAAGTTAATCTAAATTCAGTGCGGGACGAGAGAACGCAAGTTCTTGAAAAGATGAATAAAATTTAAATGAGTCTGTTGAGAAGAAATTACTTCCTCCTCTCACATCAGTGGATTTCATGCATCCTCAACAAAATTAGTTGCGCCCATGTTGATGCAAAAAATAGGGCTTGAAGTTATAAGGCTGTGAATAAACGCAGCTGATCAAATACTTCCCAGTATACAGTTGTACTTCGTCCATGGTGAAGTCAGCTTTGGAAAGAAACTCTGGATAGATATTATGGTGTTATCAATGACTATCTTTGGCTGTGGGAAGAAATCATAAACTTTGCTTCAGATGATTGATTAAGGTCTCTTTCTTGATATGGTAGATTTTATGTGGTCAGTGGAAGTGTGGTCTTCCTCTTTTTTATTTTTGCATTACTTAATGTAAATGAAGCTCACTGTGGGGTTGGGAGGTTGGTTTTATTCCACCCGAAAGAAATTACTTCTGAGTAAATAGTACTGAAGAGGGGATTTTTAATTTATTTGATATAAAACTGTTTTTAAATAGTACATCTCAATTTGTTTGGCCTCTTTCTAGGCTCAAGACTGTCCACGATTTGAAAATCCATCAGCACAATTAATTCCATTGAGCGCGAATGCTAGTATTACATTTCAAGGGAAGAATTTAAGTTTCTATCGGGTAAGTGCAAGAAGAAATTTTTTCTTGGTTACAAAATGAAAAACAGACACTTTAATTTTTCTATTTTGCCTCACACAGGACAAGACATTCAGACTGATAATTGCTGACAATTTAACGAAAAAGAATCTTAGTGTGGAAAGGGAGCCATCAGATATGTTTTCGAGTGAAACATTTAAGGTTAGTAATTCAACTGAAGAGTTTTTCAGTTGTTCTGTTATATAATATTGCAGACTTTTAAAAGCTTGCAGGCTTGTCCTAGTGATATTAAGAAGCCAACAACCTGTATTGCAAAGTCAACATTGTGGAAAGTCATGCGCACAAGTAATTGATTCCTATCTATCTATTTATTAGAATCATATTAAAAGCTTTCATTGAATTAACTTTCTGCTCACCACTTTTGAAGACCATAAAATTTTGAATTGTTTTCTTTGATCAGGATTTATATTGATATTTCTATTAATAGCATATCACTTACTATTAATAGCATATCAGTAAGTGTTAGTGATTTTGAAATGGTGGAGTTATCACTGAAGCATCCATTCCAATTTATAAGCTTAATTTAAAAAGAAAATCATCTACTCTCCACATTAGATGTAAGGGGAACATGTAATGGAGACAGAAGGGAGGTTACTTTATAACCTAAATTTCTAAAGATTTTGTAATACTGGGGAGAAATTTGTTACTGTCAGTTTTATGTTTTGGACATAAAATTCTCATGGTAGGGAGCCAATTTGCAGTCAGGATCCCATGCGCCTGATGAATTTTCCCAAAACGTGTGCTAGCTGCTTAATTTCATAAGCGGCCAGTGGAATTGGGCATTAGGTCCCTAGACTATTCCAACTCTGGGGCCATACACCTCTTTCAGGACCCTGCTGGTTATATTTGGTTAATATATTCGGGTAAAAATGCCTCTGTTTAACATTGTAAAATAGCACACAGATGAATTATTTCCTTTGAGTGGTATTGATTTGCGATGCTCAATGATCCTTTTCTGGAGTGACACCTTAAATACCAGCATTACACAAATGATTATTTCAGACAGCAGAGGGATAGGTTATTAATACTTGAATAACTGGTTACATTAAAGAAACATTTGCTTTGGCTGTAGTGGTTTGGAGGGCTGCCCATACAGTGCAATTGAGTTACTTAAGTATTTAATTGTTTATATTTATAGTTGTACTTTGTTGTTCTTAAATGCCGAATGTGAAATACATCCCTTGTTCTAAGGTTTCTGTTGTATTAAGGGGAAGGGTCAACCTACAGTATTGGTGATTAGGATTTATTTAGTAAGCCTGCCATTACTGAGCTGATTTTAACTCAACCTTCATTTTCTAAGTTTAGGGAGCTGTTGAGGTGATCCATTTGCAACATTTCATGGCAACCCAAAGTTGACATTACATTCTGAGGTGACTTCAGATCTCCTGAAGAAGGCTGGTTCAGTATTTCAGTTGCATATAGTCCAACTCCAGGCATACTCTTGGGATCCTGAGCATTTTAGAAGCTTGCGTGAATGTTTCTAAAGTTTGGAGACTTCCACACACTCAATGTGGAGCTCTGCAAATGTGGTTATAGCAAAAGATGTCCCTGTCGTCGTCTTAGGCAGTCCCTCGGGATCAAGGATAACTTGCTTCCACTCTGGTTAGATTGGTTCTGAGATGGCTGATAAGTCCAGTACAAATGTGGCCGCTGCATATGTGTATTGGTTTCCATTCCTCTTCCCCCCACCCACCTTTCAATTCGGTACTGAAAACAAAAGGTGACTTGAGACATCCTATATTTGCCACCAAAGGGATTTTGTTGATCATGTGAACAATTAAGCAAACTGACCTGTTCAATTCAAATTAGTTGAACCCAGAAGTGCTGAGGGGACTGGAATAACTGAACCTTAGCTGCCTATTTGGGATTGCAGTTGATCAGTTTGATGACATGAAAAGTACTTTAAATTGGACGCAATTCACTTTTGTATAAAATGTGTTTTCAGCTTTCCAAGACTCAAAATGAAACCCGTATCATTCATTTCTCTGTACAAGTAGAAAGGAAAACAATAGACAGCAGGTTAGATGGTAAGTGATTTTTTTTCTGTAAAAGATCAGGAACATACTGGGGTGTAGTGGGTCAGGTGGAGAGAAGAAAAGCTGAAGTTAAGAATGCAGGGCAATTTGAAAGGAAATTAAGAAGCATTAGCACTAATGCTCAATGTGCTTCTGAAAATTACTTCTGACAATTTTATTCACTCCCCTTGTCCTGAAGAAATTGGCTGCCTGCTAAAGTTTGGTTCCATGCCTGTAAAGTACCTCCAGCAGCTATTCAACTGTAGGCATCACGATTGAGCCCAGTCCTGTTTGCTTTAGATGTAGATGAGCATACAGTTCTTGTAGGTATCCCTTGACAGCAAACAGGAGTCTGAACCCTGGTTGATTCTTTTTATTCCTAACTCAGAATCATGAAGACTAATTTTAACACCATTAGTGTTGACTTGGTTTAGAGTAGTTACCTCAGAATACCATTGTGATATAACCCAGGAAGGTTCAAAGAATGAAAAATGTTGCAAATAGTTGTAATTTATAGATCTCTTCTAAATATTTTAATAAATCTGATCACTAAATTGTATATGTAGGATCATTATAGGAATTCTGCTGTGTGTAACTCCCTCGCTCCCCAAATCATGTTCGTCATCTGCAAGGCACAAGTCAGGGAGTGAAAGAATGCTCCCCGCTTGCTTGGAGGAGCAGATCTTCAGCGATCCTCAAGAAACTTGACTCTAAGCCGGACAAAACAACCTACTTGATTAGCACCCCATCCACCACATTAAACATTCACTACCTCCGCTACATGCGCACCTTGGCTGCAGGGTGCACTATCTATATGATGCACTGTAGAAACTCGTCAAGGCTTCTTCGACAGCACCTTCCAAATTCACGACTTTTACCACCTAGAGGAACAATGACCAAAGGCATGTGGGAACACTACCACTTCTCACATTCTCCTCTAAGTCACACACCATCTTGATTTGGAAGTATATTACCATTCTTTCATTGTCTCTGGGTCAAAATCCTAGAACTCCCCCTCTTACAGCCTTATGGATACACATGGGCAGTAGTGGTTCAAGGAGGTGGCTCACCGCCACTTCCTCGTGGGCAATTAGGGATGGGAAATAAATGCTGGCCTGGCCAGTGACACTCATCTCATGAATGAATTTTTAAAAATCCAGATACATGGCAATTATTTGGTAATTATAAGGTACAGGTATGTTTTGTTTAAAATAAAAGCCTCCAGTAATTCTGTAGACATCATAATGTTAATGTTATTAGAGCTTGAAGATTCTCTGCTGAAATAGCGAACTGGAAATTTTAGGAGAATAAAATCGTATTAGTTTGCTTTAGTCAGCTTCAAGGCCCCTAAACAGGCTCACTAGATAACTATTAAAAGTAACTGGTGTAAGGCATCCTGGTGTTACAATAGCTTGGTATGAAAATGTCCTCCGTCATGTAGAGTATAGGTCTGATTACAATTTCGTTTGCATGATTAATATGAATTTTCTATGTTCAGTTTAGTGCCTTGCCTCCAGGCATTTTAGACTGCAGAAATAGGGAATATATAAGTTCAGTGTTTTGAGTGAAACAGGGAGAAATTGGCTTGTGTTTTTGCCTCTGATTAGTACCTAGAAGCATGCATGTGTTGACATTGAGTGGAGACAGTATTAGGTTGCCTGAGATAAACCTCTTCAGCTAGATAATCTATCAATAGTTAGTCTGTTCTGTTGCTTATTCTGCTCGTCAGTGAGGAATAGCAGTATGGCTAAGGTGGTTGTAGGGGAAGGGATTTAAGTAATGTGTGTGTAATTTTTGATTCACTGATTTTTCTGTGCCTTAAATAATCCCTTTTACTTTAAATGTCTGTACTAATTGGAATTATTTTTCCAGAATAGCTTACATATATAGGTACTAAAATACTTTATGGTCATAATACAAAAATGCATATTTTTTTTTATTTCAAGTGACTCTTTACAGTTGTGGATACAGCAACAAGGACTGTAGTCTGTGTCTCAATGCTGATGAAAAATATAACTGTGTTTGGTGTAAAAATACCCAAGAATGTGTTTTTAAAGACCTTTGTGCTGATGCTATTCATAAGGCTGATATGTGTCCACCTCCAACTATTTCACAGGTGAGCAACAACCTTGAAGGTTTATTTTCCCTGATGTAGAACATATCTTGAGAATTTATGACAGTCAATTAAGGCTATTATGGGAAATATTCTAACAGTTTGTATGTATTCATTGAAAAATGGATCCAAACCCAGATATACATTTAGTGTAAACTATTCTGGCATATTTAATAGGTAGGTCAATTTACAAAATGATCCACAGCCACAGGAAAAAGCATTTGTGTAAAGAAAAGTAACAGTCTGTGGGTAGGTTTCAATAAAATATCTGGCCATTTTTATTTTAAATTGCTTGGATGTATGTGTAAAACTGTATCAGTTTTTAATGCAAAGCAAAATTACACACAAAATTGAACCATTACTCTCATTATTCAGCTGGATCCCTTAAATGGACCCCTTGAGGGAGGAATTCTTCTGACCATCAAAGGCTCAAATCTTGGAACAAGATATGATGATATCAGCGAAATCAAAGTTGGGGATGCTGTTTGCAATCAAATCAAAGAACAATACTCCACCTCTGTCAGGTGCACCAGCAGTCATTGTATACTATTGTGACTAATGAATAAAATTCGACTTACCAGAAAGAATAAGTTACAAAAGCAAAATACTCCAGGTGCTGTAAATCTGAAATAAAATCAGGAATTGCTGGAAATACTCAGCAGGTCTGGCAGCATCTGTGGAGAGAGAAACAGAGTTAATGTTTCTGATGAAAGATCATCGCCCTGGAAAATTATCCCTGTTTCTTTCTCCACAGATGCTGCCAAGCACTTCCAGCATTTACTGTTTATATTTCAGGTTAACATTACGATTTAATTTATAAAATGTGGCAATGCTTTTCTGATTCTAATTATCTAGTTAAATTATTGAAAGGGTCCTGATAATAGTTTATACTGAAATACTAAAAAGGACAAAAGAATAACTAAATTATCATTAAGAACCAAAACTCTCTTTGGTTTGAAATGAGCAAGTGGGCATTGTATAATTGATATTAGTTTATATTACTTTATATTTTCTTCTATCAGTTTAATTCTTAGCTAAACATATCCAGTTCTGCAGGTACGTAAAATATCTATTAATAGCTTTGAGTGGAACTTTTTATATTGTTCTGCAGATGGGCTGCTTAATGTGATGCATTGTGGCAGATCTACTTGCCATTACTGCAGTTTAATGTACCATGGGACTACTTGTAGAAGGAAACCCAAAACTTTGTGCTGATCCAAGGGAACTACTATGAGAAGGATTACAAGGCAATCCCTTGGCCTTGCTTAGCTGTATGGTCCATAATCTTCAGGTTCCTCACAGATGTTTTTTGATCTTTGGGCATGATCAGAATATGTGCAAGATTGTATCCTTGTTTAGCTGGAAGGAGACAAAGTTAATATGATTACTGTTCATTTTAATCTGAACGTATACTTGCAGCACACAATTCAAGGTTAACCTTTGTGCTCATTTTCATGAGGCCTGTTAATGGTTTTAAGATTTTGCTATAACCTTTTTTTGCAGGGTTGTTTGTGAATTAAGTAAAGTTTCGGGAAACCAGACTAATTTTGTTCACATTAAGACAAAAAATAACAAAGAAGGCACTTCCAAAAGCATGTTCTCATATAAGGTGAGTATCATTTTCTGCACACAACTTTACTAAATTTTACTATAATTTAGATTTGCTAGCTGTGTATTCAACCTAAACAAAAATCAGCATTTTATCTAATCTTTCAAGAATGGAAAATTTTATACTGCCTTTATATTTTAGGAAGAAAGAGTGACATTCAATAAATGTATGCAGAGCTAATCTTTTCTTTTCAAAATTGACCAGAACCCTCTGCCTATTTCTATTACTCCTCAACGAGGGATATATGCTGGAGGAACGAGTCTAACAATTGAAGGAACGGACTTAAATATTGGAAAGCAAGAGGATGTAAAAGTGATGTTGGATAACATACCGTGCACTCTGTAAGCTGAACAAGTCATTGTTTTTGGGAATGGACTGTGAAATAAGACATTACGACATATAGGCTGGGATTTTCTGGCCCCACCCACCGCCGGTGTTTTCTGGTCCCACCAAAAGTCAATGGACTTTTGGCTGGCTCGCTGCATCTCTCGTGGAGGATCCCGCCACAGCGGGTCCAGAAAATCCCGGCTACAGCCTGAATTGTCTCAAAGCCATAGGGGTCACACATTGGCACCTGTGATTCACCTTATGTGTTGCTGTAGGGAAGTACCGCTTTTGATGATCTGTGAGCAACATGATCACGCATGTTCAAATCAGACCAATTGACTATGTTTTCTTTCATTTTATTTTATTCTCCAATTTTCTTACACCATTTTTCACTCTCTGCTGAAGGCATTGGCAGTCTTGTTGAGATACAGTTCCACCAGTGTGATCTCCCTCTGGTACCCACCTAAGGAGCTATTCATATGTAAACTCTGAAACCAGTGAGTCACCAGGCTATTTAGAGAAGGTATTACAGTTCAGCTTCAACCTATATTCACCTGACAGCCCACATGTACTCTCCAGTAGGGAGTGCATGTATAATATTTGGCCACCTTGCCCAGATTCCTCCCTCACTTTCACGTTGGTCAGTTATTGTACCCATACCAATGCTCTGGTTGAGATCAGTTCACTCCACATTGATTGTTCATCAAACTTGTGATATTCCTAATTGTTAGAGGTCATTTACAGCTGTAAAATCATCAAGGATGCTCCAGAACTTCTGTTGTACTGGGGTAAACTGTTTGCTTCTGTCTTGTCTGGAGGCAAAGCTCAGTTCCCAGTTTAAAAACAAAAACCAGATACACTTCTGCAAGACACAAGGAAAATCATAGTGTGTGTCATCCTAAGCTGCCCTTGAGCATCTTTGTGCAACCATTTATAAAGGACCATTGACAAAAAGTTGGGGAAGGTTACACACCCATTCAACTGTTTGGAAAGAGGAAATAAAGCAAAGGAAGTGAAGAAACAGTTGCTTTAAAAAAAAACCCTGCCACATCTTCCTATGTTATTTACCATATTTAATGTGTATTCCTATAATGCTGTGCTTGAAAATAAAACATTGTACAAAATAATTAATTAATGGGTTAAGACTGTAAAGGTGCCCATTTTTTAGTATCTGCTTTCGTTCAGTGGTAGCACTCCCATCTCTGAGTCAGAAACTTATGGACTCAAGTTTCCAGTCCAGGACTTGAGCACATAATCTAGATTGATACTTGATTACTATACTGAATGAGTTCTGTACAGCTCTACAGAAGGTGCCATCTTTCAGAGGAAACATTGAACCAAGATCCTCTCTGCCCTCCTGGGTCAATGTAAACGATCTTGTGATACTGAGTAAGAGCAGGGAGTGCTCCTGGTGTCCTGGCCAACATTTACCCTCATCCACTGCTAAAACAGTTTAATTGAACACGCATCTCATTGCTGTTTGTGGGAACTTTCAGTGTGCAGTTTGGTTGCTGTGTTTTTGGCAACTACACCTCAAACCTTGGTGTTAGAGGATGCATTTATTTCCTAGTTCTATAAACATTTAAGCTCAAGTGCTCATAGATTTGTTAAGTGTATAGTACATACAATAGTTTCAAGCACACACTTAATCATATACAATTGACAACTACACACTGAGCTATGTTGATTGGGGATTCCAATGTTTTTCAGTCTGAGCTCAGTATTCAGATTGATTGAACTCTTCAGACCGAAATTCTCATTATAAATTGTCACTTTTTTATATCTTTCCCTTGCTATGTGATCATCATTACATGATTGTACCAGAAGTTAATTTTTCCTTACATGGAATAATTTTTAATAACTTTTCAATAGCTCAGTCAACAAGCTAAGTTCATAACTAATGAGCTCCTTTTCTGTTGAGTTCATGAGATCAATATACCTCCCTTATTGTGCAGTTTTATCAAATTTCTTGTTTCTTTTAACCTCAGTGCCACCAAGTGAAACTTCTAACAGTTTTAATTCTGGCACCTTCAGTATAACCTTATCTTCTCACCATACACATTCAATTAAAAAAATAGGATGTTTGTGAGAAAGGGTGAAAGCTGATGCTGTGGGAGTGCTGTCTTAATAAGACACACCTGTTTGAAAACCTAGTACAGCTTACAATTTTGGACCTAATTGCTAATTACCATAATTTGAATTTATCTGGAAGCGCTAAGCAGACACCTGCGGGTTTACTGCTGATTAGAAACAGTTCTCATGGAGCAGTATATGTGGGCTCCTTGCATCCACCTCCACTAAAGTTGTGGAGTGTGCTGGCTGATTCAGGATTGCACATTTCAGGATGGCCCAACACCAATGGAGAGTGTGCACAGGTTACCAGATGTGGAACTAGAGCTCCAGTTGGAGGAGTTCTAGAGGAAGCAGGATGTCCTGTACCTGCAGGAGGAAAGGAGCCTACCTTGCTCTACTGCAGGAACTGGTGCTGCTCTGCTTGGTCTCATGTCCTCCCTCCATTCCTCCTGCTGACCAATGAGGTCCTCTAGCGAGATGTCCATGACCAAGCACTGCCTTTTTCCTGGTGACTCCAATAAGTTGACCAAAAAGGTGGAGTAGCATAGCATTCGCTCCTTTTAGGTGACATCCTCAAAATAATTCCTGGAATAAAAGTTGGTAGAGTGTTGATGAAGTCTTGACAACATGTTCCAGAAATCCCCAATATGTTTTCAAATTCCTCTGCAAACCTTCAAGTGAATGGTGATGCTGAGCATGTCTTTAAGTA
The DNA here is from genome assembly GCF_017639515.1 of Carcharodon carcharias. Taxonomy (NCBI): domain Eukaryota; kingdom Metazoa; phylum Chordata; class Chondrichthyes; order Lamniformes; family Lamnidae; genus Carcharodon; species Carcharodon carcharias. The sequence goes on along the minus strand of NC_054479.1, from coordinate 121,308,420 downwards.
AGATTTGAAATCCTCAGCAATGACTTGTTTACTCTTGTTCAGCTGCTTGCTGTCAGGAGAGAGCAGTAGTAGTAGTTCAAGTAGCAGCCACCCAAATGTCATGCAGCCTCTTTAATAAGTGCTAGTGGGCAACTTAGTTACCCCTCAACAATCCACCAGTGTCATTTCTAGTGCGTGCTTCATCTCCTTTACCAAGAAGTGTCTTACACTAAACAAATGTTGCAGCTTAAGGCCCCAAGATGGGCAACTCGGAGACTCTTCACATCTAAAATCACCCCTGTAGCGTTTACACAGATATTCTCTTTTGTTAGTATCAGTGCTCACAGTTCTCCATAAATTGGGATGGGTACATCTCCAATTAACTGAATTGCCAGTGCTGTAAGGTTCTGTTTATAGGTTCAGTGATCAGCACCTTAGAATTGCAGTATACCACACAGGTATAGTATTAATTATTTTAAGACATTACAGTTTAAGAATTATATTTCTCTAATAGTTACAAGTTAATTACTAAAATAAAAATCACCTCACATTAACAGCAGACATCTGCTGTTATTCAGATTAACCCTTACTTTACAATTGGCTGTGGAAGACTTTGGAACTTCAAGATCATGGAGAAGTGCTGCATAATTACAAGGCTTTTTCTGTGATTTCCTTTAGGCATTTGCTTTTCCTATGAGGTATTTAAAGTACAGTTAGAAACTATAGTAGTCAGCACTAGGACAGGCTGATGCTGAAAACTTGTACTTGTGGGCTGTACAATTGAAAGTTATTTTAATATACTATATATTCTTAAATTGAATTTTGTGAATCTGTACTCATCATGAAACCATTCAATTGTATTAACATTCTCAGTGATCTCCTGGCTATAATCTTCCTCAATTAAAATCTCCTAGAATGAGTTTGTGCCTGGTGTATAAATTTAAAATCCTACTGATGCTTTTTTTTTTGTTTTATACAGGACAATATTTAATGAAAGCCTGATCTGTATCACAGGCCCTTATAAGGAAAAACGAGATCCACCTGCTAAAGGTGGTGTCAAAAATCATACTGTTTCTGTTCAGTACGGGAAAACTGCAAAGAAAGTAGTTGAGAATTACCAATTTTCATATGTCCCCAATCCAGTAATCTATACAATTGATCCACAAAAAAGTATCTACAGGTAATAATCTACATTGATTACTTCAAAATGAAGTTCCACACACAACCTTTCCTGGTAAAACCATTTCCTGACAAAAACCAGGGGGCTTGATTTGTACAGGATATAATGCACTGGGGTTCAAATATTCACTCCTATTTGGTACTGAACACCCATCACACAGTCCATTCCTACTCACAGATAGTGTGAACCTGGCAATTTGCATATTTAGCTTTTTATGATTCTTGTTAAATATTTGAAAGAAAAATATAAAAGGGGTGTAAAGGTGAGATTTATGTGGATAACTCCTGCAGAGCTGGCACAAGCATAGTGGGTCAAATGGCGATCCCCTGAGCTCTAAAATTACATGATTCTATACTCGAGGAGCGAACAAATAAGGTTGGTTAATGCACATATCAAAGCGCAATTGGGTACAGATGTTGCACTCACGTAGTTGCAGTACAGTTAAAATTCAATTTTTATGTCTGCTAAATGGTTTCAGATGCATATAAAATGAAGGTGGTAGTCTAACCTTGAGTCTGGCCAGTGATCTCAATCAAAGTCAAGAGGGTGAGACACTGTATCTAGAAGGCATTTCAGTAATTTGTTTGTGCAGCTATAGATTGTCTGTTCACTTCACCTCTTCCAATGTTTTAATGATGAAAAAGGCCAGATGTTCCTGCCCCTCTCCTTAAGTTAAAGTTTGTCCAGCTGAGCGCATGAATCAAAACACATGTCTACAGAACTGCTTTCCATCGGATCTTGGCGCAAACCAAAGAATTTGCAGTCAAATTCCACATATGCTGGATCGAAAGCATTTAACTGTAGCCAACAATGTGAGTCAGTGAACATAATTTGTCTTGCTGTCCTCCAGTGAGCATGCAGCCTACAGAATTCACACTACATGAATTTTAGATTTATTAGTCAATACCTGATAGATGTGAATGTTTGAACCATTTTCCCATCTTTCGAGTGGGGGAAGGAATGAACTGCCATACCAACCTTGAGTGTCCTTTCCTAGTTAACTTTGAGTGACACAATTTTTTATGGTGAAATTCAAATCAGCACAACGTTGCCAAATGGTAGACCTATTAAAAAGTGTTTGAGTTATATAGGTGTATCTAATTTATTTCAGGTCCTAAAATATTTATCAACTGTTAGCTGATCATCCCTCATGTTGTTCACAACCAAAATAAACTTGTCTTTCTCTTCCTGTAATTATCTCTCTGCTTACCTTGCGTTCTCTCAGCTTATCCTTAGTCTTAGTTTCCTCACATACCGTGCTTGCTTTACTCCCCTCCATACTCTGCTGTCTCTCACACACATTTTCTCTTTTTTTGACATCACACAACAGCTGGTCGTATTAAATAATTTGCTTTCTTGATGTAGCGGGGGAAGAAATATCACAGTGACTGGACAGGGATTTGATGCTGTACAGAAACGAATTATGAGAGTGAAAGTAATGGAGAACGGACAGCTAAGTGAATTACTTGTAGAAAAGGTACAGTTTGTTTTCTTACCAACAGTGAAATTTAGCCATTTTCAAGAAGTTAAAGTCATTGTAATTAAAGTTAATAGCTGAACATATATGGAGTGTATTCATGCTAAAGTGAAATTATTTGAGTTGTGAGCATCTATAATTTTGCTGCTTAAAGTTTCGTAGTACAGAACTTGAGTCTTGCTGAAAAAAGTTTTTGTTGAAGTTTTATATCTTGCACTCATCAGAACAATTTGCAAGTAAATACCAATGTGAGGGGAAACAACACATTTATACTGTATGAGAAGAGACTGCTGATTGTTTGACAAGTGGACTCTGGTAGAGGAGTTGCCATGGAGTCTGCACCAGTTGTTGGTGACTGACCATTAACTTCCAAACATTGTTTGCAATTTAAACCAGACAGCTTGACTCTGCTCAAGACATTGCCCTGGGGAATGAACCAGTGAATGGCTGTCACTTATTTTGTTAACCTGAGAGACTATACGCCTGTTTCAGCTAAACAAAATAAGTGACTGCCACTCACTGATTCATTCCCCAAGGCAATTCCTTGACCAATCAGAGTCAAGCTGTCTGGTTTAAATTTCAAACATTATGTGGCAATTAACTGTCTGTCACCATCAACTGGTGCATTCTCCATGGCAACTCCTCTACCAATCAGAGTCCACTTGCCAACCAATCAGCACTCTCTTCTCATACAGTATAAATATGTTGTTTCCCTGATATTGGTATTTTCTTGCAAATTGTCCTGATCAGTGCAAGATGAAAAGCTTAGACAAAAAAATTTTATTTTCAACATTGCTCTTAATGTTTGTTGAGTCCAGTGTTGTTTACTATTTTAAATTTCAGAGGTTTATAATGTATACAAATTGACAGTTAGAGCTATAAGTCCCATTTCCTTTCCAGAATGTGTGGTTTGTTACTTGCCCTACTTCCAGTCCGTGAATGGCATCATTATATCTGCTGTACGAAGTGCAACCAAAGCTGCCAGTTAAAGAAAATGATTGGTCATTATTGACATTATGCAGTTGTGGAAGTGGTTGAACATTCTGGGTGACAAGACCATATAATAGTTAATAATTCATGACTAAGGCCTAGAGCAGTGAGTTAAATCAAGGTGCCTACCAAAGCTTTGTAACTGGCTCCCATTTGCTTCCTGCAGTTTGTGTCTTGATTGAGTCAGAAGTTTGTGCTTTAAAATCCAAACATTACTGCATACGAACTATTCAACTGCTATTTATTATTTGAATGTGCAGTCCAAATGTATATTTTCAATTTTAGCAAATTTAGTAACTTGAATACACTACCATCGCAGATATTGACATTGCTGCAGTTATTGTTTGGAAGGAAAACATTCTTTTTGTAAGTAAAACCTTTATTTTCTCTTGCAGAATGAAACTAAAGCATTAAAATGTTCCAATAATTCGATGCTCATTTTCCCATCACCTCCTGCAAACCAGAAGAACGTTTATATCTTTGTCATATTGGACAATTTTTCTGAAAATAAGACCTTTGACTATGTAGAGGATCCAGTCTTTGAGAATTTTACAAATTCCGTATTCGTACTCAAACAACCACCAATCTTTGTTAAGGTAATTATTAAATGGTGGTTGTGAGTTTTGAAAGATTTTATTTTGCTACCTCTGTTCTGCCTTGTTTTGTATGGTGCTACCCATTTCATTCATGCTCCCAGTATATATTGGGTTAGATTTTCTGATTTTGGCTTCACCAAATTACTGGACGTTAAGTGCACATAATCAATCACAGAAATGGTTGGAAGTTGTTAAACCAAATCTACATCTATTTAGCTCATCCAATTTTCTAGCCTGGTTTTGCAGTTGCATCAGAGGCTTCCATCAGATTGCCAAAAGAATCTAACCATCTTGCCTTGCCATTCACAATATTGCCCACTGCTGAATCCCACACCATCAACATCCTTGAAGTAACCACTGACCAGAAACTGAACTGGACCAGACACGTAAATACCGTGGCTATGAGAGTTAGATCAGACGCTGGGAATTCTGTGGTGAGTAACTCACCACCTGACTCCTCAAAACCAGTCCACCATCAACAAGGTTCAAGCCAGAAATGTGATGGGATACTCTCCACTTGCCTGGATGAGTGCAACTCCAACAACACACCAAGTTCTACACCATCCAGGACAAAGCAGCTTCCTTGATTTGACATCCTATCCACCACCTTAAACATTCACCTTCTGCACAAGAGTACAATGGCAGCAGTGTGTGCCATCTACAAGGTGCATTGCAACAGTTCGCTAAGGCTCCTTCGACAGCACCTTCCAAACATTCAATTGCTGCCACCTAGATGGACAAGGGCAGCTGATGCATGTATCCAATCAAAGTCCCGCTCCTTCCTGACTCTGATCTATATCACTTCCTTCATCTTCACTGGGTCAAAATCCTGGAATTCCCTATGTAACAGCATTGCAGTTGTGCCTACCCCACAAGAATTGCAACAGTTCAAGAAGGCAGCTCACCACAGCCTTCTCAAGGGCAATTAGGGATGGGCATTAAATGCTGGCCTTATCAGTGGCCCCCACATTACATGAGCAAATAATTTTTTAAAAAGTTAAATTAGACCTGGTTATCCCTCTTTAAATGTCCATGCAATTTCCTTATATTCTAATCACACTTGGAATAGGTGTTTTGGGCTGCTTGAGTGTCCTGTTAGTAAGAATTGCAACAACATGTTCAGCAAATCTGTGCCACTCTACCAATACCAGATAATGGCACCATCCTGGCTATGCCATGCAGACCTTTCTACGTAGAATTTGTAGCTCTACACAGACAGCCAGATCCACAACTATGGTATCCGCTGCGGTCACCTCCAACTAACATTCTCTGTAATGCTGCCAATTCTAATGGCAACAAACAGCTGCATCCTCAATTCCTTTCCTCTGCCTTGGAGATTTGATGCAATAGGAGGCTGCTCTGCAGTGGTCACTCTTTTCCCTGGTACATTATTTTTCACCATTGCCACCTTGCCAGCCATCAAGTAAGTGTTTGGAGGGTTGTATCACTCCATTACTGGCTGGAATTGCTTTTATCCTATGTGTTAATTGGGTTCAGAAATTTTGGTAAGTACTAGGCCATTTGCTTCAGCCACATTGCTGTGGGTTTGGAGTTACATGTAGGCCAGACCAGGAAAGGACAGCAGATTTCCTTCCCTAAAGGACATTAGTCCTTGGATTTTTACAACAATCGATGATAGTTTCACGACCACCATTACTGAGACTGGCTTTCGATTCCAGATTTTATTAATTGAATTTTTAAATCCCATCATGGTGCCATGGGTGGGATTTGAACCCATGCCCCCATTAGTCTCAATCTCTGCATTCCAGTGACATTACCACTACACTGCCCTCTTCTTTTAACACTGAAAAGACCTTTCCAAAGCTTTAAATATATAACCTAAGCAGTCCTTGTAATTGCTGCCATGATCATTATTTTTATCCACCTATCTTTTGAATGCTCCCATCCCCCTTCATAAGGATTGACAACTTGCCATGTCCCACCCCCTTTGCTGACCTTTCCATTCGACGTCAAATTTCAGCTCATAACTTGTTCATGATATGTTACTGGAATATGACTCTGCAAAATCAGACAGGATCTGCAAACTCAAATGAGATTGCTAATAATACAATGCCCATCTGAATGTTCATTCTGAAAATTTATCTGATTGTGTCTACCATCTTTGTTTAATTATAATCACCCTTACATCCTAATTTAGTTTATCTTTTAATTTTATATAGAGATTGCACTCTACATCAAAATGTGTGTACAATGTGACTGAAAACAATAAAAGGAGGTTTTTAAAAAAAAAAACAGGGGTGCAGGTTTTCCACCTTGATGCAAGTCAGTTCCTCTTAACACTGCAGTGCAGTACTGAAACAATACTGTTACCAAACTTGCTGCCTGTCTTATAGGACATTGAATCAAGTCTGCCTATTTAGGTGTGCATGTAAAATTTCCATAGTGCTTTTCAAAGAAGCTCTTCTGGCCAACATTTATCCCTCGATCAATAACAGCAAAATCCAGTTATTGGTCACTTTATCGCAGCTAATTGTGGGACCTTGTTATATGCAAGCTAGTTGCCATGTCTGCCTACAGGACAAGAATGACTGCACTTCAATAGCAATTAATTGAAAATGAAGCATTACAGAATGCTATATAAATGCAAGTTCATTGCTTTTTCTATCATGTTTTGCACTGTAGCATTGGGTCTTTGATTTGAAAACCACATATTCCTCTATTGTGAGCAATTTAGTCCTCTCTTTTCCAATGCACAGATGTTAAATACATGGAATCTAGAATAATGTGAAGCAATACATAACCACCTGCTTTATGTAGATTTTCTGTGCTACTTGGTTTTTTTCTATTTAAAAGTACAATTTGGAAACAACGGCCTGATATTTGCAGCAGGGGTTCTTGGGACACCAAAAGCAGTCAAGGAAGTCGGTAAGACTGGGGATGCTGAGGTCCCGCCAAACATGACAGCAGGACCTCGTTATCGTTTTTTTTTTTGTTCTGCTTCCACTCTGGAACCTACCAGATTTACAGCCTGGTTGATGGCCAGGAGGAATAATCAGTGGCAGGAAACCACAATTGGGTACCCTTGGGAATGGTCCCTGGCAACCAGGAGGGGATGTCAGCAATCATAGCAGAGTGGGGACGGAGGTCATGAATGTCGGGGCAGACCGAAAAGCATCTTGAGGGGGTCAGGGAGCAATCCTGCACCTTTTAGTTCAGTAGGAGCGCTGGGAAAGGCATTAACTTCATGGGTCTGGCATCTCCAACCTCTCTTGTGCTGTTGGCTTTCATAACGCCTGGGAAAGCTGAGCAGCAGCAATTAATTTTAAAATGAGTTCCCAATGGCACTGAAACAATCCTGGTTCACCACAGCATCTGATATCTGTCATGGTTCAAAGGGCAGTGGCTGTGTGCACAGTGCTTTGGAGATGCATGCCCTGCTATAACGTCTTTAACCCTCTCATTACCCATTTCCAAATTTGGAATTTTGGTGACAGTTACAAAGAATTGAGTGTTTCCTAATTTGTTTCAATACTTCAGTTTATGGCCTGTTGGATCATTTTCCTTTCTGCTGTTCTTGATTGTATTCTTCCATTGTTTAATATTTCAGGGAAAACGTCTAAATGAGGCAATGACAGCAGAAGAAGTGAAAGCTTACATTGGAACAGAAGAATGTAAAGTTACAACGCTTTCTGTGAAGGACTTTGTATGTACTCCCCCAGATAAACAGCCAGCACCCAAGAGGGTAAAGAGGGATGCAAATGATGATCTTCCAGAATTTGTTGTACGTATCTTCAGTTCTTACTACAGTTCATCCTTATATCATGATCAAGCTTAATAAGTTATGGGCCTGAAAACCCATGATCCTGCTCCTATAGTGGAACCAGTAACCCAAGAACCTGGCCTGGTGGGTTACTAGGGTGAGACAATTTGCTAACCTTGGTAAACATCTGCAACAGTATCAACATAGCCTGGACACTGCAGCTAATTGGTGGAGATTAGTGTAATACAATGCTGGCCAGCTATGACAGTGCAAAGCCTGAAAGTCTCACTGAAAACAGCAATACAAACTTTAAATATATGCCTTTTTATTAGAAGGCCAATTTCACAGGGATAAGTGTTCCATTTCTGAATGCCCCTTACATGTGTAACCTGTGCTAAAATTGTATGAACTGAGAATAGAGCACTTGATGCATCGAGCCTGCTTCTTGTACATACTATGTACAATCAAGAAGACTTTAAAATGGTCATCTATCCTCACAGGGCTATTTCCATAAAAACACAGAAGGTTAAGATGAGAAATAATAGAAGTATTTAAAGTTAAGAAGAATTTTGATGAGTGACTGGAGAAACGTTAACTAACCGAACAGGGAAAATAATGTCAAGGGTCAACAATTCAACATGGGGGTATTAAGAGAATGGGGAGAGGGATTAAGGGAATTCCCTTATGCAAAGAGTTGCTGGAGCATAGAATTCAGCGTAGTTGAGGTAGAAGCCATTGCATTGTTGTAGTGAAAAGTGAATAAGTATTTGAAACAGAGGAAAGAAGCCTGCAGAGACACGATGAGTCGAATCGCCACCTTCTGTGTTCAAAGATTCCAAAAGGTAAGAGAAGAAAGCAAGTCTCTGGGACTGTTTTTGGATTGCCTAAGTGAAGAGCCAGTACAGATCATGCATAGACTGACATCCTTTTATGCTGTAAATTTCTATTATTTTATCTGCTTTATTGAACTCCAGCTTGCAGCCCTCCACAGGCAAAAAAAAACCCCACCCTTTTTTTTCCTTCCCTATCCCCTTTTCTATAGATCAGAATCTCTTGGCTGGAAACTTAAACATGACCAAAAATTATTGTTTTGGGCTTTATTTTGCACTTGTAAAGTGGCAATGGAAACAAATTAATTGCCATTTATGCCCTTCAGAGTAATATTAGCTATAACGTTTTCCCTATCCTGTTGCCACCTCTGTTAAATGCAATTAAACACTAATACGTTCTGGAAACTGCTCTTTTCTTCCCAGGTGAAAATGGGATACCGTGAATACTACCTGGGGAAAGTAAAATATGACACTCCTGCACAGCTGCCCCTCGGAATTATTTTGCCACTTGTATTGATTCCAATGGCATTGATTATCGGCGTGTCTATTTACTGCTACAGGTTTGTTCAATATGTTCAATTAAAATACAATAACAAAAGACTAGGCCTGGGATTTGGTTTTTATCTACAGTTGGGTATAATAGGTTGAAATATCATTCCTAGGATATGCAGCAACTTGAGAAAAGTAGCATGAAATGGAGCCTGGCCTCTTTGTTAGTTATTGGTGTGCACCAGATCAACTTGGTTACAAACCAAAGTTACCTGTAATCTCTAGTATTGGTTTACAGTATGCAGTGATTTTTTGACTGAGTAAATAAGTGAACAGAGCCAGGAAAATTGTTGCAAAAGTTGCTGCTGATTTCATTAATTAGCATGTACGTGAAGCATAACTGCTGCAGAATGGAACAAGTTAAAATCCCACTAGCTGCTGTCTAAGTTATGGTTTATTTCCACTGTTGAAAATGCACTGCTGAAATATAATTCTATGGGTATGGTCACATGATAATGTATGTCTTCAGGTTATCTGTTACTGTCTCTAATGTCATTATCAGCCATCTCATCCTTAACTCACCTGTTGTGTTTGTATTTATTTGTACCTTCACATTCTTCCCTTGGAGAATGAAGTGAAGTTGTGGAAAGATTCGCAGGCTGATTCAGCCTGACAGGCTGCAACATGAACATTCCTTCCATGGGAGGAATTTGTGGAGTCCTACAATCCGTACAGTAAGTGGGAATACCCACACCCACCTTACCCAAGTAACCAGTTGGATGCCAACTCAGAATTTATATCCAAAGGTCAGGGGCTGGATTTTCAAAGTGATGCCAGGATCACAACACCCGGATAAATTCTGGGTCCCAACTCTACGCCCCAGCTCTGTTGCCCATGCAACACCATCTTTAAGTGCTGATGCCCTAATGGAGCAGGAGGTCACCTCGGCCAAATTAGTAGCGCCAAGTAACTCCAGGAGACTGGAGTTGCCTGCCTGGCACCAGTGGCAAAGATAGATGGCAGCTATGATGGACAGACTCGCTGAATTTGGAAGGCAGCTTCTCAGAGGGCCAACAGCGTTAAGCCAGGGAAAAGTGGCTATGCAGCCATCGACCCGATGCAAGATATCCCATGAACCAATGCTTTTCCTAGGTTCAAAGCAAACTTTCAGATGCTCTCGCATTGAACCCACCTAACATGCACCAGGCTGTTCAGATTTGTCAAATTGACCTTTGAAAATCCTGCCCCCTCAGGCCTGTTAGCAAGCTCCTAAAGGAGCCTTATTAATTGGCCATTAATTGGAGGTGAACGGATTCCTCATTCCCTGCTGCCCCTCCCCCACTAGCACCTTGCCATACATTGTTGAATTACTTACAGACTGGTGATTAAGTGCTGCTCATTTAATATCAAATTGTAGTGTTTGCTGTATTCCACATTTATTCTGCATGGGGATTCCCCTCCTCCTTTACCCATGTTTGACCTGAAGGTAGTGTAAAATGAATCGAAACAAGATTCAGAACTTTTTGTTCATAGAACAACATTTCTTTGTCATCAAAGTAAATAATATCAAGTTCAATCTTTACAATGAATCTGACTTTACAAAGGTGAAAAACCAGAGTTTTGGAAAAGCACTGTTATTTTTGTTTCAGACGCAAGAGCCAGCAAGCAGAACGCGAGTATAAGAAGATTCAACTGCAACTGGAGAGTCTTGAGGAAAGTGTGAGAGACCGATGCAAGAAAGAGTTCACTGGTAAAAATGCTCCTCCTCCCACTGATTATTACTGGGGGTTGTCCCTGGTGTCTGGGCCGATGTTTATCCCTCAATCAACATTACAGAAACAGATTATTTAGTCACTATCACATTGCTGATTGTGGGAATTTGCTGTATGCAAATTGGCTGCTGCGTTTCCTTACATTATAATTATGCCCCTCCCCCACTAGCACCTTGCCATACATTGTTGAATTACTTACAGACTGGTGATTAAGTGCTGCTCATTTAATATCAAATTGTAGTGTTTGCTGTATTCCACATTTATTCTGCATGTGGATTCCCCTCCTCCTTTACCCATGTTTGACCTGAAGGTATTGTAAAATAAATCGAAACAAGATTCAGAACACTTCAAGAGTACTTAACTGGCTGGCTGTAAAATGCTTTGGATGCCCAGTGGTCATGAAAGGTGCTTATATAAATGCAAATTTTTTTCAAAATGCCGTATCATATAAGTAGGTCAGGGGTGTAGAGCCAAACTTTGGGGCGCAGGAGCTCTGAGAAAATGTGGTCATATCATTTCTAAATCTACTAATTATGTTGTTTTCCTATGTATTAATCATCTGAGCCCCCAAACATTGGTTAAAACTATGTTTTTAAAGTGAAAAATAGTAATGCAGCAGGCTTTTTATTTTGAACCATGTGGTATTTTGAATCACTAGTCTTTAGCATAGCTAGAATTTCATTGTGTGACAGTTTAATTATTTAATTCAAGTCTATTAAAAGCATAAAACGCAGAAAACATTACCATCCCCCAGTCAGAAGTAAGTATGTAGAGGGCTACTGCTTTCCTTGATTTATGTTAATGACCTAGACCTGGGTGTACAGGATATGATTTCAAAATTTGAATATGATGCTTGACTTGGTATTGTGAACTGAGGAGGAGGATAATGATAGACTTCAAGAGGGATATCGACAGGCTGGTGGAGTGGGAAGACGTGGCAGATGAAGTTCAATGTAGAGAAGTGTGAAGTGATGCATTATGGTCAGAAGAACGAGGAGAGGTGACATAAAATAAAGGGTACAGTTCCAAAGAAAATACAGGGGCAGAGGGACCTGGGTGTATATGTGCATAAATTATTGAAGGTGGCAGGGCAGTTTGAGAAAGCAATTAATAAGTTATACTCGATCCTGGGTTTTATAAAGAGGGGCACAGAGTACAAAAGTTATGAACTTTCATAAAACGCTGGTTCAGCCTCAATGGGAAGAATACAAAGGGTTTAGAAAGGGTGCAGAAAATATTTACGAGAATGGTTCCAAGGATGAGAGATTTCAATTATGTGGATAGATTTGTGAAGCTGAGGCTCTTCTCCTTGGAGAAGAGAAGGTTGAGATGAGATTTGTTAGACGTGGTCAAAATCATAAGGGGTCCAGATAGGGTAATTGGGGTGAAACTGTTTCTGTCAGCAGAAGGTCAAGAATTCTAAGGTGATTAATGAAAGAACCAGAGGCGATATGAGGGAAAACTTGTTAATGCAGCAAGTGGTTTGGATTTGGAATGCATTGCCTAACATGTGGATTGTGGTTTTCAAAAGGGAACTGGATAATTATCTGAAGAGAGAAGATTTTACAGGGCTACAGGGAAAAGGTCAAGGGGTGGGACTAGCTGTGTTGCTGTTGCAGAGAACTGACACAAAGACAATGTACTGAATGGCCTCCTTCTATGCTGTAACCACTCAATAATTCTAGTATAGATACATTCAAGGAATTTGATAAAAACATGAGAAAGAAAGAAGCTGAAGGCTACCCTGAGTGTGATCAAGAAGGGTGGGAGGAAGCTTGTGTGGAACATAATCACCAACATAGATGAGCTGGGCCAAATGGCCTGTTTCAGTGATGTAAGTTCCATGTAAAGCTGCCAGCAGGGAATACAAGCAATATACTGTGTTTCACATCCTGAGGCCATCACAGAATCTCAGTGCAGAAGAGGCCTTTCAGCCCATCAAGTCTGCATCGACAAGTGAGAAATACCTGACCTCCCTACCTAATCCCATTTACCAGCACTTGGCCCATAGCCTTGAATGTTATGATGTGCCAAGTGCTTATCCAGGTACTTTTTAAAGAATTTGAGGCAATCCACCTCCACCACCCTCCCAGGCAGTGCATTCCAGACTGTCACCACCCTCGGTAAAAAAAAGTTTTTCCTCACATCCCCCCTAAACCTCCTGCTCCTCACCTTGAACTTATATGCCCTCGTGACTGACCCTTCAACTAAGGGGAACAGTTGCTCCCTATCCACCATGTCCATGCCCCTCATAATCTTGTACACCTCGATCAGGTCGCCCCTCAGTTGTCTCTGCTCCAACGAAAACAACCCAAGTCTATCCAACCTCTCTTCATAACTTAAATATTTCATCCCAGGCAACATCCTGGTGAATCTCTTCTGCACCCCCTCCAGTGCAATCACATCCTTCCTATAAGGTGGCGACCAGAACTGCACACAGTACTCCAGCTGTGGCCTCACCAAGGTTCTATACAACTCCAACATGACCTCACTACTTTTGTAATCTATACCTCGATTGATAAAGGCAAGTGTCCCACATGCCTTTTTTACACCCCACTAACATGCCCCTCTGCCATCAGAGATCTGTGGACACACACGTCAAGGTCCCTTTGTTCCTCAGAACTTCCGATTGTCATACCGTTCATTGGAAGTAATTTGACAAGGAAGTATTCGAAGTGTATCACCTCACACTTTTCAGGGTTAGATTCCATCTGCCACTTATCTGCCCATTTGACCATCCTGTCTATATCTTTCTGTAGCCCAAAGCACTCAACCTCACTTTAACCACCCGGGCAATCTTTGTGTCATCTGCAAACTGACTAATCCTACCCCCCACATAGTCATATATGTCATTTATATAAAAGACAAATAATAGGGGACCCAGCACAGATCCCTGTGGTATGCCACTGGACACTGGTTTCCAGTCACTAAAGCATCCCTCTGTCATCACCCTCTGTCTCCTATAACTAAGCCAATTTTGAATTCACCTTATCAAATTACCCTGTACCCCATGTGCATTTGCCTCCTTTATAAGTCTTCCATGTGGGACCTTGTCAAAGGCTTTGGTGAAATCCACATAACTACGTCAACTGCACTACCCTCATCTACACACCTGGTCACCTCCTCAAAAAATTCAATCAAATTTGTTAGGCATGACCTCCCTCTGACAAATCCATGCTGACCATCCCTGATCAAACCTTGTCTCTCCATGTGGAGATAGATTCTTTGCTTCAGAATTTTCTCCAATAATTTCCCTACCACCGATGTGAGACTCTCTGGCTTATCTCTACAACCCTTCTTAAATAGCGAAACCACATTAGCTGTTCTCCAGTCTTCTGGCACCTCCCCCATGACCAGAGAGGAATTAAAAATTTGGGTCAGAGCCCTTGTGATCTCCTCCCTTGCCTCCCTCAGCAGCCTCAGCAGTCTGGGACACAAATCATCAGGACCTGGAGATTTGTCCCCTTTTAAGCCTGTCAATACCTCCAATACCTTGTCACTCCCTATATCAATTTGCTCAAGAACCTCGCAGTCTCTCTCCTTGAGTTCGATACCTTCATCCTCATTTTCTTGGGTGAAGATGGATGTGAAGTATTTGTTCAACACTCTACCGATGTGCTCTGTCTCCTCCCATAGATTGCCCCCTTGGTCCCTAATGGGCCCTACTCTTTCCCTGGCTATCCTCTTCCCATTGATATACTTCTAGAATATCTTGGGATTGTCCCTACTTTTACTAGCCAGAGCTTTCTTATATCCCCTCTTTGCTCTCCTGATTACTTTCTTAAGCTCCATCTTGCACTTTCTGTAGTCCACTAATGCCTCTGCTGATTTGCTTCCCTTGTACCTGCTTAAAGCCTCTCTTTTCCTTCTCATCGTATCTTGAATATCTCTGGTCATCCATGGTTCTCTGGGCTTGTTACTCCTTCCTATCATCCTAGAGGGAACATGTTGAGCCTGTACCCTCCCCATTTCCTTTGTGAATGCCCCCCACTGCTCCTCTGTAGATTTCCCCACAAGTAACTGTTCCCAGTCTACCTTGGCCAGATCCTGCCTTATTTTACTAAACTCTGCTCTCCTCCAATCTGAAACATTTCTTTGCAACTCGTCTATTTCTTTGTCCATAACAAGCTTAAATTGTACCATGTTGTGGTCGCTAACGCTAAAATGCTCCCCCATCACCACCTCACCCACCTGTCTGGCTTCATTCCCCAGAATTAGGTCCAGCACTGCGCCATCCCTTGTTGGACCCTCTACATATTGACCTAAAAAGTTCCCCTGTACACATTTCAAGAAATCCGCTCCATCCAAGTCATTAACACTATGTCTATCCCAATTAATGTTGGGAAAGTTGAAATCATTTAATTATAATTACCCTATTGTTATTGTTTTTACATACCTCTGCAAATTGTGCACATATCTGCTCCTCAATTTCTGGCTGACTATCTGGGGGTCTGTAATAAACACCTAAAAATGTGGCTGCCCTTTTTTTTATTCCTAAGCTCTGCTCACAAAGCTTCATTCGATGCCCCCTCCAAGATATTATCTCTCCTTACTGCAGTAACTGATTCCTTAACTAATAATGCAATGCCTCCTCCTCTTTTACCTCCTCCCCTGTTTCGCCTGAAGATTCTATATCCTGGAATGTAGAGCTACCAATCCTGCCCCTCCCTCAACCACGTCTCAGTGATGGCAACTATATCACAATTCCACAAGTCAATCCTCATCCTTAACTCATCCATTTTACCTGTATTACTCCTTTCATTAAAGTAGAGGCTATCCAGCCTTGCCTTACTCCCTTGAAACTTAGTGCAACTGTACTTCCTCTGACTTGATTGTTTTACTGTATTATAATATGTCCCTATTTGGCTAACATTCAGTGTGCCCTCCCCCTGCCGAATTAGTTTAAACTCATCTCAACAGCACTAACAAACCCGCCTGCAAGGATGTTAGTCTCGCTCTTGTTCAGATGTAGATCATCCTGCTTGTATAGGTCTCACCTTCCCTAGAAACGGTCCCAGTGATCCAGGAATCTAAAACCTCCCTCCTGCACCAACTCTTAAGCCACGTATTCATCTGCACTATTCTATTTCTGAGCTCGCACTGAGAGTAATCCAGAGATTACAACCTGTGAGGTCTTGCATTTTAGTCTACTGCCTAACTCCCTGAATTCTTGATGCAGGACCTCATCCCTCTTTCTACCTATGTCATTGGTACCAACATGTACCATGACTTCTGCCTTATCACCCTCTCCCTTCAGGATGTCCTGCAGCCGTTCAGTGACATCCCGGACCCTGGCATCAGGGAGGCAACACACCATCCTGGAGTACGTTGATGGCCACAGTAGCGCCTATCTGTTCCCCTGACTATAGAATCCCCTATTACAATTGCTCTTCCTCCCCTCCTGTACAGACAAGCTGTTCATGGTGCCAGAAGGTTGGCTCTGTCTGCACTCCTTGGAGGAACCAGTGCCCTCATCAGCCTCCAAATTGGAATACCGATTTGTGAGCGGGACCCCAGGGGACTCTGGAACTACCTGCCCGTTTCTCTTGGACTGCTTGGTGGTCAGCTGCGGTGTGACCACTTCTCTAAATGTGCTATCCACGATACTCTCAGAAACACAGTTGCTCCACAGTGTCCCCAGCTGCCATTCCAGCTCTGAAACCTGAGCTTCCAGGAGCTGCAGCTGGACACACTTCCTGCACACATGCTAGTCCCGTGCACTGGAAATGTTCTCTGCTTCCCACATGGAGCACGAGGAGCACACCAAGGCTTTGAGTTCTCCTGCCATGACTTATCACTTTAAATTAAACCTTTTAAATCAATTACTCTAGGGCCCTTCTTTCCTGATCCTCGTTACTACAGAATATACAAACTAAAAACCACAAAAAGACCTTAAACTATAAGCGATACAAATAGTAAATACTTACCTGACCTTACCCACTACTTACTAGTCATTCTTTTCCCTTGTTGCCTCTACTGCTGCAGCAGGGCAAGACCACTCTCTCTGAAGATTTAAGAAGTTGGATAGCAAAGAAAAAATGCAGAGAGCACCTCTTCTTCTATGCACCGAATTCCCACTGTGCACCTATTTGCCAATACCCACACTCACTCTGCCTATGTCTCACTCACGATGACGTCTCTCCCCTGTTCGTGTGCAAGCACACTAGTGTGCTTCTAAATAGTCCCTTTCTTGACTAGAGCTGAGGTGAACTGTGATGACTCTCACTAGTTAAGCTTCAAATAGTAATCAACACCTATTCAGGCCCTAATGAAGCTTCAGGTGATTGACAGTTAATTGTCAGTCAGCTGAGTCAGCTACCTCACCAAACTTTTAACTAGACTACTGAACCCAGGCTCCGGATTCACAGCCACGTCATGAGCTCTGGACTTGTTGTTAAACTCTAACTGTTTGGCCCAAATTCGAACTCCAGGAACTAGTAGCCAAATTGCCCTCACATAATAACGCAGGTGGAAATCACTTGACATGGCCCCTGCATCACAAGTCATGCAGCCCCACGTGGTTGCGAGTGGATTTCCCTCCAGTTGTGATTGTTGCCATCAATAAGCCAAATCCCCCTGCATGTGTTACTCCTAGAAACAAGTTGCTTCAATATTGGAGGCAGTGAGGATTAAAATCAATACCAAATTTACAGATTGAAAATCCAGTCAGGCAATGAATGGAGTGGATTCCAGAGATCAGTGGAAAGAAAAATCAAGTGTCGCATGTAAGATCATTATAAATAGGAGCAGGAATAGGCCATTTGTTCCATTTGATCATGCTTTGCCATTCAATAAAATCATGGCCGATCTGATTGTGGCTTTAAATCCATTTCTTGCCTTCCCCCCGCCCCCCAACTCCACTGGCCCCCCCACCTCCAACTCCACATAATCCATGACTCCCTTGTCGATCAAAAATCTGTAACTCAGCTCAACTAATTGACCTCCACTGTTCTCTGTGAAGAAGAATTCTAAACACTAACAATTGAGAAGAAATTCCCCCCTCTCTCCGTCTTAAATTGGAAACCCCTATCTTTAAATTGTGTCCCCCAGTTCTATATTGCCCCACAAAAGGAAACATCTACTCTTGGAAATTGACAAGCAAGACATTCACCCTAACCTTAACACTCAGGTGCCAAGAGGGTGGCACACCACCACCTCCACAAGGATAATTAGGGCAATAAATGCTGGAATATAAACAAAGGGCTGGAAAAACTCAGCAAGTCTGGCAGCATCTGTGGAGAGAGAAAGAGAATTAACATTTTGACCAAAGTGGGTTGTCTTCAGAATAAATGCTGCCCTTGCCAGCGATGCCCATATCCCATGAAAGAATAGAGTTCTAACAAAGCACTGTGAGGTCACATCGAGGGGATTGGGTTTCAGTTGCCTTATTATAGAAAGGTTATTAAATATTATGTTTTTTTTATTTGTTCATGGGATGTGGCCAGCATTTATTGCCTATCCCTAAGTTCCTTTGAGAAGGTTTTGATGAACTGCCTCCTTGAACTGCTGTAGTCCATAAGGTGCAGGTACACCCACAGTGCTGTTAGGAGGGGGTTGTAGGATTTTGACCTAGTGACAGTGAAGGAATGGCAATATCGTTCCAAGTCTGGAATGAGAGTGGTTTGGAAGGGAACTTCCAGATAGTGGTGTTCCCATGTGTCTGCTGCCCTTGTCCTTCTAGATGGTAGCATTCGTGGGCTTTGAAGGTGTTGCCTAAGTAGGCTTGATGAGTTGCTGCAGTGCATTTTGTAGATGGTACACATTACTGCCACTGTGTGTCAGTGGTGGAGGGAGTGAATGTTTGTGGATGGGGTGCCAGTCAAGTGGGCTGCTTTGTCCTGGATGGCGTCAAGCTTCTTGAGTGTTGTTGGGGCTGCACTCATCCAGGCAAGTGGGGAATATTCCATCACAATTCTGACTCGTGCCTTGTAGATGGTGGACAGGCTTTGGGGAGTCAGGAGGTGAGTTACTCACTGCAGGATTCCTAGCCTCTGACTTGCTCTTGTAGCCACAGTATTTATATGGCTATTCCAGTTCAATTTCTAGTCAATGGTAACCCCCAAGATGTTGATGGTGGGGGATTCAGCAATGGTAATGTTATTGAATATCTAGGGGCGATGGTTAAATTCTCTCTTGTTGGAGATGATCATTGCCTGGCACTTGTGTGATGCCAATGTTACTTGCCACTTGTCAGCCCAAGTCTGGAGATTGTCCAGGTCTCGCATATAAAACTAAATAAAGGTTATTAAATTTATTAAACTCTTAAGAAAGCACTGTGGGCCACATTGAGAGGATAGGTCACAGCTTTGGCTGCCATACTAAATAAAGATTATCAAATATTATATATAATTATATAAGGATAATCTCTAACACCAAAGGAAGGGATTAAAGGCTGTGTATAATGAGCTGACACCCACCCTGTATGGTGACTGACTCCAGATGGTAGCTCCTTGATTAGGTTAGTGGAGGTAGTGAAGGAGTTCAGGAGGGAGAGGCCAGGCTGGAAGAAGTCCCCGGGCAGGGCCTGCAGCTGGTTCCCAGGCACACTGAGGCTGCTAAGGTGGAGGCAGTGGCGGAGGTTTGGGGTTGGCGGGGGTGGGGAGCTGGCTCGGACGTTTAGCACTCATGGCCAGGCTGCTCAGCTTCTCCAGGAGGCCCAGGCTGTCTGGCAGGGAGCTGAGCTCATTCCTGAATGCATCGTAGATCTGCAGGGACTGCAAGTACCCCAGCTTGACGTGGAGGACAGCTAGCCAGTTTCAGCTGAGCACCAGGCTCCGGAGCTGGCTCAGGCTGCACAGTTCAGGTGGCAGCTGCTTCAGGCAAGCCCCCAACTCCAGGTGATTGAACATCAGCATCCAGTACAGCTCAGGGTCCAGGCCACCCTCCTGGAACTGCTTCTCCATCTCCAGACATTGCAGCACCTGCTTCTGCCACCTCTTGGACAGAGCCGGCTGGACCTCCAGCCACATTGCCCTGACCACAGCTGCCGTCTCAACTGGACATGGAGCAACAGATCAATGGCCAATCAGCAAAGGACAGTTTGCCATCCAGCAGTGCTCAGGAGGTGCTGGAGCACCCCTCCAACATCGCTACACCCCTGAAGCAGGTCAAGATAATTACCTGTTCAGTGCCATTTAAAAACAATTAACCATAAAATAAACTCCAGCCATGCCATGCATTTGGTGTCCTCCAGTGCTGCAAATAGATCATTCCAGATGGGTTGTAAATACATTCATACATATAACATATTGAAAGCATCCAACCAGTACGATGTAAAGAAAAGTTTTTAACACTTCCTCTTCTTTTCATGTATTATTGCTCACGAGGATTTTTAACCATTTGCATCAACACTGATTTTTGGATGTGTTGCTTTTTAAGTGAAGTTACTAGGTAGCAAATGACAAGAGAAACCAATATTCAATAACTTATTTGAAATAAATTGGATGATCTGTTGCTCTTTTTTTAAAAAAAACATTTTTTTTCAGATTTGGTGACTGAAATGGAGGACCATTCAAATGACCTGAATGATGTGGGCATCCCATTTCTGGATTATAAAACCTACACGGACCGTGTCTTTTTCTTACCATCAAAGGATGGAGAAAATGATGTCATGATAACTGGTAAACTGGACATTCCAGAGGCAAGACGGCAATCAGTAGAGTTAGCTCTTAACCAGTTTTCGAACTTACTGAACAGCAAATCTTTCTTGATTGACGTAAGTCTAATTTGAGCTAAAGTCAATTAATTTGGGTGGAAAGAATGAGGACCTGTTATACATTACTTTTAGAAGTAGATAATTAAAGTTGGATAGTAACATCAATGCCATAATATTTAGTTCAAGTGCACTATTTAGTGCAAGGTCAGAGTTATACCTTTTCAGTAAAATTATTTTTGGTTACTGGGTTAGCGACAAGCTCTGTGGCCCTCAATTTAAAAAAACCAAAAGTTTTCAGTGGATTTTCACTATGTTGTGTCACATGCTCTTTTCAAGACCAGGGAACTGTGTTTTCTTTCTATTGATTAAATGGGATTGGTTTTAATTCTCAGCTGTTTGACCAATTCGGCTGGAGGCTAGGGTCTCATTAATATAGTCAGTGACCTGCAGCCTCCAAAAGGATGCATTGCTGCAGCTTGCCAACTCTAGGATATCACAGTATCGTAAGACTGAGAGAACAATATAGCCAGCAGAGAGGTTGATCCACAGTGGCAGCAGCCCACATAATCCCTTTGGAGTCCAAAGGAGCACTTCTCATGTGGAAAGGTTGGACAGGTTGGGCCTGTATCCATTGGAATTTAGAAAAATGAGAGGTGATCTTATTGAAACATATAAGATCCTGAGGGGATTTGACAGAATGGGTGCTGAAAGGATGTTTTCCCTTATGGGAGAGACCAGAACTAGGGGACACAGTTTTAAAAGAGGGCCTCCTATTTAAGGTGGAGATGAAGAGAATTTTTTTTCGCTTGGAGGATCGAGTCTGTGGAACCCTTCTTCCCCCAGAGTGCGATAGAGGCAGGGTCATTGAATATTTTTAAGGCAAAGGTAGATAGCTTCTTGACTAACAAGGGAGTCAAAGGGTATTGGAAGGGGTGGGGTAGGCAGGAAAGTGGCATTTTGGCCACAATCAGATCAGCCATGATTTTATTGTATGGCAGAGCAGGCTCTAAGGAGGCAAATGGACCATTCCTGCTTCTAAGTTGTATGTTCATTCTGGTTCTGAAGGGGCCTGACAGGGTAGAAACTGAGGGGTTGTTTCCGCTGGTTGGGGAATCTAAAACACAAGGGAACAGTCTCAGGATAAAGGAACAATCAATTAGGACAGAGATGAGAAGAAATTTGTTGACGTTTCGAGTCCTCATGACCCTTCAACAGAACTAGGTGAATCCAAGGAAGGGGTGAAATATAAGCTGGTTTAAGGTGTGTGTGTGTGTGTGTGTGTGTGTGTGTGTGTGTGTGTGTGTGTGTGTGTGTGTGTGTGTGTGTGTGTGTGTGTGTGTGTGTGTGTGTGTGTGTGTGTGTGTGTGTGTGTGTGTGTGTGTGTGTGTGTGTGTGTGTGTGTGTGTGTGTGTTGGGGGTGGGAGGGGGTGCGTGGTGGAGAAGTGGAGGGGGGTGGTGTGGTTGTAGGGACAGACAAGCAGTGATAGAAGCAGATCATCAAAATATGTCACAGACAACAGAACAAAAGAACACATAGGTGTTGAAGTTGGGGATATTATCTAAACGAATGTGCTAATTAAGAATGGATGGTAGGGCACTCAAGTTATAGCTCCCTTCCTTGACCTCTCTGTCTCAATCTCTGGTGATAAACTGTCCACCAATATCCATTACAAGCCGCCCAACTCCCACAGCTACCTCGACTACAGCTCCTCTCACCCCACTTCCTGTAAGGACTCCATCCCATTCTCTCAGTTCCTTCGCCTCCGTCGCATCTGTTCCGATAATGCTACCTTCAAAAACAGTTCCTCTGACATGTCCTCCTTCTTCCTTAACCGAGGCTTTCCACCCACAGTCGTTGACAGGGCCCTCAACCGTGTCCGGCCCATCTCCCGCGCATCTGCCCTCACACCTTCTCCTCCCTCCCAGAAACATGATAGGGTCCCCCTTGTCATCACCCCACCAGCCTCCGCATTCAAAGGATCATCCTCCGCCGTTTCCACCAACTACAGCATGATGCCACCACCAAACACATCTTCCCTTCACCCCCCCTATCGGCATTCCATAGGGATCGTTCCCTCCGGGACACCCTGGTCCACTCCTCCATCACCCCCTACTCCTCCCCATGCCCACGCAAAAAATGTAACACCTGCCCCTTCACTTCCTCTCTCCTCACCGTCCAAGGGCCCAAACACTCCTTTCAAGTGAAGCAGCATTTCACTTGCATTTCCCCCAACTTAGTCTACTGCATTCGTTGCTCCCAATGTGGTCGTCTCTACATTGGAGAGACCAAACGTAAACTGGGCGACCGCTTTGCAGAACACCTGCGGTCTGTCCGCAAGAATAACCCAAACCTCCCTGTCGCTTGCTATTTTAACACTCCACCCTGCTCTCTTGCCCACATGTCTGCCCTTGGCTTGCTGCATTGTTCCAGTGAAGCCCAACGCAAACTGGAGGAACAGGACCTCATCTTCTGACTAGGCACTTTACAGCCTTCCAGACTGAATATTGAATTTGACAACTTTAGGTCTTGAACTCCCTCCTCCATCCCCACCCCCTTTCTGTTTCTTCCCCCTTCCTTTTGTTTTTTCCAATAAATTAGATAGATTTTTCTTTTCCCACCTATTTCCATTATTTTTAAATATTTTAAAATCTTTTATGCTTCCCCCCACCCCCAAAAGAGCTATACCTTGAGTGCCCTACCATCCATTCTTAATTAGCACATTCGTTTAGATAATATCACCAACTTCAACACCTATGTGCTCTTTTGTTCTGTTGTCTGTGACATCTTTTGATGATCTGCTTCTATCACTGCTTGTTTGTCTCTACAACCACACCACCCCCTCCACTTCTCCCACTTCTCCCTCTTCCGCCACCCCCCCGCCCACACACACACACACACACACACACACACATAGCTTAAACCAGCTTATATTTCACCTCTTCCTTGGATTCACCTAGTTCTGTTGAAGGGTCATGAGGACTCGAAACGTCAACTCTTTTCTTCTCTGCCGATGCTGCCAGACCTGCTGAGTTTTTCCAGGTTATTCTGTTTTTGTTTTGGATTTCCAGCATCCGCAGTTTTTTTGTTTTTATTTTTATTTATGAGAAGAAATTTCTTCATAAAAAGGGTGTGAATCCTTCAAATTGTCTACTCAAGGGTGGGTGCTCCATCATTGAATGCATTTAAGGCTGGGATAGAATTTTGGTCTCAGGGAATAATGGAATATGAGGCGTGGGTGGGAAAGTGGAGTTGAAGCGCAAAGATCAGCCTTGATCGTATTGAATGGAGGAGCAGGCTTGATGGGTCAGATGCTCTACTGCTGCTCCAATCTGTGTTTTTACATTCCTCCGGATATAATATGCGTTTTTTTGTGTTTCTATTATACTGCCCAGTTGTCTTTCAGAATTGCAATCGGAGTCCTAGGTATGCCATTGGACCTTGATTTGTGTAGAAAGGCTTAACTGCCTGAAACAAGCAGGAGCTCCGGCTGCTCAATGCTACTGGGCCATTATTGGGGCTGCCACACCATTCACACCAAGCAGCCCATTGAAACCTACTCCCATGCCTTGAGAACTAGCAGTAGTTTATTTATTACCTCAGTAAGTTAGAGTGGCTGAGGAAACTGAGTGCTGCAGGAGTTTGTTGCTCTGCCCTTCATCTCTGGATCTAACTTGAATTTTTCCCAGATTGATGGGATGAAAATTTCTCTTCTATCCTGACAGTAAGTCCTCCATGAACTGAGATTGGACATTTTCAACTTGGCTCCGAGTGAATTTGAGCCCACAGCACAAACCTAGCTCTAATTTATCACTACTTGAAAGAGAATCGGTGATCTCTGAGACACCATAAAAAAGGCTGCTGTGGATAGTGGACAGATTCACAGCCCAACAATGGGGGGGTGGTTTAATTTGAGGCGCATCATTGAGTAGAGTAGATTAAACTTTAGTCAGTGTTAACTGTGATCTGTGGGTATTTCATTTTGAGATTACATGATAAAACTGGAAAAACTGCTTAATTCCCCAGCACGAGCATCTTTAAGTGCAAAATACAACTTTGACAAACTTAATTGTTCAAAGTCGCCCCAGATGGCTCAAGTAAGTTGCTGATCCATTTGTAACAGGAACATCCCATCTTCACTCCCCAGTCTGTACTTGAGGAAGGTAACAAGGGACACTAGACAAATGACCTAACTTAGGGAAGGGAAAATCACCAGGTTCCCCTGTTTCTGATTATTATCTTTATCTGTTGTCCATGTATCCCCCCCCCCCCCCCCCGCCCACTACCCCACGCACATGAATAATTTGTCTGCGTTTGCTGTCGAGCTGATGCCAGTCAACATTTTGCAAAGTAGCTTAGGATGATCGGTGGAAACTCTTCCCCACAGGGAGTTGATGAGAGATTTTTTCCCCTGGATTTTACCTGGGGAATGCTAAGTTTTCAGATGCAGAGCAAAGCCAAAAGAGGCAGCGACCTTTTTATGCCCCATCTCCATGCCCTTTGCATTGTTGTAGGATTTCTGGTGCAGGAATGCTTACTCCCACAACAGGCACCAGCAAGCAAGTGAGGTACGAGTGAAATAACTGTGCCTTCTCTTATTTTTCTGTTTGAACATAAGATGTGTACATATTAGGAAGAGTGCCAGTGCCCAGAATAAGTTGGCCTTATGCCTATTCCTGCACAGATTACAGAATGAAGACAATTGAGGACTTGAACAGTACCTACTATAGATCTTCAAACTTGCATATTTGTTGTGGGATTTGGAGGTCTGCAGCAATGGCTAACAATCCATTCCTGTTTTCCTACCAATGGGCTGTTCTAAACCTGGAGAATGCTTGGTCTAGTGTGTTAGGTATTGTGACCTAACCCATAAATTTGGCAGGTTCAGGTTATTAGGTGTGCTCCACGCAAATGGCACCCAGGTGTAAAAGGAGGAGAAATGACTTCTAGCGCCTTCAGAAAAGGGGGATAAATTGAAGGGAGTGAGGAGAAATTGGCTTCCATTAACCAGAAATTGGAGTTGTAAAAATCTGCAAATAATTGGTGGAAAATTTCTGTCATACAAACATACAGTGTCATAAATGCCCCAGCTAATGCAATATTTACTGAACATAGAACAGAAATGTAATATATCAAACACACTTTGCATTGTTGATTGCTTTTTTTAGTGAGCTTTACTTTTATTCAGTTTTAATGTGGGCATTGGATCCAATGGAATTTGGGCTGTTATGCAGTGAAGCAGCCCAATGTGCCATGTTGCTGTAGTCTCCTGTTGTTTTCGTTCCAATGCTTAATTGTATTTTCTCCTCCATATCCACACTTACTTCCTTGCCAATGAGTATGAAATTGCCCAACTAAAACAGTATCAGTGCCTCCCGCTGGTAAATGGTACGAAAGGTATCTCCATTTTCCCATCACGAGCTGCCTTTTCCTTCTGCTCCAGTGAGGATTGATGAAATCTGGAACCTGTCTCAGTCAGCAAACCAGAATCTAGTTTCTAGGGATTTGTACCTTCATTTAACATCTTACTAATGAAACTCAATATTCATTTGAATAGTTTATCCACACACTGGAGAGTCAGAGAGATTTCTCGGCAAGAGAGAAAGTTTACTTTGCATCCTTGCTGACTATTGCTCTGCATGGAAAGCTGGAATACTACACTGACATCATGAGGACACTGCTGTTGGAGCTCATGGAACAATATGTTGCTAAAAACCCAAAGCTCATGCTCAGAAGGTATGTAAGGCTTGCACTTCAAGCAAAACATTTCTATTATTAGAAAACCTTAACTAAATTGCCAAAATAAGGCAACCTGTCCTCATAATTTAATCCTTCAAACCAATGGCATAATCTTGGTGAATCTGCACTTTATCCCTCCAAGGTCAATATATCTTTGAGGTTCAGTGCTGACTGCAGTACTCCAGGAGAGATCTGACCGAGGCTCTGCACAAATGAAACATCATCTCTTCACTTTTGATTTCCAATCTCTGAGCAAAAACCAACACTTCATTAGCTTTTTTAATCACACAGTAGTTTTTATTGATAAATATCCAAATCCCTTCATTCTCTGCAGCTAGATCACAATGCTGGTATGGGGTTCACAACCTTTTGAGGCGTTAGCCTTTTTTAAGAATCTCTTTACAGGACTGAAGCTTCCACTGTGTTTTGCCAGCATTTTCTGTTTAACTTCAGACCTGCTCTGCAGGCTTCCCGTGTTTTTACAGAAAATGCTGGAAAAACTCAGCAGGTCTGACAGCATCTGTGGAGAGAAAGACAGACTCTGAAGAGTCATATGGACTTCAAATGTTAACTCTGTTTCTCTCTCCACAGATGCTGTCAGACCTGCTGAGTTTTTCCAGCATTTTTTGTTTTTATTTCAGTTTTCCAGCATCTGCAGTATTTTGCCTTATTTCCATGTTATTAGTCTTTTTAAAAATTATCTTGTACCTTGGTGAACTGAACAACTTCACACCTTCCTTTGTCTATTTAATGTGTTAAATTTCATGCACACATCTTTGACTGAGATTTTTCTTTGCGTTGCATGTCACCTTCCTGATTTTCTTGTAAGCAGATTTTAGTCAGTCTTTAACTGACCAATTTCATTTTGGAGTATTTTTGCAATTTTGGTTCAGATTCTCAACATGCAGTGTCTTTTGTCTTGTGTTAAAATGTGTATACATTTGTTTTACTGTAATCAACTATAGTCATTTGATGAATTCGGATGCAAGATTGAACACAATCGAGCACAGAAAGGATTATGAAGTTGGTTTTGGAATGAAATGTGAACTTTGTCACTTTTTTCTGTTAGATGTGAAACTGTTGTGGAGCGAATGCTTTCAAACTGGATGTCTATCTGCCTGTACCAGTTTCTGAAGGTAACTCCCAACTATTTGTGTACACTTGGTTCTGGCTGCATTTTCATGTTGTCCCAATCAGTGACTGAAGGGTTTACTTCCATTTGTAAAATTCAGGATTCTGCTGGTGAGCCACTGTACAGGCTATTCAAAGGGCTTAAGCACCAAGTAGAGAAAGGACCTGTCGATGCAGAACTAAAAAAGGCAAAATACACACTAAATGACACAGGATTATTGGGAGAGGATGTAGAATATCATGTACTGGTAAGTCTGCAATCTCTCACTGACTTATTAAAATGATTATTACAGTTTTATGAAGGAGAGATTAGCAAACTTTTTCTCTTCCCCCTTTCCTGACCAATATATTTTGGGTGCATTTCTGGCACTGGTTGTTGTGGATAGCTTTAGTTCCCAAGCACGCCTTTAGTTGAGCTATGGAAACTCAGTACATGCAAGGGATCAAACCTTTCTGGAAACTTCTGGATCTGAATGGCTCAGTATTTGCTGGACTAACTTGCTAAACACTGGCAAAAGCAAAAATTAATTTAAAACTTGGATTTGTCCTGAATGTTAACTAAATAAATAAACAATCTTAATCAATGGAGGTTGGTTAGGAGTTTGAATGCGGCATTGTTCCCTCCTGTCAACATCTTGAAATGAATGCGACTCATTAGTACCCTAAGGAACAATTGACTATAATTAATAGGACATTGCAGGTACAATTCTCATTTAGAAACTTTTATTTTGGAATTTTCTTTAGAGACACACAGATTTATCAGTGTTCATTCATTTTGATATCTGCACAAGAATAGAAAGGTCAAGCCAATCAATAAATTGGGGTAGGGAAGACGCATCCTTTCATAAATAGGCAGAGCTAAGGGGGATCAACAAGTTTAAGATGGATTATATTTTAAGTTACTTGAAGAATCTTAATGTCTATTGCTATGATACCCGTGGATACTGGTAACTTTTAAAAAGGAAATTAAATTTCCAGTAACTGATTCAGAGGATCGTTCTTTACAGGAACCAGTCCAAAGTTACTCTCAGATTCCATCAGGCTTACTTTTGCCCATTTCGCTGAGTTGTAATGTCCTGTGACTGTCAAAGGTCCTTTCTCTCAGTCTTCTAAGAAATCCCAAACTGACCTTCATTAGCACAGCTCACTCTGTTGACTTCTTCCCCCATCCATGCCAGGATGAATCTTCCAGTGTCCTTAAATTTCCATGGATTCCATCTCTTCAACCATAGAACTCCTCTCACCTGCATTCTGTTTGGTAGCAAACAGAGAAACAACAGCCTTTTAACTCAGCTGACTGCAGTGGCAGTTGTTGCTGTCTCTCTCTCCCCCCCAGGACATTGATTTTTAAAAAATCAGTCTGCCTGAGAGTCTAGCCATGGCAAGGCCAGCTGCGTTGTCCTTTGCTTTCAGATGCTAAACCTGCCATGTGGATTTCAGTAGAACTTGACATGGGTCCCCTGTCCCTTTGGTAACCAGGTGACATTGGCGTATCGCTGGGCAGAACTAGCAGGAGGTCACATGCTCCTTTTTCATTACGCCACTTCACCTTGAATTAAAACACAGCCATCTTAAAAACCCTTTCATTCGTAACACAACCTAAGTATACACTCAAGTGTTGATTCAATTGCAGTTTTAATGAGAGAGCACCTTCCAGATTCCTTAGAGTTAGAGACTCGTTTCTGGATTGGTTCTAAATCCAAGCTGAACTTAGTG
This sequence comes from Carcharodon carcharias, assembly GCF_017639515.1. Classification (NCBI taxonomy): domain Eukaryota; kingdom Metazoa; phylum Chordata; class Chondrichthyes; order Lamniformes; family Lamnidae; genus Carcharodon; species Carcharodon carcharias. The sequence continues at coordinate 121,279,147 of NC_054479.1, read as the reverse complement.
CCCCAAATTGTTGCAACGTTTGGAATTGTTATGGAGAACGGGAGTGCTAAATTTTCTAAACCAAACATAGAATAACAAAGGGCATCTGTGCTAAAAGCAGATTATGCAATTTTGTGGAAATGTTTGTTCATTTTACTTTTTCTTTTGTTTCTTGCCAGACTTTGAATGTAATTGTACAAGAGGATGCTGGAGAATCTATGCCAGTAAAGGTTCTGAGCTGTGACAGTATAACCCAAGTTAAAGAGAAAATTCTTGACCAAGTGTACAGAAATATTCCTTTTTCGCAAAGGCCTAAGCTAGATAGTGTTGTTCTTGGTGAGTCATTATTTATCATATTTACTAACTATCCTTCTCTGCATCACCCCCTCCCTGGCTGATTGTTTTCCTGCTCCTCATCCCTTATTCCACACTCTTGATTTCTTCTTACAGTCTTAATCTCTTCTTAATCTCTGTCAACAACCTTCTGCTCCCCCCATCACTGACCCCACCCCAAACTTCCACCTGTTTGCACCATACCCATGCCTCCCTAAACCAACAACTGTGCCAGGGACTGTTCACACACACCCCCTATTGCAACTTTCTGCTGCCAGATACCCACCCCTGCTGACTGATCAGGTATTGATCCTGTCCAGGTGTTGGGTGCTACCTGCATTGTTTTGTTTAAATATGACCCTGCTGTTAGGTTTGGCAGGCCCTTCACATCCTGGCCTTGGTAGGTTATTTGTCTGCTACTGGATTTCCCTCACCTTGCTTTCCAATTGATTTTGAGGCCATAATATTTGTTGAGAGCCATTTGTTTCTGTAAGCAAGAGAAAGCGTTCAGTTCTTTTCTCCTAACCTGCCCACAGAATGGCGTCCAGGTTCTACTGGTCAAATCCTTTCAGATCTGGATGTCACATCAGAAAGAGAAGGAAAATGGAGACGTTTAAACACATTAAAACATTATAATGTGAGTAGTGTATGCCTTTTCTGTATAAAACTTATAACATTTCTGCCTTTCAGAATGTGAATTTAAAAAAGGTCAAGTATTATTAGACAACTGTATAAATAAATACACGTACAAAGTTTACCCAGCTTTCAAATATACACTTACCTAGCCTTTGACTGTTATATCTACTGTGACTAAATTTGCACCTTGATACTGAATTTTGAAGAGGGCATTGATTTTATGTATGTGGAGAAGCAAAAATGCAATATTCTTGTAGCATTCTATCACATTCAATGTTTTTGCAAGAATGACACATGAGTACAGGTTGCAACATTTTATTCAGGTGTTTTGCAAAGCAAAGTTTTATTAACTACTTGCTGAAAAAATTCCCATTAATCCTTGGATAGCAGCAATAAACACCTGAGTCCAAGCTCAGCAAATTGGGAAGGTCTTGAGGTCAGGTATTTCAGACCCCTAGAAGTAATATCAACCCACGGTACTGTGTTAGAATTTAAAAGTCATGTCACAAAGACTTTTTTAAGTTTAATGAACATCTTTGCAGGATGTAAACATTAAAAAAGTTATATTAATTAAAATCATTTTTACAGTTGGTGAAACACTAGGGAGGTAGTAATGATGGGTGAAACACACACAGCTGTTGCTCTCATTTGTTGTTGTAGTTTAGCCATCATATATACCATGAGTTCAAAATCTTAAATCATTTTTCAAACTCATTTTCAAATAATGATGTGAATCTGATTAACTTTAATAAATCAAAGTCCAGTCTGCAGGGTGAGATTGATCTACTTGAATTTGTAGGACCGAGCTAGCTAGCCTGCTTTCATTTGTATTTGCTTTGCATGGTAAACGGTAAACTGAATGCAGCCTGAGGCAAAAATACTGCTGAATGCCTGCAGCCCAAGTGGTTCTCCAGCCCCTGTGCAAATTCTGAACTGTTGATCAGCTTGAATTGTACATGTCACAGCTTGTTTTTCCATCCCTAAAGAACAGTTTGGAGCATGGCCTCAGCTCCCTGGCAGCCTTCAGATGTTTCACTGCTCTGCACCACATCATTAAACGGAACTGAGGAGTGCTGCTGTGCCTGAAAACTTAAAAATAAATAGTTGTTTCACAGTGAGCTGCAACTCATAGTACACAATACCTCTTGCTAAATCAATGGAGAAACTAAATTTGTGTTTTTCAAATCTATTAATTTTACTGCTTTTTAATCCCAACGTGAACCCCTGACATTGTGCAGCATTCTTTGACCCACTGTGGCATCAGTTAAGGCTTAAGGGCAGGATGTTCCACTGCCGGGATCATTGGTCCAGACGAAAGTCAATGGATTTTTGGCTGGGCCGCTGAATCTCTTGTGGTGGATCCTGCCATGACTGGGCGGGAAAATCCCGGCCTAAGCTCCTGGAAATGGACAGTAGTAACTGATTTTCAGCAGTCTCTACTCCTGGTGGTGAATATATTGGCCTAGACTTCCTACAGATCCCACCACACTCCCCTTCCCTTCTATCTGCCCTGGACACAAGTGTACCTCTGACCATAGTGGTCGTTCCAACCGGTCATTTAAATTCCTTAGTCTTTGCCAGAGAGCTCTGTTCAAATAGGGATACAGTTTAGCTGCAGCAGAACACCAAAGCAGCTGCATTAGGCAATGCAAGAACATTGTATATCTGGGCTTGATGGACATTCCTGGTGTTCAGCATTCAAAAAGCACAAAATGTGTGGAGGGTCACATTGGAGGACTTAGTTCCTCAGCTAGTTAGGTCCCACAACTTCAAGTAGATCAATCTCACCCAACAGACTAATTTTAATAAATCAAAGTCCAGTCTGACTCTCTCGATTATTTGCAAATAGGTTTGAAAAACTTGGAGTTTTTTGAAGAGGTAGCAGAAAGGGTCAATGAAGGTAGTGCTGTTGATGTGGTGTACATGGACTTTCAAAAGCATTCGATACAGCGCCACACAACAGATGTGAGAAACGTTATAGCTCATGGAATAAAAGGGATAGTAGCAACGTGGATACAAAATTGGTTGAGTAATAGGAAACAGAGGGTAATGGTTAATGGATATTTTTCAGGCTGGAGGAAGGTTTGTAGTGATGTTCCCCAGGAGTCTGTATTGGGGCCCTTGCTTTTACATAGAAACATAGAAAATAGGAGCAGGAGTAGGCCATTTGGCCCTTTGAGCTTGCTCCGCCTTTCATTATGATCATGGCTGATCATCTAACTCAATAGCCTGCTCTTGTTTTCTCCCCATATCCTTTGATCCCTTTCGCCCCGAGAACTATATCTAACTCCTTTTTGAAAACATACAATGTTTTGGCCTCAACTACTTTCTGTGGTAGCGAATTCCACAGGCTCACCACTCTCTGGGTGAAGAAATTTCTCATCTCAGTCCTAAATGGTCTACCCCATATCCTCAGACTGTGACCCCTGGTTATGGACTCCCCCACCATTGAGAACATCCTTCCTGTATCTACCCTGTCTAGTCCAGTTAGAATTTTGTAGATTTCTATGAGATCCTCCCTCGTTCTTCTGAACTCCAGCGAATATAATCTTAACCGACTCAATCTCTCCTCATTTGTCAGTCCCGTCAATCCAGGAATCAGTCGGGTAAACCTTTGCTGCACTCCCTCTATAGCAAGAACATCCTTTCTCAGATAAGGAGACCAAAACTACACACACTATTCCAAGTGTGGTCTCACCAAGGCCATATATAATTGCAGCAAGACATCCCTGCTCCTATACTCAAATCCCCTTGCTATGAAGGCCAACATACCATTTGCCGGCCTTTACCGCCTGTTGCACCTGCATGCTTACCTTCAGCGATTGGTGTACATGGACACCCAGGTCTCGTTGCACATTCTCCCCTCTCAATTTATAGCCATTCAGATAATCTAACATCCTGTTTTTGCTACCAAAGTGGATAACCTTACATTTATCCACATTATATTGCATCTGCCATGCATTTGCCCACTCACTCAGCTTGTCCAAATCACACTGAAGCATCTCTGCATCCTTCTCACAGCTCATCCTCCCACCCAGCTTTGTGTCATCTGCAAATTTGGAGATATTACATTTAGTTCCCTCATCTAAATCATTAATAAATATTGTGAATAGCTAGGGTCCCAGCACCGATCCCTGCAGTACCCCATTAGTCACTGCCTGCCACTTGGAAAAAGACATGTTTATCCCTACTCTTTGTTTTCTGTCAGCCAACCAGATTTCTATCCATCTCAATACACTACCGCCAATCTCACGCGCTTTAATTTTACATGCTAATCTCTTATGTGGGACTTTGTCGAAAGCTTTCTAAAAGTTCAAATAAACCACATCCACTGATATACATTAATGATCTAGATCTTGGTAAGCAGGGGACAATTTCAAAGATTGCAGATGATATAAAACCTGGAAACATTGTAAACTGAGGAGTTCAGCATAGAGCTTCAAAAGGACATAGACAAGTCGGTGGAGTGAGCAGATAGGTGGCAGATGAAGTTCAATGTGGAGAAGTGTGATGTAAAGCATTATGGTAGGAAGAACATGGAGAGAGAATATAAAAGATGGGGTACAATTCTTAAGGGGGTGCAGGAACAGAGGGACTTGGGTCTATAAAACATATATCATTGAAGGTGCTAGGACATATGGAGAGAGCAGTTAATAAAGCATGCAGCATCCTGGGTTTTATTAATAGGGGAATAGAGTACAAAAGTAGGGAGGTTATGCTGAGCTTATATAAGGCACTAGTTAGCCTCAGCTGGAGTATTGTGTACAGTTCTGGGTGCCACACTATAGGAAGGATGCGAACAGATTGGAGAGAGTGCAGAAAAGTTTACACGAATGGTTCCAGGAATGAGAAACTTCAGTTATGAAGATAGATTGGAGAGGTTGGGACTATTCTCTTTGGAGAGTGGAAGGCTAAGAGGAGATTTGATAGAGATGTTCAAAATCATGACGGGGCTGGATAGAGTAGATAGGGAGAAACTGTTCCTGCTCGTAAAAGGACACAGATTTAAAGTGATTTGCAAAAGAAGCAAATGCGATGTGAGAAAAAACTTTTTCGTACAGCGAGTGTTCAAGACTGGAATGCACTGCCTGGATGTGTGGTGGAGGCAGGTTCAACCGAGGTATTCAAGAGGGCATTAGCTGATTATTTGAATAGAAACATTGTGCAGGGGTAGGGGGTAAAGGCAGAAGAATGGCACTAAGTCATAATGCTCATTTGGGGAGCTGGTGCAGACACGATGGGCTGAATGGCCTCCTTCTGCATCATAACAATTTTGTGATTCTGTTTTACATCTCATTGTGTATACGGGCAGGCGTGATGTCTGGTGTGGGCTTTAACAGCAGGCAATGGGAGCGTGTTGTACGAGATGGAGGATAAGACAAAGCATGCCCCAGATCCACCAAAAGAAAACCAACAGCACTGGTGTAAACCCATGGTCTTTGACCTAAGGCAAAATATTTTTGAGACGTTTTTTGTACTGTCTTCCTTTCCTCATATCGTATCCCACTGTTTTCAACCTGTTGATGTCTTGTACAATGAGACTTGCCATGTCGACTAGGTTTCTTAATTAAAAATAATGACCGAATAATTTATTTACTTTGGGTATTTATTTAGCAACATAAGCAAAAAGAAAATTCTGCCAGAACTGAGAATTCCGCTGTTGTTCTTTCAGGTACGGGATTTCTCCACTCTCATTTTAGTAAGATCTTCACACGCACAGCAACCTGATGATCATCAGCAGATTATTCATGGAGAAAGTCAGTAGCAACTTATCACTCAGCATTATCAAATAAAGTACAATGTTGTGTTAGCTAACAGGTGTAAATAGTATTCCCATTTCTAGAGTTCACACTGAAACAGGAATCAGACCAGAAATTATAATTTGATGTGAAGCTTTCAAGTTGTTAGATTTATGCAAAATTAACCTACCAAAGATTCAAAGTACGACATGTTGACTTTTTCTCTTTGTTGTGTATCTAAGAGTAACTTGCATTGCCATTTTTATTTTGAGGTGAGAGAGTCAATGCTGGATATGGAACACTGTTGTTTTGGCACTTGGTGCCAAACATCTCTAGCTTAGTCGCAGTATAGACAGAATTTTGGATAAAAAGTCCTCCTACCTGCCCAGTTTTGCTGCCCTAATGTTAATCTCAGAAGTATGATCAATATACAATGTAATTTTCCAACATCGCCTCTCCTAGTGGCTTCACTATTACTGTTGTACAGTTTTGTGCCTGGTGTCAACTAGGATTAAGGTTGTGAGAATGGAAGAATTCAGCCTAACCTGATTGTCAATGAGTACCTTGAGAAGAGAAATCAGCTTTGACATGGCATGGTTCTTTGCCATTACCCTTCATATAGGACGTGAAATACCAATTGATGTAAAGTCTCTGATGTGCAGCATTGTCAATGTATTCTCAATTATTCCAAACGCTAAACTGCTTTTCTTTAAGATTCTTGAATGTTTCCAGCCCATCTTTTCTAAATTCCTCCAGTCAGCCGCTACCCTTAAAAAAAGAACCTGCTAATGACCAGATTCATAATGAATTCCTCGGAGACTAGAGTATTGCATGCTATCCTCTTCAAATGTTCCGCATTGTTAAATATGGTGATCAGCAGCACATTTTGCACTGCCCGATTTTCCTATTCCACTGGCTTGAACAAAAAAGTGACTTGGAACAGCTTTTAAAACGAACTCTTGGTGTGATATCACATGCTTTACACTGATGCCAGATATTTTTTTCTAAATGTCTCACTGTATTTTGTTTTTGAAGGTGTTAAAGCAGGAAGCATGTAAATGTGCAATGGTATGATTTTTTTTCATTCAATTTGGTCATTCCAGAAAGTGGATTATTAGAAGAAGATAGGAGATGGCATTTAGTCCGGCCAGCAGATGAAGTCGACGAAAGTAAATCGAAGCGAGGTAGCATGAAAGAAAAAGAAAGGACCAAAGCTATCACAGAAATATATTTAACAAGACTATTGTCTATAAAGGTGAGATTTTATGTGCATTTTAATAGCCATTTATTTAAAATAGAATTTATCATCTTTCTATTCTATTCTGAAAGAAACTCAGTTAGGACAGACACAACAAAACCCGACTAACTTTGCCAGTATACCTTTTCTTCAATGCTGCAAACTAGGCATTCCAGGTTGTTAGTTTGGAGACTGTTCTATGTCCAGAACCCTGTGACGAGATTTAAGTGGTGCCTTAAACTAGAGATGTCTAAGTTTTTATCTCATTGGGCCACATAGGTGTGCTTCATGGAATCTTGGAGGCTGTGAAGTTTATTTTGCATACACTCAAGCTGCTAATTCTACCAGATCTTTATCAAAATAAACCAAATGCTCCATTACACTATTTACTAATCTATTAACAATTGCTGATGCTCATGACTCATAATATATTTCAAACGATGCATCCGGAAAGTTGTACTTTATCATATTTTTGTCACAGTTTTGTATTGATTATATATTTCTATGTTCACATTTATAATGGGAACCAGCTATGTAAACTTGTCACACTGCAACTGTGCCCTTTGAGTATTGCTAATAATGTGGTGCCTCGGGTTTGCAGCTCCCAACGGCTCCAGCCGTATTTCAGAGAAACACCTAAATTCCAAAGAACGCGGCTATTTTAATGGTTGTATGTTTTTCTATTTAACAAACAATATAAAATTGAAGTATTGTAAAAAATAGTAAGAAAATGTATGACTTCAAAATGGGAATTAAAGTTGTTACATTTTATTGATTTTCTCAGAATACAATTGGCTACAATGATTGTTGAAATTGCAAGTGTTCTAGTCTTCCAACTACTCTCATACCTCTCCTGAGAGAGCGCTATTTCTATTTCTCCTATATCCCCAAAGCCATTAACTCCTTGATGGGATGCATTTTTACAAATGTTTCTTCTACATATGCTTGCCCAAGTGGCTGTTGTTCCAATGTAAACCTCAGTGGTAATTCTTGGAAGATTAACTGACTAAACATCATTACAAGCAAACTAATCCGATCTTTAAACACTATAAACATATATGCTAACAAAAGGAACTTATTGGGTATGAGAAGCAGGAGTCTCAGCCTGTCTGACCCTTCATTCTATACTGCTGGCAACTAACAAGACTGCAGTAGGAATCAAACCTTCCTGGTTTGTATAAGTAAGCTACTGAGTGAACCATTGAGAGGCACTGGATGTCAATTAAAGAGAATATTAAATAGTGGCCACTCATGTTGCTTGTAGGTTTATTGCATGTAGCATCAAAGGAATTGAATATGCAAAGTGGTTTATTTCTACTATATAAAATAGTTCCCTACTATCCAGGAAAAATTTTAACATTATTTATTTGACCAAAACAGGGAACACTGCAACAGTTCGTAGATAATTTCTTCCAAAATATTCTTGGTCCAAATCAACTTGTTCCAACAGCTGTGAAATACTACTTTGACTTCCTTGATGAACAAGCACGTAAGAATGAAATAAGTGATGAAGAAACCATTCATATCTGGAAAACCAACAGGTGACAAAACTGAAATCCTGATTAGTAATCTCTTTGCTATGAGTTCATTCTTTTAAAAAAATTGTGTTTGTGTACTTTGAGTGTTCTGTTTTCCCTTGGAGTAAACATTGGCTGTTGAACACAGAAGAAGAAAATCAGGTACAAAGAATTGCACACCTGTTATGGAAGCAGGTTACCCTTAGTGTGCCATTTTTCCTGCCATGCATTCTGTACTCAGCCAGGTGATATTTAATGCTCGGGTGTTTGAAATTGGAAAGTCATGGACCATCTGGCGTTGACCTAGACACAGAAAACAACAATGGCATACCCATCCCAGTCGACCCTGCAGAGTCCTCCTTACTAACATCCGAGGCTTCTGCCGAACCTTGGAGAGCTGGAAGATGAGATTTGGTTGGTATGACTATATCCCAGATACCACCATTACCATCCCTGGGTGTGTCCTGTCCCAGCGGCAGGACTGATCCAACAGAGATGGCAGTACAGCGGTATACAGCCAGGAGGCAGTTGCCCTGGGAGTCCTCAACATTGACCCCATGAAGTCTCATGGCATCAGGTCAAACACAAGCAAGGAAACCTACTGCTGATTACCACCTACCACTTTCTGTCAACTGATGAATGCCATACTTCTCCATGTTGAACACCAGTTAGAAGAAGCACTAAGGTGGCAGGGGCACAGAATGTACTCAGAGTGGGGGACTTCAATGCCAATCACCAAGAGTGGCTCGATAGCACCACTGCTAACTGAGTTGGCTGAGTCCTAAAGGACATAGCTGCTAGTCTGGGCCTATGGGAACCAACAAGAGAGAAAAAGCTACTTGACCTCATCCTTATCAATTTACCAGATGCATCTGTCCATGATAGGAGTGGTAGGAGTGACCGCCACACAGTCCTTATGGAGATGAAGTCTCTTCCTTCATATATGAGGATACCCTCCATCATATTGTATGGCACTACTATTGTGCAAGATGAGATAGATTCAGAACAGGTCTAGCACCTCAAAACTGGGTATCCATGAGGGGCTGTGCTCTGTCATCAGTTGCTAATTGTATTCAACCACACTCTGTAACGTCATGGCCCAGCATATTCCCCACTTTTCCATTACCTTTAAGTCAGTGGATCAACTCTGGTTCATTGAAGAGTGTAGGTGAGCATGCCAGGAGATGCATCAGGCATAGCTTAAATGAGGTGAAACAGCAATACAAGACTACTTGCATGCCAGGCAGCAGAAGCTGCATGCAGTAGACAAAGCTAAGCAATCCCACAGCCATCCAATTAAATCTAAGCTCTGTAGTCCTGCCACATCTAGTCATGAATGGTGGCAGACAATCCAACAACTAACTGGAGGAGGAGGCTCCACAAATATCCCCATCCTCAATGATGAGGCAGCAAAGCACATCGGTACAAAAGGCAAGGTATTTGCAACCATCTTCAGCCAGAAGTGCTTAGTGGATGATCCATCTCGGCCTTCTGAGGTCCGCCGCATCACAGATGACAGCCTTCAGCCAATTTGATTTACTCCACTGATATCACGAAATGGCTAAAGGCACTGGATGCTGCAAAGTCTATGGGCCCTGGCAACATTCCAGCAATAGTACTGAAGATTTGTGTTCCAAAATTAGTTGCACCCCTAGCCAAGTGGTTGCAATACATCTACAATACTGGCATCTAACCAACAATGTGAAAGTTGCCCAGGTAGGTCTTGTCCACAAAAAAAGCAGGACAAATCAAATCTGGGCCAATTACTAGCCCGTTAGTCTACTTTTGATGTCAGCAAAGTGATGGATAATGTTGTCGATAGTGCTGCAAGTGGCACTGACACAGCAATGAGCTACTTACTGACACTCAGTTTGGCTTCTGCCTGGACCACTCGGCTCTTGACCTCATTACAGCTTTGGTCCAAACATGGACAAAACAGCTGAACTCGAGATGAGAGGTGAGAGTGACTGTCTTTGACATCAGGCAGCATTTGACTGTGGCATTAAGGAGCCCTAATAAAACTGGAGTCAATGGAAATTGGGGTAAAACTGTCCATTGGTTGGAGTCAAACCTAGCACAAAGGAAGATGGTTTTGGTTTTTGAAAGCCAAGCGGCTCAGTCCCAGGACATCACTGCATGAGTTCCTCAGGGTAGTGACCTAGGCCCAACCATCTTCAGCTACTTTATCAATGACTTTTCCTCCAGCCTAAGGTCAGAAGTGGGGGAGGTTTGCTGATTTTTGCACAATGTTCAGCACCATTTGCAACTCGCTAGATATGGTCCATATCCATATGCAGCAAGACCTGGACAATATTCAGGCTAGTGCTGATAAGTGGCAAGTAATATTTTTACCATGCAAGTGCCAGGCAATGATTGTCTGTGACAAGAGAGAATCCAGGCATCTCCCTTTGACATTCAATAGCATTACCATTGCTGAATCCCCCACTATCAATGTTTTGGGGATTACCATTGACCAGAAACTTAACTAGACCAGCCACATAAGTACAACTGGCACAAGAGCAGGTCAGAGGATGGGAATTCTGCAGTGAGTAGCTCATCACCTGACTCCCCAAATCTTGTCCACCATCTACAAGGCACAAGTTAAGAGTGTGATGGAATACTTACCACTTGCCTGGATGAGTGCAGCTCCAACAACACTTAAAGCTCAACACCATCCAGGACAAATCAGCTCACTTGATCTGCGCCCCATCCACCACCTTTAAACAATCATTTTCTCTAATACTGATGCATAGTGGCAGCAGTATGTACCACATACATATAGACTTGGGGTTATGAGTAAGTTATATTTCACAATTTAAGGATACTTTTTATGAACAGTTTTCTGTTGGATAAAGGGCTGTAGGATAGGATTGCAGTGATTTCCTGGGTGTGGGAGGTGTATCTGTCTTTCCAGATCATCTAGATTGCCCAATATATTCACCCCCAAAGAATCATATCAAATTGAATCCTGATCGAATAGGAACTGGCCAGTCACTTTCACTTAAGGGCTGCTGTGTGTGGCAAATTACTTTTTATACCCTTCCTAAATAGTGTAATGAAAATTTAAAAAAAAACTGTGGGTAAACTGTTTGTATGACAATTCCTATGTTGCTAACACTAGCTATTTTGGGACACTTGAACTTAACTTGTCTTCTTTATTTCAAAGTCTGGCTAGCATTGATCATTCTTGTGTACAGAAAATATATATTGAAAGAGTGGATACATTTGAGTGGCCTGTTATAAAACAGCATTGTCAGAGACCTTCCTGTTAGCTGAAGAAAGGCATGTGGCACAGGGTGGAACTGAACTGAGCGGAAAAACTAAACATATAAAATACTGTGGAATACTTGTCTTTCTCCTATAAATGTCCACCGATTTTTATCAAATAATTAAGAGGTATCAATTTTTTCCACAGTTTGCCATTAAGGTTCTGGGTAAACATACTGAAAAACCCACATTTCATTTTTGATGTGAAAGTTAACGAAGTCGTAGATGCGTCCTTATCGGTCATTGCACAGACCCTCATGGATGCTTGCACGAAGACTGATCACAAATTGAGCAGAGTAAGTATCTCAACTTCAACAGCAAAAATGAAAATCTTAAATAATTGGAAAACCTTTGCTTCAGAGGTGCAAGGAAGTGGTGAAGCTATCAATTTCATCCCTGATTTTTGAAGTAATTATCCAGGAATACATAAAACTGTATTTCTAAATTTGCTTCATGTGTACATAATTTAACTATTACTGTGGTAACAAATTTATTGCGTTTGCTCATTTAAGATGTATATTTCTAATTTTTAGGACTCTCCAAGCAACAAGCTGCTTTATGCAAGAGAAATTTTCGCATACAAGAAAATGGTGGAGGAGTAAGTGGGGAAAAAAAACATAAATTTGACAAGCTTAGAGAAACTAAGTATAAGCTTCAAACAATTTTACTTTAAGGTTCAATATTCAGTCACCTTTGGTAGCTACCATTTATTTACTGGATTGTCTAAAGTTCTCATTCTGTTTTCAGTTGAACTTGAGATTTAGATTTACTTTATTCGTTTGGGAAAAGTTTTCTTTAACTTGCAAGGTTAATTTTTCCTGATGGATTAGTTGAGATCTTCCTAACCAAGTAGAATATTTTAGATGCTGCAAAGTTAATGAGAGAAGATGTAGGGAAATCGTAAAGACCTTTCAAAGGCAAAGAATTTCAGGACATAAGTATACTTGCAATCAGTTTCAATAAGTGTCTTTCATAACGCAATAAAGCTCGGCCCCCTAAATTCATATCCTATTTTGGGTAGAGCAAATGTAAAGCCCCTCATGGGCTTTCAGATTAATTCCTATTACAATGCCATAGGTCATTTTTCCCTTTTTTTTAAAATAAAAAAATCCATGTAGTTTCTTAAGTCTCTTTACATTGTTACTTAGTGCCAATAACCTCGACGTGATGAGTACATTCTGGGAACTATGCATTTTGGTGAGGGGGGGGGGCGGAAATTTTGCTGGCTTTCCTTCAGATAGCTGAGACAAGGAGATTTCAAGAGAACTGCTGGTGCAAGGCTGTTGAAATGGAAGAGAATTCTTAGTACTTGAGACTGTTTCAAACTGACCCATTCTTACCTTGCTCTGGGACAGTCCAAGTTTGTAGTTGGAAGGCTGATTTAGTTTTATTATGAACCCTGTATATAGACTGAATTTTTTCCCTCTTTTTGTTGAACAGCTATTACAAAGGTATTCGTCAGATGGTGCAAGTCAGTGATCAAGATATGAACACACACTTAGCTGAGGTCTCAAGAGTAAGTTTGATCTGTTTTTGACCTTTCTTGCGATTGGATGATGTGTAATCCAAACTCTGAATTGCTGAAAATATTAGGTGAGATTTCCCAAGTCAGTAGCCAGATTCACTGGATCACCTAAGTAAGTGAATGCAAAGCAAATCATAGGCAGGCTGGGGAGATTTGCCATAACGTGCCTGTAAAGAAGCCCGCAGAATATTCTGACAATGCTCCTGGGTACAGACCCAGAAAAATTTCCTCTGTTACCTCCCTTAGATATTCTTAATATCAATAAGTTATAGTGATGATACCCTTTCGACTCTGATTTGCATGGATTTTCAATAATCCTTTTTTCTGTGGACTTAATAAATTCTGTTCAAATAAGTGACATTTTTAATCCTGGATTAAATATCATATATATTCAATGTCAGCTAAAATTCATAAAATATGCAGCGTTTCAAAATAATTTAAAATCTCAATTCAACAGAATAAACAAGATAATGGTGCATCCAATCTTTCTTTGACTGTTCAGATAAATAACTTGCATTTATATAACATGTCTAACACAATGAGCACCCCTACTTCATAAAGGAAGGAAAAGAGACATTGAATAGGTATGCTTGAAGAGATGGGTCAACTCACGTTTTTCAAAATGGGGAGAAAGGTAGAGAGGCTTAGGTAGGAAGGTCCAAAGCTTCCAGTGAAAAGGGAGGAATGCACAAAGGTTGGATTCAGTGGAACGATGCATTCAGGAAAGGATTTGGGGCTGGAGGAGATTACAAAGTGCATTTGACAAGGACATGAGTGGCTTTATAAGCAAAATCAAAGATTTTAAATGTGAAGCATTGCTGGACCTGAATCGAGTAAAAGTGGAGCGATGAACAAGTAGGATTTAATGCAGAACAGGATATGTGGAATAGATTTGGGTAACGAGCAGGATGTTGGTGATGTTGAGTTTGAAAGTGATAAGGACATGGATTAGAGTTTCAGTTGCTTAAGGGTGGAGGTTGTGCTGGATTTAGTTGGAATGTGTGAGAAAACTGATTTTTTTCCTCCAGATGACCTTGCTAAAGTCAGCATGAAGAGATGGAGGAAGCCTAGTGTAGATCCATGGGATCATGGTATAGAGAAAGAAAGTATAGTCATTGCTGTTTATACAAGCACACGTGTTCCCATGATATCAAAGTTCAAATTGTGGATCTTAAACAAATATAAAAGGAAAATGTTTATAGTGCTATAGCTGAAGTGTGCTTCAAGAGATGTCAGTGCTTGTTTGGTTATTTTCCAGGCTCATACAGACAAACTGAATACGATGGTAGCATTGCATCAGTTATACCAATACACAAACAAATACTATGACAAGGTGAGTTCTTGTTTTAATAATGATGCTTGTGTTTTGGTTACTGCATATACTCATTACCTTTATCAATTTGAATAATTTTAAACAATTGTCACTTAAGTTTTAATCTACTCTTGCTGCCAAATATATAAACATGGTATAACTGCATCAAAATGTACCAATTGAATTGTGAATACTTTGAATACTGAAAGATGACTGATGCTCATTAGAATTTTGCTCATAAATTATTTGTTTTTCATGTTCACTAAGTACATTTTTATATTACATTAAATCTCAAAGAAAAATTAATCTAATGAATGCATATCAGTGTAAGGAGATTTGTGATGTGATATATGACAGGAAGTGCAATTTCAATCTGTAGTTTCATTTCAGTATTAATATTATGACATTCCTTGGCTTTACAGATAATAAATGCCTTAGAAGAAGACCAAGCAGCACAAAAGATGCAGCTCTCTGTCCGATTGCAGCAAATAGCAGCTGCACTTGAGAATAAAACAACGGACCTTTGACATGACCATTTTACATAATGGAAGCTCAGATGTTAAATTTTATTACCTAGAAAAGAAAATAGTGTTATTTTTACTCTGCTGATCACCTTTGCAGTTCTTAATTCAAAGCTTGAAGTCCATTATTTTGTAAATTAACTAATATTCTATAATATTGTATTATAAACTTGGTCTATAAAACCTGTGGAGAATTGTCAAGTAAAAATGTAAACAACCTAGTTGCTGATATGAGATCGTCTTGTACTGAACTACATTTTTATTTTAAAGAATATAAATTATCTGAGCCCTAAAAATGCTTTTATGATTTGGCCCACAATTATGTTAAACTCTGCTATCATAGTGGGTTGAGTCTTGTACAGTGCAGTATGTTGCCTTCTAATCTAATGCTTCATTGTTAATAGCAAACTTTTTGAAATTTCATATTACAACCATTAATAACAGTACTGCCATTTATGTGCATTCTGATACATTTTCTAGCTAATTGTTACAATGAAAATGGCATGATTTTTATACTTATCATTTTATCTTGTTCAAATTGGCATCAAGATTAAGATAGAAACTCTGGAAAGCATTTCTTAATTGTATGTAAAGACCAAGTAGAGAATGCCTGTAAATTTATGTTAAAATTACATTTTAGAGGGTTTTTTTTACAAATAGAGCTAGTGACTACTGAAATGTCTTTTGATATTTTTGATATAATTTGGGAGATGGTATGGCAAATAAATTCAGCTTTTTATTTATTTTCTTGTGATTTGATGAGGGGTTTTATTTATATTTAATATAGGGAAAGCAGAAGTGTGCTGACTGAAGTTGCCCATGAATACTGAAAATCTGTCAGTTTATTCTGGCAGGACCAACTAAACCCCAACCAAATGGCTGGGGCGAGTTTCAGTTAATGCAGAGATTAAGAACCTAATTTGTGTATGTTAGGTGCAGACCTGATGTCTCTATTCCATTTTTCACTTGAAACATATAAATTACTGATCATGTACCAGTTGTACCAGTAATTCAAATCCTTCAAATGACTACTCTGCGTGATATAAATCATTTGCTATTTTTTTCTGCATCGTGCAGTCATAACCACAAGACTGGATGAGTAAAATGTGACTGTGATTCACCCAGCAGTTTTGATGTCTATACTCCTTCAGTCACCGGAGTTCATGTGCACCTCTACCACAGCAACATTTGTATTAAATGCTGTCTAAGGTATCTTCTTCAAAGTTGCAGCAAATGTTATACAACTATTCATAGTACATGCATTTTGTATATCTTTTTCCTCTCTTTAAATGGTCCAGCAGCAGCATCAAAGAACAAAGAAAAGTACAACACAGGAACAGGCCCTTCAGCCCTCCAAGCCTGCACCGATCATATTGCCTGTCAAACCAAAACATTTTGTACTTCTGGGGTCTGTATCCCTCTATTCCCATCCTACTCATGTATTTTTCAAGCTGCCTCTTAAACACCACTATCGTACCTGCTTCTACTACCTCCTCTGGCAATGAATTCCAGACATTCACTACCCTCTGCTTAAAAAAACTTGCCCCGCACATCTCCTCTATAGTTTTCTCCTCTCACCTTAAATCTATGCCCCCTAGTAATTGACTCTTCCACCCTGGGAAAAAGCTTCTGACTACCTACTCTGTCCATGCCTCTCATAATTTTGTAAACTTCTATCAAGTCACCCCTCAATCTCTGTTGCTCTAGTGAGAACAATCCGAGTTTCTCCAACCTCTCCTCATAGCTAATAACCTCCAGACCAGGCAGCATCCTGGTAAACCTCCTCTGCACCCTCTCCAACACCTCTATATCTTTCTGGTAATGTGGCGACCAGAATTGCATGCAATATTCCAAGTGTGGCCTAACCAAGGTTCTATACAGCTGCAGCATGACTTCCCAGCTTTTATTCGCAATACCCCTGCCAAGGAAGGCAAGCATGCTGTATGCCTTCCTGACTACCTTATCCACCTGCATTGCCACTTTCAGTGACCTATGGACCTGTACACCCAGATCCCTCTGCCCATCAATGCACTTAAGGATTCTGCCATTTACTGTATAATTCCTGCCTGTATTAGACCTTCCAAAATGCATTACCTCGCATTTGTCTGGATTAGACTCCATCTGCCATTTCTCCGCCCAAGTCTCCAATCAATCTACATCCCATTGTATCCTTTTGACAATCCTCTTCACTATCTGCAACTCCTCCAACCTTAGTGTCATCTGCAAACTTAATAATTAGCCCAGTTACATTTTCCTCCAAGTCATTTATGTATACTACAAACAGCAAAGGTCCCAGCACTGATCTCTGTGGAACTCCACTAGTCATCGCTCCCCATTCAGAAAAGCACCTTTTCACTGCTACCCTCTTTCTTCTATGACCAAGCCAATTCTGTATCCATCTTGCCTGCTCACCTCTGATCCCGTGCAACTTTATCTTCTGTACCAGTCTGCCATGAGGGACCTTGTCAAAGGCCTTACTGAAATCCATGTATATAACATCCACTGCCCTTCCATCGTTGATCATCTTTGTCACTTCCTCAAAAAACTCAATCAAGTTAGTGAGAGATGACCTTCACAAAACCATGCTGCCTCTCACTAATACGCCCATTTGCTTCCAAATGGTAGTAAATCCTGTCATGAAGAATCTTCTCCAATAATTTCCCTACCACTGACGTAAGGCTCACCGGCCTGTAATTTCCTGGATTATCCCTGCTACCCTTCTTAAACAATGGAACAACATTGGCCATTCTCCAGTCCTCTGGGACCTCACCCGTAGCCAGTAAGGATACAAAGATTTTTGTCAAGGCCCCAGCAATCTCCTCCCTTGCCTCCCTCAGTACTCTGGGGTAGATCGCATCTGGCCCTGGGGACTTATCCAACAATATTCTTCAAGATGCCTAACACCTCTTTTTTGATCTCAACATGATCCAGGCTATCTACACACTCTTCCCTAGACAAATCAACCGCTAAGTCCTCTTTGGTGAATACTGATGAGAAGTATTCATTTAGTATCTCTTCCATTTCTCCCGGCTCCACACACCGCTGTCCCTGAGTGGGCCTACCCTTTCCCTGGCTACCCTCTTGCTTTTTACATATGTATAAAAGGCCTTGGGATTTTCCTTAATCTTGGTTGCCAGTGACTTTTCATGACCCCTTTTAGCTCTCCTGACTCCTTGCTTAAGTTTCTTCCTACTTTCTTTATATTCTCCACGGGCTTCTTCTGTTCCCAGCCTTCTAGCCCTTATGAATGCTTCCCTTTCCTTTTTGACTAATCTCACAATATCCTTCGTTATCCAAGGTTCCTGAAACTTGCCATGCTTATCCTTCATCCTAGCAGGAACATGCCGGTCCTGAATTCTTATCAACTGACGTTTGAAAGCCCCCCACGTCAGTTGTTGATTTGCCCTCAAACATCCGCCTCCAGTCTAGATTCCTCAGTTTCTGCCTAATATTGTTATAATTAGCCTTCCCCCAATTAAGCACCTTAACCCAAGGACTCCTGTTATCCTTATCCACCAGTATCTTGAAACTTACTGAATTATGGTCACTTTTCCCGAAATGCTCCCCTACTGAAACTTCAACCACCTGGCCAGGTTCATTTCCTAATACCAGGTCCAGTATTGCCCCTTCCCTAGTTGGACTATCTACATATTGTCTCAGGAAGCCCTCCTGGATGCACCTTACAAATTCTGCACCATCCAAACCCTTAGTGATTCCCAGTCAATATAGGGAAAGTTAAAATCACCCACCACAACAACCCTATTGCTTTTACATCTTTCCAAAATCTGCCTACATAACTGTTCCTCAATCTCCTACCAGCAATTGGGAGCCTACAGTAAACCCCCAACATTGTGACTGCACTCTTCCTATTCTGGAGCTCTACCCATATTGCCTCGCTGCATGAGCCCACTGAGGTGTCCTCCTGTCGTACAGCTGTGATATTCCCTTTAACCAGCTGTGCAACTCCCCCACCTCTTCTATATCCCTCTCCATCCTGCTTGAAACATCTAAATCCTGGAACGTTTATCTGCCAATCCTGTCCATCCTTCAACCAAGTCTCTGTAATAGCAATATCATAGTCCCAAGTACTAATCCAAGCTCTAAGCTCATCTGCCTTGCCTGTTATACTTCTCGCATTGAAACAAATGCATTTCAGACCCCCAGTCCCACTGTGTTCAGTTACTTCTCCCTGCCTGCCCTTCCTATTAGTCCTACTGGCCATATTCACTGGTTCCCAGTCATTTATTTCACCTGCTGACCTATTGCACTGGTTCCCACCCCCCCCGCCATACTAGTTTAAACCCTCCCGAGTGACACTATCAAACCTTGCAGCCATGATATTGGTGCCCCTCCATTTTAGATGCAACCCATCCTTCTTGTACAGGTCCCACCTGCCCCGGAAGAGATCCCACTGATCCAGATATCGGAAACCCTCCCTCCTACACCATCTGTTCAGCCACGTGTTCAGCTGCACTATCTTCCTATTTCTAGCCTCACTGGCATGTGGCACAGGGAGTAATCCTGAGGTTACAACCCTAGAGGTCCTGTTTTTTAACTTTCTGCCTAAGTCCCTGAACTCCTGCTGCAGGACCTCATCACTCTTCCTGCCTATGTCATTAGTACCAATGTGTACCATGGCCTCTGGCTGTTCTCCCTCCCCCTTCAGAATGTCCCATACCCGATCAGAGACATCCTGGACCCTGGCACCAGGGAGGCAACATACCATCCTGGTGTCTCTTTCACAACCACAGAAGCGCCTATCTGAGACCCTGAATATAGCGTCCCCTATGACAATTGCTGTTCTGTACTTTGACGCCCCCCCCCCACCTGCTGAACAACAGAGACAGCCGTGGTACCACTGCTCTGGCTACTGCTGTTGTTTTCCCCTGATAGGCCATCTCCCCACACCCCACCCCCCCCCCACAGTATCCAAAATGGTATACCTGTTAGAGAGGGGGACAGCCACAGGGGATTTCTGCACTGACTGCCTGCCCCTTCTAGCAGTCACCCATCTATCTGTCTGCACCTTGGGTGTGACCATGTCTCTAAAACTCCTGTCAATGACGCTTTCCGCCACCTGAATGCTCCTAAGTGCATCCAACTGCTGCTCCAACTGATCCATGTAGCCTGTGAGGAGCTGCAATTGCGTACACTTCCTGCAGATGTAGTTGTCCGGGACACTTGAAGTGTCACAGATTTCCCACATCCCACAGGTGAAGCACTTCACCCCAGCAACTGCCATTTCTAGAACTATTTAATAAATTAATTGAAATCTAATAACTGCTTATTGACTCCTTATTAACTATACGTACCCTAGGGCTAGATTTCTACTATAAATGCTAAATTCTAAGAACAGTAATCCCTTGCTTCTGGTCTAGATACCCTCTAAATATTAATTGTGATTAATTTATTTGGTTTAATTAGTTTAACAATGTTTTAGTTTCAAATTCAGTGTAGATTCCCTACCAGCCAATCAGGGCACAGATTTACCATGACGCCACTTTTAATTTTTTTTTAAGACCCAAGGTTCACAAATCCTGGAGGTAAGGTTTTTATACTCACCTCTCTGGAACTCCGCCCTCCGACTCTGCTCCCTGGAACTCTCCTCGCGCTCTTTTATCCTGAGTCTCCGCCGCTCTCCTCGTGCTCTTTTATCCTGTGTCTCCATTCTCCTCGCACTCTTTTATCCTTGACTATATAATCATAGTTTATTTATCATAATGGATAGCTGTCCATGGATTGAGAAGGATGTTGATTATCATTTCCAAGATTGTAGTATAAGGGTGTTCGGGTTAGTAAGGTGGGACTTGAGACAGTACTACCCACATTATGATGTAGAAAGTCAAATGACAGACTGTGCATAGAGAGAGTCTGAAAGAAAATAGCACCTAGTTAGGGCTATACCTCAGAGATACCTGTTACTAATGTACAGTTTATGTTCAACCACGCAAGCCTCCAGACCTCTAAGTGAGGCACCAAACAACCTTACAATATAGTGGCAACTGCTGAAGAACCCCAAAATACCAGCAAATGAAAAGTTGCAGTCAGACCTGAGCGAAGTGAGCCTAAATGGAAGAAATGGCTGGAGATTGCCCAAAAATAGCTCCATTGCAGGCATGGATGCTGAAGGGCAGAAAGAAAATCCACTGTGCAGCTGAAAAGGATTCCAGCAGAGCACGTGGATGTTCATTCTACTCAGATCACAAAAGTGAGCAAAATTCACTAAAAAGCTGAACTAACATTTGAAATCAATCAGGGCATTAATTAGGCAGATCATATGTATTATTTAACCAGCACAGCTGTAAGAATGCTGCAACCAAGTCTGGAGTCAGCACCTTACCACGTGGTCGTTGATTTTGAATGAATGAAAAAGAGTTTAAAACAGAAGGCAGAACAAAAATAAAATCACCTTCAAATCGATTTTCCAAGCTCAGAGAAGCAATTGCTGGCCAAAAATGTTTGTTTAAAAGGTTTTCTGCACAACTGCAAAGCTTTAAAGATGGCTCCAATATTGCAAGAGGAGCCCGCTGAAACCTGCCAAGTGTGGGCAGAAAGGGGAACACCGGTTACTATGGCACCATCTGGAAAAAAATTAAAGCTGTACACTCCAATTCTGAAAAGCATAAATTAAAATTACCGGACCTAATTTGAGCTCATGCAAGGGCCAAACCAGATACAAAATTGGGTGCCATGGAGAAGAAAAAATTTAATTACAGGAGTACATCAGGTTTAAGTAGGAAATCAGAAGAAGTACAGGTTAATACATTCTTATACTTATTTGATGAAATTGTCATCAAGGTAATAAGACAAGGTATAGATGAATCTTCAACCACATTTGGTGACGTATTAAAAGCCTTTAACAAGTACTTTAAACTCCCAAATTGTAGAGAACACAGGCCTTATCCAATAAAGCACCAAAAGGGCAAGGAGACCCCAGGTTGAAGGAGACAATACTCAGGCAAAACACAAGATGGGTGCAGACCATGTCAGAGCAATGAAGCACACAAGCCAAAGAGTTTAGTGCAGAGGAAAGAAAAGCAGCTGAAAGGCTTAAAAATTGGCCTTTTTGAAAATGCTGACATAGTACCCATACTGCAACAGCAGGTGGCACTGTGGAGTGAGAAGATGGCTGTGAATTAAAGAAGGTTATTTGATATAACCCAAAAGCAACACAAACTGCAAAAAATGAAGCTATTCCACAGGAAAATGTTTGTATCAAAGTTGAGTTGGAAGAACGCAACCAGAAGTACAGCCAGGCAGAAAAGGTACTCAAAGAAGTCACTGTCCTGACAGACACTATGAAGGATCAATATGAGGCCCTGGAAAAACATTGAGTTAAAAAAGATGTTGACTATTTTTTCAGAAAAAGCTACATTGGAACTATCAGTAGCAATAAAGCAATGCACTGAAGCGCAGCATGAATTGGCAAGAGGTCAACAATAAGTTGAAAGAACAGTTAATCATTCTTCAAGATCAAATGCAAAAGGAGCACATAACGTTTCAGCAGCATGAAGAAATGGAGACTGCCTTGAACAGCAGAAAAAAGTCAAGACAACTCTGTTGAATTACAGTAATACTCATGAATTGAGCTTCACAAAGAAAAGGAAAACCTGGTGAAGAACCTTCACATGCTACAAGGATCTCTTGGGTCAAAGTTTGTTCCTCTGGAAGATTACAAAGAAAAGCAAAATGAATTTAAAACAAAAACAGAATTACCTGGAAAAACTCAGCAGGTCTGGCAGCATCGGCGGAGAAGAAAAGAGTTGACTTTTCGAGTCCTCGTGACCCTTCAACAGAACTAGGTGAATCCAAGGAAGGGGTGAAATATAAGCTGGTTTAAGAGGCGGGGGGTGGGGGGGGGGTGTTGGGTGGGGGGAGAGATGTGGAGGGTGGTGGTGTGGTTGTAGGGACAAGCAAGCAGTGATAGAAGCAGATCATCAAAAGATGTCACAGACAAAAGAACAAAAGAACACATAGGTGTTGAAGTTGGTGATATTATCTAAACGAATGTACTAATTAAGAATGGATAGGGCACTCAAGATATAGCTCTAGTTGGGCTGGGGGAGCATAAAAGATTTAAAAATATTTAAAAATAATGGAAATAGGTGGGAAAAGAAAAATCTATATAATTTATTGGAAAAACAAAAGGGGGAAGAAACAGAAAGGGGGTGGGGATGGAGTTCAAGACCTAAAGTTGTTGAATTCAATATTCAGTCTGGAAGGCTGTAAAGTGCCTAGTCGGAAGATGAGGTGCTGTTCCTCCAGTTTGTGTTGGGCTTCACTGGAACAATGCAGCAAGCCAAGGACATAAATTTAATGTCACTCTGAAGGAACCGAAGAACCAGTTAGCAGAGAAGACACAGCAATGTTCAATATTCCAGGAGGAAGTCAAGAGGTACAAGAAAGAGACTGCAGAACTAAAGAAGACAGTTGGACATTTGGAAGAAAACTTGGAAAAACATTATATATGAAGAAATGGAAAATAAGTTTGTTAATGCCATGGGCAAAAAGGATGAGCGGGTGGAAAAAATGATGAAAAAGTATACAGAGGTTGGACTGCAAAGAGAAAGACTGCAGGAGAGAAAGAAAAAGACAAAGAATTCTTGTGCACAGGAGCAACACAAAGTAGAAAACTTGTAGCTCCAGTTCAACAGGCTGTGGAGGCCAGGTCATTGAGTGTATTTAAGACTGAGATAGATAGGTTCTTGATTGGTAAGGGGATCAAAGGTTACGGGGAGAAGGTGGGAGAATGGGGTTGAGAAACTTATTAGCCATGATTGAATGGCGGAGCAGACTCGATGGGCCGAATGGCCTAATTTTTGCTCCTATGTCTTATGGTCTAACAGTCAGAAAAAGTTCTCTACCACTTTTGCAGCATACCCAGTTGAAAGAGGAGATAAACATAGATATTAGTAGGCTGAAGAAGCAGCTGAATGGAAAAGAGAAAGGAAAAGCTAGCTTTATAAGCTGTGAGCAGATACTGAAGCCATGAGTAGCACGATTACAGAACTTAAACAAGTTAAGACTTTGCCGGAGACACACCTGGCCAACAGTAAAACCAAAATGAAGAACAAGGACAAAACTCTCCTGCAAGTGGAGAAAGGAAAGAAAGAAATAGGATTGGAAAATGTACATTCGGTGTTGAAGATCATGGAGCTGGAAGGAAAAGCCGCCTTTGCCTCAAATTTACTGAGAACCATTAAGTTGTTGTAAAATGGCATGGCTGAAATGAAAATCTAGAACCTTGAATGTCAAGAAAAAATAGAACTTGTGACAAAGAAGCATGGAGGGTCTTGGAAACAATTAGCTGAAATAAACTTACAGAATGTGACCTTGAAGGATAGCGCAGAGGATTTGGGCACTGCTAAGGAAATCTATTCAGTGTAGCGAACTATCATGTACGGAATATGAGTTTGCTAATGAAACATTAGAACTTGAACTTCAAATATCAGAAGTCTCAAGTGCCGTGAAAAATGCTTGGAACAGAAGGGATTGCTGATGAATCTTGACAGTTGGTTGATTGCAGAATTAACAACCAAAACTGATGAAATGTTGGAACTTCAATGTGATAAGAGCAATGAAATTCTTGAACTTTGATCCAATCCGAAGATCATGAGATGCACAGTTTGAAGAGCAAATCCAGACTTAAAAAAGCAGAGGTTCTAGTGAGTGAATTGAAAGAGTCTAAGGAGCAGTCAGTGACCATGGAAGAAAGACTCTGAAAGGAACTGAATACCCAGGTGAAGTTGTTAAGCTTGTATAAGGATTCTGTAGATAGCTCTGGAAAAAAAGACAACTGAACTCACCAGAGCTGAGCTGAATGAAAAGACTAATAGGCTTGCAAAGGAACTGAAAAATGAGAGTAAACAAAGATTTGGCTAAAATTGTTAAACAAGTGGAAATAAAGGTTCCTTTTTTCTTTGAAACGCCAACTTCCAGGAAAAAGAATACCCGAGTCCATTCCTTCCGGAAGCAACAGGATAGCTTATGCTATCTGATGAAAGAAGACAGAAGTATTTGAAACCAAGTACTACAATTTCAATTCCAAACCAACAAAGTCAGCCTGAAACAATTGTGCCTATCACTCGTCCGAATGGGAAGAGAATGAGATCTGGAAGTCGTAAAGCCTTCTGACTGTCTGAATTTGTAAAGTCAGGGACTTGGGGGGGGTGGGGGGAAGGTGTAGCATGGAAATATATTGTAAAGCTATTTGGTTGAGGACTCCAGAGGTGTCGTATAAGGATGTTCAGGTTAGTAAGGGTTAATTGGGACTGGGGAAACAGTACCGCCATATTATGATGTCACATATAGTAGACTGTGTCAAGCGAGTCTGAGGGAAGTTGGTATGAAGTTAGCAACTAGTTAGGCCTATACCTTCGAGATATGTAAATAGTTGCCTGTTAGTAATAAACAGTTTGTGTTCAACCACACAAGCCTCCAGACCTCTTAGTAAGACACCAGACAACCTTAAAACAGAGATGATAGCTGCTTGACACTAGGTCAGCTTTTCTGTAGTTCTCTTTATTGTACAACAGGTTAGACTAAGTATGTGTATGTATTTGGAAAGTTCAGTGGTTTGAATATTACAAAGTTTGCTGGTGTTGAGTTCTTTCATTAAGTTTTCAATTTGAATCTAACCAGATTTTAGGTACCATTTCACAAGTATTCTGCTTTCACTTGCATATCCTGCTTCATTATGCAGAGCCTGAACTAGCATTGTATCTTAGAATGATTAAGGAAAAGATCCTGGCTGCATTCTAGCAACTCTTATTTCCATAGAAAAAGTCCCTCATTTTCACAACTAGTACTACTGGAACATAGATCATCTAGAAAATCTCTCCAACTCTATGCAGTCTGTGAGCATCATTAATAAACTTACAATTTCAGCCACAGAAAGGAGTCTTTAAGCAGAGGATCAAGTACAATATTACTCAATCCTGTCCACTTTCACATGGAAACTGCTGCTGTTGTGCTTAACTGCTGATTACGCTGATACCAATAGATTCAGCCACATAAACCAACAGGTTGGAATCATCTAACTCCATTGTAAAGATGATTTGTGTGGTCCCAGAGCACCTGTCAGCTGAGTTGTTGCCTCTTTATTACACTACTGACTGAGGCAGACAAACCTGGTGGCTCCCAAGATGAAATTACACTGAACTATTACAGTCTAATAGCTTCCTTAACTGTTTGGTTAACACACAATGCGTAGCAACTATAATTGTTGATGGCTTTCATTCTTATTGTTGCAGTTTGGCTGCTGGTAAATGATTACATGTTACTGAAGTAATTTCATTGTTGCTGTGTTGTTGGACTGTCCGGGGGATGGTTTGCCCTGCACTTAATTGCGTCTCCACAGACTTCATTAGGATTTACTGCTTTGTTATGGGGTTATGACTTAGGAATTTGTTGCTTTATTTTCTTGCCTAGTGTAATCTGATGGCCTATAATACTTCTCATGATCTTCTGTCTCTTGTTCCACACTTGTACCATTTGGACCACGTCCTGCTTTTTTTCCCCTCCTTCTGTCGTGGTTACAAATATAACATGCAATGGTTTATGCGTTCATGAAGGACAGCCAAAATACACATAGCGGCAGAGTACAAGTGGTACAGGATAAGTTTCATAATGAGCTGCACTCTTTTTGAAAGCATGGATGAAAAGGGATCAAATTTAACTCTGGGGTGATAATCTTTACAATATCTGCCAGGAAACTGACAATTAGGTTGGCTGCCCATTTTAGATCTCACTATTTTACTTTTTCATCAAGTAGGTTAGGCTAAAATTATTCTATTAAAATTTAAATGCCAGGAGCATACTGGTGCATTTACGATAGACTAACTCTGCAATTTCTCACCTCAGTACTCTAGTGCATCTCATTGAACTCCCATAGGTGAGCTCTTGCTCCTAATGACCTGGAAAGTGCTTTCACATTCCCTATAGTTAATTTGTAGCCTGAGTCTTCACTGCTGTACCACTACCTGTAGGCTAGAAGCAACAAATATTTCACTAATCTCAGGCCGAGGCTAAAAGCTGCCAAATAGATTTAATACACAGTAAGTGGATAGAAGCAATGGAATAGGTACAAGCTTAACTAACCATCCTCATAATGGTCACCTCAGTTACAATAAACCGCAAGGTAAACTGGTCCAGACACAATGTCCTCTCGTAGTAACCTTTACATAATAACCTTGCTGTTAGTATTTTACATGGTATACATGACAGAAATGTTCTGGGACATGAATGGGCTAAACTGATATGCATTTAACACAATTTCTCATTCTATAAATATAGTATTCTTATTTCATAACATCTAAAATAATGTGCCAACCTGCTGAAGCTACAAAGGACTACATGCATACTGAACAGAAGTAGTGTGTACAATAGAGAGCTAAGCGATCCCACAACCAATTAATCAGTCAGTTGTGAATGGTGGTGGCCAATTAAACAACTAAGAGGAGTTTCTACATTAATCCCCATCCTCAATGATGGGGGGATTCCAGCACATTGGTGCAAGTCAAGGCTGAAGCATTTGTAACCAACTTCAGCACTGGATACAACAAAGGCTCTATGGGCCCTGACGATATCCTGATAATACTGAAGACCTGTGCTCCAGAACTAACCACAACCCTGCCAAGCCATTTCAGAAAGCTACAACACTGGTATGTACCCAACAATATGGGAAATTTCCCAGGTACGTCCTGTGCACAAAACGGAGAAATCCAATGTGGACAATTACTAGGCTATCGGTCTGCGCTCAAGCAAAGCAGGGGAAGGTGTCGGTGACAGTGCTATTAAGTGGCCCTTACACACCAATAACCTCACAATGCTCACTGGATTTTGCCAGGGCCATCCGTTCCTTACCTCATTATTGCATTTGTCTAAACATGGACGAAAGAGCTGAACTCAAGAGTGACTGCCCTTGACATCAAGGCAATATTTGACTACGTGTGGTTTCACGAAGCCCTAGCAAAATTGAAGTCAATGGAAATTGGCGGGGGAGAAGCTCTGCACTGGTTGGAGTCATACCTAGCACAAAGGGAGATGGTTGTTGGATGTCAATCATCTCAGTCCCAGGGCATCCCATTTGTCCAAGGCCCAGCATCTTCAGCTGCTTCATCAATGATCTTCCAACCATCATAAGGTCAGAAGTGGGGGTTTCACTGATGATTGCAGTGTTCAGTAGCATTCACAACTCCTCAGATGCTAAAGCAGTCTATGCCAATATGCAGCAAGAACTAGACAACATTCACGCCACACATGCCAGGCAATAACCATCTTCAATAAGAGAAAACCTATCATCTTGCATTGACATTCAACGGTATTACCATCACTGAATCCCCCACTATCAACATCCTGGGGACTACCATTGATCAGAAACTGAACTGGACAGTACAATAGCAGGTCAGAGGCTGCAGTGGATAACCCACCTCCTGATTCCACAAAGTTTGTCCAGCATCCACATGGCACAAGTCAGGAGTGTGATGAAATACTCTGCATTTGCCTGGATGAACGCAGCTCGAACAACACAAGAGACTTGACACCATCCAGGACAAACCACCTTAAACTTTGAGATAAAATCAAACAACTGCGGATCCTGAAAATCCAAAACAAAAACAGAATTACCTGGAAAAACTCAGCAGGTCTGGCAGCGGTGGTGGAGAGGAAAAGAGTTGACGTTTCGAGTCCTCATGACCCTTCAACAGAACTAGGTGAATCCAAGGTGAAATATAAGCTGGTTTGGGCGGGGGGGGTTGGGGTGTGGAGAGAAGTGGACGGGGGGTGGTGTGGTTGTAGGGACAAGCGAGCAGTGATAGGCGCAGATCATCAAAAGATGTCACAGACAAAAGAACACAGAGGTGTTGAAGTTGGTGATATTATCTAAACGAATGTGCTAATTAAGAATGGATGGTAGGGCATTCAAGGTATAGCTCTAGTGGGGGTGGGGGGAGAATAAAAGATTTAAAAATAATGGAAATAGGTGGGAAAAGAAAAATCTATATATATTGGAAAAAACAAAAGGAAGGGGGAAGAAACAGAAAGGGGGTGGGGATGGAGGAGGGAGCTCAAGACTTAAAGTTGCTGATTTCAATATTCAGTCCGGAAGGCTGTAAAGTGCCTAGTCGGAAGATGAGGTGCTGATCCTCCAGTTTGCGTTGGGCTTCACTGGAACAATGCAGCAAGCCAAGGACAGACATGTGGGCAAGAGAGCAGGATGGAGTGTTAAAATGGCAAGCAACAGGGAGGTTTGGGTCATTCTTGCGGACAGACCGCAGGTGTTCTGCAAAGCGGTCGCCCAGTTTACGTTTGGTCTCTCCAATATACAGGAGACCGCATTGGGAACAACGAATACAGTAGACTAAGTTAGAGGAAATGCAAGTGAAATGCTGCTTCACTTGAAAGGAGTGTTTGGGCCCTTGGATGGTGAGGAGAGAGGAAGTGAAGGGGCAGGTGTTGCATCTTTTGCGTGGGCATGGGGAGGAGTAGGGGGTGATGGAGGAGTGGACCAGGGTGTCCCGAAGGGAACGATCCCTATGGAATGTCGCCGGGGGGGTGAAGGGAAGATGTGTTTGGTGGTGGCATCATGCTGGAGTTGGCGGAAATGGCGGAGGATGATCCTTTGAATGCGGAGGCTGGTGGGGTGATAAGTGAGGACAAGGGGGACCCTATCATGTTTCTGGGAGGGAGGAGAAGGCATGAGGGCAGATGCGTGGGAGATGGGCCGGGCACGGTTGAGGGCCCTGTCAACGACCGTGGGTGGAAAACCTCGGTTAAGGAAGAAGGAGGACATGTCAGAGGAACCGTTTTTGAAGGTAGCATCATCTGAACAGATGTGACGGAGGTGAAGGAACTGAGAGAATGGGATGGAGTCTTTACAGGAAGCAGGGTGTGAGGAGCTGTAGTCGAGGTAGCTGTGGGAGTCGGTAGGCTTGTAATGGATATTGGTGGACAGTCTATTACCAGAGATTGAGACAGAGAGATCAAGGAAGGGAAGGGAAGTGTCAGAGATGGACCATGTGAAAATGATGGAGGGGTGGAGATTGGAAGCAAAATTAATAAATTTTTCCATGTCCCGACGAGAGCATGAAGCAGCACCGATGTAATCATCGATGTACAGGAGAAAAAGTTGTGGAAGGGGGCCGGAGTAGGACTGGAACAAGGAATGTTCCACATACCCCATAAAGAGACAGGCATAGCTGGGGCCCATGCGGGTACCCATAGCCACACCTTTTATTTGGAGGAAGTGAGAGGAGTTGAAGGAGAAATTGTTCAGTGTGAGAACAAGTTCAGCCAGACGGAGGAGAGTAGTGGTGGATGGGGATTGTTTGGGCCTCTGTTCGAGGAAGAAGCTAAGGGCCCTCAGACCATCCTGGTGGGGGATGGAGGTGTAGAGGGATTGGACGTCCATGCTGAAGAGGAAGTGGTTGGGACCAGGGAACTGGAAATTGTTGATGTGACGTAAGGTGTCAGAGGAATCACGGATGTAGGTGGGAAGGGACTGGACAAGGGGAGAGAGAAGGGAGTCAAGATAATGAGAAATGAGTTCCGTGGGGCAGGAACAAGCTGACATGATCGGTCTATTGGGACAGTTCTGTTTGTGGATTTTGGGTAGGAGGTAGAAGCGGGCCGTCCGAGGTTGGGCGACTATCAGGTTAGAAGCTGTGGGAGGAAGATCCCCAGAGGAGATGAGGTCAGTAACAGTCCTGGAAACAATGGCTTGATGTTCAGGGGTGGGGTCATGGTCCAGGGAGAGGGAGGAGGAAGTGTCTGCGAGTTGATGCTCAGCCTCCGCGAGGTAGAGGTCAGTGCGCCAGACAACAGCACCACCTTCGTCAGCGGGTTTGATGACAATGTCAGGGTTGGACCTGAGAGAACGGAGTGCAGTAAGTTCAGAGAGAGAGAGATTAGAATGGGTGAGAGGAGCAGAGAAATTGAGACGACTAATGTCGCGCTAACAGTTCTCAATGAAAAGATCAAGAGAAGGTAAGAACCCAGAGGGAGAGATCCAGGTGGAGGGAGAATATTGGAGGTGGGTAAAAGGATCCGTTGAACAGGGAGAGGACTCCTGCCCAAAGAAGTGAGCCCGGAGGTGAAGACGGCGGAAGAGTTCAGCATCGTGCCGAGCCCGAAATTCATTAAACTTTCACTCCCTTCACCACTGGAGCAGTGACAGCAAGAGCACCATGTACAAAATGTATTGCATTAACTTACCAAGCCGCCTTCCAAAACAACTTCCAAACCCACAGCCTCTAGCACCTAGAAGGGCAGCAGAAGCACAGGAATGCCACCATCTGCAAGTTCCCCTCCAAGCCACATACCATACTGACTTGGAACTATATTGTGGCTCCTTCACGGTCGCTGGTCAAAAACCTGGAACCCCCTCCCTAACAGCAATGAGTGTAGCCGCACCAGGTGGTCTGCAGCAGTTCAAGAAGGTGGCTCATCATCACCTTCTCAAAGGCAGTTAGGGATGAGAAACATCATTGGCATTTTTAGCGATGCTCACATCATGTGAAAGACTCAACAAAAACACTTGCTCAGATGTTTGTGTACTCAGTATAGTCCTTTTAAAATGCGTAGACTCTATTTTTAGTACAATAATTTTTAATTCAATAGGACTTAACACAGAACATTCTGGATTGGCATTTCTAGTCATTGCTTAATTCACAAGTTTGATTCATGTCCATTTACGTCCATCTCCTCTTCTCATTATCCTTCTAAACACACCACTGTTGAGTCACATCAATTATATGCTTCATTTTTAAATGCAACAGTGATGTTCCATCTAATCAATGGTTCATTTATTTGCCTGTACTTGGCCAGTTTGTCCTTAGATTCAACAGGATCTCAACATCTTGTGGGGCCAGTTTATAAACTCCAATTTCATTCAAAGCTGCTACTGCGGTGGGCTGTTCAGAGTAGGCAACTGCATCAGTCATATTGCCAGAAGCAGTTTGTAGCACTTCTCGTAACAACAGAGCCGAACCCACATTCAGATTCAGGATGACACAAGCTTCTTTCACTCTAGGGGGAAAAAAAATGTCAGAGAACGTTTCATCTCATTCAGTATTCTTCTAATTATAAATGTTTCATTAACACTGAATTTTCACACTATAGACAATTATTTCAATCAAGTAAAACCTCTAGATTACATAAGCTTAAATGACTGACATTTATATAAATACAAAATGCATGAGAATCTTTAGACAATTCAGAGAAATAACAGGCCAATAACAGGGAGCTTTTAACTAACAGTGGTTAAGTTGAGAAGGAATTCTTAAAGTATGGAGGTTATGCCAAAAATTAAGTACAAGGAGTAATTCCAATAAAATTAAGGCAAAATATAAAGAAAGCCAGATTTATCAAAAACAGAGAAGTAAAAATGTATAGTATATGAAAAAGACTGGTTGTCAATAGAAAAGTTAATTATATGAGTCTATAACAACCTATTAAGAGGTTAGATGGCAACCTAACAGGTAACATTAAAACTGGTTTGCCTAAATAAATAACAGCAAAGTAAATTTTTTGCATGTAATGTTAATTTGAAACATCTGAACAGTTATACTAACCAACAGGTAATTTGTTTAAATAGTTTTCTTTAAAATAGTCAATGTAAATATATATACTGATATGAAATTGCTGAATGCAATACATCCCAGAGCGAATGATTGAGTATTTTGTCTAATCAAAGGCAGGTGAGAGAAGGACTTTGAGTTTCTGAGCAGAATGTGGGGGAAGAGAAAATGGTGGATAGATATTAAGAGGGAAATGTATTAAAATGTTAAGGAATCAGAGAGCATGAGTGAATGGATGTTCTTGGTTTGGCAAGATATAATTAGTAGCACACCTTATGTTGGGAGTTCTCAATTTCCATATGCATAAATGACAAGGTGCAGCAATATTAGCTGATCATAACAAATTCAGAACTCAAGAGAACCAATACAAAGAGATAGAATGAGCAGATATGTGGCATAAATCTTTACAGGACTTTACAGTGGAAAAAAATGGATAAGTGGGATTCTAGGTTTAATATCTTGGAGTATCGGGTACAAAGTTAAAAAGATGATGCAACTTTACGAGATAGTTGGGAGTACTGTGTGTAGTGTTGGGCACCGCATTATAGAAGCAATACTGGAGTCATAAAAAAAGGCATGA
Source organism: Carcharodon carcharias (assembly GCF_017639515.1). NCBI lineage: Eukaryota > Metazoa > Chordata > Chondrichthyes > Lamniformes > Lamnidae > Carcharodon > Carcharodon carcharias. Next base: position 121,245,925 of record NC_054479.1, on the reverse strand, counting down.
TGCAGATCTGCTGAGGTGACACCAGGAATGGGAATGAATCTTAGAAAAGCTAGAGCCATGTTCACAGTGGCAAAAGAGGGTTAAAGGAGATGAAGCAGATGTGTTCAAAATTTTGAAGGGGCAATTAGTGAAAGATATTTCTATGAGTCAATAAATTTGTAACAAGGGAACATTCAGTTAGGATTAATAATTGAAGCAAAAGGATGAAGTTGAGTTTTTTTAAATGTGCAAGGTTATTGGAAATTAGAATCCATTACATTGAGTAGCTATTGAATTAGATTTCAAGTTTAGAAGGAAGATTAATATTTAAGGAAGGGTGTGGTGAAAGAACAAGAAGATAGTTTTAGATAACTCCAATTTGCAGCTTGCGATTGCACAGGCACACTGGGCTAAACTGGCCTCCTTCACCTTAATTTCTGATCCTAAATGCCACTCATTTACAAGCTTTTAAATACTTTGTCAGCATACTTAATTTTAAAGTTACAACAGTTATGTCTCAATTATCTCAAAATAGAAGAATGTGAATATTTTTACTTTAATAATTCCGCCTTAATTTAGCATTTGATCAAGGTAATTCTCTCCCCCCTCACTCAAATTGATGCACTATTTATACTGGATTCTGCATTAAGCAACAAAATTTCTTAAAATACGGTACTATCAACTGACGCTGCCAGAAAATATTAAGCTCACACTCAGCATACATACTGCTTGAAGTAGTTTTCTGGTCTTTTGCAATAGTGGGCAAACAGTGGGAAAAGATTCCGAGTCATGTCAAATTGCAGCTGTGCTGATCCACCTTCATTGAAGTGATTTGCCAGTATAATCTAAGCAATTGAAAATAAAAGCAAAACAATTTAAAAATTCAACTGACTGCAAACTAATAGCTGCAGCCTTAATAAGCTCTTATATTTAAATCTTAAAGGAGCACATATATTAACTCCAAAACTTTAACTCACTCCATGCCACAAAACTATAGCAGTAAATTGAGTAGACAATGTCCTTCTTCATATAAAATTTGTACACAGTTTTCAGTTAATTGGAAAATTATATCATAATTGATAAGCAGGGTCTGAGTGGTAAATTGTTCTTTCACCCAAGCAATCAACTAAAAATATCTTCTCTCCTATGGCTTTGTTTCTTATGCAAATGAGTATGAGCACTCAACACAATTAAAAACTACTCAATTTGCACAAATTGCCAATTTTATCAAGTTACAAAGAGGTTACATGGCTGTGTGTATTAGAATGCATCCTGTGTGCAAAGTGGAAGTGTGCTGGTGCAATGCCAATAAGGCTCATTAGAACAACAACTTATATTTAGCTTGCTTAAAGTAATAAAACATCTAAAGTGCTTCAAAGAAACAATAAAAAACAAAATATCACACCTAGCCACATGAGGAGATATTAGGTCGGATCATCAAAGGATTGGTCAAAGAGGTAAGTTTTAAAGAGTGCCTTACAGGAGGAATGCGAAATAGAGAGACAAGAGGATATTCCAGAGCTTAGAACTAGGCAACTGAAGGCATGCCCATCAATGGTGGTGCGAATAAATCAAGGATGCTCAGAGGCCAGAATTAGATAAGTGCAAATATCTCTGAGGATTGTGGGGTTGGAGGAGATTACAAAGATAGTGACGGGCAAGGCCATGGTTGGAATTAAAAACAAGGATGAGAATTTGAAAATCAAGACTTTGCTTGACTGGGAGCCAAGGAGGCCAGTGAAAACTGGGTGATATAAGTGAACAGGGCTTGGGCAAGTTAAAACACGGGCAGCAGAGATTTCAGTGATCTTAAGTTTGCAGGTGTTAGAAGTGAGAGATCATCCAAGGATACTTTGGAATAGCCAAGTCTAGGGATAATAAAAGCATGAATGAGGATCTCAACAACAGGTGAGCTAAGACAGGGACGAAGTTAAGGAGGTCTTAGTTTTTTTGTATTCTTTCACGGGTGTGGGCGTTCCTGGCTAAACCAGCATTTATCGTCCATACCTAAATGCCCTTGAGAAGGTGGTGTTGAGCTGTCTTGAACTGTTGCAGTCCATGTTGTATGTACACACACACAGTGCTGTTAAGAAGGGGGTTCCAGGAGTTTTACCCAGCGACAGCGACAGCGAAGGAACAACAATATAGCTCCAAGGCAGGATGGTGTGTGGCTTGCAGGAGAATTTGCAGGTGGTGGCGTTCCCATGCATCTGTTGCCCTTTGTCTTTGAGTTTGGAGAGGTAGTGGGTTTAGAAGGTGCTGTATAAGTCTTGGTGAGTTAGTGATGGCATACATAGGGTTTGGGAGGTTATCTTGGGGTCAAATATGGCATCAATGTTGTGAGCAGACTACTTTAGTCTCAGACTATTAACAGGAAGAGGGATGGTTTCGGTAATTAGGGAACAGAATTTGGAGCAAGGACCAAAAAGAATGGTTTCAGTTTTCCCAATAATTCCATGGAGGAATTTTTTGGTCATCCAATACTGGATGTCGGGTTAGCAGTCTGATAATTAAGCAACAATGGAGGAATCGAGAGAGGAGGTAGAGCTGGGTGTTGTTGGTGCACCTGTTCAAACTAACATTGTGTTTCCAGATGATGTTGCCAAGGGGCAGCATGTAGATGGGAAATAGGAAGGTGCCGAGGACAGATCCTTGGGGAGGTCACCAGAGGTAATGGTGCAGGGGTAAGAAGAGAAGCAATTGCAAGTGGTACTTTCACTATGATAGATAGGTAAGAACAGAACCAAGTGAGAACGGTCACTCCCAGTGGACTGGCATTGGAAAAGGAAGGTGTTGGTCAACCCTGTCAAGGTTGAGAAGGATGATGAGGGATAGATTACCTTTATCACAGATATGATGTAATTTGAGACTTTGATAAGAGTCATTTTGGTACTGTTCCAGCTAAAAAAAACCTGATTGGAGGGATTCAAACATTGAGTTCTGGGAAATATAGGCATGGATTTGGGGGTGGGAGGATGGTCGGGAGTGACCTTCAAAGATTTTGGTGAGGAAAGAGAGGTTGGAGATTGGGTGGTAGTTGCAAGGACAATTGGGTCAAGGGTTGCTTTTTATGAGAGGAGGTGATGATGACAGATTTAAAGAGAGGAACAATACCTGCAGAACTGTTAACAATATTGGTTAAAAACAAAAAACTGCAGATGCTGGAAATCCAAAACAAAAACAGAATTACCTGGAAAAACTCAGCAGGTCTGGCAGCATCGGCGGAGAAGAAAAGAGTTGACATTTCGAGTCCTCATGACCCTTCAACAGAACTAAGTTAGAGGGGGTGGGGTGGAAGTTAGGTGGTCAACAGTTCAGTGGGAATAGGATTGAGAGAACAGGAGAGGGAGTCTCATGGCCAAGATGAGCCCAAAGAGGGCATAAGGAAATATAGGCGAGAAAGAGAAAGATTTAAGTTCAGGGCTAGGGCTGGGGTTGTTTTAGAGGAAGTATGGCTTGTGAAAGGGACGATGCAGCGGAGGCAGCTGATTGGATGGTCTTGATCTTAGTGTCAAGGGTGGAGGAGACAGGGGAGAAAAGTTTAAGATGGTTTGCAGTACAGAAAAGAAGCCAGGGTTATCTTTGCATTCCAGGATTCCTGGAAGAATGAGTAGTTTTATGTGGTCAAACCAGATCTGTTGAGTTTGACTAAGCCTGCAATATAATTTCAAGTCTGCATCCCTTGGACTTAAGGAATTACGGATGTGGGCCGTGCCAGGAGAATAGCCACGGTGAAAGAAAGTTTTATTCGGGACTAGGGCATCAAAGGTGGTCAAGGTTACCTCCAGAAGCATTCAAATTCATGGAAAAAGTACTGGAAACTAGGTCATGTGATACATCCACCATGAAACGGGATTTGGAGTGGAGAGTCACAGGACCTCTGGTTGATAAAAGTTTTGGAAAGGCTAAATAGAATCAGGTTTTATCGCAAGATGTATAAAGTATAAAAGCCATGAGGTAAGAATGAGCCTGTATATAGCTTTAATAAGACCGCAATTAAAGTACAATGTGCAGTGTTGTGTTCCATGTTATTGGAAAAATATTGAGGCTTCAGAGAGCATGCAGCACAGATTCACCAGAATGGTGCCTAGCATTAGGAAATGCAAATGACTTGAAAAATTGAGTCTTTTTGTTAGGACATAAGTTATAGAGTCATAGAATGATTACTGCACAGGAGGCCCTTCATGTATGTGTCAGCTCTCTGCAAAAGCAACTCATCTGGTCCTACTCCCCTGCCTTTTTCCCCGTAGCCCTTTTTATTATAGGTAATATGATAGTAGAGTATACATTATGAAAGGATGAGACAGGGTAGATAGAAGCAGACTGTTTATTAGTTGAGGGGTCATAGATACAAAGTTACGTGTAAGAGATTTAGAGAAACAAAAAGATTTAGAAAAATACATAAAGTTGTGAGGTTATGGAATTCATTTCCAGGCTTGGTGGTTGTGTTAGAAGCTGTAAATATTCAAGGTTAGCTCTGATAGGTGGATGGAATGAAAAGGCATTAATGGAATTGGGGAACAGGGTGAGTAAATATAATTAGGACTATTTGCTCACATGGAGGATAACTACCCAACACAAACTGTTCAAGTCAAATAGCCTGTTTCCATGTTGTAACTTCTATGTATTTCTATATATTTTGGCACTTGTAGCTTGGTCAATTCATTATACAGGTAGAGTACCTCAAATCTGGTAACCACAGGACCGAGTACATGTGTTGCTGGTTTTCGGGAAAAAAATTCAAATCGGAATATCTTAATTCAGTGAATAGGGGACACAGGAAAACCAACTGATATGATTGCAAAGCACTTTTGGTTAATGGCCAGTCGATGCTGAGATGAACTCACTTCTCACACACTGGATTTAATAATTTTTCCCCACTTCCCTACATCAGCACACCCTGTTTAAAATGAGAAAAAAATTAAATTGAAATGATGTTAAAAATACCTTATTGTTGAAAACTATTTTTTTTTATTTATGCAAGGTTGTACAGAACTCTTTAATAACTCTATTTGAAGTGAATTGGGCCAGCTGCAAGTAGGCAACCAGTGCCCATGAAACTTAAAGGCTTTTGGGAATCAAGTGCAATGTTTGAATTTTAGCCTGTGGGCTTCTATGTAGGTGGCCTTAATGACATCAAAACTCAATACGGGTATCCTGTACTGTAGCAAGAATAGGCATATGCCCTGATCCCAAGTACAATACATAGCTAAATATTCTACCTCAGTAGATTCTGTAAGAGTCTTTTCTTCTTCCTGGGTTACTTCAACTGTCTCTGCCACATCTGCACTGGGTCGGACACGGTCACGATTCACTGGAGCCTGGAAATGTCAGGCGACCAAAGCCAATCAGTACTTGGCAACTCCCTGAACTTTTCTGAACTGGGTTGGTAGGGTCATGGTTTGCTGGAGTGTGGGAAATAATTTCCAGTTTATGGACACCACCAGTTTTCAGGTAGCCAGATTTGAGGTACTGTACCTGTATACTGATCCAAAACCAGCTAGGAAACACATATGCACCTATTATTTTATATGAAATTCACAAGTTTGAATATTTTTTGATTATCATTTCCTGAAATACAGAAATGGCTATGTTTTACTGGTTTGGAAAGATCTATGGAAAAAATTACAAAGCATTTAACTTTTTTTGAAATCCCAAACAACAGACTAAATTTTATTTCTTTAATGACTTATAAAATAATTCAATATATAAGGTGCAACAGCTAAAACAACCAAAATCACAGTCTTATCTGTTCTTTAAAAAAAAACTAAGTTTTCAATTGTTGGTAGCTTACATCCTGGTAGATGAACAAGTCCAGCTTCTCAGCAAGCATTTGCCAAAAAGATTTGAAAAGCGAGTGACACAGTTCCTGCTCCAACTGCAACAATAGGTCTCGTAGAGTCAGTAACATTGGACAAGCTGAACTAGACAGACACATCACTGCTTGGTCTGACTGAGATGGCAAAAACAACCATCTGTAAAATAAATAACCAGCATTAGTGATCCTGTAGCACTAGTACTATTGTATCCACACGCTATCAAAGGATTTTCAATTCCTATTTATGGAATGTACCGAGTTTAAATTATTGAGTTAATGAGTAGGAGTAGTTAATATAAGCAAAATGACAGCGATACTATGCATCTTCAACTGAGCAAACACCAGCAGCAGTAGCATGTTATTTTCTTAAAAATAAACCATGTGGTATTGGCAGTATAACTGAACATTCTGGGGTAAGCAAGTTATTTCAGCCACAACAGAAGTAGTTATGATGTAGCAAAATCTGAGTTGCAAAAAATATATTTGTCAAAGACCAAACTTTGAATAATTAAGTTATCTACAAGTTTCAGTTAGGAGATATATAATTATATCATTGTAGTTGGTTCCATGTTCAAACTTGACAAGCATCCGATAAGAATATGAAATTATTGAAAGTAGCTGCTGTCAAAAAAAAAACACCAGGTACAATATTCCTTTCATATGGGAGGTTTTTCCCATTTGTGAGGGGTATGGGGTAGGGCAGAAGAGAGATAGAAATACACAAAAAGGAAAAGGTTTTATCAAAATCTCAATCTTCAGTGTGAACTCAACATATTTTGTAGAAATAGACAGTACACAATAGGTAATCATGGAACATTTTACCCAAAAGAATGGGAAACAACAGACAAAATACTTCTCATTTCCATAGAAGGATTTTTCAGAACTAATAACATTTTCTGGCAAACTACTTGTATTTAATTCTTTTTATGCCTAACATTCATCAAGCTTGGGAGTGCAAAACCTCCTGTTAAGTTTAACCTTGTAATAAACTGCTTTTTGACCAATGTTAACTATAATGATTCAACATTGGCTCATTATAATCAAATATTAATTTGCTTTAATCCAACCCTTGGTGGATCTTGCTCAACATTTAATACTGCACTGGAAAGCAATTATTCAGTGATCCTTGAAAGTTAGATTAAAATTGTTAATAACGTCCCCAGTAACCATACATGACTGTTTTGTATTCCTTGCAGACTCTGTTAAATTTTAACATTGCCATGTCATTTAAGAAATTTATCAGAGCTAATCCCTATGCAGTTCATCAAAACAACATTCAGTCACGCCCTTCTTAGCTTAAACATTGCATACATTTATTTGCATTTTGAAGTTATCGATACTGGTCCTTTTGCTGCTAATTAAATTTGTTGTTAATGCCCTTAGAGTTTGGGGAAAAAACTTCCATAAGTGAATCAAATTGTTGAAATTTATAAAATTGATTAAGTCAATCCTACATGCCATGTCATGCTGGCCACACTAAACTTGAAACTGTTCTGTATTAAGTTTAATAGCCTGGACTCGGCAATCAGTGCCAAAGGTATGATGCTTGCCGTTCACCTCACTGATAGCTGCCCGCAGACGTTTTACGGGCTTGTCTGCAGGGATTTCCTCTAACCTGGCATCTTTTCCAGGATGGCATCATCCAAAGGAGATCTGTGGCGTATGTGATCAGGGAAAGCAATAAAGAGGCTCTTCAATTGATCAGATTGAAGAATCTTCACTGAGACATGCACGATTCAAATCAGGAAGTATAAAGAAAGAAATATAAATTAAATGTAAGTGATGTGCACAAAGCAAAATCTGGTTAACGTGCAAGAAGACAGGATTAATTAATGACCTTCATAATAAATGATCCTCTAGACAGGAACGACCGCAACACGATAGAGAATTTCACATTCAGTTTGAGGGTGAGAAATGTAGGTCTATAAGTAGCATCATAAACTTAAATAAAGACAATGAGTTTAGAGTTAGCTAAAGTGGACCAGGAAAAAAGATTAAAATATGAAATGGTAGAGAAGTAGTGCAGACATTTGAGGAGATAACTCATAATTCCCAAAGATATATTCCACTGAGGAAGAAAGGATGCACCATCCATGGCTAACTAAGGAAGAATGGTATAAAACTGAAAGAAAAGGCTTACAATCCTGCCAAGATTAGTTGTAGGCCAGAAGATTGGAAAGTTTTTACAAACTTTTATAAAGTTTTCATTTAAAAAAAAGGGAAAATTTAGAGTATGAGAGAAAACTAACAAGAAATATGAAAGCAGACAGTAAAAGCTTCTACAAGTATATAAAAAACAAAAGAGCAGCTAAAGTAAGCATTGGTCCTTTAGAGGATGAAATTGAGGAATTAATAATGGGAATCAAGGAAATGGCAGAGACTTTGTACAAGTATTTAGTATCTCTTCACAGTAGAAGACGCAAAAAAATCCCAAAAATAAGAGAAAATCAAGAAGCAAATGGGAGGGGAGAGCTTAAAACAATCACAATAACTAGAAGGAAAGTACTGGCCAACTAATGGGACTAAGGGTTGACAAGTCCCCCGGACCTGATGGCCTGCATCCTAAGATCTTAAAATAAGTGGCAGCAGAGATAGATGATGTATTGATGTTAATCTTCCTAAATTGCCTAGATTCTGGAAAGATCCCAGCAGATTGGAAAGCTGCAAATGTAACACTTCTGTTCAAGAATGGTGGGAGACAGAAAGCAGGAAACTATAGGCCAGTTAACCTAACATCTCTCATTGGGAAAATGCTAGAATCCATTACTAAGGAAGTAGTAGCAAGACATTTAAAAAAATCATAATACAACCCAGCTTAATACAACTTGGTTTTGTGAAAGGGAAATCATGTTTGACAAACTTATTAGAGTTCTTTGAGGATATAACAAGCAGGGTGGACAAAGGGTAACATTTAGTAGATGTAGTGTATTTGGGTTTCCAAAAGGCAACTGATAAGGTGCCATATAAAAGGTTGTTACACAATATAAGAGCTTATGGTGTTGATACATTAGTGTGGATAAAGGATTGGCTAACAGACAGGAAACAGAGAGTTGGGTCACTTTTAACTTGGCAAACTGTAATCAGTGGAGTGCCACAGGGATCAGTGTTGGGACCTCAGCTATTTACCATCTATATTAATGATGCGGATGAAGACGTAAAAAAACAAAAAAAAACGTCTTTTTGAAATTACAGCCATAAATTTTCTTCTGGGAATCTGTGACTCTCCACACTTGTAAAATTAATTGTTCGGGGTCAGAGAGCTGGTTCAGCAATAGTTATCATTCCATTAAAAATTCACCTACAACTTAATGCACCAACCCTAACTTTTTCAGTTGTGTTTAGTATGGAAGCTAATGAACAAGTACATTAGGTTCCTACCGTTATAGTCATATCAATAACCAGTCTATCAGTGAAGACCTTAACTGCGCACCCTGTGGAGAAGTAAGGTATCTCTGACAGCAACTTCTTGATTGTTGCATTTAATTATTCAGGCAAGTACTGTGGAATGTGATGCCATTTTTCCTCCATTACAATGGTGAGAGCCGATAGCCTCAATGTTATTCGCATCCCAAATTCTGGGCTAAATGTTGGATTTTACCAATGGTTCAGTAGATGAATGGACATCAGTGTATAATCCTGAGGCATACAAGCCTGGAATTTCCCAAGTTTAATTTCTGGTCTGGATTAAGTCAGTTGACTTCTGCAGGGACTTCCAAACATGATGTAAAGATGCCAGATGGAACATGCACACATGGATGTCAAGCAAGGCCAAAATCAGATTTGGCTGTGACAATATCTAGATTCACTAATGGAGACAGCCCAGCTTGGGTAAAGTTCCAGAAAGCTGCCAACACTCCAATATGATGCTGCCTTCAGCAGCAAAGGAGGGAAAAAATACTGGAGAGATGGGGATGATGCAGAATTCAACCTGTAAACTTTGCATGGATGCTGAACAACTCCCAAGAATACTATCTACTGTACCTCTGCCTACATAACTGCAGATGTTTTGAAATAAATTCAATCCTTCTGGGTTATTTGTAACTAAATAGTATTAGATTCCTTTAGTGGGCACTGCAGCAAATTGGGAAGATTTCAAAAATTTCAAGATATCATAAAAACATTGATTAACTATTTCTCCCAATCTAGAGAGAGAAGCCATCAATTTCCTTTGTTTTTTCCTTTCCCGTATTGATGCCATAGAGTTTAATAGCAATCAATTTATTAATATTCAATGCCAATTCTGAAGTCTTGAAATATTAATGTATTAATTGATGTGACATTTATTTCTCCAGTTATACATGACAATGCATATAACAGCGGCTCAGATTTTCAAAATATTCACCTTTCCTTCTTGTAAGGTTTTGCTTTGTCCTTCACTTCTCTAAAGACATGCTCTACTTGTCGTGTCAACATGTCATATCGCAGGCGCTTTAGCAAATCAATCATATTATCAAAGACAGAGCTTTCAAGAGAGGCCAGCTGCCCAAGTTGTAACTCAGTCATGGTGTTGCTCGCTCCACAAACCTCGAGTGCTGCTTGCTGAAGCTGCAAGAAGAACTACATAAAAGGGAATTACATTTCTAAGCTTGGGAAATAGCTCTTTGACCCAATTTCATAAACATGCACCTTATTCCCCTTAATTATTAAAATGTCAGATGCACAGTCTTATATGTAATATAACTCACTGCTTCTCCATCCCTGTGCTGCATCTGATTATTTACCATAAAGTAAAACAATTTACAACATTAGTAATATTATTAAACAGAGCTTCACAACATCACTTGGCTTATTGATTTTAAAAGGATGAGTGTGATCCAACAGTCTCTAAATTGTCATTTGGAGTACAGAACTTGAATATTGCTGAAAAAAGGAACATGTCAAAGCTTTTCATCTTGCACTCATCAGGAAACTTCACAAGAATACCAATGTCAGGGGAAAACAACAATTTATACTGTATGAGAAGAGTGTGCTAATTGATTGGCAAGTGGATTGTGATTGATAGAGGTGTTGCCATGGAGAATGCACCAGTGATGGTGACTGACAGTTAACTGCCAAGCATTGTTTGAAATTTAAGCCAGGCAGATTGACTCTGCTTGGCCAAAGCATTGCCTTGAGGAATGAGTCAGCGAATGGCTGTTTAGCTGAAACAGGCACCATGTGTGTACATGTTTTTTTCTGTCAGGGCCTTGTGTATTAATATATGTAGCTTCCACTGCATGTAAATGCGCCACGCTGTGAGCCCAACTGACAATCTGTAATTCCTTGTCAGCGTAATCTTTAGCACACTGAGGTTATTTAAAAATTTGTTGTCCTATAGCAGAATCACATCTAATGTTGGACAGAGTTTTGCAAGCACAGGCTGGTTGGGTACGGTCCATGACAGTATCGATAGGAGTGACTACTGCACAGTCGTTGTGGAGACCAAGTCCCACCTTCATATGGAGGATAGCCTCCATTGTGTTGTGTGGTACATCCACCGTGCTAAATGGGATAGATTTCGAACAGATCTAGCAACTCAAAACTAGCCATCCATGAGGCACTTTGGGCCATCGGCAGCAGCAGAATTGTATTCGAACACAATCTGTAACCTCATTCACCAAGGCTCCTTCCACAGCACCTTCCAAGCCCACGAACACTACCATCTAGAAGGCAAGCGCAGCAGCTAGATGGGAACACCACCACTTGGAAGTTCCCCTCCAAGTTACTCACCATCCTGACTTGGAAATATATCGATATTCCTTCATCGGGTCACTGGGTCAAAATCCTGAAACTCCCTTCCTAACAGCTCTGTGGGTGTAATTACACCATATGGACTGTAGCAGTTCAAGAAGGCAGCTCGCCATCACCTTCTCAAGGGCAACCAGGGATAGGCAATAAATGCTGGCCCAGCCAGCGAAGCCCATATCCTGTGAATGAATAAAAAACAGGTCTGTTTCTTGCCGATATGTGGATTGTATGATATGTGGATGATACATTTGCTATATTTAAATCCACAGCTGCATGTAATAATTTCTTGCATGTCTTAATGGGCTTCATCCTGCACTTGAAATGGAGAAGCACTCCCCTTCCTTGACATACTAGTTGAGAAATCTGCCAGGGGTTTCTCTACCACAGTCTCCTGCAAGTCTTCCTTCATTGGTCACTACACATGTTGTGATTCTTACAATTTCACGTTATAAAATTGTTCTTATCGGCAACCCTGAACCATTTGCTCACCATGCAAGCTTGATGCTGAAATAGGACGCATCAAAGGCATCCTGCGGGATAATGGCTACCCTGATCAGATCATTTCATGCTGTATATCATGCAAACTCATGAAAGGGCCTGAGGCCATCACTTTTGGCCCTGAAAAGTGCCTACCCTTCCTCAGGTTACCCTGAAACGGTGAGGTACCACAAAATTTGATCAACAGGTGAAGCTAGCTGTTTCACATTGTTACTATGCAGTGGCAACATGAGTCACCACCAACAAGGTGCTGCCATCAAGCTAAAAAGCCTATCACACAAATGAGTAATGTGGTATATGAATTTCAGTGCCAGTGTGATGCTAGGTATGTAGGCCATGCACCTCAAAGACTGGTGGGTTTTATCAAACAGCATGTCCCAGCAGCTGTTCGCGAGGGGCAAGTTACAGACCAGACCCAACCAGCCGATGCTTGCAATACTCAAAACACAGTGTTGAACATTAGATGTGATTCGCGATTGGACAACATTTGCTAAATAATCCTCATTGTGCTAAGAATTATGCTGACAACCAATTTATGATGGTTGGTCAGGCTCGCAGTATAGAGCATTTGTGTATACTGGAAGCTACATATATTAACACACAAGGTCCTGTTCTTTGCAGACAGAAAGAACATGTACACACATTGCACCTGTTTCAGCTAAACAAAATAAGTGACAGCAATTCACTGATTCATTCCCCAGCGCAATGCCTTGAGCAATCAGGTCAAGCTGCCTGGCTTAAATTTCAAACTATGCCTGGCAGTTAACTGTCAGTCACCATCACTGGTGCATTCTCCATGGCAACGCCTCTACCAGAGGTCCACTTTCTAACCAACTAGCACTCTCCTCTCATACAATATAAATTGTTGTTTTCCCCTGACATTGGTATTCTTGCAAAGTGTCCTGATGAGTGCAAGATGAAAAGCTTCGACATCTCTTTTTTTCAGCAATACTCAAGTCTCTAAATTGCACCAGAAATTTCTTTCAGTTGTTTTCACTGATTAACAAAATGAAATATTTGAAATATTGCACTGTACTAGTAACATTTAGTGCACAATCTAGCCTGATGGTGTGGGAGTTTAGCATTTTAAAGGGGCTATTCTTTCAAATCACTGTTTAGCCAAAACCTTATCTGCCCATTCTAATAGTTAAAGATCACTGGTCAATTCTCATGAGCAATCACTACCAAAGATCAATTATGCTGTCTGCAAAATGGCAGTCAAATTAACTATTCAAAGTAATTAACTGTTTGTAAGCACTTTGAAGGGTTCAATACATGTAATGGGGCTTTATACAAATAGAAGCCTTTCACTTAATGCCATAACACTGTCAACCTATTCTAGTCCACATTACTCTACTGGCAGAGATACTTAAAGCATAAAGTTATTTTGCACAGATGTTTTCCTTCTTTCCATCAAAAACAAGCATTCCATAACTACTCTAGCAGAGGTATGAAAGTTCTTACCACATTGTCTGCCCAATCTGCTAACACTGCTGCTATATAGTTGACAGCATTTAGAATGGCACAGTAACGGGATCCTAGAGGAGAACGGGTCTCCTCCTTCATCACTTGAGTTAGACGAATCCTGAAATCATCAATCAGCTCCTTCTGTAGTTCTAAAAACTGTAGTTTTCGGGCTGCTGTAGGAAGGCCCTTGTACCGGTCTGTTAAGATAAACATGAAAATCTAATTTACGCAGCAGTGAAGGAATAGGAAACGGAGAAGCAAATATGTAAACAAAAAAATCCCTGCAATTTGCTCCTAACAAACTCACAAAATTCCCTTTTTTTAAAATCCAACTCCGAAACTAATTACAAATATGGATTAAAATTAAAAAAAGCAAAAAAACGTACAAAATTCAACCTGATAATGATTCCTGATGGCAATATTAGCTTTAGCAACTGGGTCAGATGCAGGTGGAACTTCATCCCTTAAGTACCATCTTTCTTAAAAATAATCTTTCTGACATCCTATATGACTGTGACAAAGGTAAACTATCCCTACTCGCCCTGTCTACAGATTTGGCATGATTGACCACACTGCTCTTCGTCAAAGTTTCTCCACTATCATCCAGCTGAATGGGACTGCATTCACCTAGTTCCATTCTTATCTATCTAAATGTATAAACGTAGCCATAGAATCACCTGCAATAGCTTTTCTCCATTTTCGAAGCATTATCTCTTAACCCCCAAGGATCAATCCTTGACCTCCTCCTATTTCTCATATAAATGCTGCACCTTAGTGACACCATCTGAAAACTCAGTGTTATTTTACACGTGTACACTGATGACACCTAGCTCTACCTCACCACCACCTCTCTTGAGTCCATTGTCGCTAAATTATCAGACTGCTTGACTGACATCCAGTGTTGGATGAGCAGAAATTTCCTCCAATCAAATATTGGGAAGACTGAAGCCATTGCCTTCAGTCTGCACCAAAACTTCCTAAGCTACCAATTCCAGAATCAGACTGTTCAAAATCCTTGGTGTCAGAATTGGCCCCAAGACAAGCTCTCACCCCTGTATGTGCACCATCACTAAGAATGCCCATTTCCAACTCCACAACATTCCCTGACTCTGCTCCTACCTCAGTTCGTTTGCTGCTGAAACCCTGATCCATGTCTTTTTGCCAAGACGAGACTATTCCAATGCACTATTGGCTATCTCCCACATTCTACCCTCCGTAAACTTGACATCATCCAAAAATCTGCTGCCCACGTCTTTACTTGCAGCAAGACCTCATTCCATCACGCCATTGCATGCGGATCAACATTGGTTCTCCATTAAGAACAGCTCAATTTTAAAATTTTCATTCTTGCTTTCATCTCCCTCCATGGTCTCAACTCTCCCCATCTCTAATTTCCAACAGGCGGATAATCCTGCAAGATCTATGTTCTAATTCAGGCCATTTGAACATTGCCAATTTTAACTGCTCCACCAATGGTGGCCATGCTTTCAGTTGTCTAGGCCCTAATCTCTGGAGTTTGCTCCCTAAACTTCCCTTTTCTCTTTGAAAACACTCAAGATCTTTTTTTTTGCAAAAATATACTTTATTCATAAATCTTCAAAAAACATTTCGGACCATTTCAATATCACCATTACAAAAATACAATCAGGTTCAACTTTTACAACATGAATCACAAGGTGTATCAGTACAAACAATGAATATTACAATCATTGGCAGACCTTCATTTTAAGCTGTACAGCCTGAGGGGCTCTTTACAGTTCCCAGCCCCTCAGTACACTGTGGCAGAAAGGTCTTAGGCAGCGACACTTCCCCATTGCGCCTTTGTGACGGCTGCCCCAAGCAACTGTGTCCCTCAGCACGTAGTCCTGGACCTTGGAAATGTGCCAATCTGCAACACTCAGTCGGGGACAACTCTTTGCGCTGGAAGACCAACAAGTTTCGGGCAGACCAAAGAGCGTCTTTCACCGAGTTGATGATCCTCCAGCTGCAGTTGATGTTTGTCTCTGTGTGTGTCCCTGGGAACAGCCCGTAGAGCACAGAGTCCTGTGTCACAGAGATAAAAACAAAAAAACTGCGGATGCTGGAAATCCAAAACAAAAACAGAATTACCTGGAAAAACTCAGCAGGTCTGGCAGCATTGGCGGAGAAGAAAAGAGTTGACGTTTCGAGTCCTCATGACACTTCGACAGAACTTGAGTTCGAGTCCAGGAAAGAGCAGAAATATAAGCTGGTTTAAGGTGTGTGTGTGGGGGGCGGAGAGATAGAGAGACAGAGAGGTGGAGGGGGGGGGTGTGGTTGTAGGGACAAACAAGCAGTGATAGAAGCAGATCATCAAAAGATATCAGCGACAATAGTACAGTAGAACACATAGGTGTTAAAGTTAAAGTTGGTGATGGGCGACCGCTTTGCAGAACACCTGCGGTCTGTCCGCAAGAATGACCCAAACCTCCCTGTCGCTTGCCATTTTAACACTCCACCCTGCTCTCTTGCCCACATGTCTGTCCTTGGCTTGCTGCATTGTTCCAGTGAAGCCCAACGCAAACTGGAGGAACAACACCTCATCTTCCGACTAGGGACTTTACAGCCTTCCGGACTGAATATTGAATTCAACAACTTTAGGTCGTGAGCTCCCTCCCCCATCCCCACCCCCTTTCTGTTTCCCCCTTCCTTTTTTTTTTCCAATAAATTATAAAGATTTTCCTTTTCCTACCTATTTCCATTATATAAAAAAAAATTTAAAAAAAACCCCACTAGAGCTATACCTTGAGTGCCCTACCATCCATTCTTAATTAGCACATTCGTTTAGATAATATCACCAACTTTAACTTTAACACCTATGTGTTCTATTGTACTGTTGTCGTTGACATCTTTTGATGATCTGCTTCTATCACTGCTTGTTTGTCCCTACAACCACACCCCCCCCCTCCACCTCTCTGTCTCTCTATCTCTCCGCCCCCCACACACACACCTTAAACCAGCTTATATTTCAGCTCTTTCCTGGACTCGAACTCAAGTTCTGTCGAAGTGTCATGAGGACTCGAAACGTCAACTCTTTTCTTCTCCGCCGATGCTGCCAGACCTGCTGAGTTTTTCCAGGTAATTCTGTTTTTGTCCTGTGTCACAGAACTGCTCGGGATGAACCTCGACAGAAACCACTGCATCTCTCTCCAGACCTTCTTCGCAAAGACACAATCTACAAGGAGGTGAACAACGGTCTCTTCCCCATCACAGCCACCTCGAGGGCAACGTGCAGAGGGGGTGAGACTCCTGGCATGTAGGAAGGATCTTACAGGGAGCTACATCTTGGTGCTTGTTGGAAAGTTCTGGCGATGAGGCATTCTGCCAAATGACTTTGTCAGTCTGCTCAGGGAACCATCCCACAGGATCCACCCTCTCCTTTTCCCTCAGGGCCTTTAAGACATTACGTGCCGACCACTGCCTGATGGACTTGTGGTTAAAGGTGTTTCTCTGCATAAATTTTCCCATGAGGGACAGGTGGTACAGCATGGTCCAACTACTTGGACCCTTCCGGGGCAGCGTGGCCAGACCCATCCTTCGTAACACTGGGGACAGGTAGAACCTCAGCATGTAGTGACACTTGGTGTTTGCATACTGAGGGTCTACGCACCGCTCGATGCAGCCGCACACAAAGGTGGCCATCAGTATGAGGGCAATGTTGGGCACGTTTTTTCCCCCTTCATCTAGAGGCTTGTACATCGTGTCCCTGCGGACACGATCCATTTGCGATCTCCAGATAAAGCGGAAGATGGCTCGGGTGATCACCACCACACAGGAGTGTGGAATGGGCCAGACCTGCGCCACGTACAGCAACAGTGAGAGTGCCTCACACCTGATGACTAGGTTCTTACCCGCAATGGAGAGGGAGCGTCGCTCCCACATGCCCAGTTTCCTTTTCACCATAGACACTCGCTCCTTCCAGTTTCTAATGCGTACCCTGGTCCCCCCGAACCATATCCCCAGCAACTTCAGGCCGTCAGCCCTGACGGTGAAGGGGACAAAGGATCAGTCAGCCCAGTTCCCAAAGAACATGGCCTCGCTCTTCCCACGATTTACCTTGGCTCCCGAGGCCAGTTCGAACTGGTCGCAGATGTGGATCAGTCTGCGCACCGACAGCGGATCAGAGCAGAAGACGGCGACATCAGGCTTTGACCCGAGTGCCTCCACTGCCTGGGATCGTATGCCCGGATCCTTCCTGATGGACTCAGCAAAGGGTTCTATGCAACACACAAAAAGAACAGGCGAAAGAGGACAGCCCTGCCTGACTCTAGATTTAATAGGAAAGCTATCTGATTCCCACCCATTGATTGAGACTGCACTACTGATGTTAGTGTAGAGCAGTTGGATCCAATTGCAAATTCCCTCCCCAAACCCCATTTTGGAGAGCACATCCACCATGTAGGTGTGCGATATTCTGTTAAAGGCCTTCTCCTGATCCAGGCTGATGAGGCAGGTATCTACACCCCTGTCCCGCACATAGGCAATCGTATCCTTGAGCAGCGCGAGGCTGTCAGAGATCTTCCTGTCCGGCACAGTGCAGGTCTGGTCAGGGTGAATCACCAGTTCTAGAGCGGATTTGACCCGATTGGCGATGACCTTGGACAGAATCTTATAGTCCACATTCAACAGTGAAATGGGTCGCCAATTTCTAATTTCCTCCCTTTCCCCCTTGTGCTTGTAGATGAGGGTGATGATGCCTTTCCTCATGGATTCTGACATACTGCCAGCCAGGATCATACTCTCGTACACTTCTAGCAGGTCCGGGCCGATCCAGTCCCACAGAGCCGAATACAACTCCGCCGGCAAGCCGTCGCTTCCGTGAGTTTTACTCTTCTCGAAGGACTCAAGGGCCTCAGTCAGTTCGTCAGGAGTTAGCGCTTTGTCCAGACTCTCCCGTGTACTGTCGTCTAAGACCTCCGTGATAGAGGACAGGAAGGACTGGGAGGCCGCGCTGTCTGTGGGCTTCATGTCATACAATCCGGTATAAAAGGATTTGCTGGTCCTCAAAATGTCGGACTGTGATGACAACCTTCAGGCTGCTGATCACAGAGCTCTCTGTACCTTTTGTACCTTTTGGAAGAAGAAATGTGAGCATGTCTCGTCCTGCTCCATGGAGCAGACTCTGGAACGGAAGATGATCTTGGAGGCCTCCGAGGCAAAGAGCGAGGCTTGCTGGCTCTTCACCTCTTGGAGTTCCTCCTTGACATCAACCCCCATTGACTGCAGCCAGAGCAGATTCTGGAGTCGGGACATTTCCCTCTGTTCCTTTCTAGCTTTCTGGGTGCCTTTGAGGATGAAAAATCTCTTAATGTTTCCCTTGATCGCTTCCCACCAGTGTGTCAGTGACTCAAAGTGGGATTTCATGGTTCTCCAACCTTTGTAATCCCTCTCGAGCTCCTCAATGTTCTCTGGGGTCAGCAGTTTCACGTTTAGCTTCCATGCCCCCCTGCCAACTCTCTGGTCTTCCTCTAAGTGACAGTCAGCCAGTAGATCTATCTCTTTGAACAAGCTTTTGGCTATATCGCCTTATGAGACTCAGTTTCAAATTTTGCTTCATAATACTCCTCAGATGCACCATGGGATGTTTTATTACGTTATAGATACTATATAAATAGAAGTTGCTACATTGTTTTAACAATAAAAAAAAATTTGTAACAGTTTCTAACCGAAGTGATGCAAATTACTTACTTGACCTCATTTAGATCAACCTATCTACTGCCGACATATCCATTTACATTGGTAGAATTATTTATGAAGACAAAGTCTCAGGTTAAAGTGAGGACAACTTCCATTGTGACTGTAGCACTACTGCTATGCTAAGTGGGAGAGAAAAAGCAGTCCAAAACTGGGAAAATGAGGTATTGTGGGCCAAAAGTAGCGAAATTGTATACCACTACAATCTGTAATCTCATGGTCCAGTACATCTCTCGCACCTCCATCACCATCAAGCCAGTAGACAACTAGTTTGAAGAAGTGCAGGGGAGCTATCCCTGGTGTCCTGGCCAATACCTATCCCTCAATCAATGTCACAAAAAGATTAACTGGTCATTAATGCATTGCTGTTTGTGGGAATTTGCTGTGCACATATTAGCTGTTGCGTTTCCTACATTACAAGTGATTACATTTCAAAAAGTACTTCATTGGCTGTAAAGCGTTTGAGATGTCCAGTGGTCATGAAAAGTGCTATGTAAACATAATTCTTTCTTTCTTTAATTATGGTACAATAGATAGTGTAGAATGTCCTGGCAGGAACTGCACCAAGCATAACTTAGAGTGAAGCAAAAACCTAATGAAGCTACAAAATGACTACCTGTTTGTTAAATACCAAAGGCTGTTGGCAAAGTTATACATTCCAAGATCAATAGAGTAGAACAAAGTTCTTTTGTCCTTCTACAGTCAGTAGAGAATGGTGGCACACAAAGATAAAGGCCTGGGAAGGAAGCTCCATGAACATCCCAATCCTTAAACATGGTGGAGCATAATGCAAGTTTAAGATATGAGATCTGTAAGCTTGAAGTTTGTAAACAACCTCAGCCAAATAGCGAATCCTAATCAGCCTCATTCAAACATTACATGCACCAATATTCAGCCATTCAGTTTACACCATGCAACATTAAGTAGTAGTTGAGTACACTATTCACAGCCAAGGTTATAAGTCCTGACAACACCTTATCTGTAGCATTTTAACCATGAAAAATAAAACCAGCCAATCAATTCCAGTGCAATTGTGACACTGGAAGCTGTCAATTAACATGGAAAGATGTCAGGTTTCTCCTATTCAGAATGACAGACTCTCATGAATAGTCTGATTTCTGATACTCAGTTTAATTTTGGCAGAACCACTGAGCTGCAGAATCATAGTCTTGATCCAGATATGGACACAAGAGCTAAATGCCAGAGGAGAGAAAGGAGTAATTGCCCACATCAAGATACCGTTAGAAGAACCAACATCACAGAGTCAGTCACCCTTTGGTGCCTGGAGTTATATCTGACACAAAGAAAAACTGTCATGACTGTTGGAGACCAATCTTTGGGACCCTATGACATCGCTGCCTCACGGCAGTCTTTGTAACCCAACTGTCAACAGATGCATCATCAATGACCTTCCCTGTCATGAGGTCAGGAATGTGGCTGTTCACAGAAAATTCTACAATGCTCAACTGTATTCACAATTCCTTCAATAATGAAGCAACCCATCTGAGCCTAAAGCCTGACCTGGATAATATCCAGGCTCAGCTGATAAATGGCAGAGAAAATTCAAGTTACATATGACCATCTCAGCAAGAAGAGGCTCATCCAGCTTCCTGTGGCTGTCAATGGTACCACAATTGCCAAACCCCCAACATCAAAAACCGGAGTGTTACCATTTCTCAGAAGTTGAACTGGACTAGTCATATCAACACGGTGACAGGGTAGAAGCTAATACTTCAAAACAAGTGGCTCACCTCCTGACCCATCAAAGCCTTTCCAGCATGTGCAAGATGCAAGTCGGGAGCATGATAGAATACCACCACTCCCATGGATAGATGCTGCCAGAACTTTCACAAAATTTAACATCTACAATAGAGCAGTGTGCTTGATTGGCATCCTACTGCCAAATTCAATATACAATCCTGCCGCCACTTCTCAGTCCTGCAAACTCTGCCACTGAGAAGAACAAAAGCAGCAACGTAACTGCTACACTCTCATCTCCAAGTCACTCTCCAAGTCACACACAATCCTGACTTTAACATTTATCACTGGTTCCTTCATTGCCATTTTGTCAAAATTCTGGAATTCCTTACCTAACACCATTGTAAGTTCATCAGCACTAGCTTGTAGAGGTTCAAGGAGAAGTCCTTTCCCAGGGAAGCTAAGGCCAATAAATACGACTTTGCCTGAATTGCCCTCAAGTTGGAGAACAATTTTTAAAAAAATTAATGGAATGTACAGAACTTATTGTAGTACACGAAAATAAGATAACATATTAGTGATAAAGTTGAGTTCTGAGCATTCTGTATGCATTTTTCTTTTGGTTTCACCGAAGTAAAAAAAGATATGAGTAAAGTTAGGTAAGTATTCTATATTTTTCTCAGTTATCTTTGTTGGATAAGGAGAAACTTTGCAGTCAAGAATTAAATAAATTGAGCAAAGTTCATGCTAGGGTAGGTGAATTATACCTTTTCCAAGAAAGCAAAGGAGTTGGGGACCTGAAAATTCTTACCTTCCATGTCATCTTTTGTCAGTTGCAACTTTATGAAATGAATGTAGAGCTCTACAAATTAACTTTGTAAATGTACACCACAATATACTTGACACACAATAAAGTGAAGTACTGTACTTTATTGGAGCTAACAGCAAGAATAGAGAAGGGTAGTGCAGTAGATGTCAACTATCCAGATTTCCAAAAGGCCTTTGATAAGGTGCTACATAATAGTCTAATGCATAAGGTCACTGTCTCATCGCCTGTAAAAAAAAATTTGGTTTGACCATCAGCATCAGGAAGACAAATGCCATGGACCAGGAAGTTGCCATATAGCCATCTATCAGCACTGGCAATGTGATGCTGGAGTTTGTTGATAGCTTCACATATCTAAGCTCCACAATCACCAGCAATCTATTGCTTGATGCTGAAATCAACTCATGGACCGCAAAAGCTGCAGCTGTTATGCCCAAGCTGAGTAAGGGGGTGTGGAAAAACAGCAACCAGACTAAGAACACCAAACACTAAGTTTACCAAGCCTGCATCCTCAGCCTACTCCTCTAGAGTGGAGAGACTTGGACAACATATGCTAGGCAGGAGAAAAAGCTGAACAGTTTACAACTTTGCTGTCTCAGACATTTACTCACCATCTCTTGGTAGGACAAGGTCACCAACTCATAGGTCCAGAAGCCTGCTAAATCCATCAGCATACAGTCATTGCCAAGCCAATGACATAAGAACATAAGGAATAAGAGTAGGAGTAGGCCATTTGACCCTCGAGCCTGCTCCACCATTCAATAAGATCATGGCCAATCTGTTCCTGTTTCGAATTCCACATTCCCATCTACCCCCAATAACCTTTGATTCCCTTGCCTAACAAGAACCTATCTACCTCTGCCTTTAAAATATTCAATGATACCGCCTCCACCACCTTCTGAGGCAGAGAATTCCAAGTTGCACAAACCTCAAAGAAAAAATTTCTTTTCATCCCTGTTCCAAAAGAGAGACCCCTAATTTTAAAACAGAGCCCCCTAGTTCTGGACTCACCCACAAGAGGAAGCATCCTTTCCACTTCCACCTTGTCAAGAGCATTCAGGTTCTTATATACTTCAATCAAGTCACCCCTAACTCTTCTAAACTCCAGTAGAAATAAGCCCCGTCTGTCCAACCTTTCCCTATAAGGCAACCCACTCATTCCGGGTATCAATCTGGTAACCTCCTCTGAATAGCCTCCGATGCATTTACATCCTTCCTTAACTAAAGAGACCGAAACTGACACAGCATTCGAGATGCGGTCTCACCAATGCCCTGTATAACTGAAGCATAACATCTTTACTTTTAGGTTAAATTCTTCTTGTAATAAAGAATAGTATTCCATTAGCTTTCTTAATTATTTGCAGTATCTGTATACTAACTTTTTGTAACACATAGTAGAACACCTAGCTCCCTCTGCACTTGGTAATTTTGCAGTTCTCCGTTTAAGTAGTACTCTGCTTTTTTTATTCTTTCTGCCAAAGTGAAAAAGTTCACATTTTCCCACAACTGTGCCCACTCACTCAACCTATCTATATCCACCTGAAATGTCCTCTTCACAACATACTTTCTGCCCTATCTTTGTGTCATCTGTAAATTTAGCTACCATGTATTGCTCTCCTCACCTAAGTCACTGATATAATTTGTAAACAGTTGAGGTCCCAGCACAGACCCCTCTGGTACTCCACCTGTCACATCCTGCCAATCAGAAAATCATTTTTGCATTTTCTGCCAGCCAGCCAATCTTCTATCCACGCTAATATGTTATACCTATACCATGAACTTTTACTTTCTGCAATAACCTCTGATGTGGCACCTTATCATATGCCTTCTGGAAATTCAAGTACAGCATGTCTACAGGCTCCCCTTTATCCACAGCGCATGTTACTCCTTCAAAAAACTCCAATAAATTGGTAAAGCATGACTTCACTTTCACAAAACCATGCTGACTCTTCCCGATTACCTTTAGTTTTTCTAAGTGCCCAGCTATAACCTCCTTAATGATTGGTTCCAGCAACTTTCCTACGACAGATGTCAAGCTAACTATAGTTTCCTGCCTCACTCCCTTCTTGAGTAGATGGATTATATTTGCTACTTTTCAGTCTGATGGAACCTTTCCAGAATCTAGCGAATTTTGGAAAATTAACACTAGCGCATCTAAAGCCTCATTAGCCACCTCTTTTAAGACCCTAGGATGTAGTCCATCAGGACCAGGAGGTTTGTTAGCCCTCAACTCCATGAGTTTGCTCATTACCACTTCCCTAGTGATTGCAATTTCACCAAGTTCCTCTCTCCCTTTCACCTCCTGATTTACAGCTATTACTGGAATGTTTTTTGTAAGCTCTATAGTGAACATAGAAGCAAAATATTTGTTCATTTCTTCTGCCATTTCCTTATTATCTATTAACTCCCCACTGTCACTCTCTAGAGGACCAACATTCACTTTACTTACTCTTATCCTCTTTAAATACCTGTAGAATCTCTTGCTATCTGTTTTTATATTTCTAGCTAGCTTCCTCTCAACTCTAATTTCTTTCTCCTGATTAACCTTTTAGTCATTCTCTGCCATTCTTTATATTCTGACCAATCATATGTCCTGCCACTCATCCTTGTGCAGATATGTTTTTTTTCCTTAAGTTTGATGCTTTCCTTAACTTTAATTAACCACGGATGATGGGTCCTCCCCTTAGAATTTTTCTTTATAATAGGAATATACTTATTCTGAATAACCTGAAATATCCCCTTAAATGTCTGCCATTGCTTCTCTATTGATCTATCCCCGAGCCTAGTATCTCTCAGTTCACTTCATCTCACTCAGCTTTCATGCCCACATAGTTGCCCTTATTTAAGTTTAAGATACAATTCTTAGACCCACTCTTCCCTCTTTCAAACTGGATGTAAAATTCATTAACATGTCATTAAGATCTGTGCTGACTTGTTCATTGATGGATGACCACTGTATACTCAAAGACCTTCTGTATGGTGAACTGGCCATTGGGTCACAACCCCCTGGGTGTCCATACCTCCGCTACAAGGTCACCTGCAAATAAGATATGAAGGTGGTGGGACATTGTCACTTACTTACATCTGGGAGACAGTCTCTGACAGCCATGACCTCTTGAGGTTGACTGTTTGGAAGGGCATTGGAAGAGGCAAGCAGCCAAGAAGAGGGCCGAGAGAAAACAAGAGACCAGCAAATTGTGGACCTTCTCAGCCCACAGTCTTTTTCTGTAGCAAATGCGGCAGAGACTGCCATGCCAGAGTGGGGCTCCTGAGTCACACACCAGGTGATGCTTAACACAGTTGACTACTATGATGCAAACCATCTTATGAGACGGAAAGCTGCCACCAAGGTCACAGCATGTACAGTCATGGGACAATTGGCAGAATGATTAGCTAGCTTGCTGTGAGTGGAGATAAAAGGTTACTATTCACTGTAGCAGAAGGTAGAAAGTAGAGTCCCACAGGTTTGGTGCTGTTGTTCAGAATTTATACTATTGAATTAGACTTTGGAATCAAAAGCAATTTCTAAATTTGCAAACCAAACTGGGGGGAGGGAGATAATGAGGAATACTGCAACAAATTATAAGAAAAAAATAATAAACTTGCAAAATGGGCATATAGTTGGCAAATGAATTTTAACACAGATGAGCACAATATATTCATTTTATTAAGAAAAAAGGAGGTCGCAAATTATACAGTCATAGTCATTATGGCACAGGAGGCCATTTGGTCCATTGAGTCCATGTGACTCTGTAGAGAAATCAGTCCTATTCCCTTGCTCTGTCTCCATTGCCCAGCAGGTTTATTTCCCTCCAATGCCGATCCAATTTCCTTTTGAAATCATTGATTGTCTCCATTTCCACCATCTTTATAGATAGCGAGTCTCAGGTTATTACTATTCGCTGTGTAAAGATGTTCTTGCTCACATCTCCCCTGCATCTCTTGTCCAAAGCCCTAAATCTGTCTCTCCCAGTTCTAGTACCATCAGTTAATAGGAACAACTTCTGTCTACCTTATCTAAACCTGTCATGATCTTGTACATCTCTATCAAATATTCTCTCAATTTCCTTTGCGCCAAGGCAAACCCAGCTTCTCCAACCTATGACTAAAATCCTTTACCCTGGAACCATTCTGGTAAATCTTCACTGCACCACCTCAAGGATCCTCACATCCTTTCTAAATTGTGGTACAAAGAAGAATCTAAATGGGATAGAGAAGCCAAAGGTTCTCTGAGTACAAATCACTGAAGTATTGACACAGGATAATAAGCCAGGATAAAGGTGACCCAATCTCCCAATCCCAATTTACTTCCAGCGGAATAGAACTGAAAGGTAAAGAAGTTTTGCTAAACTTGAGTTGAAACTTGAAATTCTGTTTATTGTTTTGACAGCCAGATTATAAAAAGGATATAGATGCAGTGGAAAGGATGCAATAAAGATTAACAAGGATGATACCTGAAACACCAGGCTATACCTAACAGGAAAGGATTTTCCCCTTAAAAAGAGGATACTGCAGGGGTAACCTAATAGAGTTCTTTAAAGTTATGAAATGTTTTGATATAGTAGACACAGAGAAAATATTTCCACTCATAGGGAAGAGCTAAACTAAAGGCCATCAGTACAAGATAGTCACCAAGAAATCAAATAGGGAATTCAGAAGAAACGACATTACCTAGAGGATGGCGGAAATTTGGAACTCACTATCACAGGGAGTGGTTGAGACAAATAGTATAGATACATTTAAAGGGAAGCTGGATAAGAAAAAATGGGGTAAAGGAATAGAGGGCTATGTTGACAGAGTTAAATGATGAAGGATAGCAGGAGGCTTAAGTGGGGTATATAGACTGGCCTGGAGTGGCTGGGGCAAGTGGCCCATTTATATACTGCTTATTCTAAGTCTGCTTTACCTGTAATAACGAGAAGAAGTGTCATGAATGTTTCGGCACAATCTGGAGCTTTCATCTCATCTACATCAGCGATGTCCTTATACTGGGATGTCCATGCAGCTTCTGAAGATAAGACAGAGTCCATCTTTTCTAAGGCAACTGGAATCCAAGAATATAGACATCCATTTATATCTTCATGAATCAGCATTGAATGCCTATGACTTGGTGTTCATTTTTAAACAACATAAATATGTGTGCATATAATTTGTTTCAGTATAATTTATACATGTAACAATACATTTCTAAAATATTATTTATTCCATAGGATCTATATGCAATAGTGAATCAATTATATATTTTATATATGCATACTTATGCACACATAAGAACTATAAGATATTAAATTGTACTGGTTCTGTGCCAATGGAAAATGAGTTCCAAAAGAATTACTTCTCTATTACAACCTACATTTTTATATATCTCAAAATTCCATTTGTGCTTACATTTTCTTTCCACTGTCAACCATTTCTGAAAGCAGGTCTCTTCTGAAAGGATGTGCATGCAGCTTGGGAGGTTGTTGGGATAGCCATAGGCACTATACAGCTCCTTTTCAAACAACAATATTTCATCTACCATGTGGCAAAACAGGCTATCATCATAGAGGAGCCTGGGAATATCAGCAGACATCTTCTCCAAAACCAGCATTACCAGACCCCGTGAGAACTCCAGCTAAACAACAAGGGCAGGTGGAAACATGTTACTGGAACAATTTAGACTAAACACTGCCAAGTTTCATAATAAGCTTTCATGAGTAAGGTATGAACTGATACTATGTTCTAAGATTGCACACCCTAATTTTTGGATACAAACCATAACAAGATATACCATTTTTGCAGCTGTGGAGAAAATATTATACAGCAATGTGTAAATAATGTGTGAAAGCTAAAAAGATGCCACCGATGTAAAATGCACCAGTTCAGCTCTCCTATCTTTTCTGATCTTAATTTTACATATGAACAAAGAGCAGGAGTAGGCTCCTTAAGCCTGCCGCCATTAAATAAGATCATGGCTGATCTGATAGTAACCGGAAACCTGCAACCCACCTATCCCCTATAAACTATCACCCTCTTGCTTACTAAGAATCTATCCACCTCTGCCTTAAAAATATTCAAAGACTCCACTTCCACAACCTTTTTAGGAAGAGTTCCAAAGACTCTCAGCCCTCAGAAAGTATTTTGCCTCATCTGTTTTAAATGGGTGATCCCTTATTTTTAAACAGTGACCCCTAGTTGTAGATTTTTCCACAACAGGAAACATCGTCTCCACATTTGCCCTGTCAAGACCCCTCAGGATCTTATATGTTTCAATCAAGCCACCTCTTAATGTTCTAAACTCCAGCAGATACAAGCCTAGTCTGTCCAACCTTTCTCATAAGACAACTCGCCAATTCCAGGTATTAGTTTGGTAAACCTTTTCTGAACTGCTTCCAATGCTTTGACATCCTTCCTTAAATAAGGTGACCAATACTGTACACCGTTCTCCAAATGTGGTCTCACTAGTGCCCTGTACAACTGAAGCGTAACCTCCCTACTTTTGTATTCAATTCCCCTCGCAATAAATGTTAACATTCTATTAGCTTTCCTAATTATTTGCTGTACTTGCATACTAGCCTTATGAGATTCACGCGCTTGGATACCCAGATTGCTCTGCACGTCAAGGCTCTGGAATCTCTCAACATTTAGATAATATGCTTCTCTTTTATTCTTCCTGCCAAAATGGACAATTTCACATTTTCCCACATCATACTCCATTTTCCAGATCTTTGCCCACTCATTTAACCATCCATATCTTTTTATAGCCTCCTTATGTCCTCTTCACAACTTACTTTCCTACCTAACTTTGTGTCTGGCAACCATCCCTTTATCCTAATCAGTAATATAAATTGTAAACAGTAGAGGTCCCAGCACTGATCCCTGTGGCATAGCACTCGTTATATTTTGCCAACCTGAAAAAGACCTATTTAAACCTACTCTCTGCTTCCTGTTAGCCAGCCAATCTTCTCTCCATGCCAATATGTTACGCCCATACTATGAGCTTTTATTTTCCACAATAACCTTTTTTGTGGCACTTTATCAAATGTCTTCTGGAAATCCAAGTACAGTACATCCACCAGTTCCTTTTATCCACAGCACATATTACTTCCTCAAAGAACTACACTAAGTTGGCTAAACACGATTTCCCTTTCACAAAACCATATTGACTCTGCCTGTTGCCTTGAGCTCATCCAAGTGCCTTGCTATATCTCCTTTAATAATAGCTTCTAACATTTTCTCTACAACAGATATTAAGCTAACTGGCCTTTAGTTTCCCGCTTTCTGTCTCCGTCCCTTTTTGATTAATGGAGTTACATTTGCTATCTTCAAATCTATTGGGACCTTCCCCAAGACAGCAAAGAATGACTAAAAGACTAATAAGGAGGGAAAAATGAGAATATGAGAGAAAGCTAGCTAGAAATATAAAAACAGATAATAAAAGTGTTTATAAATATTTTAAAAAGAAAAGGGTTAACAAAGTGAGCATCGGTCCTATAGGAAGTGAGTTTGGAGAATTGATAATGGAAAACAAGATGACGACAGATGAATTGAACAGGTATTTTACATCAATTTTCACTGTAGAGAATACAAGTAACATCCCAGAAGCAGCTATAAAACAGGAAATGGAAGTGGAGAAGGAAATCAGGAAAATTCCAGTCACCCGAATAAAGGAAGGTTTGGAAAATTAAAACCAATGCATTAACTGTCTCATTAGACACTTCTTTTAAGACTCTAGGATGAAGTCTGTCAGGACCTCGGCTCTTGTCAGTCCACAGCTCCAACAATTTACTCAGAACCACTTCTCTGGTGACTGTAATTTTCCTGACTTCCTTCCACACTTCCATTTCCTGGTTTGTACTGCTTCTGGGGTGTTACTCATGTCCTCTATAGTGAAAATTGATGCAAAATACTGGTTCAATTCATCTGTCATCTCCTTGTTTTCCATTATCAATTCTCTAGACTCACGGGACCAATGCTCATTTTGTTAACTCTTTTCTTTATTAAATATTTATAAAAATTCTTACTATCTGTTTTTATATTTCTGGTTAGCTTTCTCTCATACTGTAATATTTCCCTCCTCATTAGTCGTTTAATCATTCTTTGCTGTTCCTTATATTCTGCTCAATCTTCTGATCTGCCACCTGTCTTTGCACAATTATATGCTTTTTCTTGAAGTTCGATACTATCTTTAACTTTTCTAGTTAATTACGGATGGTGTGTCCATCCCTTGGACTTTTTCTTACTCGTTGGAATGCATCTATTCCGTACATTCGTAAATATCCCCTTAAATATTAGCCACTGCATCTCTATTGAACTACCCCTTAACCTAATTTGCCAATTCAATTTAGCCAGCTCAGCTTTCTTACCCTCATAATTGCCCTTATTTAAGTTCAAAACTTAGTCTCAGACCCACTTCTCTCTCCCTCAAACTGAATGTAAAATTTGATTGTATTATGTTTGTTGCTACCTAGGGCACCTTCACTACGACATCGTGAATTACTCCCATCTCATTGCACAATACGAGGTCTAGTATAACCTGCTCTCTGGTTGGCTTTCAATTGCTGACTTTGTTATCCAAGTTATCATTTTGGAATTCTTCCACACATTCAAGTAAATAAAAATGTTCTGTAAGGTAATATTAACTCTGCAGGTTTTCATACTCTGTGTAACTTGTTAAAAAATGTTTCTAATCTCGTTTGTGAAAACTGCACATCAGATTTGTAAAGGACATAGATGATGGAAGAACCAAAGGAAGGAGAAAAACAGTAGCAAAATCAGAGATAAATAAAACACTACAGGTGTAAATATCCTCACTTATCAGAAACAGGCTATTAGAAATTCTTAACAAAAACAGAATTACCTGGAAAAACTCAGCAGGTCTGGCAGCATCGGCGGAGAAGAAAAGAGTTGACGTTTCGAGTTCTCATGACCCTTCAACAGAACTAGGTGAATCCAAGGAGCAGGGTGAAATATAAGCTGGTTTAAGGTGGGGGAGGGGGGGAAAGAAGTGGGGGGG
The DNA here is from genome assembly GCF_017639515.1 of Carcharodon carcharias. Lineage (NCBI taxonomy): Eukaryota > Metazoa > Chordata > Chondrichthyes > Lamniformes > Lamnidae > Carcharodon > Carcharodon carcharias. The sequence continues at coordinate 121,215,205 of NC_054479.1, read as the reverse complement.
GTGGGGTTTGTAGGGACAAGCAAGCAGTGATAGAAGCAGATCATCAAAATATGTCACAGACAAAAGAACACATAGGTGTTGAAGTTGGTGATATTATCTAAACGAATGTGCTAATTAAGAATGGATGGCAGGGCACTCAAGGTATAGCTCTAGGTGGGGGGGGGGGCATAAAAGATTTAAAAATAATGGAAATAGGTGGGAAAAGAAAAATCTATATAAATTATTGGAAAAAACAAAAGGAAGGGGGAAGAAACAGAAAGAGGGTGGGGATGGAGGAGGGAGTTCAAGGCCTAAAGTTGTTGAATTCAATATTCAGTCCAGAAGGCTGTAAAGTGCCTAGTCGGAAGATGAAGTGCTGTTCCTCCAGTTTGCGTTGGGCTTCACTGGAACAATACAGCAAGCCAAAGACAGACATGTGGGCAAGAAAGGCAGGGTGGAGTGTTAAAATGGCAAGCGACAGGGAGGTTTGGGCCATTCTTGCGGACAGACCGCAGGTGTTCTGCAAAGCGGTCGCCCAGTTTACGTTTGGTCTCTCCAATGTAGAGAAGACCACATTGGGAGCAACGAATGCAGTAGACTAAGTTGGGGGAAATGCAAGTGAAATGCTGCTTCACTTGAAAGGACTGTTTGGGCCCTTGGACGGTAAGGAGAGAGGAAGTAAAGGGGCAGGTGTTACATCTTTTGTGTGGGCATGGGGAGGTGCCATAGGTGGGGGTTGAGGAGTAGGGGGTGATGGAGGAGTGGACCAGGGTGTCCCGGAGGGAACGATCCCTATGGAATGCCGATGGGGGGGGGGGGGGGGTGAAGGGAAGATGTGGCATCATGCTGGAGTTGGCGGAAATGGTGGAGGATGATCCTTTCAATGAGGAGGCTGGTGGGCTGATGTGAGGACAAGGGGGACCCTATCATGTTTCTGGGAGGGAGGAGAAGGCGTGAGGGCGGATGCGTGGGAGATGGGCCGGACACGGTTGAGGGCCCTGTCAACGACTGTGGGTGGAAAACCTCGGTTAAGGAAGAAGGAGGACATGTCAGAGGAACTGTTTTTGAAGGTAGCATCATCGGAAAAGATGCGACGGAGGCGAAGGAATTGAGAGAATGGGATGGAGTCCTTACAGGAAGCGGGGTGTGAGGAGCTGTAGTCGAGGTAGCTGTGGGAGTCGGTAGGCTTGTAATGGATATTGGTGGACAGTCTATTACCAGAGATTGAGACAGAGAGGTCAAGGAAGGGAAGGGAAGTGTCAGAGATGGACCACATGAAAATGATGGAGGGGTGGAGATTGGAAGCAAAATTAATAAATTTTTCCAAGTCCCTACGAGAGCATGAAGCAGCACCAAAGTAATCATCAATGTACTGGAGAAAAGTTGTGGAAGGGGGCCGGAGTAAGACTGGAACAAGGAATGTTCCACATACCCCATAAAGAGACAGGCATAGCTGGGGCCCATGCGGGTACCCATAGCCACACCTTTTATTTGGAGGGAGTGAGAGGAGTTTATGGAGGAAGTGAGAGGAGTTTAAGGAGAAATTGTTCAGTGTGAGAACAAGTTCAGCCAGATGGAGGAGAGTAGTGGTGGATGAGGATTGTTCGGGCCTCTGTTCGAGGAAGAAGCTAAGGCCCCTCAGACCATCCTGATGGGGGATGGAGGTGTAGAGGGATTGGACATCCATGGTGAAGAGGAAGCGGTTGGGGCCAGGGAACTGGAAATTGTTGATGTGTCGTAAAGTGTCAGTGGAATCACGGATGTGGGTGGGAAGGGAGAGAGAAGGGAGTCAAGATAACGAGAAATGAGTTCCGTGGGGCAGGAGCAAGCTGACACGATCGGTCTACCAGGACAGTTCTGTTTGTGGATTTTGGGTAGGAGGTAGAAGCGAGTCCGAGGTTGGGTGACTATCAGGTTGGAAGCTGTGGGAGGAAGATCCCCAGAGGAGAGGAGGTCAGTGACAGTCCTGGAAACAATGGCTTGATGTTCAGTGGTGGGGTCATGGTCCAGGGAGAGGTAGGAGGAAGTGTCTGCAAGTTGACACTTAGCCTCCGCGAGGTAGAGGTCAGTGCGCTAGACAACAACTGCACCACCCTTGTCAGTGGGTTTGATGACAATGTCAGGGTTGGACCTGAGAGAACGGAGTGCAGTAAGTTCAGAGAGAGAGAGAGAGAGAGAGATTAGAATGGGTGAGAGGAGCAGAGAAATTGAGACAACTAATGTCGCGCCGACAGTTCTCAATGAAAAGATCAAGAGAAGGTAAGAATCTAGAGGGAGGGGTCCAGGTGGAGGGAGAATATTGGAGATGGGTAAAAGGATCCGTTGAACGGGGAGAGGACTCCTGTCCAAAGAAGTGAGCCCGGAGACGAAGACAGCGGAAGAAGAGTTCAGCATTGTGCCGAGCCCGAAATTCATTGAGATGAGGGCGTAAGGGTATGAAACTATGCCCTTTGCTAAGCACTGAACGTTCAGCGTCGGAGAGGGGAAGGTCAGGGGGTATAGTGAATACACGGCTGGGGCTGGGATTGGAAGATGGGGTGGGGACGGAGGGACAGGCAGGGGTGGAGATAATATCACCACCTTCAACACCTGTGTTCTTTTGTTCTTTTGTCTGTGACATCTTTTGATTATCTGCTCCTATCACTGCTTGCTTGTCCCTACAACCACACCCCCCCTCCACTTCTCTCTCCCCACCACACCCCTCCTTAAACCAGGTTATATTTCACCCCTCTCCTTGGATTCACCTAGTTCTGTTGAAGGGTCATGAGGACTCGAAACATGAACTCTTTTCTTCTCCGCCGATGCTGCCAGACCTGCTGAGTTTTTCCAGGTAATTCTGTTTTTGTTTTGGATTTCCAGCATCCACAGTTTTTTGTTTTTATTAGAAATTCTTATTTAATTGATTACTGAAAGTTAAATATTTTAATGTTTCAACCAACCATGCCAGCTAGATGCAGTTTGTAACTTTTGTTTTAAAAGGCCTCTCCTAGTCTTTCGTGTTCTGTTACCCAAATTGGGAAACATGCAAATAAGGAAACACATCCAAATAATAAATGATTTCCTCAAATACATTAACAACTTTATATTAAAAGAATATCCCTACAAAGATATAGAGCATTATTTCATATAACACCTTCTAAAAGCATAATTTTCTGAATAAAATTATATGGAAACATACCTTGGCATCCAAAGAGGAGCCTGTTTTATCTATGATGGGCTGAATTTTCTCTTCAAAGAACTTAATATGGTTTCCAATCCACATTAGTACTTGTGTCAGGTACCACTCTGGCTATAAAATAAAATGAACATATTTGCTACTTGCTGCAACATTTAAAATAGTTTATGTGCATAATGCATCTTAAACCTGGCTTTAAGAATGTGTGCTAACAATTCAAAAACAAGCAACATTCAGTTCACGTTAGAGATTAAGACAAAAATTCTATGCCTACCTTGTTCACTTTAGATCTTACTGAAAAATCCTAATTTTTCAGTCGCTACAGCCACACCGGGCTGAATGGCCTCCTTTTGTGTCATAAATTTTGTATGTTTTTCTGTAACACCTTTAGCTTTCTCAAAATGCCAATCCAGATTTTAAAATACAAATAGAGTTATATATATATATAAATACACACACAAAAATATATATATTTATCTCTAAATGCTCACTTTGAATTATATTCTTATCAAACATGCATGAAACTTCCAGAGAATTAATGGCCTGACCACTGGAACATCACAGTGGTCAGTTCTTTTGCATATCCACTTGAGAAAAGATGAAGAGACTGGGCTTTTCTCACTAAGCAAAGAAGGTTAAGAGGAGATTTAAGTTTTTATAATGATGAATGGAGTTCAACAGAGTGAATAGGGAGAGAGATTAGGAGTCATTTCTTTACGCAGAGGATTATTGGAGCATGAAATGCTTTCCCACTTGGAGTAGTTGTGACGGAGGCCACTGTATCTTTAAAAAAAAAGGAAAAGTAATTTTAAAAAAGAAAAATCTTTTGAAAGCACAGAATTAGAATTGGAATTAGTTTTGCATTACTCTAGCAAGGGTGGCTCAGACATGATCAGCCAAATGGTCTCTTTCTGTGCTGTAAAATTCAACAAACTAAAGTTATGCACATGTAGAAAATTTGAGCAATATTGTGCCCATTTATGTGCTCTGCCATGAATTGAGGTTTCTAGAAAATTCAGATGGTATTTAAAATAAGTTTACAATTAGAACATTCCTCAAATTCTTTGCAAGAAAGGAGGGGAATCCTTTTTTACTTTTGCCATGATTTCCCAGCGGCTATGACTTATGGCTTTCAAATGCTGGAGATCCAATTTTATAGGAAATAGAAAAATAGGAAGACCACCATCACTCCCTCCCCCTCAACATCTACTAAGAACTTGTCATTAACTAATAGCCAAATCACCAAAAAAATACAGTAAATTTCTAGTTTTGTGTGTATATATCATATATGTCCTACAAGGTCACTATGGCAAGATTTTAAATTTAGTTTCCAGATAAATCATTTCCATGTTAAGAGCAAAATTCATTTTCTTCCTCAGATTCAGTAAATTTATTCCTATTGCATTCTGTTCATATTCACAGCCTTTTCATCCTACAAGAAATGCTATTGTACACACGGAATAAAATAATTTTTGTCCTATTATGAAAGTAACTAGATTTGATTTTATGCAATTCCTTTGGACAGGTGCACGAAGGGAATCTCTCAAAATTTAAAACTGACTGGTCCCAAAGGTGTGGCATCTTGAAATTTGGATTTCTATGGAATACAATCTGGCAGTATGGAGAGTCTTGCAATAATACAGTAGAACAGTCTTGGGAAGATAGCTGTTGGATAAAGTTCCATTGAAGCATTATACCAGCTGACTAAACAAGCTGATTTCTATATTTATGTATGCATACATTCATACGCACAAATAATTTATATATATATATATATATATATATATATATATATATGGACTGCTACAGAGAAACCAGAATCTATACAAACCATATAATGGAAGACAACACCAACAGACAGTGGCAGCAGTGTGTATCATCTACAATACGCATCGCAGAAACTCACCAAGGCTCCTTCGACAGCACCTTGCAAACTCACGATCTCTACTATCTAGAAGAACAAGGGCAACAAATGTATGGGAACACCACCACCTGCAAATTCTTCTCCAAGCCACACACCATTCTGACTTGGAACCATATCGCCGTTCCTTCACTGTCGCTAGATCAAAATCCTGGAACTCCCTTCCTAACAGCCCTGTGGGTGTAACTACACCACATGGACTGCAGCGGTTCAAGAAGGCGGCTCACCACCTTCTCAATGTGGAGCAAAGTTGAACAGAAACAGAAGCAGTTAAATGTGGAAATCCGGAAGCTGTGTTTGATTTGCCCTGTGCCTTGTTGAAAATATTCAGCATTAAAATTCATAATGGCTTGGGGTTGCTGTACTCTTCCACTACTTACCCACCTAAATGTGCCAGTAAAAGCTAGGGCTTGAGCATTCAGATGCAATTAATTTTTTTAAGGCTTGATAAGTCTTAATTACTGTTAAACAATCTCTCTGGTCCATATAATTTAAAGTTGTAAGTGTTAAGTTTCATTTACTTAATCTTTGGAGGATTTAAATGTTAAAATGTTTTACTTTCTTGTCTCTTTTCTTTCAATCTGATCTTTTCCCCTCTTTTATTTTGGTTTCTGTTCCTGATTTTACCTTGTATTAAATATTCTGACTAGTATTTTCTGGTTTAGACTGCATGTCTCAGTGAGGATTCTTTTATCTGAGTTGACATGTTGTTGCTTGCCTCACTCACACATATCACAGGCACCGTGTGCTATTGTGAAGGATGTCTAAATACCATAAATTGCTGCTCAAAGTCCTTGAAGAGTCTAGGGGGAGCTGTAAGTGTAATGAATGATGGGTGGCATTTCTTCACTGCTGACTGCAAAGTCCAGGCCATTATCTCTTATAGGGAAAGTCATAGGGTGTGACTGCACACAGCTACCTTTGGGTTAACAAATGACTCAAAATATTGTAAGACTTGAGGCTGTTCCTAACTTTAAATATTTCATTGAAAATACTCAGGAAAAAAACATATGGGATACAGTACAGAGGGATCTGGGTGTCCTTGCGCGTGAATCACAAAAAGTTAGCATGCAGGTACAGCAAGTAATTAGGAAGGCAATGGAATGTTAGCCTTTATTGTAAATAGCATGGAGTTTAAAAGTAGGGAAGTCCTGCTACAATTGTATAAGGTATTGGTGAAACTGCAGCTGGTGTACAATTTTAGTCTCCTTACTTCAGGAGGGATATACTTGCATTGGAAGCAGTTCAGAGAAGGTTTATTAGGCTGACTCCTGGGATGGACTGATCTTGAAAGGAAAGGTTGAGCAGGTTAGGCCTATAATCATTTGAGTTTAGAAGAAGAGGTGACCTTATTTCAGCATAAGATTCTGATGGGGCTTGACAGGGTAGATGCTGAGAGGATGTTTTTTCTCCTGGGGGAATTGAGAACAAAGGGGCACAGTTTAAAATAAGGGCTCTCCCATTTAAGATGGAAATGAGGAGGAATTTCTTCTCTCAGAGGGTTGTTAGTCTTGGGAATTCTCTTCCCCAGACAGCAGTGGACTCTGGGTCATTAAGTGTATCCATGGCTGAGTTAAACAGATTTTTGATTAACAAGGGAGCCAAGGCAGGAAAGTGGAGTTAAAGCCACAATCAGATCAGCCATGATCTTATTGAATGACAGAGCAGGCTCAATGGGCTGAATGGTCAACTCCTGTTCCTATTTCTTATGATCTTATAGTAAGTGTAAATTAGGCATTTCCAGCTGGGGAAAGAATTGTTGAATTATTCTACCAAACAAGGCATTTCCACAATCTTAAGTACAAGTTTCAACGAAATGTCAAACCTTGTTTAGCATATTTGTTTGTCTGTTCCCAGAAAAGTGGTATTTAAATCTCTTCTGTAGTGGCAGTAGCATGAGCTGTATGGGAATTGCAATGGGTAAGGAAGGAGGAACTTCATACTTCTCTGGTAGCTGTTTTTGTTTAGTTACTAGTTCATCTCTGAATTAAAAAGTTAAGGGTAAATTTGATCTGAGTCTCAAAGATCATTCAACAAATATTCCTCTCAACTTTAATATGCATAAGGCACAAAATGCTCCCCAAAAATGCAACATTCAAGAAAGTTTAACTGGAAACAATTGTACCCAATTATGAACAAGTTTTCTCTTGTACAAAGATGTTAAACAATAACAATACAATTCAAGCTGGCAAAGTACAGAATTAATAGAAAAAAAACAAATTTCTTCTATCTTGGGAACATATGTTTGAAACTGAAAAGAAAAAAATGCAACTAACAAACCTTGAGGCAACAAGGAATTTTGATGCATACCATATTAAACTTTATCACGAACAAAAAAAGTCTTCTTTATCAAATATATACTGCCATCTCCTGGTCAAAAGAGTTACTACAACAGGAAAGCGATTCTTGGAGAAAGCAAAGTAAAATCAAACTAACCAAATGTTTCTTGACGGGCTTTAGTCAAAATGGCTTCCCCTATGAAAATTCTAACTAGAAGGAAATTGGCAAATTAGTTTACAATATGCAATAGAATTTTATAATTATTTTAAACTAAATTTATTACGTATCCCTTGCCATGATTTGCTCTGCCAACGTAATCAGCATTCTATATTATGAGTGTCCATTCTTTTCTCCCATTTCCACCTCCATCCGAAGGTAAATTTTGTTTAACCATGCTGGTGGCTACTCAACCACCTCTGAATAGGTACAAGTCAGTCCAGGTGACATCATGTAGAAAGCAAGTACAACTCATAAAATAATCTCTCAAGAGCATCCCACCCCAAAGATCATACAACACTGAGAACAAACTGAGAACTGACATACCTCACCGAACTGAGGAAACTCTGGAATTAAAATTCAAGCTGACAAAGCACAATGGATATGAGTTTTATATTTTTCCAGCAATTTGTATCCTGAAATAAATCCATATACTAGAAATAGTGTTACTTTACTGATGCCAAATGGGAAAGGATACGACGTCTGTAACTTAAGAAGTTGAATGAACAGTGTTCCCAGGTTGTTGTTGAGCTCGGCTGAGTTTGCAACTGAGGCCAGTGCAGGAATCTGGGACTGTGGAGGTCCAATCAAAGGCCAATGCAGCTGTTTTAAGACTTCTTCAAAATCACTACATAGAAGAAATGTTTAATGATAATTTTTAGAAATGGTATTCACTCATAAATTACAAACATTGTCAGAATTTCAAAAGGCTTCCAGATAGGAAGGGGAAAAAACCAGCCAGGCCTCCCACTCCTGACTGTTATCCAGCAATCATTGGTGGAAGTGTACATGTTACATGAAGACAGGAACCACCTCAGCAGTTATTCTGTCCCCAGACTCTGGAGTCAAATAGCCTTCTTTGTGTCAAGTGAAAATGGCTAGCTTTTTTTTGGTTCCTTTGGAACTACTCTCAAGCAAGAATCAAGACTTTGGGAGGGAAGGGAAGTGCATTGATAAGAAAGCAGAGATATAAAAAAATACTTTAATCCCATTTAATACCTTATTTATCTCCTTACATTTTAATCTGGACTTTATTTGATCATTCTTGTTACCCTTCCATTCTTGAGTTTTTTCTGTTTCCATGTTTTCTTCCAACTCCTTTATTCTTTGCTGTGCAGCATTTTCTGGATCTCTCAAAGTATCAGTGCAATCTTCCTCTATATGCTGGCACCTATACAATCCCTCCAAATTTCTTCAATAACAACTGCCCTGCATCACCAGCCTTTGTTAGCATTTTTTGATCTGTGTCCACTTTCGTCAGCCTCAGATTTACTCTTTCCCCATGTTAAAAGGTGGTATAAGTGCACTTTCAATGTCACAAGAAGTGCTCTACATTGATTATACCCTACAGCTGATGAAGCACTTTCTGTGACTTTATGTGGGGAGTTGGAATAAGTTCTACCTCCCACAGCATCACTGGAACCTTGCCTCATATTGGAGAAGATGTTATAAACAAAACGAAGATTATATGAGACTATAAAAGATCCTTTGGAAGACTGCAAGCCATAAAGAACAAAACAAGGTGGACAGTGAAACTAAAACAGGCACAGCCTGCGGAGCCTTTATGGACGAAAGGTAGAAAAAAAGGATAGAATTCTCATCTTTATAGTGCCTTCCGCAATCTTAGGATGTGCCACATCACGTTAGTCATTTAAGTACTTTTTGAAGTGTAATTACTGTTGTAATGTAGGTTAAACACAACCACCAAATTACACACGGCAAGTTCCCACAAACAATGATGAGATAAATGACCAGATAAACAATAGTTGTAAGGTTGGTTAAGGGCTATATGTTGATCAGAATAAGAGGGAACTCTCCTGTCTTCTTCAAATAGAGTCACTAGATCTCAGAGGGCAGACAAGGGATCAGTTAAAGTCACAGCTGAAAGATGGAGGAGTTTAGTTTATGTTCATTCTTTCTCCATTTATACTCATTTGAAAATGGTCATTTTCTCCCTACTCTTGGGATGCATTCATATTCTTACCTCGAGAGACAAATAAAAACATAGAAACTAGGAGGAGTAGACCATTCAGCCCTTCGAGCCTGCTCACTATTCAATATGATCACGGCTGATCCTCTTTTTCAATGCCATATTCCTGTTTTCTCTCCATACCCCTTGAAGCGCTCCTAGTATCCAAAAAATTATCAATTTCTTTCTTGAATATGCTCAGTGACCTGGCCTCCACAGCCTTATGTGGTAGAGAATTCCACAGGCTGACCACACTGAGTGAAGAAACTTTTTCTCATCTCAGTCCTAAATGGCCATCCCCATATTCTGAGATTGTGGCCCTTGGTTCTAGACTCCCCAGCCAGGGGAAACATCCTCTCTGTATCTAGTCTGTTAGAATTTTATACATTTCAATCAGATTCCCTCTCATTCTTCGAAACTCATTCTTCTCTCCTCATACGACAGTCCTGCCATCTCCGATATCAGCCTTGTGAACCTTCACTGCACTCCCTCTATGGCAAGTATATCTTTTCTTAGTAGGGAGGCCAAAACTGCATGCAATACTCCAGGTGCGGTCTCACCAAGGCCTTGTATAAATGGAGTCAGACATCCCTACTTCTGAACTCAAATCTTCTTGCAATGAAGACCAAACATACCATTTGCCTTCCCAATTGCTTACTGCACCTGCGTGTTTACTTTCATTGACTGGTTTACAAGAACACCAAGATCCCTTTGTACATTCACATTTCCCAAGATATCACCACTTAAATAATGCTCTGCCTTTTTGTTTTTCACACCAAAGCGTATAACTTCACATTTATCCATATTATACTGCATCTGCCATGTGTTTGCCCTTACACACAACTTGTCCAAATCGCCCTGAAACCTCCTTGCATCCTCCTCAGAACCCTGCTCAGTTTTGTGTCGTCAACAAACTTGGAAATATTGCATTTGGTGTCCTCATCCAAGTCATTTATATATATTGTGACTAGCTGGGGCCCAAGCACTGATCCCTGTGGTACACCACTAGCCACTGCCTACTATCCGGAAAAAGGTCCACTTATTCCCACTCTGTGTCCGGTCTGTCAGCCAATTCTTAATCCATGCCAGTATATTACCCTGGGTCCCATGTGCTTTAATTTTGCCCACTAGCCTCTTTTGTAGGACCTTTTCAAAAGGTCTTGAAATCCAAATACACCACAACCACTGGTTCTCCCTTATCTATTCTACTGGTTACATCCTCAAGAAACTCCTGTAGATTAGTTAAGCATGATTTACCTTTCATAAACCCATGCTGACTTTGTCTAATCCCATTAATGGTTTCCAAGTGTTCTGTTACCACGTATTTTATAATAGACTCTAGCGTTTTCCCCACTACTGATGTTAGACTAACTGGTCTGTAATTCTCTGATTTTTCTCTCCCCACCTTTTTTAAATAGTGGGGTTAGATTTGCCACTCTCCAATCTGTAGGAACTGCTCCAGAGTCTATAGAATTTTGGAAGATGACCACCAATGCATCCAATATTTCCAGGGCTACTTCTTTTAGTATTCTGGGGTGTAGATTATTAGGCCCTGGGGATTTTTCAGCCTTTAACCCCATTAATTTCTCTAGCACCATTTTTTACTAATACTGATTTTCTTCAATTCCTCCATCTCACTAGACCCTTAGTTCCCTAACATTTCTGGGAAATTGTGTCCTCTTTTGTGAAGAAAGAGCTAAAATATGTGTTCAATTCTTCTGCCATTTCTTTGTTCCCCATTATAATTTCCCCCTTTTCTGACTGTAAGGGACCTACATTTATCTTTGCTAATCTTTTCCTCTTCACATATTTATAGAAGCTTTTAGTCAGTTTTTATGTTCCCGCAAGTTTACTCTTGTACTCCATTTCCCCCTTATTGATTAATCTTTTTGTCCACTTTTGCTTAATTCTAAACTGTTCAGGCTTGCTGCTTTTTCTGGCAATTTTATATGTCCTCTCTTTGGATCTAATACTATCCCTAATTTATTCTGTAGTCCATGATTGAGCCACGTTTCTTGTTTTATTTTTGCGCCAGACAGGAATGAATAATTATTGTAATTCATGCATACGTTCCTTAAATATTAGCCATTGCCTATCAAATGTCAACCTTTTTAGTAAGGTTCCCCAATCCATCATTGCTAACTTGCACCTCGTACCCTCGTAGTTCCCCTTATTTAGATTCAGGACCCTAGTTTTGGATTCACCTTCTTCACTCTCCATCTTGACGGACAATTCTATCATTTTATGGTCATTCTTCTCCAAGGGACCCTGCACAACAAGATTGTTAATTAAGCCTTTCTCATTGCACAATACCCAATCTAGGATAGCCTGCTCTCTAGTTGGTTCCTCAGCTCTCTAATTTCCTGCTTAAAGCCTTCCCTTACATCTCCGTAACTGTTTGGGGGCCTATAGAGAACCCCCACCAACGTTTTCTGCCCCTTGGTGTTTCTTATCTCCACCCAAACAGATTCCATGCCATGATTTTCCGAGCTAATATCCTTCCTCACTATTACATTGATTTCTTCCTTTACTAACAGTGCTACCCGATCTCCTTTCCCTATTTGTCTGTTCTTCCTAGATATTGAATACCCCTGTTCAGTTCCCATCCTTGGTCACCCTGAAGCCATGTCTCTGTAAGTGCAACTATACCATAACCGTTTATATCTATTTGCGCTGTTAATTCATCTACCTTATTACGAATGCTCCGCGCATTAAGATACAATGTCTTTAGACCTGTCTTTTTAACCTTGTTGGTCATCTTAGCTTTATTTTGTACTATGACGCCAGTTGTTTCTTGCCCTTGTTTCTTCTACCTTCCACTTTTGCTTCTTATTTTTCTGTCTTTCGTTTCTATGCTTGTTTCTCCCTCCTCTGTCTTCCTGTTCAGGTTCCCATTCCCCCTGCCATTAGGGGGAAAGGAACCAATAGGGAACTACTCACCAATGGGTAGGTGACCTCCCTAGGCTTTCCCAGTGGTCATTCATAATCAACTGTTGAGGATCACAATACAGCTCAGGCATATAGCTTTTCTATCATAAAGTGAGAAAGCTTTTTATAGATATTCTACTGAAAAATGTAACATGATATGTGGGGAATAACAACAACTCTTTTTTAATAGAAGACACTTATATACAAGTTAGCCTATTAAAGAAAAAAAATACGGCTATTTTCTCCTCTGGAATTGAATTTTTGACAACCTTTATTCTATTACATTCAATGCTCTAACATTGATAACATTCTAACCCTTTTCACTGGCAGATGATTCTGTATATTTTTAAAATAAAATAAAAACCTACTTGGTTAGTCTGTCCTTGAGAATTTTGTGCCAGAATTTGACAGTGGATCTTATGAAGTTGAGTAGATGAGTACAAGATGATTCTTGAAGCTTTATATCTAATTCTGCCATGGAAACCAGGGTATTGGCAGCATCTGATACACTATTTGTCATGAGGTGCTGCTGAATGCAATCACTGGGGAGATAACACATTATAAAAATAGAATTGCTACATGTTAAACACAAGAATGTAAAAATACATTGAATAAGTTTGATAACATACCTAGGTTATCACCAGAGTTTCATTAAAGGTGGGATGGTGGGCATTAGGTGTGATTCCTTTTCAAAACTAGGGGCACTCTATATTTTGTAAAGAGGAGACCAAGTAGCTAAAAATAAAAATGCTGGCCAGTGAAGGAGGGGGGCCAGGGGGAGGTCTCCTTTCTGCCAATCAGAGGCTCCTCCCCGAACCCGCCAACTCTTCTCCCTCCCTTCATCCACCCTCCAACCCTGCCTTGTCCAACATGCCTCCTCACCCCACTTCCTGGAGCCTGCCAGCCTGGCCCAGTCAAGATCCTGGGCTTACCTAGAAGTTTGGGTCCATCGCTGAAAGCCACCTCCTTGGCCTAGCTGCTAGTGCTGCCAGTAGCAACTGGGAGCAATGATGCTGCTGGCCTCTAACTGGCTGGGACAATCCTCCTTAAGAGGGGTAGAAGTCTCATCTCATAACAATTAAAGGCCTGTAGGCCGAAAAATTAAAGCCAGGAAAGCCAGTCAACCAGAGGTGGCTCGTCCCCGACATTTACACTTGAAAGCAGGGAGTCCACCCTCATTGTATAATCTAGACCAGTGTTTCAGATAATACACTTTATTTAGCTGGTAAGAACACTAAACCTAATAAATATCTGTGTTATTACAATATGCTCTCGCATTACAAGATCTTGTATGCGTTCAATAGTATATGCATTAAACAACAAGCTTATTTTGAATTTCAGGCTGCAACCATACCAATTTGATCACTTTGGGCTCTTAATATGATCAGCATTAGCCAAAGGCTCCACCAATCTCTTACGGTCGATTCTGCCATGCTATTTTGAGGGGGATGTGGAGCAATGGAAATAACAATTAAATCCAAGTTAAGAATTCAGATATTGTAATTTCTGTATATTCTAATTTTTGTTATGTACTTTTGTGTTCTGCTGAAAACTGCTGAATAAATACATTAAGTAAAAATAAGAAATAATGTTAAGCCTGGATCCTTCATCACTTTCAGCTGGATATTATGCAGCTTTGCAGCTGCTGTATCCTGGCTAGGCCACAGATACTAATTCCTAACCATGAGATTTGAAGTGAGGAATAAATTCTAAGTACAATCATCAGTGTAGATAAGATTCTACAGACTCAAAGTTTAATTTTACTGGGTTATTAATTCGAAAGTACCTTGAGAATATAATTCACAAAACAGACCACTTCAGATCAAGAATATTCCTCTGTGAATTGTGATTGGAGAATAAAAATTTAGCTATATAATTTGATCAAGCAAGGAAAAAGCTTAGAATAGCTTGCTATGAAATGAGTTAGACTGGCATATGGAACTGAACTAAATATTGTAGTTAACAATTTCTCAGTACTTAGAAATAATATTGACACAACCAGTTTTCTGTTGACCTAAAAGGTTAGACAGGTTGAGAATATTGGCAGCATCAGGTCACCATAGACTTACACAAGCATAATCCCTGAATTCTCCTCTTTACATTTATGCTAATAATCTTTTAGTAGCTCTAGTAAGATTTCATCAATGTGATTTATTTTAAACCTACTGGAAAGGAACCTTTTGCACCCTTTCATTATTAATCAGCCACCATAGTAGAAACAGGTATGTTTACCTTAACTCCTCTATTTGCGAAATCCATTTCAAGTACCAAAGGTGTCGCTCAATGTCCTCAATCTGACCAATCAACACCTTCAGCTCTTCCATCCATGGTTGGGCTGTTACTAGATGACTGCTGATGGATTTAGTTAAGGTTGTGTTTTTCTCAAGTAAGTTACTCAGTAATCTTTTGGAGTTTTCAGCATTCTTGTATGCATTTTCAATTTTCTTTGGTACTTCAGATGAGACAGTAAGAACCTATATTAATTTCAATACAAAAGTTTAAACAAGATAAGATTCATAATTACAAACAAAATTTGTAATACTGTGTTTACTTCAAATGTACATCATAAGATCAGAGATGGGGTTTACTCATAGGCTCAAGATACACATGAACAAATTCCACCAAAGATGCGTCAACAGTCTGGGGCAAAACCACAGACTATACAAGAGATAACTTCTTAAACAGTAAGCTTCTGAAATTCAATTGCAAAAGTTCTGTATACTGTTTCATCAGCTTGCATTTTAAAATTATATAAATTGAAAATAATTGCTTAAAATCTTCAAGATTTGATATTTCAAGATTTGATATTTCAAATTATCATGTTTTTAGCTCCTTGTCTAGAAAAGTTCAAGACAACCCAGCATTCCTTTGAAAATAAAAAAACTTGGAAATCCCAGTTGTTTTCCTCTGTCTAGGAGGACCAACACCCAAGAGCTCTACATCACATCGGAAAATAAAATTTAGATAACAAACAGCTGCATGGCAAAGATCCCCATTCCCTCCGGTGGAAAGAAGTTTTGAAAGGGAGGAGGGGGTATTGCTGGGGTACAGCACACAGGGCACATGGTTCTCATAGGGCTGCAAAAATGTAAGAGCAGTCACTCCAGGCTGTTCTTGTTTACCTGAGTATCTGATTTCAAAGTGTCACTTCTAAAGGATATTGAACACCCTCTTAGCCAAGGATACTGCAGGGTGACCCAAAAAGATAGAGAGAAATGTGTTTTCACTATAACTGTATATCATGTTAGTTTGAATCCTCAGCAAAAAGAAAATTTGTATTCCAAGTTCTGACTTAGGAGTGTTTATTCTGATCTTTTATACCATTTAAAAGATGCATTCCTCAGCTCAGACATTGCAACTTTATAGGTAATTTTCTTTCCATTTGGGGGTTAGTAGCAAGCTAACCACTTTGGTAGAAAAATTAGAAAAACAGGATGTTTTGGGAAATGTTGGTATTCAGAAGAACCTGGACGTCCAGTATATGAATCACAGAAAGTTAACATGCAGGAGGGGCAAACAATTAGAGCAAAGGAGGGATAAACTTCCCTTAAAGGAGGTGCAACATAGGCCCACCAGACTGAATGTCCCATGAGGAGAAATTGAGTGGACTAGGCCTAGAACAGGCTTGTCCAACATTTTTATAGGGAGTTGCGTTTCAATCTTTCTCACAATTGGGGAGGGGGTGCAGTGCGATGAGAAAATTTCAGAAAGATAAGGTTTGCCACAACATTAAACAGGAATTTCAAAAAATAAGCTGACATATGAAAAGAAACAACCTGAACAAAAAAAGTCATAATAAATTGATAATTTTAAAAATGAGTACTAAATAAAGGCGACAATTAGAGAGTGAAAAGGTGAGAATACGTGTGTCCAGCTCACTCCAGTCTCAGGGTGCTCACCCATTTTGAGAGTGGGTGAGAGTGAATGAGAACCACACACTCACTCACTCACTCCTTACACATGCGCGCACACGTACACGCCCCTCTCTCTCACACATGCCCACACACACATACCCCTCTCTCACACGCGGGCACACACACACCCCTCCTCTCTCACATGCGCACTCCCCCAACTCTCACATGTGCACACACTCACCCCTCTCTCAAACACGTACACACACACTCACACCCCTCTCACACACGCACACACATTCACCCCTCTCTCACACACACACGCACATACACACACATTCAACTCTCTCTCTTACAAGTGCACACTCAAACATCCCCTCTCACACATGTGCACACACATACACCCCTCTCACTCACACACTCTTACAATTAACATTATAAGAATGGTCAGTCCTATATTTGGATGGGTAATAACAGTAAACATTAGGTCAGACAGGGATCTAGATTAGATATTTGCAGTATAAAATGTTGTCAATAATCTAGTTGGATGGATGTGCAACGCTTAAGTTTTGTCAAGACAAATTGGATAGTGCTGTAAGAGATAATCTTAGTTGAAAATCCACCTACCTCATGGTTCAAGTATTTTTTTTATTCATTTACAGGATGAGGGCATCACTGGCCAGGCCAGCATTTATTGTCCATTTCTAATTGCCTTTGGGAAGGTGTTGGTGAGCTGCCTTCTTGAGCCACTGCAGTCCCTGTGCTGTAGGTACACCCACAGTGCTGTTAGGGAGGGAGTTCCAGGATTGTGACCCAGCGACAGTGAAGGAGTGGCGATACATTTCCAAAATAGGATGGTGAGTGGCTTGGAGGGGAACTTCCAGGTGGTGCTAACTGCTGCCATGTATCTGCAGCCCGTGTCCTTCTAGATGGTAGTGGTCGTGGGTTTGGAAGGTGGTGCCCAAGGAGCCTTGGTGGGTTTCTGCAGTGCATCTTGTAGATGGTGCACACTGCTGCCAATGTTTGTCAGTGGTGGAGGGAGTGAAGTTTGTGGAAGGGCTGCTTTGTCCTGGACGGTGTCAAGCTTCTTGAGTGTTGTTGCAGTTGCATTCATCCAGGCAAATGGAGAGTATTCCATCACACTCCTGACTTGTGCCTTGTAGATGGGACACAGGCTTTGGGAGTCAGGAGGTGAGTTACTCGCCACAGGATTCCGTAGCCACTGTACTTATATGGTTAGTCCAGTTCAGTTTCTGGTCAACATACCCCCAGGATGTTGATAGTGGGGGATTCAGTGATAGTAATGCCATTGAATGTCAAAGGGCGATGGTTGGATTCTCTCTTGCTGGAGATGGTCATTGCCTGGCACTTGTGTGGCATGAATATTACTTGCCACTTGTCAGTCCAAGCCTGGATATTGCCCATGTCTTGCTGCATTTGGACGTGGACTGCTTCTGAAGAGTCGTGAATGGTGCTGAACATTGTGCAATCATCAGCGAACATCCCCACTTCTGACCTTACAATGGAAGAAAGGTCATTGGTGAAGTAGCTGAAGATGTTTGGATCTAAGACACTATTGTGACGAACTCCTGCAGTGATGTCCTAGAACTGAGATGATTGACCTCCAACAACCACAACCATCTTCCTTTGTGTTTGGTATGACTCCAGCCAGAGAATATTCCCCCCCGACTCCCGTTGGCTCCAGTTTTGCTAGGGCTCTGATACTACATGGTCAAATGCTGCTTTGATGTCAAGGGCAGTCACTAATGTCACCTGTGTGTAAAGCGCCCACCCACCCTCATTCTCACCCTCCCTCTCACCTACTTACCCACTCTCGTCTTCCCCCACCATCTCATTCACCCCCAACCACTCTCCCACTCACTCACACTCACCACCACTGATCCTCAAACTCACCCCCTCACTCTCATACCTGCCCACTCACCCTCACCCCTTCACATGCCAACTCAATTCCAGCAGCAAACACAGAAGAGAAACAGGCTGTGATTGGAGGAGCAATCTCCTGCAGAAATCTTCAAACTCAATGACCCATCTTATCGGCATTTTCAACAAACGCTCCGGGGGCCACATAGAGGGGCTTTGGCCCGTGGGTTGGACAAGCTTGACGTGGAGTTTAGAAGGATGAGAGATGACCTAATTTAAACAAAGACATTTTCTAAGGGGCTTGACAGAGTAGATGCTGGGAGCACACTTCCCCTGGCTGGACAGCTTGGTATTTTAGGATCCACAGAAGAAGGGGCCAGCCATTTAGGATTGAGATGAGGAGAAATTTCTTTACTCAAAGGGTTGTAAATAATGTTCTCTCTAAGCTGCACGGCCACTACCCAAAGATTCCCGCACAGGGTATGCAAAAATTGTCCCCTTTAAGTTATCATGTGCCTGTAGCAGCGCAAAAAATTTTAAAGGTGCCACACACCTGAACGAGTCACTCGCGCTCTGCAAAAACAATTAGAGGGTACGTTGGTTGTGAATCTTTGGCTTGTGGATGCTCGGTTGTTGAGTATGTTTAAGACAGAGATCTATTTTTGGACACTAAGGGGATCAAAGGACATGGAGATAGAGTGAGAATTGGAATTTCTTAATTCTGCATGTTCTTACTGAATGGCAGAGCAGGCTCAAAGAGCTGAATGCCTTACTCCTGCTATGATTTCTTTGTGCTTAAATTAAAAAAGCTCTGTTTTTTTAACCAGGCATTTATAGAAAAATAGAAACTGCACAACAAATATTCCTCTAGCAATCATGCTGCCACTAACAAATGAATTAAAATACATTATGCATAAAATTACAACTGACTTTTATTAGCATTTAAAAATCAGGAACTTTCCGGATAACATGCATACCAAATAAGCAGACTTAGCATTGTTACACGTTCACAATGTAGTTGCTTAAATTAGGTATTATGGTGCCCTGTTACTGAAATAGCAACTCAGAGCTAATTTCAAATCCCACTTTCTCAATTCCAAACCAAATTCAATAAATCTGACCATCTGTGACTTTGCAGCAAAAAAAATGACATATGAAAACTACAGATTGTTGTAAACACTCAACTGGTTCACTTCATATCACAGGAGAATGTCCCTAGTTGAGCTCAGTGCTGTCCAATAGGATTTTGACGCTCGACAAACTTGTGGCGATCAGGTCACCATATTTGCTAAATGATACAAAATATATGCAATATCAATAAAACAAATGTGTAATCTTTTGAAAATAGGTTTGAGGTCTTAAACTATCAACAATTAAGACTGATACACTCACTAATAGAGCCAGGAGAACTGATTCAAAAAGATTTTCCAATCCAACTGTTCCACAAAAGGAGCCTGCTGTATACAATCTCAAAGGGAGGTGGCACTGAAGTGTACTGTTTCTGACGTTGTGCTCCAGTTTAATTTAAAAAAAAACAATTTCTTCAAGGTAAACTGTCTCTATTTTAATAGAATTGACATGTTAGATTCGTTGAGGGAAAAGAATCGACCAATCTCTACCTGTTGGCTTCTGCCCTCTGACTCTTGGCCTTACCTATGCTCTGTTGCCTGCCATTTTTGAACAGTGTCCAGCCATTTAATTGATCTTTGGATCATGGCCTTCTGTACCTTCTGTAATGTCTCCTTTTATGTCAATAGAGCCCTATATTACTTTCAATCGCCCATTTCAACAAATCTATTAAGATGAAGGCTGAACACATTTGGATGGTGCTGCACCACCCCAACATGCCAAAATTGCACATTTCAACTCTCATTGGCAGCCATGCAATGCTGTCTGTCACTCACACACCTGAACTGTTTTGCAAAAATGACCGACTATCAGCTAAACAATACCAAGTTCTTCAGTTAGCACCGGTATCCCAAGAAAATTTTGAAAGCAATTGGACTGCTGTCCTTCCAAAGGCCAGCCCTGTTTTCACAGCACTTCACGGTGCGATCCCACAGATCTAAATGTAATGTCATTTAGAGGTACCCAGAAGGAACAGGAACAGAGAAGATAACAAATGGTGGACTATTTTTCTTATTTTATTAAGCAAAAGGCTCTTCAGCTTCTAGGTGACAACTGAGCTACATTATGATAAATATAGTTGCAGTCAGACCGATGTGAGTCCTGTCGAACAACAACCAGGTTTGATTCTTAACAAAAATAAAAATACCTGGAAAAACTCAGCAGGTCCGACAGCATCTGCGGAGAGGAACACAGTTAACGTTTCAAGTCCGTATGACTCTTCAACAGAAGTAAGGAAAAATAGAGGACAAAGAGATGTTGAAGGTGGTGATATTATCTAAGGAATGTGCTAATATGTGACATTAAGGGTAGAAAGCAGGACGAGCAAGGTACAGATAGCCCTAGTGGGGGTGGGGTGGGGTGGGGGAAGGGGAATGAGTTCAACAATTTTAGATCATGAACCCTCTCCTCCATCCCCACCCCTTTCCGATCCCCCTTTTTTCCAATAATTTATATAGATTTTCTTTGCCCACCTATTTCCATTATTTTTAAATGTATTTCCATCCATTTTTTTTATCTCTACCTTTTAGCCTATTTCAACCCCTTCCTCCCACCCCACCCCCATTAGGGCTATCTGTACCTTGCTCGTTCTCCTTTCTACCCTTAATGTCACCTATTAACACATTCCTTAGATAATATCACCACCTTCAACACCTCTTTGTCCTTTTGTCTATGATATCTTTTGGCTATCTCCGCCTATCACTGGCCCTCTATCCAGCTCTACCTGTCCCACCACCCCTTAAACCAGCTTATATTTCACCGCTTTTCTATTTTTCCTTACTTCTGTTAAAGAGTCATACGGACTTGAAATGTTAAATGTGTTCCTCTCCGCAGATGCTGTCAGACCTGCTGAGTTTTTCCAGGTATTTTTATTTTGGATTTCCAGCATCCGCAGTTTTTTGCTTTTATCTTCCTCGCTCAATTAAGGATGCAGGTCAAATAATGAGTGACACCTATACCACTGCAACCTTAACACAACTCTGAATTATGTGGTTCTAAAAAATTAACAGCATCAACTGAGCGTATTGAATCACATTGGTTCAGCTTGCATACAACTCCAGTCTTACCCTACTTGATTGATACTAGGCCTTCAGAAGTAAAAAGTAGCTATTTGGTCATGTCTAGTAACTGGAGCATGTAACAAATGTGTCACCACATTTTACCAAATTAAAAAACAATAGAAATGGTCACTAAGCTACTTTCACGGGTTCTTAAGAGTCACCGACAACTGCAATGGCTTGGCAGAAAATATAACAAAAAGTGATAGTTTAATATCTCTGTTTTAGAATTCCAAATTAGTGCAATTATTCACTATAACTTCCATTAACAGCACATTAGCATCCCAATGACTCACTCCAAGGCCCTAAAATGAGAAGTGCAAACTGAAGTACAAGTATAACTAAAATTGAAACAACTATACGAGTCAGATACACCAACACAAGTGTCCAACGACCGTAAGTAATACAAAATCCGCTTAATAAGCGCACAGTTGTGAACAGAAAGTCAATCACTTATTCCCTTTTGACCAGGTGACACAAACTTATTCAGTTTCTACTGGATTCACAATCTTTAGCCAGATATTATAGTTGTGCAATTTCTCTCATATAAAACTGCTGTCAGATATTGTGTCCACACGTTTCAATTATGGAACACTAAGATTGAGAACATATCATAAAACATACATTTCACAAGTAAACACCTTTCCGATTTCACGACTGACCCAATGCCTTATTTCTGAGACTCCTGACAGTGCTAAATTTAGATTTATTTGCCTAAAGGCTGCTACTTTTCATTCAAAGTGTACATGGCTTTTATTTTGATAGATATGTTTTGGGAAGGAGAGGCTTGCAAGTTGATAAACCCAACTGGATTCCCCGAGGCCCAGGCGCCGTACCTGCTCCTCTAGGTTTCTTTTATACAGTGCCAGCTCCTCTGTTATTTTGGGGAGCTTCTTTAAGGATTTCGGGTCATTCCCGAACTCTTTCTCGACGAACTCGGCCACATACTGCGTTATATCACAGCTCTCCGCACCCTCCGCCGCCATTACAACGGCATGTCACGTCACCACATCCGGGCACCCGCACGGTTACCCTGGAGACCGTTACAGGCTGGCTGCATCAACTAGGCCTCATCCATGCAATGAGGGGGTGAGGGGAGGCGGGAGGGTACTTCAGGACAGAACGTGCCGGAAACGCTCGATCAGCATCAGTGGGGAGGGAATAATATTTCAGGCCATTGGCCTTTCAACATTTTTGGGAATGTCCTGTCCCATTGGCATGACAGACCTAACAAAGCTAGCTTTTTAATAAAAACAAAAAACTGCGGATGCTGGAAATCCAAAACAAAAGCAGAATTACCTGGAAAAACTCAGCAGGTCTGGCAGTATCGGCGGAGAAGAAAAGAGTTGACGTTTCAGTCCTCATGACCCTTCAACCGAACTGGGTGAATCAAAGCTAGCAGTTTCACGTACTGGCGATGTGGTGTATCTTATCTAGAGGGATGGTAGCCTGCCTGAGGTAGTTACTTCAAACTGGTTTATTTACACTGTAGACAGTGTGTGCAAGATGGGCTACTGAGTAGGCACATCTCCCCTGAGTACTGCTTGTTCCGTCTGCTGTAGCATGATTGCTAATGTCACTGTTACATCATGGCCTACATCACTCATTACTATAACTATTCTATTAACCCATTACAATACAGTGGTAGCAGAGTGGTATACATTCGGGAGGGAGCTGCCCTGGGAATCTTCATGACGTCTCATGGCGTCAGGTCAAACAAAGCTAAGGAAACCTCTTGTTGATTACCACCCTCTCTGAGCTGATAAATCAGTATTCCACCATGTGGGGCACCACTCAAAAGAGGCACTGAGGGAAGCAAGGACACAGATTAATGACCCTGTTTGGGGACTTCAATGTCCATCACCAGTAATGGCTCAGTAGTACTACCACTGACAGTTCTGAAGGACGTAGCTGCTTGATTGTGCCTGTAGCAGGTGCTGATGAACCAACACAAGGGTAGAACCTGCTTAACCTTATCCTCATCAATCTACCTGTTGCAGATGCATCAGATGCGTCCAAGAGAGTATTGGTAGGAATGACCATTGCACAGAACTTAGTAGAGGTGAAGCCCCATCTTCACATTGAGGACACACTCCATTGTGTTGTGTGGCATAACCTCTGCTAAATGCAATAGAATCAGAACACACCTAGCAACTCAAAACTGGGAATCCATGAGACTCTATGGGCCATCAACAACTGTAGAATTGTATTCCAGCACAATCTATAACTACTTGGTCCACATATTCCCTCATTCTACCATTACTACCAAGCCAGCTCTATAATCAGCCCTATCAATGAGGACTGTAGAAGGCATGCCAGGAGCATTCTACAACATAGGATTATCTGCATGCTATAGATAGAGTTAAGCGATCCTAGACCAATTAATCGGATCAAAGCTTTGCAGTCTGCCATGTCCAGTCATGAAAGTTTGTGGACAGGTTTTAAACTAATTGGAGGAGGAGGGTCTATGAACATCCCCATCCTCAGTGATGGGGAGCCCAGTAAAAGTCAAGGTGGAAGCATTTGCGACCACCTTCAGCCAGAAGTGCCAAGTGGATGAACCATCTCCACTTTCTTTTGAGATCCCCACTGTTGCAGAAGCCAGTCTTCAGCCAAATCAATTCACCCCACGTGATATAAAGAAACAGCTGAGCACATTGGATACAGCAAAGACCATGTGCCCTGACAACACTTTGGCTGTAGTGCTGAAGACTTGTGCTCCGTAAGTAGCCACAATTATAGCCAAGCTGTTTCTGTACAGCTATAATACTGGCATCTACCTGACAAAGTTGAAATTGGCCAGTATATCCTATCCACAAAGAGCAGGACAAACCCAATCTAGCCAATGATCAACCCATTCGTCTACTCTCAATCATCAGCAAATTGATGGAAGCTGCTCCCAAACAGCACTTACCAGTAATCTGCTCCTAATACTCACTTTTGGTTTCACTAGGACCACTTTTCTTCAGACATAGCCTTGGACCAAATATGGAGCTGAATTCCAGGAGTGAGGTAAGAGTGTCTGCCCTTGGCATCAAGGCAACATTTGATCAAATATGGCATCAAAGAACCCTAGTAAAATTGAAGTTGGAACCAAGGAGAAAACTCCCCACTGGGTAGAATCATACCTAGCATAAAGGAATATGGTTGTGGTTATTGCAGGCCAATCATCTCAGCCCCAGAACACTACTGCAGCAGTTCCTTAGTGTCCTAAGCTCAACCATCTTCAGCTGCTTCATCAATGACCTTCCTCCATCATAAGGTAAGAAGTGGGAATGTTCGCTGATGATTGCACAGTGTTCAGTATTTTTCACAATTCCTCAGATAACAAAGCAAAACTCGAGCTGATGAGTTCAAATAACATTCATCCAACATGCCAGACAATGATCATTTCCCCTTGATATTCAAAGTTATTACCATAGCAGAAACCCCCACCTTTATCTTCCTGGGGATCACCATGACAAGAAACTTAACTGGATCAACCACAAAAATACTTTGGCTATGAGAGCGAGTCAGAGACTGGGAATTCTGTGGTAACTCACCTCCTGACCCCCAAAGCCTTTCCACCATATTCAAGGCAAAAGCCAGGAGTGTGATGGAATACTCTCATGACAGGAAGAGTGCAGATCCTACAACACTCATGAGGCTCAAGACCATCCAAGACCAAGCAGCCTAGTTGATTAGTACCACACCCACCACCTTGAGCATTCATTCCTTCCACTACTGACACACCACATAATGCACCACAGCAACTCTCCAAAGTTTCTTTGACAGCACATCCAAAACCTACGATCTCTAGAAGAACAAAAGGATCAGTGCATGGGACATTACGAACTTCAAGTTTCCCTCTAAATCACACACCATTCTTCGGAACATATCACCAATGCTTCATTGTCATTGGGTCAACATCCAGGAACTCAGTACCTAACACCATTTTCTCAGTTCCTTCACCTCCTTCGCATCTGTTCTGATGATGCCACTTTCAAAAACAGTTCCTCTGACATGTCCTCCTTCTTCCTTAACCGAGGTTTTCCACCCACGGTCGTTGACAGGGCCCTCAACCGTGTCCAGCCCATCTCCCGCGCATCCGCCCTCACACCTTCTTCTCCCTCCCAGAAACATGATAGGGTCCCCTTGTCCTCACTTATCATCACACCAGCCTCCGCATTCAAAGGATCATCCTCCGCCATTTCTGCCAACTCCAGCATGATGCCACCACCAAACACATCTTCCCTTCACCACCCCGCCCCCGGCAGCATTCTGTAGGGATCGTTCCCTCCATGACACCCTGGTCCACTCCTCCATCACCCCCTACACCTCAACCCCCTACCACAACACCTTTCCATGCAACTGCAGAAGATGCAACACCTGCCCCTTTACTTCCCCTCTCCTCACCGTCCAAGGGCCCAAACACTCATTTCAAGTGAAGCAGCATTTCACTTGCACTTCCCTCAACTTAGTCTACTGCATTCGTTGCTCCCAATGTGGTTTCCTTTACATTGGAGAGACCAAACGCAGACAGGGTGACCGCTTTGCAGAACACCTTCAGTCTGTCTGCAAGCATTACCCAGATCTCCCTGTCGCTTGCCATTTCAACACTCCACCCTGCTCTCATGCCCACATGTCCGTCCTTGGCCTGCTGCAATGTTCCAGTGAAGCTCAATGCAAACTGGAGGAACAGCACCTCGTCTTCCGACTAGGCACTTTACAGCCTTCCGGACTGAATATTGAGTTCAACAATTTTAGATCACGAACTCTCTCCTCCATCCCCACCCCCTTTCCGTTTCCCCCCTCCATTTTGTTTTTTCCAATAATTCATATAGATTTTTCTTTTCCCACCTATTTCCATTATTTTTTAAATGTATTTCCATCCATTGTTTTATCTCTACCTTTTAGCCTTTTTCGATTCCTTCACCCCACCCCACCCCAAGGGCTATCTGTACTTTGCTCGTCCTGCTTTCCACCCTTAATTAGCACATTCCTTTAGATAATATCACCACCTTCAACACCTCTTTGTCCTTTTGTCTGTGACATCTTTTGGTCATCTCCACCTATCACTGGCCCTCTATCCAGCTCTTTTTGTCCCACCCCCCCTCCCTTAAACCAACTTATATTTCACCACTTTTCTTTTTTTACCATACTTCTGTTGAAGAGTCATGCGGACTCGAAATGTTAACTGTGCTCCTCTCCACAGATGCTGCCAGACCTGCTGAGTTTTTCCAGGTATTTTTGTTTTTGTTTTGGATTTCCAGCATCCGCAGTTTTTTGCTTTTGCCAGTGTGGGAGTACCTTCACCTCATGGACTGCACACCACCTTCTCAAGAGTAACTAGGGATAGACAATAAACAATTCACTGTTTCTTCACTATCATTGGGTCAAAATCTTGGAACTCCCTTCATAACAGCATTGTGAGTGTACCTACACCACATAGCCTGCAGCGGTTCAAGAAGATGGCTCACCACCACCTTCAGAAGGGTAATTAGGGATGGGCAATAAATGCTGGCCTTGCCAGTGACACCCAGACCCCATGAAAAGAATTTTTAAAAACTGGCTTTGTCTGCGATCCACACATCCTGATTGAATGAATAAGAAAGCCTAGGAGAATCAGGCAGAATATAGCAAGCTCAGAGGCAAATTGAAAAAGGGAATGAGAGAGGCAAATACAGAGTATGATAAGAGACTGCCAGCTAACATGAAAGAGAATCTAAAAATCTTCTGTAAACATGTAAATAGTTATAAAGTAGCAAGAAGAGTGGTGGGGTCAATTAGGGACAAAAGCAATTATGCATTGAGGCAGAGGGTATGGCTGAGATGCTAAGTAATTTGCACCTGTTTTCTTCAAAGAAGTCACATTTAGCTCAAACATTAACTCTGGTTCTTTCTCCACGGATACTGCCAGATCTGCTGGGTATTTTCAGCACTTTGTTTTATAGCAAATTTTCTGCTTAATTTCCATCCCTACAGAAGTGAATCCAAATACTTGGTTTGTTTTTTACTTTTTAAAAATTCTTTCATGGGATGTGGATGTCGCTGGCAAGGTCAGCATTTGTTGTCCATCCCTAATTGCCCTTGAGGTGGTGGTGAGCTGCCTTCTTGAACCACTGCAGCCAATCTAGCGTAGGTAAACCCAGTGCTGCTGGGAAGTGAATTCCAGGATTTTGATCCCACGACAGTGAAGGAATGGTGATATAGTTCCAAGTCAGGATGGTGTGTATCGCTTTGAGGAGAACTTGCAGACGGTGGTGTTCCTATGCATCTGCTGCCTTGTCCTTCTGGGTGGTAGAGGTCACGGGTTTGGAAGGTGTTGTCGAAGGAGCTTTGGTGAGTTGCTGCAGTGCATGCTTTATATGGTACACACTGCTGCCACTGTGCATCGGTGGTGGAGGAAGTGAACTTTTAAGTTGATGGATGGACTGCCAATTAAGTGGATTGCTTTGTCTTGGATGATGTCGAGCTTCTTAAGTGTTGTTGGAGTTGCACTCAACCAGGTAAGGGAAGAGTATTCTGTAGCACTCTTTACTTTGCCTTGTAGATCCTGAACAGGCTTTGAAAGTCAAGAGGTGAGTTATTTCCCTCAGAATTCCCAGCCTCTGACCTGCTCTTGTAACCACAGTATTTATATGGCTGATCCAGTTCAGTTTCTGGTCAATGGTAACCCCCAGAATGTTGATAATGGAGGGAATTCAGCAATGGTAATGCCATTGAATGTCAAAGGAGAGTTGGTGAGATTCTGTCTTGTTGGAGATAGTCATTGCCTGGCACTTGTGTGGCATGAATGTTACTTGCTACTTCCCAGTCCAAACCTGAATATGTTCCAGGTTTTGCTGCATATTGACACAGCATGCTTCAATACCTGAGGAGCTGCAAATGGTACTGAACATTGTGCAATCATCAGTGAACATCCCCACTTCTGACCTTATGAAGGAAAGTCAGTCATTGATGAAGCAGTTGAAGATGAATGGTGGATCTGAATAACGTATTAAATAATATTCAAGTGTAAAAAAATTACCTTCCCCATCTGAGTTAATTCTCAGGCAAATAATGCAGTGATATTTCAACACAAGTACTATTAAGGTATTAGCTTCAATCTTCTGAGTTAACCGACAAGGAGGGTTCTGGGTATCAGAACCGAAGTTTTAAGGAAGGTAAAAGGAGGAGGAAGCCTAATGAGATTTTTGAAGATTATGATGAAAATTAAAATTTGATTTAGACAAACTGTCAAAGTAGCAAAGAGTTCAAGTGATAAGATACAAATATTAAAAAATAGGAATGTTATTTAGGAAAACAACTCCAGGGGGCAATATAAGTTCATCAATTAGATGCACTTCTGGAGACAGATTGGATCAAGGATCTGTTGAAAATGTGGGGTTTATCCATTGAAACGAGTTAGGCCTTCTGACATTACTAATAATTCATAGGTTCCCAAAATGGAATATTGCTGAAAAGAGAGACATTTTTTGGTGAAGCTTTTCATCTTGCACCCATCAGGTTAGTTCACAAGAAAATACCAATGTCAGTGGAAACAACATACTTATACTGTATGAGAAGAGTGTTGATTGGTTGGCAGTTGAATTCTGATTGGTAGAGGCGGTGCCATGGAGAATGCACCAGTTGATGGTGAGACGGTTAACTTCCAAGCATTGTTTGAAAATTAAACCAGGCAGCTTGACTCTCGTTGGTCAAGACATTACCTTGGGGAATGAACCAGCAATTTGCCAGAGAGAACTCAGTACTGCGCCTAAGAAACATTTCAGCACAGTGCATCAAGGGAAATAAATCGGGGCTCTACTTCCAGAAATAGGCCATTTTAAAAAAAAACCTGTTGAGCATCAGATATGCTCTTTGAAACATAATGATTTGCCACTACACTTCAAGGTGCTCATACACATTTTCCACATTTACTGCATTCAGGAATGGTTAACTGCAGCCTCGAGTTCACTACTGAATGTATAAACCTATTTCTCCCGGTTTCACTGTTGTAATTTTTCCTCAAAACTTGTACTGCTGGAGTCTATCAGATGAATATTTAATTTACTGTTGAAAGGTTTTGTACTGCTGCATACATATTAAGTTGGCATTTATGGCAAACCATTTAATGGTGTAATCAAAATTTCAGTTACCTCCTATCATTAGGAAATAATACAAGCTGCCGATTTATCACAAGTTGTTTAAAACACCAACAGCCAATATATCCTGGCGGGTATTGCTCCCCCTGATATAAGAAGAATGGTAGCCAGCAAGAAAGAGCGACTCAGTCAAACATCAGATGAGAGGCACCCTCTACATGGTCATACACCTACACCCAGCCGCCTAAAGTCAAGGAAGAGCTTTATGAACAGTGTTGTTCCATTACAATCAACCCCATCTGAAGCCTGCATCGCCTAGTGGAAAGACCAGCTCACCAGTCTCGAACAACCCCCAGCGATGGAAATTCTACCGGATGAAAGCCTTCCCCCAGGAGCTAATTGCAACTGGGCAACCTGGAAGTGCTTTAACAGACTTAGGACTGGTGTAGGTCATTCAAAGGTGTCACTAAGCAAATGGGGATATACAACCAGCCCGACAACTTGTCAATGTGGAACTGAGCTACAGACTATGCAACATCTCCTGCGAGAGGAACTCTGCACTGTTGCAGATCTTGCTAACTGCCAACAAGGTGCAAAAATGTGTCCAGTTCTGGCTGGGCCATGTATAGACTGTCCGTGGACACGATAAGAAGAAGAATTAGGAAGTAATGAAGAACAACATGCTGGAATTATAGAACGATACTGCACAGGACGTTGTTATTTGGCCCATCGTACCATTGTCAGCTCTTTGAAAGCTATCAAATTAGTGCAACTCTCCTTGTTTTTCCCCAAAACCCTCCAAAATATACCTCTTCAGGTACTCATCCAATTCCCTTTGCTAAGGTACTATTGAATCAGCTTCCACTATCCTTTTAGGAACTGCTTTCTAAATTATAACTCGCTGCATAATTTTTTATGCATCTCACCTCATTCTTTGTCAATTACCATAGATTTGTCTCTTCTGGTTACTGACCTATCATTAGACAGTTTCTCCTGTTTTACTCTATCAAAACTGTTAGTGAATTTGAATATCTCTATTAAATCTCTCTTAATCTTCTCTGCTCTCAAAAGAACAATGCCAGCTTCTCTGGCATCTCCACATAACTGAAATCCCACATCCCTGGTACCATTCTAGTAAATCTCCTCTGTAACCTTCCCGAAGCCTTGACATCCTTTCTAAAGTGTGGTGAGCAGAATTGTCCACCAGATGCAGCAGGGGTTTAACCAGTGTTTCATAAAGTTTTCACATAACTTGCTTTGTACGCGGTTTCTATTTATACAGTGTTATGACTGCTGGACTTTATAAGACAGCAGTGTTTTAAACTGTCTCCTTTAATTCAAGATAAAGTGGAATAGTTTGGAGAGGGTGATGTCACCTCCTACTAAATCTGACTGGAGACAAACTCATGTGATCTGCTTGTTATGGAGACAGAAATTCAAATCGAAACTTATTCAAAGGAAGATGCAAGTTGTAACACCTTGATACAAAGGAGGCAGCAGCTGGTTGTGGTGCTGCCCAGATTCTCAGAGTCAGTCAGAAAAAGGGATTTGGGGGAAAAGACTTACAACAAGTGCTGCTAGACAGGAAGAGGGGTTAACTACCAAGCAGACCGCTGGTCAGGATGGATTCCTGGTTCAAAGAAATGAGGCTTGTGAAGAGTTAATGACATTGGAATCACCAGAGAGTACCCCGTTACCAGAAGTCAATTTGATAATGCTCAAAGGGTGTGTGAAGGGGACTTTGTTTAAAAGGACACGAAGATTCACCTGGTGGGGTAGGGAGAAGAGACTCTGTTAAAGATGGGAGGCGTTTGGGACTTTAAACACAAGACTACATTTCTGCTGAGATTGCAGTATAATGTATAAAGGTGGTGGGGTTTTCATTTGTAAGTTAATAGGAAATATCTTTTCAGTACTTTACTATATTTGTTGGGTACTAAGTAATGTTCAGTCTTTGTTGATTTTAGTGTGTTTGTTACAGTAAAAGTCTTGAAATGTGAAATTATGTGATCCTTTGAAGTGGTGACTGGGAAATTCATCTCTTAAGTTATCAGTTTCTATGAGGACTTTAACAAAAGCCAAGGATCCTGTGAGCCTTTTAAACAGCCTTCTCAACTTGTCCTGCCACCTTCGAAGATTTATGTACACCCTCCAGAGGTTTAGAAATTTAAGGAAGAGTCAGACTTTTGTGGAATTTGTTAGAGAAAAGCAGATGATATTTGAAAGGTGGTATAGGTCTATGAAGATTGAACAAGATTTTGAAAACCTTAAGAGGTGACGCTAGTGCAAGAGTTTAAAAGAAGTGTCTCTTTCTGAATAAGGTCCCACCTGGAAGACCATAAAGCTTCTAAGATGAGGCTTCAATAATGGTAGATGATTATGAATTGTCTCACAAGCATGTTAGAAGCACTTGGGTCATTCTTATACAAACTCTTAGTGGCCAGCTATAGAAAACTGTTGGATGAGACTAGCTAGGTAAGCTACTGGAATATTCCAAAATTGTTTTTTCTTTTCTCAGATTTGCTTTTGTTGTTCAAACTCCAAACTTCAGATGACTTGAAGGTCTTTTTCTTATACCATGTTCAAAACTGCGACAGAAAATATTACCACTGCAAAAAGAAACAAAATGCAAGAAAAAGCAAGGTGTGTGTATAATACCAAAGATATGTTTATTGATCAATTTTGTCATAACACCCTTTAAAGTCATCATTAACTTCCACAAACTTCCGAAAAATAAAATCAACCCTCCAATGTTAAAACTTAATCTTAAAATAATTATTTTGCTTATGTGAATGAAATGAAAGTAGCATTTTGCTTGAACATTTCAGTAGCTGTTACAAAACAATACTGACTCATTTGAAACATAGCACATTCCATTTTTCTAAAGATTCTCAGAACATTTAACAGGTTATCGCAACCAGACCGTATTCAACAGAGTTTGATTTCTGATGCTTGTGTCCATTTTCAGCACCTCTCGAATAGCCATAGTAGCATAAGTAGAGGGAGGAAGTGAGAAATCCATTTTCAGAGCTTTATATTTACCATCTGTAATAAGAAATAACTACAAAATTAATTTAAAGATTATCAGCCAATTATCAGCTGAACTTGTGGTTATTAAAAATGTTTACAGAACCCCCAAACCATCATGTGCTTTTATTCCATTTTGCAAGAGGAAGCTGGTGTTAGCAGAGCATTTACAAAATCACAGGAAGTAATTTTTAGAGGGCTTTTTCTAAGACATAACCCAGACAAAATTATTCTCTCTCTCTCTCCATACATATTCTGAAGTTGTAGAAGAAAGCTACAGTTGATGGACTGAAATTAAGGAACAGGCCAGCAGAACCAACACGATGTTTTCACCAACCTGGAGAAAAATGTAAATATACTGGAGGTGCCAATGCAGTAGAGACTTTAAATATACTTGCAGAGTATCAATACCGGATTTGAATTTTATAACAGTTAGTTGCCTTTTTGGCCTGTCATTAGGTATAGGAAAAGGCTTTTGTCCAAAATGTTCACCATTCTACAGACATCGGAATGTTAGAGATGCAGAGTTCCAATACTTTAAATATACTGGCTGCATAGCAACAACAATGTGCATTTATACAGCACCAGTAATGCTATGAAGCATCCCAAGACACTTCACAGGAACATTATCAAACAAAATTTAACACCAAGCAATATAAGGACATGTTGGGATTGATGACTAAAAGCATGTTCAGAGATAGTTTTTAAGAAACATCTTAAAGGGAGTAGAGAGAAGTAGAGAGGGAGTAATGTTTAGAGAGAGAATTCCAATACTTGGTGCCTAGGTAGCTGAAGACATGGCCACCAATTATGGAATAATGAAAATCTTGATGTGCAAGAAGCCAGAAATGGAGAAGCGGAATTATGTTGGAGGGCTGTAGGGCTCGAGGATGTTGCAGAGATATGGAGGGGTGAGGTCTTGAAAGATTTTGAAAACAAGGATGAGCTCTTTTTTTCAAAAAAATTGAAGCATTGCCAGACTGGAACTAATGAAGACTAGCAAGCACAGGGGCAGTGGATGTTAAGGATTTGATGTGAACTTGAATGTGGACAGTAGCATAATGGATTAGCTCAAGTTTATGGAAGGCATAAGGTAACAGACTGGCTTGGAGAAAATTGGAACAGTTGAATCTAGAAGGATCAAAAGGAACGGATGAGGGTTTCAGCACCAGTTGATCTGACACAGGAACAGAGACGGGCGATGTTACAGAAGGGAAGTAGGCAGTTTCTGTAATGGAAAGGATATGGAGTTGGAAGCTCAGCTCAGGGTCAGATAGGATACCATGATTGTGAACAGTCTGATTCAGTCTTAGGCAGAGAAATGGAGACAGTGGTTAGGGAAGGGAGTTTGTGGTGGGGACCAAAGACAATGAGTTTTCCCAATACTGAGGCGAAGGAAATTTCTAATCATAAAATAATAGATGTTAGACAAGCAGTGTGACAAATCAGAGGCAATGGAAAGGCCGACAACATGAAAGATTTTTATATTATGGGAAAGTAAATTTCCAATGATGTGTTGAACAATGGAATTTTACACATTAAAGAGAGAAAAACATATATAAATAAGAATAGAAGGTTACGTGGGGGGTGGCCATGTAAAATCTTGAAAGGTACACCGTGTGACAGACTTGGAAGAAGCCCCAGACATTTTACAGGAAGAAATGCTGTTCCAGTAAATTAAGCTGTGTTAAAAGGCTTTGGAATTCCACTGTCGTGTGGGTGCTGTGGTAACCTTGCTGGATGCTTACTTAAATCTAAAACCTATTTTTGACTGTTACCTTAAAGGGGCTGTGTAGTTGGGAGGCTGCTTAATTAAGAATTTTAGAAACTGTTAGGACTAACTAACCGTGTATCTGTAATTTTGAGAGTTTATTGTTTTCTCCTTTTGTTAATAAATGTTTTAGTTTAATTTTTAAAATCACTAAAAGTGTTTGTGGACCCATTACTTCTGAATTCAGTGCACAAATCTTCTCATAATAAATACAAATTGCAAAGTCGTTGTGATAGTGTGGCCATGTTTCCCTTGTGGATTTGGTCTGCCTGGCACATATCATCTGTATGATGAAAGTATAACAATTTCCATGATATTTTTCTGGTTCATTATGAAGTAGGTTTATGGAGGTAAGTATAGTTGAGTTTGTGTATGATTTAATTACATTTTGCAGTAGACTGCAAGTTTGAAATCATCAAAAGAAGCTAGGTGCTTGACATGCTAATAAGTAAACATGGATGCTGGCTTAGTATGTAAGGTGTGAAGGGAATTTGCATTTTTAAATAAATGAAGGGATATTTGGATTTTGAAGGATCTTAGTCTGTTTACAGCTAGCCAGATAAGCAAGGCTGAGGAATATGTTTATTTTTCCCAAAGATTACCAACAATATGTAGTGGCAACATGAAAGTTTTTATATTATGAAGATGATACAGTTTCAAAGACATATGGAACAATAGAATTTACATATTAAAAAGAGAGAAACATATATAAGGGAGAATGAAAGGCTATGTGTCAGAAGGCGATATAGGATCTAATAGGATTGTGTGAAATAGCCTTAATGAAGCCTTCTGTATTTGTGCATAAGGCTGCTATCTAATGAAACTAAAGTTGGGAAAAAGCCATTTGGAATTTAAGAAGGGTTGTAGAGATAAGCCAGGGAACTGCAGGCCAATGAGTCTCACGTCAGTGGTAGGGAAACTATTGGAGAAAATTCTGAAGGAGAGAATCTATCTCCACTGGAGAGGCAAGGTTTGATCAGGGATAGTCGGCATGGCTTTGTCAGAGGGAGGTCATGCCTAACAAATTTCATTGAATTTTTTGAGGAGGTGACCAGGTGAGTAGATGAGGGTAGTGCAGTTGATGTCGTTTATATGGATTTCAGCAAAGCCTTTGACAAGGTCCCACGTGGGAGACTTATAAAGAAGGCAAATACACATGGGATACAGGGTAATTTGATAAGGTGGATTCAAAATTGGCTTCCTTGTAGGAGACAGAGGGTGATGACAGAAAGATGCTTTAGTGACTGGAAGCCAGTGTCCAGTGGCATACCACAGGGATCTGTGCTGGGTCCCCTATTATTTGTCATTTATATAAATGACATAGATGAATATATGGGGGGGAGGATTAGTAAGTTTGCAGATGACACAAAGATTGGCCAGGTGGTTAATAGTGAGGTTGAGTGTCTTGGGCTACAGGAAGATTTGGACGGGATGGTCAAATGGAATTTAACCCTGAAAAGTGTGAGGTGATACACTTTGGAAGGAGTAATTTGATAAGGAAGTATTCAATGAACGGCATGACACTAGGAAGTTCTGAGGAACAAAGGGACCTTGGCGTGTGTGCCTGAAGGCAGAGGGGCATGTTAGTGGGGTGGTGAAAAAGGCCTTTATCAATCGAGGCATAGATTACAAAAGTGGGGAGGTCATGTTGGAGTTGTATAGAACCTTGGTGAGGCCACAGCTGGAGTACTGTGTGCAGATCTGGTGGCCACATTATAGGAAGGATGTGATTGCACTGGAGGGAGTGCAGAGGAGATTCACCAGGATGTTGCCTGGGATGAAACATTTAAGTTATGAAGAGAGATGGATAGACTTGGGTTGTTTTTGTTGGAGCAGAGAAGACTGAAGGGTGACCTGATCGAAGTTTACAAGATTATGAGGGGCATGGACAGGGTGGATAGGGAGCAGCTGTTCCCCTTAGTTGAAGGGTCTGTCACAAGGGGGCATAAGTTCAAGGTGAGGGGCAGGAGGTTTAGAGGGGGATGTGAGGAAAAACTTTTTTACCCAGAGGGTGGTGACGGTTTGGAATGCACTGCCTGGGAGGGTGGTGGAGGCAGGTTGAGTGGTACCTGGATGAGCATTTGGCACGTCATAACATTCAAGGCTATGGGCCAAGTGCTGGTAAATGGGATTAGGTAGGTAGGTCAGGTGTTTCGCACGTGTCGGTGCAGAATCGATGGGCCGAAGGGCCTCTTCTGCACTGTGTGATCCTGTGAATTCCACTGTCCAGGGGAGTGTGTTAACTTGCTGAGTTTGTTTTAAATTTAAAATCTATTTTTGACCGTTGCCTTAAAGCGGGTGTAATGGGAGGGTCAGGTTAATTAGGAATTTTAGGAGTTATTATAGTAGTAAGTAATTTGTAGTCTTGTGTATGTGCTTGAAATCTTTTATATTTTGTTAATAAATATTTTTATTTAATTTTTAAAATCTGTAAAGGTCTTCGAGGACTTATTACTTCTAAATTCAGTGAACACATCTCATAATAAATACAAATTGCAAAACCGTTGTGATAGCGTGACGAAGTTTCCCTCGTGGATTGGTCCGCCTGGCACTCATCATCTGCCATGTCATAACACCTGCCACATCATAACAGTCACTGAGAGGCAGCATGTACATGAGAAGAAGGAGGTCAAGGATAAATCCTTGGGAGGATTACAGGGGTACATGGTGCGGGAAAAGAAGCCATTGCAGATGATTCCTTGGTTACAATTGGGATAAACAGGAATGGAACCAGGTGAGGACAGCTCCACACTGCTGGACGACAAAGAGGTGCTGGGGCA
Source organism: Carcharodon carcharias (assembly GCF_017639515.1). Classification (NCBI taxonomy): domain Eukaryota; kingdom Metazoa; phylum Chordata; class Chondrichthyes; order Lamniformes; family Lamnidae; genus Carcharodon; species Carcharodon carcharias. The sequence goes on along the minus strand of NC_054479.1, from coordinate 121,178,176 downwards.
GGATGGTGAGGTCAACTCTGTAAAGGTTAAAGACTGGTCGAAAAGGATGAGCAATGATAATTTACTATGATCAGTCACAGAGAATCTCATTTGTGACTTTGATGAGGGCCTTTTCAATGTTGTGGCAGGAATGGAAACATGAAGAATGGCCACAATTCACCAGTGGTTACCAGTACTCATAGAACCTTGACCCAGAAAAAAGGAAAGCCCTTCAGCACAGAGGAACAAAACCTGGCAGAAAAAAAATATAGGAGGCCTTCCATATTAGAAAATGCATTGCAAATTAGTCAATTTAGTATCAATTCAACATCAAGGTTCATTCCCATGTTTTCCCTACCTTTAGAGGATTCAGGCAAAGGTATTCCTTCCAGCTTTTCCACATCAGTGTGAACCAATGGAATTTTGTTATCATCATACACTAAATTCTCCCTGTGAATTTGAGATTCCCAACAAAAAATAAATTTCAGCAATCTGAAGGAAAATAAAGTTACCAGCATCAATCATTTCGCAGCTCGAGTTTGTATGAACAGTTTAAAAAATAACTGGAAAAAGACCATTTAATCCATCAGGACACAGTGCAGCGTTGTGCATCATTTTCCCACCTTCTCCTCACACAAACTCCTGGGAGAGGTAAGAAGAGGCAACCTGAAGCCAATTTTGTGTGTCAACCATGGTCCAGTTGGTAGCACTTTCACCTGAGTCAGAAGGTTGTGGATTCATGTCCCAGTCCATGGCTTGAGCACTAATGTTCAAGGTTGATGCTCCAGTACAGTACTAAGGGGGTACTGTACTGTCGGAGGTGCCATTTCTTTGGATGAAATATTAAACCAAGTTTGCCTGCTCAAGTGAACGTAAAAGATTCCATGACACTTTTGAAGAACAGCAGTGTCCTGGCCAATATTTATCCCTCAATTAACATAATAAGAAAAAAATGGTCTGGTCATTATGACATTTCTGTTTAAGGGAGCTTGCTGTACGCAAACTGACTGCCATACTTCCTACATTACAACAGTGACTACACTAAATAAATGCTTCATTGTTTTGAAATGGTTTGAGACATCTGGTGGTCATGAAAAGTAATACATAAATGCAAGTCTTTTTTAAATTTAGGAAAGAAATCTGGTAAATTCCTCAATTTCCTACAGCAATTAAGCAAACTTTCAGCAGACTGGTAAACCATAAATTCTTCTAATCCTAGCCAGCTTGCAGATTGCCTTCTAACTGAAAACTTCCTTCTCTTTCAGGAACTTGCCCAGCTTCCTTCTGAAGAACTGCAGGGATTCCATACTCTATATATTTGGATAATCTGTTCTAGAGATGATTATCCTGAAAATAAGTACTTCACAACAAATAACCTAAATCTCTGTGCTTTGTACATATGCTCCAAATGTCTATATGCAAATATGTAAACACTTAAGAGAGACACAGCAATAAGGGGTTGATGACGTTGCTCCACTTTGCACCTTCCAACAGTATCTAGAAAAGCTCATGAATAACCAAGCTGATGTGCACTTGAAATAACCCTCTGCATTAGCAATTAGAAAATACAGATCAATTCAAACTTGAAAAAAAAAGACAGTTGCATTTTCTATCATAAACTCTGCTTAGGCCATGAGTGACACACCTGCGACTCCCTTGCTTATGAAGTGTGGCTCTGAGTATTCAAGTTGTTAATAGTGCAGGTTCCCTTCCCTGCTGAAGTAATGCCTGCATGACCAGCAGTTGCTGTTGCAGAATGGCAACTAAATCAATTGTGCATGCAGTACATAAAAGTAGGGAAAGAAACTGCAAAGTAAAGTTATTGGAAGAAAACAAAATGATATTGAATGAAGAGCACAGACAGCTAAGTGTGGCAGAGAGCACCAGGATTCACGAGCAATAAGCCAGACAACAATTGTATGTATAATTCTGTGGCCCATAATGGAAATTATTAATGACCACTGAAAAACTAAAGCACAAAGCTGAATCTAGGTGAATTCAGAAACGATAATGGATTCTTGTGTGGTGCAAATTCAATGCTTAGAGTGTTGCAAGTGTTTTACATGTATTTATATGAAAACATCAATATTACTACTTCAGGGAGAGCCTCAAATTGAATCATCTTCTCCTGCCAAGGCACTCCAACGACATGAATTATGGGGAACATCTAGTCTTATATATAGCAGACCTTTCCTCTAAGTGTCACAGTTGTTTCGAGTAATTATTTACCCCCATCACCCTCTTCTGATTTACCAAGGGCAAAGCCGCAAGAGATCCAGCAGCGTTTACAAAAATGTACAAAGCCAAAGTGCACAAGTGAATAATATTGTTTAGGATAGGAAGGAATATCAACATTGTTTGCCTCAAAAATAATGAATAAATACAAAGACAACTAGTTCAAATTCAGGATTAGTTTTTTTAAATAAAAACTATTCGAGACTTTAGTACTCACCAGGTGACATTCTGAGGGCGAATAATGATCTTCCTGTATGCTCCTGATAAGGAATAATCTCGAATTTTGTGTTTCATGTTATTTATATCCAAGCCATCTGTGGCCATCATTTCTTCATAGGCCTTGCCAACTTAAAATATACATAAACACAGACACCATTTACTATTTGAAGGTTACTGTTTCTCTACAATATAAGTGTCCCATATTACATAAACACTAGTAATTATTATTTTTTATTCACTCATGGGATGTGGGCTTTGCTGGCTGGGCCAGCATTTATTGTCCCCATCCTTAGTTCCCCTTGAGAAGATGGTGGTGAACTGCCATCTTGAATTGCTGCAGTCCATGTGGTGTAGGTACATCCACAGTGCTGTTAGGAAGGGAGTTCCAGGATTTTGACGCATGGACATTGAAGGAATGGTGATAAATTTTCATGTCAGGATGGTGAGTGACTTGGAGGGGAACTTCCAGCTGGTGGTGTTCCCATCTATCTGCTGCCCTTGTCCTTCTAGATGGTGGTGGTCGTGGATTTGAAAGGTGCTGTCGAAGGAGCCTAGGTGAATTCCTGCAATGCATCTTGTAGATGGTACACACTGCTGCTACTGTGCGTCGGTGGCGGAGCAAGTGAATGGTTGTGGATGTGGTACCAACCAAGCGGGCTGCTTTGTCCTGGATAGTGTCAAGCTTCTTGAGTGTTGTGGGAGGTGCATTCATCAAGGCAAGTGGAAAGTATTCCATCACACTCCTGATCTGTGCTTTGTAGATGGTGGACAGGTTTTGGGGAATCAGGAGGCGAGTAACTCGTCGCACAATTCCTAGCCTCTGACTTGCCCTTGTAGCCACAGTATTTTTATAGCTATTCCAGTTTGTTTCTGATCAATGGTAACCCCCAGGATGTTGATAGTGGGGGATGCAGTGATGGTAATGTCTTTGAACATCAAGGGGCGATGGTTGGATTCTCTCTTGTTGGAGATGGTCAGTGCCTGATGCCTGTGTGGCGCCAATGTTACTTGCCACTTGTCATCCCAAGCCCAGATATTGCCCATGTCTTGCTGCATTTGGACATAGACTGCTTCAGTATCTGAAGAGTGAATGGTGCTGAACGTTGTGCAATCATCAGCGAACATCCCCACTTCTGACCTTATGATGGAAGGAGGGTCATTGCTGAAGCAGCTGAAGATGGTTGGGCTTAAGACACTATTGTGACGAACTCCTGCAGTGATGTCCTGGAGCTGTGATGACTGACCTCCAACAACCACAACCATCTTCCTTTGTACTAGGTATGAATTCAACCAGTGGAGAGTTTTCCCTTGGATTCCCATTGACTCCAGTTTTGGTAGGGCTCCTTGATGCCACACTCGGTCAAATGCTGCCTTGATGTCAAGGGCAGTCACTCTCATCTCACCTTGGGAGTTCAGCTCTTTTGCTCTTGTTTGAACCAAGACAGTAATGAGGTTAGGAGCTGAGTGGCCCTGGCGGAACCCAAACTCGGCGTCAGTGAGCAGGTTATTGCTAAGCAAGTGCCGTTTGATAGCACTGTTGATGACTCTTTCCATTACTTTACTGATGATCAAGAGTAGACTGATGGGGCGGTAATTGGCTGGGTTGGATTTGTCCTGGTTTTTGGGTACAGGACGTACCTAGGCAATCTTCCACATAGCCGGGTAGATGCCAGTGTTATAGCTGTACTTGGCGTGTGTGCTTGACTAGGGGCGTGGCAAGTTCTGGAGCACAAGTCTTCAGTACTATTGCCAGAACGTTGTCAGAGCTCATAGCCTTCAGCCGTTTCTTGACATCACATGGAGTGAATCGATTTGGCTGAAGACTGGCACCTATGATGCTGAGGACCTCTGGAGGACTTCTCGGCACAGTGGTAGTGCCACACAACATGATGGAAGGTATCCTCAATGTGAAGGTAGGACTTCATCTCCACAAGGACTGTGTGGCGGTCACTCCTACCAATATTGTCAGGGATAGATGCATCTGCAGCAGGCAGGTAGGTGAGGATGAGGTCAAGACCACTGTGCCGCTACCTCTGCTGAGCCTGTGGGACAGGACATACCCAGGGATGGTGGTGGTGGTGTCTGGGACATTATCTATAAGGTATGACTTGTCTGTGAGGCAGCTCTTCCAATTTCGGCCCTCAAATGTTGGTAAGCAGGATCGACAGGGCTGAGACTGCCATTGTCATTTCCGGTGCCTAGGTCGATGCTGGGTGGTCTGCCTGGTTTCATTCCTTGTTTGTGACTTTGTAGCGGTTTGTTACAACTGAGTGACTTGCTAGGAGTCAATCACATTGCTGTGGGTCTGGTGTCACGTGTAGACCAGATTTCCTTCTGTCCTTCCCTAAAGGACATTCGTGAACCAACAACAATTGACAATGGTTCCATGGTCATCATTAGACTTTTAATTCCAGATTTTTATTGATTTCAAATTCTGCCGTGGTGGGATTCGAACCCCGGTCCCCAGAACCCTGGGTCTCTGGATTACTAATCCAGAGACAATACTACTATGACATCACCTCTCCTTACAGAACAATGGCAGCACCAAAAAGTGTTTTGAAATTATAAATCACAGTAAAATGGTGGGATCTTTAAAGGCAAAGAAAAACAAGTTTTGAGTAGATTTTTCTTTGTACTGGGGTTTATTTAAAATTTGACATCTACTCCGTCAATGTAAAACAGTATTCAGTGCACCTTCGTTAGATTGAATTTTTACACTTCTAGTGCTTGTACTTTTAATGTTAGTGTTGATCTGCAGACACTTCTTGGGTGGAAACATTAAGTTTATTTACAATATACTCGGCAGCAACTACACGTGTGCTTTCCACTCTAACTCTACACTGACTGCTGAGGTAGCCTGCGCTATTCTGCTATTGGTTACTACAGATCATATGATCTTCCTTATCAACTATTATTCTTAAAGATACATTACACACTAAATAAAACCATAATTACTACAGACATTGAACTATGTTTCCTCAAAATAGTAGAAAAACACAATACTCAAACTCTTGCTGCAAGATTGACACAGATCTCAAATTAATTAAAAAATCATCCCAATGCAAAGTTAAATCTACTCAAAGCTTGCTTTTCTATGACTAATTTTAGAAACTCACCAACACACAATGTCTGTAGCGTATACTGTCCAGTGATGGCATATGACTACTGTTAAGTACTGTAGCATTTTATGATTATTGTATATATCATCTGATATCAGTGCTCCATTGCTGCAATATATACTAATTCCACCTGCACTGGGGATGGCAGTTTGTAACACCTGCCACTGGTACATTATTACTGCAATAAATAGAACTTGCCACTAGCACTACATGACAGAATGCAATAGGTCAACAAGCTTACTTCAACAGTACCTCCTAGCCCTGGCGCTTCGAACATCAAAGACAACAGCAGCAACATCACCACTGAGTTCTTCCAAGTCATGCACCATCCAGACTTGGATATATAATTGCCAATCCTTAATTGTTATGAGGTAAAATTTCCAGAATTCTCTACCTAGACAGCATTGTGGAAGCACAATCACCACAAGGTAAGGAGTGGTTCCAAGAAAAATGGCCACTAATATGCTCTCGTAGTAACCAGGCATGGCAGAAAATGTCGTCCCATCATAAAAACAATTTATTTTAAAAATCCACAAATATAGTACCAGTTTAGATACTGCCCAGAGATGTTCAGCAACCAAACACTTCACATTTTGTTGAAATCAGAAAGGATTCACTACTGCATTGTGCTGTTCATGTTTGCAACACACTTCCAGTAGTCATTATATCTCACATATACATAAAACATGATGATTCTTAAGACTCTCAAAAATTATCTTTTGGGCTGCATCAATGCTGGGAATACAGATGTAGTAAGAAGCCATCAATGAATTACGGTAGTGACTGGATGTGGGTAGACCTCAAGCACACTATTATGCAGAATTGAAGTACCTGTATGTATAGCATAGAGAACAAATGGGTCAAAATGGTAGACTCTGTTAACGTTGCAAATATTGTGACAATTGAATGCGTGCTCTAGTTGTGATTAGGAGCAGTTGATACTAATTGGGGAGAGGTTAGGGCACATATATAAGAATCTGTTTTTACCTGTGTGGGAGAAAAACTGTGTGGAAGGGAAAACTGGTCTGCACTTATGTCATACTGGGTTTTGTGAATAAACTTATGTTGAAGACAGACTGGTTTCAACTTCTTCCTTTTCCAGCATATTAACAGTATCTGGACTGGTATCATGCTGGCTAGTTTCTCAAAAATAATAGTTATGCCACAAACTTGAGAATGATCATGAGGTATTTTGGTTTAATTCTTTGGGGGAACAATCCCCCTAAATGTTTCACTCAAGACCAGAAACTTAGAATGTAATGGAACTACAGTCTGTACTCTAGTTTGTTGGATTCACATATATCAACTATCAAGAAGATTTAATAATGTCTATAATGTTATTGGAAATTATTTCAAAATAGAGTTTAGTGGTGTGTTGTCTTTGTCTGTGTCTGTGTGTCTTAAATGGATTAAAGCCAGCTGGTCTAGGGGCTTTGATGTTTAGAAGAGAAGTAGGTTTGAAATATTAAATAGGTAAACATGAGGGCAATTTGCATTTTTTTCTTTAAAACAAACTAGTGTAGCTTGGATTCAAAGAGAGGGAGTGAAATATTACACCTAATCAGGTGAAGCTCAGAAACAGTGTTTGTTTATTTTTCCCAAGGATTACTAATAAAGTGGGTATTATGAAAGGGTCTTATTATTTGAAGAGGTAAAGTTCAAAGGACATAGTGATACAATGAAAAGTTGCAAATAGGAAAATATGTATAAAGGAAGAGAAGGCTGTTGGTAAAAAGGAGAGGGATTCTAAGATCTAAAGCCTCAAGCCACTGTCTACAAGGACCCAGAGCTGAAAGAAACTCATCCTGAATGCAACTGTCCAGAGTGCGCTTTGCCAGGAGTCTATTTAAATCTGTGTTTTACTGCTGCCCTAATGGAGGTGTAACTTGGAGTCAGATTAATTAGGGGATTTTTATAGTTATTATAGTAGTAATTTTGTAGACATATGTATGTGCTTACAATCTTTCTCGTATTAATAAATGTCTAATTTAGTTTTATAAAAACCTCTCAAGACTCAGTGGTCTTATTACTATTGAATTCAAAGCCTGTACCTCAAAACATACAAATTGCAAAATTGGTTATGAGAGTTGTTTCAAGTTTCCCTTTTGGATTTGAACAGCTCAGCATTGACCATCACCTGTGTCATAATACAACACATTGTACTACTGGGTTTGCCCCAAATATAAGCTTTTCTTTCATCTCAACATGTTTGGCATGCAATACTAATAAATATTAATTGAATAAAGCACTTCCTAATAACTTACTTGTATGCTTTGGATAGAGAACATCAAATCCAGGCAAGGGCATCACTATATCATGTATAGTGTGTTTCTCTACATCAGATTCTTCAATTGGAACTGCTGTTACTGAAAATTAACAACACAGGCAGCTTTTATCTGTTGTATAATAAACATTGATTCTTGATTCTAAGCATGACCTAGATAATTATGTAAATTAAGTGCTAAACAATTTTTAAAGATAGTTTATGCCATGTTCACATGAATGCAAAAATGTCACAGCATTATTCAGGAGATATGTGAACAATTTAACTCCTGAGCCCATTAGAGCAAAATATGCAAGACCACCTTCCAGTAGGTAACTTCACACTGCTTGGAATTCACACAGGATGCGGTATATCTCAAGCTTGTGGAAGCTGTATTTTAAAAACTGAACAAGCTGGCGCAGTTAGGACTAAGTTCATAAATTGATGCATTAATGTCCTTTAGGGAAAGAAGCTGGCCGTCTTTACCCACTCTGGCCTAAATATAACACTGATCCCACACTAAATGGACAAGATCAGACCTGACCCAAAAATACCAATTTATTTGTTTTACTTCATGCTGGTTTTGGTTTGAGACATCGTAGGACTGAGTCTCTCGTCACTGCTAGCTTAGAGCATTGAAGCTAGATAAGTAGATGAAGGAGAAAAGAATAGAAAGTTCTGTTGATGGGATGAGGTGAAAAAGGGTGGGAGGAGGCTTGTGTGGAGCATAAATACCAGTACAGACCAACTGGACCGAATGGCCTATTTTTGTGCTGTACAGTCTATGTAACTTGTGTCATTCTACAGTTCAGTTAGTCCTAAAGAAATGAAGAAGCTGATACTATGCATCTTATAACAATTAGCTGTCTAGTTAGGTGGAATTTTGTGCATGCCACCAAGATCATTTGCATATAGAGCACCATTATTAACCTCACGTTACAAGGTACAGTGACCAGCATGACTCTTGGTTTCTAACTGTGTATATTAAATTGATGTAGGTCTGAGTTTGATGGTACAGGTGCAATACAAAAGAAATAATTCATTTACCTCCTTTCAGCACCAAATCTCCTGGCACGGCTTTAAGTCCATATTCTTCAATCCTTTTGCTTGCTATTTTATTCCACACATAGCTCTGATAACTGTGAATGTACATTAGTCGATTATTCCTTGGAATCTGAAAATAAAGAAATGGTGAATCCAAGTGGATTTTCAAATCCTATGCATCCAGCACCCAGAAATCCAAAGAATTTCAAAAGGCAAGAAAATGTTTTCCTTCAAGCTTTGAATAGATTCATTTTAAATTAATGTCCAAGGCTATTAATAATGAATACATGCAACCTCTTCAAGTTTAAAGTGCTGAATTTTTTATTAGGTTATTTTGCTGCAAGTGAGGAATGGCTTTCAACAATGACATTAAGAACACAACTATTCCTTCAGAACCTGGATGAAAATCAAATCTATATCAACCCTATTAAAACACAGCAAAAAGATTCTTTGAATTAAGTGGGTGACTAGAATTTCCAGCGCAGAAGATGGCCCAGCCAGTGGCGGTCATACTCCACTCATGCACGTACGAGCTGAAACTTACCATACCAAATGCTAATGCAATGTTCTTCATTCCATATTTTGCCAAACCTCGCAGCAACTGTCCTTCTACACACCTTTTCACAGGAAGTTTTTTCAATGCAGCCTCAGGGTCCTTGGTTTTAGCCCATTCTTCTCTGCATTTCACCAGATAACCTCTCTCTGCTAGAGGCAAGATAGGAATAGTATGAAACATTTCCAAACTTTTCAAATGCAACAATCTTCTTGATAAAAAATATTTAGTTGCATTGGATATGCATAAATGTGTAACTACTCCTACCTCCAGGTCGAGGCTTTAGGATTAGATCTATAACTTCACTCCATTTGTTATGCAGAATTGCTCTAAATAACATAACCAGTTATGACAATCAAAACACATGTCCAACAAAATACAACAACAGGTAGTCATTTACCAGAAAATAATTGCAAATGTAAGAGAAACAAAAGAACATATTTTGAATGAACAAATGTATTTAGTGGAATTCAAACACTTAAATCAATTTTCCCCCCTTTCTCACAGTAATGCAGGATACCTTAAACACATTAAGATCAATAACAATGATTGATGCTGCCATCAGTGCTTTTCTAATGTAATAGGAAGTCTACTCAAAAGGTTAAAGCACAGAAGGCCCTGAATTAACAAAAACACTGCAGAGAAGGTGAACCCAATCGCAAGCTTGTGGAGTTACTACGGCCACATGGAACCTGAAAGACTTTGTACATACATAACTCAAACCATCACTAATGGAAGCTAAATGGATTCTGTACCAATCATCATAAAATTTGTATTAATTTACTTCACCCTCCTGTCTGATTTCTTCAAAACCAGCACAGTCGAGGCTCTTGGGCAGTCCACAGGAATAAGGACATGAAGAGAATGAGAAATGCATATAATAATATTCGTAAAGAGATCCATGTAAAATTCAGCCAGTTTACTGCAGTGGTCCCCACAAAATAAGTTGTTATTTAGCTGCACGGATGATTTAAAAGGAATTGTGCTTTAATGTGGCTTTTGGAGAAACCAGGTACTGATAATAGATAAAAAAGAACAATACTTTAACAATGTTGGCAGATACTCAAGTACTGAGGCAAATTCTGAGGTCACAAGTGGGGTTTACAAATTGAGACTGTTGGACTATTTTTAAGGCATAGCAGCTCTATGCTTTCTTTGGAGGAATAAAGTTCAGGGATATTGACTCAAAAATTGCCAACAAATGGCACACCTGGAGTTAGAGCTGTCCTTGTCCATTTAATGTTAATGATATTCTGCATTGGAGGTGTGACATGGTGGCAATGCCATCTAGAGGGCATCTGGGGAGTGAGCAGGGCAAGCAACTCATTAATCAATCAGATGGAAGGATTGCAAAATGAACAGTGGAGGGGCAGAAGGAGGAAATGTACTTTACAGTGTTGACTTCAATGTTAAATCAGGTATAGAATGAAGATAAAGATTGGATTGTGTGAGAGACAGTGAACAAGAAAATAAAAAATAAATTAAATTTAAAACAACCTCCAACAATAATTCAAACCTGAAGGAATGCAATTCCACAATTCAGTGCCAGCGACATTGTCTGGTGCTAATTAATGCTTATCACATTGCTAAAAGGGAACTAAGGCTGAAATGGACAAGTTCTGCCTTTCTGTGACGAGTTTAATACGTATCAGGCAAGTACAGGAAGCTCATGCCACTCAATGCTTTTGGATGGGGAACAAGGCAGTGCATCTGTTCTCACCTGAGGTTGCCGTGGCATTTGCACATAGATAACAGTGAAAGCCTCGCCGTTATTTTGATAGCATTTTTGGGGCAATGTTATTTACACATACTGGTGATCAAAGTTTTTGCTAAATTTTGATACCAGTGCAGAACTGCACAAACTCCAGGATGGAAATAAGTTTTCCTGTTGATGCTTTCATTGTCTGTGTAAGACAGAGTGTTAAGGAAGTTGGCAACCTTTACCAGGACTGGTCAGAGAAGTAGAATAGCAGTGTGGCTTGCAAAACGTCCCCTGTGAAAATCAACAGTGAATCTTCATCCTGGAAGGTGTTCGTCATGTTTGATCTTAACAAAGAAGGAATGGGAGGGAAGCAGAAGGGAAAGTAGAGGGTGAGGAAGGAGAAATAGATGGATGTGCTGTGGCAAGCAAGGAAAAGAGATTATAATGGGGATATGGGTGTCAGGTTTTCGCTTATCAGGCAGCTTTCAAGATGGCTTACTTGGAGAACAGGATTAGATTGAGTGGCAAGACAGCATTAGTGCAGCGAGACTGCATATTTTGTCATTATGATCAGAGACAGAAGGTTTTTGGAAGGTGCCAGGAAGCCAAATGGCTAGGTGATGGTTGGGTAGAGGTGCCGCGCAGCCGAAACCACTGAAGTACAGGAAGGCTGTCAAGAGCTTGGCGCCATTAGCAGCTGACTTGAATTGAGGTGATTGGGCAACTGTTGAGTGTGCAATATGGGACAAGAGGGATTAAAGAGAGATGGCTTGGAAAACATATATGGGGCAATGACACTTTAAGAGAAAATGGGACCTACAGAAGGAAAATATTAAATATTCTTTTTAATTTTATTTCTTAACTTTCTTTTCCTTTATCAATATGAGCTTTCAAAATTTAGGCTGCACAATGCAATACTCGGTGAGCACTGAGTAGGGAAAACAGCAGTTTTGTTTTCCAAACACTCATCATACTTTCATTGCAGTTGATAAATACACGATAAGTCCAATGGATTTCTCAAAACTAAAGTGGAGGCTTCCCATGCACAGAGTACAATGCTGGCAAGCTGGCATTGAAGAGACTGTATTAGATAGACAGAGAGAAACAAACAATATCCTTGTTTAAATTGTCATGTTTGCTTTTCTAATATTATGATTTGAAACGTTTCAGATTGCAACTCAATTTCATGCAAAGGGTCACAATTTTCTGGCAGCAATACCAATACCAAAGACAGTCATCTTAATATTTCAGGTTGCTTGGTTTAATCTTTCATGTATGCTTTTTTCCTTAAGCATCAAACTTAAGGAAAAGGCATACAACTCAGGAGAAAGAAATTAGACTATGAGAGGAAGCTAGCTAGGAATGTAAAACAAAATAGCAAGAGTTTCTACAGGTATTTAAAAAGGAACAGAGTAAATGTTGGTCCTCTAGAGAGTGACAGTGGGGAGTTAATAGTAGATAATAAGGATATGGCAGAAGAAATGAACAAATATTTTGCTTCTGTGCTCGCTATAGAGGATACAAAAACATTCCACTACAAATCAGGAAATGAATGGGAGAAAGGAACTTGGTGAAACTGAAATCACTAGGGAAACAGTACTGAGCAAATTTGACGGAGCTGTGGGATGGCAAGTCTCCGGCTCCTAATGGGCTGCATCCTAGGGTCTTAAAAGAGGTGGCTAATGAGGTAGTCGATGCGCTGGTGTTAAATTTCCAAAATTCGCTAGATTCTGGAAAGGTTCCATCAGATTGGAAAGTAGCAAATATAGCCCCTCTATTAAAGAAGGGAGAGAGGCAGAAAACAGGAAACTGCATGCCAGTTAGCTTGACGTCTATCATGGGGAAGTTATTAGAATCAATCATTAAGGTGGTGATAGCTGGGCTTTTAGAAGAGTTCAAGGCAATCGGGAAGAGTCAACATGGTTTTGTGAAAGGAAAATCATGCTTAACCAATTTATTGGAGTCCTTTGAAAGAGTAACATGCGCAGTGGATAAAGGGGAGCCTGTAGACATATTGTACTTGGATTTCCAGAAGGCATTTGATAAAGTGCCACATCAAAGGTTATTATGGAAAATAAAAGCGCATTGTGTAGAGGTGAACATATTAGCATGGATAGAAGATTGGCTGGCTGGCAGAAAGTAGAGAGAACATCTCAAAAAGATTCACATTGGTGGTTACTGTGAAGGGATGGACATTAACTACCCACTTCTTAAGAGGAGTGGATTGGCTTCAAAATTGTCTTTTTCTGATTGGCAGGATGTGACGAGTGGAGTCACACAGGGGTCTGTACTGTGGCCTCAACTTTTTACGATTTATATCAATGACTTAGACAAGGGGAGTGAAGACATGGTAGCTAAATTTACAGATGACTCAAAGATAGGTAGGAAAGTATGTTGCAAAGAGGACATGAGGAGGTTGCAGATGGATACAGACAAGTTGCGCAAGTGGGCAAAGATCTGGCAAATGGAGTTTAATGTAGGAAAAGGTGAAGTTGTTCATTTCGGCAGGAAGAACAAAAAAGCAGAGTATTACTTAAATGACAAATGGCTGCATAATCCTGAGGTGCAGAGGGACCTAGGTGTTTTAGTATGAGTCACAAGAAGTTAGTATGCAGGTACAGCAAGTAATTAAGAAGGCCAATGGAATGCTATCCTTTATGATGAGAGGGGTTGAATATAAAAGTATGGATGTTATGCTTCAGTTATACAGGGCATTGGTGAGACCACATCTCGAATACTGTGCGCAGTTTTGGTCTCCTTATTTAAGGAAGGATGTATATGCATTGGAGGTGGTTCAAAGGAGGTTCATTAGATTGATATCTGGAATGAGTGGGTTGTCTTATGAGGAAAGGTTGGACAGACTGGGCTTGTTTCCACTGGAGTTTTGAAGAGTAAGGGGTGATTTGATTGAAGTATATGAGATCCTGAACGGCCTTGATAAGCTGCATGTTGAAAGGATGCTTCCTCTTGTGGGTGAGTCCAGAACTAGAGGGCACTGTTTTAAAATTAAGGGTCACTCTTTTAGGACAGAGATGAGAAGGAATTGTTTCTCTCAGAGTTGTGCGGCTTTGGAACTCTCTGCCTCAGAAGGTGGTGGAAGTGGAGTCATTGAATATTTTTAAGGCAGAGGTAGATAGATTCTTGTTAGGCAAGGGAATCAAAGGTTATTGGGGTTAGATGGGAATGTGTAAATCGAAACACAAGATGATCAGCCATGATCTTATTGAATGGCGGAGCAGGCTTGAGGGGCTGAGTGATCTATTCCTGTTCTTATGATAACAAGTCAAAGGCTCATTAACTAAATCCAATGATACACTGCTGCAAAATTATACATCTTACAATGAAGACAAATGTGAAAAATTTGCCTTCATTCATTAACATTTTAGTTTCTCACACAGATTAAGATTAAGGATCAAACTTGGTGCTCAAGCACTCCATCAAGGGTCTGAGCACAATCTAGCCTAATCCTTTCATTCAATTCTGCAGTGAAGTGAGTGCTAAATTACCCGAGGTGGCATTTATGGGATGAGTCGCCATCTACTTATTCAGTTGGGCATACCCTTCAACCATTACCACTAAGATCATTTATCTGGTCATTTATTTCACTGCATTTCGTGGGATCTTGTTGGACACATATTGGCTGTCACTTGAATTTACACTTCAGAAGTACTTCATTGGCTGTGAAGCACTTTGACATGCCCCGAGTACATAGAATTGCTATACAAATGTTAATTCTTTATGTTCTCTCTTAGTCTTGAGGCAAGTTTGCTTCAAAAATGTGTTGACTTAAAGCATATGACAGAGGGCTAGCATGTGGGTTTGGTGTGTTTAACATGAATCATTTTTATTTTCACTTGGAACTGTGAAAGTACCACCTGAAATGTATAAGTATTGAAATGCTCTCTCCCACCACCATCCTTTAGATAAATAACTTGGCAGTCTAAAGAATTTATCAGAAAACAGCTATCCTTAATTAGCTTCTGCTATTTTTCAGAGCAGTATGCTAAACTGCACAATTTCTACAGTAATTAAGAAAAGGAAGGTTTAACTTACTTTCCTACTTGGTAAGTAGGAACTGCTGTTGTTCCAAATCTTTGCATTCCATAGTAGTTAATAAATCCAATGTCCCGAAGTGAAGTCATTGCTTGCTCTACCTGTTCATTTGATCCAGTGATGTTCCTAATGAATTAAAAATAAAATCAGTATAACCAATAGAGTTGTCCATGTAGTTACAAAGATTAATGAGCAAGATCTGATTTTGCACAGAAGTGGTACATTATACGAAAACCAAAACATACCAGTTCTAAACAGATCCCAATAGTTCACTTTGCCCTTTTGGCTGTATTTTTTCACAATTCAGTATACTAAATCAGCTCTTTGTGCTGCCAAATAAACAAAGTCTAATGCTGACTGTGCTCTTCGATTCCTCACTAATAAAGTTCATTTTTTGGACTTACTTTGTAACTATATAAATGTGGGACAAGCAACCATGTCTACAGGCAAATCTGAACAATGACATATATTATATTTACAGTTAAGACAGACTTCCAATGTGACAGTTTTGTTTCTTGCTTCAAGGGAAGTGATAGTTATAATTACAAGTCAAAATAAATTAGTAAGATTTTAACTGAACAATGCCGATCCAAATACTGTACCAACATGTCGATAACTTTGGAATGCACTGCCTGGAAGTGTGGTGGAGACAGGTTCAACTGAGGCATTCAAGAGGGCATTGGATGATTATTTAAATAGAAACAATGTGGGATGTTACGGGGAAAAGGCAGAAGATTGGCACTAACATAAAATGCTCAGAGAGCCGGTGCAGACACGATAGGCCGAATGGCCTCCTTCTACATAGACCGTAACAATTCTGTGATTTTGTGAATTTTAAAAAAAGACGATTTGTATGTTCACAGCTGCCGAAATTCATACATTCTGTTAGTAATTATTCTCTTTGTTTGAATTGTAATTTCACTTGCCATCGTAACTTAAACCAAAGTCATTGCAATTTCTCTTTCGTGGTTCAAAGTTCCCAAGGACAAGCAGCATTGGGTCCACATTAGAGATCCAGGACTAAGTTTGAGATGGATTTGACAAAGAGCCACATGAAGAGAAGTCTCCAGACCACACCTTTCACTTAGCAGGTAGAAGGAGGAAGCCAGATTCCCATCAACTGATGACAAATTAACAAGGTACATCCTATTCATTGAACCTGGACGTATAGAACATAAAGGCAGCTGGCATGTTCCATGACCTGCGGTCTGTCTTTACAATGAAGCAGGCCTGCTGTAAGAAGTCGTAAAGTTTTGAAACAATAGCTGTCTTTAAAAAAAATGTTGTCTGGAAGCTGCATAAGTGAACCTGTGCTGTATATCCATAACTCAGAGCCTACCACAACTGGATTACAAAAGTGTAAGCAACCAGCTTCTGAAGCACTACTGCTTCTGAAGCACTATTCCTCCAAATAGTGGAACCATTATTAAATAGGACAATGTGTGTGTTTAAGTGCAATTTGGAGGATATTAGGAACATATTCTCGTATTTTAGGTTCAGTTGAGTTGTTCACTATACTGCTCAGGAAGAGATCAAGGTACCTGATCTCTACTTAGCAGTTCCACATTATTTAAATAGAGATGCCAAGGAAAAGAAAAGGCTCTCTCTGTAAAGCCAAGGCAATGCACTGGACAATAAGATACCAAGCAATACCTCTTCTAGAGGAAGCTGCTAATAACTGACCATCTGGCCTGCTTCATTGATGAGAATTTACATCAGTCATTGGGAACTCAGCTCCAGTTAACTCTATAAGCTCAAACAGATGGTAATACAAGTGGGATAAGCAGCAAGAGTGAAATATGATTCTGGACATAATATTGGGCATTTCATAAGTAATTAGGCAAGGAAACAATGTGAATGGGCGCGCTATTGAACTGAGTATTAAGCAAGAATCAGGAGATGGTAGAGTGGGTAAGAGTCAGAACATCTTGCCAACAGTGAGAATAATAGAATTTAAGGAAAAGCTTACAATGAAAATGAAAAAAAAAATGAGCATACAAGAAATATAAAAATGTATCACAGAAGATTCTAAAGGGATGTGCTAAAGAAAATGGAATTGCCAGCACTAATTAAATGAAGCAAACGTGAGCCATTTTTGGAAATACTACAGTACTGAGTCTGGTAATGTCTACCATTCGGGTGGGAAAGGTCAAAAAGGGAAAAAGCACTCTGGATGGGTTGATGAGTGTCAAATGACATTTAATGTGGATAAATGTAATAAGACTAGGGAAAGGAAATAGAAATAGGGAATGTGAAGTAAATGGTGTTAGGCTTCAGGACAGAACACAGGAAATGGGTTTTTTCAGGACATAACTAGCAGAATAGATAAGGGAGAACCAGTGGATGTGGTGTATTTGGATTTACAGAAAGCCTTTGATAAAGTCCCACATAAGAGGCTAGTATAGAAAATTAAAGCAAATGGGATTGCGGGTAATATACTGGCATGGATTGAGAATTAGTTAGCAGACAAGAAACAGAGTAGGAATAAATGGGTCTGTTTCAGAATGGCAGGCAGTGACTTGTGGGGTACCGCAGGGATCAGTGCTTGGGCCCTAGCTATTCACAATATATATCAATGATTTGAATGAGGGAACCAAATGTAATATTTCCAAGTTTGCTGATGACACAAAACTTGGTAGGAATGTGAGCAGTGAGGAGGATGTTAAGAGGATTCAAGGCGATTTAAACAATTTGAGTGGGGAAATACATGACAGATGCAGTAAGAGTTATCCACTTTGGTAGGAAAAACAGAATGGCAGAGTATTATATAAATGGTGATAGATTGGGAAATGTTGATGTACAAAGGGACCTGCGTGTCCTTGTACATCAATCACTGAAAGCAAGCATGCAAGTGCAGCAAGCAGTTAAGAAGGCAAGTGATATGTTGGCCTTCACTGCAAGAGTACAGGAGCAAGGGTGTTTTACAATAGCTGTAAAAGGCCTTGTGAGACCACACCTGGCGTACTGTGTGCAGTTTTTGGTCTTCTTACCTAAGAAAAGATATACTTGCCATAGAGGGAGTGCAGCGAAGGTCAACAGACTGATTCCTGGGATGGCAGGATTATCATATGAGGAGAGATTGGGCCGACTAGGCCTGTATTGACTGGAATTTAGAAGAATGCGAGGGGGTCTCATTGAAACGTATAAAAGTCTGACAGGGCTGGACAGATTTGGTGCAGGGATGATGTTTCCTCTGGCTAGGGAGTCTAGGATAAGCGGCCACAATCACAGAATACTGGGTAGGCCATTCAGGACTGAGATGAGGAGAAACTTCTTCATTCAGAAGGTGATGAACCTGTGGAATTCTCTACCACAGAGGGTTGTGGAGGCCAAGTCACTGGATATATTTAAGAAGGAAACAGATAGATTTCTGGACTCTAAAGGCATCAAGGGATATGGGGAGAGAGCGGAAGTATGGCATTGAGATAGAGAATCAGCCACGATCATATTGAATGGCGGAGCAAGCTTGAAGGGCCGAATGACCTACTCCTGCTTCTATTTTCAATGTTTCTAAGGTAATGATGGATTGTTGACTTAAATTTGTGAATTGGATCCCAAGCCAGATGGTGAATATGAAACTAGACACAAATCCGTTTGTTGATAAAAGGTTTATTTACAGAATGCAGCATTACAAATGCCTGCCTTCTCCCTTCCGCCCCAGTTTCCCAGCAAAACAATACCCTGTACCTGTGTATCATAATAATATAATTAGTATACCATGAACAAAACCAATAATGCAGTGTGGAGCAGTAGTGAGGAAAGCTGAACAGATGGATCAAAATTCCAGAAGCTGATAATGAGTTTTTAACAAGGCACTGGTATAGTCACATCTGGATCACTGAGTACAATTCTGGTCATCATGCTACACAGCAAGGATCACAGAATAAACAAAAAAATATCTGGTGCAGAAAAGGGAAACCAAATTGATGTCTAGCCATAAGTTAAGGTTGAAGAGCCTAAGATAATCATTCTGAAGGGGGAAAATTATAAATTGGATTCATATATGTTCAGGACTGCCACAAATTCTAGAACCAAAGACATTTACATAGGCTTGGTCTGGACACACAATTTCAGATTTCCATATCACTTTAAATGATATTAATTTTGAAAACATACAGACAGGTCACAAATTTGGACCTCAAACAAGCTGAGAAGAGTGTAGACACACAGAAACGAACTATTTTATACAGAGGGTAATGAATGTGTGAAAGAAACTGCCCATCCAGTGGGGAGAGTATAGTTACTTTGGAAAAAATTAGGGAAATTTAAGTTTTTGAGGGGGTTGGTGAATAAGGAACATTAGTTTCTGGTACTAGCCAGATGGATTGCAGTATTTTCCAATTCTGCGCATTCCCGTGTTCCTAGGTAAATTTCCTAATGCTCTCTGTTGTTAATCTACACAGAGATCATGGAGAAATTCACAGTCAGATCACCTTACTTCACTGTATCAAGAAAATGTGACAGCAGAGAGATTTCAAAGTGAGGCATTCTGTAATCGATTAACTATTATCCTGCACAACATTTGAACTGAGAAGGTCTTCGATGAAATATAGCTCATTTCTTCAAGAGTCTAATGAACATTGATTTACCAATAGATTATGATGGATTTTTCTTATATTCCCTTAAAAACCTTACCTCAGAACCACTGTAAAATGATTTCCTTGCAATTCACCCAACTTCAGGGGATATTTTTTGTAACTGAAATTCCCTAGCTTGAAGTTCATTAAGCATTTGTTCAGATGAGAAAGCCTCTGTGCTGTGATTCTGTTAAGAAATGCAAGTATATCACATCTGTATGACATGGAAAATTAGATAATTCTCGTCAGTCTACACAGATTCCTTCCAAAACATACAGTCAGGATATAAAGCTTGAGATTCCAATATCACTTGAAATGATATTAATATTGAAAATATGCAGAAAGGTGACAATTGTGGACCTAAACAAACATTTAAAATTGACAAACGTTCACAAGGTAAAGTTCACATATTTTTCAAGTGGAACCCTGAATGAAACATTCTGCTCCCTTGGCTAGTGACCCATCAATATATTTTGAAATCAACAATGAAAGCTTCTTAATACTGTTATAGGTACGTCTTATTAATCAATGATTGTGCTATTCAGTTATGGTGAAGATATCACCACCCTTTTAATAGGATTAAAACATCACTGGGGAAGGCAACAAAATGGCTCAATGCACAAACTGTTGGTAAATGGTAAATGCCTCAGAAGGAGTCTAATTCAATTGCAATGCCTGGAAGATAGTATAACCATATCACAGTGGAGCTCCCAAAGTTATTAAGGCTTGCAGAAGAGCAATCTATTTTAAGGTTTGGGAGAAACAGCCCATTACAAGTACATAACCAGTTGGTTATGTTCCTGGACTGGTCTGCTGCTTGTACATTATACTTGAAACCATAGTTTCTGCCAAATCAAAGTCAAGTTCAGCATATGTGGATCTGTAACTTTTTTACTCAACTGTCTGCAGCAAACCAGAAAGGATGAAGAATGTAGAAGAAAAGCAGTTTAATAATTACATATTACTTGTCTAACAATACTTACTTTACGACTGCAATTTCTTGTACTGTTATAGCCCTTTTATCTTTGGTTCCCATGTAAGAAAATATGTTTGGTTTTACCCTGCAGAAACATTAGAGAAAAACATTTCAGACAGTGACGCACAACCTTTTAAATAAGGTGTCCAGCTTAGTAAACGCATAACTCTTGATTGAAATAAGCATGCATCTATATTTCCAGGCAAGGAAGGAAGTTAGTAACCTGGGCTTGCTTCAAAACAATAGTTCAGGATCAAGCTCAAGTTAAATACAGCAGAACCAAGACCAACAAAACATGTGAAAAATTTAGTTCATGACTTGTAAACATGTTTCCATGATTTTGCAGATTTCTATATAGGCAGCTCTGCTGTTAGAGCTAAAATATTTCAATATTTCACTGGACTTTGATTGGTGCTTTCTTACAATTGACTTGTTTTCAGACTTCTATTTCAAGTTCTCTACCTGAAGGCAGGTCTGACCCACAACCTCCACCACGGGTAGAGCAATAAGGCAGGTCCTAAATCCACCCCAGTTAGAACTGGGATTGAACTTTGTGCTATTGGCACTAGTCTGATTCACACCAGCTGCTTAGCCAAACAGCTGCCCCCCCAATTGCATGTTGTAGCTTGGGGTTATGGATAATGATGGTAGAGGCTCCAGTTTTTCTCCATCACATTAATGACCAGGAATCTCTCCCACTCTTATCATCTGCTATTGGTATATGTTGGAAGGATTTACAAGTTGATACTCAACCTGTTTTGGCCACATTGTGAATGCATCTTCCTTGGCCACCAAGTCCTGGAGTGGGACTTGAACCTGGAGTTTTTGGCTCAGAGGCAGGGGCACTATCCATTATTATTTTTAAATTGACTTAGTCTTACTTACTACCAAAATTCTGCATTTTTTTTCAAACTTCAAATCTCCTTAGGGGTAGACCGGAAAGTAGAGTTGAGGCTACAATCAGATCAGCCATGTCTTATTGAATGGCACAGCAGGCTCGAAGAGCTGAATGGCCTGCTCCTGCTCCTAAGCCCTATGTTCCTAGAAATCAATTTAGGTAACAACCCATTAAAAAAAAGGGTACGGACTGGCCAGTCACAAATTATTTCAACAACTGTAGAATCATTACAGTCCAAAGTGTTGAGAGGCTTATTGGTTCTCCCAGGATCGATCAGCAGATTATTTTGAGCCCAGAGAGCCAAATATTTAAGTTGCATACATATATAAAAAACAATTATGCGACCAACAAGTTTTACTGAAAACGTTCACGGTAGCCTTTCCACCATAAGCAAGCCTATTATACTGCCTGCAGTTCCTTTTATGCCTGCAGTTGGCAATTTGATTGTCTACAGTATCAAGGGTGATGCAACAGAGTACCCGGTGGAAAAGTGTACAATCACTGACAGCAATTTCCAGATTTCTGTGTTTAACTGCGCACATGCAGCCTCCTAAAGTTGCTATCAGTTTCTAATAAATAATGACAGCAAATGCAGACAGATTCGTTATTATTACTACCACAAAATTCAGACCATTATCAGTTTTCCCCATAAAACTTAAGCATCTATTGCCATCTTAAAATGAACCTTTCAGATGGGTATTTAAGACGGAATCAGTTTGGTCTCAGATTTTCTGCAGGTGTCAAGTAATGATGAGTAATGGTCAGAAAACGGTACAAGTTTCTCTCTCTATAACCTGCAGCTGAAGTACAATAATGAATGCTACCACTGTCTTGATGGGGGTGGGGGTGCGGGGAGCTTTACTGCACCATGACATTCACATAACTATTGTCCATTATAAGTATTAGCATTGGAATTTATACTGGAGATGTAGAAGGATAGAATGCATGACATTAAAATAGGGACTGAAAGACATTTGTATGCCCTGTTCACATTACATGCAGACTTCTAACCTGGGTTCACTTAAAAATTATATTTGATCTTGTCACTCTCCCCCAGCTCCCAGCCTGCACTATGTGTGACGCCATCGCAAATCTATGGTATACACGTATGTGGACAAATGTTAATTGCCCTTGGTGTTGTATACAGAACATCCAAATCTTTGCCTGGTTCCCCATCTATCCTCTCAGTATGTTTTGCCCTGCAGTGGTAATTTCCTTGCCTCCCTCAGCTCCTCCCACTCCTACCTGCCCACCATTTTCATTCTTTCCCCTCTCCTGCATGCCCACCATTTTCATTCTTTCTCCCCTCCTCTCTGACCATTCTCTGTCTCCATTCCAGACTCTAAATCTTCTCCCCACTCCATCATATTTCACATTCCTTCCTCACCTTACTCCATTATCCCCTACCCTGCTTGACCTCAATAGTGCATCTTGTCTCAATTCCCTTTGTGTAAAGTAGTGATCAACTAATAATATATTTTGTGTGTATGCATTTAATTGATCTTAACTTATATAAACAAAGTAGAACTGCAGAATGTTTCTGTAATATGTAGTAACACCTGCTGTGAATGATGTGTAACAAAAGCCAACTCAACGTACCTCAGATATTTAGACAACACATTAATAGCATCCATTGTGTCTTTGTTTTCCTTATAAAGTACAAAGTGGCAGTAGCTCCCCCTGCTTTTGGGCCACGAATGCTTTCTTGGATCTTTGAAAATAAAATAATTAATTATGCAAAAGAAACGTGTGTAAAAATAGAAAGTACATTTCTTCCTCCCCTCAATTACGATTTCCTCAGAGAGCTGACTGCATATCAATTTAAAAATGATAATCACGACATAAAGCAGCAAAACAGAAACAGATCTGCTCCTGAAATTCAATTTGCAACCTGTAAGTAAAGAAAACTACAATAAGTAATCACTAAACTCACAGTTCAGTACACATAATCATGTCTCATCTGCAGGGGCATTGATTTAGTCAGCAAAGTCAAATTTTGTTATTATTCCATGGGTTCAACGACTTTTATATTAAGCCTTAGGACTGAATTATGTGATTTGTTCTAGCTTCCTATGAAAACCATAGATCAGCAGCCTTATACACTGTTACGGAATCACAGCATGATAGAGCATGGAAAGAGGCCATTCAGGTCAGTCCAGCCAATGCCAGCTCTTTGGTACAGCTATCCAATTGACCAACTCCCCTATTTTTTCCCATAACCTTTTAAATGTTTTTCGTCTCAAACAGGTGCTTTCTTATTGAGTAATTATAGTTAGTCAAATGGACCCAAATAAAATTTGCCTGTATATTGCATGTTAGCTATTGTTACATCTCTTAAACCCAGGCACCAGGTCAAAAAGATTTTCATATAAATAGGAAACCAAATAAGTTGCTAAATGCAGTATCAATTCTTTACTAGCTGAAGTGTAATTGTGAATGGAAAGATATAAAATGTCATGACAAATAAGATTTCAATTTTGTGAAACAAGGATTGTTCACCATGTGTTCAGTCATATTCAGTAGCATGTTTTTCCTGGAACAAAAATTGCAACCAGTTAAGCAACTACATGTTGTAACATTTCCTACAGTTATCAAGAGTAGTTTTCAATCACACTATAACCTTTTCTTGTATATTTAACCTCATTAAAGATGCTTTATAAATTAAAGCTGTCATATGGTGGCAGTGTCTCCATGATGCCATCATGGGTCAGTTGGAGTCAGAGATTATTGATTCACAACGCACTTCATGATTTCAGCTGACACCCCAGGGAAGGTTGCATTGTCAAGGAGGTACCATTCTTTGGATGAAAGGTCCCGCCAACCCATTTCAATGCTTGAGGTGGGATGTTAAGAGCAGGGAGTTTCTCCCAAAGTCCTGGCCAATGTTCCTCCCTTAAATACTACTGCCACCATTAAAAAAATCAATCTTTATCCCACTGTTTGTGGGAATTTGTTATCTTAAAAAGAGCTGCCATGAATGCCTACATAATATTCCCTGCAATTTAAATGAACATGATAAATTATCACTGTTTTTTTTAAAGCCATACATATTAAATGTACAATTCCCTTTTGTTTTGAAGTACAAACTATATCTGAACATGGGACTCCATGCAATTTTCTAAAGCTTTTATATGCGACCAAAAAGTTAAACACACATGCAGAAGTTAACATTTACTAGCCTACCGTCATAAAAACCTGACAAGCTTACACTCAGTCTAAGCTATATTTTCCTTTCACTAAAGGTAAAAGGTGATTTAAACCACCAGTTTAATCTTTTAACAGAATTCACTTCAAACAAAGATGGTTAGATTTTCAAATCTTAATCCAAAAGAAATTCATTAAGAAAATCACCATGCACAATGTGGCTGGAGATTAATTTTCCAATGAATTATATAAACATTCCTTAAACATACTGGTCACTCAAAGTGTAGTATAGTGCTACTTTTGTGTTCCTTAATAATAGACTGTAATTTAAATCGACAGTACGGCTAACATTCATCAAGTTCCAGTTCAGCAGTTTTCAGATGAGTGTTGTATTACCTCCCATATGACAAACAGGAGTTGTACCTTAGCAACCAAATGTTACATTTACATTAAGCCAACACAAACCTAAGGACAAATAGTTTTCAGTAACATTAGATCAAACCCATACCAAGGTTCAATATGGTTTAAGAATTTTGTAACACAAACAATCCAGCAAAATATATTGCAACTTAGTCAATAGCCATCTCTTCACAAGTTATTCTGTAAAATATTGATGGTTATTTATGTGGGAATTTCAAGGAATGTAATTTTTTTTTTAAACTTGGGTCAACCATACAATGTAGTGCTCTTAATTAACAGCTTCAGAGAATAATCTTGAGTTTGGTAAGCTGCATATAATGGCCGACATTTCTTTTCAGTGGAATGAAACATATCTTACCTGCTGCTTTGACCTCTGTCCAACCATTGAAAAGCATAAGAAGTATAAACAGAGCATTATTTAATTTGTAGAACAATATGCTAGTGTGGGTGTATTGCAGGTGGCCATGCAAGAGCTGCAGCTATGAATGTGCAAAATATGTGAAGTAGGGAGGTCATCATCAAGCAGTCCAAGTAATACTGTTCAGACCCTCCCCCAAGTTACTTTAGCAACTATTCAACTGTATGTTTGTCATATCACTCCGATCTCAATCTCTCACACATGCACAGACTAATACTTAATTCTGTAGTTTAATTAACTTGCAACAAGTTTTTAAAAATTGTGCATTAGTATGCAATGAGCGGAAGACAGCTATTATATTTGTACAGAAAAGACTGAATATACAGCAAAGATGTTAATACATAATTTCCCCTTTGTTGAATTGGCCATTTCCTTGATTATATACAAATCCTTTGTAAGAGAAGTGCAGTGGAAAATGTGGTTGCTAAGTCTTAGGCAAAATGCTCATTCTGTACCATACTGTTTTGATGCCCAAAAGCAACACAAGGAAAACAATTCTTTCCCCCCCCCACAACCTGATAAATCTTTACTGAATTAGTTGAAGCACAATGCTATAATAGTCAGCTCTGAAGAAGAGTCATACAGACTCAAAACGTTATCTCTGTTTCTCTCTCCATAGCATGCCAGACCTGCTGAGTTTTCCAGCATTTTCTCTTTTTATTCCAGGTTTCCAGCATCCACAGTATTTTGCTTTTACAATACTATAACAGTCAGCTTGTGGACTTAAAAATGTGCAACTTGGCTCAAATGATTTCCTTTTAGAAAATGAAAAAAAACCATTTCTTCCATGAAGAGCATGAGCCCACTTCCTAAAGAATGAACTCCTTTTGCGATCCATGTAAAAGCCCAGGTGTGTTAGTATATTTAATAGAATCAATACAGTACAGCACAAACGATAGCCATTCATTAAATCACGTCAGCGCCAGATCTTTTGAACAGCAATCCTGTGAGTCCTAATTTTAAATTTTTTCCTTCTAGGATTGATCCAATTTCCTTTTAAAGACTAGATTTGAATCTGTTTTTACTGTGCTGTCAGGCACTCCAAATCCTGACCACTCATTGCATAAATAGTTTTTCAGCTTTGTTTTGATTTTTTGACAATCAGCTTAAATTTGTGCCCTCTGATTATTGACCTTTCAACCATTGGAAAAAGTTTCTTTCTCTTTCCTTTTCTGCGCTAAGGACAACAACAGTCTATCCATGTAACTGTAATCCCTCATCCATAGAACTATTTTAGAGAGGTTGGCCAGAGTGATATATCTCCCTTATTCATCTCCTTCTCATGAGTCACACTTGCAGTGGAAGCAACCTAACCGGTAACATTGTCATCCGAGTTGGAACCAAATATGTAACCTAGGCTGACACTTGTGTGTAGTGCCGAGGGAGAGCCATAATCTCAATGTCAATTCTCAAATTTCAAAGTTAACAAATTTAGGCCAATGTTCACATCCCAGACTCAAAAAGTTGTTGGGCAAGAGTTTCCTCAAAACAGTGAATAACTGGCTAAGCAAAGAGTGACTAGCTAACAACCACCATCCTAATTGTTTACTATTCACTAATGGATGCAAGTGTAAGCCACATTTTTTTTTGTTTACCACTCTGGTCAATTTTGCGATGTGACTCCACATGCACCAAATTATTCTAATACATGCCTCAAAGCCAGTATTGGTAGGCCACCTAACCACAGGAAGATAGAGCCAAGCCCAAATCTGACATCATCCAATGTCCATGTGGGCATTTCCAGCCTGGGGAGGTCAGAAACTACCAATTAGAAATACAAATCCTGGATATTTATCCTATCTCCAACCAGTGACATGGTAGCCAATCATAATGTCCCTATTGCTGCTCCAGTTGAGAATGGCTCCAGTTGAGAAGGTAAAAACAACAAACTGTTGTTTGCCATCTCAGTAACTCTCGTTGCAAAGAGGGATGATGACAGGTTCAGCCTGCCAAGGCTCATACACAAAGAATGACTATGTGGATGACTCCTTACCCCTATGGAATCATCCCCCATAGGTTACAATGTCTTTAGAACGGGAGGAGGGAAGAAATTAAACAAAGAAATGAAGCATAACAAAAGCATAGCCATTTTCTTTAATATTAGAAAAGTATTTGCTGTGTTCTGTGGTGAGGATTTGCAACACAGAACTAGTTAGAACGGGTTAGTGCTTGTTACTGCCACTATAATACAAGCTTGGATTGTGTTATTAACAGTAAATTCTAAACCATGTTTATCAAGAGGAGTTAATGGAACATCTTGGTACTGCATATTTGCTGATACCATGTATTTAAATGCAATAAAAGACACAAACATAAAATAACCAGCCAAGTGATTCACAACATCCCTATTACAAATTCCAATGGCAAGTGAATTGGACATGTGTCATGAAAGATTGGTGAAAAACTTCGCAGTCAAACTCAGTGTCTGAAAATAGCTTTGTTGTCTCATTACCATACATTCAAACTTGAGTTAAACCAAATATGAACACAATACTCTCATGAGGCTTCAACACTTAATGTACGTCAACCAACCAGGCTCTTCGGCCTGTCAATGCGAAGATGCAATGCAAATTGTGCCCAAGCAATTTTTTTCTAAATGGGAGATCCAAAGCACCAAGGCAATAGAGTTTCTGCAGCTCTTTGAGACAATACATTAACAGTAATGTGTACAATACATTTCTGCTTTGATCTCCTTCCCTCCAAAGTTACAGAAGCTACTGCTGGTCATCAGATTACCCTCCACTTTGAAGATCATAGCCTGATATATGATTGTGACTGTGGTTTTTAGCATGGTTGTTCCAATCATCTGGCTGTTAATCACCTCAAACTTTGCTCTTGAATGTCCTGGCAAATCATCTATAATTATTTTAGATCACTTTAAAGCTTTTCCAAAACAAGCCACCTTCATATGATCTTCCTTGAACATTATTCCCATGGTTATCTAGTTTCATCTCAAATCACGCTCCCTCTGTTGTAGCTATGGCTAATCATATAAACCTTTTCAAGTAATTTAAGTTACCCAGGGCTCTGTCCTCTCTCCTCTATGGAAATATGCTCCACTGCTCATTAACCAGCCCTATTCGTTCTTCATCAGAGATTTACACTCTACATTCAGCAACCACCTTCAGATTACATGCTTCCATGAGGTAATGGGCATCTTGCATTTGTTATGATCTTCTTTGAGACTGGTAACCTTTACAAAAGATATTCAAACTTGCAATGAATAGCTGAAAAGATTACACAAGAAGATTTCACGTTTTAAGACTTTTACTGGAATGAACAAACTAAAAGCACCATTGACTAATTCAGTAGACAACTTATACAGAACTTTTCCCTTTTAACACAACCGAAAATCCCATTCTACAGTTATACTTTACACTATCCCCTAAGTAAACATTCAATTCTCCTGAAACCAGTTCAAAGTGATTTTTTAGCTCTCGAGGTTTACTTCTGTTCTTTTCCTTTCCCAGCCTGGTAACTTTTCATCTCAGAACTGTCTTTCATGGTGAGGGTTTTCTCTGGCGATTCTACCTCAAGGAGAAGCAACTAGGCAAATCTTCCAGCCTCGCTTCAAACTCTCAAGAATTTGATCTTTTCTGAGTGTGAGCTCCCACTTGCATTCCTGTACAGCGAATCACAGAGATCTTAAGCCTCTAGCTGCTCCCTTTCCAGAATCCTGGCAGACTGCCTGTGTTTATGCGTTTTCAGGGATATCTTAGAAACCCATCTCTCTCAAAGTCCAACTTCATAATTGTAGGATTAAACTATATCAGAATTGGTTTTCCAAACTTACTAGTTAATAGATCCTCTTACTAGATGCATTTAATTTATTTGTCAAAAATCTCAGTGAGGTAGGTCTTACCCTTCTCTTTAAAAGCTAAAATCATTTTGCCCCAAATCAGAACAATCTGTTGCAAGATCCCTTCCGACCTCTTCTTATTTGGATCCTTATAATTTTCTTTGGCTACTCAATATGTTCATGGTTTCACTAAGAATTGACAAGATATTTTCATATTGAATACAAAATATTACATCCCATCTATATTAGAGACAGGTGACTTTGGTTAGGAGATCCTAATGTGAAAAAAATACAAAAACTCACTTAAAAACTCATGAAACTTTTTCATTTCCGAAAGCCACAAACTGTTGATCATAAAACCCACGGTAGTGATGTAATTGCTATCATTGTAAATACTACCAAGATTTTCATATATGGGAGTAATTAATCCTCCTGTTGTCCTGCCATTTTGAACGTGGCAGATGCAGTCCTAGCCACTTTTCTTAGACTGAGCATGATAAAATGGTCAGGCATTATCAAAGTACTTTACCCAAAGACAAATTAGAAGGTGGAAGAGTGAGATAAATACCAACTATTAAATCAAAAGCCAACTCAATTGAAGATTAATTATCATACAAGTAGCAGTGGCCAAACCTGACTGTAAAAAATATTTAAATTTATGATGCAATGCTCTTTGAAGAATAACATTTGAACATTTTAATTCCTGCTTTTCCAAATCCCAATCAAGTGTGCTTATGTTACTTTTAATACAGTTTAATGAAAAACTGTCGGAATGTACAAATCTGATTTTTTGATTGATTTGTGCTAACCACGTGCTATTATTCTTGACGTTTAGGCCACAACCATGAAAATAAGCAGCCCTGAAATTCTGATTCTGAACTCACCTCTTCTGCAAAGTTTGTTTTGCTGCAAGTGAACTAACTGACAGTCAAACTCAAGAGTTGATGACATTGGTCTACATTACCCTCATATCATCTGATCATGCAGCCTCTCAGATTGGTTTGTCTCGAAAAGCCTCTTCTTTTCTGGCCTGATTCTATGCTGCAGCCTCCCCGGTCCCAGGCTGAACCATTAGCTTCCCACTTACTTACAATTCCTTACGCCATGCCTCTCACATTATGACTTAAACTTTGGAGCCAGTGCTTACAAACCTTGAACAATTTTACTTAAAAATTACTATTATATAAATTGAAGTTGCAGTAGTTTGTGATGATTGGAAGAACTTCTTCAAGCAGTTAACATCACTAGTTACTTACAACAATCTCTACGTTATGTTTGGGGTTTAGATTGGAATTTAAAACACTGTTAAGTGGAAATAAAGATAACCGTGCAAAATGTTAGGATTATGGACCCACGTTGTGTACACATTAAATAGAAGATCTCATCTCACATATTAGCCATGTATTTAAATCTCATGCACGCAAAACCATGCATTTTTCTCAAAAAAAAGTTTTCTCCACTTTTCCCTTTAAATGTCCTTTGTGTCATAGAAACTAAAAGGTAGGATAATCTTTTTGCTATTCTACAAAAGGTCACAAGGAGATTAATCAGAGGAACTTGGAGTAACACAAACTTCTTATCGTTACAGAGACACCTGATATCCATTTAAAGCAGTTGATATTTACTGCAAAATGAATTATAGGTGTGAATTGCCAACTCAAAACTCCATGACCCAAACCTGAAGATTTTAATATTTCAACTTCTAAATCATTTGAGCAACAGCTTTTATCATCTATAATCAGAAGGCAGTTTTAACATTGCCAACACCAAATATTTTTGTTATCTATAAATGGAGACTCTGTGCCTCTTCAAAGATTCGCAAAAAGTAATTCTAAGTTAAACGAACAGAAATGCTGCCAGAATAAATCATAGAAAATTTATAGCGCAGAAGAAGGCCACTCAGCCCATTGTGTCTGTGTTAGCTGAAGAAAAGCTATTACAGTCTAATCCCACTTTCCAGCTTTTGGCTATAGGTTAAAACACTTCAAATGTATACTTTAGCATCTTTTAAACATGTTAAGTGTTTTTTGCCTATAGTACGCTTTCAGACAGAGAGTTCCATATCCTTACCATCCTCCGGGTGAAAAAATTTCTCATCTAATACTTCTGCCAATTACTTTAAATCTATGATCTCTATGCTAAAGGAACAGGGCCTTCCTACCCATTCTATCTAGACCCATCATAACTTCAATTAGGTCTCCCCTCAGCCTCCTCTGTCCCAAAGAAGCTTAGCCTATCCAATCTTGTCTGAAAACTAATATTCTCCATTCCTACAACATCCTTGTAAGTCTCCTTTGTATCTTCTCTGGTGGATTAACATTCTTCCTCGAACGTGAAGAGAACTTTACCAAGTACCCTATCTGTAGCCTAGCTAGTGTTTTATATATTCTAGCATAACCTCCCTGTTCCTATATCCAAGCCTTGACTAATAAAGGTAAGTATCCCCCCTGCCTTCTTAAACACTTCATCTATTTGTCCTGCTGCCTTCACGAATCTGTGGAAGTGCACTCCAAGGTCTTTCTGTTCCTCCTCCTTGCATATTGCTTTGCCATGTTCACTCTCCTCAAATGTATGATCTCACACTTCTCTGGATTGGGTGCCATTTACCACTTATCTGCCCACTGATCAGTCCACTGATATTTTCCTGCAAGTCTGCAGCTTTCTTCCTTGCCGTCAAACACACGGTCAATTTTTGTATCAATGTGAAAAGTATTTAAGTAATCATTTTTACTTTTTTTTATACTGAGCTCCAAGTTCTGCTTGCAGTCATCAATTGACTTTCTCAATCAATCCCAATTTCTACCAATGCAACTACATTACTGAATTGGCTTGGCCTAAATAGCCAAGTGGTTATGGTACTGGGTTTGTAACCCCAAGATCAAGAGTTCAAATCTCACAATGGGAAACAATGTGACTTCATCTGAAACAGATGGGAACGGGTTTGTACTCGAAAGAGTTACATTACTGAATTGGTTTCAAACTTAACTCCCATCACTAAATTCAATAGAGAACAGGCAGAGCTACTAATTATGTAACTCTTTACTCTAATTCATGTTTATGGCTTAGCCAGCAACATATTTCCAGAGCTAAGTTACTGACCAATTCAAGAAGCATGGCTAATTGACATACTGTAGCCCTTGTTCCAGGGTTATCAAGGTGCAAATGTCTAAATCACCACTCAATGCTGTGCCTTCAGGAGTACAAGGATCTGCAACAGCAGCTGTTGCTTAACTTGCTGTATACTTTCCATTTTATTTTGCTGGCGATTCAACATGTAGAACCATGCCAATATTTACTACTCAGCTAACAGCACAAATTGCGTAACACAGGTGAAAATCTAGCAATGTGGAACAGCATGACTTTACCAGGGATGTAGTTAATGTTTTAAAAAAACACATGCATGGCCAAGGGAACAAAAACATGCAGGATGCATGCAAAAGCTGTAATCAAAAACACATACAGAATTTTGGAAAACCAGCAATATTATGCATTCTGAAAGTAGCGTAAAGAAAATTATCTTCTAAAACATCACAAACAAAACTGTTTAGATAAAGATTGAACAAAAATATTTAGACTTAAAAGTTTCATAAATTTTATAAAGGACTTATTTTTGAGAAATATTCAAAAAGCAACTCAGTTAACAAATGTGCAGTACTTCAAGTTAGCAGATCATTTTCATGTTACAAAGACAAATTTAATGTTTTAAGACAAACCTATTTTGAACTTGCCACACACCAACACTGTGTTTCAACAGTTACATTAAAAACCTTGCTTTAGGAATTTTGCCAAGTGACAAATCCATGAAGGTCTTTGACAGTATAAAACTTACTTGCCAATGCAGTCTTCCCAGCAACATGGTAGGCTACAATAAATTTCTTTCCTTCTCTTTCTTCAGTTTTAGTCTCTAGCCCAGGAAAGAGACTCTTCACAGCCTGATGAATAACTGTTCTTTTTTCTTTAGTATCTTCAACAACCTGATATTAAAGACGGAGAGAACGAGAAACATAGAGGAAAAAAATTAAACTGGAGGAAGGAATGGAAGAGAATGAAACAAAAAGGCAAATATATAGCCCCAGTTACCAATGATGATGTCTAACTCCAGTTTAGTAATGCATTTCTACAACAAAGTCGTCAAGTTAACAAGCAAGCTCTTCCACCCAGCTGCAATAGAAAGAATAAAGCCTCTTTTTATAGGCAGAAAGCAACACCTGTTTCAAAACAAATAGAAATTTTATTTTCACTGAATAAAGACCAAATTATTTTGGAAGGGAGCCTTTGCAGTCTTCTTTGCCTTTAACTTATCTGTTACCTGTTGTTAAATTAATAGCAAAAAATAATAGACTTTAAAGCACTCATTTTTGCACATCTAATTGTCCCAGTGGTATAAACTTGAATATCTTTCAATTCAATAACAAATTGTATTTGGTGTCCTTAATGCAATAAAACATCCCAAGGCATTTCGCATGTGCATTATAAAGCAGAAATCTGATATACAGACACAAAAGGGGGTATTAAGGCAGATGAACAAAAGTTTACTAAAAGAAGTAGATTTCAAGGAGTGCCTTAAAGGAGAAAAGAGCGATAGAGAGGTGAAGACATTTAGGGAGAGAATTCTAGAGCTTAAGGCTTTGGCAGATGCACAATCATCTGTGTGGAGCAATTAAAATCTGGGACGTTCAAGAGACCAGAATTAAATGAGTGCAGATATGAGGGTTGTGGCACTGGAGAAGATTACAGAAATAGGGAGGGGGGAAACAATGGAGGAATTTGAAAACAAGGATGAGAATTTTACAATTGGCTCCCAGTTAAGCAATGTCTCAGATTAGACCAGCCAGTACAGGATCTAAAATTCATAAGTAATGAAGTTATGTTGAGCTTAAACTGATTGGGGCCTGATCAGGCCATACTTAAGAGTACAATAAAGGTCTCTATACAATAAAAAGGACAAGGAAGCACTAAAAAAGTGCAAAGATGATTTCCAAGAATGATAACAGAACTGAGAGATTACAGCTATTAGGAAAATTTGAACCAGTTGGTGCTCCTTTTCTTTAGAAAAGAGAAGACTTTCAGGTGATCTGATAGAGGTCTTTAAGATTATGAATGGATTGGAGAGGATAAAAGCAAGACAATGTTTCCACTTGTGGGAGAATCCAAGACTTGGGGTCATAAATACAAGGTAGTTACGAATAAATCCAATAGGGAAATAAGGAGAAATTTCCTTACTTAGAGTGGAACTCACTACCACAGGAAATGTTTGAGACAAATATGGTTAAATGCTTTTGAACAGGAACTAAACGAGTATGTCAGTAAAGGCAATAGAAAGGTATGTTAAAAGACCGAGATGAGGCAGATGGAAGGGGAGAAGACGCATGTGTTTTTATAAATATCAGCACAAAGAAGCTTAGATTATACAAAACAAATTTAGCTATGTAATTTTACAGTAACTTATCTTCATACCTCTATCGCAACAGAGTCTTCCTTATTCTTAAAGTGCTGAAGATCTTCTAAACGTTGCTTATCTTGAGCAGACAAAACAGAAAAAATGTCCTCTGATGGTTCCTAAGAGATCATTAAAGATGTCATAGACTCATTTATATAATGGTATTTACCCAAAGGTCATGGAGGGGGAGAAGAAGCAAGAGAAAAATTTAAAGGAAGGAAACGAAGAGTTATATTATAACTTGCTTTTTTTTTACCTCTTGCCATCTACCTCATTAATAATGTCCTTCTGTTGCTAACAGGACAGGCTATTGTCTTGCTTCCAGTCCCGAATGTTAGCCTTTCAACAGTTTTTCAATGAATTGATTACTCCTTCTGTAGGAAAGTTGCCCGGCCTTTGTTAGGTACCTTTTAAGGTTGCCATAGAGAAATCACCGTGTGCCTCCATCATTCTAAGAGGCAACATGCATTAGCGCCCAAACACTATTCACCCAAGTTTTTTAGATCTTAAGATCAATATGTGTTGAGCAACCAAGGTTTTATTCACAAGATATGGGTTAAAAATTTTGGATAAGCTGAGGGCAGTTACAAGTAAACATCCTAAGTAGATATTTGGAAGCTAATTTTAAAGTGGGGGTGAAATCAATGAGTAAGAATCATTAGTCGTTTGCCTTATTTTAAAATCTATTTCCTCACTGTCCTTTTGCTCTCTACTGGACCACTTCTAACCAAAAACTACAGGCATCAAAATGCTGAGCGACTGCATTTCACAAACATGGAATAAATTTAATTCTCAGTAAGTTGAAAACAAACAAAATGATTTTAATATTAAGTAGCTGATTGTACAATATAGAAGAGATTAAATAGCAGATGCAATAAACTACATATGCAGATAATGTACCTATGGAGTGTGAGAGCTGGGCGCTTAAGGTGCACAGTACATGCCTAAGCACAGCATAGCTCCCCTTTATAAGTGGAATTTTCCTACATAGTTCACTTCCAGCAGCCCAGGATGCCTTCATGTCCATGGCCTATGCAATATACACTCAATAACGAATCCACGTAAACGCCTCTATATTAAACACTACTGCTTTCACATCAAGGTTTTGGGAATTTTATTGACAGTAGTCATCCCCTATGTACTTAGGTGCCACAGTTACTATTACAAATTAGTTGATTTGGCAGCTAAGTGTAGTACTTTTATACTGTTCAATGTGCTTTCATGCAGTTTCACTAACTTATCAGAAAAGTTATTTTGATGCCCAACATCTTCTGTGCTAAAAGTTAAATTAGTTCTTACCTCATTATCAGCTGGTACAGACAAATCATCCAGAACAACTATCTTCCCTTCCTTGTTTATTTCATGAACAACAAAATCTGAGTACCTGGTGAAGATAAAGCACAGAAGATTCTCAATGAACAAGGACACATCAGGACAAAGACAATTAATCAGGGAATGTCAACATCCATGATTTATAATTATCTCAATATGTTAATTTAACTAAGATGCTTGTGATGCTACTCAGTCATACTTGGTAGCAGGTTTGAGACTTGATGTTGAAGAAAGAATTCACAAGGACATTTTACTGCAAAAGCTAACTCCTCTTAATTTGAATAAATTCATTTGAATTATCTGATCATTCAAATTTAAAAAGCATAAGAATAAAAACGACTTCTATCCATTTAAGGGTAGTATCTAATGTGGGCTCCATTTTTTTCAAGCAACAATCTACTTTGAATCAACAGTAGATTCTACTTAGATTTGATGTGAATACACTTTAATCAGCACTGCAAGAAATTAATCATCTGAAAAAAAGGATTATCCATACTGAAATTATATGGAACACAAACTTGAGCACACCAGGTGCCCAACTGGCTTAGCTATTCATCATCAGATTTGGTTCAGCTGCACCAAGCTGTCTTCTATCAAAACTACTATATTCTAGGATCGTCCTGGAAGCAAATATAACCTCAGGTTCCTTTTCTCTACAATCAACAACATTTATAAATATTATAATGAACTCTTCAATTACCATGGATTTCTGCTCAAAACAAATCAAAGTTTGAATTTGCAGAATGGTATTTTTAGCTGCAATACTGCACAGTTATGCAGTAAACATCATTTTCATGGACAAATTGCAGAGTTTAAAAGAAAATTTTATTACAACTTAGTTAAGATTAATTACTAAATAAGTTTCCTTTTAACATATAGCAGTGGGCATAGAACTATGTGAATGCATATCATTTGACTTCTACATCAGTTAATTGACAGGCATCAGCAGCAAATATATTCATTAGTGGACATTTAAGCAGACGCAAGGAGAATAATGATGATTTCATACATAATGGGACATGAATTTCATTTCCATTTCATTTAATTCCACTTTAATGAAACACCAACTCAACTGATGACCATCTTTACCTTTCCTTCAGAATTCCTGAGAAACCTTGGTGACTGCTGACAAACTTTGTGATTCCAACATCTTGTTCGACCAAGCTATATTTCATCATATCAGCAAAGCTGTCTCCATCACCTTCTTCATCTTCCTCATGTGCAGCATTATCTATTTCTTCCTCATCTTCTTTCTCATTATTCTCATTTGGTCTAGAAGGGAGGGCTTGCAAACCACCCTCAATTATTTCTGTATGTTTACCAGTACCAGACTGATTGGAAGATATACCAGTTTCTGAAAGCTTGATCTTCTTATGTTGTTCGGATTCAGTTTGCTCCTCACCATCTTCAACCAGAGAACGTTTTATAGCTATTTTGTTTGCTTCCTCCGGCTCCATTGCTCGAGAGTGTGTAGATGCAACTATTTTTTTCAAAGTCAGTCCATATCTTTATTAACTGACAGACCTTTATGGGCACATGGCCAAATATCTTTCCGAAAGCTAGATTAAGTTCCAAAATCCTAAAGAATAAAAAAATTCAGTCAAAAATCCAACAAGGTTTACAACAAGGATATGGAATATTTCGTGGCTTAAAGTTCTGAAATCAGATTTATGTCTCCTCTAAAAAATATCCATAATAGTAACTGAAGATTGCACAAGAGTCTAAGGGATAATGCATGGTATTTAAGGAAATTAATAGTTTATGAGTGTGTATATTTAAATAATCCCAACTTCATAGTGCAAAGACATTGCTGCTGAAGCACCTACCCATAGCATCACATTGTGCAAAGATAAAGGTTCAAGCCCTATGGATTGAGTGTTTAACTTCACCTACACTTTACAGGCAGATGTCTTTTAATAAAGCATTTTTAAAGTCAGAATGGATTTTCTCAAGACATTAGCATTAGCTTCTTGGCAATAAGCAAATAGCATTTTTTTCAATGAGCAAGTGATCAAACTTGGATAGGCAGCTTTGTAAGCAAATATAGCACGTGTGAGTCTGCTGTCCCCAGCAATCCCTCCAGCCATTTTGTCATGGTAGAATATTGTTGCCTTAACTGTCCTTATAAAAGCTTCCCACTAGCTCACCTAATATGCTCATTGTAAATAGGTGTTTCTAAACTAATAGGTCCTAAAATGACAAATTGGTTTGTGAAAGATTCAGTGACACACTCATGACCTCTTTCTGATTCACCTACAGGGTTTCCCCCATCCCATATCTAACCCAGAAGTCCTTCTACTAATTTAACCCTACATTATTTCTAACCTCATCATTACTTCAATCAACTGTATCCATGCATTAATACCAAAAGGTAATTACAATCCAATAAACATCTTAATTTCACATTATAAGTAATCTGACTGTGAACTAAATAGGGCTGAATATATGCTACATTTATATCTGACCTCTCTGTAAAATTATGATTTCTTATATTCACAGCATGATGCAGCACAGAAGGTGCTGCACCCCAGTTCTTGGAAAGAGCTGTCAAATTTATTTCCACATCTCAGCTTTTTCCCATTAACACTGCAAATGAGTTATTTTCAAATACATACCCAACAATCCTTTCAAAGTTCTAATGGAATCTGATTTCACCACCCTCCCTGGTATTCTGTTCCAGATCAGACAAACCCTTCCTGTGAATTAATTTCTCCTCATTTTCCCTCTAGTTCTTTTGTCATCTACAACCACTGGCTATCAACTCACTTGCCAGAAGAAATGATTTCTCCCCACTTGCTCTATCAAACCCCTCATCAATTTTCAATTTCCTCTTTTAGATGTCTCACCAAGCTTCCTTGCTCTAAGGGGAACAATTCAAGCTTCTCCAGTCTCCCCACATAACTGAAGTCCCTCTCCCTGGTAAATGTCCTCTGTACACTCTCCAAGGCATTGACATAGTTCCTAAAGTCTGGTGTCCAGAATTCCACACAATATTTTAGCTGAGGCTAAAAAATGTGATTTGTAAAGGTTTAGCATAACTGCTTTTTGAAGTTAATGTTCCTATTTACGAAGCCAAGTACCCTATGTATTTTCTTCCCTGCCTTATCACCTTGCCTTCCCACCTTCAAGAATTTGTGAATATGTACCCTGGGTCTCTTCAAAATACACTTATAAATTGTCTCTCCTTATTCCTTCTACCAAAATGGATCACTTCACACTTATCCGCACTAAGTTGCCTATACCATGTTTGTCCATTTCACCAGTCTGTCTTCCTGAAATCTATTAATATCATACAAAACTTGGCAATTAGCAAATAGTGAGTATCATCCATTAACTTCAAAATTGTATATCCAAATCCAGGTCATTTTTATATAAACAAGAAAAGCATGGTCTCGCTACAGAACCCTGGAGGACAGCAGTGCCTTTCTCTCAGGTCAGAAAAACATCCATTCACCACCACTCTCTGACGCCCGTCCTTTAGGCAATTACATACCCAAGTTACCAACATTCATTAAATACCATGTGCCTCTATTTTACCAAGAAGTCTGTTATGCAATACTTTATCAAATGCCTTTATCAAAGTCCACATATACCTTCATCAACCCTCTCTTATTGCAAAGATCTCAATTACCTTTGTCAGACAGGATTTGCCTTTAACAAATATATGTTGGCTGTCTCTTATTATTCCATAATTCTCCAAGTAAGAATTAATTTTATAGTTGAAAATTGTTTCAATAGTTTTCCCGCCACTGGCTTTACACTGACTGGCTTGCAATTATCCCTCTCCCTTTTTTTGAGCAGGAGTGTAACATTTAGCTGATGTCAACCTATTTAGTACTTACTTTCTTTCTGTTATATCAAATATTTCTACTCCCCCTCATCTACTGCAACATTAATTCCATCCTATTACTTTGTGAAGATAGGTGCAAAGTGCATCAGTACATCAGGCAGGCACTCTGCATCCACAGCATTATTTCCATTTTGCCCTAATCAGTTACACCATTCCTTTTACTTTTTATAAGTTTATGAACGAGTTTTGGATTTCCTTTCATGCTACCCACTAAATATTTCTCATACTTTGTCTTTGCCCTTCTTATATACTTCAGTTTCACCCTGTATTCTTAACTGATGTCAGTTATTAACCTTATTTCCTTTGTCATCCTGAGAGCTCTAGCTTTTGATGGCCAATTTTCTTCCTTATGGGACAATGCTTGGTTTGTATCTAAAGCGTCACCTCTATCTTAACCTGCTATTGCTCAATTATTGTTTTCTGACCAATCTTTGTTTCCAATCCACCTGTACTAGATCCCTTCTCAAATCACTGAAACTGGCACTCCTCCAGTTAGATATAGTACTTATACTAATACCGTGCAACATCTTATATTTGTTGATACTCATAATTATTTGCTAGATGGCTTATGTATGTATAAATTATAAGCAAACGCTGTTATCCGATACACAGTGTTAACTGCCCCTTCTGATAGTGTCTTCAGAGAATCTTTTCCCGACAGAGGATGAAGGCTGCAAAACACAGCACATTATAACAGGGCCTCAGCTCCTCACATGATGTCGCATTGAATATTCCTTAATGGCACCGACACGCCACTTCACTGCTCAGGAATCCGGCGCTTCATATGTCGCGACACATGAGGTAAAAACACAGTGTATCACACATCACTCACCACAACATACACCAGACCCGCGCCCAAGATACACACAAGAAACACGTGGACCTTTCCCGACAAGGCTCTGGCAACACCAAACCCCGCCCACTTCCGGAACGCTGATTGGTCAATCATTTGGAAGGCCTACGGCATGACGCAACCTTCGGTGTTTGTGACGCATTACGTTCTGCCGTTGGTCCTCGCGGAGTAAACCGGAAGGAAGGAAGGGATTGTCAGTCGATTGCATATCACCAAAAATAAAGTGACGTTTTGTGAGAAAACGGGGAAAAAGCAATGGCTGATTGCAAATCCTCTAGACGCGAGAGTTGTTCTCTCAATACAGACTGATTCCAAACACCGCTTCTTCGTCAACGGTATAGATGTATTTAAGGGGAAGCTAGCTCGACACGAGGCAGAAATGTTTAGGAGGATATGTTGGTGGGGGTTAGATGAAAAACGGTGAGAGGAGCTGCAAATACTTTGTCAGAGCAGGGGTAGTACAGATTATGATCTGATTGAAATAAACAGAACTGTGTTCATCAAGAAGGCGTAGCCCAATGAAATCAACGGAAACGTGTGGGACTCAATGGTGGCACATTTCCTCTGCACAAACTAAATAACAGCAATGTTTTAAACAGAAAAGGACCACTTCGGATATCTTTAATTGCTTCAAAGTTATTTTAGGATTAATAGAAAGAACAACTTGCATTTATATAGTGCCTTTCATGACCTCAGAAGGCCCCAAAGTGCTTTATGTCGAAGTAGACTTGAAGTAAGAAAAGTGGCAGCCAATTTGCACGCAGTAAGCGCCCACAAACAACAATGTGGGAATGACCAGCTACTTTGCTTTAGTGATGTTGATTGAGAAATAAATATTGTAAAAATGTAACTAGCCATATCTGGATTCTTAATTAGCTACATGTGTCTAGTGACTCATGCATGGGACAAATACTGCACTGGAGGAGGATACCATTATTGATTAGTGACCATATCAAAGGCTAGGATATGTCAGAGAACATGTAGGGTTAACATACTGCAGTCACAATTACAGAGGTGCTTTGAGAAGGATGGAGGCTGCGTTGAAGAATTCTAAAGAAAGAATTTTCAGACAGATGGGCGTGGAAAAGGAGCCAATGTCTCATTTGCTGTCCTTTGTAAGAAAAGGGTGTTGAGAGGTGGTATGGTAGTTCAAATAGATGGTGTGTAATTTTTGAAGTGGGTTTTGAGAGAGTAGTTCTGAAAGAAGGGGGAATAGTTCCCGAGCAAAGAGAGACATTAGCAATATTGGCAGGCATATGGGCAATGAAAAGTAACTAAGTGATCAGGTGTGGATTGGGAAAGGGAAGCAGATCTTGGAGAAAAATAAGCTTAAGCCAACACATATGAATGCTCAATCTTTTGAACCATTTGTGTCCTTAATCCATTTCTCCTAATTTTATGTTGCATTATCAGACTTACCTCTTTTTTTAAACATATTTAAAGAACTGAGTGTTGTACTTTTAGTGTGATTCTGCGTCCAAGTTTTTCAGCCTGACCAAAATCTCGGAAAAACTTTAATAGGGCTCTTCAGTGTGGCCTGGTGATTAACAAGGTCCTCCTGCAAGTTGCTCCGAACCAATATGTTAGATTTCTAAAGTTGGACCACAGAAAATCTGAGAATATCACCTATACTATCTTTTAGCATTTTATGCTGAAAATTAGTGTTTTGAAGGCCAAGTCAACATTTCCTGGCAAAAATCCAC
Source organism: Carcharodon carcharias (assembly GCF_017639515.1). Classification (NCBI taxonomy): domain Eukaryota; kingdom Metazoa; phylum Chordata; class Chondrichthyes; order Lamniformes; family Lamnidae; genus Carcharodon; species Carcharodon carcharias. The sequence goes on along the minus strand of NC_054479.1, from coordinate 121,135,599 downwards.
AGAATCAGGAACACTCAGCACTCATCCCTGACCCCTTCAGGGCAGCGGGTATAGACTCCCCATGTACTTCTTGCAGTAATCACTGGATCTGACACCGTGTATGCTGTGGGCCAAAACTCAAAGGCAGTAACAAAGGAAGTGGGGAGGCACTGTGCTAAGGGCAAGAGTATTAAAGATATGGAACCAAGAAAATTAAAGTGAGTTATGTTGCAGGTCAGCCACGACCTACCTGAATTGAGCAGCAGGCTCCAGAGTCTGATTGGCCTACACCTGTTCCTAAGGCCTGCAGTGGCAATGTCAATACAACAACAATTTATATTTATAGAGTGCCATTGAAGTAAAAAAAAACAAGGCATTTCACAGGAGCACTATAAAGCAAAGTATGACACTGGACCACATAAGGAGATATTAGGTCAGGTGACCAAATCTTGGTTAAAATTGTAGGTTTTAATGGGTCTCTTAAAGAAGGAAAGTGAGATAGAGGGTATTCCAGAGATTAGGGACTAGGCAACTAAAGTCATGGCCACCAATGGTGGAGTGAGTAACAATGGGGGATGCTCAATGAGGCCAGAATTAGAGGGGCACAGATATCTCAGAGGGATGTTGGGCTGGAGGAGATTACAGAAATAAGATTGAATACTGTTGTAAAAAGAGAATAGAAAATGTTTGCCTAATGACTTTTCTAGATTATACCACCCCCTTAATTTGTGTAAAGTTTCAAAAAATGACAAATGGCAGAAAACCTTGTAAATCAAATGTTGATCATGTACAGAATGTATCAGAAATTAGGTTAAATCTTTTCTAATTTGTCCTGTAAAACACTTTCAATAGATGATATACATGAACAGGGAACAGGTTGAAGAACAGTTGAAGATAGGCTGGTATGAAGCAAAACTGAGCATCAGTGCTGCACAATAAATACAGTTGAAGAAGAAGAGTCTTGTACAATAAGTCCACACCACTGACTCTGTACTGGCCAATGTCTTATGACAAAAAAATAAGGAAGTGAGTGTGATAAACAGTGCATCAAATACCTGATATACATTACTGTTCAGCTCTTAAACGTCTATATTTAATATATAAATTAATAATTAGAATTAATATTTATATTAAAACATAATATATTCAGGTCTAAATTATGGATTTTTAAAGTTGGTTTCTTTATATGCGTGTTGGCTTGTGAGGAAACTTTATGTTTAAAGCGCACACAAACACAGTTAAGGTGTGATGCTACCTTTCCATCTTCAATGTTTAAATATATATTGCAGGCCCCTGAACTTCACAGCTCCAATGTATGGCTCGTGACGTCAGTTGTGTACTGGTCGCCCAGCTTCCTGCGCTCGAGCGTCGGGAAGTTGACGGTTGCGCTTGCGCGCGGCTCCGCGAGGACAATCCCGGCTGGAAAATGAGTTCCAGGAAAGGTGAGGAAAAAATATGAATAACGCGTCAGTCCATTTAAACATCAGTCACTTTTGGGTTTTTTTTAAAGAAAAAAAACACATTGAGAATATAAGCAAACCTCGATATATGATATGATTGCCTGGTGTGTTTGTTTTTTTTTGATCGTTGAGAGGTGTTTTTTTAAAAAAAATCATATTTATATATATTTATTCTTTTGTTGTCTTGTCAGTCCTGGCTATTCAAGCTCGAAAGAGGAGACCGAAAGGAAAGAAAGAGAAGGCTCATAAAAAGTGAGTAGTGCAAAGAGTGGTGTGTATTTGTGTAAATTGATGCAGCTCCTCCTCCTGCTGCTGCTGTTGGATCTGGTAACGGCGGTTTGGTCTTAGGCAGAAAAAGAGGACTTTATTCACTGACTAATGCTACAAAGCACTGGTATAATAGTTCTTAAAAACATTTTGTGTCTATTTGTGTTTATATACCATTGCATCTGTCACGGTGATTATTGTGTTGCTTTATACTAAAATATTTGTTTTTAGAAATGTTGGCCTTTTTGTTGGCATTTCCTATAATTTGTGCTTGGCAGAATTTGATTTAAAAATATCTAATTTGTGGTTAATTTTGGTTTGAATATTTTCTGAAGAATGTACCACTAACCATATACCTATGCAAAGTTGAAGTGTGCTTTCTTCCTTGTGAATGGGAGTTTTCTTTGTAAACTAATTGATTCCTTGTAGTTTTGAGGCATCTGAACCGTTCAGACAGATTGTACGTGTAATGTCACTTGGGTATGACAGTACTTGATGGATTTTTTGTCCATAAGCATGCTGGCTCCTGTTGCTAATTTGCATTATTGTTCTATCACCTTCCTGATCTATATAGTCCTGTACTACACCATATGTTGTAATTATCCATTGAGCCATCAGAAAGAGATGATATTTGTTCCTGTCTGTAAGAGATTCCATGCTAACTGATAAGGGTGTGCCTGGTGCCTGTTCAGTTGCTTATCCTTTCACCTTTTCATCCATTCTGTGCTTTGATCATGTCATTAGGTCAAGCCACACAAAGAAGAGATTTTGTTCTGTTGGAAACATTGAGTATTATTGGCATAGCTTTAAAGCCTTAATAATGGCATTTAACTCTTGTAATAACAAATCTATGTCACATGTATATTGCTTGATGCCAGTAACTTATGTTTGATTCTTTGATTTTAAACTCCAGGCCAATATTGCATGCAAATTAAGCAGTACAAGTGGCATTTGTGAATTGTGGAGGACCATTTTTGTCAGTACAATATTGTGCGTGTGTGTGTTTGCGTGCTGGTGCTGAGCTCTTGTCTTCGAATCAGTAGCTTAAAATTCCTCCTCATATACCTGTGTTGTTGTGGTGCTGAAAGACATTTTATGTGTTGATTAAAAAGAGCTAAAAGAAGTATGATGTAATACTCTGAAATTGCCTGGATGAGTGCAGCACCAACAACACTCAAGAAGCTCGACTACATCCAGGACAAAGCAGCCCTCTTGTTTGGCATCCTATCCATTACATTAAACACTCACTCCTTCTACCACTGATGCACAGTAGCAGCGGTGTGTACCATCCACAAGATGCACTGCAACAGTTCAGCAAGGCTCCTTCAACAGCATCTTCCAAACCTGTGACCTCTACCACCTAGAAGGACAGGGGCAGTAGATGCACGGGAGCACCGCCACCTGCAAATTTCCCTCCAAGTTACACACCATCCAGATTGGATCTGTATTGCCATTCCTTCACTGTCACTGGGTTAAAGTCCTGGAACTCTGGATGGTTACACACCATCCAGATTGGATCTGTATTGCCATTCCTTCACTGTCACTGGATTAAAGTCCTGGAACTCTTTTCCTAACAGCATTGTCAGTGTACCTACCCATATGGACTGCAACGGTTCAAAAAGGTGGCTCACCACCACCTTCTCAAGGGCAATTAGGAATGGGCAATAAATGCTGGCCTAGCAAACAGTGCCCACACCTGTGAAAGAATAAATAAAAAAATTCACATAATTTATCTCTGACTCTTCTCTTTCTTGACTTATCTGTTTCCGTTTGTGTAGTAGGCTATCAACCAATATCGACTGTACACTCACTGACTCCCACTGCTATCTTTACTATACTCCTTCCCACCCTGCTTCCTTTATAGACTCTATTCCATTCTCGTTTATACTTTCTGTGACATCTGTTCTAATGATCCCACCTTCCATCAGTGCTTCTGATATGTCTTCCTTTGTCCTCAACTGGGGATTGCCTCCCACCACCCCCTCCCACCAACCATGCTGACCATGATTGACAGGGCCTTCAACTGTGTCTGTTCCATCTCCTGCAGTGTTGCTCTCGCTTCCTCTTCTCCCTCTCAGAACCATGATAGGGGTCTCCTTTTCCCCAACTTTCCAACCCATCAACAGATCATCATCCATTTCTGCCACCTCTAGCCTGACACTACCACCAAACCTATCTTTCCCCTCCCCTTTCAATATTCTGAAGGAGCCGTGCCCTCTGTGTTAGCCTGCTCCATTCCCCTATACCCCCTCTCTTTCTCATGCAACAGCTGCCTTTTTACACTCCCCCTTCCCGCCATCCAAGGCTCTTCCAGGTGAAGCAGCTATTTACTTGTACTTTCAATGTAGTATACTGTATTCACTGTTCATGACATGGTCTCATCCACATTGTGGAGACCATTTAGCAGGACAGTTTATTTCAGTCTGCAAGCATGACCTCAGGCTTACAGTTGACTGTCATTTTAATTCTCTGCCTCACTCCCACTCTGACCTCTTTTCCTCAGCCTCCTACATTGTTCCAGTGAAGCTCGAGGAACAGTGCTTAATCTTTTAATTAGGTGTTCTCGACCCAACATTGAGTTCAGCAATATCAGATCATAATCTCTGCTGCCTTTTTTTTGGATAGCGTCTATTCATATTGATTCTGTTTTTCCTACTTACACCTGCCCTAGACCCTTTTTTGTTTCTTTTTGTTGTGCATTCACAATTTCCTTTTGTCTTGCACCATCATCTATTTTTGTCATTTACTCTCTCCTGCCTTCCACCCTATCAGCTTCTCTTTTGTACTTCCCTCTTCCCACATTTCCCTGTCTCTGCACTTGTTTAAAACCTATTATATCTCTAACTTTTTCCAGTCCTACAGGAAGCCATCGATTTGAAATGTTAACTGTGTTTCTCTCTTCATATGCTGCCAGACCTGCTGAGTATTTCCAGCATTTTCTGTGATTTACAGTAAAGTCCTTTTATAGATTTGTTGTGGATTCTATTTTCTCTTAGCAGAGTATATTGGAACTGCTTTGAAACCCAAATGACAACTATACATTGAGGGAGGGTTGCAGCTCTAGGGTTTTCAGTGGTTCATAGTGGACTTGGTTTGTGGCAATCTCTGTGCACTTTCTCTTTCGTTGGTTATGACCTTATTTAGCAGATGCCAATTGCTAATGATTATAATTCATGGGGAAATAATGTACAATGTAGGGAAACTTGAGGGTCCATAAATTGAAAGTAATTTCTTGTAGATGGAAATTTCTCTATTTTTAATACAGAACGCAGGCTTGCACACTACAACACAATAATAAAGTATTAAAAATCAGTGTAAAATGTACAGTTGTAGAAATGAAATTGAAATATCTCTGGTAATGAACAAATTCTTCTGTAGCTTGTTATGTCAAGAAAACGTTTTGGATTTTTAAAAAATGATTATTTTTTCATACCTTTATCCTTCTCGTGCACCTCAGGAGTGCTGCAGTGTGGTGTAGTGTTTGTGTTTGGAAATGTATTTTCTTCCCCTGGTTTATGCTGTGGGGTGAATTTGGAACATTTCAACTACACATTTGCAAGGCTTGTACACTAGCAGTTCATTAGTGTACACAATTATTCAAAACAACTGAACATGTGTAATCTTTGTAAAGTTTTGTTCATGATATGATTCTGATGACAGGCCCTTCCCTGATGCTGTGCGAAAGTCTATACAGTTCTAATATGTGGAAGTATAATATCTGGTTTGCATGGTTGTGCTGAAAGAGAATGCTGTATGATAATTTGAGTGTTGCTGAAAAAAGAGACATTTTTGTTGAAGCTTTTCATCTTGCACTCATCAGGACAATTCGCAAGAAAATGCCAATGTCAGGGGAAACAACATATTTATACTGTATGAGAAGAGAGTGCCGATTGGTTGGCAAATGGACTCTGGTAGAGATGTTACCATGGGGAATGCACCAGTTGATGGTGACTGACAACTAACTGCCAAGTATTGTTTGAAATTTAAATCAGACAGCTTGACTCTAGTCAAGACATTGCCCTGGGGAATGAACCAGTGAAAGGCTGTCACTTATTTTGTTTAGCTGAAACAGGCGCAATGTGTGTACAAGGCCCCGTGTATTAATATATGTAGCTTCCAGTACACATAAATGCACCACACTGTGAGCCTGACTGACAATCTTAAATTGGTTGTCAGTGTAATTCTTAGAACACTGAGGATTAGTTAGCAAACGTTGTCCAATTGCGAATCACATCTAACGTTGGACACTGTGTTTTGAGTTTTGCAAGCATGGGCAGGTTGGGTACAGTCCATACCTTGCCTGTTGCGAACAGCGGAAGGGACATGCTGTTTGATACGATCCACCAGCCAGTCTTTGGCTACATACCATGGTTTAAAGTTCAAACAATGCTTAGCAGTTAACAGTCAGTCACCATCAACTGGTGTATTCTCCATGGCAACACCGCAACCAATCAGAGTCTACTTGCCAACCAATTGGCACTCCTCCTCATACAGTATAAATATTTTTTTCCCTTGACATTGGCATTTTCTTGCAAATTATCCTGATGAGTGCAAGACAAAAAGCTTCGACAAAATGCCTCTCTTTTTCAGCAATACTCACTTTCTTTACTACCAAGCAACTATTTGATAAGTATAAAAACAGGCCTTCCCCTAGGCCTAGTCTAGAATTTCCTTTGTGGTGACTAATAACTATTGAGAGATGAGTCTGACAGCCTTAATTTCCAAAAATAAAAAAAAATGTTCTTTGAGAGTCATGGATACAAATGTATAGCCTGCAATCCTGTAATGTTATGGGTTTATAAATTGAAAATGCATTGTTGCTTGATTGTTACTTTTAAGCAAATTATGTTCAGGGTTGTTGAAAATTGCAAGATCTGAGAATTTTGTTATATTGCTCTCTCTGTTGGGGAGGTATAAATAAAGTGAATTCAATAATAATGGCTGCCATCTGAGAGTAATGGTAATCTTTTCTCAGTGAAATACACAACAGGAAGATGATGAAGAGAATAGGATAAAATTTGTTTTTGCATTTCATTTGAGAAGTTAAGGACTGAAGAACATTATGACACACCTTTTGAAACTCCTAAAATTGATTTTGAGGAAGTTTGTATAATTTGAAAGATTGCTCTGTGGTGTGCACATTGTATTCAGGTACACAGTGAGTCAACGTGGTATGTAATTGAAAAAATGGCACTGAAGACACATTTGGGAATGATGGGTGAATTTAACCTCAACAAAGAGGACTGGTGTAATTATGAACAAAGATTACACATTTCGCTGAAAGTGAATAAAATAGGAGAAGAGGTTAAAGTACATGTTTTCCTCACCAGCATGCTTTTGAGGTGGTGTCTAACCAATGTTTTCTGCGAGACCCCAGTATTATGGACTATTCTGAAATTGTTGTGATTCTGTACTTGTATTATAACTAAATAATTAGATTAAGTAAGAATGAGATTGCACTCTGTTATGTTCCGTCAAAGGAAGCAGTCGCCAAGTGAGGCTGCTGCATATGACATTATCAAATTAGCGAAACACTCTCGTCACTGTGGGTATGGTACGATCTTAGAAATCAACCTTAGAGACACATTTGTAGGAGGCCTAAAGAACAATAAAATCTAGTGCAAGCTTTTTGAGTAAAGGCAGTAATCTGACGTGGAAGTAGGCCTGCGTTGAGGCCACAACCGTGGAAATGGCATAAGGAGAGAGTTGCAAATTGCAAGAAAGTTATTTTCTTGAGCCGACAAGGAAACCCATCAGACTTCAGCAAGATCCAGGCCACGGCAGCCAAGTTCACAGCCTCAGGATCAAAAATTTAGATGCTACCATTGCCATGGTCGTCACCAAACATTTAAATGCTCCTGTTTCCAATCAAAGTGCTATGCTTGTAGTAAAGTCGGTCATTTATTTTTATTCATTCATGGGATGTGGGTGTTGCTGGCTAGGCCAGCATTTATTGCCCAGAGAAAGTGGTGATGCCACCTTGAACCGCTGCATTCCATGCGGTGAAGGTACACCTACAATGCTGTTATGGAGTGAGTTCCAGGATTTTGACCCAATGACAATGAAGGAACGCCGATATATTTCCAAGTCAGGATGGTGTGTGGCTTGGAGGGGAACTTTCAGGTGGTGGTGTTTCCATGCATCTGCTGCCCTTGTCCTTCTAGATGCTAGCGGTTATGGGTTTGGAAGATGCTGTTGAAGGAGCCTTGGTGAGTTCCTGCAGTGCATCTCATATCCAGACAGCATGTAGGAGTAGAGGAAACAGTAATGCTTCAAGTTGTGATAAAGCTCCAGGTTGCAGTCATGCACCAAGTTGAGATTATGGTATATCTAAAGGAATCTGGAAATCCTTGAATGCACACACGATGGATGTGGAAGCAGAAGATGATATCGAACTGGAGGATCAAGAATTGCACTCAGAGAGCAAGAGAAACAGCATACGTAAGGTGTAATTTCAGCACTCAGAGTAAAAATGAAAATCAGAGATTCACAACTTACTTTCATCATTAATACAGAGCAGCGATTGTTATCTCAGAAGGAGAGTATATGAAATCTCTAAATTGCATGCCCTTGTGCAAAACTGATGTGAAACTGACTAGTTATTCCAATAACTGTATTGCGGTGTTAGTGCAAGTTTGTTTTAGAGTGGAACATGATGATCATATTATTTGCCATTGGTTGTAGTAGGAGGGAACAATGTTTCAGACTCATCTCTTGTTAACGGATGGAAGGAAATTGGCTTAAGGTTAAACTGGGCCAAGATATTTACAGTAGGAATCGATAGGAGTGCATCTGTCATTGAGGAAGAGCTAAGAGAGCACAAAGTGATCTTAGAGCAAGGAGGACAAAATTATAAAATTAGTCCTCGGTACAATATTAAATATCGTAAAACAGCAGATCATGCAAATGTGGATGTTGTTGGAGATTTCCCATGAAGACCAATTCATTTCTAGCCACTGAGTTACCTTTAAATTAATTTACATATACAACTGATATGCCAGTGTCTGCCAGAGAAATTAGAAAAGAAACTCACAAGGACTTGGTCCTCATTAAAGTGCTCAATTATGTCTTGAATGGTGGTCTAAACAATGTGATGATGAGAAATTGCAGGAGTATTTCACATGTAGCAATAAACTGAATGTAGATCAAGGAAGACCGTGGGAGACAGAGTCATTATTCTGCCAAGGTTTAGAGAGCGATTGTTAGAGAACTTCATCAAGAGTGCAAAGGGATAGTCTGTATAAAGCAGTAGCAAGAAGTTATTTTTGTATCCAAAGGTAGATAGAGATATTGAAGAGTTGGTGAAAAGTTGTGAAGTATGTCTCAGGATTAGAAATGACGCAGCTTAGGTTCCTTTCATTCCATGGTCAAATACAAGAAAACCATTGGAACAAGTACATGTCGATTTCTTTGAAGTGGAAGGGAAAGAGTACTTAGTTTTGGTCAATAGCTGTAGCAAGAGGATAAATGTTGAGTATGCCCAGTAGCTCAAGTGCCAAAACTATTGAGGTTTTGAGAAGTTGGTTTTCAATTTACGTATTGCTAGAGGTGTTAGTGTCGGATAATGGTCCATAGTTTGAAGTATTTAAGTAAGAATGAAGTAAAACACTCTGAATACCAGCATATCATCACCATATGACCTAGCATCGAATGGTGCTGCAGAAAAAAGTCTGCTGATTGTGACGAGGTCTTTGCAGAAGTATTTGCTAGTTGGCAAGCTAGATAGTAATTTCCATGTTTCTCTTTGCCACAGGCTAGACAATTTAATGTTCTCTTACAGAATAACCCCACAGTCTACAACAGGTCTATTACTATGAGTTAGGGTTTAAACATGTTCCTAGGACAAGGTCATTTTTCTTAAGTCTGATGTCAATAGCAATGTAAGACAAAAGCAAGACCAAGTGAAGATGAATCATGGTACACCAGGCATGAACCTTAAGAGAGTTTAGTGCTGGTCAGAAGGTCATGGTGAAAAGCTGCTGAAGTCAGGAGAAGTAGATGATTGGTATTGTTGTAAAGAGGGTGCATTTACATATCTAGTTAATATTGGAGAGAGACTTTGTTAATGTTATGTAAGCCATTTGCTTGAAAGAAAAAATCTGACAAAAGGCGAGCATGATAAGCCTTCTATAGTCCAAAGTGAAAGTCACAAAGAAACTGAAGGTTTGTTGGCATCCCAGAATCCACTGGTAGAGCAAAGCGAGTCAGGGTTTTTGATTAAGACTAATCAATCAAGGTCAGTTTTGTATGGTCAAATCTAAATTTTCTTCGGCCTGGGTTTATGCACCAAATTGAGAGAATTTGATATTGAATTATATTTGGATTAATTTTTGTTTGACTCAGAATCAATTACATGCGAATTTTTATATTCCTAATAAGCACCTGCTCGAGTTGTTGCTACCAAAGCACTAAGTAAATGATCAATCACTAACAGACTTTAAACAGACTCTAATTAATGTGTTGTTTTGAGCTCCTTAAAACTAGCTCTACTGTTTGGTTGCATTTATATTGGATGTTCAGATTGGCTTCTAATTGGCTGATGTCAGTGAACAGTATTAGAAATAATGGCACTGAAGAGTAACAAATCCCCAGGACCTGATGATTTCCACCCAGGGATATAAAGGAAGTTGGTTAAAAAAATGCAGATGCTTTAATCATAATATTCCAAAGCGCTCTTGATTCAGGAATTATCCCTTTAGATTGGAGAATTGAAAAGGCAACTCCAAAATTTAAGGAAGGTGAGAGAGAAACCAGAAAATTGTTGACATATTTAACATCTATTGTGGGAAAGTTATTGCAACCTATAATTATGGATATAGTGACTGAGCACTTAGATATAAGCTTAACTAGAGAGAGCCAATATAGGTTTGTAAAGTAAAACAGAAAATGCACGACACGCAGCAGGTCAGACAGCATTTGTGGAGAGAGAAACAAAGTTGTGTCAGAAGGATTTGTAAATGAGTCATGCCTGACAACCTAATTTTAGGTTTTGAAGAAGTAACTAAAGTAGAAGACAGGAATATCTATGGATGTAGTTTATATGGACTTCCTGAAGGCTTCCTCCATAAGAGACTGTTGGCTGAAGTTAAAGCTGAAGGAACAGAAGGCAAATTGTTGACTTGCATAGGAGATTGGATAGGCAGTAGAAGAGAGACTAGGGGAAATGGTTATTTACTCAAATTGGAAGGAAGCAAGAATCTCTGTGAAGACCTGAATTATTCACCATATTTATTAATTACTTTGTCAAACTTGGAAATATGGGTCTTTATTGTGTCGTGACACAGGGATGGGTAGTCAGGGCCAGGGAGAGAAATCGTGGGCTCTGGTGCTTCACCTGTTTCTAGCCCCTTATCCCACTCCCCCCAACCCAACCTTTTTAACCCTCCCCTCGCATCCTTTGGCTGCCCAAAATTGGGAATCATAATCATGGTGGGGTTGAACTGTTTTATATAGGTTTACCAAAACTTCTTGGCTACGGTGCACTATGCTTCTATTTATAAAGCCCATCGAAAGCTCAGGTTTCATTATGATATGCTTTACAACCATGGCTTTGCCAGACAATTTCACACAGCTTGGCCGTTCATATTATGCAAACAGCTCCTCTTCTTTGAACCTGGCCCTATGCAATATCCAGGCAACAACATCCAAAATATCTGTACCACAAACAATAATCCTATGTAAAAATGAGAATATCTTGAATTAACAGTGACATATTCTATTGGCACATGACTCCTGGCTTCACTTCCAAGTTTAAGAATGGCAAAAGCTTTCAGTAAATTAGCATCAACCTATTCACCTGCAATCATGTGCTGTTTCTATCCACACACATGGACTTTGTTAACAGAAAAATTACATTTTGCATTGAGTGATAAATATTTTCTCATTTTAAATTGAAACTAACTACACTTACAAATGCCCAGCATGAAGCATGTAATAGAGTGAAGTACTGCAGATGCTGGAAATCTGAAATCTAAACTGAAAATGCTGGAGTTACTCGGCAGGCAGCATCTGTGGAAAGAGAAACAAGTCAATGCTTCAAGTCCATGCCTGCCTAGTTCTGACAAAGGGTCACTGACCTCTATTTCTCTCTGCGCAGATGCCAGCAGATGCGCTGAGCATTTCCAACAATTCCCATTTCTGTTGGTGCAAAATAACCCCTTTTGCCAACCCTTCAAAAAGCACTCAGACTTCTTTTGAGCCTCTCATTTGCCTTCAGCAAGAAACCCAGCTGCAACTACCTGAGAATCTGGCTTGACGCACAACATTGGACATGAATTTTTTAAAAAGTTAAGATATGAAGAAAACATAAACAACTTGCTGAGCAAAAAAAAATCAATGTCAAAGCAATAAACTGATCATTTGTAAAAATGAGAAATTAATAAAAATGACCATTAAAAAGTGCCAAGCAGCAAAGCTAGCTAATGAAACCATTTTTGTCTTTTCACTTAAGCAGAGCTAGAGAGAGAGAGACAGATAAGGCCTAAGTCCTGTTCACCAGGACTGAGCTAAGGAGTTGGGTTTAACTACCACCAACCTTGCATTCACCTCTGGTGGTGGACACAGGAATTTAAATGAAAGTTGGGATTGGAAGCGGGTTGCTTTTCAGCCTGGATTTTCCTCCTCTCCCAGCTGGTATGGAGATCAGTTTTTGGGGAGGGTGTGTGCGTGTCTGTTTGCCTGGCTCACTCCCAGTCTTGAGATCTCTCATACCCACTCCGCCGGGGCCCAGGAGATTTCGAGATCTTTTCGCTAAGGCGGAGTTTGGCTCGGCTATGAAGGTGGCAAGACATGCTTCCTCCTTTTCCCTGCCTAATACTCCCAACAACCCCAAGTCTCACTGCTGCAACTTCCTGCCCACCCCCACATCCTCCTCCCCCCCCCCCCCCCCCCCCCGCCAAAATCCCCATCCCACCCACTCCACCACCTTGACCCCTGCAGTTTTTTAGTGGGTCGACACCTGCACGGAGGACAAGATTGTGGCCAAGGGTGGACTACATTTCCCAGAATGCACCCCGGCTGTCAAAAGAAATGCCGTGCAGACTTGGGCACTTGATCCAATAACTATTTATACTACAGAAATTTGTCCCAGTGCAGAGGCTCAGAGCACTGCCACGCACTTGTATACGAGCACAATAAGGCGTGAGGTGGCCACTTGAAAGAGGGGTGTTGCTTCCAAGCCTAAATCTCCCAAAGGCATAGGCCCAACTGACTAGCACCATGTGCACACCTCTCCTGGGCCATGTTGTAGCCTATTAGGTTTTGTAGCGGATAGGATAAAGATACAAAGTGACATTGAGAGGTTAAGCGTGCAGGCAAAACTGTGGAGATGAATTTTGACACAGGTAAATTTGAGGCCATCCATTTTGGATCAAAAAAGGATAGATTTGAGTATTATTTATAATGTGGCAAGCTAGGAACAGGAAACTTCCAGAGAAACTTAGTGGCTTATGTACTCATCATTAAAATGTACAGATTGTGTACAAGAAATTATTGTCAAGAAAACAAGTGATTGTAATATTTATCATCTGGTAATATCACTGTCATAGGCTGTTGGGCGTTAGGATGAGTGGAGTAAAAGCCAGAGTGACTGCAAGAGTCTAAAACCAACAGTAAGAAGTTCTTTTGATATGTTAATGAACGAAGAGGCACTTCAATCAAAATTTTACATAAAGTTTTACATAAGGAGTAATTTTGAATTTAGTGGTTCTAGTTCAAAGGGGGATATATACATGTTGTAAAATGGTGTCAGTGAATAAGGTAAGGATAGGGTAAGTTTATTTTTTTAAAAGCCTAAATGCTAAAGTAAAGAAGCGTTTAATCAAGTCTGGGAAGAAAGTATTTCTAAAGAGACTGGTTGAGACAATGGGGAGATCAAAGGGAAGGAACATATTTCAGGAAATATTGAAGCCTATGTGAGAGGGTAACTGCTTAGATCTCCCAGAAGACAGCAAAATAGCTGGTCAGAACTCCCAGAAGAAAGTGTGAATAAAGCTAGACTTGGAGAACCAGTTGCTGTCAGCATCAGAGGACACCCCAAAGAAAAAGTTACTGTGAATTACTGGAATTCTATAGACTTTAAAATCTATAAGGATAGTTGCTGAACAGAAAAGGGGAAGGTTCGCTCTGAGGGTAGTTAAGACCTTGTGGAACTATTTTAAAGTGCTGTTTACTGTGTGAAGCCATTCTTGTGTTTAAGTGCAATTGCGCTTTTCTTTTGCTTTGATTTTTTAAAATAAATGCTTACCCTACTATAAAATCATCACAAGTAGTCAAAGCCATCACTTCCTGATTTCAGAACCCCACCTCATATGATACAAATTGCAAAAACTGTTTTGGAAGCTGTTTCAAGTTTCCCTTTGGGGTTTGGGCAGTTAGGCATTTACCATCAGCTGTGCCTTAACATTTTCAAAAGGCCAATAGGATATTAGTCTTTATAACTAGAAGTCTAGAATATAATATAGTCCCTGGAATATTAGAAGGTTGAAATAAAAACAGAAAATGTTGGAAAACTCAGCGGGTCTGGCAGCATCTGTGGACAGTAAAATCTAGACAGTCCCCCATTCATTATTTTGGTCACCTCCTCAAAAAATGTCAATAGTTTATCAACCATGACTCTTTACAAACCCATGCCCACTGTCTCTGATTAGTTGAAAATTTATAAGATATTCAGTCACTCTATCCTTAATTACAATCTTGAATCAATTAAAATGTGCTCTCCCTTTTTGATTTGTTTGTGGAAAAATCCAGGCATTCTTCATGTGCTATACATTGTACTGGTGATTTTGAGAGGGGGCACTGTACTAGTTTGCTGCCACTGCTGTTTCATTTACAATCAAAGCTTAGTGCTGTTTTCCATTGGACACAACTGACGTTGCAATATAAAAATCATGAAGATAATGTTGCAGCAGTTATCAAAAAGTCATACTGTAATGCAGTTTAAACATGTTTCTGTCTATCACATTGTACTTTTCTTATTGAAATAATCCAGCATCATATACTTTTATTTCTCCTTCTAAAAGCAATATCACTTACTGGGTATGGTTTTATTGGTGCTGGCTAATCTCTGGTACCATGTCCTCCTGACCAGGAATCTTGATAAGCTATTCAGTGTGGGACTGGAACAGCTGATCCCCTGTTCTTCTGTATGTGCACTGCCATCAGGTGTTGCTGAATAACAAAAATAGGCCATTTCATGCCTTCTCCCTTAAATTAGGAACTCCAAAATAAATTGTAGCAACTCTACTCCCACCGTGGTTGAGGTCAGTTAATTCAGTAAATATTGAAGGTTAAGCATGGGATTTCTGTCATCTGTATGGCTCAGCCATTTATTGGATAAGCTACTGAGTCATCTGAGTGGCTGCTACTTATGCTATATAATCCAGAAAGCGGCTAATCATCTTGTCGTAATTATGTGGTTTCCCATCCATAAAGGTTTCCCCCCTCATACCCCTGCCTCAGAAAATTGCCAACTTGGTAGATATTTATTTAGTAATTGTGTGGTATGTATACAGTATGCTTTATATTAAAGACACTTATGAGACCTTAAAGAGAGGCTGGAATTTCTTCATCCAAAATTATTACTGCAGGTATCTTAACTTATGGTAACAGATGAGCAAGAAGATCAAGTTCCTATTTCAGTAAGTCACGTGCCAACAAAATTATTTAGTTTGCAGTGAGATGCCACCTTACCTCAGAGATCATACTCTCCCTTCAGTGAGAAGGTACTAAGTTCAAACCTCACTTTAGTGACTTCAAGTAATAGAGGCGTTAAGTAACTAGTGGCAAAGTATTTTTTTTATGGTTTAAAGGATCCAATTGGAGAATTGTAACTGACTTCTTTGTGCCATCAAGTCAAAAGTGTGACACAATACAAGTAAAACTTTCAAAACATTAACAGGTTTACAGTGATGTTGCTTAAGCCAGAACCTATTATAAAGGACAGGAGCATTATGCTGTAAAATGTGTAGCATGTTCTGCCACACAAGGTCGAAGTGTGTGTTACTAGTGTATTCCTTTAAGGCTATGTTGAACCCAGAATTCCATGCTTGACTGCCTCCGATTGGGTTTCTGCCCCATCACAGTGCCAAAATGTCTCTTCAAGTAGCAAATAACATTCTCTGTGACTGTTGTGGTAAACAGTTCCTCCTAGACCTATTGTCCCTCCTAGACTTTATAACCTAAGGAGGAACATACTTGCCCTAAAAGGAATGCAACTAAGGTTCACTAGACAGGTCAATCCCTTCATCCCAGGAACCAATGAGGAGAGATTGAATAGATTAGCCTTATATATTCCCTGAGGAGAATGAGAGGTGATCTGATTGAAATATGAAATTCTTAAGGGCTAGACAGGGTAGACACTGCTGAGTCTAGAACTAAGGTTCATGATCTCAGAATAGGGGACGGCCATTTAGGTCTGAAATGAGAAATTTTTTCTTTCAAAGTGTTGTGAACCTTTGAATTAGCTACCCCAGAGAGCTGTGGAAGCTTAGTTGTTGAGTTTATTCAAGACAGAGGCCGATAGATTTTTGGGTATTAAAGGATATAGGGAAGGTGGAGTTGAGGTAAGAGATCACATTTGATCTTGTTGAATGGTGGAACAGGGCCAAATAGCCTTCTGCTCCTATTTCATCTTTTTCTATGTTCTCTGTGTAGGCACATATTAAGAGTATTTACTGTTGGTTAGGAAATTTCCCCATAGATTCACAAGCACCTGATAATCTGTGTCTTTCCCAAATTGGAAAAAAATCAGCAAAGCATTGTTTTTCTGTTTTTAACACAGTATTTTTGCATTTCTGACAAAATATGATGCATGGCTTCAAAGCTTTTCATTTATTATAATATGCCTGTTGACTTCCTGTGGTTGTGCTTATTGGCTGATGATCTTCAGGTATTTTCAAGGTCATAGTTTTGAATCAAGTACGCAAAATGTTAAGCTGAGAGCATGTGAACCAGATCTGTGAAATTTAACTGCAACCATTTCAGGCCACTACTGTATACTTTCTTTGGGAAAGTGGCCCAAATGGCCCGGGCGTCAATGAACAGCTAATTAATACTGTTTTAAGTTCTCCATGTTGGCAGTTGCTTGCTTGCTTTTTCCTTGTTATCTGAATAATCTCCATGAAGCTGTCTCAAGGTCAGGAAAAAAGGGTTTATTTCTTGTTTTTTGTGTATATCCTTTTGATTTAATTTTCATTTGTGATTTACTGGTGTTTTATACAAAGTGTGACACCTGGTGTGTGATGTACATTGTCAAAACTTTTGTGTGATTGATATATTTTAGTAACCTTAAAAGCTACATGAACGATGAGACATTTTGAACAACAGATTTTCATGTGATGGGGGAACCATGACCAAACACAGGACATCTTTTTCTGTTTAAAGTGCAATAAAATAATCTAAAGAGAATTTCAGCAGAATGAGTGGAAGCCACACCCAAATCTACAAGCATAATATTTACCACCTTGCAACATTAAAGAGCTGCAGGCTAAGACATGGTAGAAAAAAAAACCTTTTTGTAATGCTCTTTATGCAATTTTATTGCAAGTATATAAAGGATAAAAAAATCTTTCACTGGCACAGCCTTTGCCGATTTAAAGTGCATCATACTGTTGCCTAGGTGATGAGGATTGATTGCATATGCATGCTGCCTTCCCTCCTATTCTTTTTCCTTCTCCCCTGCCTCTCTACTCTCCCTGTACTCCACAACCAAAGTTTAAGTCATTGGGAGCAATTAACAGCAGAGTTGTGGCAAGATACGAACACAGGAATTGCTATATTTAAAAAAAAAGCCCACCTCTTTCTCCTTCTATCATTCTGGTAGTTGCATGATATAATGAAAATACAATTGTTGCTAATTTTAGAAATCAATTTGTTTAGAGCAGACCCATTCATGACTTGAAAGAAACATCAGTGTTTTGGGAACCAGAGATTCAAGCTCAGCTGTCCACCTCCCTACCCCACTCCCCCAAGCATGCTACATTTTACACAGGATATACGGCATACCACAAGTCATACGTCAAAATACACGCATTTGGCATCATAAAATGTTAATTTCTGAAAGAAAGCTACCTGATTTGCATTTGAATTAATTAATACTAGTTTCTTCCATCATATTCCTATGGCACTTGTTCCACATCTTGACCATTTTCTCGCCTGAAATATTGTTTCCGCAGTTCAGTTTTGAATTTTACCCCTCTTTAAATGAGGACAGCATTCTCAGGCTGTATTCTGATGGGCAAGGTGAAATAGCTTGTTGTGATTTAGTTGTTATCTAATGCTAGAATCTTAAAACAACAATCATCCCCTCAGTATTATTTTCTCCAGTGAGAACATGCCTATTTTACATAATTTCTCATAACCAATCCAAACTAATTCCCATCATTTTGAAATGCTTCTGTGATAACAATATACATTATCATTTTTTTTTTCTTCTTTGTGGTATTTGACAAACTTGAGCAAAATGCTTTGTGATGACAAAAAAAAGGTGGGGAAGTTTGGCTGTATGCCAAATCCTTGTCGTCATAAGGTAATGTTGAGTCTGTAGGAAAAAGATGCACTCACAGTCAAGATAAAGCCTTAGTTCAAACTGTAAATAATGTAGTTGAAAATTACTCGTTCTCACAGGAAAAGTGCTTCAATTATATTAGCTTTTTATGATTTCTGTACACACATGAAGATAAAATAAGTGTTTGTGTAATATATTGAACATTTTGAAGAATTATTCCAGCAATGGTTGGAATAATCATTCCTAGGTTAAACGTAAAATACTTTAAGTGCTTTTAAAACTGTAAATGGTTTAATTGACTTAAGTGTACCTTTCACTTGATATTGAAATAATCAAACTGGTGCACATTTACCCAACTATTCTCAAAATACATTAACCATTGTGTCAACAATTCTGACCGTTTCCAGCTGTGGGAGCACTCTCGCCTCCTGAATCAAAGGTTGGGGAGTTCAAGCCCCACACCAGAAACTTGGAACAAGAGATCGAGGTTGGAATTCCAGTGCAGCACTGAGTATTGGAATGTGTCTTTTGGATAAGAAATTAAACTGAGCCCCTGTTTGCCCCTTGGGTGGACGTAAAAGATTCCATAGCGGTATTGAAAAGTAGACAGCTCTCCCAAGTGTCCTGGCCAATGTCTATCTCTCAATCAACATTACTGTTTAAAAAAAAAAATGAATTATTTGGTCATTAATGCATTGTTTTTTTGGAGCTTTGCTATTTGGGACCTTAACTTACATATATTGGCTGTTAGATTGCCTACATTACAACAGTGACTATATTTCAAAAGCATTGTAAAGTGCTTTGGTACACCCTGAGGTCATGAAAGACTATTTATGTAGCAAGACTTCCCTTTTTTGATTAATTTTGTTGTGAGGGTTTGAAAAGAAAGAGCTTGTGGTTATCATGGGCACTATCTAATTACAAGATGTTCCTAAGTGTCTTACAGCCAATGAAGTACTTTTTGAAGTATAGTCACTATCATAATGTAGGAAACATGGCAGTCAATTTGCATACAGCAAAGTCCCGTAAACAGCAATGAGATAATCACCAGATCGTATGTTTTTGGATGTTGGTTGAGGAATAAATGTTGACCATGATTCAGGGAGAGCTGCCCTGCCAGCCCTCAAAAATAGTGCCAAGGGATCTATAATGTCCACCTGAGGGGGCAGATGGAACAACAGTTTAACATCCGATCCAAAGAGATTTTTTTGCTTTCATTTATGGGGTGTGGACATCACTGGCTAGACCAGTGCTTATTGCCCATCCATAATTGCCAATAAAAATACTTTCTACAGGATAGAAAGAACACCCTACTTACTACATTGAAGTCTCAGCTTAAATTATGTATTCAAGTCTTTGCAGAGGACCTTGAACTTCTGACTGAGGAATGGAAAGTGCTCAAGTCATTGCTGAACCATAAAATAACAGCACTGACTGTTCTATATTCCATCACAGAATAATTTAATACCGATTACTATTATATAATCCACATGAAACTTGACATTATACTGCCTCTTATAAAAATATTTTAGAATTTCTCATCCTTTAAGATGATAAATTTAAAGCCAAATCATTTTTTGCCAAGTTTTTTTCCCTTCTAATCTCCACTGATAACATTGACGATCGTTGGATCATGATTTTAAAATTATGGGGCATAGTTTGAAAATCACCACCAGCTGTCATTTACCTTATCATTCTTGGTATCTGAGCCTAGACATTGAACATTGGCAGGTGATTTGATTATGAGTTGAGTCCACTTTTGTTCTCATTTGATCTCTTTACACACATGACTACACACTTAACAGCACAACTAGGGGGTGAAACCCATGCTAAATTTTTTCTCCCCTAGCTGAGTGTACTGAGACAAATTGTAGTGCCCCAGTTGCTGCCTTGGTTGAGATCAGCTTGCTTGATACAGAACAAGAAATTAATCTAGGGTGTCTAGAATTTAGCACTGTACAGGATCTGCCTTTAAGCATTAGGCAATTTTGTACTGGTAACTAACATCAACTTGCTGACTGCCAAATAATCATTACAGTACCTCATTCCACTAATTGGGCTCCTGCGCCTAAATTTTCTTATTTATTGTTTAGTCAGTAAGATTAATTTCCTACTGTTTGGAATTAACTGCAGTGACTCCAACAATTTTGAAGCTAAATTAGCTAAACTGTCGCTGGGTCAAAACCCTAGAACTCCCTTCCAACAGCACTGTGGGTGTTCCTACAACAGATAGAGTACAGCGTTTCAAGAAGGCAGCTCACCACCACCTTCTCAAGGGTAGTTGGGGATGGGCAGTAAATGCTGGCCCAGCCAGTGATGCCCGCATCTCATAAATGAATAATAAAAAAAAAGCTCCTGTTTTGTTTTGGCAAATTTCGAATAAGGGTGAGCTGCATTAATGCAATCTTGGTGCCACGCTCTAAATCTGATTTTCTCGTCAGTGTTGGTATCTGGCATCCTTAGTTTTTTTTAGTTATTCTGTCAGAATCCGATTTTAGATTTACAGGATGCCATAAAATGTATACTTTACAGCATGTTTCTCTTGGTATAAAGATGAAAACCCATGTTGTAAAGGCAGGCTTTTGGGGTGGGGGGGGCGGAGGTGACAGCGAGGTTTAAATCATCAAAGGGTTAGGTGTAAAGCAGGCATTTTTGAAGTGGAGTTGGGTGAGTTAAGATGAGATACAGTTGGATGCAGCATGAATAGGAATATGCAATAGGAGATTAAAGATGAGTGAATTTTAGCTATTGAGTTTCAAAGAGAGAAACAGGAAGTTTTACAACTGGCAAAGATCATAATTAAGTAAAGCAAAGTTATTAAGTTCATTTTTCCTGAAAATAGTGGCCATAAAGATAACATGAAAGATTTAGAATGCAAAAGTTAATTTACAAAAGAAAATTTAAAAACAATGATTTTGAAGATAAAAGGGGAAAAATATATTTAAGGAAAGATTGAAAGCTGTATGAGGTGTGTGGCCATGTGATCTTGAAGAGTGTGCGGTGCGAGCACAGTCCTGCGAAGGAAGCAGCTTCTAGCCACCCCAGAAAAATGTCGTTCCAGAAAACAAGGTTTTGCTACAAGCCTTGGATTTCCATTGTCAAGTAAGAGGGAGAGAAACTTGTGAATTACCCCTCTTATAGCAGCATTGAGTGTCTTGTGGTAATATTACTGGATGTTTTATAGATTAAAAATCTATAGGGACTACTGCCTAGAAAAGGGTGTTTATTTGTGAGTCTAGCTAAGTAGAAATCTTTTGGGAAATGTTATGAGACTAAATTTAATTGTGTAGCTATAATCTTGTGTGTTTAAGTTTTCCTTTCTTAATAAATGTTTTAATTTAATATTTAAAATCTCCAAAAGTGGTCACTGAATCTTTATTTCTGACTTCATTACACATACCTTCTTGTAATAAAAGTACAAATTGCAAATCATTGTGATGGCTTGACCAAGTTTCCCTTTGGGATTTGGTCACTCCGGCAAATACCACCTGCCATATTGTAATGCCATATTAGTTGCTTATGTTAATTTCTCTACTTGGAAAACAGAGTACTTATCATTTACTCCAAAATGATATTTGGTTGTAATATAGTTCATTTTATTTTGTGATTAAAAAGATACTGTAATACTGATTTTCCAACTTTATTAATGTTAAAAAAAATTCCAAATCTCCTTTCAAATATTGGCATTTTCTGGGGGTTGCAGATCTTCTGAAATACCAGATCGGGACCACTTTGACCACAAAGTAAAATGTTGCTACTATTGTGAAAAAGCTTTTTTTTTGCATGGCAACAAAACCGGTACTATTAATCGATTTAATACAGAAATAAGAATATATAATCCTCGAGACATGGAATTCATGTTGCCCATATCTCCAACCCTAAACTCCATGGGATCCCTTGGTGGGCATCTGAAAATGCCTGGAACCCATTTAAGTTAATGAATTTCTGCATTTTGTAAAATTTGGAATAAGGACTTTTTAAAAACTATTGTATACAGTACAACTCTGAGTGGAGAGTATTGACATCTAGCAACCTTTTATATTTACAGTTATTCTTTGGATTCTACAAAATATTTTTTATATGGATCTCTTTTATATAATGATCTGAAATCCATATCTGGTGCAATATTAGTTGTTTCGGATACCAAAATAGGAAGTATGATTAGTTTTTTTTAAGAACTAGACTTCATGCTATGAAAGGACACAGAGCATTTTGGGTCTGCAGGCTCAAAGGACATTAAAGGTGGCATCTCAGATTGATAAGTCCTTTAAAGAATGGAATTCCAGTTTTAATTGCAATAAGTATAAAACATAAAAACAAAGAGCATTTTACAAGCCTATATAGAGCTTTAAGACTTCAGTTAGGGTAAAGTATTAGCTTCCACATTATAAGGTCTCAATGTCCTTCCAATAATGTACTTCTGCCTCAACAACAGCAGCACCTTGTAAAGTAATAAAACAATATAAGGTGCTCCACATGGGCACTTTGAAGCAAGATTGGATACTGAGCCACATAAGGTGACATTAGGGCAGATGGGCAAAAGCTTAGTCAAAGGAGGTGGTTTTATGGAACATTTAAAAGGAATAAAGAGAGGTGGAGAGGTTTGAGGAGAAAATCCCAGAACTTTAAGGCTTAAGCAGCTGAAGGCACAGCCACCAAAGGCCGGCCAACTAAAATCAGAGTTACTCAAGAAGTCCAAATTGAATGAGCACAGGTAGCACGGAGATTTATGGAGCTTGGGGAGAGAAAAAGGCCATGGATGGAGTTGAAAACCAGGATGAGAATTTTAACAGCAAGGCACTACTTGACTGGGAGCCAATATAGGTCAGTGAGCACAGTGGTGGTGGGTGAACCGGACTTGGTGTGAGTAAAGACACGGACAGCATAGTTTTGTCTCAGTTTTACACAGGGTAGAATGTGGGAGGCTGGCTTAGGGTTACGTTGACATAGTCAAGTGTCGAGGTAACAAAAGCATGCATAAGGGTTTCAGAAGTGGTGGAGTCGGGCAGTGTTTTGGAGGTGGAGATAGGCTGTCTTAGTGATGGGAGGGATATGTTTTCGGAAGCTCATCTACAAGTTAGATATGGCGGCAAGGCTATGAACAGTGTGGTTCAGCCTTAGACTAATGTCAAGGCGAGTGATGGAGTCACTAAGCAACAGAGTTTGTTGTGGGCACTGAAGACAATAGCTTTAGTCTTGCCAATGTTTAGTTGAAGGAAATTTCTGCTCATTACACTAGTACTGGATGTCAGACAAGCCGTCTGATAATTTAGCGACAGCAAAGGAATTGAGAATGATTGTGATGAGGTAGAGCTGAGTGTACATGTGAAAACTAATGATTTTTGGCTGATGTCACTGACTGGCAGTGTGTAGCTAAGAAATAGGAGGGGGCCAAGGATAGATCCTTGTAGGACACCACAGGTAATGGTGTGGGAGTGGTTAGAGAAGCCATTGCAAGTAATATTCCAGCTAAAGTTAGATAAATGAGAACAAAACCATGCAAGTGCAGTCCAACTGGATAACAGTGGAAAGTTTTGGAGGAGGGCACTGCTTGATTTGGTATATAAAGAAAGTGTTGACAAATTAGGACTTTTTCATTAGAACAAAGGGAAATATGATATAATTGTTCAGAATTATGAGATGAGACAGAATAGATAGAAGCAGAATTACCTGGAAAAACTCAGCAGGTCTGGCAGCATCGGTGGAGAAGAAAAGAGTTGACGTTTCGAGTCCTCATGAACCTTCAACAGAACTAGGTGAATCCAAGGAAGGGGTGAAATATAAGCTGATTTAAGGTGGTGGTGGTGGTGGGGGGTGGGGGGGGGGGAGGCGGGGGGTGTGGAGTGGAGAAGTGGAGGGGGTGTGGAGTGGAGAAGTGGAGGGGGGGTAGAGTGGAGAAGTTGAGGGGGGGGTGTTAGGATAGGAGCAGATCATCAAAAGATGACAGGCAAAAGAACACAGAGGTGTTGAAGTTGGTGATATTATCTAAATGAATGTGCTAATTAAGAATGGATGGTAGGGCCTTCAAAGTATAGCTCTAGTGGGGGTGGGGGAGCATAAAAGATTTAAAAATAATGGAAATAGGTGGGAAAAGAAAAATCTATAAAAATTATTGGAAAAGAAAAAAAAACAAAAGGAAGGGGAAAGAAACAGAAAGGGGGTGGGGATGGAGGAGGGAGCTCAAGACCTAAAGTTGTTGAATTCAGTATTCAGTCCAGAAGGCTGTAAAGTGCCTAGTCGGAAGATGAGGTGCTGTTCCTCCAGTTTGCGTTGGGCTTCACTGGAACAATGCAGCAGGCCAAAGACAGACATGTGGGCAAGAGAGCAGGGTGGAGTGTTAAAATGGCAAGCGACCGGGAGGTTTGGGTCATTCTTGCGGACAGACCACAGGTGTTCTGCAAAGCGGTCGCCCGGTTTACGTTTGGTCTCTCCAATGTAGAGGAGACCGCATTGGGAACAACGAATACAGTAGACTAAGTTGGGGGAAATGCAAGTGAAATGCTGCTTCACTTGAAAGGAGTGTTTGGGCCCTTGGACGGTGAGGAGAGAGGAAGTGAAGGGGCAAGTGTTACATCTTTTGCGTGGGCATGGGGTGGTGCCATAGGTGGGGGTTGAGGAGTAGGGGGTGATGGAGGAGTGGACCAGGGTGTCCCGGAGGGAACGATCCCTATGGAATGCCGACAGGGTGGGTGAAGGGAAGATGTGTTTGGTGGTGGCATCATGCTGGAGTTGGCGGAAATGGCGGAGGATGATCCTTTGAATGCGGAGGCTGGTGGGGTGATAAATGAGGACAAGGGGGACCCTATCATGTTTCTGGGAGGGAGGAGAAGGTGTGAGGGCGGATGCGCGGGAGTAGGGATCGTAGGGAGTAGGGATTCCAAAGGGATCGTTCCCTCCGGGACACCCTGGTCCACTCCTCCATCACCCCCTACTCCTCAACCCCCACCTATGGCACCACCCCATGCCCACGCAAAAAATGTAACACCTGCCCCTTCACTTCCTCTCTCCTCACCGTCCAAGGGCCCAAACACTCCTTTCAAGTGAAGCAGCATTTCACTTGCATTTCCCCCAACTTAGTCTACTGTATTCGTTGTTCCCAATGCGGTCTCCTCTACATTGGAGAGACCAAACGTAAACTGGGCGACCGCTTTGTAGAACACATGCGGTCTGTCCGCAAGAATGACCCAAACCTCCCTGTCGCTTGCCATTTTAACACTCCACCCTGCTCTCTTGCCCACATGTCTGTCCTTGGCTTGCTGCATTGTTCCAATGAAGCCCAACGCAAACTGGAGGAACAGCACCTCATCTTCCGACTAGGCACTTTACAGCCTTCCGGACTGAATATTGAATTCAACAACTTTAGGTCTTGAGCTCCCTCCTCCATCCCCATCCCTTTTCTGTTTCTTTCCCCTTCCTTTTGTTTTTTTTCCTTTTCCAATAATTTATATAGATTTTTCTTTTCCCACCTATTTCCATTATTTTTAAATCTTTTATGCTCCCCCACCCCCACTAGAGCTATACCTTGAGTGCCCTACCATCCATTCTTAATTAGCACATTCATTTAGATAATATCACCAACTTCAACACCTATGTGTTCTTTTGTTCTTTTGTCTGTGACATCTTTTGATGATCTACTCCTATCCTAACAACCCCCCCTTCCACTTCTCTCTCCCACCCCCTCCACCTTAAACCAACTTATATTTCCCTCTCCTTGTAAAGAAAGATCAGTTCTGTTGAAGGGTCATGAGGACTTGAAACGTCAACTCTTTTCTTCTCCACCGATGCTGCCAGACCTGCTGAGTTTTTCCAGGTATTTTTGTTTTTGTTTTTGTTTTGGATTTCCAGCATCCACAGTTTTTTGTTTTTATATAGATAGAAGCAGAATGTTTTCAGAACTTGGAAGTATAGAAAAAGGGGTCTTGGATGCAAGATAAGGGAATTAGAAGAGAAAACAAGAGTAAATTCTCCAAACATACAGTTGAGATGGTGTGGAATGCAAATGCAGGGTAATAGGTGAAGAAGAAGCTATGAAAAGAAAGACCATAAGACGTAGGAGCAGAAGTAAGCCATTCGGGACCCATCATGCCTGCTCCGCCATTCTATGAGATCATGACTAATAATCTTCAACTCTATGTTCCTGCCTTTCCCCCATAATCTTTGATTCCCTTACTGATTAAAAAATCTGTCTATCTCAGCCTTAAATATACTTAACAACCCAGCCTCTACAGCCCTCTGCGGTAAAGAATTCCACAGATTCACTGTCCTCTGAGAGAAGAAATTCCGCCTCATCTCTGTCTTAAATGGGTGACCCCTTATTCTGAGATTATGCCCTCTGGTCCTAGACCCTCCCACAAGGGAAAGCAATCTCTCAGCATCTACCCTGTCAAGCACACTAAGAATCTTAAATGTTTCTAAATGGTCTCCTCTCATTCTTCTAAACTCCACTGAGTTCAGGCCCAACCTACTCAACCTCTCCTCCATAAGAAAACCCCTCCAGACCTGGGACCAACCTAATGAACCTTCTCTGGACTGCATCCAATGCCAGTACATCTTTCCTTAGATAAGGGGACCAAAACTGTTCACCGTAATCTAGGTGTGGTCTAACTAGTGCCTTGTATAGTCTTAGTAAGACTTCCCTATTTTTATATTCCATTCCCTTTAAAATAAAGGCCAACATTCCATTTACCTTCCCTATTAGCTGTTGAACATGTATGCTAGTTTTTTGTGATTCATGCATAAGGACCCCAAATCCCTCTGTGCTTTCTGCAGTCTTTCTCCATTTAAATAATATTCAGCTCCTCTATTCTTCCTGCCAAAGTGCATAACCTCACATTTTCCCATATTATATTCCATCTGCCAAGCTTTTGCCCACTCACTTAACCTGTCTATATCCCTCTGTAGACTCTGTGTTATCCTCACCACTTGCCTTCCCACCTATTTTTGTGTCATTCACAAACTTGGCGATAGTACATTCATTCCTTTTATCCAAGCCATTAATATATTAATATCCAGGACAAAGCCGCCTACTCGATTAGCACCACATCCACAAACATTCACCCCCTCCACCACCGATGCACAGTAGCAGCAGTGTGTACCATCTACAAGATGCACTGCAGAAATTCACCAAGGCTCCTTCGACGGCAACTTCCAAACCCACGACCACCACCATCTGGAAGGACAAGGGCAACAGATAGATGGGAACACCACCACCTGGAAGTTCCCCTCCAAGTCACTCACCATCCTGATTTGGAAATATATTGCCATTCCTTCACTCTTGCTGGGTCAAAATCCTAGAACTCCCTTTCTAACAGCACAGTGGGTGTACCTACACCATATAGTTACAATGGTTCAAGAAGGCAGCTCATCACCACCTTCTCAAGGGCAATTAGGGATGGGCAATAAATGCTGGCCCAGCCAGTGAAGCCCACATCCCGTGAATGAATAAAAATAAAAGCTTCCTTGGTTAACCATGGTTGGTTTATCCCCTTCCTAGAATTCTTCATCCTCACTGGGATATATCTTTGCTGTGAGTCATAAACTATTTTCTTAAGTGTTTGCCATTGTTCATCAACTGTCTTTTTTTGCTAAAATCCTTTCTCAGTCAACTCCAGCCAACTTTGCCCCCAATCCTTTGTGATTAGCCTTATTTAAGTTCAGCACAGTTGTTTCTAACCCAAGTTTCTCCCTCTCAAACTGAATGCTAAATTCTACCATGTTATGGTCACTGTTTTCTAGGGGATCTTCTACTCTGAGATCATTTATTAAACCTGTTTTATTACACATTACCAGATCCAAAATAGCCTGATCCCTGGTTGGATCCACAACGTATAGTTCGAGGAAACTGAGCCGAATACACTCAGTGAATTCTTGCTCATGGCTATCTTTGCCAATTTGATTTTTCCCAATGTACATGAAGATTAAAGTCACCCATGATTAATGTATTGCCTTTTTTACATGCCTTCATTATGTCCTGATTTACTCTAGGTCCTACAGCATAGCTGCTATTAGGGGGCTTATGGACTACTCCCACCAGTGTTGTCTTCCCCTTGTTATTTCTTAACTCCACCCGTATGGATTCTACATCTTGTGATCCAAGATCATTTCTTGCTTTTATACTTATTTCATCTCGTACTAACAAGGCTACCTCACCACCCTTTCCTTTCTGCCTGTCCTTTTGAAAAGTCTCATACCGCTGAATATTTAATTCCTAGCTTTGATCTCCTTGTAACCATGTCTCTGTAATGGTTATAAGATCATACCTATTAACCTCTATTTGCACCATTAATTTATTAATTTTGTTCTGAATACTACGTGCATTTAATCAAAGAACCATTAATTTTGCTTTTTTATCATTTTTTCCTCCTTTGACTCTATTTGCTGCTTTTTTATAATGTTTGGATACTCTTTCCTTTCCTGTCACACTCTGGGCATCATTTCCTAAACGGCTGCCCTGCAATGCTGCCATATCCTTTTACTTTGTAAGCCTACATATCCCCTCTCCAGACACACCCACACACACCCACACAAACACACACACACACACACACACACACACACACACCCACACACACACACCCACACACACACACACACAACCCCCCCCCCCCCCAAAAAATTTAGTTTAAAGCCCTCTCTACAGCTCTAGTTATTCGATTCACCAGGACACTGGTCCCAGCATGGTTCAAATGAAGCCTGTCCCATCGGAACAGCTCCCTTCTACCCCAGAACTGGTGCCTCTGCCCCATGAACTGAAACCCATTCCTCCCACACCAATCTTTGAGCCACACATTTAACTCCATGACTTTATTTAACCTTTGTCAGTTTACCTCTGACTCAGGTAGTAATCCTGAGATTATTGCCTTGGAGGTTCTGCTTTTTAATTTAGCTCTTAGCTGTTCAAATTCTTTCAGCAGAACCTCCCTTCTAGTCCTATCAATGTCGTAGGTACCAACGTGAACAACAACAACTAGATCCCTCCCTTCCCACTGCAAGTTTCTCTCCCGCCCTGAGGAGATGTCCTTAACCTTGGCACTGGGCAGGCAACACAGCCTTCGGGACTCACGCTCCTGGCTGCAGAGAACAGGATCTATCCCTCTGATTATATTGTCCCCTAGTACTACCGCGTTCCTATTTCTTTTCCTTACTTGAATGGCTCCCTGTACTAAGGCTTGCATCTTTTTAACTGCCTTTTTATGCCAGCAGGTTGTCCCAAATTGCTTTACAGCCAAAGTACTTTTGAAATGTAGTCACTATTGTAATGTAGGAAACGCAGCAGCCAATTTGCAAACAGCACTGTGAACATGACCAGATAATATTTTTTTGGGATGTAGATTGAGGGTTGAATATTGGCCAGTACAGTGAGGATAACTGTCACTCTTCAGCCTAGTGCCACTGGTTCTTTTCCATTTACCTGAGAGAGCAGATTGGGCCTCCATTTAAAGTTTCATCTGAAAGATGGCACCTCTGACAGTGCAGCATGCCCTTAGTACGGTACTGTTACGCCAGCCTTGATTTTTCTACTCGGGTGTAATTGCCAGCATTCAAGATTAAGTTGCTTAGGTGAATCAAGGAGAAAGGGATATGGAATATCCAGAAAGATGCAGTTAGCCTGTAGACATAACAAATTTAGGAGTATATGTTATTTGTACTATGTTGCTCACATGGAGTGTAAATTCCAACAGGCTGGTTAGGCTGAATGTCATTACCTCTCCAGTTCCCCCTCCAAACCCCATTACAGTACCTCATATAGGATGCTCCTACCATGCAATTCTTCTTACAGCACCCTCATGGCAATTTCCATCCTCATCCTCCTTTCATTCCTCATCACTTCCCCAAGCCCCCAGCCACATTGGCTGTCTTCCTCCTGCCCCAATGTCTGACAGATCTATTCCACAATCCCCACTCTTTCCACTGATCCAAAATCCTCCTCAACAACAACAGCTTCCAATTATACAGCAACTTTAACATCCCAGGTCACTTTGCAGGAGCATTATCAAACACAATACAGCACTGAGCCACATAATGATATGTGTGCAAAATCAGTCATAGAGGTATGTTTTAAGGAGCATCTTAACCAGGAAAGGCAGACAGAGACGCTCAGGTTTAGAATGGGAATTCCTGCAATTAGGACCTCAGCAACTGAAGATTGTGATGAAAATCGGGGACATGCAAAAGGCTAGAATTGGTGGAGCTTTGATAGCCTGGAGGGTAGTAAAGCTGGAGGAGGTTGTAGAGTTAAGGAGGGTTGAGGCCATGTAGGGATTTGAAAGCAAGGATTAAAATTTGAAAATTGAGGCATTATCAAACTGGGAGCCAAGATAGGCCAGTGAGTGCACAGGTGGTGAGTGGATAGGACTTGGTGAGTTAGAATATAAGCAGCAGAGTTTTGGATGACCAAGTCTGAGTGCAGAAGATGAGAGTATATTGGAATAGTCAAATGTAGAGGCAGCAAAAGCATGCATGTAGGTTTCACCAGCAGATGAATTAAGGCAAGTTCAGAGTCAGGCAGTGTCAAAGCTGATAGTAAGTAACGTTAATGGTGGCACACATATGTGGTTGGAATGTTGCCTAAGGATCAAATATGCAATGAGATTGTGAACAGTCTGGTTCAGCCACAGACAGTTATCAGAGTGAGAGATGGCTCCATGGCTGGGGAATGTGTTTGCTTAGTTGGAGGGAATTTGTGCTCATCCAGCACTAGATTTTGGACAAGCAGTGTGGTAAATCAGGTAATGGGAGGGATCAGGAGAAGGGGGTACTGAGATAGACCTGGCAGTTGTCAGCGCACATGCGGAACCTTATGTATTTTCAAATGATGTTACTGAGAGGCAGCATGTAGATGTGAGATATGAGGGGTGCAAGGTTAGATTCCTGGGAGACGCCAGAGGAAGCAGTGTAGGAATAGGAGGAGAAGCCATTGCATCAATTGGCAATAGTTGGATAGACGAGAATGGAACCAGTTAAGTATTGCTGGATGAGAGGTGTTAGAGGAGGATGTCATGATTTTTACCCCACTCCTTCCATTTTCCACCTTCGCCTTCCTCAGATTGGTTTCATTATCCCTTGCTTCACTTGAAAAATATAAATTAGTGTTGACTACAATGCAAGAGGTTGACCGGTAAATCAGTAGTGGATATTTACCTTTGAAGTATTTACCTGAATGTTCAGGTTTTAATCCTTTTTTTTATACAATATTGCTCAACTGAAATTACTAAATTATTGAATTTATGAAGATATGTATTATGGTTGGTGGGTGCTCAGTAAAATATGAACTTTTGCCTAAAGTTAATTTGAATTATGGTGTTTAACGATAGTTGAAATGTGCTTCATTTTCTACACTAAATTGTATATTGAGACCTGTCACTAAATTGTTTATTGGATTAACATGCTATGATTCACTACTCTAGTAGACAACAGAAGAGATTTAGTGGACATAGAAACATGAAATTATATTTCTTTGCATTGCTTCAGAAATTGCTGGAAAATAAAATATCCGTGGTGAGATCATGTTATACAATCTCATGAATAATAGTTCACATACATGATGATGATTATTTTGAAGAACAGCATTGAGTATTAAATTTGTAAAGGTTGGTTGTTATGATCCCAATAGGAATTGTTAACATTTAAAGAGAAAATCAAACACCAAGTGATTAACTGAAAGAAATGATGCCACAAAATTTCATGTTTTTAAGCAAAAACAAACTTTTACTTTTTTTGTATACAATAAAGAAAGAATGCACTACTAACTTAACACTATGGTTTATAATTATATCTGCTATGAATCCAGTTTTAATTTTACTTTCCCCCCCGAAGAGTTCCCTTAGGAAATCTTGAAGGTTTGTTCATTTCCTCCTGGGACCAACCCAAAGGTCTACCACAGGTCTCCTGAATTCACTTTGATTTTTCCTCAGTGTTCCAGCTATTCTATGAGATATGAAATTACATGGGGACCCTTTCATTAGCTTTTGGCTAAGCAATGCTCCAACTTTTCTTCAAAACCTCACAACTGCTGCCTTCTCAGCTCTAACTTGGGCTTCACTGCATTCTCCAAGCTAACTGCTTGTTTTCACTGTGATGGTTACTATGGATTTCTTCCTCTAGCTCCAAGCTAGGCAAATCTTCCAGCATGTTTTCCTCTCTCAGACTCTGTCTCCAAACTGAGCATGAGCTTCCACCCACATTCTGCGATGTGAATGATACAGTTAGTATTTTCTCTGCTTAAGGTGCAGGTCTGGCCAACATTTGTCAGTGAGCTGCAACTGTCTGTTCCCAAACTGATCTGTTGGCTACTTGTTTCTGTGACAAAATCCCCATAGATAAATGAAGCAAAAGGAATCACCTTGACTCCCACAGCCCACCTCCATGGTAATGTGGCATTTTTGGGATGTTCCAAACAGAAATGTAAATGAGCTATCTGTTACCTTTAAACCAGACCTTTTACTTCTGGGACCCACATGAATAATTTATATCTCTAGTTGAGTTTACAGCCCTCTCCCAGAATTGCTAGTCCCAACAAGGAACTTCTTTGTTTACCAACTGTTTTTCTTTCATCTGGGAATTATATAAATAATTTAAATCGTTTATTGAAATAATGATACCCTGGCTGTACCAAAAAGTCCAGAGAATGGTCATCCGTTCGTTAAGTTTTCTCACTTCCAGCTGTGACCTTGTAAAATAGACATAGATTATCTTTTAACTGTAATTAACTCAGGCTTGTTTGATTTGCATTCACTTTAGGGTTGTTTACAAGTTCTTAACCAAGTGTATCCATTTAACCATTAATACTTTAATCCCCAGCCTAGTAGTTATATTTCTAAAACTATAACTCATTTCTCTAAATCAGGTGAATTATGGAATCAGATATTCGCTACAATGTAGAAGTGGGATCCCAAACAAAGTGGAAACAGTTATCGTAATGCAACCATTTAATTTAAATTGTTACATGAATGCTTGTGATGATTGAATGCCTGCCACATTGGATTGACTGATATGGTGAACATTCATTTGGACTCCATGGTTTCAGCTTTTGGTATCCTATTAGATTATTCATCTATTCTGATGGTAAATTACCTGTGTGGCGATCCTCATCCATGGTTCTGTTTTTGATCTTATAGTGTCCTGTCATATATAACTTCACGAATAGGGAGAAAGAGAAACTATCTGAATTACTATAGGCGAGTTTCACATTTTGACTGGTTGGTGAGTTCAAAAAAGTAAAATTCTCCTTTCATTGAAAGTCACCTGCAGCTACAAATTGAACAATTTTTGATGAAAACATCATGTCTATGGTTAAACAGCTTTTTGATTTTCCTGTGCCTGGATTTTCACAACTACATTTCTGAATCCATAAGGTGAGTCTTTGTGATTTAGTTATAATAATGGCTGGTTGATATGAATGTGAGTAGTAATTTAGTGTGACGAATATGGTGTTTTCTCATGGCCTAGAGGAAATTGGTACAGTGTTT
This sequence comes from Carcharodon carcharias, assembly GCF_017639515.1. NCBI lineage: Eukaryota > Metazoa > Chordata > Chondrichthyes > Lamniformes > Lamnidae > Carcharodon > Carcharodon carcharias. The sequence continues at coordinate 121,101,922 of NC_054479.1, read as the reverse complement.
ATTTTTTTCTCCCCCTTTCTTTAGGTGTCCCATGACTAGATACCATTTCTTACCAAGAGGCTGAGCTTCTGATCGTAAGGAGGTGCGTGAGAGCAGTCTGGGTTGTTGTCACTGTTTGTAATTGTTTCTAACCTAGCTTAATTTTATTCTATAAGGTATATTCTAAAATATCTTCATAATAATGGGATTCTTCAGGCCTATGTTGTGGAGCCAACCAGGGAGCAGGCTATTCTGGATTTGGTTTTGTGTAATGAGATGGGATTAATTAATGATCTCATAGTAAAGGATCCTCTAGGGAAGAGTGATCATAGCATGCTAGAATTTCAAGTTCAGTTTGAGAGCGAGAAACTTGAGTCTCACACTAGTGTTCTGGAGTTAAACAAAGGTAACTACATAGGTATGAGAGCAGATTTGGCCCTAGTGGACTGGACAGGAAGACTACAAGGTAGGACAATTGATGAACAGTGGCAGATATTTAAGGAGATATTCAATTCCTCCCAAGTTAAATATATCCCAATGAGGAAGAAAGATGGTAAGAGGGGGAAAAAACATCCATGGCTAAGCAAGGAAGTTTAAGATAACATAAAGGCAAAAACTAAGGTATACCAAATTGCAAAGGTCAGTGGCAGGCTGGAAGATTGGGAAACTTTTAAAGATCAACAAAGGGTTACTAAAAAAATAATAAAAAGAGCAAAGGTAAATTATGAAAGAAAACTAGAACAAAATGTAAAAACTTATAGCAAAAGCTTCTACAAGTATATAAAAGGAAAGAGAGTAGCTAAATTGAATGTTGGTCCCTTGGAGGATGAGTCTGGGGAGTTAATAGTGGGAACGTAGAAATGGCAGAGACGCTTAATCAATATTTTGCCTCAGTTTTCACAGTGGAGGACACTAGTATCACCCCAATAGTAACAGGTAGTGCAGAGGGTAAAGAGAAGGAGGAAGTTAGAACAATCACCATCTCTAAAGAAAAATTACTGAGCAATCGATTGGGATTAAAGGCTGACAAATCCTCAGGTCCTGATGGCCTACATCCCAGGGTCTTAAAGGAAGTGGCAGCAGAGATAGTGGAAGCATTGACTATAATATTCCAAAATTCTCTGGATTCTGGAAAGGTTCCAGTGGATTGGAAAAATGCTAATATAACGCCCTTATTCAAAAATGGGGGAGGCAGAAAGTAGGAAACTATAGACCAGTTAGTTTAACGCGTGTTGTTGGGAAATTGTTGGAATCCATTATTAAGAAAGTAGTAATGGGGCATTTGGAAAGTCAAGATGCAATCCATCTGAGTAAGCATGGTTTTATGAAGAGTAAATCGTGTTTGACTAATTTGCTAGAATTCTTTGAAGATGTGACAAGCAAAGTGGATAATGGGGATCCTGTAGATGTAGTATAACTGGACTTCCAGAAGGCCTTTGATAAGGTGCCACTCAAAAGATTAATACACACGGAGTTAGGGGTGATATATTAGCTTGGATAGAGGATTGGCTAATCAACAGAAAGCAGAGAGTCGAGATAAATGGGTCTTTTTCTGGATGGCAAGCTGTAACTAGTGGAGTGCCACAGGGTTCGGTCCTTGGGCCCCAACTATTTACAATCTATATTAATGACTTGGATTCAGGGATAGAAGGTAGTATAGCTAAATTTGCAGATGACACCAAAATAGGTGGGAAAATAAGTTGCAATGAAGAAATGAGAAATTTACAAATGGATATGGACAGGTTAGGTGAATGGGCCAAAATTTGGCAGATGGAGTGGACAAGTGTGAGGTTATCCATTTTGGTCGGAAGAATAAAAAGGTGACTTATTATTTAAATGGAGAGAAGCTTCAGAATACTTCAGTGCAGAGGAATCTGGGTGTCCTGGTGAATGAATCGCTGAAAGCTAGTCTGCAGGTACAGCAGGTAATAAAGGAAGGCAAGTGGAATTTTGGCATTTGTTGCTAAAGGAATAGAGTATAAAAATAGAGAAGTGCAACTGTACAAGGCATTGGTGAGACCGCACCTCGAGTACTATGAACAGTTTTGGTCCCCTTACTTGAGGAAGGATGGAGTTGCATTGGAGGCAGTTCAGAGGAGGTTCACTAGATTGATTTCAGAAATGTGGGGCTTGTCTTATGAGGAGAGATTGAGCAGTTTAAGCCTATACTTGCTAGAGTTTAGAAGGATAAGAGGAGATCTAATTGAGGTATATAAGATGCTAAAGACAAAGTAGACATGGAGCGGATGTTTCCCCTTGTGGTGCATTCTAGAATGAGAGGCCATAGTTTTAGGCTAAGGGGCGTTAGATTTAAATCAGAGATGAGGAGGAATTATTTTTCTCAAAGGGTCGTGAATCTGTGGAATTCACTACCTCAGAGTGCAGTGGATGCCGGGACGCTGAATAAATTTAAGGAGGAGATAGACAGATTTTTAATCAGTAATGGGTTGAAAGGTTATGGGGAGAGGGTGGGAAATTGAAGTTGAGACTGAAATGAGATCAATCCTGATTGTATTGAATGGCAGGGCAGCTCGAGGGGCTGAATTGTCTACTCCTGCTCATGGTTCTTTCTTATGTTCTATAGGATACAATATAAAGTATCAGAACCATATTTTGTCTAGTCTTTACAAAACCTGGTCCTCCATGCAGCGCCCCCCCCCCCCCCCGCCCTCCCCGACCTGCCCAATCTGCTGTGTATCCTCTTTCAAGTTGTTGGTTGAAGAGGTCTTCACCATGGCTATTACCAAATTCCACCATGTGGCTAGCGCATTGACGTTACACTCTATCTATCAGAATGGCTAAAAAGCAGCTAAAATTCACCACTGGAAGGAATGAGTAATAAGCAGTGAATGTGACTCCATTACATAATATTTATATAAAATTATTTAGTACAAAAGATGTTCAGCAAAACCTTTGTGGTAGGAATGGAAGAGAATATGCTAATTCTTGTCAGATGGTCTGTTGCTTCTTCCTCATTTTTTAGTGCTAGTTTGTGTTGTTTCAGGATTTGTAGTCGAACTTTTGAGTAAATTCTACTCAGAACAACATTGTGTATGTGAAAGCAAAATACTGCGGATGCTGAAAATCTGCAATAAAAACAAAAAATGCTGGAAAAACTGTGGAGTGTCTGTGGAGAAAGAAACAGAGTTAACATTTTGAGTCTGTATGACTTCTTCAGAGCGAAAGAGAAGTAAAAATGTGATGGGAATTTATACTGTTTAAGAGGGGGTGGAGCAGTTGGAGCAAGATAGAAGGTTAGGGATAGATGGTAGCTAAGGAGAGATTGACAAAGATGTCATGGACATTAGACAAAGGGAGTGTTAACGGCAATGATAAAGACTAAAGAAGGTGTTGATGGTGGCATAAAGGTAAGAGCAGAATGTATTAATAGCAGAATAAGGGTCAGCGCTCTGTGAAAGTGCAACATAGAAACCAGTGACAGTTGGCCCTGTGGGTTGGGGAAGGGGGTGGGGTGTTGGGGAAAAAGGATTAAATAAATAAAAATAAAAAAATTAAATTTAAAATAAAAAAAAAGATTAGTTTTAAAAAGGGGTGAAGATGGAGGATAGAGTTCATGGTCTGAAGCTGTTGAACTCAATGTTAAGTCCAGAAGGCTGTAAAGTGCCTAATCGGAAGATGAGGTGCTATTCCTCCAGTTTGCATTGGGCTTCACTGGAACATTGCATCAGGGCAAGGATGGACATGTGAGCATGAGAGCAATATGGTTTGTTGAAATGGCAAGCAACAGGAAAGTCTGAGTCATGCTTACAGACTGAGTGAAGGTGTTCCGCAAAATGGTCACCCAGCCTGTATTTAGTCTCCCCAATGTTGAGGAAACCGCTTTGGGAGTAGCAAGTACAGTAGACCAAATTGAAGGAAGTGAATTGCTGCTTCATCTGAAAGGAGTGTTTGGGGCCTTGGATGGTGAGGAGTGAGGAGGTAAAGGGGCAGGTGTTGCACTTCTGCGATTGCATGGGAAGGTGCTGCTGGAACTGGATGAGGTGTTAGGGATGATGGATTAGTGGACCATGGTGTCTCAGAGGGAATGCAGATGGGGGGGGCAGGGTGAGGGGAAGATGTGTTTGGTGGTGGCATCATGCTGGAGTTGGCATAAATGGCAGAGGATGATCCTTTGAAAACGGAGGCTGGTGGAGTGTAAAGTGAGGACAAGGGTGACCCTATCATGGTTCAGGGAGGAAAGGGTGAGGAGGGCAGAGGTGCGGGAAATGAGTCGGACATGGTTGAGGGCCTTGTCAACTACAGTCGGGGGATCCTTTGGTTAAGGAAAAAGGAAGACATGTCAGCAGCGCTGTTTTGGAAGGTGGCATCGTTTGAACAGATGCGACGGATGCGGAGGAACTGAGAGAATGGGATGGTGTCCTTACAGGAAGCAGGGTGTGAGGAGCTGTAGTCGAGGGAGCTGTGGGAGTCGCTGGGCTTGTAATGAATATTGGTAGACAGTCTATCACCAGAACTGGAGACAGAGAGGTCAAGGAAGGGCAGGGAAGTGTTGCAGTATAATTGTCCTGTACTGATCATATAGCATGTTCTTGGTCAGGATACTTGCCCTAGTCACTAACTTAGGATGAGCCCATTCTGAACGCGTGATATTCATTAAGCACCCTGTGAAGTATTGGAACATTTATCCACGAAGCGCTGCCTAAAATGAGATTTCAGGATACTTTGGAGCAGGATGGAAAAATGAAAACACTTTCAGATGATTGTACTAATAACCTTCTCTCATAATATTGCTTCAAAAGGAATGCTTGTGAAATATTCCACATGTATGAACATTTCAAGGAGTTTTTCACAAAATAAATATTTCAGTCTGTAACGTTGCCCCTTGGATTTGATTCTAACAACAGGCTAAACAGTTGGGTATACTGTGGGTTTATAGTCCACTGTTGAACAATGAAGGATCAGATTACTGTATTCCAGACAGAACTGCACAAAAGAACTTTTATTCCCTTAGTGCCACATAAAGCCTTTTTCATTTATGATCATGCATAATAAGAGATCTTATCCTCCAGCATTCAGCATTTTAAATAGAAGCAGTTAAAGTAATTTTAATATGTGCATCAAACCAGAAGGTGGATTGTAGAAAAGATGTTTTACTTATGAGCCATGGTTGAAATTGCAAAAATCACCAGCATTTCAAATGAATATAACAACAGCTTGCATTTACATGGTGCTTTTAACAATAAAATGTACCAAGGTGCTTCACAGAAATGTTATCGAAAAAATTTGATACTGTGCTTGCAAAGGAGATATTAGGACAAGTGGCCAAAAACTTGGTGAAAGAGGTAAGTTTGAAGGTCTGCCTTAAAGAGAGAAATGGAGAGACAGACATGTTTAGAGAGGGAACTCCAGAGTTTAGTGCTTAGGAGCATGAAGACATGGCCTCCAATGGTGGAGTGATGAACATTGGGGATGTGCAAGAAACGAGAATTGGAGGAGGCTGTGGAGAACATAAGAAATAGGAACAGCAGAAGACCATGCTTTCCATCGAACCCGCTGCACCATTCAGTATGATCTTGGGTATCAATTCCATTTTCCTGCCCATTCCCCATATCCTTTGATTCCCTGCGAGACCAAAAACCTGCCCATATCAGCCGTAAAGATATTCAATGGTGCTGTATCCACAATCCACTGAGGTAGAGAATTCCAAAGATTCACAGCCATTTGAAGAAATTTCTCCTCATCTCGGTGCTAAATGATCGGCCCCTTATCCTCAAACTGTGCCCTCTTGTTCTCTCATGGAGAGAAGACACTGGATTGATGTTTTTTGCTCCGTTCTTAATTCTTACAAGTTTTTGATTCGACCAGGAATTGGAGATTTGGATCATAATGTTGTGCATCTTCTCCCTAAATATTGACAAAAAATGAAAACAGTAAAACTTGGCAGGAAAGTGATTAAAGTTTGGGATAATGTGGCCATTCTAGATCTGTAAATTTGCTTTGAAAACACAAATTGGGTTATTTTTATGGAGGATGAAGACCTAAATAAATACACAGATATCATAAATGATTATATCATCTTCTGTGAACAGCTTCATGTCTAAACTAAAACAATTAAATCTATCCAAATGAGAAACCCTGGATTACGAAGGACTTTAAAGTAATAATGAAGGAAAGATGAATTGCATTTAATGTAGGGGACCAAGACAAACTTGACAAACTAAAAACCAAGGTGAGAAAGGAAATTCAGAATGCAAACAATTCATATAGTTAGCTGCATAACTGTTTTCGGACAAATAGTTCCAGAGATGCATGGAAGTATATGCATAAAATGTCAGACTTCTTGGAAAGAGAGAAATTATCCCTTTTTGTCCGCAGATAATCCTCGAGATGTTGCGAATGAATTGAATGGATTTTTTAGCCTGTTTGAAAGTGAAGACTTTGAGGAACGTGTGATTCTGCAGCAGGCTTCACATTGTGAACTAGAAGAATCTTGGGTTACTTATCAACAAATAGGAGGTAGAGAAGCAACTCAAGCAAGTGAATCCATGGAAAACATGTGGCCCAGATCAGAACAGCAGAAAAATTCTTTTGGAATGTGCTCATCTGTCATCTGTTTGGTCTCTCAGAAAACATTCAACACGTGTACTTTTCCTTGCTGCTGGAAATCGGCCATTATCATCCCAATTGTTAAGAAGTCATGACTGCTGAGCTGAATGGTTACCAATCGGTTGCTCTTACGCTGATGGTCAGAAGTGTTCCGAGTGCATTGTGTTAAAACATCTTTCAGATCCTCGCATTGCACATATTCATCAGTTACAGTTTGCTTGTCAATCTCATAAGTCCATGGACGATGTTGTTGTGACCTTGGTCCATCTGATCCAACAGCACACTGGTGGATTAGGCAACTATGTTCGCACTACCTTTGTGGATTTCTCTTTGGCTTTTAATACTATGCAACCACTCAAACTTATTGAAAAATTGTAAAACCTTGATTGTACTCTCAATCCTATTTTCCTACTTTGGATTACTGATTTCCTTCACAACAGGACCCATTTGATGTAGTTTCCAGGATTTACTCGCAGCCCATGTTAATGAATGCTGAATCTCCTCAGGGTTGGGTGCTGTCACCTTTATTTCATTCTCCGTACAAATGATTGTCGATCAGAGTACGGTGACATAATGATCCTGAATTGCACAGATAGTACGGTACTTGTGGGTCTCATCAGGAATAATGAAGTAAACTATTGGAACTTGGTGGAGAAGTTCATAAAATGGTGTAATAGCAATTCGCTTAAACTGAACGAAAACAAGACAGAAGATCTAGTTATAGACCAAAGGAAAAAGCCAGTTAATGATATTGTTCCTCTGAAGATTCATGATGTAGTCATTGAAATAGTTACTAATGACAATTACCTAGGCGTCAAAGTAGATGATAAGTTGAATTGGAGGGAACAGTGTACAGATGTTGGGACCAAGGGACATGCACGATCATAATACCTCGGAAAGCAGACATTTTAAGGGTACAGGGATTATTGAACCAGACAGCAAGGTTATTTGATGAGCAGATCTTTCATGGCAAAATCTGCTCTAGAAGAATTTTGACAGAAGTATAGTGTCATGAACAACGAGAATCGCTCCCTTGTTTCAGCATTACTGCTGGTTGCATTCTGGGAAAAGGCTACAATCCTTCAGATTCCTGAACTCGTTTGTGCCATTCTCTATAAGAACTTTTAACAGGAGTTTGATTTATGGATGAGGATATATGCTTAGGGTGGGACTCGTTATTTCAATGTATTGGAATAGTTCTTAATACATTTTAATTAAAGTTATACCTCTGTGATAGAGTAATTTTCTTTTATTGTTATCATTCATTTTTATGTAATTTTTTAATGGACGAGCAGTGTACCCAAAATGAATTTCCGTATGGACAATAAAGTGATTGAAATTGTAATAGATTCCCCAGCCAGGAGAAACAACATCTCAGCACCGCCCTGTCAAGCCCTTCATGATCTTGAATGTTTCAATGAGATCATCTCTCATTTTTTTAAACTCCTGAGAATATAGACCCAATTTATTCAGCCTCTCATCATAGGACAATCCTCTAATCCCAGAAACCAATCTAGAAAATTTCGACACCTAGATACTTGTCATTAGTGTTAGGAAGTAGAGATAGTTTAAGTCAGTTGTATGCGTATTTGGGTGTGTGAAGAATAAGATATATTTTTAAGTTTAATTTGTGTTTCCCTGTTGGTGTGTTAAAAGGAGAATTTGAGTTTTAATTTCACTTTAAAAGATGTTTGCATTTTAATTAGATTACTTACATACACACACACACACACACACACACACACATACACACGCACACACACACACACACACACATAGACACACACACACACACACACGTGGAAAGTGGCTTGGTGGCAGTTGCTCATTCTGCTTTAAGGTGAAGGAATAGTTTAAGTCTCTCCAGCTGATGTACTGGCAGACTGCTGGAGAAAATAAGTAAGAATCTTAGATGAATTGCTCTAAAGTTAAAATGACAGTGAATGTCAAGTGAGTTCTGGATCTCAAGGGAGATACCAAGTTGTCAGCAGCCTACTGGGAAAGGAAACTGCAGAGAGAGAAAATTTCCCAAAAGAAGTGAAAGGTCCCAAAGCCAAGGAGTGAGACAGAAAGGAGAGGTCCCAAGAAGTCCTTCTAGTCAAAGGGAATGAACAGCAATCTGGAAAAGGTCCTGTTAAGTGAAGTTAAGAATGAAGAGCAGAGAAAGGCTTAAGGGGAGAAGCTATAGGATCTGAACTTAAAGCAATATAGGCTTGCGAGAAGCCAGAAGATCCAAGGAGACAGCTGAAGATCTGTAACTCTTTACTATGGGCATGTGAAGCAGTGATGTTCTGTTTGCATGGCTGAGCATACAAGAGAGAGTGTGTGGAAGGAAGCTTGAATGCACGTGGTGATCTAGGGGAAAGTGACATTAGAAGGAGAATTTGAAATCCTGGATGTGGACCCTTGTGGAAGGCATCAGAGAGAAAGTGGTGTTTGGGAGAACATTCCAAAGTAAGTTTTTCGAGAGTGGAGATTGGAAACTCTCATGTGACAGGCTGAGTTCAGTGAGACCAGTTGGCGCTCAGTGTGACAAGTGTCTGGAGGGAGTTGAGAGATCCATAGCATCTGTTTTGGGTGGCACCTGTCAGTTGGTTTCAGAGTGTGATGTGTCTCACCACAGGTTGCCGATTGATTTACATGAACTGTGTACTTACTGTGGACATTAGAATATAAGAGCTTTTGTAACTTGTGTTATTCTTACAGTCTGTGTATATCTGTAAAGATATAGTTGTGGGTAAAGGAGTATTTTAATATAGTTCATCTTTCCCTGTATAATAAATGTTTTATTCTTTTGTTAAAGCTTTATCAGCCAACTCCTGTGACTCTGTTCAGTAGCCAATCTCCACGTATCTAAATAAAAAATAAAAGTTAGGATCTATCAAGCTGGGTTTCACCCTGGAATCTGGCTTGTCCAGTAGTAACATCAGCTGGGATCATAACTTTAATAACTATTGCAATGCCTACATCATGAATCTTCACAGGAACAATACCGTTAATTAGCTTTTTCCTAAAGTATGTTACTAGTTCTTTCATTTTGTTTTTGTTCAGTTTAAGAGAATTGTTATTACACCATTTAATGAACTTCCCCACTGTGTTCCTATAGTTTTATTGCCTCAAATGCAAGTATATTCTTCCTTAAAACTGGAGACCAAAATTGCGCACACTATTCCAGGTGTGGTCTCATTAAAGCTCCGTATAATTGCAGCAAGACTTTTTTATTCTTGCACTCCAAAACATGACATTTGCTTTCCTAACTGCATGCTAACTTTTTTGTTTTCCTTTAAACAAGTATACCCAAGCCTTTTAGCACATCAACATTTACAAGTTTCACACCTTTAAAAAAAAATATTGTGCTTTTCTATTCATGTGCCTGATGTGCCATTGTTGTCCACTCACTTAACCTGTCTAAAGGGGGGGTAAAAAGAGGTATCAGCAGCATCTTGAAGAGCAGTCAAAAAGAAGTGCCAGAAGCGGTCAGCAGCATCTCAAAGAGCTATCCAGTCCAGTCCAGTCTGTGGCTTCAGAGTAGAGTGACCATGTTCTGAGAGAAATTAAACTGTGACATCACAGTAAAACGGTTAATTTATTTTCCTTAATTAACTTATAATTAATTAAAATAATAAAGATAGCATGGTAGGTGACGTGCTGCGACAGCAGAGTGTGGGAGCTCCTGCTCGCTGGAGTGATCCAGGGCTAACATGTAATAAGTGTCTACAGCTTAAGGAGCTTCGGCTCAGAGTTATTGATCTAGAGGCTGAGCTGCAGACACTGTGACACATCAGAGAGGGGCAAAGTTACCTGGACACTTTGTACCAGGAGGCAGTCACACCCCTTAGGATATGGTCTTCTGATTTGTTCCGAGATGGCGGGTGTGACTGCAAATGAGGCAAGTACGGGGACCTAGAAGGTAAAAATAGAGGAGCCTCAGCCTTTGCAATTGTCCAACAGGTTTGAGGTTCTTTCAACCTGTATGGATTAAAGTGGATGCATGAACTAACCAGGGCATCATGGTACAGGAGGACATTCATGGGGAGGGAGTAAATAGGAATGTAGTAGTAGTGGACAGGATAGTCAGTGGGGACAGACACTGTTCTCTGTAGCTGAGAGCAAGAGCCCAGAAGGCTGTGTTGCCTTCCAGGTGCCAGGGTTCAGGACATCTGCTTTGGGCTAGAGGAAAACTTGCAGTGGGAGGAGGAGGATCCAGTGGTCAAGGTTTCCTTAGGTACCAATGACATAGGTAGAACTAGGAAGGAGGTTTTGCTTGAAGAGTATGAACAGCTAGTGACTAAATTAAAAAGCAGAATCTCAAAAGCAATCATTTCTATCCATTTACTAACTAATCCTCTATCATTGCTGATGTATCACCCCCAACTCCATGAACACTTATCTTGTGTATTAACTTTGTGTGGTACCTTATTGAATGCCTTTTGGAAATCCAAGTATAATACATATACTGGTTCCCCTTTATCTACCCTACTAGTTACATACACAAAAATATCTAATAAATTTGTCAAACAGGATGCCCCTTTTGTAAAAAAAAAAGTTCTAATCATACTGTGCTTTTCTGAGTGCATTGTTAAGACTTCCTTAATAATAGATTTCAGTACTTTTCTAAAGACTGATGTCAGCCTAATTGGCCTGTAGTTCCCTGTTTTCTCTCTCCCTCCTTTTTTTGAAGGGTAATGCTACATTTGCTAACTTCCAATCTACTGGGATCATTCCAGAATCTAGGGAATTTTGAAAAATCACAGCTAGCGCATCAGCTACCTCTTCAGCTGTCTTTTTAGAACCGTAGGATTTAGGCCATCAGGCCCTGGGGATTTGTTAAATTTTAGACCCTTGTGTTTCTCCAGTACTTTTTCTCTGCTGATACTAAATACCTTAATTTCCTCACTTTTTTTTCTAGGTTACCCTTTATTTCTGCCAAGCAATTTGTGTCTTCTACTGTGAAGACAGACACAAAATATTTGTTCAATGCCTCTGCCATTTTCTCATTCCCCATGACAATTTCTCTTGTTTTTGCTTCTAAGGGACCAACATTTACTTAGCTACTCTCCTTTTTATATTCTTGTAAAACCTCTTACAATCTATTTTTATATTCACGGCTAATTTACTCTCATTCTATTTTTCCTTTTTATCAACTTGTTGTGGCCCTTTGCTAGTTTCTAAACACTCCCAATCATCAAACTTGTACTACTATTCTTTGCAGCATTATAAACCATTTATCTTTATTTGTGCCACTAGTTCATTGATCTTATTGCAGATATGCCGCGCATTCAGAAAAAGTGACTTCATTTTTATTTTTTTAAAACCAATCCCTGCATGTACCTTACGCTATGAACTTTTACAGTTAAACCCTCTGTCTCTTCCTGTCTCACTCAACGTGTCTTTATCCACACCTGAACCCTCCTCTCCCTCTGTTAGTTCAAAGTCATTTTTCCCTAACCTGACCATTTTTGCTGTTGCACTCTTAGGTTTGTATGCTCTGTCCCTTCCTGTCACAATCTGATTACCATTGCCTGTATCTTGCATTAATGCCTTGCTCTTTCTCTTTATAAATCTCCTCTCATGTGAACCCTTCCCCCACTATTTAGTTTAAACCTCTCACAATGGTACAGCTCCCTCTTTCCCCAGTACTGATACCAGTGCCCCATGAATTGAAACCCATTTCTCCCACACCAATCTTTGAGCCAGGCATTTAACTCTCTGATCTTATTTACCCTATGAAATTTGTTTGTGACTTGGGTAGTAATCCAGAGATTACTACCTTTTTGGTTCTGCTTTTCAATTTAGCCTCTAGCTGCTCATACTCCCTTGGCAGAACTTCTTTCTTAGTTTGACTCTTGTTGTTGGTACCCACGTGCATTGCAACAACTGGATCCTTCCCCTCCTACTCCAAGTTCCTCTCTAGTCTGGAGGAAATGTCCTTAGTTCTGGCAATACAGCCTTCAGGACTCACGCTTTTGGCTGCAGAGAACAGTATCTATTCCTCTAATCATACTGTGCCCTACTAAAATGGCATTCCTGTTTATTTCCCCACTTGAAGGGATTCCTGCACCATGGTGCTGTGGTCAATTTGCTCATCCACTCTGCTGTCCCTGCTTTTGTCCACACAAGCTGCAAGAACCTCAAAGCGGTTGGACAATTCTCCTCCATTGCTCCTGTCATGAAAGTATAATAATTTTCATAATGTTATTGTGGTTTATTGTAAAAGTAGGCTAATAGTGGGGTTTGGATAGTTTGTGTGTGTATGTGTTAATTGAATTGGAGACATCTGATCTTCATGAAAAGGACGCTAGATTTGAAATGCTAAATACGTAAACATGGCTGAAGCTTTAGAAGGTGAAGTGAAGAGAATTTGCATTTTGAATTAAATCCGGGTAATTTGAATTTCTAAGAGATGGTAGGATGTTACACCTAGCCAGAGAAGCTAGGCCTAGCAACTTGTTTATTTTTCCCAAAGGTTACTGATAAATTTTTTTGTGGTGCTAATATTATATTATGAGAAAGGTAAAGTTCTAAAGACATATGGGAACAGTGGAATTTGCATTAAAAGGGAGAAACATGTATAAAGAAGAAGAGGCTACACGTCTTAGAGGGGAAGGCATTGCCTGATCTACCGGAAGTGTGAAAAGCCTCCAATATTTGTGCATTAAGTTGCTGTTTACAGAAGCCGAAGCTGGGAAACGCCACTTTGAATTCTGCTGTCCAGGGTATTGTGATGATTTGCCTGGATCTGTTTAAAATCTACTCTATTATTTAACCATTGCCTTAACAGGGGTACTGGAAGCCAGGTTAATTAGGGGTTTTAGGAGTTATTATAGTAGTAATTTGTAGACCTTTTGTATGTGCTTGAAATCTTTTTTAATAAATGTATAATTTAGTTTCATAAAAAATCTCTAGAGCCTTGGTGGATTTATTACCACTGAATTCAGGGCACGTATCTCAAAATACAAATTGCAAAATCGTTGTGACTGCGTGATCAAGTTTCCCTTGTTGAGTTGATCTGCCTGGCACACATCATTTGCCACATGATAACTCCTCAGACCTCTGTCAGTTGCAGTCACACCCTCCTGTCCCTGACCATGGACCAAATCAGAAGTACCTAGCCTAAGGGGTGTGACTGCCTCCTGGTATATAGTGTTCATTGAAGCATTGCAGTGCCCAAAGCTCAGAGTCCAGTTCACCAGATCTGTGTCGAAGTTGCTTGAGCTGCAGACACTTAGTGCAGATGTGGTTGCCATGGATCACAGTGGTGTCCACTAGCCCCCACGTGCTTACAGCTGAAATACATCACCTGCCCTGCCATCTTTATGGTGTTTTATTTAACTAATTAGGTTTCAGGTTTGGAAATATCGCTCAATCTGTTAGGATCTCAGTAGGGACTAGTAACTTATTTTTCGAAATAGAAAAAATCTGAAATCCCAGTTATTTACTAAAAGAATGATAGTGTTATGGCACAGCAGATGGTAAATGCTGAGCTGCTCAAATCCCAGAGTAAAACTTGAAACAGCTGCCACAGCTGTTTTGCAATTTGTATTTTATTTTAAAATGTATACCTTGAACTCAGTCGTAATAAGTCCACAAAGACTTGAGATTTTTTACAAAACTAAATTAAACATTTATTAGCAAAAGAAAAGATTTCATACATAGATCTATAAATTACTACAATGATACCTCCTAAAAGCCCTAATTAACCTGGCTCCCAGTTGCACCTCTGTTAAGGCAACAGTAAAAACAAATAGATTTAAACAGACCCAGGCAAAGTAACACAATGCCCTGGACAGTCACATTCAAAATAAGTTTTCTTAGATTTGGTTCCTGTAGACAGCAACTTGATGCAGAGAGGCTGGAGGCTGTTCACACTTGTGTTAGATCTTAGAATGCCTTCTCCTTCTGACAAATAGCCTCATCTCCTTTATACATGTTTCTCCCTTTTTAATATAAATTCCTTTGTTCTCATATGTCTTTGCAACTTTACGTTTCTCATAATATAAATCTTTCATAGTACTTATTATCAGTTGCCTTTGGGAAAAATAAACACACTGTTTGGCTTAGCTTATTTTAGCTAGGTGTAACATCCTACCATCTCTTTCAAATTCAAACTACTCTGATGTATCAAAAAATGCAAATTTTCCTTTCACCTCACATTTTAAATCTTCAGCCATGTTTACGTATTTAGCATTTTAAACCTAGCTTCTATTTGATAACTCAAAACCTCCAGACCAGCTGTCACCAATTCAATTAAATCCATCTCCCCACACACATCCACACAGAGAAACTAATCCAAGCCCCACTGTTAACCCAATTTTAGAATAAATCACAATATTATGAGAATTATTATATTTTCATGACAGATACAAGATTCCACAGTTTAAAACGGGAGAATTTTTACTATACAAGAGTCAAACAAAGCAAACAATACTATCTTAGATAACCTCCTATACTCTAGCATCTAGAATGAACATAATTTAAACATGAATTAACAGGGAAATTGTGGTTGATTATAAACTGTAAAGTATACATCCAATGGCAAATACAGCTAAGACAGATCTTACAAATTGGTTCAACAGTCCACACAGCGCGTAGGTCATTAAACTCAGTAACAAAATCCTTCAAAACTCATGTTGTCTTTACCAAAAATTTTAGTTCCTCTCTAGGATGTAGCCTGATCCCCTGCCAACAGCAGCACACAACCAACCTGAGTTTCATGGGCACAGTCTTCACAAATGGCAAATGTCTACAGAATCTCCTGAACTCGATCTAGATCCACCAATGTTATCTAGTATCAGAAACAGCTTCAACAACTTATTCTCAGCTTCTGGATCTGGACTCTGGTCTTTTTCAGCTTGTCTCCACTTCACCACTGGACTCATTAGTCACTACTACTGAACTTGAATGACTTTGTATCTCTTTATATAGCCTCAACCTATTTCAGCCTGGCCAGAAGTTTTGGTTTCCAAATGTCAGTTGCAGTTTTTGTTACCTTAGAAACTAGGAGGGTCAGTTTTATTTTTCTGTTTCCTTTTTTGGTTTCCCTTTTTCAGTTTCTGTTCTCAATTAGGGCCTCATGAAACACAAGCCTGGCAACCATGGATTCCATGACAACTGTTATCTGTGTACTAAGTAGCTTAACTAGCTAAGCTATAAATTTAATGCAATACTCGTATCTCCCCAGTACTGGTTTAAACTACTGCCCCTGTTTAGAGGGATAAAATCTTAAAAGTCAGCAACCAATCACCTATCTGCTCATCTAATTAATGCGTGTGAATACTCACCAGCTACTGGAGGTTGAAAAGTAGGTATAAGATTCAACACCACCTCCTCCCACCTACACCAGGTATATCCCACCTACACTAAATTCCCAGATTAACACTCATTCCTTATTGCACATGAGCCTCGTGATCTCCACTGTCTCGCAAAATTTGTCTGCTTTTATAGAGTGCTGGTGATTCGCACCCAAGTTGCAACTGCTAAGTTAGCTTTTTGTTGTAGTAATTAACACCTATTTGGGCAACCACTTTCAATTGATTGACAGGTAACTTCCACTGCCAGGGGTTTTCTGTTAAACCAGGCTTTTTAACTAGCTTGCAGTTTTAATGTTCTAAGTCAGAACCTGACAGTTAAACTAAATTATAGCTTGAGAAATATTTACCCACCTGCACCAAATTCCCATGTTAACACTTGTTCTTCATCTCACTCGGGCCTCGTCTTCTCCATGCTGTACCCCCTTTCGGAGGAGCTTACAGAGATGGGGAGGGTCAAGACCATGGAGGGATTTGAAAACAAGAATGAGAATTTTGAAAATGAGACTCGCTTAACTGCAAGTCAGTGTAAGCCAGCAAGCACAGTGCGATGGCTGAATGGGACTTTGGAGTTAGGGCAAGGGCAGCAGAGCTTTGGATGACCTCTTGTTTATGGAGGATAGAATGTGGGAGGCCTATCTGGAGTGCATTGGGAAATTCAAATTGAGAGGTAGCATAGTCATGAACGAGATCTTCAGCAGCAATTGAACTGAAGCTGGAGCAGAGTCGGGTCATACTAGGCTTAAAGTAAGTAGCCTTTGCGGTAGTGCGGGTTTATGGCTGGCAGCTCATCTCTGGACCAAATATGACACCAAGGCTGCAAACAGTCTGGTTCAGCCTCAGTGACAAGGGAGAAGGATGAAGTTAGTGGCTAGGTAATGAGGTTTGTGGCAGGGACTGAAATCAATGGCTCCAGTTTTCCCAATATTTAGTTTGTGGAGATTTCTGCTCATCCAGTACTGGATGTTGGACCAACAGTCTGGCAATTTTATGGGTTGATGATGTAGATCTGGTGTCGTCAGTGTACATGTGGAAGCTGGCAATTTTTGAATGTTGTCGCTGATGGGCAGTATATAGATGTGAAATGAGAGAGGGAGAGCACTGTTGAATTTCTCAATGGATATGGGCTTTTAACCAAAATATACACACTTGTTGAATCTACAACTAATAGCGGGATTGAATTGAAATCGGGGAGCCAAAAGTTTGCTTGTGAATAATTTTTCTATCTTGATTGTCATCATATAATTTTTCTCTGGAACTTTTATAGAACTTGTGTGAATTGAACCATTCTAGATGCTGGAAATGTTTCTTGATGAGTTGACTGCTTTGGGAAAATGTTGTCTACCTTTGAAATCTTTATCAGCAGTATCTGCAGATAAAGATGATGGATGCGGGGAATAAAAATAAAGTTTGAAGTGACCCCTTGCCAAGAAATATCTGGACTCATGGATTAATATAGGTACCATTGCAAGCTTGCACCAAATGATACAAATTTATAGTTTGACTGCAGACAAACATTTCTGTAGAAAAACATATTACTGGAAACATGAAGTTGCTTGGTTGCTAAAGATGAAACTGACCATTAAGCCTTTAAGCTTGGCTGTGACCAAAGGAGCAGATCACAATGAGGAAATCTCTATCTTATGGTCAGAAGCACTGATCCTTGTGTTTTTGTGTTCTAGCTATCATTCGTCAGAATTTTTGTGTGGAACAAAAGGGCTTATTTTGTAGGTCACGCTTTTGAGAAAGTAGCTTCTGTTGCCAAATGCTTACTGCTACATATTTGTTGCTGGAAATGTTGTTTCTGCATTTTGCAGCAGTTGGCTATCATGTTGTTAAGGATTTAAAGAAAATACTTGTTATCAACAATATATAGTTTAATTATAATGCCATAATGATTTTAAAAACATATGCTTTTTTTAACTTTTGCTGTCATGGATATAAGCTTTAATCCTTTGCTTTTGCTGATGGTCAATCATTTATGATATTAATTCATTTAGAATTTTAGTGTACTGTTCAACATTTCATTTTCCCTTGTTTTGGATCATTCCTTTGTGAGTAGTTCAGAGCTGCAATTTTTTTTCCTTTGGTTTTGATTCCAGCAGTGTTTGTTGTTTACATGAGCTTAGGGATTTTTGGTTTTTATGTTTAGTGCTCTGTTTTGAATGCAGCAAATCATAACTGTTAGCTAGTTATCAGCTAGTTATTTCAGTTATATGCCTATATTTCAGCCATTTCTAAAATATTATTCTGTGCCATGGGTGTTCTTTGTAAATGGGTAAACTAGTTTGGACAAAATGTCCATGTTCAGCCATGTCTAGTGTCATTCCACTAACTGTGAATATATTACAAATAATTGGGACTTAACTATCTTTTCTAAACTCATAAATATGAAAAATCAGATGTTATAGTGCTTGTTGAAATGTCCTGCAATAGAAACTAATCGGTTGACTGTTAATTTTTGCTGGTTAATCTTGCTAATCTTTGTTCACTTACTTTCACGGGACTCTTAATCCCTCAATTTTTAATTTTATATTGTTTCAGCTAAATCTTAATTAAACTGATGTTGAAAATTTTACCTAGCTTTAAGAGATTTGGTTTTAATCTGTCTTGTAGCTGACTTCAGTTCTTGCTTGAGAAGATTTTCAAAGTAAGTAATCTGACATCTCTGGGGAGAGGTGAGAAGCTGAGCTGATGAGTCAAAATTGAAGTGAATATAGAGAAAAATACAATATTTAAGTGCAGTACTTGTAGGTTAGAAGTGAAATATGATAAATATTATAATCTACACAAATTTCATTTGGCATTTCTTCTTGTGAATTATCCAATCCACCTTACTTGTGGAATTTGATAGTGGGTAGCTTAGCTTGGCTGAGTTGGTAGCATATTTATCTGAGAAAGAATGTTGCCTTGTTTATGCCTCACTCTAAGACTTAAGCAATAGTCCAGGCTGATGCTCCATGCATTGTATTGAGGGAGGTACATTGTCAGAGGTATATTCTTAATATAAGAAATAGGAGCAGGAGTCAGCCATTCAGCCCCTTGAGCTTGCTTCACTGTTCAATAAGATCATGGCTGATCTTATTATGACTTCCCAATTTTCTGCCTGACCCCAATAACCCTTGACAGCCTTGTCAATCAAAAATCTATCTAACTCAGCCTTGAATATGTTTAATGACCCAGCCTCCACCGTTCTCTATTAAGCGAATTCCAAAGGCTAACGACACTCTGAGAAGAAATTCCTTCTCTTTTCCATCTTAAATGGGAGATGCCTTATTTTGAAACTGCCCCCTTTTGAAATGACCCAGTTCTAGATACCCCCAAAAGTGGAAACATCCTCGCAGCATCTACCCTCCCCGTCAGAATCTTATATGTCTCAATAAGATCGCTTCTCATTCTTCTAAACTCCAATGAGTATAGGCCCAACTTGCTCAACTTTACCCCATAAACTAATGAATTCTTAATGAAACCAGAAAATGCTGGAAAAACTCAGCAGGCTGAACAGCACCTGTGGAGAGAAAAACAGAGTTAATGTTTCGAGTCCTTAAGACTCTTAAGAGCTGAAGAGAAGTAAAAATGTGATGAAATTTATATTGTTTAAGGTGGGAGGAGCAGGTGAAGCTGGATAGAAGGCCAGTGATTTGGAGCGGGGGGGGGGGTGCGCTTTAAGAGATTGATAAAGATATCATGAACAAAAGGATGAAGATGTCTTAATGGTAATGGTACTGGCTAAAGGAGGTGCTGATGGTGGCATTAAGGCAAGAAAGTAGAATGTGATAATAGCAGGATAAGGGTAAGCACTCTGGAAAGAACAACATGAACAAGGGATATTTGGCCCTTGGGGTGGGATGGGGGGAGGGGACAGTGATGGGAAAAAAGATTGAAAATAGGATAAAAGGTGGGGATAAAACAATGAATAAAAATGAAAATAAATAAAAATATGTGGATGAAAAATAAAAATAAAAAAATAAAAATGAATATTGAAAAAAGGGGACAAAAATGGGGTGAGGATGGAGGAGAGAGTTCATGGTCTGAAGTTGTTAAACTCAATGTTAAGTCCGGAAGGCTATAAAGTGCCTGTTCGGAAGATGAGGTGCTGTTCCTCCAGTTTGCGTTGGGCTTCACTGGAACATTGCAGCAGGCCAAGAACAGACATGTGGGCATGAGAGCAGGATGGTGTGTTGTAATGGCAAGTGACAGAAAGGCCTGGGTCATGCTTGTGGACGGACCGAAGGTGTTCCGCAAAGCAGCCACCCAGTCTGCGTTTGGCCTCTCCAATTTAGAGGAGACCGCATTGGGAGCAGTGAATGCAGCAGACCAAATTGAAGGAGATGCAAGTGAAGCGCTTAGTGAAATGAAGTGAAGCTCTTAAACTTTTAACCAAAAAAAGATTAACTGGTCATTAATCAAATTGACACATATAGGATCTTACTATACCCACAATGGGAGGTGCATTTGTTTACATCAAATGGACTTCAAAGTAATTCACTATACTCTGGAATTCCCTCCCTAAACCTTTCTGCCACTCTCTGTCTCAGTCCTCCTTTAAGATGCTCCTTAAAACCTACCTTGTTGACCTCATTTTTTACTTGCCTTAATGTCTCTCAATGTGGCTCAATTTTTGTTTGACAATGCTCCTACGAAGTGTCTTGCGACATTTTGCTATGCTAAGGGTGCTATATAAATGCAAGTTGTTATATATATGAAAAGCTTTGAGATGTTTGTGAATTGCAATGAGATATTAGATAAATGTAATCCTCTTGTTCCTCATGATATTTCCAAGATTGTCTACTTCCACTTCCATCACCACTGCTTCCACCCCTTCTCAGCCTGTCTAATACCGAAACCCTCACCCATGCGTTTGTCGCCTCCAGACACAATCAGACTGCCACCAGGTGTCCTTCCTAAACTTAAGTTCATTCAAGACTGTTCTCTATGTATCCTGGGGTCCACTTATCCTGTCCTTGCTGACCTGTTTTAGCCCTTGGTTCTTCCAACACCTCCAATTTAAAATTTTCATTTAAACACAAAAATTTAGAGTCCTCCAAGGCCTTGCTGTCCTCTATCTCCGCACCTTCCTATAACCTTTCTTATATCTGTATTCTCCTCCAAACCGTCTCAAATTCTCAGCTCATTGCTATGCCTAGATTTGTGCAATACCTTCCCTTTCTTCCCCCCACCTTGATTACCACACCTTCGCCCTTCTGAGGCCCTCTCTTAACCTGTCTGCCCTTTCTTTTTCTCAATTAAGGGCCTATTTAAGACCCAACTGTCTAACCAAACATTTTGTCATTCCACCTAATATCTGCTCCTTTAGCTTGGCACCCCATTTTGTCTTGCACTTCTGTGAAATGCCTCAGTATGTTTTTCTATGTTAAAGCCGCTAAATAAATGCAAGTTTTTCTCTCCTGTTGCTGGCCTATGTTAAACTCTGAACAACACAGTTTCCATTTTTGGATTCTGAGGATTAAACAAAGCCAATGCCATGAATGTATATTTACTTTCTTAGAATCACAATTTTTTCTCTGTCATGGTTATAGATTTGTTGGGGAAATTTTCTGATGCTTGGCTCTTGATTCTTAATTATCGGTCATGTTGGAAACCCACTAGCATTGTTTAATATGTAACTTAATCTCTGAGATTTTATTTTAAATGTATTTGCTTTTTTAGTGAACCAAAAATAGTTTTGCTGAAAAGTATGGTAATAACCAAAGCAGAACTGATTTTTCAGAATTTGCAATGCCTGTAGAAAGAACAGAACTTGGGAAAATGTGAATTGTACAATTAGTATTTGCTATGATTACTCAGTAAAATTGAAGTGTTTCACCTTGAAGCAGGATGACTGAAACATAGTCACGCTCATGATTAAAAAGCCTGTCTGACTTGCAGGCCTTATTGTAAATTTACCCCACTCTTTTTTAAGATATAGGGAATGTACTTTTGCTCAGTCAGTTGATGTTGTATTTTACTATCTTCCATTTTAATCTTAACGGAAGATTTTTCATTTAATGAACCATTGTATAAAGCAGGTGTTTGTCTGGTCTTCCTCTGTGCAAATAATGTAACGGTGCACACATTTCTGTTCATTTTGTTCCTAATCCTCTAAAGGTTTTGCTTTTTACCGATGAAGTTTTTGGGGACGATTGTATCCATGTACTTTTGGCACTTGAGCTTCCAAGATGGCCAAGTTGGAATCTTAAGCTGTAATTACGATCTGTCAGCTACAGTGGCTGTCCTTTGATTTGAGGATGATGTCAATTTAACTTTGTGAGTTTTTGCCATGGGACTAAGGAAATGGACCCTGATACAAGCCTATGCATGATTTTGTTTGATCCAGGGACCTTAGGGTGTCATCATTGTCCGCATGATCAGATTTTAGTGACATGTCAAACCAAGATGACCGGGAACACCTTGCCTGCTGCAGCTTTCTTCCACCTTTGCAGCCAGTGAGATGCACAATCTGGAAAAACTCAGCAGGTCTGGCAGCATCGGCGGAGAAGAACAAAGTTGATGTTTCGAGTCCTCATGACCCTTCAACAGATCTAAGTAAAAATAGGAGAGGGGTGAAATATAAGCTAGTTTAAGGTGGGGGTTGGGGGGAGAAGTTTCCTATTTTTACTTAGTTCTGTTGAAGGGTCACGAGGACTTGAAACGTCAACTTTGTTCTTCTCCGCCGATGCTGCCAGACTTGCTGAGTTTTTCCAGGTATTTCTGTTTTTATTTTGGATTTCCGGCATCCGCAGTTTTTTGTTTTTTTTTCTGAGATGCACATTCTTCCTTCCCCTGTTCTGCCAATCTGGATGCAGCACCATTTTATCGTAAAGCAGCGTCTTGGTAAAGGAATTGAAGCGTGTTCAAGGAATGGCTGCCTCCAAGGCTTGATAAGGCTCTGATTGACAATTAAATTGCCTGCCAATGCACATTAAAGAGGTCACACACCATTTTGGCCACTGGCAAGTCAATTAATGACCTCTTCTAACAGCGAACACCTGAACAGGAGCAAATAAGTTGGTGCTGAGGATTCTGGCCACTTGCTACTAGAGATGGACTGTGTTTGAAGGGGACTTTTGATTAACATTTGACATTTTGGAACAGTTTGTCAAGATTTCACCAGCTCTCTGTAAACGTTTTTCACTGAAATTCTGAGGACTCCAACTAAAGAGAGTGTGTGCTGCGCAAGCCCATCTTATTGGTGACCTTATAGGAGTCACTAGACAGAAGGGAATACCTCATCATGGGGCTCTTGCTGGTGGTCCCCTATGGTTTATAAGATGAAAGGGGTAGGAGATTAGGCCAGGAAGTGCAGACCCAGCTCCTCCTGAAGAAGAGGGGCGAGCTGGGCTCCTTTTCCACCCCTCCTCATCCTTGGAGGTCCTTCTATGGACCTCCTCCACCAGCAGTTCCAGTGCTGCATCTGAGAACCTATGCACCCTCTCCCTTAGTCCTTGAGCCATTCTGAAACATTGTGTTGTCAGGCAGCCAGCATGCTCCACACCTTCAGTGAAAGTGGGTTTCTGGAGTCTACATTGTGTCTCAAACAGGTCAATATGATGGTTCTAGTGTGTGGTTGAAGAGAGTTAGTGTGCTTTCTGCTTTTGTGTGCTAGTTGGCTTGTCATTTTCAACCTACACTGCTGGCTAGCAGCAATGCAAAAGAGAGAACAAAATGTGTAAGCCTCTTCCTGTTAGTATACAGTCTCTCCTTCGGCAAGCCCTCGGCTGTGCCTCCTCGTGGCAACACATGGAAACTTAGTCCCTTGTGATCCCAGGCTAAAACTTCATAGAAGCTCACAAGAGGTTTGGGCCCCAGACATGCAGTGTCCAAGCTCACTGGCATGTGGACACATTCTGGCAGTCATGAAGCAAGCCCCCAGCTATGGGCGAATAGCCTCACTGCCTTGTGAATACCTTGGAAGAGTAGAGGCTAAGTGCGTAAACCCTGACAAAAGATCTGAAATGTAGCCCAAAGATGGGCTGATGTCTAAATATGTCATCTTTCCCGCAACTGCTGCAGTAAGCCGGTCCCAAACGTAGTGCTGTGCATTTCTTTGGACTTAACCAGGGAGATCGAGAGGGAGACCCTGACATAAGGCCTCCATAAATTTTGCCCAGACTTGCACCTGGAGTGGACACTCCAGTATTGCTGCAGATGGTTAACACAAAGCAGCAGACAGCACTTATGAGTGATAGCCCAAATTGATTGGTTCAGAGAGTAAGTGCTACAGTGATTGGGGGGACCATCTTGTCCCATTGGTCAACCCACCTCAAGTCGGCAGAGTAAGGTGCTGACCTGCACGATCCATCTGCTTCAGAAAGTGCTTGGAGCTTAGCATTTGCTCAACAAGTAGATGGAATCCATCACATCAGGCAAGCAAACAGAACAAGTGAAAAGAAAGAAGATGCCAACTCTTCGATTGGCAAGCTGAAACATTAGGACCATGTGCATGGGATTGACAGGTGACAATCAGCTTGTCAATAACCCCTTCAAGATGGCCATGATCGATGTGGAACTTGATAGGTGAACATTGACACAGCTTCCCCACAAGAGACCAGGCTCACTGAGTGGATCACTGAAAGGAAAACATTAAACGTTCATCTGGTTGGGGAAGAATTCAAAGGAAATGTGTGAGCCAGGTGTAGGCTTTGCTGCAAAGAACTCGCTACTCTCAGTGGTAGAACCCCACACAAATGGTTCAGAACATGTTCTCTCCATTGGCTTCTCAATTCAAACAGGGCCAGTTAACCTCATGAGTATCTGTGCTCCAAAACCGTGCTTCACCACAGAGGTGAAAGAACAGTTCTTTGAGGAGCTTGACACTGCTATTAGGAGAATCCCCAAGTCAAAGCATCTTTATCTACTCTAGGATTTTGGCGTAAGAGTGGGCACAGGCCATGAGGCATGACTGCCCTGCCTTAGGCATAATGGCCTGCAGGGAAATATAAATGAAAACGGACAGAGACAACTTGAACTTTGCTCCCATAAGCTTTTTGTAATTAACACCTTTCAGAACAGACCATCCCACTATGTGTCCTAGAGACATTCAAGATCAGGACATTAGCACCAGTGGATCTGATCCATCACCAGTCATGACTCTCTGAACAGAATTCTCACCACATGCAGCTACCACAGAGCTGACTGTGATGCAGATCATTCCCTGGTGTGTTCCAGTGTTGGCATGCAACCCTTGAAGTAGTTCCATGCAAAGCAGAAATACTGTGCTCGTAACAATGTCAGGTATGTTGCCTACCCAGATAAAAACAGTTCCTTGACTCAATTGGACAGACATTCTCTGCCATTTCCACACAGTGTGGAAACGAAATGGAACATACTTGAAACACCATCTGCAATACCAAGCTCTTGACATATGGGAAGCAAGAGTGGAAAAATGCTGACTGGATCAAGGATCACTGTGACAAACCTGCCTTTAAGCCAAATGGCCTGCTCTCATTAATTAGAAGAGAGATTTGAGTGAGAAGATTATGAATGCACCGATAGCCACTCAAAATAAAGTCTTAACAGACTGCTAGGTGGTACGCCAATGACTACTGGTTGATGTACTGTCAACTCAGGCCCTGGAGTGCGCTAAATCCATCTGTGTGCACTCATTGCTAAGCTAAAGACGTCTGTCTGGTTTGGTCACGTTCATTGAATGGATGACAGCCATATACCCAAAGACCTTCTGTACGTTGAACTGGCCACTGGGTCATGGCCTCCTGAGTGTCCATACCTCTGCTACAAGACCACCTGCAAGCGAGATATGAAGATGGCAGACACTGACAACTGGGAGACAGTCGCTGATGGATGTAACCTCTGGGGCTGAATGTTTGGAAGGGCGTTGAAAAGGGTGAGCAGAAATGAAAAATGAAAAGCCCAGCTGGTTGAGAAGAGGACCCAGAGAAAACAGAGGCCTTTGAATCATGCACCTTCTCAGCCCACTGTCTTCCTCTGCGACAAATGTGGCAGAAACTGCCACACCAGAGTGGGGCTTCTGAGTTACACCTGGTGATGCTTAACACAGAGTTGACCACCACAGCGCAAACCTTCTTTATAGGAAATGGACAGCTGCCAATAATGATGAACGATGGAAGCTACATATAGCAATTCACGAAAATTTATTGTTAAACTTGCAGGTGTCTGTTTTAGCACCTCCAGACATGTTAAAATCATCGATTAGACCCAAAATTGCAAGCTAAAACCAGACCTTCAAACGGCCATGTCTAATTAGTACAGCTCCTACTTAGCATATATTTTCACCTTTCATCAAAATAGCCCCCTATCTTTGTTCTTCAAGGCCTCCACAATGAGAGAATTGAGTTGTCTTTTAATTATGCATTTTGAGTAAGAAGAAAGACCTTGTATTTGTATAGCATCTTCAATATCTCAGGACATACTGAAGTGCAACACAGCTCACTCAGAGTTTTATTTCCACAAATATATAAAAGGAAAGTAACTAAAATAAATGTTTGTTCCCTTAGAGGCAGAGACAGGAGAAATTATCATGGGGAATGAGGAAATGGCAGAGACTTTGAACAAATATTTTGTCTAGCTGCACAGGAGAAGACACAAATTACATACCAGAAATAGAGGATAATCAAAGGGCTAATAAGAGTGAGGCACATAAGGTAATTAAAATCAGCAGATAAAAAAAATATTAGAGCAACTTAAGGGACTAAGAACTAACAAACCCCCAAGACCAGATGGAATGCATCCTAGGTGCTAAAAGAGGTAGCTGTAGAGATGGTGGAAACACTGTTAAGATTTTCCAAATTTCCCTAAGTTCCAGAAAACAGATTGGAAGTTAGCAAAGTAACACCATTATTCAAGAAAGGAAGGGGAGGGAAAACAGGAAACTACAGCCCAGATAGCCTGACGTCATTGTCGGGAAAATGCTGAAATCTATTATTAAGGAGGTCTTAACTGTGCACTTGGGAAATTATAGTATGATTAAACAGAGTCAATATGGTTTTATGAAAGGGAAATAATGTTTGATGAATTTGAGTTTTTCTTTGAGGGTATAGCGAGTAAAGGCAGATAAAGAGGAGCCAATAGATTTAGTATACTTGGTTTTCCAAAAAAATATTCAATAAAGTGCCTCACAAAAGATTAATACCGAAAATAAGGGCTCATGGAATTGGGAGTGATGTATTAACGTTGACAGAGGATTAGTTAATGGACACGAAGCAGAGAATAGGGATAAATGGGGCATTTTCAAATTGGCAGGCTGTGATTAATGGAGTGCTGTGAGGATCAGTGCTTGGTCCTCACTATTTACAATTTATAAAAATGACCAAGACAAAGAGACAGAGTAATATATCCAGGTTTGCTGATGATACAAAGCTGTGAGGAGGATATGAATAAGCTGTAAAATGATCTACATAGGGAAAGTGAGTGGGTAACAAGGTGGCATATTGATATAATATGAGGAAGTGTGTTTAGTAGTAAGAGTAGAAAAGCCAAATATTTTTTAAAAGGCATAAAATTTTTAAATGCTGATGTTCAGAAAGATTTGGGTGTAATTGTACAAGGGACACAAAGTTAGTATGGAGGTGCAGCAATACTTAAGAAGGCAGATAGCATGTTGGCTTTTATTGCAAGAGGATTGGGGACATGAAAAAAGAAATCTTGCTGCAATTATACAGGGCTTTGGTGAGACCACAGTGGGAGTACTGTGTGCAAGTTTGTTGTGCATGCCTAGGGATGAATGCAATTGCTTTAGAAGTGGTACAATGAAGGTTCACTAGATTGGGTCTTGGGATGAGGGGGTTGTTCTATGGTGAGAGGCTGAGTGAATTGGGCCTACGTTGTCTGAGGATTAGAAGAATGAGAGGTTATCTCACTGAAACATACAGGATGTGCTGTAGTCTGCCTTACAGTAAGCCTGGGTGGTTTAATCATTAGAGATCTGAGGAAGCTTCAGATTGTTTTATTAAGAGGGAGATGTAAGATATTTACATTATTTACAATGAAAGCAGTTTCTAAATCTATTGAGTAGACCCTGAATCTCCTAAATTTCCAGAATGGTATTGTAGATATTAAGTTGTAAACAATTATGCTGTAAATTATCCCTTTACTTCTAAGAGGAAAAGAAGTTGGGATCAAAGATAACTGATCAGCATTTCTACTTAGATATAAAGCTAATCTGTTTCCTATTATCATAGGGAAGAGGGTAGAGGAAGCCATTTTGAGATTAGGTTACAGGTTTCCCTATAAACCCAGGCATATCACCTACCAACAGTGGTTGCAGTTTGGAGTCATGTGGTGTGCAGCAAACTGAGAGGTGGAGAGAAAATAATAGAATCAGCCAGGCCCACACCTTAAGAAGACAAAATGCTGACTCTATCATTCACCATGTAGAATGCGGGTGAGAGCTCACACTCATATTCAAGACAAAATTTGAGAGGAGTTAAAGGAGTGTGAAAGATTTGCCTTGCTTGGAGCTAGAAGAAAACATCTACAATGTAACCCTGAGAGTGAATTCGGAGATTTAGAAGTTATCCACTTGGGAAAGTAAATAGGAAGCAACCGATTAGAACCTGGGAGTAACTGTGAACAGTTTGCTATAATAACTGTAATTATGTGGAGAGTGCAATGTGTGTTAAGTAACAAGAAGCCAATTATTGTCTAAAGCATAAGTTGCCTACAAAAAAAGGTGTTTGGTCAGAAGTGCTTTTTTTTTGGACATTTGATACTGTTGGGAAACCATATCTTCAAGAATTGTATTTTCTTTTGAAATCTGGACAGACAATGCAATTCTTTGGACACTTGGGAACTGACCTGGATTTTTTTTAAAAAGCTCACATGCTCACCTTGGACTGTAATCAAACATGCCTTTTCCAAGAAATCACATGACTTCAGGTAAATGACCATCATGGCACTTGAAGAGGAGAACTGTTTGATTAGTTGAACTGTAATTGTTTTAATGGCTGGAAAGAAAACTGTTCTGAAGGCAAAGGCCTGGTAATGTACTGGAAATCACCTGGCAACTCAGTTGGGAATAAACCGAGGAGAGGGAAAGACGCCCGTCTTGCACTCTCCTTGCTTTGCATGAAACACAATGTAGTTATTAGTATCCAGCCAGGAATCCTCATCTCAGTGGAACTTGTTTGTATTTGGAAACCCAAGAGGCTGAGATGAGAAGGAATGATCTGGCGCTATTCTCCTCCACGCTACAGCTTCATTAGTGAAAACCTTCAGACATCAACTGGTACTAGTGAGCCCTCCTCACAGGAAGGAGCACCAGATCGACAGTGTCAAAACCCTGTGAACTTCATCCTTTATGTAAATTTTTTTTTCTTCAGCTGCCCATCTCTGCAAAGACCCCATTTATTTCTCGTATATGTGTGTGTGTGTGTGTAAACTGTGTGTACTGTGTGTCGCGTGTGCTGGGGAATTTTAAAAGGGGTAGATAAATGCATTTCCACATTACAAATTGTGTTAATCTGTTCTTGCATCTTGTTTTAAAAAAGCTTTGTTTTATTATAAATCAATCATTGAGTTTATTGAAGAAAGCATGGTTAAAGCTTCTTTTATTCTGGGTCTAACAGAAGTGAAGGTAAACAATTGGCCATGTTGGTAAGTGAATTAAACATTTACATTAATGGTACGATGCTGTGGAGTAGTGGGGCTAGGTAAACTGCGCACTCCTCTCACCCCAGCGGTAGCACAGATTGGGGGCTCTTGCGAGATTTCAAAATGTAGAAAACGGGTGACTGGACGCAGAATAATAATAATTGGTAAAGGATAAAAGGACAGATACTTATACTTTAGTAAACCAAAATGGCTTTGGAAATTGCTGTGAATTTTTTAGAGATGGAAGATTTATCACTGACTGGTTTACAATAAGTAACCAAGGCTAAGCTAACGGAATTGGCGGATGAGTTTAAGGTAGAATTAACCATAGGGGTGAGGAAAACAGACACAGTTGAGGTAACAGTGCAGGATTTGAAATTGGAAGGGATACAAAAGAGATCATGTTTTCCAGAAGCTGAGTCAATTGAGTTAGCTAGGATTCAGTTGCAAATACAAAAAGGAGCTGAAGAAAACTTGAATTGGAGGAAGAGAAAGAGAGATGAGAAAACTTGAATAAGGAAATGAAATGGATATGTGAAAATTTTACTTCCAGAGAGAGAAGTTAGCAAGGGAAGAAAGAGAGAAGGAACAAGAAAGCTTAAAAGGCTGGAATTAAAAAGGGAGGCCTCAGATGCTGAAGAGAATCCTGATGATGAACCCCCCCCCCCACCCCCCCCCACACACCACCACCACCACCACCACCACCACCACCACCACCACCACAGCTCGGTGGGGAGATGTGTAAATTTGTACAAGCCCTTCCAAAGTTTAAGGAAAGGGATGTAGAGGCATTCTTTATTTTGTTTGAGAAGGTAGCTAAGCAAATGAAATGGCCAAAAGAAACTTGGACATTGCTCCTACCAAGTGGGTTGGTGGGTAGAGCTCATGAGGTTTATGCATCACTTTCAGAAGAGCTTTCTGTGGATTGTGATGCAGTAAAAAAAGCTATTCGTGTGTATGAGTTAGTTCCTGAGGTGTACAGGCAGAAATTTCCAAACATAAGGAAACATCCTGTACAGACCTATATTGAATTTGAAAGGGTAAAGCAAAGTAATCTTAACTATTGGATAAGGGCATTAAAGTTAGATGCAACATATGAAGCTATTAGAGAAATAATTCCCCTGAAAAAATTTAAAAATTCACTTCCTCCCGTAGTTACAACTCAGCTGAAGACGAGTGGGTTGCTACCGCTAGCCAGGCGGCGGAGATGGCTGACGATTATCAGCTGGACCATAAATCCCAAACCCTTTTTCCATCACCCCTGCAAACCCGAGAAGGCTAGAAGGTGGGAAGGTGAAAGGAAGGCAAGTAGGCAGGGAGGGAAGGGACAGCTGGCAACACCTCAGAAGTGCCTTCTCATACCAGAAAGGAAGGTGCTGAGGTAGGAAACGTTATTGGAAGACCTAAGTGTTTCCATTGTAGCAAGATAGGACATGTTCATGCAGATTGCTTGAAGTTGCGCAGGAAATCCATGGGACTTACGGGGCACATAAGGGCGATTTCAGGAAAATACTGAAAATACAACACATCAAGTTGTAGCATTAAATACAACTGTGAAACTGAGTGCGAACACTGCCGTGAGTTCAGGAGAGGTGAATGAGATACATGAGAGTTATAAAGAATTCTTATCGAGAAGAAAAGTAACCCCTTATCCCTCAGATCATTATATTAAGAGATATGGGAACCACTCAAACACATTTTTTTGCTGGGGAAAGGCATATAGCTTTTCTCCCAGAAAGCGCATTAAAAGCCAAAGTTTTAATAAATGGTATTGGCGGGGCGTATTGCCCGTACTTTTGTACCAGGTGCACTTGGAGTGTGACCTAATGTTTGAGATAGTGAGTGTTGGGGCTCTCCAGAAGTTACCCGTAGATAAAGTTGACTTAATCCTGGGAAATGGTTTAGCCAGAGAGAAGGTAGTAGCTCCTCCTACAATTACGGAAAGCCCAATTGAGGTTAAAGAAAGAGCAGTTAGAGGAAAAGGTTCCAGGGATTTTTCCTTCATATGTGATGACCCAAGCAAAGGCTCAGCAAAGTCCATCATCAGAGGTCCAAGTGATACCACAGACAGATATTTGGTTAGCTGAAACTTTCTTCAAAGACTTGAATAATCCAAAAGAAATGTTTAGTAAATCTTCACTAGCTGAGGCTCAACAAGCCGATCTGGAGTTAAAGTAAGATAGCATAATTAGCTCAAGCTGAAGCTGAGGCAGTTCCAGAATGTTGTTATATTAAAAATGGGATACTAATGAGGAAGTGGAGACCTCCTCAAAGACCTGCAGATGAAGAGTGCACGGTTGTTCATCAGGAACGGGTCCCGCCCAAATATCGGAATGAGATATTACGGATAGCACATGAAATTCCTATGACAGGTCACGTAGGGATACGGAAAATTCAAGCACAGATAAACCAACATTTTTACTGGCCAGATCTTCACAAGAATGTGCAGCAGTTTTGTAAAGCATGCCAGATGGTGGGAAAACCACAATCTACAATTAAACTGGCACCCTTAATTCTGATACCAGTTTTTGAGGAACCGTTTCATAGGGTGTTAGACTGTGCGGGACCGTTACCAAAAACAAAAGCAGGACATCAGTAATATCCTTACTATTATGGATATGACAAGTCGATTTCCAGAGGCCATCCCTTTAAGAGCAATAATGACTAAAGTGGTGGTAGGGAAGTTAACCCAATTTTTTTTTTTTACTCAATGTACATTACCGTTGGAGATCCAGTTGGTCCAAGGTTCCAATTTTATGTCTAAAATTTTTCAAAACATTATGAGTAGATTGGAATTAAAACAGTTAAACTCCAAAGCATATCCACAGACTCAAAGTGCTTTAGAGAGGTACCATCAAACTCTCAAAACAATGATTAAAGCATATTGTCATGAATATCCCCATGATTGGGACAAAAGACTGGATTTTATTTTATTTGCTATCCAAGATTCACTGAATGAATCCACCAGTTTTAGTCCTTCTGAATTAATTTATGGACAGGAGATAAGAGGTCTTCTGAAATTAGTCAAACCAAAATTTTTAGGACAGGGGCGAATCCTCTATGTTAGATTGTGTCCATGTTTTAGGAATGGCTCACGGGAGCCTGCAAAGTGGCTCAAGAACCTCTTAAAGTTTCTGAAACAAAGATGACAGAATGGGCAGATAAGCAAGTTACGACCCAAACATTACAACCAGGGGATGAAGTGTTATGTTATTGCCTTTACAGGGGGAGCCTCTGAAAGCACAGTTCAGTGATTCATACAAGGTAATTAAGAGGGTTGGTAAAGTAAATTATTTGATAGACATCCCAGATTGCAAGAAAAAAAATCTGTTGTGTCATATCAATATGTTAAGGCAATAGCAACATAGGGAGGAGGATAAGAAGGAGCAGGTATGTCGGGTTTGTAAGCACAGTGGAGGGTGGAAGAGGCAGTGAGAGTGAGGCAGAAGGAGAGTTAGACAGTTCACAAATTGAGCCTCCCTCTATCCGGTTGGCTAACACTGTAATATTAAGACAGTTAGACATCATATTTTCATACTCAGAATTTAAAGGAATCTGCAGGGTTAAGCCAGGGTTTACAACTTGAGCCACGCATGATATGGATGTAGGGGAATCTTCTATAAAACAACATCCTTATCATTTAAGTCCACAGCAACAAGCTCAAGTGAAAGCAGAAGTTCAATATATGTTAGAAAATCACCTAATTGAACCTAGACCAAACTGGTTGGAGTTCTCCCATAGTATTGCTGCTTGTAAGTAAAAGATTGGAAACTAAGCTTTCTGCAGACAAAAGGCTGTATTTGGAGTTAACCTTGAGAAGAGTGGTTTGGAGTAACTTTAGAGAATGGCTGAATCAAAATGTAGAGTTTCAGGTATAATTACCCACCAGTGTTTTGAGAGTGAACCCGATGAGCAATGGAAGAATGAAGTAACTATACGGACACTGGTTACGTCCTTGCCGAAGGAAAAACAAGGAATGACCTTTGCACTTCTGTTACCATACAAAAGCAAAATAAGATGCAAAGTATTTTCGGAGTTGGAGCCTGAGCATTTGAACACAGACGATTATTGGGAAATATTATTACATTTTATTGATAAGATCTACCAGAAGAATGACTTATTGAGGGCTTACGAAGCATGGTCAGATTTTGACAAATTTAGAAAATTGGAGGATAGTTCTACAGAAGATTACATATTCTATATGCAAGATTGCAAAAGTTACATCTAGAAATTCCCCAATTGGTGCTGGCGTTCAAGTTACTAGACTGTGCCAGAGTATCGAATATGGACAGGCCTCTAGTTCTGACAGGAATTAAATTTGCAGGAAGACACACTGCTAGAACAGATGTCAGAAGGTCTAAAAAAAATTTATTGGAAAACATTCCTTTCCCATAGCGTTCAAGGCGCAAATGAGCCATTTGACAGTAAGACAGAAAATGGAGGATACAATGTTAAACAGGATGGGGAGACAGTTTAGAAATGGCGCAGGTGTCAGTACGAAAGGAGATTTGTAACGAGAAACAATGAGGACAGAAACACCTTTGACAATTATGGCAGAAGAAAAGAATTAGAGAATTACAACAAAGGAATGAACTCCAGAACACTGAGAGTGTGGTCAATCGGTGTTTGAGGTGCGATTCAAAATACTGTCCTAAATGATTTAATAAGGTGTTCGAAATTAAACATGAGGCAGAAGACTCAAGAAGAAGATGGAGACTTTGACCAAAGAGAGGGCATTTTATTAGTTACAAGAAGTTTCAACCCATGATGAACGTCTTGGTTGCAGAATCCTTCAAGGTGTGCGGTGCTAGATAGCGGATGCACATCTACAGTCTGTGGAATATACTGGTTAAAATGCTACCTGGACTCCTTAGATGACAAAGACCGGAATAAGAAGTTAAAGAATTTGAGAGTTCCACCATTTTTAGATTTGGAGATGATAATACCCTAAAATCTTTAAAAAGGGTAGAGATTCCCTGTAAGATAGCTGGAGTCAATCATTTCATCAGCACAGATGTAGTGTCTAGTGAAATACCATTACTGTTGAGCAGACCATCAGTGAAGAAAGTGCAAATGAAGTTGGGCTTGGAAAATGACAAGGCCATTGTATTTGGAAAACCTGTTGGATTTACAAATTATGCAATCTGGACAATACATTATTCTTTTAGTGAAAGCTAACTTCTCTACTAAAGAGATTAAAAAAGTGTTATTAGCGTCAGGAGATAGGAATCTAAAAGACAAAAACCAAACTGTGTTAAAACTGCATTGGCAGTTTTTCCACACTTCGTAACTATTAAAAATTTTGCTAAGGGATGCAGGAATTAGGGATGGAGAGTATACTAAACTTATAGAGAAGATAAGTGATCGATGTGATATATGTAAGAAATACAGAAGGGCACTGTCGCAGCCAATAGTGAACCTACCTTTAGTGAGAGATTTCAATAAAGTTGTGGCGATGGATTCAAAGGTGTGGGATAAAGAAAAGAACATTTTTATTTTGCATTTTCAGATTTGGGAACAAGGTTTAGCCAGTCGGCAGTCATATACTGTAAAGAAAAGAGGACCGGATTGGGACCACTAGCGAAATTCCTCCCTTAGAATGAGAGGGAATTTCCTAATGACAAGTTCCGGGATGTGTGCAAGAACATGAATATAATAGTTATGAATACAGCAGCAGAAAGCCCCTTTAGTAACGGAGTGTGTGTAAAGAATCGTGGTGATGGATGAGATGCTTTGTAAAATATTGGTGGATAGACCAAGCTGTAAATCAGCTCTAGCATAGGCTGTCCATGCCAAGAATTCACTGCAGATGGTTGGGGGCTGTAGTCCATATCAGTTGGTTTTTGGTAGAAACCCAAAAATTCCTTCAGTCCTGAGTGATCGTCCCCCAGCTTGGAAGGGAGCTACTATTAGCTCTGCCTTTTCTGAGTATTTAACTGCACTACGCACTGGTAGAAGAGCGTTCCTTGTAGTCAAAGTTTCAGAAAGAATTCGGCGACCTCTAAGACACAATGTAGGACCATCGGAAACTGTTTTCAATAGGGAGATATGGTATTCCATAAAAGAGAAGGACTTAACAAGTGGAAAGGCCTGGGAAAGATTATAGGTAAAGATGGTAAACAGTCATTTTACAACATGGGAACCCAGACTATTCAGGTACACTCATCAAGGTTAGTTGGTGCGGAGTACAAAATTGCGGGTTACAAAAATGTTGTAGGAAGGGACGAGGAACCATGTACTTCTCATGCCCATGTGTTGCATAATTGTGAGGACCAGGTAGCTGAAGTTGACAGGGTATCTGAAGATGGAGACAGTAATTTGAATGAACAAGATGAGGCGATTTGTCCCAGAAGACAACTGCTGAAAGTTGGCACTAAAGTTACACACTTGCCAGAAGGGGTCAGTTAATGGTGGGATGTGACGATTGTAGGTAAAGTAGGGAAGGCCACTGGAAAATATAAAAACTGGTTAAATGTATGAGATAAAGGACAGGAGGTTAGGCCTATGGATTGGGAGCATGAAGTACAAAAATGGAAGGCATGGAAACGCAGTATCAGTTCAGACAGTGGGCCTGGGAGTGAACATGCCTCAAGGGAGGGATCACAAACTATTGAAAGAACATCTATAAATGGGAGAGGGAGATCAAACAGTAACAACTGGAGCATGATAGAAGGCAGGATAGAGGGCATAGCTTAACAAGGTCAAGGAATATGGCACAGGCTGCTAATGCTACAAGGAGCAGAACCCCATGTGATCGAGAAGTCTTAATAGCTTCAAACAAATTACTCGATAAATTAATAAAGGATGCCAAACAGCAAGAACTACATAGTTGGATAGAATTTGGAGTATACACAGGCACCAGATAGGGGTCAACCAGCTCCGTCTCATAGGTGAATATGCATGGATAAGGTGCTTCCTGATGGGACTTATAAAGCTAAAGCCAGGCTAGCGGCACGAGGGTTTGAAGAAAAATTGGGTGACCGGGATATGAGAGTAGATTCACCTATGGCAGGAAAAGTTATGCTGAAGAACTTTTTGGCTCTATTAGCTACAAATCCCTGGGACTGTTATTCCATTGATATTAAAGCTGCCTTTTTGAAGGTAACTTCATCAACTTCAAAGGGAATTTTTCTCCATCCACCAAAAGAGATGCCAATTGCAGAAGGGGCTCTCTGGAAGCTAAATAAATGCATATCTGGTTTAAATGACACCTCCAGAGTTTGCTATTTCTCAGTGAAGTCAGTTTTGTTAAATATGAGCTGTCTCCAGTCGGAAGCAGACCCGGCAATGTTTTATTGGTACCATGGAGGGAAACTTCAGGCATCTTTATGATGCATGTAGATGATTTTTTGTGGGGTGATAGAAGCGAATTTGAAACGGTTGTCATTAATGGGCTGAGAACGGAATTAAAAATTGGAAGTCAGGCTTCTGGTGCGTTTAAGTACATTGGATTGGAAATCGGGCAGAGCAGGTCTCACATCCTTTTACATCAGCAATCCTATTTAGAGAACATCAATCCCATTGCAGTTAGTTGTGGTAGGGCCTCCCAGAAAGATACAGCTGCTTCTGAAATGGAAAAAGAGGAACTCAGAAGTCTAATTGGGCAATTTAGTTCGTTAGGTAAGCAAACATGGCCGGACACCAGTTTTGACGTTTTTTGGAATTGAGCACTAAAATGAACCATCCCAAGGCTGAAGAAATCATTTGGGCAAACAAAACATTATTTTTAATTTTGACAGAGCACTGTGTTTTGAAATTCCCATCTTTGGGTCATCTTAGAAAAATGAAACTGTGTTTAGTGATGTGTCTTATGCAAATCTATGTGATGGATTTTCGAGTGTACGAGGATTTATAATATTTCTCATGGGGGAGAAAGGCAAATGCTGCCCTTTGGCATGGGAATCTAAAAAGATACAAAGAGTTGTAGAAAGTACGTTGGCAGCAGAGTCTCTCACCCTTGTTGAGGCGGTAGATATGGCATTCTTTATATGAAAGATACTGGCAGAAATTTTAAGTGGGAAAGGGTATTCAGGAACGGTACCTATCGAATGTCTTATAGATAATTAGTCACTTCGAGAAAATGTTCACTCTACGAAGTGTGTTAACGGTAAGAGTTTGCGAATTGACATTGCAAGCTTAAAACAGATGTTCGAGAATAAGGAGATTGCCAAGATCAAATGGATTGAGAGCAGCTACCAATTATCTGACTGCTTCACCGAAAGATGAGCCAGCTCCAAGAAGCTACTAGAGATCTTCCAAAGAGGGACGTCTTTTTCATCAAGAAGAAAAATATACTTCTTTTGTGTGGGCATATCTATACACGCGTTTTCTTTTAATGTGGGGAATAAGGTAAATTTATTGAATGAAAAAATATGTATTGATGTTTGTTTTTCTTGTGATTTTATAAATTTAAGGAATACTTTCTTTTTAAGAAGAGGGGAATCTGTTGGGGAAGGAAACAGTTAAAAGGTGTTCAATTGCTAATTATTAGTTAACATTTGGTTGTATAAAAGGGATAACAGGTGAGACAAGTTTGTTGATAAAAGTTTTGTGTACTAAAAGTAAAACTCTGTTTGAAGAAGCCAGTCTTGGTCTCAGTCTTTATTGCCAAGCAGCTATTGGACCTTAACAAATAAATCTGAGGTATTATATTGTAATAAAAAAACGACAGTGAGTATCGTCCATGAGGCATGTTTAGTTTTTGGCACCACTGTATGTTTTTAAACACAATTCTATTTATTGCAGTTGAAGATACTGAAATTATAACAGTTTTGAATGAAATAGAGTATTTTGTTCTCGAGTAATAGTTACGAATATGTCTTCAGCTCAGGAGAAAATACTTCCCAATTAGACTTTCATGCTTAATTACTATCAACAAGTTAGAGGTCAGATGTGTGACAGTTTGTATATTCCTAGGCCTGTGATTACTCATGGACAGCTTTATGTAGCCTGTTCCAGAATGGGAAACTTTGATTCTGTTAATGTCTTTGTTGAAAGAATAAATAGAAATTCTACATTTAAAGGAGCGCTGTTACAGTGCAAATACTATCATGACTCATCGGGAATAGTGCACTGTAATATCAAGCCCCACTGCTCCCTGAGCCGCGACAAATGTGAAAAAGTTTGATCAAACCACCAGATTGCCCCAGTTCTACCTAACTGCTTAATTTAGCACCAGCTTTGTAAACTTACTAAGTAAACAACTGTTTATTGAACAAATTATCTTTAACTAATGGCAAAAGAAATAAATATGAACTGCCAACTTCTAACACAAAACTTAAACTCTACCCCCTTCTTAAATCCCTACACACACACAAATGACACCCGCACGCACGAGACGCGCATGGGGGGCCGGGCGCACACGCACCGACACCGCGCGCGCACACCGACACCACGCGCGCGCATGCACCAACACCACGCACCTTCAGTATTTAGTTCACTGGTTGAGAACTTGCTTTTCAATGTATCTTAATAATTGTTTCCCCCCTTTCCTTTTTATAGGGGTTTCCTCAGAGAGAGAGAGCAGGCTATAGAGATATGAGGAGGGGAGATTTTAGATGTTTTCTCTTTGTAGGCCAGAAGCTTTCTGCTGCACAGTTACCACACAAAGCATGGTCACCTAGTCAGGAGCCAATTAAAAAGCTGTTGTCAGGTGGCATCTTTGGTCCAGGGCTCCTTTCTGGCATCATCCTGTCTTTCATGGCACACTTTGTTCCAGGGTAGCAATATTGTATATATCTCTCATCCTGTTCCAGTGGACATGTCTTTCAACCTGTAGCTATTTTAATTCTAATCCACAGTCCAACAGGAAATACAAAGATATGTTCTTTACAACAGTCCAGCAGAAATAAGAAGATATGTTCCTTACAGTACTAATTTGGGCACAAATGTTTTTTGACCTGTTTTGTGGGTTTTGGGTTCCTTTAACATGAGAAAAAAAATCCAACTCCATATGTTCAAACATTTATCAGTTGCTATTTTTAAAAAATTGATTTCCTGCTGAACAAGAAGATGGCTGCAACAAGTCATGTGACCACAGGGTTGGTCCTTTGTCCTGGGAGTAAAATGGTCCTGGAAATAAAATAACTTAAAAAATATAAAAGAAACATGCTAACTCTTTATAGTTATGTAGATGTCAGCACATAAGTTGACCTTTGAAGCCTTGAAAAACCCCTCCAAAAACAGGGGGTTTTGCTGAGTATAAAAGTGAAATCGCAGCATCGGTGTGGGTGATCACCATTTTGAAATGTCACCTTCCGACGCAAAGAATGGGTGTATCTTAAACTCATGCACATCTTTGCAACACGGCCTACATTGTCTGCTTGATCCCTTACATTCAATGGTAAAGTACCGGTAAGTAAAGCATGCATTTGTGGGAAGAAGAATTGAGGCTGAATACTAAAGCAAGTGTAACATGTGGCTGAAAATGGGAGTGAGGTTCAACTTCTACGCCGAGTATGTTCAAAAACATAATTTTGGGGCTGACAAAATGGAGTTGTCTTATATGCTGGTTCGACTGTTTGCTGCCTTTACCGTTCACTGACCCTCCAGCCCACTGCCTCCCCAGCTCGCTGACCATCCAGCTTGCCACCTGTCCCGCTCGCTGATCCTCTAGCTCGCCACCTCCCCCGTTCCCTAATCACCTGGTCACCACCGATCGTGCTCTCCTATGCATTCTGTTTCCTGACCCTCCCTCACACCAACCTTCACTCTCGCTGCCGACCCTTGGTCTCACTGCCCATTCTCCCTCTTGCTGCCAACTTTCCTATTCCCTGCCTCGCTTGCTCGCTGCTTCCCCCTCCTTAACCTTCGTTCTGAGTGAGGACTCGGGGATGAGTATGAGAGACAGGAAGATCACCTTCGGAGTGGTAGCAACTTCGAGTTGCAGAGTTGTGAAGGTAAGGTGTGAGAGTAAGGATTGGTGAGAGAGAGGGTTGGTTGGGAGCGGGAGAGTGGAGAGCAGGAGAGACCGCTCCAACATGGCAGTGACGGGTCGTGTGACCTGACATCAAACGCCGCGCAAAATGGCATCAAAACAAAATTCCCAACGCTAAATGTGAATACCAGCCCCATTAACGGTGCGATGTTAAAACAGAATGAGTTAAATGGGACAACTTGAAATGGGGACTTACTGTATTCTATGCTGGGCAAAGAGTGTGTTGGCTGTGATTGGAACCTTCAGCCACAGTTTTATACTTCGAATAGTGACTGAAGGGACAAAAGCCCTACAATGTTTTTTTACAAGCAATGTTGATGGCTTAGTGAATTTATCTACTGTATAGGTCAGCAGGTTTAATTATTGACCTGCCTGAAGTTAGCTGATTTCAGCATGTGCCATTGTAAGGATCCTACAACTGGACTTGCCAACTTTAGTTAGCGACCAGAAAATTGATCTCATTATTTTCAGCCACCAGGTGTTTTGAAATGTTGACTTCAAATTCAAATGTTACGGAGATGCTCTTTCAAAATTTATTATTGCCAACATATCTTGGGTAAAATATCTTATGTTAGCCCAGATTTTGGATTGAAAGTAAAGGTAAGACCAACAGTGCTCATCGCTATTGGGAGTAAATTGGGCAGCAACTTCCAGAGTATACACTTGTGCAGTTAAAGATGGAAATCCTGAAATTGGAACTCAAATTTTAGGAAGGCAAATGGAATGTTGTTATTTCTTGTAAGGGGAATGGAATTTAAAAGTAGGTATGTTTTGCTGCAGTTGTATAGGGTATTGGTGAGATCACGTTTAAGAGCACTATGTACAGTTTTGATCTCCTTCTTTAAGAAATGAAACAATTGCATTAGAAGCAGTTCAGAGAATTTTGTTTTGATGCCATTTTGCGCTGCGTCTGATGTCAGGTCATCCCGATTCCTGGGATGAAGAGGTTATCTTTTGGTAAAGGTTGGACAGGTTATGCCTGTGTCCATTGAAGTTTAGAAGAATGAGAGACAATCTTAGTGAAACATACAAGATTCTGAGGGGACCTGCTGAGTTTTTCCAGGTATTTTTCTTTTTGTTTAAGATTCTGAGGGGACTTGACAGAGTGAATGTAGAAAGGATGTTTCCCCTTGTGGGAGAGACTAGAACTAGGGGACGCAGTTTAAAAATAAGGGGTCTCCCATTTAAGACAGATGAGAATTTTTTTCTGAGGTTTGTGAATCTGTGGAACTCTCTTCCCCAGAGAGTGGTGGTGGCAGGGTCATTGAATATTTTTAAGGCACAGATAATAGACTCTTGACAAACAACTGAGTCAAAGGGTATAAGGGATAGGAAGGAAAGGAAAGGCCACAGTCAGATCATCCATGATCTTACTGAATGGCAGAGCAGGCTCAGGGAGCCGAATGTCCTACTCACCCCCTAATTCGTATGTTCATAAGTTTCCCTCCTGCTTCACAGGCTGTGCGTTAACACTACCTCACCAAGAGATCCTGCATTGAGATCAATTTTAGGGCTTGAAGTTGTGCTATGTAGCTATTAAATGGGACAAAAAAAAAAGGATGGGTGTTTTCAGGAATATTTAAGTTTTTAAGGGCTGATAATTCATAAATCCTTTGTAATAACCTCTCCCGCCCTGAAAATTTAATTTTACAACTGTGGATTATCATTCCCCTAGAATTTAATTAGTGCTGTAGAATTACAAAAAAACTAAACTTTTTCTGCCTCTCTTTT
Source organism: Carcharodon carcharias (assembly GCF_017639515.1). NCBI lineage: Eukaryota > Metazoa > Chordata > Chondrichthyes > Lamniformes > Lamnidae > Carcharodon > Carcharodon carcharias. The sequence goes on along the minus strand of NC_054479.1, from coordinate 121,059,832 downwards.
ATCTCTCTCAATCCCATTTCCATTTCCAAATATTTATTTTGCTTTCTATACATGATTTAAATCAAATTCATGCATCCTGATTTATACTTATTGGTTTAGACTCTGCATGTGTCAGTGAAGATTCGTCGATCTGATTAGAGAGCCCACGCTGTTGCTTGCCCTATTCACAGACACCACAGATTCCATGGATTCCCAAATGACAGCAGGATTCTCAAAAGTCCATGAAAACATTGTGCTGTCTGTGCTGTCAGTCACCACTGACTGCAGAATATGGCCACAGATACATCTCAACTTTATGTAAAATTTCTAAATCACACAACAATCCCTTTGATAGATTTTACATCATTTGAGTATGTTTAAAATATGTGGGTTAGAGTATTTTTTTCTGTCCTCAGGGACTGCTTGGGAAATGATGAGAATGGTAATGTATCAGCTGACTTAATGTTAATTTGAAGCAGTCGCTAGAAATAGTTTTAAGTGGAAAACTCAAAAGACTTAACGTTGTATTTAGAGTAAGAGCTGTAGTAATAATATTAACTAACAAATCTGTATCATTAATGAAACCGACCCATTTTGTAAATGTTACTAAAAACTGTTCAGCGACTTATTTTTTCAATTTAGTACTGTTTTTCCAAATTTCCTCTCTCCCCTTTTCTTTAGTTCTTAATTTTTTATTTCCTCTTCATTACTATTATTTTGTTTTTAAAAAAATCATTTTTGATTTAATTGTGCATATGGCATTTTTGCCTTCATACACTGCTCTGACACTCCAGCAAAGTTTTGTTTCTTTCATAGTTAAATTACTAGAAAACTAGTGTAACAGAAGGATAGAATACAAGAGCAGTTGCTGACTGAGTGCACGTGAGCTCAGGAGTTGAGTTTTAAGTGAGTAAGTATAAGCAGAACAGAAATAATGAACAATAATACAATGCAAAGTATGACATGATAAAGAGAGACACAGAAAGAATACAGAGAAGTCGAGCAGGGAGTGAATGATAGAACATGGCATGCTAATGCACAAAAAAAGGAGAATCCATAGAAAAGACAATTTGGTACAAAAAAAGAAAATCAGTGATGGGATTAAAATCAGTTAGGAAAACAACTAATAATCAGTACAAATTTAATCTAATTTCAATTTCTATCAAAGCTCTGTGAATAATTTCAGCTGTTTTACACTTTTAACCAACATTTTGTTTATTGCCAGCATCAAAAATATTACAAACTGTAAGTGCATCATTTAATCTCCCTTGCCTTACAAAACAACATACTCTATTGACCTGTAAGCAATGTAAGATCTTAGTACAATTTGAAGTTCGGCATGTGTTTGGGACATTTGGTTGCATTGCAAATTTATGTGCCACACTTTGTTTATTTAAAGTCATTTGGACTTGTACAAATTTCCCTAGCAATTAATTGTAAATTCCTTAATTAATAAAAGGACAAGAATATTTGGTACTCCTAACTAACCATACCAAACATGTTTTCCAAAAAAAGAATAAAACCTATGTTTCTGTCCTCAAGCCTCAAGAGAAATTATGAAAATGTCAATCATTATGTGATACACATAAATACTACAGTTATTTTACAACTAAATTAAAACTGATCTTCATAGACAAACACCCATGATATATTAAAAATGCTGAGTGTTGTAACATTCTGTCTCAAAACACATTTCAAAATCCTAAATTAGGCTTGTTAATGGGTAAACTCAAGTGGCAACATTTTCCTGCTATATTTGCTATGCCTGTGATCGTTCTTCACTGTTAAATGCCTTTCTATTACGCTAGTTGCAGAACACATCTTTGGAATTGTATTTTGACCCTGAGATTTAACATTCAGTTCCACTGCAAAGACACTTGGTGGCAGCATAGGAATACCTTGTGTCCTGAAGCTATTAATGTATATAATATTTTGGAAAATGCTTTTCTTTTAAAATAGAAGTTAAGCCTGCGAGTGTGTCGTAATTGGGTTGAAGCCAGCTAGTCTGGGTGCTTTGATGGGTACTAGTTTTGATATGGAAGAGAGATAGCATTCATTTGCATTTTTTTGACGAGAGCATTCAAGAGGTGGGGGGAAAACTTGACGCCTATCTAGCAGATACCAAGCCATATATTTATATTACTAATAAAATTAGTATTATGACAGGGCTTTCATTGTTAAAAGGTGAAGTTCAAAGAGGCTGATGAGACAATGAGAATTTGAATTCAATCAGCGGTGGTAGGTATAACTTCAATAGTTTTTGGGTGTGCAGAGCAGAGGCAATGTAAGATTAAAAGGCAGCTGCAAGCCTCCAACTGGCTCCACAGTGAAAGGAACCTCCTTTTGGATTAATTGAAAATGCTTTGCCTGATGTTTGGTTAAGTCTATGGGTTGCTGTTGCCTTAAGAGATTAGTTTGGGAATTTGTTAAAAGTTATGATGGCAGTAATTTGTAGCCATATGTATATATATTTTAAACTGTGTAAATTAATAAAATGCTTCAATTAGTTTAATGTAAAACCTCTAGAACTAATGGTCTAATTCCTGAATTTAGAGTCGCATCTAAAGCATAACACTTAAAATTATAGATTGTGATAGTTTTTTATAGTTTCCCTCTGGGATTTTTAAATAACTCCGCTTTACCAACTGCATTGCTCATAACACTTGAGTTTAAGCAATGCACTTGACACTAAAAAAATGAAAGTTAAGTATTATCTTGAATTCTTGAGTCAGTCTTAAAATTAGAATGTAATTTATAATTTTTAGAATAAAATCAGTACTCCCTCATCCATAAATATCAAATCAAATGCAGCCACCTTATAAACCAGCTGTAAAATGTACAGAAAAAATACTCAGCAGGAAGACCTGCTGAGTATTTCCAACATTTCCTGTTATTATTTCAGATTTCCAGCACCTGCAGTACCTTGCTTCTGTAAAATACGCACCCTTCCTAACGTCTTGTAGTACCATTCTCAGAAGTAATCACGTCTGCCGTTCCTACTTCACCTGTGTTGCCAGAGGTTTTGTGGGGCTCCCTTCTTCAGCAAAGGATAACCTTGAACTTTCAATTCTCTCCATCCAATCCTGTGCCCCCTTCCTTCCCCACCCCACTCCCTCACAAAAGGTTACAAATTGAAACTTGTATGTGACTGAATGAGGATTGAAAGAATGAGTTTGCTTAAGTTGGAACTTCGTACGTGCATTTCTGAAGACCTTGTTAGTTTAAGTCTTGAAAATCATCTGCTTGAGGTAATATCGCTAGTTTTCTTTGCCCCAAATTGATAGTGAGTATTGTTCCCTGGTCCTCCATTAAACAGAGACACCGTCCCAGCAATTCAAAATCCAAAGCCATTCTCCACAAAGTGGTTATTTCAGCCTGATGATTTTTCATTTCTCCCCCCTCTCATTATTAAGTTGCCCAGAATACAATACTTCAGAAAGTATTTAATCGACTGTGAGGGTCTTTGGGATGTCCTGAGGAGTGAATGGTGTCTATAAATGCATGTTGGCATTGTTCTTCTTTAAGTAGCGAAATCAAACTTGCCATAATAACACTCATCCTCCAATGAATGGCAGCATCTGAATGATTGGCTTACAAATTCATGTTTTAATTCACCCACTTCCCCACAGAAATATTTGGAGTGTGGTATATAGATGAAGACCTCCCACCACCCTCAAGTCATAGATTGCTGTGCATTTATAAACATATTAATCATGAAAGACTGTATACTTTATAAAGGATAAACTTAGCCATAATTGTGCACACTGCTATGACGCTGTCCATGGGGTCCATTTCTTGAGACCACTTATTAGGTGAGACTGCTTTACAATGAGCTCCTTTCAAAAACAATCAGATCAGCAGCCAGAATAATATAGCTATACAGGAAAACTGGTTGAAATAGGCTCATTAAGGGACAAACCATCTGATCTGATGTAAACAAACAAAGGCAATTCAGATAAATTAAATTTTATTTCTTGTAATTGAAATATGAATATACATGTACAATTGGACTATTTAAATCCACTTACAATCATTGTGATGATGGATGTGTGTTGAAAATAAATCAGTAATTTTTAACTGTTTATATTTACTCCTTGCCCCTGTCTTTGCTAGATACAGGATGTTCTGAAGTAATGCAGCAGTTGATTTTTTTCATTGGGTTCTGACCATCTCAGCGATTCTTCTAGGTATTGGATTACTGTATGAGATGATGGCAGTGGCTCTGTCTTGGCATAGCCATCATCCAACATACGAATGAGGAGCAGGAGTAGGCCATTCAGTCCCTCTAACATTCATTAAGATCATGGCTGATCTGATTGTGGCCTCAACTCCACATTCTGCCTACCCCAGATAATCTTTGTCTCCCTTGTTAGGCATGAACCTATCTTCCTCTGCCTTAAAAATATTAATTGAACCTGCCTCCACCGCTTTCAGGGGAAGTGAGTTCCAAAGATGCACAATATCCTGCCAGAGAAAATTTCTTCTTATCTCCGTCTTAAATGAGAGACCCCTTATTTTTAACCTGTCTTCCCTAGTTCTAGTCTTTTCCGCAAGGAGAAACATCCTTTGAGCATCCACTTTGTCAAATCCCATCAGGACCTTATATGTTTTAATAAGATCACCTTTCAATCTTCTAAACTCCAATGGATAGAGGACCAGCCTGTCCAGCTATTCCTTGTAAGATAGCCCCTCCCATCCCAGGTATCAGTCAAGTGAGTTGTCTTTGAACAGCTTTGTAACGCATTTATATTCTTTTTTAAATAAGGAGACCAAATTGTACACAGCACTCTAGATGTGATCTCACCAATACCTTGTAGCAAAACATCCCTACTTTTATATTCCATTCCCATTGCAATAAATGACAATATTCCATTTGCCTTCCTAATCACTTGTTGTGCTTTTTATTTGTCATGGGATGCAGGAGTCACTGGCAATGCCAGCATTTGTTGCCCGTCCCTAATTGCCCTTAGAATTGAGTGAACGTACGCCATTTCAGGTGGCAGTTAAGAGTCAACCACTGCTGTGAATCTGAAGCCACATGTGGGCCAGACCTCGTATGGATGGCAGATTTCCTTCCCTAAAGGACATTTGTGAACCAGTTGGGTTTTTATGACAATTGACGATAGTTTCGTTGTCACCATAACTGAGACAGCTTTCAATTTCAGATTTAATGGAGTTCGAATGCCACCAGCTGCCATAGTGGGCCTCTGGATTACTAGTCTGGTGACATTACACTGTGTCACCATCTCCACCTGCGTACTAACGTTTCCTGATTCATGTAACAGGGCACCCAGATCCTTCTGTACCTCAGATTTTTGCAATCTCTTTCCATTTTAATAATATGCTGCTTTTCTATTCTTCCTGCCAAACTGGGCAAGTTCACATTTCCCACGTTATACTCGAACATCTGCCAAATTTTTGCCCACTCACTTAACCTATTTATGTCCCTTTGCAGATTCCTTATGTCCTCTTCACAACTTACTTTCTCAGCTATCTTTGTATCACCAAATTTCGCAACCATATATTTTGTCCAAGTCATTGATGTAATTTGTAAATAGTTGAGGCCTCAGCACTGATCCTTCTGCCACTCCACTCATCACAATTTGCCGACCTTGTAATTATCCAATTTATGCCTTCTCTCTGTTTCCTGTTAGCTAACCAGTCCTCTATCCAAGCTAATATGTTTCCCCCTACACCACGAGCTCTTATTTTGCATAGTAACCTTTGATGTGCCGCTTTGTCCAATCCCTTTTGGAAATATAAGTACAGTACATCCACAGGCACTCCTTTACCCATATAGTTTATTACTTCCTCAAAGAATTCCAATAAATTAGTCAGACATGATTTCCCTTTCACAAAGCCATGTTTACCCTGCCTGATTGCATTGAGATTTTCTAAGTGCCCTGCTACAACCTCCTTAATAATAGATTCCATTAATTTTCCTATAAAATATTAAGCTAACTGGCCTGTAGTTTCCTGCTTTCAGTCTTCCTCCTTTCTTGAATAGAGGAGTCACATTCGCTGTTTTCCTATCAAATGGGACCTTTCCAGAATCTAAGAAATTTTGGAGAATTAAAACCTATGCATCTACTATCTCAGCAGCTACTTCTTTTAAGACCCTAGGATAAAGTCCATTAGGACCTGGGAACTTGTCAGCCTTTAGTTCTAATAATTTTCTCAATACCCTTTCCCTGGTGATTGTAATTGTTTTAAGTTCCCCTCCCTTTCACCTCTTGATTTACAATTATTTTATTTCTGCGATGTTATTTGTATCCTCTACAGTGAAGACGGATGCAAAATATCTATTCCATTCATCCATTATTTCCTTATTTTCCATTATTAATTCCCTGTTCTCACTCTCTAGAAGACCAACACTCACTTTAGTTATTCTTTTCCTTTTTAAGTACCTGTAGAAACTCTTATTGTCTGTTTTTATATTTCTAGCTAACTTTCTCTGCTATTCTAATTTCTCCCTCCTTATTAATCTTTTAGTCATCTTCTGCTGTTCTTCATATTCGGTCCAACATTCTGACAGGTCGCTCAACTTTGAGCAATTATATATACTTTTTCTTTCAATTTGATACTATCTTTACTTATTCTCTTCATTTTACTGGACATCTTAAGGGGTTGGATCTGTTGTACTGATACTTCATCATCTGTCATCTTCTCGGTAGCTTCTTGGCATTGGTGTTCAGTAATGCATTACTGTCGCCAGTATCAATTTGGCTCCAAGTACAGATCTGCTGTTGTTTATACTGGGCATTAATCCATCATAGTCCACAATATGCTTCTCGCTTTCAAATATTTCTTCTTCTATGAAGTGTTCAAAATCATCCTCCTTGTCGCTGTTGCTTTCAGTCTTGTATGCAGCACCTTGGGCATGTTTCCGGGAGTTTTTGATACAGGTGATTATCACTTCTTGCCAGGCATGGCCACATATGTAGGTTCCCACTTTCACATTGAGTTTTTCCAGGCCAATTGTCGCATGGACCTTACTGTTCACCATTCTCTGAATCAGTTTGTTAATTATATCAATTAAGGTTAGAGGGTATTGATTGGATGATTACTTGAGCACAAAAAAGAGACACTTACTGATGTGGCATGCATTGTGTGAGGAAGTAGATGCCTATAATGTTTCACTTTAAATTTCCAAGTGAAGACTAATTCTGGTTTCTTCTTCCACCAATTGGCTATGAGGACTATAACAAGCTTCTCTTCTGTTTGAAGGAATTATGATGCTTTGGTCTCTGCTGGATGAACCATGTAAGTACGGTTTTGTTGAGATGTGTGTGGTCGGCATTTCTGTCTGTCTTTCTTGCTTGGCCACCTTCATGCATCTCCATTGACACTCTTCTCAACTTCTCTTTATCTTTAAGCCACCCACAAAGTGTTAATTCAGTGTTCCTTGTTATTTTCAAAACTGCTGCTTACCTTCCTTGATTGGGGTGATGATTTTTAGCTTCTCAGCAATGGTGTAGGGCTTCCTCTTTTGTAATTCTGTAAACATAATCTTGCTTTGATTGTTGTATGGGTTTAGCGCAAGTTTGACCTGTATTTATTAGGGGAAAATTGGCGCCTTAATTAGTAATGAGGCTGCCATCTCGTTGGCTGGTTCTAAATTAATTGTAGAGCCATTTGTACTTCAACAATGATCTGAAAGGATAAACCTGGATGTTCAAGGTGGACCTGCCTTAAGTTCCCTGATATGGCAAGCTGCATTATGGTGGGGTCCCAGTGTAGTTTATGTTAAAATACCACTGTTGGTTGAGTTAGTCTGAACAGAAATAACTCTCAACCCTCCATTGACTTGTGATGAGTAGTTGGGTCTGATTTTCATCTGCAATTACATTCATCTGATTATCTTCCTATTTTGTCTTGTGCTTGTTTGCAACACTTTGGATATTCAAAAATGTTTTAAAAGGAGAGAATGCCAGCCATTCCTGCATTACTTAATGACCTTATAATCTGGACCAGTCCCTAGACATTTACAAGTGGATTTATAAGCAGCTGCCCTTAACTATTAGATCCTCTTGACGTCAGGAAATGCTTGCAAGTCAAACATCGGACTACTTATGAGGCATGCCATGGAGCATTGGCTACCAACATACAAAGCATAAATGGCATAGAAATAGACCACTTGAACTATAAAGTAAAACCTCTCCTTATTCTGTGTCACAATGTGCTTTCCTTTCCAATTTATTGTGATAAATTGCTAACAACAGTTTTTTTTCTGAAAAGTAATTAACTTACATTGAGGGCAAAAATAGCCCGTTTTCTTCTTGCCCTAGCTTGTTGCCTTGGAACTGAGCCAATTTTCAGAGAGAATTGTTGAGCAAGTCAATCACATTTTGTATAAAGCCTATAATTTCCTGTTGGTTTTTATGATCTTGAAATAACTTTACTTCTGCAAAAGGGAGAAGCTAAGTAAAAAAAAAAGAATCATTTTATGATTCTTCTCAGAATTGCACCTATAGATTTTGCCACAGGATGTACTTAACCAATGGCCTTAAAGGGACAGGTTAAGTTAGCAACTGTGTAACTGCTTGAGATTGAAGACTATATATGAGAAATACCAGTGGAGATATGCCAGGTCTCAAACGAAATGATGTCAAAAGACTTGCAGGAGAAGAGTGGATGAGGCTAAAGGCCTGCACAAATGGATTTTGTGTTTAATTGGGCTAACTCGTTAGAATCTATATCTTGCTGCTACTGCTATATGATTTGCATTTGTTCCTCATTGTATTCAGCAATGTTACCGTACCTAGATGGGTTCTTGTACCTTTGCAGAAAATGGGCGACTGAAGGATATACTAAAGTTACAGAATTTGGGCTGCTGCGCTGTCTGCCTGATTTCAGAATAATTGCAGCATGGACTGAGTACAGGAAACCACCAAATAGATTCTTATGATACTTTGCTCAATTGTGAAGAAAAAATGTCTTGTTTTTATGTGTGTAATGTATTTTCGATTATGAATATCGAAGAAAATTAATGAAGAAATTGCAAAAAAGAACCATGTTGCATAAGAAAAGCGTAATTATGACCTGGGAATGCGGATGTTGTCCTGGGAATGCAGATGTTGACATAAGCGTGCTTTAAAACCTTCAGCTTTAAAGCAAATTTCCAAACTCAAGCCAAATTTTGGATCCTTGGACTTGAACAAATTTTGATGAAGAACTGTCACCTCCTTGATTACGACAAGAACTTCAATTAAAGGCATCATATAAATAATGAAATATTCCAACTTCATAGGAACATATAAAACAAAATATCATACCAAGTCACATAAGATATTAGGTTAGATGACCAAAATCTTGTGAAAGAACTTTTAAGGAGCATCTTAAAGGAGGAAAACGCAATTGGAGGAGGGAATTCCAGAGCTTGGGGCCGAAGCAACTGAAGGTGCGACTACCAGTGGTTGAGTTATTAACATTGCGGATGCACAAGAGGTGCACAGATATCTCGGAAATTTGGGGGTTGGGAGGAGATTCCAGCAGTAGAGAGGGCGAGGCCACGGACGGATTTGAAACCAAAGATGAGAATTTTAAAATCAAGATGTTGCTTGACCAGGAGTCAACATAGGTCAGCCAGCACAGGGATGATAGGGGAAGCGGGACTTGGCTGAGAGTTAGGACATGGGTAGCAGAGTTTTGGATGACCTAAAATTTAAGGAGGGTAGAACGCGGGAGACTAACCAGGAATAGTCACATGTAGAGGTAACAGAGGCCTGAATGAGGATTCCAAATAACAGCTGAGCTGAGATGGGATCAAAGTCAGACAGCATTATAGAGGTGGAAATAGGGGGAATTGATTTGGATCTTAATAAACTGTAGGCTATTGCTGAAAAAAGACACTTGCACACTTCAGAATAATTTGCAGCCATACCAAATGTAAAGGAAACAACAATTTATACTGCATGACAGAGTGCTAATTGGTTGGCAAGTGGACTCTGAAGGGCAAGGTATCTCAAAAATTTGAGCAACAGCTGAAGCTAGTTAGTTAATTCTGCTATAATGCAGCAGCAACACATGTGGTGTTCACCACTAACAGGATGCTGCCATCAAGCCAAAAAGACGTTCAGCCTATCATACAAATGAGTAATGTGGTATGTGAATTCCAGTGCTGTTATGATGCTAGATATGTAGGCTGTACTGCTCAAAGACTGGTGGATTGTATCAATGAGCATGTCCCTTCAGCTGTTCGCAACAGGAAAAATACTGACTGTACCCAACCAGCCCACGCTTACAAAACTCAAAACAGTGTCCATCATAAGATGTGATTCCATAAGTGGACAACATTTGCTAAACAATCCTGTGTGTGTTAAGAATTATACTGATGATCAGTTTAAGATTATCAGTCAGGCTCACAGTGTGATTTGCTTGCTCGTGCTAAAAGCTACATTTATTAATACACAGGGCCTTGCTCTTTGCGGACAGAAAGAACATGTACACACATTGCACATTTTTCAACCAAACAAAAAAAGTGACAGCCATTCTCTGGTTCATTCCCTAGGGCAATGCCTTGACCAATCAGAGTCAGAGGAGATGATGGCCTAGTGGTAATGTCACTGGACAGGTAATCCAGAGACCCAGGCTAATGTTCTGGGAACATGGGTTCAAATCCCAGTGGAATTTGACTTCATCCAATAAATCTGGAATATAAAACTAGTCCCAGTAATGAAACTATCATCAATTATCATTAAAAACCCATCTGGTTTACTAATGGCCTTTAGGGAATGGAACATGTCATCCTTCCCTGGTCTGGCCTACGTGTGATTCCAGACCCACAGCAATGTGGTTGACTCTTAACTGCCCTCTGAAGCGGTCTAAGAAGCCAGTAAGTTCAAGGGTAATTAGCAGTGGGCAACAAATGCTGGCCTTGCCAGTGCCCATGAAAGAATATAAAAATAACCTGTCTGGATTGAATTTAAAACTCGGCAGTTAACTGTCAGTCATCAGTTACCTGGTGCATTGTCCGTGGCAACACCTCTACCAATCAGAGTCCACTTGCCAACCAATTAGCACTCACTTCTCATGCAGTATAAATTGTTGTTCCATTTACATTTGGTATTCTTACAAATTGTCCTGTGGAGTGCAAGACGAAAAGCTTTGACAACATGTCTTTTTTCAGCAATACTCAAGCTCTGTACTACCAAAAGCCAAACTGTATGTTTTTATTGGTGAAAACTTCACAATTGCAATTTAAATCAGTTCTGCATTTCAAAATTTACTGTATAGGAAGTTTTAGGCTTGTCAATGTTGATTTCTTCTCTAACCCTATTCTTCTCTTTCACATCCTCCTTACGTCATCTAAGAATGAAGCTGGAAAAAAGATGATATGGGGCATCTGAGGTTTCAAACGGTCCTTAATGATCCGGTAGCTTTCTCCCTGCACACCTGCCCCTGCCCACCATACACACCCCACCCCTTTCAACACACTCCTTCAGCCTGTTGTCAGATGAAAGCACCTCACCACTGATGTTTTATTCTACAGCTAGGTCTTTGGTCTCCTTTGTTCAGATAATGTACTCATTTGAATTGAGTCTTGAGTGTCAGAGTCTAAAATTACAATTTTGAAACTTTCCTAGTTCTAAGGGAGGACAGAGACCCAACAGATGTAAACATGGAATGTGTCTGTTTAGTGTGCAACACAATCTGATTTTAAAGCTTTGTTCAATTCATTATATAATATAAAAAAAACCCTCTGGATTTTTCACCTGCCCACTTTGTCTTGATAGACAACAGATTTCTGTTTAAAAGCAGAGATTGAAGTACTAGCTGGAGCAATTTTATGTAATTCTTTTTTCTAGTGATTTTTAACTACTTTTTAATTATGCCTTAGCCCTTTTTCTGCATGTAATGTTGCCCATTGAAATATGTTTAGTGTATTTAATTTTTCTTCACCAGAAATGTATTTTTAGAATTTTTAAATAATTCAGATTATCGTTCGTAGGATTTAAAATAGGATTCTGTGCCAATAAAACTTGAAATTCACAGCTATGCTATGCTGCTATCTGGTGATGATGAAAGTGTCAGTACATTTTAAGAGGGGTGTCACTGGGGAAGCATCTTATTCAATCACTGATTATCAAAGACTAATTGACTTCAGGAGCCATATAAGTAAGATAATGGGAAATGCACTTTCCGAAACTTACTTTTAATTCTAATTTGAACAGCAAGTAATGACATAAAGATTGTATGGCAAAATGTTTGCCACACATCCGTGAACAATATAAGTAATTGTTATGTGGTTTTAAAAAAAGAAGTGGATGCACAGCCAAGAATAATAATGTTAGGAAGGCTGCCCAAATGCTTGGTTTTGAGTATTTTAAAAATGAGGTGTGGTGGGAAGACAAAGGGGTTCAAGGAAGGAGTTCCAGAGCACAGGACTGCGGTGACCAAGAGCTCTGAATAAGTTCTGCTTTCAGTCAGGAAGAAATTACATCCTCTGGTGCTGATTTTGTTTAGTTCTTCGTAGTAGGCATGAACTATTTGACAACAGACAGAGGACCAGTTCAACTGTCTGCCCTCTTACTTCAAGAATGGTTTGTTTGTAACCAGCAGAGACCTAAAGAAGGTAAAAAGAGAAATTAGTGGTGTTGTAACAAGAAAGGGACATTACAAAACTAAAATTCAATGGGATTGTTGCCCAAGTGTCAAAAATAGTTCTGAATTGTCCCTTAAGGTAAGCATTTCTCTCTTATATGCAGTCTTCAATATGTCCCACTTGCCCAAAATCCTATCTTTGCTGATCTACATTGTTTTCCAATATCTAATGTTTCTCTATCTTGCCTTTAAATTCCTCCATGAACTTGTCTTCCTCTGCGCCTCAAACCTCCTCTATCCATACAGCTTTTCCCGAACTCTTTGTTCCTTTATGTAAATAGTTTTTGGTATATGTCAGATATTATCTAAAATTCCTCACTTAAACCCTCCTCCTATCTTTTTCTACAAAAATCAAGTTTTAATTTTTCGACCAAGCTTTGAGCCAATTCTTTCTAATTCATTGTTTAACTTGGTATCTGTTTTCTTCCAGTCTCTGAAACACTGATATTTTCTTTTACATTAAAGCCACTTAGATAAATGCTTGATGTCAAGATACTCAACTTCTACAATATTATGTACAAAGGACATAGCTTGGTACTTCAGAAGCGGAGGTTTAAGCATTTTTAAGGATGAGTTGTATTGGGACTATAGTTGGCTGTAAGGACTGTAGTCATTAAGGAGTTGGAAATAATTTAAATAAGACAAATTTTGTTCGATTATGAGCTGGGTTAAAACATAGCCAAGTATTTTGGAAGTGGGATGGGATCCAGATAAATAGTTTTTGGAATATTTAGGATAATGCGGAACTCTATTGTATCATGTAGATTATCAGAAGAATGCCTCCCATGGGCATACAGAGATCAGTACAATACTTTCCTACTCATCATGACTATTTTAACAACAACATCGATTTGTATAGTATATTTATTACAATAAAATGTCCCAAGGCAGTTATGATGAATAGCCAGAATTTTTACCATTATTGTGTTGCTGTCCTTTAAAAAGGAGATTGGTAGGGAGTAAGAGCATTGTGGGGCACCCAAAAATTCTCCTTTCAGTGTTCACCCACAATTTTCCTGAGGGAGAAAAATACCACCTTCATGCAGCACATGACTAGGAGTGCTACAAGGGTGGATGTGTCCTGCACTGCTATTATGACACAGCCGATGGTAAAGGCTGAGTTGTTCAGATCCCAAAGGGAAACTTGAAGCAACTGTCATAACCCATTTTGGCAATTAATATGTTTTGAGATGCAAGCTTTGAAGTCAGTAGTAATAAGACCACCAAGTCTCAAAAGGTTTTTTTATAAAAATAAATCAAACATTTGTTAATACAAGATTGATTATAAACACATATATATGCCTACAAAATTGCTACTATAATAACTACAAAAATCCCCTAAATCAACTGTCACTCATCACTCTCACCAACTAATTACGCTACAGTACAATCTATGATGATTTGTTATCAGTTATCTTTATTATGCATAACTTACCATTTAAGAATTGTGCCATGGAGCCAGGTCCCAAAATAATACTGGATGTGCAACCATTGGAAAACCAATTGCAAAAGTAACTTGACAATGCTGTGAATGCAAGAATGTAGAAAAAATATTTTAGTTATCTGAAACAGTTCTTGAGTTATAGCATTTGCATAAATGAAAGTTGATATCTACAGGATATTAGTATTTCAAATGGTAACGAAAATGCTCATTTCTTAGCTGTACAGAGGAAATATATATACTAAACCACTTGGTAATCTGCGGTATAAATGGATTCAGATTAGCTTCTGGTTGATTTTTATGGGTCTTACTTGTCCCTGAAGCTTTGTTGAAGAATTCCTAGTATATACTTTACGGTGCTGAGCATCAGTAATTAAAGTTGACAAACTGATATGCAGTAACTAGTCCTAATGATGCTCACAGAACTCTGTGTGCTTTTCAGTTAATAGTTCAGTACTTCAATTACAGCAGATACGATGACTGCACTATTGGCCTAGGTTTGTGCTTAATGGTTGAAATTATATTTTTGAGATGAAAGCTAGTCAGTGATGTCAATTTTCTTGGACTTGTGATTTTCATTACGTGGTGAGTAGGATGGAACCCATGAATTCTGAATTGAAGGGAGATTTTTGCTTTGTCAGTAAAGGAAGAAAATGCAAGAATTCCTTGATACTTGGTAGAAAGGTGCTAACTGTCAGTCTTTCCTCATTTTTAAAGCAGTCCTAACTGAAGTCCCTGTAAGGGCAAGTAGAGATCTTTGAATGGCAGTCAGCTGTTATGTTTGTTTCCTGTATAAAAGCAGCATTATACAGTAAGTTCTCATTTAAAGTTGTCGGTGCGTTCCTGAAAATTACAATTTGAAATGGAACAAGTTTATGTGAATCATGGGTTCCCGTAGAAATCAATGTTAAAGCCAGAGTTTGGCTTTTCTGGGCAAGAAATGTCTGAAAGAACCTATGTACAAGTTGATATACTGTACTGTACATGTGTAGCACTGTGCATTCCAACATGGAATAGCTTGCAAAATAAAATAAATCACTGAATATAGCACAAATACCATATACATTTAAATTAGATAATGTAACAAACATTTTTTTTATTTCTGTTGGACTGTGGTAAAGAACATATCTTTTTATTTTCTGTTGGATTGGAGATTTAAGTTACAATGGCTGCAGGTTGAAAGACATGTCCACTGGAACAGAATGAGAGATGTATACAATGTTGCAGTCCTGGAACAGAGTGTCCCATGAAAGACAGGATGGTGCCAGAAAGGGGTCCTGGACCAAGGGAGCTGCCTGACAACAGCATTTTAATTGGCTCCTGACCAGGTGACCAGAGTTTTGTATGGGAGCAGTGCAGCAGATCTAGCTCCTAGAATGAAAGGAACAAGACTAAAACTTCTTTCCCCTATGTGTGGGAGATTCTAGTAATTCCACAATAATAGCTAGGTGGCTTTTCTTCTCATCTCTCTATAACCTGCTCTCTCTCTCTCTCTCTTTCTCTCTGAAAACCCCTGTCAAGAGACAAAGGAGAAAATCAATGTTAGAGACATTGAAAGGCAAGTGTTCAACCAGTGAACTAAATACGGGAAGTGTTGGAAGACCACTTCATGTCATTAACAAGAACTGAAAGGAATTTGGAAGACATCAAACAAAATCACCCCATTGAATCCTGTACTCCAGAATTGGTGCTATTGAACTGTTTTATCCCACCCTTAAAATCCATGTTTTTGTGTGTCTTGCATGTGTGTGTATAGAGATTTAAAGAGGTAGAGTTTAAGTTAGTGTTAGAAGTTAGCAGTTCATATTTCTTTCTTTTGTCACTAGTTAAAGACAATTTGTTGAATAAACAGTTATTTACTTATTAAGTTTAAAAACCTGGTGCTCATGCTCTGTTAACCTAAGTTAAACAGGTAGAATTGGGGCAACCTGGTGGTTTGGTCAAACTTTAGACATTTGTTGCAGCTCAGGGCTTGATATTACAGTGCCCTATCCCCAATGAGTTGTGACAATAACACTAAATCACCCATACAAGTCCTGTGTAGCATAGCTTCTGTGCCTCACCCACAGCACTCCTGAAACTCAGCTCAGTTTTTTGGGGGTTTTCTTGTCCTGCTCTTGCTCTGTCTTGCCTTTCCCACTCGGTCTCTATCTTTCTGTCTCTAGAGCCTGTACCGCTTCCTGACAGTTTGTAGGGGCCAAGTCCCTGTGCTGCAGAAGAAGCAGGGTGGGGTGGCGCGTGGCATGGTGGAGCTGGGAGAGCCATGCAAGAGGTGGGGGTAGGGGGAACTGTGCAAGTAGCCACTGGGGGGGAATTGCGGAAGAAGCTAGGAGAAGGGCCATGCAAGAACCCGGTTGTGGGGGTGGGGGGTGAGCCCCCATCGCCACCCCTCACCACCCTGCCCCAGGTTGCTGATTGGCAGCTGGCAGCTTCCTGTGCCTGTCCTGCATCCCTGCCCCTGAATCTTAGGCCCCGCCCTCTCCCTCTCCCTCTCCCTCTCCCTGTAGCTTGGGCGTCTGATGTCTGTGGCGGTGGCTCTGGCATCAGAACATGGTGGCGGCTGGCCCTGAGTTCAGTGCGGGGGGGTTGTGGGGCCAGAGTGCAGATGACATAAAATTGAAAATGGCAATTTAAGTCAAAAAATAGGTCCAAAAGAGTAAACAATATTAAAAGGAAATGACTTTAAGCAGGGCAACTTATAGTGAGGACATATTTTAGTGAGATTTAGTCTCTGTACCCCTAAAGAAAAAGAAAGTTTCATGATATGTTTTGCTTTAGCTGCAGAAACAGAACAACTTGGGTTGAATTGGTTTGGCTACTTAGTCTTGCTCAGAAGCAAGTAAGTTCTATAGGTTTGCTTGCTTAATTATTCAATATACATTTAGATGGCCTTCTCAAACATTTGCCAGCTGATCAGTTACCTTTCAGCATGATTGTGTCAGCGCAACTAATGTTTCTTGGTTTCCCTGATTCTATGGACTTTTGAAATTGGATCAAAAATGATTAAGAATTTGAGAATTGTACTTGGTAGATGCCCAAATGTGCACTTCCACAGTGCTTGAAATTCTTATTTTATATTTATTATGATCCTAGACTAGACTTCCAAGTTTTTGCTAAGATTCGGTTCAGGGCTAATAGCATTTTGTTTAAAGTAGACAAAGTTTGAGATTCAAGAAACCTGCTAAGAGAATAAAGCCACAAGATTTCACAGGTTTTGAAGAAAGTTTACTCTCCAAGGCAGAAAGATAAAACATGAGTATTGCTGAAAGAAGAGACATTTCAAAGCTTTTTTTCTTGCACTCATCAGGACAGTTTGCCAATATAAGGGGAAAATTAGAATTTATACTGTGTATGAAGAGAGTGCTGATTGGTTGGCAGGTGGACTCTGGTAGAGGCATTGCCATGGAGAATGTGCCAGTGATGATGACTTGACAGTTAGCACCACGCTGGCAGTGTGATGCTAGGTATGTAGGCCTTACACCCCAAAGATTGGCGGATAATATCAAACTGAATGTCTCAGCCGCTGTTGGCAACGGGCAAGGTACAAACTGTACCTAACCAGCTCGTGCTTGTAAAACTCAAAATCACACTGGTGATCCCGCGAATGGACAACATTTTCTAAATAATCCTCAGTGTGCTAAGAATTATGCTGAAAATGAATTTAAGATTGTCTCTGGACTCGCAGTGCAGCGTATTTACTTGTACTGGAAACTACATATATTAATACATAAGGCCCTGTTCTTTGCAGACCAAAAGAACGCGGACGCACTGTGCCTGTTTCAGCTAAACAAAATAAGTGACAGCCATTCACTGCTCATTCCTCAGGGCAACGCCTTGGCCAATTGGTGTCACGCTGCCTGGCTTAAATTTCAAACAATGCTTGGCAATTAACTGTCAGTCACCATCACTGGTGCATTCTCCATGGCAATGCACTTAAGCACCAACCCCCAAGCACAAGTTCAGTCTTTGGCCATGCTGAGCAAAACACTACTGCACCGAGGGGTCACCAACCTTCTGCTGCCCTCTCTGATTGCCAGAGCTTTCCCTGAGTCCTCTCCGATTGCCGGGACTTCTCCTGGGCCCTCTTCACTTATAGCCTGCTAATTGCAGCCCTTTTTTTGGCTTGAAGCCTCTTTCTCTGTTCATCTCTTTTTAACTTAACTGGGACCTCTTCCGGTCCCTTTCCCCTTGGACTTGTCTGTTGGGACCTCTCCCTATTTCATCTCCAATTGGGACCTCTTCCTGTCCTGTGCCTGGGACTCTTATTAGCAATGGTGCTCTGCTCCCTCGTTACATAACCCGGGTTTTCATGCCATTTTCCCTTTCTGCACGGGCGTGTTGGGCCCGTCCTCGGCCCAATGAACTTAAAACGCTTAGGTGCACATGCACAGCCTGCTCCTGGTCTGTGCCTGCATGGAAACTCCAAGGCCTACCAGGACCAGGAGTTCCCAACCTCTGCTTCCGACTTTAAGGGAAGTCAGATTTCATAACACCTCCCTCTCCCACCTTCTCCCTGGAAGAAAGAATCATTCACCGTAGTGAAAGTTTTTGTACAAGGACTTTACAGTTTCATAACTTAACATCATAAAACTTCTAACAATTAGTTTATTACATACTGTACCCGTTAAATTTTTCATTTTGTTCCACAATATGTCGTACTATAAAGGTACCAAAGCTTAATGAAAACAAAGCCAGTACATGTAACAAGCAGGATTTCAACATCATAGAAGTATCATAACTCAAAACTTGTCTTTTCTCCTACAACCTTTCTTTAAACTCTGAATAGAGCACCAACAAGTACATTCAACAAGTACATGGTTTTTCCCATGATCTTCTCACGGTCAACCAAAGATACATTGAAGTTTTCTTTGGAAACATCTTGACCAGCTTATAGTTTTATTTTGTCTCATCGGTTTTCAACCTTTCAGGTGTGACTGCAAACCAATACTCTGGCGGTCTTCCCTCTTCACATATGGATGCATATTGGTCACGCTATATGCTAGAACTGACTTTCTCATAGGCTTCTCAACATTAATACAGAAGAACATGGGTTTTCTCTTACTCTTCTCCCCTGTTAATGGAAGCAAACCTTTGATGGGTCCTTTAAGTCTGCTGCAGAAACAGTGCATGTCTGATTGACAACCAGCTTCAAAATTATCTTCCTCACTCTCTTCCTCCATAACATTTTTTCATTTCATTGTTTTGATCAACACCAGATGAATATAAACTTGCACCAAGGGAATCTTTCTCTCTACTCGAGTCATTTTCTAGCTTATCCAAGAGGTGCTATAGCCTTCTGCACATGATCGTATTCATCTTGTTACTGCTTGAAAAATTGAACCTTCATGTGCACTACTTTCATAATTTCATCCAAATCCAAGCTTGTACTCTTGTTTTCTAAAGCTTATTAATCTTTTAATTCAGCTCCGCAAGTGCTCTGGTGAGTTCAGTTTTGTCATTGTTTCAGAGTCACCTGTAGAACATTTAAACCAGCTTACCAACTGCATATAGGTATTTGGTTCATTTTGGAATCTGTTCCATGGTTACTTACCCCTCCTTAGACTTCTCCAATTCATTCGTTAGATCCCCAATCTGTTTCTTAAAATTTTCTTTACCCGCTTTTCAAAAAGTTTGGATCTGCTTTTCCGTATTACACAATTCATCCATTTTGTTCCCCAGATTGCATTGGAGTGCAAGAATGTCATTGCTCTTTTCACAACGAAGTTCCAACAGTTCAACATTCTTGGTTTTTATTTTGGCATTCAACCAACTGTTCTGATTCATCAGCAATTCCTTATCCTGTTCAAGGCATTTTTCATAAGACTTAATGGAGACTCCTGATACTTGAAGTTCATCAAGTTTTAATTGAAGATCTATCTTTGTTGAATTTGCATCTACAGGTTTATCGTTTGGATATTTCATGTCCTCATTCAACTATTCTGCTTCCTGTGACCAACACTCCAGTGTTCTCACTGGTTCTCTTTCTTCATTAGCAAATTCATCTTTGGTGCATGAAAGTTGGTTCTCTAAACTGATCAGTTTTTCCTTAGCAGAACTTAACCCCTCACACAACCTTTGACATTCTTGCATTTGGTCCTGGGCGAGTGGTTTTTCCACTTCACCCTGTCTAGCCTTACGAGCTTGAACTCTAGCTACTGCACAATTGGGAAACAGGGCCAGGATGTTCCTTCTCCAAAATCTCTGTTTCTCCCACCTCAACTGGCTCTTCTGAAACTCTCAGACCCTTAAGAATTTCAAACTTGCCAAATCATTATCCAGCATAAAATCTATCTCTTCCATAAGTAAACTCAGAATGATTCCCACCATAACAATTCCAAGCCACTTCGTGAATTAACGTTACACAAGGGAACAGGTTCATAAGTTCCATGAAAATGCCCTATTATTGCTTTCTCTTTCACCAAACTATCTAGAACACAAATTGTATCAACAGCCATCATCAATGACTGATCTTCCCCAGTAACTCTCAAAATATTAATTTGTTTTGTTGAAGGAGTAAGGGAATACTTCTCCCTGCAAAACAAAACCCATATAACCTTCAGCAACTTGCCTCACTTTAGCAGTATTCAAGGAAGAATCACCTTTACTATCCTTTGCCATGTCCCACTTTCTTGTCCATTCTGAGAGAACAGGTTTCACTTGTACCCATTGCCCCTGTATTAACACGCATTGCCTTTTCTGAAGACTCCTTGAACATTCCGACTACTGCCACCGGTTTACCATTCATCTTCCACCAACTAGTTTTGAGATGCCCCATCTTATGGCAATAAAAGCATCCTGGTTTCCTTGCATCAATTTTATCCTCTGTACTATAATGTTTGTTCACTGAAACAGCTTCTGCTTTCTCTCTAAAGCTAGACTCGCTTCAATTTTCAAGCTTCCCTATCAGTTGGAGATCTACTGCCCCCTACCTGCCATGTGATATATCATCCCCCATCTGCCAGAACCGCAGCTTCCCGTATCTTGGAAAGCTTACGGACTTCTTACTGTAACTTAATGGCTATTGGGATGCTGTTTTGAAATTTTTCTTGTATTATTAGCTCTCTCACATTCTCAAAAGTTTGTTCTAACTTGAGTGATCAAAACCACCTATTAAACAACATTTCTATCTCCCTAGCAATTTCTACAAATGTTTCATTCAGTCTTTTCTTTAAAGTCTGAAATTTCAACTGATAGGCTTCAGGGACAAACTCATATGCATTAAGTACCGCAGTTTTAACTACCTCATAATTTGAGGATTGTTCTTCCGAAAGGCTGAAATACACATCCACTACCTTCCCGACCAAAACACTTTGTAAGTAAAAGTCTGTGTGTCCTTTGGCCGCTTCAGCTTTGTAGCCACCTTTTCAAATGAGATAAAATATCTCTCAACTCAGCCTTCAGTGAATTTAGGCAATAGGCAAAGACTTTATTATATCAAAGCTCAGAGTGGGACTCGATTCCTCATCCGAACTACTAAACTTGTCTTCACTCCATAACCTAAGCTGTTATCTGATCAGTTTGTGCAGTCTGATTTCTTTCTCCCTTTGAAACTCAAGCTCAAGCTTTTGCATTTCCATTTCTCTTCCATTGCTCTTCTTTTTCCTTCCTTGCTAACGCCTCTCTCTGGAGTTCAAGTTCAAGTTTTCGCATCTCTCTCTTTCCTCTTTTTCTAGTTTGAGCTTTTTCATTTATTTTTTCTTTTGAAATTCAAGTTTCTGCTTTTTTCAAGCTCTTTTATCTGCAACTGAATTCTAGCTAACTCAAGTTGTGTTATACCTGTATCATGCTTTTTTTCTAGTTCCAAATGATATGCTATGACCTCAATTATTTCTACTTTTTCAGTGCTGCTTTTAACTCTAACTTCAACTTTTCTAATACTGCAATTAACCTAAGCTTGGTTAATTGTTGCAAATCACTCTGGGATAAATCTTCCCCCTCTAGATAAACCGTAGCAATTGACAAAGCCATTCTGCTTCTCAGCCAGTATAGTAAAACACAGTGTGCAAATCTTATCAACCTTAACCCCAGCAAGAGCAGCGCTGATTCAGCCTGATTCAAAATCCTGTAATAACTCCCAATTTATGTTATGATCCTAGACCAGAACTCCAAGCTTTTGGTAAGATCTGGTTAGGGACCAGTAACATTTTGTTTAAAGTAGACAAAGTTTGCTCTTCAAGACAACTTATAAGAGAAGAAAGCCACAAGATTCCATCGGTTTTCAACAAACAAAAATAAACTTTACACTACAAGATCAAATAGATAAAGCAATTTACAATAACTATCTTTTCCTCTGAGATACGTGTGAATTAAGTAGGCAAACTGTGGTGGAACACAGCACACTGCACAATAAGTCACAGATTCCAGGGATTTCTCAATAACCCACCCAGACTGTGAGTCAACCAATCTCTTTGAAAGTCTGTCTCTCTCATGAGGAATCCCAGTCTTCACCTTTGGAGACCTACCCTTGGAATTTTCTCCAAATGTCGCTTCAACTTGGATGGCATTGATGATGGCCTACTTCGCAAGTTTTCAATCTCGTCTCCTGAGATCCTGTTCCTCTGTATTCCTGAGTATTCATTCAAACCCAACTCTCAAGCACAACTTCAGCTCTTCGGCTGCGCTGAGCAGAGTTTTACTGCTCCAAAGGCGTACCTTAGCCCCAACAGCCTACAGCACGGAGTCACCTACCTCCTGCTGTCCACTTCAATTGCCAGGGCTTCTTCTGAGCCCTCTCCGATTGCTAGGGCTTTTCCTGGGACCACTTTACTTAAAGTTTGCTAACCACAGCCTTTTTCCTGCTCGGAGCCTCTTTCTGTGCTGCACTCTTGAATTTAACTGGAAACTCTTTCTGTCCTGTCCCATATCTGGGACTCTTCCTTTGGGAGCTCTGCCAGTCCCTTCTCCCTGTCCCTTGCTGAGGACTCTTGTCTGCAATGGCACTCTGCCTGTGGGCCACATGACCTGGGTTTTTGCACCATTTTCTCTTTCAGCGCAAGCATACTGGCCTGTCCTTGGCCCAAAGAACTTAAAATGCTGAATTTCTTATATGCAGCCCGCTCCCAGTCTGCACACACATGGAAACTCCCAAGGTCTTACGTGACTTGGAGCTCCCGACCTCTGCTCTTGACTTTAAGATAAGTTGGATTTCATAACATATTGTAGCTTCAAGTCTGTAATATGCATTTCGTCTGTTGGCTGTTTGAACCAATAGTCCTTATTTATTGGGAATGAAAGCTTTGCTTGATATAGCTTTTTAAATGAGTTTCCTGTCCATTTTACCGCTGGGTGCTTGCACCTTTCTCTAGTTTCTCTCCATATCCACCTCCTGGTCCTCGTGTTAGTCAATACTGCTAACGGTTCTCTCTCTCTCTCCCTCCAGGCATTGTTGCTCTTTCCTTTAAATCTGCCACTATAACGCCTCTCCTCAAAAAGTTCATACTACCAGACTGTGCCTACAGCAGGTAATGAGTGAACCAGAATGGTTCTAAGCGTGAGGGATTTTAGCTCCAAGATTAGGTTGAAGAAGTTTTCACAAGCACTCTACTCTGTAAATGGCCCCTCTGCTTTTCACAAGCGCTCTTGCTGTAAATGACCCTGCTGATTTTCTCAAACACTCTGGCTGTAAAATCAAAATCAATATGGATAGAGGACTGGCTAACTAATAGATGACAGAGAGTTGGGATATGGGGGGCATTTTAGGATGGCAACCTGTAACTGGAAGTGGAGTGCCACAGGGATCAGTGCTGGGGGCACAATTATTTACAATATATATTAATGACTTAGATGAGGGAAATTAATGTGCTATCATCCAGTTTGTGGATGACACAAAAATAGATGGGAAGGCAAGTGGTGAGGATGACACAGAGTCTACAGAGGGATATAGACAGGTTAAGTGAGTGGGCCAAAATGTGGCAGATGGAATATAATGTGGGAAGTGTGAGGTTATGCACTTTGGAAGGAAGAATAGAGGAGCTGAATATAATTTAAATGGAGAAAGAAGAAAGCTGCAGCACAGAGGGATTTGGGAATCCTTGTGCATGAATCCCAAAAAGCTAGCATGCAAGTTCAGCAGGTAATAGGGAAGGCACATGGAATGCTGGCCTTTATTTCAAAGGGAATGGAGCATAAAAATAGGGAAGTCTTGCTAAAACTATACAAGGCACAAGTTAGACCACACCTAGGATACCGTGAACAGTTTTGGTCCCCTTATCCAAGGAAAGATATACTGGCATTGGAGGCAGTCCAGAGAAGGTTCACTAGGTTGATTCTGGGTATGGAGGGATTTTCTTATGAGGAGAGGCTGACTAGGTTGGGCCTGTACTCATTGGAGTTTAGAAGAATGAGAGGCAAACTTATTGAAATATGTAAGATTCTTAGGGGGCTTGACAGGGTAGACGCTGAGAGGTTGTTTCCCCTTGTAGGAGAGTCTAGGACCAGAGGGCATAATCTCAGAGTAAGGGGGCTCCCTGTTAAAACAGAGCTGAGGAGGAATTCCTTCCCTCAGACGGTAGTCGTTCTGTGGAATCCTTTACTGTAGAGGCTATGTCATTAAATATATTCAAGGCGGAAATAGACAGATTTTTAATCAGTAAGGGAATCAAGGGTTGTGGGGAAAAGGCAGGAAAGTGGAGTTGAGGATTATCAGATCAGCCATGATGTCATTGAATGGTGGAGCAGACTCGATGGCCTGAATGGCCTACTTCTGCTTCTATGTCTTATGGTCTTATAGAAGCTGTGGTTGTTCTCCTTGGGGTTGAGGAGATTTGGGAGAAATCTGATAATAGATATACAAAATTATGGCAGGCTTTGATATGGAAGACACAGAAGTGCTGTTCCCTTGAGTTTGATCATACAAGGAGCATGGGACACGTATTGAAGGTTTTGTGCAAGAGATGGTGGGGAAATATGTAGAAGAGCTTTTTTATGAAGCAAGTGAAAATGCCCTGGAGTTTGTTGCCTAAGGGTGTGGTGGAAGCAGACACTGTCAATAATATCCAATGAAAATTGTATGGACATGAGGGAAATAAACTTGCAGGACTGGAGGATAAAGTGGGAGGATGGGATTGAATTGATTGCTCTACAGAGAGCTGGCATTCACTTGACGGGCTGAATGGCCTCTTACTATGCTGAAATGACTATGAAGCTATGAATTCTGTAGTGAATAACTCGACTCCTCACTGCCCAAAGACTGTCCACCGATAAAGCACAGGTCAGCAGTGTGATGGAAAGCTCCCCATTTGCCTGGATGAGCGAACTCAGCTCCAACTCAGCACTATTCAAGACAAAGCAGCTTACTTGATTGGCATACCCTCCACCGGCGCACAGTGGCAGCAGTGTATACCAACTACACAATGCATTGCACCAACCAACTACACAGTGCACTGCACCAACTCGCCAAGGCTCCATTGACAGCACCTTCCAAACCTGTGATTGCTACCACATAGAGAACAGGGGCAGCATGGACATAGAAACACAGCCACCTGTAAGTTCCCTTCCAAAGCGCACACCATCCTGACTTGATAATATATTGCTGTTCTTCAACTATCACTGAGTCAAAATGCTGGAACTCCCTCCTTAACTGCATGGTTGGTGTACCAAGACCATAAGAACTGCATCAATTCAAGGAGGCAGCTCACCACCACCAACTCAAGGGCAATTAGGGCTTGATGATAAATGTTGGGCTTGCCTGTGACGTCCACATCCCATGAATGAATTTAAAGAAAAAAACTTTGATAAACTTTGAAATAACTCCTTTAAAGTTTAAACTTGATCAGAATTTTTGCAATGATCTGCTTGGAATTGTTTTTTTTTTATTTTGATAATCTTTTTTAAATTAGGCTTTTAACATTAATGTTCCATTCTTGAAGATCAACAATCGCAAAGAAAGGTCAGGGATTAGGATTAATTGGATTCTCTTTCAGTGAATTGACAGAGGGACAGTGAATTTAATGCTGCCTGGTGTTTTATAATTCTGTAATTCAATATATCACTATTTTTAGAATAAAAACATTAATGAACAATATGTTGTGGGTGAAGAGAACTTACATGAAATAAACATGACAAATGACTAAGTTCTTCTCTTACTCATGTTGAAGCACATGAGGGAACCTTTTTTGAGCCTGCACTCAGCTAAAGTAAAAGTGTAAGGACTGTCAAGCATATTTGTATGGATTTGCTTGATTTGGATTGCAAGGTGGAAGTTTTCTCATAACATTACCATAGATTAACATAAAAGATTTGCAGAAAATTTAGGTCAAATATGTTAGGAAGCTGATTAGTATGTCTGCTTGTCAGAGGGATTATCTTAAGCTAAGTATAAATAACTTCTTGTTAGCAGCTAAGAAGCTGAATTTTGTGACTGAAATGAAGATTTTAAAATTAATAATTCAACCAAATGAAAATCAGAAAAACATCCCAGAGAAATCTGAATTCGAGTGTACACATACTTACCTTTAAATATGTGATAGCAGCTCAGGGTAAACAATTATTGTAAAAATATTGTCAGGCCCCTATAGGAAACAGAATACAGAAAGTTTAGATTTATGTAATGCTTTACATGGATGATTATTCAAAACAAATTATGTAAAATAATGCTGAGAAACAACTCAATGGCTATGAATTGAAATATTTAAACAGGCCTGTTTCAAATATTTATCCAATTTTCTTTGTAGCAAAGCATTCCATCCTCCAGAAACCCCTTGTTTGAAGGTATTTCTCCTTCCTTTCTTAAATTTAAGTAAAAAATCCTTGGTTACAGATTCTCTATAAACAAGGGTAACTGTTTTTCTATTTGTTACTAAAATTTTATTATTGTTAGAACTGTTCTGAACTGATGAAGGGTCACATGAACTCGAAACGTCAACTGTATCCCTCTCCGCAGATGCTGTCAGACCTGCTAAGTTTTTCCAGGTATTTTTGTTTTTTAGATTTCCAGCATCCGCAGTATTTTGCTTTTATCTTAGTGTTACTTGTTGACGTTTGGCGCACACAACCTATCACTTGGAAGGCCAGAATGTTGACACATACTGAGCTTCTCTCTTCTTTCCCAATTGCTGGCATCATGTTTCTATCTTCGTATAATACTTTATAACCAGTTTTTCCCACGTTGAGTGGTTGCTGACTATTCCTTGTTATTTGTTTATGGTGTGGTTATCTGGCATCAAGGAACCTCCTGCATTTGTAGTGTCCTGGAAACTTAGTTCAGCAAGTAAAGTTTCATTAACCTCATGATTAGCTGGTAGAAACAGAGAGCTATCACCAAGTGATGTATTACTGAAGATATTCAATAATAAATGATAGACATGGATGGGCATATCTAATTTTGTTGAACAAATCCTGAAGCTCTGGAATAAAATTATTTTATTTACATATTTTGTTACTGGATAATCATGCACAGCTCAGCCTACATGACAAGTTCATATGCTGTTGTAAATAGACCAATTCCAATATTATTTCTTTATTTTATTTATTTCTCCCACTCCCTCTTCCTCCCTCCCTCTCTCTCTCCTTGCAGTCCCAACCTGTTTCTGGTGTACATTCTTTCTCCCTGTTTTTCATCGCTGATCACTATCTCTAGTACTCTCCCTGGGCTGAATTTTGCTGAGATTATCAGGACGCCAACATTGGCTTCAATTTCCAGAACCCCATCCAATTAAGGATGGCAGGCAGAACAGGGAAGTGACAGGTCCAACCTTTAGTGATGCTTGGCTGGCAACCCCACCAGGAGAGGTAGATGCTGCTAATGTAGGTAGGAAAAGACTAGGGTGTCTCAAGATGGTAGTGCCTTTTGAAGAATTCTAACCATGTTAAAAATGAAGATGGCCACAACTGCCAGGCCATCAGTGTGGAAGGTATATCCCTCCATAGGATAGCCTGCTGCTTTAGCCCTCGTGCACCTTCATTGCTGGGGTTCGGATTTAAAGGAGGCTTTTCTGTTGCCGTTCAACATCACCCCCCCCTCTCCCCAATCATTTGCCATATGAAGCCAGGAGGCCACCTTCAAGTAGCACTGGCTTTGTCCTCAATGGGGGCTCACCCACCATCAGGAAGATTGTGGCGGTCAAAAAAATTTGACTCAGTTGAGAATAATTGGCTGCCTGCTGCTGCCAGGCATGTAGCCAGTGCCAGTCCGACACCGCCACTGGCTAGATTGTTCATAGGTGGGATCATGTTGTGGAGACGCAAGTTCCTTTAATTTTTCTCCCCTGCTCTGCTACCAAACCTCTCATTGCGGGTCTGAGAAAATTTAGCCCTCTTTCTCATTCTGAACCTGTCTCTCACAGCTGTCTCCTCCTCGCCCCTCCCCACCTCCCCCTGCCCCCTCCTCTCCCCACCTTCCCCTGCCCCCTCCCCCTCTACCCTCTCTCCCCATCCCTCCCCTCCCCCTCTCCCTTCTCCCACTCCTTTCCTGTTGAACCTCTTCACCATTTAACTTTCTGATGCTCCTGCTTTGACTGGCGTAACCTTTGTATACTATCAGCACTTTTAACCTCTTTCCAACCTATTTTTTAAAAGAAAAAGGTTCATAAGCAATTAAACACCTTAGTTACTTCCTTCTGGTAGATACGATTCTATGACTTGTGACTATTAGCTATTCTCCACTGCTTCTATCTCTAGTTTTGTCAGCACTATATATACAGGGCTCATCTGCCTTTTTTATTTCTGATAAAGGTATCTAACCTGAAATGTCATCCTGTTTTTAGATAGTCAGTTATCTCCTGTGAGTTGGTGTTTTTATTTGGAATTCCCACCATGTGTTTTTCATTTTAATGTACATTGATTACATGAATAGCTTCCTTTTGTCAATTTCTGGCAAATATCAATGGAAGGAGAGCTTTATCTTTCCCTGGTAGTATGATTCTGCAATCCAAGGCAAAATAATTATAAATTACCTGAGATTTTCAGATATTGCGTAAATTCCATATGCCTTTGTGAAATATTGAAGGGCCTATGTTGTCTTACCTATTAAATCAGACACTTGAGATTGTGTTTCTAACAGTGGTGCATATCTAGACTGAAGATATGACTGGCTGCCCACAATTTGCTGAAAAAGACACAATGAAATATTTGCAGTAGCACTGGGAGGGAACTGATGTAAAATGGTTGATTTCATTGATTAAGATTGCAGTCAGAAGAAATTATAAATTTAGCAAGCTGTTCATCTGATTCAGCTTTCAAGATAGCACTTGTATTCCTGTGTATAATCTCTCCATCTGGTATGACATAAACCGTCTGTTGGTACAGCCTAGAAAACTACCCCTACTGTGAAAAAAGTGGTACTGTACTTCCTGTTTTCATAAACGGTCATGTGCATATTTTAGTGAAGCTTGAGTCCTCTGGAGCTTTCGCTCTCTTTCTCTCTCTCTCTCTCTCTCTTTTCGGAAGCAGTGAATTGCAGTACGTGCAGAAGCATTTGAAACCTGTGGCCTCATCCTAGTTTAGCCAAAATTTCTAAATATTGAAATTAGGTATTTAAAGAGAAACTAAAGGTGCTCGGCTCTGAACGTTTTCTAATTTTTCCAGAAACGAAGCAGAAGATTGAGCTGCTGATGTCAGTTAACTCTGGGAAGTCGTCCTCTTCAGAAAGGTACAGCAAACATGCATTGCACCCAGCATTGATGCTAAAAGCAGACAGTGGGAAATCTGAAGGAAGGAGGGAGGGGAGGAGAAGGGGGCTGCCAATGTTCAAACGTCAGCGACGAAAGCTTCCCTGCATTGGTTAACATATTTTTCAGAATCTATTATTCTAGAGTCTTGTTGCTTTGCTGAGGCTAGCTGAGGTTATTAATTTCTTACTCTTACATGTTTTGCTTAATAGATCCCTAACATGAACCAAGTAGTGACAATTAACATGCAGAATATGATGTGCTATTTAAGTATAAGGTTCCCTCCCCACTCCTTCCCTGTTGTGACATATGCTAAATTAAGAGCATGTCTTTTATTATTTTAACCCTTCTTAGATCTATGTTTAGTTGTTATTCTAAGAAAGCATGTCTGTGCATAGGACCTGAAATCATTAACCCACACATTAGTCAGCCTTCTGTGAAGCAGACATGCTGCTGCTGCTGCTTCGTGTTTCTGTAGGAGAATATTCAGCAGATGCAGTAATGTTTCTTGTCTGCAGGTTAGGTTAATTGACTTGCAATATTTATTAAACATTATTATATCTGCCGATCCAAAATAAGCTGCAGTGAGTTGGAAAAGCCCGTGTAATGTTACTCATTTACCAGGCCTTCAATTTTCTAATTGTATGTTCTTGCATCAGTAATTAGCTGCTTCCATATGGGAGTTAGATCATCATGGAAAGTAATCTCAAATAAGGTACATATTTGCTTTTCAGTCAGCTGTGAATACCGGTCTTCAGTTGTTCTGCACCTAATTAGTTAATTACGTTTTCGGCATTTTTGCTGAAGATATGTTCAGCATTTTAGCATACATCTCTATGACTCTTAAGAAGAATTAGTTTAACAAGTTGCAGGAGGCATAAACTGGCTATCATATTTGCTCATTTGTAACAAAAATAGCTGAGTTCCATTTTACTTTGAGAGTGCTGCAACAAAATGCTATATTGAATTGCAAAATAAGGTTTAGTAAAGGGGAATCCATAACTGTTCACTGTAGTTAAAAAGCTCACTTTGTCTTTTTGGCCAGCATGGTTATATGCACAGAACATGGTTGACTTCACTTCAAAGGTTCTACAATATTCATGGTTTAATAAAATAATTTAAATGGGCTTATTTTAAGTTGCTGCCAGTTAAGTTGATAGTTATGGCCATGTAGAGTGAGTAAAGTTGGTTTGCCAGTACCAGTGTTTGTGCAAAGCACTTTCATCATGTGTTGTTGAGTCTCTCTGAAAATTGCTGTATTAAAACTATAAAAACTGTCCTTCTCTCTTCAGATAGAGGGTTCATCTTTTGAAAGAGAGAACTGTATTTGGCTAACATTTCAGTATATGCAAGATTTTTCATATATTGCTAGTAGATTTCCCATGACATTGCTTACAGTGGGGTATAGCATATATTGTTTTATAGCAAGAGAGGTGTTAACCAACAAAGTATGACTGGTGCTTGTCCTAAGTGCATGCTTTATGCAAAACTTCTAATATATTGTGGAAGTATGTCCACATCTATACCAGGAAAGATAATTATCTGTCTGGCTATTTCCACTGTAAAACAAACACACTCCATTCAATCTCTTGTACCCTGTCATCATTTTGCCATTTCAGATGATTTGACAGTTGTTCTTCTGTTGAGTGATATGACAGTTTAGCATTTTTCCTGTAGATATTACAATTTTATAGTGCAAAACTTCATATTGATCTGAAGTTCATACACATTTATAAGCGTCTTCAATTTCATTCCCTATTCCCATGTTCTCCTGTAGGTAGCAATTCATGCCGTGGAACTGTGCTAATGAGGCTCTGGTATTTCATCCAAGTGGCCAATCTTTATGTCTGAACCTAGACAGTGTTGGTACAGTTTTTGACGGGCACCACAAACAATTTCAAACCTGTCCTCCTTTGATTTCCAGATGCATGGTTTTCAGCAGGAATCACTTGATACCAATCAGGCCCAGAATTGTGGCTAAGTTTTTTCCCTCTGCCAATGTTTCTTTAACTTGGGGTTGCAATGCTAATTGAAATATCATCATCACTGCATTGATCATCATTATCATGTTTGAATAGATTTTATGATCATAATGTATATGTATTATGATATGGCAGCTGATGTATATTAGTCACTCAGCACAGTATTGGCTAGGTGGCTAGCATGTCGATAATATTAATGCCAACAGCTTGGGGTTCGAATCCCAAGCCAGCTGAGGTAGATTTGGAGCCTGCCTCCTTGCCCCAACTATGGTACAAATCATGGCAGTGTTTTGGAGAATGATTGCCAAGGACCTGCCTGCAGGCAGAGAACTCGAGAAGAAGACAACTAGTCATAAAAAGAATATTATACTTCATAGGATGCCAAGAGAACACAGACAAATATCCCAAAATGTGTTAAGGAGGAGAAAGGAAAGAAGCTGAGCCTTCTGTCTTTCAGAAAGGTGAGACTTCAAAGGGGCTGAATTGAGGTTTACAAGATTATAAAAGGGCTTAACAAAGTAAATCTGGGTAAATTGTGTGACAAAGTTATACCTGGGAAAATAATAGAACTTTTTTCCACACATTATTAGAATTTTAGAATAAATTATCAGCAAAAGCTACAAACAATATTGATAGATAAAAAGACAAATATATCTCCTTATGGAAAGACAAGGAAGGGATTGAAAGATAATTAAAAGACAAGTTTGATGTTTAATAGGGTTGAAGTCAATGAAAAAGGTCCAGGCTTTATCTCAAGGTTTTTTTTCCCTATTTATATTCTAAAATAACTAGGATTTTACTACAGTTGGCGTTATACTGTAAAATATATGGATTTAAAGCTTTCTTCTTCACAATGGAAAGCACTTGTACATAGCAAAGAATGGGGTGTGCACATTTCAGTATATTTTTGATAAGGTATACATCTCTTGTCTGGAGAGAGAGTTCTTGTGAACTCAAGAAAATAACAAATTAAATGAAAAGACAACATTTTTGAAAAACTGTTGATTGCTGCCTTTGCAATTAAGTACAAAAAAAACATGTTAAAGGAAATAAAGAATCTTGAACCTCTTATGCTCTTTGTGTGCCAAGATTGCACTCTCCCCAATGTGAAATGCTCAATCTATGGTATAAATTATTATAGTTAAAAATTGTTGCATACAAATTATTCTTTAAAAACTTACATCAAAGTTTGTTTTGCAAATATGAATGTGCAGTCTTGAACAATTGGATCAAGTAAAGCACTTGCTCCGTATGGATATGATGTGGAATGTTTGCACTGTTGTTCATATTTATTCAGAAAAACATGTATATTGTTATCCTAAAAATTCTATTGGAAGATTTTGGAGTTAAGTGGACTAGATAGGCACGCTATGAGGTAATTTGTGTGCTAACCATGAAAGTAGGTACCTGTAGATCAGCAGTTGCTGCTGAATCCTGGATTTATGCTGTTGGGGAGATGTTGGAAAAACGAGCAGAAAATTTTAAAATTTTGACTCCATGAAACACGCTAGGATATGTGAGCTGCAAAGCATTTAAGCTTGACATTTCTGCTCAGTTAAGCTGTTGTTCAAGCATAATTCATCCAAAATTGTCCAAATCAGTGTAAGAGATCATGAAGTTTCAAGCTCAAATTACACCTAACGCAAATCAATTCTCTGTAGACATTTGCACTAGTTTATAAACATTATATCAGAAGCTGGTTACACCTCCAACACTGGCCACACCCCCAGAATGACTTAATCATCGTAGCAAGTTTACGCTAATTGTTTGCAGGCCTTCAAGCTGGCCCTTCAAATGAAGCTGTGTTTGGGTGGTCGGATTGCCACTCTGCTGCTATTTTCTTACCCAATGCCGGAGCTCCACATTTCTGGCCCAGACATCCGAATCGGGCCTCTCCAGATGAGGATTATGCTTGTTCTAGGAGTCCTTCTTCGTAGTGCGGAATCATGGGGGGGAAACCAAGCCTGTTCCCCTTTGTTTTACAGTTCTAGTTGCCATATTCTGTGAAGTCTTGGTTCACTAATACTTTGAAAAGCTTTGGGAAATTTAAGTAGCTTTTCAGCATGTTAGTGAATGAGTGTAAGTGGGGTAAGTGGGTAGACTGCTGGGTGGATAGGGTGCCAGCTGGTTGGGTGGCAGGTGATAGGTGACAGGGTGAAGCAGGGATAGGTGGCAGGTTGGGTAGGGTAGTGAGATCCAGTCAGGTTGTGGGTGGGTAGGAATTGGAGGATCAGGCATGTCTGGGGTTAGTTGTATAGTTATCTAGGAGTTAGACATGGGTGTTTTTTTCAGTCTAACATTTCCTCGGTAACTCTCCAGGTAAGTTGGTACTCTGAAGTCTCTGACTCTAACTCAGAGTTGGACACTTTCGGAGGATCTGAGGGAGCTGGGGAATTGCTGATTGGAAGTTGAAGTTTCCTGGACAATTCCTGTGGAGTCTTTGCGTTGGGACTTCCAAGGGAACCCTGAAGCACATCTTCCAGAGTGCATCCGGTCTCTGACCTTCCGGATCTGAGCCTTATAGACATGCTTTAAAAGCCTTTAAATATAGGTTTTCTTAGTTTACTGAGAAATTACAACTGTATGCCAGTATCATTAGCAAATAGTTATCTGTAGTTTTGGGAAGCTATTTCCAGTTATTTAAAATCTGGTTACACAGCTGGTGGACTAGCCACTTTACAAAAAATAAGCATTTTTAATTAATAAACTAGTTTTCAGCTATACCAGTCAAATTGCACAAAGCTGCTGCAGTTGAATATATGAAGCAATGTTTTCTAATGCAAGTTGAAAAATTTGTTCTAAAACTGCCCACTTGCATTGATTCATGACAGAATTTATGTTCATTGATATGCAGAAAATTTGAGAGAAAAAGCTTGTCAAAGAAAAATAAGCAATTTGTTTCTGGCTCACCAATTGAATCCAAAGTGGAAAATCTACCCATTCATTTATATTAGTGGACCTTCAGTTGTGGTCTTCATGGTGAGTTGGAAGATGCGATGTTTTGTTACAAAGGGAATACATGTAGCACACAATGCATTTTGGGGTCACTGACTTACAGTGACTAAGTTGAGAATACATTTTTAATTGTGAGATTTTGTTGTTTTATTGGCGTCTTGGGAGTTCAGTTTTTCCCTCATCCATTTTTCAATTTTAAAACTTTAAGTCAGTAGCCTTGGTTTATTGTGTAAACACAGGAAAACTGGAAAAATTAGCAGATCAGGCACCATTTGTGGTGAGTTGGAAGTCAGTTGATGTTTTAGGTCTAAGACCATTCCTTGGGGGCTGGAATTTTTTTATATTTATTGCATGTTCCTTTACTTCTGTGTATTTCATTTTAATGTTTTTAAATCCCATGATGTACACCAATATGGTAGACAACATATATCAGATTGGAAATGGGGACCCATAGTTTAGCAGTATTGTTGTAAGGATGGGGGTTGGTAGTTGTTCAGAGCTTTAGAGGCAGTATTGGCAATGCTATACCCTGGACTGGAGAGGTGTGAGATCTTGGGCTTTGGCAACGCTCGATGACGGTTGTGGAGCTTTTCAGCACAGTCAGGAGTGCTTGGGAATTGTAACATTGGAACAGAGTGCCCTTGGGGTTTAGCAGCTCTGATGTGGGGTTTCTGAGGCTGAAGAGGATTCTAGATTGACACTGGGGTTTGCCAGCACTGTGGAGGGGCAACATATGACTTGGAAGAACTGGCTGGTAGAATCTAAGTTTTATTTCACAAAGGGATTCTTAGTGTCTGGTAGAAATGAGGGTGCTTGAAAAGGACTTGCCTGATAAGTTGCTCTCCAAACTGATGCAGGAAAGCTGTGAGGTCTGTGTATGAGCAACACATCAGTATTGAAGCAAGCCTTTGTTATCTGTCAGTAAACAGGGTGCAGTGTTGGGGCCCCTGCTGTTTGTTGTATATATTAATGATTTAGACTTAAATGTGGGAGCACAATTAGGAAATTTGCAGATGACACAAAGACTGGCCATGTAGTTGATAGTGAAGAGGATAGCTGTCGACTCCAGAAAGATATCAATGGTTTGGTTGAGTGGGTGGAGAAGTGGCAAATGGAATTCAATCTGGAAAAATGTGAGGTAACGCATTTGGGGAGGGCAAACAAAGTAAGACAATACTCCATAAACGGGAAGTTATTGAGAGGGGTTGAGGAAGTGAGAGAGCTTGGAGTGCATGTCCATAGGTCCACGAAGGTGACAGGACAGGTGGACAAGATGATCAAGAAAGCATATGGAATGCTTTCCTTTGTTGGGCGAGGTATTGAATACAAAAACAGGGATGTAATGATGGAACTGTATAAAATGCTGGTTAGGCCACAGCTGGCATTTTGTGTACAGTTCTGGTCACCACATTACAGGAAGGACATCATTGCTCTGGAGAGAGTGCAGAGGAGATTTACAAGAATGTTGCCAGGGCTTGAAAATTGCAGCAATGGCGATAGATTAGATAGGCTAGGGTTGTTTTCCTTTGAACAGCAGAGGCTAAGGGGTGTCCTAATCGAGGTGCACAAAATTATGAGGGGCTTAAATAGGGTAGACAGGAAAGACTTGTTTCCCCTAGCTAAGGGGTAAATTACCAAGGGCACAGATTAAAGGTGATTGGTAGAAGGATTAGAGGGGACATGAGGAAAAACCTTTCCACCCAGAGGGTGGTGGGCACCTGGAATTCACTGCCTAAGTTGGTGGTTGAAGTTGAAATGCTCAACTCATTTAAAAGGTACCTGCATCTGCACCTGAAGTGTTGTAACCTGCAAGGCTATGGATTAAAATGCTGTGAGATTAAAATGAGAGGCTAGTTTCTGTTTTTTCTCTTTTTTTTTAGCCAACACAGACACGATGGGCTGAACATCCTCTTTCTGCACTGTAACTTTTCTATGATTTTAGCAAATTCATATTAATTTGCTAAGTTTAATTTTTTTTAGAAATTACAACCAACAGTTATGCTTATCTGTGAGCCAGTGCAACCATAATTTCTAATTGAAAGCTATAATTAACTGATCGATTTTGATGGCATGCTCTTTAGCCAATGTGCATATTAATAGCAAAGTAATACGATTCTCTGTACCTTCACAATTTTGACTTCATCTGACTTATATTCTGAAGTTGTTCATGTAGATTTTAAAAATGATTTTCCCCAGCTATAAAATAATTTAAAAAATCATGCATCTTGTGGTGTCATTATAATTCGTACCTGCTTTGAACAACCTACCATTTCGGACCTCTGTTCACTGCAATATTCCATACAGCCACTATGATTCTTCCCCAGAACAACTCCAAAGGTTACTTCAGAAATTGATGTTTGTGACTGATAGTATGCTGATCTTAAAGTGCTTTTTCTGATAGGGTGGTTCTGGATTGCATCCCAGATTGATTATTGGTGCTACCAATGGGGATAATTTGATAACTATGTTAGCAATTCCAGTTGGAGTTAGGCAGGTCTGCCTTTTCTCCTCTGTCCTGTTTGTGTGTTGCATAGAACCCTTTGCTGAGTCCATCAAGAAGGATCCAAGCATAAGAAGAGTGACGATCCCAGGCAGAGGAGGCACTCAGGTCAAAGCCTCCCTGAAAAAATGGACGATGTTACCGTCTTCTGCTTGGATCCGCTGTTGGTGTGCAGACTGATCAACATCTGCAACCAGGTCGAACTGTCCTTGGGAGCCAAGGTAAATCATGGCAAGAGCAAGGCCATGGTCTTTGGGAACTGGGCTGACCGAACTTTTGTCCCCTTCACCATCTGGTCAGACTGCCTGAAGGTACTGGGGATGTGGTTCGGAGGAACCAAAAATGCATTAGAAACTGGAAGGAGTGAGTGGCTATGATGAAAAGAAAGCTGGGCATGTGGGAGTGACGGTCCTTCTGTATTGCGGGTAAGAACCTTGTCATCAGATGTGAGGCACTGTATGTGGCGCAGGTCTGGCCCATTCCTCACTCCTGTGCTGTGGTGATCACCCGAGCCATCTTCCTTATCTGGAGGTTGAAACTGGACCGTGTTCGCAGGGGCATTATGTACAAACCTCTAGATAAATGGAGGAAAAACATGCCCAATACCGCCCACACCCTGATGGAGACCTATGTGTGTGGCTGCATTAAGCTGTGCGTAGACCCTTGCTATGCAAAAACCAGTGTCACTATGTGCTGAGGTTCTATCTGTCCCCCATGTTGCGAAGGATGGGTCTGGCCTTGCTGTCGTGAAAGCTCCAAGTTGTCGGATCGTGCCATACCACCCGTCCCTAGTGGAAAAATTTATTCAGAGAAACATCTATGACCACAAATCCATCAGGCAGTGGTCTGCACAAAACGTCCTAGATGCCTTGCGGGCAAAGGAGATGGTGGATCCTGTCGGATGGTTCCCCGAGCACACTGTCAAAGTCATTTGGCAGAATGCCTCATCACCAGAATTTTCCAACAAGCACAAAGACGTGGCTTGGCTGGTGGTGAGAAAGGTCCCTGCTGTCAGATCCTTCCTACATGCCAGGAGTCTCACCCCTTCTGCACATTGCCCTCGAGGTGGCTGTGGTGGGAAAGAGACTGTTGTTCATCTTCTTGTGGAATGTGCCTTTGCAAAGAAGGTCTCGAGAGAGATGGTGATTTTTGTCCAGGTTCATCCCGAGCAGCTCCGTGACACAGGACTCTGTGCTCTATGGACTGTTGCCAGGCATACACACCGAGACAATCATCAACTGCAGCTGGAGGATCATCAGCTTGGTGAAAGACTCTCTTTGGTCTGCCCGAAACTTGTCTTCTAGTACAAAGAGTTGTCCCCAACCGAGTGTTGCAGACTGGCACATTCCAAGGTCCAGGACTACGAGCTTAGGGATGCACTAAAGCTTGGGGTAGCCACCACAAAGGTTCAATGGGGAAAGGCTGCAGTCTTAAGGCCTTTGAGCCATAGTGCACTGAGGGGCTGGGAATTGTATAGACCCCTTGGGCTTTATGACTCACATTGAATGTATGCAGTGAATATTACATGTATCACAATTGTATTGAATCACCTCAGAGTGCAACATGATCTATGTCGACAGCTTAAATACCATTGCACTGTCTGACCGTCTGTTATGATCATTATGAAATGTCTGTAATATTCCTTGATTGTATTGAAGCACCTCAGGGTGCAACATGATCTATTTGGAAAACTTGAATATGATCTTTTTGTGATGGTGCTTTTGAAAAGTTTTGTAATGCTCCGTCAGATATTTTATGAGTAAAATTTAATTTAAAAAAAAAATGTCATCAAAGCAATTCCAGTGAGTGAATGGACCTCATAAATAATGGTTCCCAAAAGCAGGATACAGAAGATATTCT
This sequence comes from Carcharodon carcharias, assembly GCF_017639515.1. NCBI lineage: Eukaryota > Metazoa > Chordata > Chondrichthyes > Lamniformes > Lamnidae > Carcharodon > Carcharodon carcharias. Next base: position 121,020,907 of record NC_054479.1, on the reverse strand, counting down.
CTGAAAAAAGATTTGTTTTTTTCATCTTCCTGCTAGTTTTCTCTCTCACTTCAATTTCTCCCCCTTTTTTTTAAGTCGCCTTTTGCTGGTTTCTAAAACTGCTCCAATCTTCTGGCCTCCCACTAATCTTCACAGCATTGTACATCTCTTCTTTCAATTTGATACCACCATTAATTTGTTTAGTTAGCCACAGATGGTATATCCTTCTCATAGAGTCTTTCTTCCTCAATGGAATATATCAACAATCTGTCTGACGTTGAGTCTGCCCCGAGACAAATTTTCAATTTGTCCCTAGCCTCTATTCAATAAACTATCTGAGCTGCCACCTCTAGCTGAGTCAGGTGGTCCAGAGCCTTTGCATATTGCTCAATCTCCACGTTCAGCACCTTCTTCCCTACATTTGCACTGTTATCAAGACCATTTTCTTCCATCTTTGCAATGTTGCTCTGTCTCTCTTCCTGCCTATCTCCCTGTGCCACTAATACTTTGTAGTCTTCACCTTGAAGTTTGACCTGTAATGTTTTAATGGCCTACTATGTCAACCCTACTATGTTAACCCTCTACAAGCTTTAGCTTATCTGGAATGTTGTAGCCTGTTCCTTATTACCCACTAAGTTCAGTATCTCTGCTATTGCCTGTTCACTCCAATCTCTGCAGGCTCCTTATTGCCCAGCAAGTTAAATTTATAATTCTTACCTCTGTGATTATGCTCTACTTTTCATTATTTTAAATGTTTCAATCTTAACCACCATCTCCAGGGATTACAACCCAGGTTTACCTCATGTTTGTACCTGAAAAGGATTGTTTAACTGAGCTTCTTGATTATTGGTCTAATTTTGTGTTTTATTTTCCTGCGACTCTTGTTTCCCTGATAGAATGCTTTGAGGATCAGAAATTTCATACTAGGATTCTTGTATAATATTTCCTCATGATGGCCAAAATGAACGATGAAACAGTAAATAAGATGGCCCTTTGTTTAAGTTATATGTGAATTGCAGTATATTTAGACAATATTATCCATAATCTAGTTGGGTTTAGGAGGAGCACCCCTCTTTTTGTATGGAATTTATTGACCTTTTTTATTATGACCAAAAATGTACAATAAGTCTTCACCGTTTTAAGCCTTTTCAATTTAACATTGAGTTTTTAATGAGTTTTATTGAGTTTTTATATTTAGCATTGTGAATTTGCATTAATATTGTTTGATGCCAAGTGTGACATAGTGTTGCATGATCCAATCAGTGCCATTTTGGAGGGCCCTCTCTCGCTCACCAGCCGCTGCTCTCATTTCCCATTGCCCCTCCTGTTCCCTATCATCCCTTCCTTTGGCCACTGGCCACTGCATCTCGTGCTGCCTGCCACCTCTCCTACTGACCGTTCTTCCTGCTCCCCGTCTCCAGCTTGTGGCTTACTTCTGTCACCCAGCAATTCAAAGCTGTTCTCACTCTAGGTTGCTTCATGCCTCTCGCTGTTGTTCTCCAGAGCCCTCACTCACAACAAGGGATTGGGAGAGGGAAGTAGCAAACAGGAGCGTCAGCAGGAAGCATAAGGATTGGCCAGCAGGAGGGTCAGGGAGCAAGAGAGCTGGCCACTGGGAAGGTTGGGGAGCGGAAGGGTCAGGGAGCACGATCGGCAGTGAGCCAGAGGGTCAGGGAGCAGTAGAGGTGACGGGCAGGAGAGGGAAGGAACAGAAGAGGCAGTGAGAGGGAGGTAAGAATTACATATTTCATATCATAAGAAATAAGAGCAGTTGTAGGCCATTTGCTACATCTGGCCTGATCTGCCATTCAATGAAATCATGGCTGATCTGATTGCAGCCTGAACACCATTTTCTTGCCTGGCTCCCGTAACTCTGGACTCCCTTGTAAATCAAAAATCTGTCTAACTCAACCTTGAATATATTCAATGACCCCAGCCTTCACTGTTGTCTGTGGAAGAGAATTCCAAAGACTGGAAGCCCTCTGAAAGATGAAATTTCTCCTCATCTCCATCTTAAATGAGAGACCCCTAATTTTGAAGCTGTGCCTCCTACTTCTAGATTCCCCCAGGAGAGGAAACATTTTCTCAGCATCTACTCTGTCAAGCCCATCAGAATCTTATGTTCCAATAAGATCACCCCTCATTCATCTAAACTCTAATGAGTACAGGCCCAATGTGCTCAGCCTTTGCCATAAGACAACCCCTTCATCCCATGAAGCCCAGTGAACCTTCTCTGAACTGCTTCCAATCCAAGTATATCCTTTAAGTAAGGAGACCAAAACTGTACACACTACTCCAGATGTGGCCTCACCAATGTCTTGTACAATTGTAGCAAGACTTCCCTGCTTTGATTCTTCATCCCCCTTGTAATAACAGCCAACATTCCAGTTGTCTTCCTAATTACTTGCTGTACCTGCATACTAACTTTTTGAGATTCATAATTGTGATTTCTATTAACTTTTAAAATTATATTTTGTTTACAGTTATAGTAATTTAGCAATACACAGTATTTAAACTTACAGGGTATAATGTTTCAATGTTTTTTTGTTGATGGGGAAGGCCTTACAGAACTTAACTAAAGCTTTTACATTGGTTGCAATGGGAAAAACTGATTTATTTAATGTTTTATTTATAGTTGCACTTTTCAGGAACACAACTACAACATTAAGCAAGGAATTATTGTATGCTTAAAGCCTTTTAAAAATATATAATCTTTTCCTTGTTAGATATTTTTGTTATATAGTCAAGGAAAGATGTTAAATGGCAATGGCAATACATATAAGAACGTGTAAGATTGGCTTTTCCCTTTTAAGTGTAAAGGGTAAATACTCCACAATTTTTTTTCTCTTTTGTGTTGTGTGCTTGAAACTGTTGCATGGCAGGAACTGTTGCAAGAAATTGTATTTTTATTTGGTTATTACTTTAGAGGATATTCTAATTAATGTAATTGAAGAGCTGGCCTGGTAGTGCAACACAAGACCTGTACAAATTCTCCTGTGACTTTTCCACTGAACATTGTTGATTCTTGCCAGCTCAAACACAGAATTGCCAGACTTGGGTGCGGCATTACTCCTCCAGGTGATTCAATGCACATTGCAACATGCATGGTGCATGTCACATCAGGCAATTGAAAGATGACCAGAAGTTGCAGATATTTAACCCCTAGAAGAGATAAAAGAAAAGAAGCTTGCATTATTATAGGCATTTGAAATCTCGCCTTTATCCATCACTTTTATCCTCAAGTGGTTGGTTAGCAATAACTATTTTCTCATCTATGTTTATCGAAATGGATCAAATTTATGTACCTTACTTTATAAGAGCATTCCCTACTGCAACAACATGAATCTTTTCCTTTTTCACACCAGTCATTCCTGTGGCATCCTTTGTATCTCTTCTTCTGTCCCCACTTCTCCCTTTGCACCTTCAGTGATCTTTGCACAGTCTGCTAATGTCTCATTTAAACCCGTCTCATCACCTTACTTCCTTGGCCTTGCCTTTTGTCGCTTGCACTGAACTTTTTACTTCTGTTTGCTGTCCGTTGAAATCTCTGCGGTGTCTGGAGATGCTGAATATTGTAAAAGTAGCATGTAAATACAAGTTGTTTGCTGTTTCAACTTCTTTCAGCTGCCATAGAAACCCAGGTCCCAGAGTGAAAAGATTGTGGTATAACCACCTGCACTTTCAAACATTGCAACTAATTTGCATTAACTCTTTTAATTGTAATAACTGCTAAAATACTGCGGATGCTGGAAATCCGAAACAAAAACAAAAAATTCTGGAAAAACTCAGCAGGTCTGACAGCATCTGTGGAGAGAAAGATAGAGTTAACGTTTCGAGTCCGTATGTAGAAGGTAATTTTACTTCAGTATATATTGTAGGTGTTTCCCTGAAATGTTGTTTCTCTTCACTGGTTTAGAAATAACTTTACAAAAATAGTATTCCACAGTTCAAGATTTGAGTGGTACAGTTGAATAAAATAAAAACATACAAAATAAAATAAGATAAGACTAGCTGGCTCATCAAGGCAGTTCTGCCCCACATGTTGCAACCTGACAATGCTATTCTTCTACCAAACTGTCCACACAAAACTAGCATCTTGCCTGCAACTTACTGCCCTTAATTTCTTAATTCGGATCTATTTCTATTTTTAAATGTAGGCACTAGATGCACCTTTTTCTAGTTCCTGGAAACAGTCCCAAACCTCAGTGAATAACTGTATATGAACCAGTGGTTCAGAGATGGCTTTGTTCGGGATTGAGATAATGGGAGTAGTGAGGCCAGTTGAAATGGCAAGGTTGAGTGGGTAACCATGAATTTGAGGTGTTTTATTTGCAGGGGGTTCAAGGGAGGACAGGAGGCAGTGAACTCGAGAGACAAATGAAAGGTGAGTTCAAGTTAAGGAGTTATTCATTTAGCAGCAGAATGAGGAGCATGGGAATGGCATAAAGTAAATCCACAGGATCGGTCAAGATGAGGGACACGTATAAAATTTTAAAAAGTATATTTGCGAATTCAGGTCAGGATAGGTTATGTTGCCTTTACTTTAAAAATAGATCTGTTTTAACAGCAGTTTGATGGTTGCCTGTCCAATGTTTAAGAGTAGAAATCTTTAATTCAAGTTGAAAATGGTCTCCCAGCATGGGGAGTGGGGGGAAGAAAGGGAGTGGTGCATTTTACATGAACTACTAAATTATTGTTGAGCAAGAATGTTGTTTTCCCTTTTTTCTCAACTAAAATGAGTCGATGAGATGTAAAATTTGTACTTGTGTTCCTTTTCTTGTGGTTCAAGTGGATTCTATGGTATTTATAATCAAGAAATTATTTTGATGTTCTGACCAAATATTTGATGGATGTTTCCAAAACTAGTGATGAGATGTTACATAAATGCAGCTCCCTTCATCGTTTTTTCTCTCCTCTGCCCCCCCTGTTAAATTGCAGGCAGGCCATAAATAACATAGATGTATTTTAGAAGACCTCAACTCTTTTATTCTCCCATCAAAATTTCTCCAATAAAAAGCGTTTAAGCTCTTTGAACCTTCAATAGCTTGAGCACAATATTTCAGCATCTTTAGCACTCCTTTTCCCCCTGTAATGTAGCAAGGCCCTTTTAGAAAGAAATACATCAATAATTCACACAGTTTCCCTAATAAAGACTGGGATCATAATAGTGTAAAGAGCAGAGAGGGGGAAGAGTTTTTGAATTGTGTCCCAGAGAAATTTCTTGGTTTTTATGTTTTCCAGCCCAGCGAGGAAGAAGCATTTCTAGAAATGGTTCTGGGAAATGAGGTGGGTCAAGTGGATTGAATGTCAATAGGGGAGCATTTAGGGAACAGTGATCATAATATCATAAGGTATGGATTAGCTATAGAAAGGGACGAAGAGCAATCTGCAGTAAAAATACTTAATTGGAGGCAGGCCAATTTCTGTGTGTTGAGAAAGGATCTGTGATGTGTAAATTGGAATTAAAATGGGCTGTCTTTAAAGAAGAGATGATTTGCATACGGTTGGCGTACATTCTCATGAGAGAAAAAGAAAGGGCAGCCAATGCCAGATCTCCCTGAACAACAAAAAAGGTAGAGAGTAAGAAGAAGCTGAGAAAAGATGCACATGACAGATGTCAGGTTGATAATACATGTGAGTATAAGCTGAATATAGGTAATTCAAAGAAATATGAGAGGCAAAGAGAGCGCATGAGAAGAGACTGGCAGCTGACAAAAGGCAATTCAAAAATCTTCTAAAGGCAAATATATAGTAAAGTGGAAGTAAAAGGAGGAGTGGTTTTAAAGAGGGACTGAAAAATGGATCTAGACATGAGGCAGAGGAGCTAAATGAGTACTTTGTATCTGTTTTTAACTAAGAAGATAATGCTGCCAAAGTCATATTGAGAAAAGTAGTTGGGCTACAGAATTGGCATAAAAAAAGGGTAAAGAGCTGGTATCAGAAAGGCTGGCTGTACTTCAAGTTGATAAGTCACCAGGACTGGATGAAATCAAAGCATCCAGACCAGCTGTCTTGTAATTCAATTAAAACACACGCACACAGATGGCCATGCACACAGACGGCCACGCACGCGCACGCGCACACGCACACACACACATGGCCACGCACACCTGCAGATGGCCATGCACACCCGGCCACAGCCACCTGCACACAGCCACGCACACGCACGGCCGCGCACATGCACAAGGCCACGCACACACACATGGCCACACACGGCACCCTACACACACATGGGGACACACACACACACACACACACGCGGCCACCTACACGCACAAATGCACACGGACAACCACACGTGGACAACCACACACGGACACGAACACACATGCACACGTGGGAACACGGACGGACGGGCACACACGGACACACGCACACACCTCCCCCCCACCAACTCCTGCGCGCGCACATAGTCCCCTATGTGCCCACAGAGAAACTAATCCAAACCCCACTATTAACCTACATTTATAATGAATTACAATAATATTTTGAAAATTATTGTATTTTCATGACAGAAGCTAACAAACGAGTGAATAAAGGCTGTTGTAATTGCATAATTTAACTTGATTTTTTGGAAAGCATTTAATAATGTTTCACAAATGACTTTGTTAGAGAAACATAAGGCTTAGAATTGGTGGTAAATGCATTGATTTGAAATCTTACCTGGCAATAAACTAGGCTCATTTTATTGCATGGGACTGGCTCATTATACCCACTTATGGATTCAGTCCAGTTGCAATGTGCGAGGCCCAATATGAGCTTGAAATGGCCAGCATTTCTTCCACTCTGGCTCATTTGCAACTTGTGCCAATGTGTGATTGAACATACAAGCTCTGTATGCCATATTTGAAATTTGTAGCTCTTTGTCAATATGCAGTTTATTTTTCTAGTTCTTGAGCTTTGGGCTGGCCATCCTCCAGTGAGCAATAGAAGGGGTGATAATGACTGATACTGTGTTGAATAAAAACAAACTGTAATAAAAGACATAATAAATATGTTATATAATATACTCCATCTTATTCTTAATTATTCAAAGCAAGGGTAGTACTAAGAAAGTAGAATTGCAGACAGCGTCTACTCCTAATTCAAATGATCATACCCAGGGTGCTGGTAAAAATAGCAGTTATTTTTATGTCTAGTTATATTACTCAATATGTCATTCAAGGAAAGTACCAGGCTGAATGCAAATAACTGGAGAGTTTGAGAGCAATTTACTTCAGTCGCAGCCAGGTTGAGCAAGATAGAGATGTGAATCAAGAAAGAGAATGAGACATGTTTTGCTGTGAAAATAATGGTTAAGCTAATAGCATTATTACCACACATGCAGAGTTGAAAGTGAAAATCTGGAAGTTGCTGTCTGATATGCAGCGCCTCTCCATAAGGTGTATGTAAACAGTATTTTGTTCCCAAATATATTGACAGTATGAAGTTCTGTTCTGATATAGGCCATAGGTATGGACTAAAATTGTAATAAGAAAATTGGAGTTTGGCTGTTCCAGATTATGTACCTTTTTAATGGAGTAAGAATTTCTGCCAAACAACCTCTCAGCACTGAAAATTAACTTGCAAGTCTGGACTGTTAGGAAATAGAGAGAGCTTTAAGTTACATGTGCATTTGGAGGTCTTAGGAGTAAGGTATATCTTTTAAGTTTAATTTATATTTCTGTGTTTGTGGGTTAAAAGGATGAAACTTGAGTTTGAGGTTTAGTTTCATTTTCAAAGATGTCTGCATTTTAATGAGATTTTATGACCCCCGAAGTGGGGAGCTGTGTTATTGGCGGGGGATGGGGTAGTGGTTTAGTTAAAAAGTAGAAAAAAACTGTGCTGTTGCCTAGCAACAGAGGTCCAGAGAGGGAGGACATACACACACACTGAAAGCAGTTTGAGTTCAGTTGGAAGCAAGAGCCAGGAGAGGCTGGACACAGCAGAGGGAACTGCAAGGAGCAGATTCCAAAAACTAAAGAAGAAAGTCCCCAAATCCAGGGCTCTGGAACAGGAAAGGTCCTAAGAAGACCTTCTATCACAGAATCACAGTGAAGAAGAGGCCTTTTGGCCCATCGAGTCTGCACCGACACGTGAGAAACACTTGACCTACATACCTAATCCCATTTACCAGCACCTGGCCCATAGCCTTGAATGTTATGACATGCCAAGTGCTCATCCAGCTACTTTTTAAAGGATGTGAGGCAATCTGCCTCTACCACCCTCCCAGGCAGTGCATTCCATAAGACATAGGAGCAGATATTAGGCCATTCAGCCCCTCGAGTCTGCTCTGTCATTCAATCATGGCTGATAAGATTCTCAACCCCATTCTCCTGCCTTCTCCCTGTAATATTTGATCACCTTACCAATCAAGAACCTATCTATCTCAGTCTTAAATACACTCAGTGACCTGGCCTTCACAGCCTTCTGTGGCAATGAATTCCGTAGATTCACCACTCTCTGGCTAAAGAAGTTTCTCCTCATCTCTGATCTAAAAGGTCTTCCCTTTACTCTGAGGCTGTGCCCTCGCGTCCTAGTCTCTCCTAATAATGGAAACATCTTCCCCATGTCCACTCTATCCAGGCCTTTCAGTATTCTGAAAGTTTCAATCAGATCCCCCCTCATCCTTCTAAACTCCATCGAGTATAGACCCAGAGGCCTCAAACGTTCCTCATTTGTTAAGCCTTTCATTCCTGGGATCGTTCTCGTGAACCTCCTCTGGACCCTCTCCAGGGCCAGCACATCCTTCCTGAGATAGGGGGCCCAAAATCGCTCACAATATTCTAAATGTGGTCTGACCAGAGCCTTATAAAGCCTCAGCAGCACATCCCTGCTTTTATATTCTAATCCTCTCGAAATAAATGCCAACATTGCATTTGCCTTCCTAACTACTGACTCAACCTGCAAGTTAACCTTAAGAGAATCCTGGACTAGGACTCCCAAGTCCCTTTGTACTCCAGATTTCTAAATTCTCTCCCCAATTAGAAAATAGTCTATGCCTCTATTCTTCCTACCAAAGTGCATGACCTCACACTTGCCCATGTTGTATTCCATCTGCCACTTCTTTGCCCATTCTCCTAACTTGTCCAAATCCTTCTGCAGCCTCCCCGTCTCCTCAATACTACCTGTCCCTCCACCTATCTTTGTGTCATCTGCAAACTTAGCCAGGATGCCCTCGGTTCCTTCATCTAGATCATTAATGTATAAAGTGAAAAGTTGTAGTCCCAACACTGACCCCTACGTAACTCCACTAGTCACCAGCCACCATCCTGAGAAGGACCCCCTTATCCCCACTCTCTGCCTCCTGCCAGACAGCCAATCTTCTATCCATGCTAGTACCTTGCCTCTAACACCATGGGCTCTTATCTTCCTGAGCAGCCTCCTGTGTGGCACCTTGTCAAAGGCCTTCTGGAAGTCCAAGTAGATAACATCCATTGGCTGTCCTTTGTCTAACCTACTCGTTACCTCCTCAAAGAATTCTAACAGATCTGTCAAGTAAATGTCCAGACCGTCACCACCCTCTTGGTAAAAAAGTTTTCCCTCCCATCCCCCTAAACCTCCTGCCCCTCACCTTGAACTTTTGTCCCCTTGTGACTGACCCTTCAACTAAGGGGAACAGCTGCTCCCTATCCACCTTGTCCATGCCCCTCATAATCTCGTACACCTCGATCAGGTCGCCCCTCAGTCTTCTCGGCGCCGACAAAAACAACCCAAGTCTATCCAACCTCTCTTCATAACTAAAATGTTTCATCTCAGGCAACATCCTGGTGAATCTCCTCTGTACCCCCTCCAGTGCAATCACATCCTTCCTATAATGTGGCGACCAGAACTGCACACAGTACTCCAACTGTAGCCTCACCAAGGTTCTATAAAACTCCAACATGACCTCCCTACTTTTGTAATCTATGCCTCAATCGATAAAGGCAAGTGTGCCATATGCCTTTTTCACCACCCCACTAACATGCCCCTCTGCCTTCAGAGATCTATGGACACAAACGCCAAGGTCCCTTTGTTCCTCAGAACTTCCTAGTGTCTTGCCATTCATTGAATACTTCCTTCTCAAATTATTCCTTCCAAAGTGTATCACCTCACACTTTTCAGGGTTAAATTCCATCTGCCACTTATCTGCCTATTTGACCATCCCAGCTATATCTTCCTGTAGCCCAAGACACTCAACCTCACTGTTAACCACCCGGCCAGTCTTTGTGTCATCCGCAAACTTACTAATCCTACCCCCCACATAGTCATCTATGGTGTTTATATAAATGACAAATAATAGGGGACTGAGCACAGAGCCCTGTTGTACGCCACTGGACACTGGCTTTTCCAGTCACTAAAGCATCCTTCTGTCATCTTCCTCTGTCTCCTACAACTAAGCTAATTTTGAATCCACCTTATCAAATTACCCTGTATCCCAAGTGCATTTGCCTTCTTTATAAGTCTCCCATGTGGGACCTTGTTAAAGGCTTTGCTGAAATCCATATAAACTACATCAACTGCCCTACCCTCATCTGGTCACCTCCTCAAAAAATTCAATCAAATTTGTTAGGCATGACCTCCCTCTGACAAAGCCATGCTGACTTTTCCTGATCAAACCTTGCCTCTCCAAGTGGAGATAGATACTCTCCTTCAGAACTTTCTCCAATAGTTTCCCTACCACTGACATGAGACTCACTGGCCTGTAGCTCCTTAGCTTATCTCTACAACCTTTATTAAATAGCGGAAACTCATTAGCTGTTCTCCAGTCCTCTGGCACCTCCCCCGTGGCTAGAGAGGAATTAAAAATTTGGGTCAGAGCCTCTGCGATCTCCTCCCTTGCCTCCCTCAGCAGTCTGGGACACAAATCATCTGGGCCTGGAGATTTGTCCACTTTTAAGCCTGCCAACACCTTGTCACTCCCTATATCAATTTGCTTAAGAACTTCGCAGTCTCTCTCCCCAAGTTCGATACCATCATCCTCATTCTCTTGGGTGAAGACGGATGTGAAATAGTCATTCAATTTTCTAGCAAAACACTTCTAATCAAAGGAAGAACAGGAATCTGGAAAAGGTCCTGTTCGGTGAAGTTAAGAGTGAGGAACAGTGAAAGGCTCCAAGCTTAAAAGGAGAAGCTGCAGGATGCGAACTTAAAGCAATATGGGCTTGCGAGAACCCAGAAGATCCAAGGAGACAGCTGACGGCCTGTAATTCTTTACTGTGGACATATGAAGCAGTGGTGCTCTGTTGGCATGGCGAAGTCAGTGAGGGAGAGTTTGTGGAAGAAACTTGGATACAAGTGGTGATCCAAGAAAGCTCAACCCTGAGGCGGACCCTTCTGGAAGGCGTCTGAGAGAGAGCGTTGGTTTTGGAAAAGATTCCAACGCGAGTTCTTCAAGAGTGGAGATCGGAAGCCCTCATGTGAAAGACGGAGTTCAGTGAGACAAGTTGGCTCACAGTGTGACAAGCATCTGGGGGGAGTTGGTGAGGAATCCATAGCATCTGTTTGGGGTGGCATCTGTTACTTGGTTTCAGAGTGTGGGTTGCCTGACCACAGGTCACTTATTGATTTACATGGACTTTACTGTGGACATTAGAATATAAGATAGCTTTTGTAACTTGTGTTATCCTTACAACTGTGTATATATTTGTAAAGGCATTGGTGTGGGTGAAGGAGTATTGTAATATAGTGCATCTTTTCTTGTTTAATAAGTGTTTTATTCTTTTGTTAAAAGCTCATCAGCTGACTCCTGTGACTCTGTTTAGCCACTCTCCATGTATGTAAACAAAAAAATTAAAGTTTGGATCTATCAAACTGGGTCCACCCTGGATAAGGCTTGTCCAGTAGTAACATCAGCTGGGATCCTAACTGTCATTACATCAGTTTTAAGTTATTGTTGGAGAGTTTTATAGGAAATATATATAAATATTTTATATTTCTGTTCCATATTTCTCTCTCAATCCAATTTTTTTTCTCTTTGGCTTTCTGTACCTGATTTGATGCTGACTTCATTCTAACTTACCATTTTTGGTTCAAACTCTGTGCTGCTCATTTACGATCCTTCAGTCTGATTGGTTAAGGGATAGACAATGGCCTGCCTAGTGCACGTAGGTCCCAGATGCCCTGTTTGGATGTTCTGCTGACTACAATTTGCTTTGCAAAACCCATAGAAAATCTGTTACCAAGTACAAGTCTAATAAATGACGAAGGCTGTTCATTCTTGACTCGGAGCAAAATCTGGTTCATTGGAACTGACATTGCAATGTAAGTATGTGTTTTCATTGAACTGGAAGAGCCTGCCTTAAAAATACATCTTGGCTATCTCCTCAACATTAAAAATAAGACCATGTTATTCAGAATTATGACTATTTGGGTCAGCTAACGTACAATCTTTTAAATGTTTCACGTGAATAGTTCAGTGCTGTAATCAATAGCATTTGTGGGTTTTCTTTTGTTCAAGAAGTATTATATTTTCTGCTTTGGAAGTAAATTTGTATTTATATAATTGAGAAGATTATGTTGAGGCAAACAGCATAAAAGCAGGGAATTTAAGCTATAACAAAACGCTAGTTAGGCCACAACTATAATATGTGTAGGGTTCTGGTTGCCACATTACTGGAAGGATGTTATCACAGGGTATAGAGGAGATTTATAAGGATGTTGCTAAGAGTGGAGAATTTTAATTATGAGGCAAAATTGGATAGGTTGATGTTTCTTTGGAATGGAGGAGGCTGAGGGCTGAGTTAATTGAGGTGCAATTATGAGGGGCCTAGCTAGAATGAATAGGAAGGACTTGTTTCCCTCAGCAGATCAAACACCAGGGGCTTGGATTTATAGCAATTGGCAGGTTAATGAGAGGAGAGTTAGGCAATGTTTTTAAGAGATTGGTGGAAGCCTGAAACTCTCTGCCTGAAAAAGTGGCAGAAGCCCTCATTGCGTTTAAAAAGTACTTGAACATGTGCTTGAAGCGCCATGAACCAAGAGCTGGAAAGTGCAATTAGACTGGACAGCTCTCTTTTTTGGCTTGAACAAACAGGATGGCCCAAGTGGCCTCCCTGATGTGCTGTAAATGTTCTGTGTTGCTATGAAATGAATTTTATCTTGATCTTCTGTTTACCAGTTAATTCTGATGGGGACTAACCTTGATTTTAAAAAATGTAAAATAAATATGCACTTTAATTACATTAAACAGAGTCTTATTTTGGTACATGTGCACATGGCTTTATGCAATGTTCATTATGAGACTGCAGACATTGTATGTGCATGATTTTTGTCTATGCTGTTGGCCCAGTGTCATTTTAATGCCCTCTGCCTGGTAATGTACACACGACTGAATATACAGCATACATTAGCAATGGTAGCTGAATGTTTGAATGGATCTGGTACGCTGGCATTGTTGTTATGTTACTGGGTGAGTGATCTAGAGGCTTGCACCAATCCAGCAAAATGAATTCAATATCCCATGAGAATTTAAATTCGGTTTTGAAAATCTGTGAACAAAAAGCTGGTGTACTGATAAGTTTATTAATTTATAAATTTACTCATGTCCTTTAGGGTAGGAAACCTGCTGACATTACCCAATCTGGCCTAAATATTACTCAAACCCCACAACAATGTGGTTAACTTGTAACTGCCCTCTAAAGCGGTCTACCGAGCCACTCAGTTACTGAGCATGAGCGATAATTGCTGGCCATTTCACTGACATCCACATCCCAAGAGTGAATTTAAATAAATATTTTGGGTTCTTTGCTGTTTAACACAGACCTGAAAAATTTAGATGCATTCCTTTGCTGCTGCGATTGAATAACTGAGCCAGCGCTGAAGTATGCTTTATTGCCTTTGTTTTTACCATAGTTGTTGGGCATATTAATGTTAAATAATGTGATGGGGCTTGTTTAGTGGATGCTCAATGCATTTCTGTACTAGATTTGCAATCCACATCAGTAACGTCATTTGTAGGATGACTAGAGTTGCAATGTTCTGTCCCAATATTTGAGGAAGATTCCACTACAGAAATATTTGGTACAGTACAAACCTAGATTTTTTTCCAAGAAATCAAGAATGTAGCTGTAGGCGTAGGACACTGAGGTAATTCATAAGATTCATTCAAGTACTGATTCTCTGGGAGATGTAGCTGCAGGCAGCATCTTAATTTGTGCTTATAGCTTTATGTAACATCTCAGCACATGTATTTTCATGTGAATCAGGATTGCAGGATATACTGAAAAGTTGCTTTTTAAAAAACTATCCTGCTGTCTTGTTAGGTTACCCATTATTCAAAGCAATCTGACAAAGATAATCTGTTGTTTTAAAAATCTAATTTAGAGTTCGACGACCTGGTTAATATGAACTTGCAGTAACATAAATGTTAAAATCCTACAAATCATGCTTAAACTAGGATGTTCTGAGAACGCAAGTACTAATTTTATTTTTGCATGACTGAACATTTTGAATAAATCTTAGGAAATGCTTATACTGCATATTGTGATTTTTTTTTCTGATAACAATACCTAAAGCAGTAAGACTGAGAACTTAGGTGTTTCATATCATTAAGTTTTGTTGACTTGCTTTTAATAGAGGTGGCCATTTGATAGAACATGTTATTAATTTTTATACCCATTTATTTGTCAGTTGAACACAGCGTAACTGCCCGTCTTAAGGGCATGCTAGTGTCCTGCAGTTTGCTGCCAAGCATCAGCGCCCTCCAATATTTGCTTCATCCTTTCAGAACACTACAGAGCCTTTGCTCAGTATCTCTATATTTGCTATGGTTCAGAATGGAAACTTACTTCTGTCCTTACTTTGTCACATTGCATTTTGGTACACTAATGCTCAATCATCACAGTTTTTATATCAGAAAAATCTACATGAATAAATGAATAAGTATCTCTACTCCTGGGACCACATTGGTTATGTAGTCAACATTGCTTATTGTGATCTTTCTATTTCTCTCTGTTTATACTTTCTTGTAATAAAAGCAAAAGACTGCGGACGCTGGAAATGTGAAATAAAATGCTGGAAAAAACTCAGCAGACCTGGCAGCATCTGTGGAGAGAAAAGCAGTTAACGTTTTGAGCCTGTATGACTCTTCCACAGAGCTGAAGAGAGGTAGAAATGTGATAGGTTTCATACTTTTAAAGAGAGGGGGGAGCAAAATAGAAGGTCAGGAATAGGTGGGAGCTCAGGAGAGATTTGACAAGGATGTCATGGACATAAGGCAAAGGAAGTGGTAATAATAGTGGTAAAGACAAAGGCAGGTGCTAATAGCATAAAGGTCAGATAGCAGACATGTTAAAAGCAGAACAAGGGTCAGCACTGTCTGAAAGCAAAATATATGAACAAGTTACAGACTGGCCATGCGGCGGGAGGGGATTGTGGGGAAAAAACTCAAAATGGAGGACAGAGTTCATGGTTTGAAGTTGTTGAACTCCATTTTATAAGTCCAGAAGGCTGCGAAGTGCCTAATCGGAAAATGAGATACTGTTCCTCCAGTTTGCATTGGGCTTCACTGGAACATTGTAGCGGGCCAAGGACAGAAATGTGGGCATAAGAGTAAATGGCGAATTGAAATGGCAAGTGACAGGAAGGTTGGGGTCATGCTTGCAGACTGAGCGAAGGTGTTCTTCAAAGTGGTCACCCAGCCTGCGTTTATTCTCCCAGAAGTAGAGCAGCGAATTCGGTAAACTTAAATTGAACGAAGTGCAAGTGGATTGCCACTTCACCTGGAAGGTGTATGTGGCTTTGGACGGTGAGGAGGAAGGAGGTAAAGGGGTAGGTGTTACACTTCCAGTGATTGCATGGGAAGGTGCTGTGGGAAGGGGAAGAGGCGTTGGGGGTGATGGAGGAGTGGACTAGGCTGTCATGGAGGGAATGGTCCCTACAGCATGCTGGCAGGGGAAGTGAGGGGAAGATGTGTTTGGTGGTGGCATCATGCTGGAGTTGACAGAAATGGCGGAGGATGATCCTTTGAATATGGAGGCTGGTGGGGTGAAAAGTGAGGACAAGGGAAACCCTATCATGGTTCTGGGAGGGAGGGGAAGGCTGAGGGCAGAAGTGCAGGAGATGGGTCAGACATGGTTGGGGGACCTGTCAACCAGAGTAGGAGGAGAACGTTGGCTCACAAAAAAGGAAGATGTCAGAAGCGCCGTTGTGGATAGTAGCATCATCAGAACAGATGTGATGGAGGCGGAGAAACTGAGAGAATAGGATGGAGCCCTTATAGGAAGCAGGGTGTGATGAGGTATCGTGGAGGTAGCTGTGGGAGTCGGTGGGCTTGTAATGAATATTGGTAGACAGCCTATCATCAGAATTGGAAACAGAGAAGTCAAGGAAGGGAAGGGAAGTGTCGAAGATGGACCATGCTGTGAAGGTGAGAGATGGGTGGAAATTGGAAGCTAAGTTTATAAATAATCGCAGCTGTGGTTCAATTGATAGCACACTTGGTGGAATCTGAGGTCAGGATTTTGTAAAATATGGATACAGATGAGTTTATAATGTGAATATTAAAATTTAATTAGAAGCACCTTGGGGCTTTGTTAAAATACAGTCAATAATGTTAAAATGCAATTTTAGTGAAGTTTAGTCCTCTGTCCTTTCACCAATCGGTGGCAAAAAGATTAATTGTATGGAACCTTTTCACAAACGCAAAATTTTCAAATTACTTTATTGCAAACCGTATTGCAGCCAGAAGCTCACTGGGAATATTTTAATGAAATGAATATTTACGTAGAATTGATATACTGTAGTGGTATGCTCGTCTTTCGAAATAGCTCCTGGAAAATGGTGTGTATAGATGGATACGCTTGCAAAAATAATGGTGTTTATTGTAGCATTCCACCCTAAGTGGAAAAGAGAAGAATATTATAAATTGAATTTAACTTTTGAAAAGAGTTAAAATGGTGTGTGTAGCCATATCATAAAATTCTTGGTTTTACAGTATTTTGTTGTACTGTTGCACTGGCAGTGATAACCATATTGGTGATCGTTCCCTGAGCAGTTGTTCGTAAATGCAAAATCAGTTTCTATGGGAACCATTTGCTGTGCTATTACACATCAGGATATTTAATGCTAGCAGGTACCAAAAGTGGACATTTTATCCTTTGTTTTTATTATAGCATGAAAGGTTCATCTTCCTTTATGCTTAGTGATGTTATATAATGATGGAGCATCAAAATTCAATCATTGAAGCACAGAGATGCAGAGCACAATGCCTGATTGTATGGAGGTTGATGTTTTGGCTTAAAGCTTGTTATACTTATGCACTTTTTTTTTGTAAAAATGGCTATAGGAATCAGGAAATCAAGTGTACATCATTGATCTCGCCTTCATATAACGCTTACAAATGATGGGATTGAAGAGGCTGGCAAACTTTTTTAAATAGCTTGCTCTGATTTAAAAGATCTTACGGAGAGCAATTTAGGATGCAGCTGGTTTTTTTTCAATCAGACCTGTGGTGAATCTCCCTTGAAGTCAGTTTTTATTAATTTAAATTTGGGATCCCAGTGGCCTTCCTGCATGCAGCACACCCATGTCAGCTGGAAAAATCTGTCACATTTTCTCATAGAGTCAAAGATTGAAATATTTGACATTTCAGACCACAGACGTATGAATCTTAAAGCAATGTACTGTAATGCCAATATTATATTTCCTCCTTTTCCCTTCTGTCTCCTCCAAAAACTTTGATTATTTTGAAATCCTCTTAACACAATTACTGTTTACCAATTGAGAAGGGACTCAGCTAAACATCTCTCAACATATTTTTAGACCTCTATCAATGACAGAATTGTTGAAGCATGATTTCTAATATATTAGTGTCCTGCATGCTTTAGAAAAAAAGCACTTAAACAAGTATGCTTTGAATGCTGTGTCAATACACTTCTGTGACACCGCTAATGACTTGATCCCAAATCTCATCATCAATATTGCCTTTAGTTGTTTGGAGTGCCACCATCATGTTAACCAATGAGATGGAGGTGTGGCAGGACTTATAGCCAAACAGTGAATTTTGCCAAATAGCAAACGATGTTTATTTACTCAGAAAACAAATTTCTACTCACTTATTTGCATTGTAAATGTACTTTCTTAAACACCTTCTCAAATTTCTCAGCTCCGTTTTCAAAGGAGGGAAAAAAATGCCTAAAAGGCGAGTGTATGAAAGTTTCACACATTTACCATTTATGATAACATTGAATGCCATTACATAATTGACCGCTTGAAGTTTGAGTCTCCAGTATTGATTCTTGCCATATGGACAAACATGTGGTCATCTCTTGCTGTCAAGTATCCACCTTTGTTCTGTGCTCTTTTTCTATACAGATGACTTCACAAGAGAATTTTGCTAGCTTATGGGTCTGACGTTTTTATCAAAATTAATTATTCCCATACACTCCACTCTTGATGGCAGTAAACTCATGTTGGAGTATGGGCTCAAGGTGGCCATCCTCCTTGTTCAAGTGCCGTCCTTAGGTGTGAACGCAGACAATCATGTTGCTGAACTCTTCAGCTCTTGTGCCATCACAACTGAACCTGATCCAATCCATTTCAAAATCCATATATCGGTGGATTCCTCAAAAGTGGTCCCTGAGTCAGGGAAGTAACCATGGATGCCTTTCTTTTTCCTAGCTTGGGATTGCTGAAGTCTGTTTGGCACCATTGGCAGAGAGACACACTATCAGGTTAAACAGCATAGACCAGGGATTTTATCTAGGACTCTCTTGGTTTGTATGTCTCAGTATCACACAAGGTGATGAACTTAGCACTGACCCAGTATAGGATCTAAAACTATATAAGCTTTATATGATAAATCATGTGTAAAGGATTTTAGAATTGACAGGTTTTAATCTAATATTGAAAGTGAAATGAATTGTATCCTGTTGAGGTTCATTTCTTTATAAATCTCAGATTAAAAAAGCATTGTAACTTTTCATGCATAACATTTTAAAGAGTCCTTCCTCATTTTTCTGTTCTTTTCCCTCAAGGCCAGAGGCTCAACAAAAAGCTCCTGCAGCTCCCCCTCCTCCTCCACCGCCTCTACCGGAGCCTGTTCCTCCAGAACCTGAGGAGGAAATCCTTGGATCTGATGATGAAGAGCAAGAAGACCCTGCTGACTATTGTAAAGGTAAGCCCCAGTCTACTGAACTATAATCAGGTAAATCTAATCTTTATGGGTGAAGTTGATATACTGCAAAGCTTTCTGGCTGAGATTTATTTTGTTTTTGTGTCTACTTTGAGTTTTTACTGGTGTGCTGGAGAATATGTCCATGTGCTGTTGAATTTGGAACATTTAGTGAGTAATATAAAATATACACTCTTAAAAGTTTCAAGATCACCTTGGTACTATTTCAAGAGAGAAGAGGAACAGAAGTTTAAACATTTCCTTTCAGATTAAAGCATTGTAAATATTCTTGTAATACAAAACACCTGTTTCAGGTTAACTACAAGGATTCCACAGACATGGTTTGTGGAATGCCTTTTCCACCTTAACTTGATTAGGTATCACAGCTAGAGCAAGTAGAATTGTGTAATTTTGAAGATTAAGAAGAAATGTACCTGTCCCCAGGATATCTTGAAAGACTTCACATCAATGGATTATTTTTAAGATGCAATCAGTGTTAAGTAAATAAATCAAATAGGTAATTACATTAGCCAATTTACTTGTTGCAAGGCCCCACAAACAGCAGATGATTAATAAGGATTAATTAATGAGCAGATAATCTGTTTTTGGTGGTAATGATTGAGGGAGAAATATTGCCCAGGAAACTGGAAGAACTCCCTCCTCTTATTTGTAGAGTACCGTAGGTTCTTTTTTCATACACCTGAGTACTTGGGGCGGTGGTTTAACTTCTCACCCAAGCAACAGCACTGATGAAAATGCTGTATAAACTCATTGCTGCCAGAGGTCAGCCTAAATGATGTGCTCAAACTTGTATGGGATGTGAACTCGCAACCTGACAGACAAGAGTGCTCTTGACTTAATCAAGCTTACACTTGATTGCCTTCAAGGAAAAGCTGGCAGCGTCTTCGGTTATAAAGATTGGTAATTATTTGAGTTTTTATTTTTACATTGTTTTCATTGCATAATCTATTTCTAAACACTGGTTTCTGTGTAGCATTTTATTTTAAAAACAGCTTGACTTCTTTGTTGATTCTTGTAAATTATCTGTTGCATCAGTGGTAAAGTACTTAAAGCCCCTGATTGCTGTTTAAAAACATTTGGCTATTGGGCATAATCTCTTCCTTCAGTTCTAGTTTTTATGTTAATAGGGCTAACATCCAAGGCACAATGCATCCAGTTGTTTGGGAAATATGAATAATATATGCTTTCAAATGTCTCTTTCTTTCTCCAATTTTCTCTCTTTCTACTTTGTTTCCTATCACCCCTTATGCCCCCTCCAGGCTCATCTTGTCCACCTTCTGCTCTCGCAACCCTATTCCCACTAAACTGCTGACCACCCAACTTCCCCTCCTGGTCCTTGTGTTAGCTGATATTAGTAACTGTTGCCTCTTTTCAAGTACTGTTCCTCTATCCTTTAGAGCTCTGTCATCATTCCTCTCTTCAAAAAAAAACCAACCCTTGAGCCCACTGTCCTTGCAGGTTAATGCTCCACTTCCAAATTCCCTTTTCTCTTAAGCTCTTGAACGTGTTGTTGCCTCCCAAAGCTATGCACCAGAAAATACTTAGATTCCTCCCAAATGGGGAACATTTTTATCTCCCCAGTACTCCCAGCTTTGGAGCCAATCCTTTCAAACCCTGAGACTTTGCTGTACCATCCCAGTGCTACCAGATTCTATTTCATCACGACCCCACCCCTTTCCCAGTTCTGATAAACTTCTCTTCATTGCTCAATGACACCAACATTCCAGTGATTAGGAAGGCAAATGAAATGTTGGCATTTATTGCAAGAGGAATCGAGTATAAAAGTAGAGAAGTGTTGTTACAGCTGGACAGAGCCTTAGTGAGACTGCACCTGGAGTACTCTGTACAGTTTTGGTCTCCTTATTTAGGATATCATTGCATTAGAAGCTGTTCAGAGAGAGTGCACTCAACTGATTCCTGAGATGAAGGGATTGGCTTATGAGAAAAGATTGAGAAGGTTGGGCCTATACCCATTAGAGTTTAATAGAATGAGAAGTGAAATTATTGAAACATATAAGATCCTGAGGGGACTTGACAGAGTGGATGCTGAGAGGATGCCCTCCCTTGTAGGGGAATCTAGAACAAGAGGACACAGTTTAAAAATTAGGGGTCTTCCATTTAAGACTGAGTTGAGATTTTTTTTCTCTGAGAGCCATTATTCTGTGGAATTCTCAGCCCCGGAGAGCAGTGGAGGCTGTGTCATTAAGTATGTTCAAGGCTGAGTTAGATTTTTGATCTACAAGGGAGCCTAGGCTTATGGGGGGCAGGCAGAAAAGTGAAGTGGATCGATAAGATCTGTCATGATCTTATCAAATGGCAGAGCAGGCTCGAGGAGCTGAATGGCCTACTCCTAATTCTTGTGTTATTGTCTAAGTCTTTTAACATGCAATATATTATTTTTACTATTGAGGGGATGCTGTGGGTAAGCAGGCCTATCACGTTATGGTCACGATATCTATTTGCATGAAGTAAATATAGCCTGAACTAAATCTGAATTGTATTTGCTACACGGTGAGGGAAGTTTGCAGATTGAAAGGTGTTCATAAATTTCCTGCTTCAGGCCAGGAGAAAATGCAATAAAATCACTGCCCTATCTTCTAAAGCTTTGAAGTGTGACTGTACTTTCAAAAATTATATAAATTGATACAATGACAATGGAGTTGATGTGGGAAATAAAACTTTTCTCAAAATTCTTGCTGCTTCTTCCCACTGTAATTTTTTTTGCATACCTCAGTATCTTGCTGTTAATTTTCCAATCTTTTTATTCTCATCTTTCTCTGGATAATTGTCTCTCACTGTTCCCACCATAGCATCTGTATATTTATGTCCAACTTTTTTTTTGGCCTGGGCTTGACACTCAAGGACCCCTGCGAAAAACTGAGAGATCTTGGGAGTGGAGCACCCATGGTACTTTCCAGTGTTGGGGGTGGCAAAGAGCATTGGGAGGAAGGATTTGAAGCTTCACAATACTGGGATCTTGAAATAAAAAGAAAGGGGTGGTGGCAGAAGGAGGCCAAGATGGAAGATGACTAAAGAGCCATAACCACCAGCTCCAGCAATGCGCTGCCATGCTCAGCATGAACAGGCTCTGATTATCCATGGTGACTCCGGATGGCTGTATCTCTATCCCTCCAGGCCATCAAATCAGGTGGGGTTGCTGGCACCTGTTTTTAAGTAGCGTTATTTTGTTTGCGGGGTGGGGAGCCAAGGCTTGGTGCAGTGTGAGGCTGCCTGGAGGGCATGGGGAGTGAGAGGATTTCATTGACCCTGGGAGCTGCTCTTTGGAGACAGAAAGGGGGGCCCTTTTCTCCAGCAACCCGGGGAGTTGTTGTCCTGGTACTGCAGATCCATCTGGGACCAAACCAAGACCTCTTGAGCCTGGAGGAGGCCTCACTGCTTAATCAAAGGCCACATGTTTTCTGGCCTTGCTTTTAGCACTGAGTGAGGAGCTATCTGGGGTATCTAGTGTCATAGTAAGAGGTCATTATTTTGGGAGGATTTTGCTTTGGTGAGGAGTTGTCTTTGTGGGATTGATCACCTTGGTGAGGGGTTTATTCGATGGGTTTTAGTGCATGGTGGGGTTTATTTGGGGTATTTAGTGCTATGGTGTGATGGGGATCTTTTTGGGGATTTAGAGCTGTGGGAGAAGTTTATTGGGAATCCAATACTGTGGTGGGGGGTTTAATGCCCATGGTGAGGGGCTGTTGGTGGGGGGTAGGGTTAGTGCTGTGGTGGGGTCCTTTTGGGGAGTTTTTTTGTGCTGTGCTGAGGGCTTGCTGAGGTGGTTTATTATTGAGGTATGGGTTTCAATGAGGGGGTTAAATTTCTGAGGTGGTGGGATAGTGAGGTGGTTTAATAAGATCCCAAGAAACCGCGGGGAAGCAGTAGCTTAGTGTTAATGTTACTGGACTAGTAATCTAGAGGCCCAGGCTAATACTCTGGCAGCACGAGTTCAAATCCCACCACAGCTTCTGATGGAATTTAAATTCAATTAATAAATCTGGAATTATAAAAGCTCGTCTCAGCTATAATAACTATGTCGATTTTTGTAAAAGCCCATCTGGTTCACTGTCCTTTAATAAGGAAGGTAATCTGCCATCCTTACCTGGTCTGGCCTATGTGTGACTCCAGATCCAGAGAAATGGCCTAGCAAACCTCTCAGTATTAAAAAAGGAACAAGGGACAGCGCAGTGCTGGACCTAATTCTGAGGAATGAAGCCAGACAGGTGGCTGAGGTGGTGGTGGGGAAGCATTTTAGTGATAGTGACCATAACATGGTACAGTTTAAGTTTCTTATGGACAAAGAAATAGACAAGTTGCAAAAAAATGTTTTGGATTGGGGGAGAGTGGATTTTAGTAAAATGAAGCAGGATCTGGCCAAGGTAGACTGGGAACAGTTACTTGTGTGGAAATCTACAGAGAGCAGTAGGGGGGGCGATCCGAAAGGAAATGGGGAGGGTACAGGCTCAACATGTTCCCTCTAGGGTGATAGGAAGGAGTAATAAGCCTAGAAAACCACGGATGATCAGAGGTATTTAGGTACAATGAGAAGGAAAAGAGAGGCTTTTAGCAGGTACAAAGGAAGCAAATCAGCGGAGGCATTAGTGGAGTACAGAAAGTGCAGGGTAGAGCTTAAGAAAGCAATTCAGAGAGCAAAGAGGGGATATGAGAAAGCTCTGGCTGGTAAAAGTAGGGACAATCCCAAAATATTCTATAAGTATATCAATGGGAAGAGGATAATCAGCGAAAGAGTAGGGCCCATAAGGGACCAAGGGGGCATTCTATGGGTGGAGCCAGAGGACATCGCTGGAGTGTTGAATGAATACTTCACATCTGTCTTCACCCAAGAGAATGAGGATGAAGGTATGGAAAACGGGGAGAGAGACTGCAAGGTTCTTAAGCAAATTGATATATGGAGTGACAAGGTATTGGAGGTGTTGGCAGGCTTAAAAGTGGACAAATCTCCAGGCCCAGATGATTTGTGTCCCAGACTGCTGAGGGAGGCAAGGGAGGAGATCGCAGGGGCTCTGACCCAAATTTTTAATTCCTCTCTGGCCATGGGGGAGGTGCCAGAGGACTGGAGAACAGCTAATGTGTTTCCACTATTTAAGAAGGCTTGTAGAGATAAGCCAGGGAACTACAGGCCAGTGAGTCTCACGTCAGTGGTAGGGAAACTATTGGAGAAAATTCTGAAGGAGAAAATCTATCTCCACTTGAAGAGGCAAGGTTTGATCAGGAAAAATCAGCATGGCTTTGTCAGAGGGAGGTCATGCCTAACAAATTTGATTGAATTTTTTTGGGGAGGTGACCAGGTGTGTAGATGAGGATAGTGTAGTTGATGTAATTTATATGGATTTCAGCAAAGCCTTTGACAAGGTCCCACGTAGGAGACTTATAAAGAAGGCAAATGCACATGGGATACAGGGTAATTCAAAATTGGCTTACTTGTAGGAGACAGAGGGTGATGACAGAAAGATGCTTCAGTGACTGGAAGCCAGTGTCCAGTGGCGTACCACAGGGATCTGTGCTGGGTCCCCTATTATTTGTCATTTATATAAATGACATAGATGACTATGTGAGGGGTAGGATTAGTAAGTTTGCGGATGACTGAAGGATTGGCCAGGTGGTTAAAAGTAAGGTTGAGTGTCTTGGGCTACAGGAAGATATAGATAGGATGGTCAAATGGGCAGATAAGTGGCAGATGGAATTTAACCCTGAAAAGTGTGAGGTGATACACTTTGGAAGGAGTAATTTGACAAGGAAGTATTCAATGAATGACATGACACTAGGAAGTTCTGAGGAACAAAGTGTCCTTGACGTGTATGTCCATAGATCTCTGAAGATGGAGGGGCATGTTAGTGGGGTGGTGAAAAAGGCATATGGGACACTTGCCTTTATCAATCAAGGCATAGATTACAAAAGTAGGGAGATCATGTTGGAGTCTTATAGAACCTTGGTGAGGCCAAAGCTGGAGTACTGTGTGCAGTTCTGGTCGCCACATTATAGGAAGGATGTGATTGCAATGGAGGGGGTGCAGAGGAGATTCATCAGGATGTTGCCTGGAATGAAACATTTAAGTTATGAAGAAAGGTTGGATAGACTTGGGTTGTTTTCGTTGTGGCAGAGAAGACTGAGGGGTGACCTGATCGAGGTGTACAAGATTATGAGGGGCATGGACAGGGTGGATAGAGAGCAGCTGTTCCCTTAGTCGAAGGGTCAGTCACAAGGGGACATAAGTTCAAGGTGAGGGGCAGGAGATTTAGGAGGGATGTGAGGAAAACTTTTTTACCCAGTGGGTGGTGACGGTCTGGAATGCACTGCCTGGGAGGGTGGTAGAGGCCGGTTGCCTCACATCCTTTAAAAAGTACCTGGATGAGCACTTGGTACGTCATGACATTCAAGGCTATGGGCCAAGTGCTGGTAAATGGGATTAGGTAGGTAGACCAGATGTTTCTCGCATGTCGGTGCAGACACAATGGGCTGAAGGGCCTCTTTTGCACTGTGAGATTCTGTGACATGAATGAGGTGTATAAAATTGAGGGGCATAGATAGGGTAGACAGGAAGGAACTTTTTCCCTTGGTGGAGGGACCAAAAACCAGGGGGCATAGATTTAAGGTAAGGGGCATGAGGCTTAGAGGAGGTGTGAGGAAAAATTTTTTCACCCAGAGGGTGGTGGGAATCTGGACTCACTGCCTGAAAGGGTGGTAGAAGCAGAAACCCTCATAACATTTAAGAAGTATTTGGATGTGCACTTGCGATGCCATGGCATACAAGGCTATGGGCCTAGTGCTGGAAAATGGGATTAGAGTAGTTAGGTACTTGTTTGACCGGCGCAGACTCGATGAGCCGCAGGGCCTTTTTCTGTGCTGTACAACTCTATGACTCTACAAGTTACAATACCACAACACCCACTGCCTTCCCGTAGAACTGTTAGAAAGGGAGTTCCAGGATTTTGACCCAGTGGAAGTGAAGGAATGACGATATAGTTCCAAGTCAGAATGATGTGTGATTTGGAGGGGAACTTGAACTTGCAGTTAGTGGTGTTCCCATACATCTGCTGCCCTTGTCTTTCTTGGCGGTTGCAGATTTGAAAGGTGCATCTTGTAGATTGTGTACACTGCTGTCACTGTGCGTTGGTGGTGCAATTTTCGCTAATTCAAGTCATTAATATATTGTGAATAGTTGGGGCCCCTTCACTGATCCCTGCGGCATACCGCTAGTTACAGTCTGCCAATCTGAAAATGACCCATTTATCCAGGCTCTCTCTTTCCTGCTATTTAGCCAATTCTCTATCCATGCTAATCTATCACTCCCCAACTTCAAGAGGCCTTATCATATGCAATAACCTTTCATAGAGCACTTTATTGAATGCCTCTTGGAAATTCAAATGCTATAT
This sequence comes from Carcharodon carcharias, assembly GCF_017639515.1. Lineage (NCBI taxonomy): Eukaryota > Metazoa > Chordata > Chondrichthyes > Lamniformes > Lamnidae > Carcharodon > Carcharodon carcharias. The sequence continues at coordinate 120,994,438 of NC_054479.1, read as the reverse complement.
CCACTGGTGCCCCTTGATCCACCCTGCTTGTTAGATCCCCAAAGAGCACTAATAAATTAGTCAAACATGATTTCCCTTTCACAAAACAATGTTCACTCTGCCTGACTATGTTATGATTTTTTAAGCATGCTGCAACCATCTTTTTAATAATGGATTCAACATTTTTCCAATGACAGATGTTAGACTAACTGGCCTATGGCTTCCTGCTTTTTGTCTCCTTCCTTTCTTGAATAGTGGTGTTATATTTGCAACTGTCCAATCTGCTGGGACCTTTCCAGAACCAGCAGGGGATTGTGGAAGATTACAACCAATGCATCTACTATCTTTGCAGCCACTTTGGATAGCAGCTATTCATTATTCTGCCATTCACACCTCTTCTGGACCCATCTGTTGTTTCTTTCCTTGTTTCATTCCTAGTCTCTTTGGCTTTACCCCATCAACTCTTCTGTAATTTACTGTCTCCATCTCTGTCCTATCACAGATCTTCCCTTTTGTTCTTTTTCAATCTTCCCCTGCTTCACCTTCATTAAAATATTACATTTCTAACTTTTCCCAGTTCCGATGAAAGGTCAGGACCTGAAACATTAACCCTTTTTCTCTCCCCACAGATGCTGAGCATTTCCAGAATTTTTTGTTTTTATTTGCAAGAATAAGCTTACATTAACTTCGGACTGAAGGTCTTCTGCTAAAAGTTCTATGATCCTATGTTAAATTCAGTACAAATTTTGTATAAATGACCACACCTTAGGAGTTAGAAAAGCATTTTCGAGTGACTGTTAATTTCCAAAAGTGTATTCTACATTCTGTGTGTTGATAGATTAGCTCATGCAATTAAAAACACGCTCAGTTGTATCTTGGTAAATTGCAAACCCCTGGACAAATCACAATTCTGATGCACAATTTATTTCGAACTTTCAAAAACTGATTTGCCCACAGCCATACAAATGCAGACTACCACTTTAGGAATGGTATGGATATTTTTTTCCCAGGGAAGATATGTTTCAACCTGGTACAAAAACATGTAGAATTGTTTTAAAATAATGTCAAGAAGCTGAATATAACTGGTAAGCAAATGACATACAATGGCTTCAAACATCACACCACAGGGAAAAAATAAACAGTGAACTTTACATTTTCAGTGTAGGTTTAAGAGGATGCTATACATTGTATACAATCTACTTTCTCAATGGAAGGAAATGAAGTTTTTTTGATTACGGATGTTGTGCAGGATTAGGGAGCCTTTGGCAAAAGGTGTCAATAACAAACATTCAAAGTCAGATATATTATAGGTTTGATATTGTGTGAAGCTTCCCTCAAAACCTGTCACAAAATGTATATTTAACTTAAATGATAATTGATGTTCTTTTGCCTATGCCATTTATCATGGAGAGGTGGAGGGGCACAGGGGACTCCTCCAACTTCCTAATTATAATATAAAAATAATGCATGCATTTTACAAGTGTAATCGAATTGAGAGTTTCAGCTGATGACCTGGATCATGCAAGTAAAAATGGAACCAATTTCAAGATTGTAATTTATCTTTGTCCCAGGGTTTTGTTGACATCTGAACTTCTCAATGGGCACTCTCACTTACAATTACTCTCAGTAGCCTTATTGAAACATAATATTCTGAGGGGGGCTTGACCAGGATAGATGCTGAGAGGATGTTTCCTCTCACGGGGGAATCTAGAACTCGGGGCACTGTTTCAAAATTTCAAATTAAGACTGAGATGAGGAAAAATTTCTTCTCAGGCTCTGAGTGTTCGAAATTCTCTTCCACAGACAGCAGTGAAGGCTGGGTCATTGAATATATTCAAGGTTGAGTTAGACAGATTTTTGATTGACAAGGGAGTTAAGGACTATAGGGGGCAGGCAGGAAAGTGGAATTAAGGCTACAATCAGATCAACCATGATCTTATTGAATGGCAGAGCAGGCTCAAGGGGCTGACGGCCCCGGTGCTATTTCTTATGTTCTTACCCATTATTTTCTAGATAATACCCAATGCACTAAATTAAGAATTGTTATTTGAAAGTATGATTCTATTCCTACCAATTTACACAGTTGTTACATAGGAACTGATATTAATTTTAAGTTATTTGATACCAGAGAGATAAAACAGCAGATAGAAACTACGGCTGCATTGTTGGGGCCTAGGACCATGAGTATGCCATTCGGCCATTGGTTATTGGCTCCCAAATGAATAATAACTAAATATGTTGTGGCACATAAAATCTTCTACTTGTGGTTTCTTGAAAAGAATTGGAAATAATTACTTGTCCAAAAGACTTCTTTGCAATGGTTTTTCACTTTTGAAAGTCTAATATGACAGGCCATAGTTAGGGATTTAGAACAAGTAAGAAGAAACACCATTCTTTACACAGAGTTGGGAGGCTATTGAATTCGCTTCCAGGGTACTAGGTGAAGCAGTCACTGTGCCAACTTTCAAAGCTATAATGGACAGGTAAAGTAACAAGGTGTTTAAGTGGAGGGTAAATGCAGATACAGACTGGTTGGGGTCAAAGGCATGTTTCTGTGGAGTAATTTCTACATTACATTATAATTAGCATTGTAGTTATAATTTCTACATTACAGTTAACAATACAGTTTTATGTTAGCTGGGCACTGTTTCAGCTGATCTAACACACCATAAAAGATTCATTCCCAGGTGCTTTATTACACAGTCATCAGAATTTTAAAAAATCAAATCCCAAAGAAATTGGTATCTATATAGGTAAGTCCAGTCTACATAATTAAAATTTTGAACAGCTGTAGTGCATGTGAAGGTATGCATCACACAAAAACAAGAATAAGGCCGACAATTGCAAGGAAAAGGAAACAAAATGGAGGAGTGGAGATTATGGTATGAAATTTATGATCCCAGCTGAGATTACCCCTGGATAGACTGATCCCAGGGTGGAACCCAGCTTGATAGATCCTAACTTTTATTTGCTTGGTTAGATACGTGGAGAGTAGCTACTGAACAGAGTCACAGTGTTTCACTTTCGACTATGCTCGTTATAGTCTTCTGGATTCAATATTGAGTTCAACAATTTGTTAGGAAATAGAGATAGCTTAATTAAGTTATAATGGTATTTGTGGGTGTTAGGAATGAGTTTGAGCTTTAATGTTTAAGTTTGTTTTGTATTTCTGTATCCGTGTTAAGATAGGTCAAATTGAGTTTTAGTTTCACTTTAAAAGGTGCATGCATTTCTAATGAGAGTTTTACAACTAAGCTAAGTTCAGCAAACAAGAGTGGAAAAAAATAGCGCTGTTGCCTAGCAATGGGTCCAGAGAGGCAGGTCCCTCCCACAGACACACACACAAGAGAAACAGCAGTTTGATTTTGGAAGCTGTTTGAGTTCAGTTGGTTTTGAAGGTAGCTGCCAGGAGAGACTGGAGCAAAGGGGACAGATAGTCAGTCTCAAAGTAAAGACCCCCAAAATCTAGGGGAGTGGGACAGGGTAAAGTCCCAAGCAGCCTTAGTCAAAGGAAGGACAGGAACCTGGAAAAGGTCCTATTAATGAATGAGGGGCAGAGTGAAAGGCTCCAAGCTTCAGATTTAAAGAGGAAAAAGCTGCAGAAAGCAGATTTAAGGTGAAAACAGCATGCAAAAGACCAGGAGGTCCAAAGAGACAATTGAAGCTCTGTAACTCTGCTATGGGCATGTGAAGCAGTGGTGTACTGTTGATGGCTGAGTCAGTGAGAGAGTGTGTGGAAGAAAGTTTGAATGCATGTGGTGATCCAGGGGAGAGGAACATCAGGAGGAGAGTTCGAAACCTGGAGGTGAACTCTTTCGGCAGGCGCCTGAAAGAGAGCATCAGTTTGGGAGAAGATTCCAAGGCGTGGTCTTGGAGAATGGAGTTTGAACACCCTCATGTGAAAGATGGAGTTCAGTGAGATTGATTGGCTCACGAGGTGACAAGCATCTGAAGGGAGTTGAGAAATCCATAGGATCTGGTTGAGGTGGCATCTGTCAGTTGGTTTCAGAGTGTGGTGTGTCTGACTACAGGGTGCCTCTTGGCACATGGACTGTGTACTTACTGTGAACATTAAAGTATAAGATAGCTTTTGTAATTTGTGTTATCCTTACAAATCTGTAAATATCTGTAATGGTATAGTTGTGGGTGAAGGAATATTGTAATATAGTTCATCTTTTCTTATTGAATGTTTTTTTGTTAAAAGTTCATCAGCTGATGACTGTTCAGCAGCCCCTCTCCATGTATCTAAACAAACAAAAACGAAAATTAGGATTTATCTGGCTGGGTTCCACTCTGGGATCAGGCTTGTCTAGTGGTAACCTCAGCTGGGGATCATAACAATGGCAAAATCTATTTAACAAGTTCTTGCTTAAAAGTTTGGTTCAAAAGCATCTGTTTTGTAGGATGGCAACAACTGTTTAGTTTTATGAGCTGAGTTAGTCCCACCAATGTTCTATGGTAGAATACATTAAACATCCAGTTTTACTTCTGAAAGATCAGATAAATGTTATAATCTTGACCTCAAAAGACACAGGTGGGTTTTCTTAACCACTGTAATTGAAAGTTCATTAACACTGATGACCATAGCCAAGGCAACAGAAGGACCAAATTTATATTCCACTAAGACAAAAAGGGATTTATAATAAGTTTGGGATTATTTTATCTTTCCTTCATAAACTACGAACTTCTCTCCTAACAAAATTTCAAATGGGAACCTGGAAAATTGTATGCAGAGCAGCGTATTGAATTTTGAATGCAGGTTTATTGGGCTTTATTTCAACTTTATATTTGGATGGAGTTGTTTATGATCCACAACTGTTAGAGCCAAGCAGAGTCTGAACCAGGAAGTGTCAGCTACAATAGTTAATTTATTGCTAAATCATTTACAGAAAACAAAATAAAGAGGGAAAGAAGGGTGGGGTTAACAGAGGAAGAGAGAGCTAGAAAGATAAAGCTAAGATGTTTTTTTTTAAAACCTCCAACAATAATTAAAATTTGAAGGAATGAAACTCCACATTTCTATAAGTTTATTTTCATGCCCTTCCACGTATTTGAATAATGAGATCATGTGCCCTTCAGCGAGATACTGTTATAATAAAGCTTCAGGAAGAATAGGGCAGCATGGACAGTTAAGGATAAAATGAGTAAATATTTGAGGGAGTGGGTGATTGGGGGATATTAATTTTGGGACTGGTCAAATGGATTTGCTGCATTTCCCCGGTTCTGTATTTTCCAGTGTTCTCAACAGCATAGATGGTTTGCATTCTGTTCTGATGAAAGGTCATCTCGACCTGAAACATCAAATCTGCTTCTCTTCACAGATGCTGCCTGATCTGCTGAGCATTTCCAACAATTTTTGTTTTTATTTCAGATTTCCAGCATTCGCAGTATTTTGCTTTGTGTTGTTTTGTTGTAGAGGGTTTGTGATTAGATGTTAGATTAAAAAGTAGGACCTCTATGATACTAATCTCCAAATTATTCCCAGTGCCATGCACTATACAAAGAGGAAACAGATTGGGCTACTAAACTGAGTAAGACTAGATTCTTGGTGTTATGTTTGACACCAAGATAACTTTCCGCCCACATATTTGCACCAGCTGCATAACATTGTCCCTGTCCCTGTATGAGCTCATCGCTGTGGAAACCCTCTTCCATGCATATGTTACCTCCAGATTTCACCATTCCAATGCATTCCTGGCAGGCCACTCATCTACCACTCTACATAAACTTGGGTTCATCCAAAACTCTGCTTTCCATGTCCTAACTCTCTCCAAATCACATTCATCCATCTCCTGCGCTTGACCTTCATTGGCTGCAGGTCTGACAATGCCTCAATTTTAAAATCTCATCTTTGTTTTCAGATCCCTCTGTGACCTCACCCTGTAGCCTCCTCCAACCCTAAAAGCTTTCAAGACCTCTGCTCTCTTCCATTCCTGACCTCGTGTGCATTCACAATTTTAACTACTCCATCTTTGGTGGTTGTGCTTTCAGAAGCCTTGGTCCTAAACTCTGGAATTCGGCCCGTAAGCTTTTCCACTTCTCTATCTCTCACTCTCTTCCTTTAATAGCCTCCTTAAAATCTACCTCTTTATTCAAGTTTTTGGCCATCTGTTCTGAAAACTCCTTAAATGGCTCAGTTTGTTTCATTAGCAAGGCTGTAATAAACCACCATGCAGCATTTTACTGAATTTAACAAACTATATAAATTGAAGCTGTTGTTGTCATCAACATATATAGGAGGATTTCAGAATTCTAAGATAACAAGATGAGTCTTGGTGCAACGAGAAAGCTCTACTGACAGAACTGGGTTCAACTAAACTCATTGGTCAGCAGTCCTTCAATGAGAGCATAGATGTGAGTGAAGGGCAAATCTTAAGAGCCCACAGTGCAGGGACTAAAAGTAAGTATTGTGCAGCGGTAAAGCAGGCTAAAAAAGTAAGCTAAAAAGTGAATATAGACAGATAATAGATAAGTTAATATAGTGAAGGAAAGGTTGAGAAAAAAATTGGAAGAGAAAAGAATACAAAGGAGCATGAATGTATCCGTTTGAATGTGCCAAGCACTAGAAATGCAGTAGAGGAGTTAGATATAATTATATTACCATTTAGTCTTGAGAAAAAAAACTTGGTTTAGACTGGACAAGACTATGAGCTTATTATTCTGTTGGTTATTTCTGCAAAGCCTGTAACATAATTTAAAAGAGGACTGAATAAGATGCAAGAATGTTTGTGGGAGGGACCTGCCTCTTTGGATCCCTGTTGCTAGGCAACAACCCAGTTTCTCTACTCTTGTACTCTACTATTGGTACAAATACCAATATAACTTACTTAAACTATCTCTTATTTCCTAACACCATGCAATTTAGACTGCTGGCTTTTGCCAGGAGAATATAATTTGCCATATTGTCTTGGGCTACCTTAATCTACTGAATCCATGTGAAGATAACACCTTGAGAAATTTAGATAATTTGATGTATAGTACAGATTGAATATATATTTCTTCTAAGGAAGACTTGCCTTCTGGTAGAATTAATTTACTTCAAGATATCAACTTGTGAAAAAATTATCTTGGTCATATATTTGAGGATGCTTCTTTGGTATTCTAGGAGCAAACATAGCAAGCGAAATGAAGTTGGTGTACCTTGTCTTTATTTTGATATTTGTTCGTTGTAGTTAATTATTAAAACTTAAAGCTTCACCTTTCTATCCTCCGGTCATTCTCCTGAAACGGTAGTGCTTTTGCCAGGGTGTGACATCCCTGTGTGGTTCCGGGCGTCAGTGTCCAGAGGGGAAGCACGTCCACTTCTGTGATGCTTATGTTAAGAAATACTGTACGTACAAGAGACCTTTAGCCTGCATTAATCCTGGGCTTTGTCTGTGTGGTATTTGAAGGAGTTTGTATTTGAACATTGAAAAATAAGAGATACCAGTTATTTATTTTTCAAGAATTCTTAAAAAAAACAAGAATGTATTCAGTCCCATTTTGTGCTTTTATCCTCAGAAAACTAATATTCATTCTAGGAGTCAGCTGAGTCAACTATTCATGTAAACTCTTGTATTTGAAAATCATTTTATATTATTAAAGGCTGGTAGAACACCTTGTTAGGAGACTTAGTTTAAAACCACTGCTGTCCAGGCATATGTGAACATAAAAAATAACAGCAGGAGTAGATTATAGGACCACTCAAGCCAGCACTGCCATTCGGTATGTTCTTGGCTGATCTGCCTCAACTCCACTTTCCCAATTGCTTTGCATTTATATGACCATGTGCTTCAAAGAATAAGGGTGACATCTATTCGGCAGATAACTTGGTTTTATTCATGAGTCCTACCATACTTTTGGATTGTGGATATTTGTTTTGGCAAAATATTCTTCCAGTTTCAGCAGTAGATTTTGCATTTTCAAGTTCACAGCTGCAGTTAGAATTTTGGACAACACCATACCTTCACTATATCTTTTAAGAAAAATAATTGCCTTGCTACTGAACAGCTATTCTTTCCCTTGCTTGTCTTTCAGGTGGCTACCATGCTGTGAAAATAGGGGACCTATTTAATGCGCGATACCATGTAATTAGGAAGCTAGGATGGGGGCATTTTTCTACAGTATGGCTGTGCTGGGACATTCAGTAAGTGAATCTTTTTTTATATAATGTTATTGATATGCATTTCATTAGAGATTTCGTAATAGGCAATTGCAGTTAAAATGAACTTTCTATCCGCTTTCATAGTACAGTAGTTTTTCGATCATCCAAGTTCCTTGGCTTAGCCTTTCTTTTTCCCTTTTCTCACTGTTCCCACATATCCTCTATCCTCCCAAACAGTGCTTTTTCTATAAGGCCATTGAGCAAATTGTATATGTGTGTTTTTCACCAAGCTCAAGAATAGATGCTCTGGTTAAAGTCACCAATGACCCAATCCTTTGGGTGGCCATGACTCAAAATTCCTTCTAATCTTTCTTGATGCCTACTCTCAACTCTGATTGCTTATGTTTTCATTTGCCCTCTCTCTCTGCCATGGCCCACCACTGTTCTGCTGTTTCATGGTTTCACTCCTAATTGTCATAGCATATATTGATGCCTGCTCAAACTTATTTACTTCACATACTTACCTCTTGTGTGGCCCATAATTCCATGCTTAGTCCCCTTTTATCATACACGCCAACATTGCCTGCAAGCACAGAGTGAGTTCCATGTGTATGCCAATGAGACCCAATTCTATCCTCTGCCGTCACCATTAACTTTAGAGCTGTTACCTATTGACATCAAATCTCAAATTATCAGGCTGCATCATTTCCTGCAGAAAATCCATTCAGCATACCCTGCCAGGTGTCAGCCTTAGATCAGTAGTCGCACAATTGCCTCCTAAATCATAAGGACACGGGTTCAAACCCCACTCCAAAGACTTGAGTATAAAATATGGGCTAACATTTCTGTGAAGTGCTGAGGGTGCGCTGCACTTTCAGAGGTGCCTTTTTTCAGATGAGCTGTTAAAACAGGTTAGTGAAAAATGCTGTGGGCTTTGTTTTTGCCGATGAGCAGGGTGTCCTCATGTGTCCTACCTAACATTTATTCATCAACTAATAGCACCAAAACATTTTATCTGGTCATTGATCTTGTTGCTGTTTGTGGGACCTTGTTCTACAATTCAAAAGTACATCATTTGCTATGAGCAATTTAAGAAATCCATTCTTGGTGTAGTTTCACTGGTTTTATTAGTCCCAGGACATCAACTTCAAGATCCATGCCTTTGTTTTCAAATTCTTCCATGGCATCTTCACTGTTTGGGAAATCTGCAGCTGTGCATCCAACTGACTCTGGATAATAGTTCCACTACTTCTTCTGATCAATCATCTGTTATGTTCCTTCCCTCTGTAATTCTCATCCAAAAGCAATCTGCCTTGAAACGTAAATAAGTGGAGAATACTGTGGATGCTGGAATTCTGAAATAAAATCAAAAAGTGCTGGAAATACTCAACAGGTTTGACAAAAGAGGCATATTGGACTCAAAAAGTTAACTCTTTTTCTCTCTTCGCAGCTGTTGCCACACCTGCTGAGTATTCTCAGCACTTTCTACTTTTATTTGCCTTGATACTTATCTGCCTAACTTCAAATACCACTCTAAATGCATATTTGGCCTTAATTTTAGTTGGAGCTCTTTGATTTTCATGCAGGGGCTTGTGATACGATGAGAATTTACATTCAGTGAGATGCGCTAGGTATAACAGATAACCATTTTGTGTGTGCAGGGCAGAGGCACTGTAACATCAAAGCCTGTAAGCCTACCATTGTGTCTGCAAAGGAGCCAAAGTGAAAAGAATCTCATTTTGAATTTGTAAGGTGAAAATGCTTTGCCTAAAGTCTAAAGCTTAAAGTCTATAGGTTGTTGTTGCCTTACTGGAGATAAGTTTGGGAATTTGTTAAAAGTTATGGTAGCAGTAATTTGTAGCCATGTGTATATATTTAACTTGTGTAAATTAATAAATGCCTCATGTAGTTTGATATAAAAACCTCTCAAGAACTGGTGGTCTTATTCCTGAATTTAGAGCTGCATCTCAAACATACCACTTAAAAATATAAGTTATGACAGTTGTTTAAAGTTTCCCTTTGGGATTTTTAAATAGCTCAGCTTTACCAACTGCTGTGTCATAACAATTGGGGGCTCGTCCGGGATAAAAATATTTCTTATCCCTTGATTGGTTTGGAAGTGATGAATCTTAAGGTTACGCGTACAAGAAGCACTTTGAGTTCAGGAGATGGTGAAGTATTTTAGAAATGGTGAGACTGCAAGAAGACTTTGGCAATTGCTAAGACTTGTCTGGGAGTAGAAGAGATAACTCTGGGTTGAAGAAAGCAACCAAGTGTAAGTTAACAGAGTTGGCAGATAAGTTAAAATTGGGGTTACCCGAGAGCGCAAGGAAATCAGATATAATTAAGAGTATAGCACAGCATCTACAGTTGGAAGTGAAACCTGACACGAGTGAGTCACAGCTGGAGGTAGTGAGACTTCATTTACAAATGAAGATGTTTAAATTTGAGCAAGCAAAGGAACTGATAAAATTTGAATCAGAAGCAAAGGACAGAGAAATGGCTTTTAAAAGGGAATTAGAAATTGTGAAAATAGAGAAGGAGGAAAGAGAAAAAGAGAGAGAATTCCATGTTAAAATGTTGGCAGTTAAAAAATAAACACCAGTTGGTGAGGCAGGACTTATTTCCAGCTCAGAACCCAAGGGGGAGATGTTTAAATTTATACAAGCTCTTCCAAAATTTGAGTAAAAGGATGTTGAAGCATTTTTTATTTCATTTGAGAAGATAACTAAACAGATGAACTGGCCAAAGGAAAACTAGACATTGCCCATGGAGAGCAAATTGACAGGTAGAGCATAGAAAATTTATGCTTCACTGAGAGAGGAGGTTTCTAGGGATTATGATGTGGCGAAAAAGGCAATTTTAAGTGCGTATGAGTTGGTCCCTGAAGCATACAGACCAAAGTTTTGAAATTTAAGGAAACAGCCTGGGCAAACTTACATTGAATTTGAAAGAATTAAGCAAAGTAGTTTTGACAGGTGGATACAAGCATTAGGAGTTGAAACTACCTTTGGAGTTCTCAGACAGACCATTCTCTTGGAAGAATTTAAAAACTCCCTACCTTTTGTAATAAGAACCCACATTGAAGACTAAAAGGTTGCAACTGCTAGACAAGCAGTAGGAATGGCCTACAATTATGGCTAACCCATAAAACATAAACCTTTTTTCCATCACCCCCATAAATTTGAAAAGGATAGAGAGTGGGAGAGTGAAAAGAAGGCAAGTAGGCAGGGTAAAGAATGGATCTCCTCCCCAGATCAGGAAGGAAGGTACTGAGGGTGGAGGTGAAACTTGAAAGCCCAAGTATTTCCATTGTAATAAAGTGGGGCACATTCGTTCAGAATACTGGAAGTTGCAAGGGAAGCCAGTGGGACTTAATGGAGTTCGTAAGAGTGAATCCGAAAAAGGGACTTGAAAAGAAAATGCTACGGATCAAATTGTAGGTTTAACGATAAATAAGGGTATGGAGGTAGCCATTGTTCTGAATGCAGGTGAAATGAATAAGGTAGATATGAGATATAAAGGGCTTTTGTCTAAAGGAAAGATAACCCCTTTTTCATCAAATGATGCAGCTAAATCCATAACTATATTAAGGGGCACAGGAGCTACTCAAATTCTTTTGCTGGAGAAGGACCTAGTTTTCCCTCCAGAGATTTCAATGAAAGCTAAAGCATTGGTAAACGGGATCAGTAGAGAGTATATCCTGGTTCCATTGTGCAAAGTTCAGTTGGAGTGTGATTTATTGTCTGGATTGGTGGTTGTATGAGTGGTTAAGAAATTACCAGTGGATGGAGTTGATTTACTCCTGGGGAATGATTTGGCAGGAGTGAAGGTTATAGCTTCGCCCTTAATTACGGAATGTCTGAGAGAGGCTAAAGAGACAGAGCAGTTATAAGAACAAGTTCCTGGTATTTTTCCATCATGTGTGGTGACCAGAGCAATGGCTAAACAAAGTCCATCACCAGAGGTCAAAGTAATACCATAAGCAGATGTTAGAGTAGCTGAAACTTTCTTTAAGGATGAGGATGATTTTAAGTGTTTGGCAGGTCTTCATTAATTGAGGCGCAGAAAGCAGATCCAGAGCTAAACAAATTAGCACAGTCAGCTCACACTGAAGCAGAGGCTAAAGGAGTTCCGGAGTGCTATTACATTAAAAACCGACTTCTGGTGAGGAAGTAAAGGCACCCTCACAGACCTGTGGATGAGGAATGGACGGTTGCTCATCGGACAGTGGTACCGCCCAAATATTGTAAGGAGATATTGCGAGTAGCGCAGGAAATCCCTATGGCAGGACATGTAGGAATATGGAAAACCCAAGCATCGAATAAACAGGCATTTAACCTGGCCAAAATTTCATAAGGATGTGGTGCAATTTTGTAAAACATGTCATACATGTCAGATAGTAGGTAAACCTCAACATGTAATCAAACCAGCACTGTTAAGACCCATACACGTTTTTGAAGAACCACTCAGTCGCGTATTAGTGGACACTGTAGGACCATTACCCAAAACGAAAGCAGGGCATCAGTATATCCTTACAATCATGGATGTGACAACCCGATTTCCAGAAGCTATTCCTTTAAGGGCAATTACAGTAAGGTAGTGGAAAAGTTAACTCAGTTTCCCAATCGTTATGGCCTACCAATTGAAATATGATCTGACCAAGGTGCTGACTTCATGCCTAAAATTTTCCAGGACATAATCAGCAATTTGGGTATCAAACAACTGAAGTCTACCACCTATCACCCACAGAAACAGGGAGATTTCATCAGACTCTCAAAACCATGATTAAGACCTATTGCCATGAATACCCAAATGATTGGGACGAAGGATTAGATTTCTTACTACTTGCTACCAGAGATTCTCCGAATGAATCTACTGGATTTAGTCAATTCGAATTAATCTATGGTCATGAAATAAGAGGTCCATTAAAAGTGATTAAGGAAAAGTTCCTAAAGCAGAAAGACAAATCTTCCATGTTGGATTACGTGTCCAGGGCCAGAACTTTTCTGTCGGTGAGCTGGGGGTGGGGCCCGCTCGCCGACGCGAAAATGACGCAGGATGATGTCAGGGGGAACCCCCGACGCCATCCTGCCGTAATTAAATATTCAGGAAGGCGGGCGGACAGTGCAATCAGCTGTCCGCCCGCCGATCTGCCAGTGGCCAATTGAGGCCATTGACAGGATAATTAAGCCAATTGAAGGCCCTGCCCGTCCAACCTTAAGGCTGGCAGGCAGGCCAGGAGCCCCAGCGGGCTTCTGAAAAAAACATGAGACATGAGGTTTCATATCTGTTTTAAAAAACTTTAATAAACTTTATGATATTTATTAACATGTCCCATCTCATGTGACATTGTCACATGAGGGGGACATGTTAATTTTTTAATTTTTCTGTTAAGTTTATGAAACTTTCAGCGCTCTCCCTGAGACACCACTTAGCCTCAGGGAGATATGCACTCTTTCGCGAGCATGCACATTTTGACAGTTGGGGAATCCCACCCCCTCTGCACAGGAAGCGCATAACACTTCTCGTCGGGTGGCCCGCTGGGCGGGCTTTAATTGGCACACCCACTAAAATTGGCAGCGGGGCCCATTTCAGCGGCGGTGATCTGCTGCCAAGCCAGTGGGGCCCGCCCGCCCATCAAGGGCAAAATTCTGCCCCAGGTTTCTAGAAAGACTCACAGGAGCATGTAAAGTAGCACGAGAGCACTTAAAAATTTCCCAAGCCAAAATGAGAGAATAGGCAGACAAACATGCTACAACTAGAATGTTCCAAGCAAGAGATGAAATATTGGTATTATTACCTTTGCAGGGTGAACCACTGAAAGTGAAATTCAGTGGCCCCTACAAGATAGTTAGGAGAGTTAGTAAAGTGACTTATATGATAGATGCTCCTGAGCGTAGGATGAAGAAACGGTGATGTCACATAAACATGTTGAAGCAATATCATTGCAGAGAAGATGATAAGACAGAGCAAGTGTGCCAGGTGGTAGGAGTAGTGGAGGATGAAGGAGACAGGAAGGCAAGGTAGAAGGAAAAGTAGACAATGCCCAAAGCGAACCTCCTACAATTCGACTAGCCAATAGGACAATACTGGCTCACTTAGACACTCTGTTCTCATATTTAGAGAAAGGATGAATGGAAGTAAGTCTTTTGTTGTCCCATGTGTCACATACCTTGTGATAAAACGCATTTTCAAATGGCATTTCATCTCTTTTAAGGGTGGAGGCACGTAGGGGACATATCTTTTTATTTTTTTTGGACTGTTGTAAAGAACATAACTTTCTATTTTCTGTTGGGCTGTGGATTAAAATTACAATGGCTGCAGTTTGAAAGACATGTCCACTGGAACAAGATGAGAGATATATACAATGTTGCAGTCCTGGAAGAGAGTATGCCATGAAAGACAAGGTTGTGCTGGAAAGGAGTCCAAGACCAAGGGAGCTGCCTGGCAACAACAATTTAATTGGTTCCTGAACAGGTGACCAGGTTTTGTGTGAGAGCAGTGCAGCAGAATAGCTCCTAGCCTGAAAGGAACAAGACTAAGACTTCTTTCTCCTGTGTGTGGAAGATTCCAATAATTCCACAATAATAGCTAGCTGGCTTTTCCCCTCAGATCTCTGTAACCTGCTCTCTCTCTCTGAAAACTCCTGTCAAGAGGCAAAGGGGAATCACTGTTAGAGACATTGGCCAAAATTTTTCCGTTGGCGAGCTGGGGGTGGGGTCCGCTCGCTGACGCGACATGACGTTGGGGGAACCCATTTAAATATTCAGGAAGGCGGGTGGACAGTTAAGTCAGCTGGTTGGATGGGCAGGGCCTTTAATTGGTGTAACTATCCTGTCAATGGTGTCAATTGGCCATTGACAGGTTGGCAGGCGGACAGCGGGCTTCTGAAAACCATGAAACCTCATCTACTGGCGGGATGAGGTTTCATGTCTGTTTTTAAAAAGTTTAATAAAGTTTTAGTCATATTTATTAACCAATCTCCCTGAGACAGCACTTAGTCTTTTGTGCTCATGTGCAAAAGAGCGCACTTTGACAGTTGGGGAATCTGTCTCTCACCCCCCGCACAGGAAGCGCATAGCATTTCCCGTTGGGCAGCCTGCTGGGTGGGCCTTAATTGGCCCACTCAAAATGGCGGCAGGGCCACTTTCGATGGCGGTGGTCAGCTGTCCACCTGCCGCCGAGCCGATGGGGCCCACCCACCCATCAAGGGCAAAATTCTGCCCATTGAAAGGCAAGTGATCAACCAGTGAACTAAACACTGAAAGTGCTGGAAGACCACCTCTTGTCATCAACAAGAACTGAAAGGAATTTGGAAGACATCAATCCAAATCAACCCATCGAATCCTGTAATCTGGAATTGGTGCTATTGAACTGTTTTATCCCATCCTTAAAGTCCATGTTTTTGTGCGTCTTATGTGTCTTGCATGTGTGTGTATAGGGATTTAAGAAGAGGTAGAGCTTAGGTTATTGAGTTAGAAATTAGCAGGTCATATTTCTTTTTTTAGCCACTGAATAATGACAGTTTATTCAATAAACAGTTACTTACTTATTAAGTTTACAAACTTGGCACTCGTATTATGTTAAACTAAAATAAACAGCTAGGTAGAATTGGGCAATCTGGTGGTTTGGTCAAACTTTTCACATTTGTTGTGGCTTGGGGTACAGTGCACTATCCCCAATGAGTCGTGACACCATGGAATAAAAAAGGGACACTGTCAGCATGGATATGACTGAGTGACAGGATAAAGCAGTGATGAACGGTTGTTTTTCGGACCATAGGAAGGTTATACATTGGGGTTCCCTAGGGTCAGTACTAGGACCACAGCTTTTCTTGGTGTATGTTAATGACTTAGACTTGGAATATAGAACACATTTCAAAACTTGTGATGATACACAACTTGGTAGTATTGTGAACTGTGAGGAGGATAATAGTAGACCTTAAGATGTTATAGGCAAGCTGGTGGAAGGGATGAACATGTAATGTTGGGATCCTGGGCCTAGAGTACAAAAGCAAGGAAGCTATGATGAATCTTTATAAAACAACTGGTTCAGCCTCAACTGGAGTATTATGTCCAATTCTAGGCACCACACTTTAGAAAGGGTATGAAGGTTTTAGAGAGGGTGCAGAAAGGTTTAAAAGAATAGTTCCAAGGACGAAGGGTTTCATTTATGTGGATAGATTGGAGAGGCTAGGGTTATTCTCCTTAGAGAAGAGAATGTTGAGAGGAAATTTGATAAAGGTGTAAAAAATGATGACGGATCTAGATGGACTAGATAGAGAGAAATCGTTGCAAAAGGGTCAAGAACCAGTGGATACAGATTTAACATGATTGGCAAAAGAACCAAAGCCGACATGGGGAAAATCTTTTTGTGACATGAGTGGGTAGTATCTGGCTTGCAGTGCCTGGGAGGATGATGGAAGCAGATTCACACATGGCTTTCAAAAGAGAATTGGATAAGCACCTGAAGAGAAAATTGCTGGCAGGGCTACAGGGAAAGTGTGGGGGAGTGGAGCTAGCTAAATTGCTTTTACAGAGAGTTGGCATGGACTCAGCAGGCCAAATGGCCTCCTCCTGTGCCTTAGCCATTGTATAATTCTATAGCAGCTCATCTGAAAAGTGGCACCTCCATAAGCCTTCAGCTTAATTCTTCAATTGTGTCAATAATCCATATTTCCACCACCCTCACTCAATACTTCTCGTTCCCATTTGGTGTCAACTTTTCTCTTCCACCCTTCTCACCATCTGTAATGCAGGGAGTTCTTTTATGTGGTTAATATTGTTAGAAACATATCTTAAAGAACTATATTATTTTAAATTTGAATGGACAACATTATTTGGACATTTGGGAACTGACCTGGATTTAGGCCATAAGTTCACCTTGGACTGTGAGCAAGCATGCCTTTCCCAAGGAATCACATGACTTCAGCTAAATGACCAGCATGATATTTGAGGAGACTTATTTGAACTACAATCACATTAATTTATGAAAAAGAAACTGCTTTAAAGGCAAAGACCCTAGTGATTTATTGGAAATCTGACAGAGATTAGTTAGGTTTAGAACTTATTTTTTTGAACTCAGTTGGGAATGAACTGAGAAGGAGAAAAGCTGCCCAGTTCACAGTCTCTTTGCCTTGCTTGAAATAGTTTGGTTATCAGTATCCATCTAAGAATCCTCATCTCAGTGCAAATTAACTGTATTTGGAAACCCGAGAAACCGAGATGAGAATGATTGATCCAGCTCTATTCTCCTCCATGCTGAAGCTCCATTGGTGAGAACCTCCAGGCATCTACTGGGATTAGGGACCCATCCTCGCACGAGGTAGCACCAGATCGACAGCATCAAAATCCTGTGAACTTTATGCTTTTTATAAAGTTTTTTTCTTCAATCGTCCATCTCTGCAGGGACCCTACTTTTTTGTCCTGTGTGTGTGTGTTTGTGTGCTGGGGTATTTTAAAAGGAATGGGTGGTTATACTTCCAGATTACAAATTGGGTGTTAACCAGTTCTTGCAACTTGTTTAAAAAAAAGTTTCATTTTATAATAAATCAATCATTCAGAGTTTATTGAAAGAAGCCTGATTGAAGTCCCTTTTATTCTGGTCAACAGTAGCGAAAGTAAAGAATTGGCCATTTTGTTGAATGAATTAAACATTTACACTAATGGTGCGACCTGTGGAGTAGTGAGACTAGATAAACTGTGCACTCTTCCCATCCTGGTAGTAACCATATATAATTGAAAGTTGCTTTAATATTCATTTTGGCTTTTGCAATAAGAGTTGTCTATTCCTGTGATTGTCCTTTTAATTTCAGCTCTTTTTTTTGGTCTAACTGTAATGTATTCACACATTACTTGTTAACATAGTATATATAAAGTGTTTTAGCTCTCATAAACAAGACACATCTTTGCCCATTTGTGTTTGAAACTGCTGAGTAACTTAACAGCATTGGTAAGCACCATGTTTCCATAAGGGAACTGACTATTTATCCTTCATATCCCATGGGTAAATTTAGCAATCTGATGGAGAAATTAATCACAAGGGACTCCATGCCATCTTTTAGACAGGCTTTTTCTCTACCTCTTGTCACTAGCATTGCACAATACATACTGCTTTAGAAATTGAGGGAAAGTTTACATTTGTATTTGACGCATTAGTTGTGTATGGCCCCAGTCTTAAAGTATCCTTGAATTTAATCAAAGGCTACCAGCAAGCTGAAATTGGAAATCCAAAAGAAATTGTCTTTTTCCAGTAACCCAGATTGTTGTCGAGATTTATGGTTGTAGGGAAGATGAAGTATATTTTGATGGATAATTTTCAAATCTGCTTTGTCATCTACCGGGTTCACTGAGCAAATATTGGAAGTAGAGTATTGTAGAAGATAATACATTTTGATGTGTATAGCCTCTTGTATCTGCATTATCTTAACTTAAATAACTGTAAAATAACATTTTTCATTATTTGAATGAATATTTGTTTTATAACTGATTTCAAGTTAATATGTTTAAGTGTGAGCATAAATAATCAAATACTTAATTGATATGTTCTCATCTTGCTGAAACCACATGCAGAATGTTATTGACATTTGGATTAACACATTAACATTCTTGTCTTTTTGTCCGATTATGCTCCAGTTTCTAGGAAAGGTTTTGCATTTGGAGCTTTTTGGTGGTTTTGTCTGTTGGTTTTCAGTTCTCACAATTAAATAATTTGTCCTTGTTTTCTGAAATGGTAAATGGCTGTTGGATGGAGCTGACTCAATGAAGCAAACAGCCTTCACTCATCAATTTTTTTTATGCCTTTCTAATATTTAAGATGTAAATTGCAAATTGTGATATTTGACGGTAGGGTAGCCTTATGCTGCAATGTCCTAAAGTACAATTTTACATTAAAAATTTAATACTTCACACGGTTCTTTTTCACTTTATTCTGTTTCTTTTATTTCGCTCTTTATCTTGTTCTCTTCTAAATACTACATCTTTTTTTTGTTTTTCGTTCAAGTTTAAAACCTTTATTTGTCTGCTTTTCTGTAATAGTCATCTATTTTGGAAGTTGTTGCAACTTCATTTTTTAGAGAAAATATCTTTTAAAGATTGGTTTTCCTTCTATTGAAAAGATTCATTTTGATTAATATGAATCCATCAAAGATACGACAGGTCAGATTTGTCTCAAAAACTACAACCAAATATAAAAATGCTTGTCAGAGAAAATTTTTAAAAATTTGACTATAGCCACTGTGGCTTAACTCAATCTAAAAAAGCAAGCATGTCTGCATTGCTCTAGGGTTTTTCTGTTTCTTTAAAAAAAATTCCTGACCCACATAATCTCTTGTACATCTAATATGAAAAATGCTTTTGTATGTTGCTTTCATGTGCACTTCAGTGAAGAAGCAGTTCTCTATTTTATATCTGTTCATGTGGGATATACCAAAAGTTTTGCATATGGTTTATGATTCCTATCCATAAACTTTACTTCCAATATCATGATTTGCTGGTAACATTTCACATCAGCATTTATAATAGGGGAACTCTGTAGGAACATGTCAATGTTTTATGATGAGGAAGAAATCGTATGCCAACATTTCATCCCACTTGAAGCCGAAATGAACCAAACAAACCACTCAAAATACAATTTGAAAGGTATTTTTCCCAACACTTTTTGTCAGTAACTGAAACATCTGTTGTCCACAGTAAGTTGTTGTACAAAATAGCATGATAAATTTACCCAATGAATTGTTTTCAGTGACTTTTAATGTCTGACTTAAAAAGCTTCTGTTACGACAAGGCCTCAAATCTGTCACAAAAGCCCAAGTTTCAGATTTTTTTTTAACTCAACAATTTCAGTAAGCTTTCAATGACATTTCTGCATCTGAAAATGTGTAGTTTGATAACTACTCCAGTATATAATCCGTGGCTCAGCATGAGTTGATATCAAAGAGTGATTTCTTCCTTCCAGTGAGAAGTCTGTTTTTTCCAAAAATATCAATAAATAGAATTCAATAAAGCAAATATTTGAAACAAAACTGGAGATTAAATTTTCAAAGCTCTATTTCAGATAAATCTGACATTTAATAACTGCTTCTCTTCTATTTATAAATATAAAGGCAGCCCTTGTGATTTCTTTGACAGAAATCAAAACCAAAAGAATGTTTGGTCAGTAATTCCAGTTGAAAATTCAATTTTAAAAAGAAAATACTTTACCTATTTCAGGGCAAATAAAGATGGTTAATGAATGAGACCACATCATCCATGTCCCAAGAGTAAACTTTAAAAAAGTCTACCCTTTTTTTTATTCATTCAAGGGATGCTGGCTAGGCCAGCATTTATTGCCCATCTGTAATTGTCCTTGAAGATGGTGGGTGAGACACCTTGAATCGCGGTAGTTCATGTGTTGTAGGTACACCTACAGTGCTATTAGTAAGTGAGTTCCAGGATTTAGATCCATCAACAGTGAAGGAATGGTGATGTAGTTCCAAATC
Source organism: Carcharodon carcharias (assembly GCF_017639515.1). Classification (NCBI taxonomy): domain Eukaryota; kingdom Metazoa; phylum Chordata; class Chondrichthyes; order Lamniformes; family Lamnidae; genus Carcharodon; species Carcharodon carcharias. The sequence goes on along the minus strand of NC_054479.1, from coordinate 120,973,895 downwards.
AGGATGGTGTGCAGCTTGGAGGAGAACTTGCAAGTGATGGTATTCCCATGCATCTGCTGTCTCTGTTTTTCTAGGTGGTAGAGGTTGTGGGTTTAGAAGATGCTGTCGTAGAGCCTCAGTGAGTTGCTGCAGTGCATCTTGTAGATGGTACACACTGCTGCCTCTATACGTCAACGGTGAAGTGAGTGAATGTTTAAGCTGGTTGATGGGGTGCCAATCAAGCAGGCCGCTTTGTCCTGGATGGTGGCTTCTTGAGTGTTATTGGAGCTGCACTAATCCAGGCCCAGCCACTGGGTCCGTCTTACAACTGAAAATTTTCTCTTCTTCTGGTCCTTTTGCCCTGTTGCAGCATCTCTACCTTTAAAAGTACCATTAACTCCAATTAAAAATTGTGCTTGTACTTTAAATTTGCACCTGCACAATACTTGATATTCCATTCCTGTTAAGTTTTCATGTTTCCTGTTGAAGTTAAAAGTTTGTGGCTATATAAGTTAAATTTGTGCTCGCAAAAAAGTTTCCTTATCATTCCTTACCCTTCTTTGCTTAGTTATTTCATGTCAGCCTTTATCCCCAGCTCTGCCCAAGGATTTTTCTGGCCTAGCATATGAACAGAGGTGCAGGAATAGGCCATTTGGCCCTCAAGCCTGCTCTGCCTTTCAGTAAGATCATGGCTGATCTGATAGTAACCTCAAATCTGCATCCTGCCAAGCCCCGATAACCTATCACCCGCTTGCTTAACAAGAATCTCTCCACCTCTGCCTTAAAAATATTTAAAGATCTGCTTCCAGCTCCTTTTCAGGAAGAGTGTTACCAAGACTCACCACCCCCTGAGAGAAAAAAAATTGCCTCACCTCTGTTTTAAATGACCGACCCCTATTTTTAAACAGTGAATCCTAGTTCTAGATTCTCCCACAAAAGGAAACATCCTCTCCACATCCACCCTGTCAAGACCCCGCAGGATCTTTTATGTTTCAATCAAGTTGCCTCTTACTCTTTTAAACACCAGTGGATACAATCCTAGCCTGCCCAACCTTTCCTCATAATACGACCCTGACTGCACTCAAATTTTAATTGATCCACACAAACTTTGTGCCGATTGGTTAAACATACGCCCACAAAAGACTTTGTGCCTCCTTTCAGCCATACCTGAATTGTCATGGCTTCCCCTAGCCTTGAACTCTATTCGCTCTGACCCTGCTGCTTTATTTATAGATTTATTCCAAATCACTTTAGAGGGCAAGAAATTCAGAGAAGAGCTTGGCAGGTGACCAAAAGCAAGATTGAAGATATAGATTTGCAAAGATTTTTGAAGATTGAAACAAAAGCAGAAAATGCTGGGAAAACTCAGCAGGTTTAACAGCATCTGTGAAGAGAAAAATAGAGTTAATGGAAATGTTAACTCAGTTTTTCTCTCCACAGATGCTGTTAGACTTGCTGAGTTTTTCCAGCATTTTCTGTTTTTGTTTCAGATTTCTAGCATCCGCAGTATTTCGCCCCTTTTCTGTTTTTACTTAGTTCTGTTGAAGGGTCATGAGGACTCAAAACACCAACTGTGCTCTTCTCCACCGATGCTGCCAGACCTGCTGAGTTTTTCCAGGTATTTTTGTGTTTGTTTTTGTTGAGGAAAGATAACACTGGGTCCAAGTTACATGTGATAATATCATTAGTGAATTTGACCTGAGCTGGCTAAACATTCTGAGCAAGATGAAAGTTGACCTGTGATTTTCAAGCAGAGAGTAGTGAGAAAGGTTGGTGTAGGTTTGGATGGCAATGACACATTTGAGGATCTTAAAGACAAGAGACAGAAATAGATTGGAAATTGGCCAGAAAACAGAATTTGAGAATGGGTTTGTTAAAACAGGGACGACATCACATGCACATTGAAAGACAAGGTGATAGATTTCATAAAAGCTAAAGCAGGCTGGAGGGCGAGATGGAAGAAACTGGAGAGAATTCTGCAGTAGAAGTTGAGGATCCTGATGCAGTTGTGTATGGCAATGGGACAGCAAAAGGCTGAGTTATTGAAATAGCTTAATAACTTTGGAACTACGAGATAGATAATAGGAATATGAAAAGTACTGTTGAAGTCACAAACTTTAATAGTTTGGATGGGTTGAAGTTGTGGAAGGTTGGGCCCAGTTTGAAGTTTGTGAGGAAGAGTGTTGAGATGTTGAATGTGTTGGAGTGGGTGAGATTGGAATGTTGTGGAGCTGGAAGGTACTGGGTGGATATGGCGGAGGAAGTTGAGTTTTAAGTGTAGAGCAATATGCCAAAGTTCTGCATCTCATAACACAAGTTGAGGTGACAGTCAAGGAAGGTGGAGTCAGAGTTACTAAGGAGCTGGCAGAAACAAAAAAGAACAGCATGTTAACATTGAGCTAGATAACATTTTGATTTGTCCAGTTTTTGTTTGGATAGGCATTAACTGATTATAGCAACAGCTTTTGGATCAATGATGGAATGGAGCTGGGTGTTGTCAACAAACATGTAAAAGCTGATTCCATACTTCTAAATGGCATCATCAAGCGGTAATGATGAAGAGGAATGGAAAGAGAATGGAATTTTAAGGTAACTCTGAGGTGCGAACAGAGGAGAAACCATTGAACATGAAGCAATAGCTGCAAAACGAAGGTTTGAGTAGAACCAGGCAATAGCAGTGCCATGGAAGTGGACTGGATAGGAGAGAAGTTGGAATGATCAACAGTGTTGAAAATGGTGGAGTGCTTGGGGAAGGTGAGGAGATGGAAGCAAAATGACAATTGCACAAGGTAATGGTTGTGATTTCTAACATTGCAATGTCTATTTTTTGGTCGGAAGATCTTGAATAAGGAATGATGAAAGGAATGGAACTATTGTTGCAAAAAGTGATGAGAATAGTTGATTCAGTTAATTTGTGTTGCTTGATATCTTGGCATACCGGGAGCTATTCATGTGTTCTCTTTGCAACTCCAGGTTTTGTTACCTAAGTTCTCACTAGACTTCTAAAATTGCTCTACTGTGAACTATTAATGAGACTAACCATTTAAGCTGTCTGTTTTTTTCTCTACAAACTTGACAACTGGATATAAAAATTACATAAATTTGAATTAAGCCTTTCATTCATCAGGCATTGAATCCTTTTGAAGTGAGTTTATTGAAAGGTTATGCATATGAACAGCCAGTAACTTGAAAATGCTTTATTGAAAAGCAAAAAAAAAGTTTCAGCAAAGCATTTTTATCCTTAAAATGTTGGAGTGTATGCTAGGTGGCATAGAATATCATTGTAGAATTGTGCAATGCTATAGATTGGTAAGAAAAGTCCCCTAATTACCTTTATGATGAATGCCTGATGGCACTTGGCCCATTTAGGAAATTGGCAATCCAAGAAGAAGAAAGAAAAGAGAAATAAAAATCAGCCTGTATCCTATTCTACACGAACTCCCACTCACCTATCACCCTTGAATTTGCTGACCAACATTGGGTCTCAGTTGCCCAAGATATCGAATTTAAAATTCTCATCCTCATGTTGAAATCATTTCATTACGTTGGCCCTTCCTGATATGTAACCTTCTCCAACTTTACAACATTTTAAGAGCTCTGTATTTGTATCATCACACCATTGACTGCTCTACATTCAGGTGTCTAGGCTCTACGTTTTGGAATTCCCTCCTTAAGCCTCTCACTTTTCTACCTTTTTCTCATCCTTTAACACTCTCCTTAAAACTTAACTTCTGATCAAACTTTTGGTCACCCATTCTAATATTTATTTAGCTAGTGGCCATTTTTTTAAGGATGCTTCTCTGAAGTGCCTCAAGATGTTTTTCTACGTGAATGACCTGAAATGAATGAAAATTGTTGAAATGGAATGAAGGTTCTCAAATATTTGACTATTCATGCTTATCAGATTTTCTTTCTGCTGCCTAGACCAACATCTTTGCAGGTGTAAAGCATAGTCAACACTTCTATACAGCTGTTACTTGAATATGCATTTAATAATTTATATTGATGGCTCAAAATAGTTGAAATTCTCCAGAGCGCAAACTGAGTGCAACATTTGTTTAGTCCTGGTATGGCATTGAGTGAAAATTCTGCCCTTTGTTCTTCCGTCATTAATGAAGAATCTATTTAAAACGTGCACAATGGAACCCTCTCTCTTAGACTTTTCATAAGATGCCTAGAGTCTCCACATTTCCTATCAATAAGTTTAATAGAGTGGCTGGCTTTGCTGCCGATATTTGCAAATATCTGTTTAATTTTTGGCATTTACGTCTTGGTGCAACCATTAATTTGGACATTTGGTCACTAGTGTCCAAATTTGTTTCAGGATGGAGGGGGTTTTATTGCGAATATTGCCATACTGTTAAGTTAAATTTCATTTTTCATACCAAGATTATTGTACAACTATATACTATGGCATTCTGTTTAAAACATCCTCTGCTTTATTCTCAATTATGCATTTTCAAAAGCATTAATAAGGATTGAGACAAAGTTTTTTTTTCACGGTAACAGGTTGTTTCTTTTTCAAAAACAAAATTGCCGTAAACATACAGCAGGTCAGTCTTTACCTGAAGAGAAAGACAACAAAATAATGGATGACAAATAAAAAATTTAATAGAATCAAAGAGTAAAAAAGGGGGAAGCAACAGGAGGGAGAATGCCACCATCATCGTCTTTGGCAGTCTCTTGGGATCAAAGATGACTTGCTTCCACTCTGGTTCAATAGATTCTGAGATGGCTGATAAGTCCAATGCAGATTCTTCCACCTGTGGGGCAGATAGTGCTTGAAGGGCTGTTTAGATAGGTTGTTTGGAGGTTTGTGCATTCCTCTGACACCTTGATTTTGCCTCTGCATGTTCCTGATGAAATATTTAATGTATTCTGTGTCTTCCCGAATGAGCCTTGATCATTTTAGTCAGTCACAAGCCAGGGTCTTCCATGAGTCGATGGATATGTTTGACTGAGGACATCCCTAGAGTGTCTTTGCTGTCTTTCTGGGAGTCTCCTGCCATGACTGAGTTCTGAGTAGTGTTGTTGCTTCAGAAGTCTGGTGTCTGGCATATGAATTATATATCCCGCCCAACAGAGCTGATTTTTAGTGATTAGCACCTTGATGCTGGGAGCCAGGATAAACTGTCACTTAGGCACGGATTGATCAGAAGAAGATCTTTCTTACTAACTTAATAGATTTTTTTGAGGAAGTAACAAGGAGGGTTGACGATGACAATGCAGTGGATGTTGTCTGCATGGATTTCAGTAAGTCATCTGACAAGGTCCCACATGGCAGACTGGTCAGGAAAGTGAGATCTCACAGGATACAGGGGAAAGTGGCAAGTTGCATCCAAAATTGGCTGTGACAGGAAACAAAGAGTAATGGTCGAAGGGGTTTTTGCGAATGAGAAAGAGTTTCCAGTGGTGTTCCACAGGGCTCAATGTTGGGGACCTTACTGTTTGTTGTATATATTAATGACTTAGACTTAAATGTGGAAGGCATGATTGGAAAATTTGCAGATTGCACAAAAATTAGCCAGGGGGTTGATCGTCAAGAGGATAGCTGTCGACAACAGAATTATATCAATGGTTTGGTTAAGTGGGCAGAGAAGTGGCAAATGGAATTCAGTCCAGAAAAGTGTGAGGTAATGCACTTGCGGAGGGCAAACAAAGCAAGGGAATACTCAATAAATGGGAAGTTATTGAGTGGGGTTGAGGAAGTGAGACAGCTTGGAGTGCATGTCCACAGGTCCTTGAAGGTGGCAGGACAGGTGGACAAGAAAGTATATGGAATGTTTTCCTTTATTGGGTGAGGCATTGAATACAAAAGCAAGGATGTAATGATGGAACTGTATAAAATGCTGGTTAGGCCACAGCTGGAATTTTGTGTATAGTCCTGGTCACCACATTACAGGAAGGACGTAATTGCTCTGGAGAGAATGCAGAGGAGTTTTACAAAAATATTGCCAGGGCTTGAAAATTGCAGCTATGAGGATAGATTGGATAGGCTAGAGTTGTTTTCCTTTGAACAGAAGGGGTGAGGTGTACACAATATGAGGGGCCTAGATAAGGTAGACAGGAAAGACTTGTTTCCCCTAGCTGAGGGGTCAGTTACCAGGGGCATAGATTTAAGGTGATTGGTAGAAGGATTAGAGGGGACATGAGGAAAAACATGCCAAGAAGGCATATGGGAATACTTGCCTTTATTAGCCAAGGCATAGAATACAAGAGCAGGGAGGTTATGCTGGAGCTGTATAAAATGCTAGTTAGGCCACAGCTGGAGTACTGTGTGCAGTTCTGGTTGCCACATTCTAGGAAGGATGTGATTATACTGGAGAGGGTGCAGAGGAGATTCACCAGGATGTCACCTGGGCTGGAGCGTTTCAGCTATGAAGAGAGTCTGGGTAGGCTAGGGTTGTTTTCCTTAGAGCAGAGAAGGCTGAAGGGGGACTTGACAGAGGTATACAAAATTATGAGGAGCATAGATAGGGTAGATAGAAAGAAATGTTTAGCCTTAGCGGAGGCGTCAATAACCAGGGGCATAGATTTAAGGTAAGGGGCAGGAGGCTTAGAGGAGATTTGAAGAAAAGTTTCATGACCCAGAGGGTGGTTGGGATCTGAAACACATTGCCTGAGGGGGTGGTAGAGACAGGAACCCTTACAACTTTTACGATGCATTTAGATGAGCACTTGAAACGCTTTGGCATACAGGGCTCCGGCCAAGTGCTGGAAAATGGGATTTGAACAGATAAGTGCAGCACAGATGGGCTGAAGGGCCTGTTTCTTTGCTGTATAACTTTATGACTCTTATGATTTTCACCCAGAGGGTGGTGGGCATCTGGAATTCAGTGCCTAAGTTAGTGGTTGAGGCTGAAATGCTCAACTCATTTTCAGAACCCATTTGAGAAGGTGCCATATCAAAGATTATTACGGAAAATAAAAGTGCATGGTGTAGGGAGTAGCATATTAACTTGGATAGAAAATTGGCTAGCTGGAAGAAAGCAAAAAGTATGCATAAATGGGTCTTTTTCTGATTGGCAGGATGTGACAAGTGGAATCCCACAGGGGTATGTACTAGGGCCTCAACTTTTTACGATTTACATCAATGATTTAGATGAGGGGAGTGAAGACATGGTAGCTAAATTTGCAGTTGACACAAAGATAGGTAGGAAAGTATGTTGTGAGAGGACATGAGGAGGTTGCAGATGGATATAGATAGGCTGAGTGAGTGGGCAAAGATTTGGCAAATGGAGCTTAGTGTGGAAAAATGTGAAGTTGTTCAGTTTGGCAGGAAGAACAAAAAAGCAGAGTATTACTTAAATGGAGAACGGCTGCATAATTCTGAGGTGCAGAGGGATCCCTGTTCTAGTACATGAGTCACAAAAAGTTAGTATGCAGGTACAGCAAATAATTAAGTAGGCTAATGGAATTCTATCCTTTATTATGAGAGGGATTGAACATAAAAGTAAAGATGTTATGCTTCAGTTATACAGGGCATTGGTGAGACCTCACCGCGAATACTGTGTGCAGATTTGCTCTCTTTATTTAAGGAAGGATGTAAATGCATTGGAGGCGGTTCAAAGGAAGTTTACTTGATTGATACCTGGAATGAGTGGGTTGTCTTATGAGGAAAGGTTGGACAGACTGGGCTTGTTTCCACTGGAATTTAGAAGAGTGAGGGGTGATTTGATTAAAGTATACAAGATCCTGAGCGGCCTTGACAAGGTGGACGTTGAAAGGATGTTTCTTTTTGTGGGTGAGTCCAGAACCAGGGGACACTGTTTTAAAATTAGGGGTCACCCTTTTAGGACAGAGATGAGGAGAAATTATCTCTCTGAGGATTGTGCAACTTTGGAATTCTCTGCCTCAGAAGGTGATGGAGGCGAGGTCATTGAATATTTTTAAGGCAGAGGTAGATAGGTTCTTGTTAGGCAAGGGGATCTAGGGTAATCGGGGTTAGATGGAAATTTGGAATTCTAAACACAAGAAGATCAGCCATGATTTTATTGAATGGAGGAGCAGGCTTGAGGGACCAAATGGTCTACTCCTGTTTCTATTTCTTATGTCCTTATTTAAAAAGTACATGGATCTGCAACTGAAGTGTTGTAACCTGCAAGGCTGCAGACCAGATGCTGGAAAGTGGGATTAAAATGAGTGGCTGGTTTCTTTTCTCTCTTTTTAGCCAGTGCAGACAAGATGGGCTGAATGGCCTCTTTCTGCACTGTAACTTTTCAATGGTTCTTGGCTTGGGAGAGGACGCTACTGTTGGATTGCCTTTGTTGCCACTGGATTTGGAGGGTCTTGCGAAGACACCACAGGTGCTACCTTCTTGAGGTGCCTGCTGAAGGTTGTCCAAGTCACAAGAACATAAACAAGAGACCTAGCAATCGCAAAAAGAGAAGAAAATGAGTGCAGTACATTTCATTTTCCAATATTTTAGCTTTAATATCAGAACTGCATTTAAAGAATTTCTGTCTCATTTATTTAAATCCACCATTTTCTCTCCTTTTTTCCAAGGGTTAGCATCTCACGAAGAAAGATCATCGACCTGAAATGTTAATTGTTTCTCTCTCCACAGATGCTGCCAGACTTGCTGGGTATTTCCAGCATTTTCTGTTTTACATTAGCACCTCGCTAACAAGCTATTTGCACATTTATTTCGGTTTCTTTTAACATGTCTATTACCTGATAGGACTCCTTGTATCATCTAACAATCTCCCGCTTTTGTTTCAAACAGGTTGAAGACCATTCGCCCATTCATTTCTTCTTTTTGATCTGTTTTGCCTGTGCTTTCTTTCTCCTTCCTCCTTTTCTCGTTTTGCTAATTCAATTAAAATACTTGTTCCTATTATATTTTTCAGTTTTGAAGTACATGGTCTGAAACACTGACCTGCCTTTCTTTTCACAGGTGCTGATTGATCTCATGTGTATCCAGTATTTTCTGTGTTTGTTTCAAACTTCTAATAATTACTGTTTTTTTTGTATTCTGTTTGGATGTTCCCTTTTCTAAAATTTGTTTATTCATTCTCTTTTTTTTAAAGAGGGAAAAGGTTTGTTGCCATGAAAGTGGTAAAGAGCGCCCAGCATTACACAGAAACAGCTCTGGATGAAATCAAGTTACTGAAATGTGTAAGTATAACGTCATCAATAGTACTGAAACAAATAATCATTTGTATGACTGAAATGTTACGACCTGGGATCTTCATAACTTAATGTTAAGGGTTTTCTTGGGTTGCCAACTCTGGTTGTACACATTCCTGTAAGTTTCAGCACATGGCTTCTTGCCTCCAACGACCCTGCCCCCATACTCCTTTCATTTGTCACCCAGCACATCTATCCTCTCAGTCCCCGCTTTCCCAAGCCATTTGGAAGGTAAACAGACTCTTCATTATCCTATTTGGTAATTCTTGAACATCAAACAGCCTTTTTCTCTCCATCTTCAATGTTTTTATAACTAATAAAGAATAGTGTTCAAGTAAATAACAATTATTTGAATTTTCCTATGACTGTTTTCTCTGGCTGCATGCATGACTGGAGATTAATCTTTAATTCCCAGGGACGCCAGGGAATTCCTAGAAGATTGGCAATCCTAGGGTTTCCCCATATTAACTTGTATTGGAATTGTGGTTGGTGAAGTCTTTAACTTGGGGAAGTTGAAATTTGTTTTTCAAAAATAGTAGATCTCCTGCAACATGATGTTCTGTGGTCTGGATTGTAGTTTCTGTTGTTTACCACAGTTTCGCTGAAGCACAAAGGCAAAGTGAAATAACAGACTGACGAGGTAAAAATAATGCATACCTCAATAAAACAAATATATCACAGATATGTTATTTTTGATTTCATTTACTTAGTTTTTACAAAACCCTTAATATGTAAGCAAGTATTGCATTAATAGAGCAGAGTGGGCAGGGCTATTCCATAATTTTCAGTTTGGTAAGCAGACTTACTCCTCTTCATTTTTTGACTGATGTTCAAAGTCTGCCAAGGCCTGCACTTTGTCAATTTTTGCATGTGTCTCGTCGTCAATATAGGAAGCTCAAGAGAGTGTGCTGCTGAGATAAATTGCTTATTCGCTGCTGACGGTTCTGGTCATGGACTGAAACCTTGGGCTCAAAATAGGGCTTTCCTGGAGCAGGGTGGAACGTTACTTTAGTTTCCTTCATGCTGATCATAAGGCCAAAGTTGTCACATGTATTGGAGAACAAGTCAATGTTACATTGCATGTTCAGCTCTGAACCAGCGGCTAGTGCACAATCATCAGTAAACAGGAAATCATGAAGTATGTTCTTAAAGACCTTGGTTTTTGCCTGGAGTTGTCTCAGAGTGAACAGCCTCCTATCTCTGCAATATCTGACTTCGATGCCAGGATCACCATCGTGAAAGGCACCGGAGAGCATGGTGAGAACTTGGACTGTGTACCAGTTGTCACCCAAGAAGCACTAAATATTTTAGTTCCACAGGAAAAGGATGAAAGCTTCCATTTTACATTTCTGTGTCACACACCTAGTATTTAAGCATAGCTAGGGATCTTCACCTGAAGTTCAAGTGAATTCTAAACTCAAACCCCAAACGCAAAGAGGAAGCAGGTGTTGAGGAAGAAAAGTTCTTACAGATGTTTCTAACAAATGGTCCATTTTATGGATAAGTTTAGAAATTTAAAAAAAATTATGTGCCTTAATATTTTCATGTTATAAAGACACTCTTGGCCATATATAGCTACATAAATGAAAAAGGAAAACAATGAAAGCAGGGTAGAAACAGAGAACATGATTGATTTGGTTACTTTTGTGGTGCTTGATTTGTAAATAGTAACTTTGGTGGTGGGTGTGGGAAGATAGAATCGATTGCTATTCTTCTGGTTCTTTGGTATCTTTTGCTCAATTTGATCTGTTCACGTTCTGTCATAGAATAATATGGAAAGAGGCCATTTGATCCATCATGCCTGTGCTAAATCTCTGAAAGAGTTGTCCAGTTAGTGCCAATTTACTGCCCTTTCCTCATAGCACTGAAAATTTTTACCCTTCAAATATTTATCCAGTTGCCTTTTTGGAACTTAGTATTGAATCTGCCTCCTACACCCTTTTCACCAGTATATTACAGATCAGAACAACACATTGCATAAAGCAAATTCTCCTCTTCTCACCTCTGGCACTTTTGCCAATTACCTTAAATCTATGTCTAATAATTAGCAGCATTTCTGCCACTGGGAACAACTTCTCCAATGAATCAGACAAATGAAATTTAAATTAAAAACAAAATACTATGGACGCTTGAAATGTGAAATAAAAACAAAGTGCTGGAAATACCAGTTTTTGTTTCCGATTTCCACCATCCGCAGTATTTTGCTTTTATGTGGGAAATACTCAGCAGGTTTGGCAGCATCTGAGAGAAGCAGGGTTAACATTTCAGATTGAATGTGCCCCTCCAGAACTGAAGGAAGGTAGAAATGTGATGGGTTTTATGCCGTTGAAAGGGGGAAGAACAAAAGTGAAGGTCCAGGATAGCGTAGAGGGCGGGAGAGATTAAATGTCAAAGAGGTCATAGAACAAAAGACAAAGGAAGTGATAATGGTTATGGTAAAGAAACAAAGCATTTGTCCAGAGTGAGTGTGAATGGCAGAATAATGAACAGCTTTGTCTGAAAGTAAAAACATGAGAAACAAGTTTCAGACCAGCAGGTGGCAAAAAATCAGAATCAAAATGGGGGACAGGAGTTCATGGTCTGAAATCATTCAACTTAGTGTTGAGTCCAGAAGGCCGTTAAGTGCCTAATCGGCGCATGAGGTGCTGTTCCTCGAGCTTGCTTTAAAATTCACTGGAACACTGCAGCAGGCTGAGGATCAAATATAGTTCTTTTTTCCTCTTAAGTATTTGTAGTACTTCAGATATGGTTTACTTCTAAGGTCATAAATTGAGCCTCCTCAGATTTTTGAGAGAACACCTTCAGGTCCCCAGTGGTTACTTAAAAATCAAACTGTATTTAACCAGAAGGTAACATTTCAGAGAAGGGATGTCAGATAGAAATAAGATGCTGGAGGCCAGGCAGAAAAGAAGCACTCGAAGAAAAGTTCCTTAGCGGGTGACCAGGTTGGGAGAGTCCGATATCTGAAAGTGAGGCACTCAAAGTCAAGCAGAGAAAAATAAAGAAAAAGTGCAAAATACGAGTGTGATGAGACTCTGCAGGAGATGAGCTGCCCGAGACTAAATGGGACAGAGCCATCAGCAGCAAGGCCAAGAGGCAGTTCTTCTGGGTGCAAGATCGGTCAAGGAGAAGGGCAAAGTATGGAACCCAGCTGGAAATTTAAATTACAGTTGAGTAGAGTCAGCAGAAACAGTGAGAAGGGCAGTTATAACAGAGTGAATGGTAGCTTCAATTTGTAGGTGACTGAAAAGTTTTTTTTTTAAGTACCATGTGAGCATAAGTGGATGGGAAAATACAGGTTGGCAAGCAGGCAGAAAAAGGATTTATTGGGGCAGCAGGCAAATTTGGGTGACTTGTTCCACTGTGCCGCCTAGTGCATATCAGGAAAAATGGATTTTGCCAGTTTAACATGTTGACAGATCCTTTTCTATTACAAAGTATTAAGATGGGGTTTATCCATTATACATTGACTTAAAAAGACTGATACAAAAATCATAGCAATAGAAGGTAGGGTTAATGTTGCACAAGAAGTGTGTTCTATTTGCAAGACTGAGTGCGTTTGAAAATTCTGTTGTCTGTGCTGTTGGAACTTCATTGAAGCTAATATAAAAACTGGCATAAATATTGGGAAATCACTATGTAAAATTATGAAGTGTGACATTTTACAGATCTAATCATTTTCAAATTGCATTCTAACTGATTACAAAGAACGAAAGGGCCTGAAAAAGTACACTACAAGCCATGTCTTAACATTTTTAACCGTGACATTGTACTGCACTTGATTTGAATCTACTTACAAGTTACAATGGGCAGAATTTAGTGTTGGTGAGAGGGGTCCCACCCACTGCTTGGAGAACAGATGGGAACCATCGTATCACTTTTCCCTAGGAGGGCCAGTGCAATTAGCAGGTAATTAGGTACTCATCAGGCCTCCCATTGGATTAAGCCCTTAATGGGTGGAAATCCTGTCACCGAGATATGTTAGCCAATCAGAGGCTGGCAGCTCTGCAGTACTGGTAGTGCCGCAGTACCAATAGTGCCACCGGGAGCAGTGACCGCTTCCAGAAATACACTGGGGCCTTCACCAGGGGTCGATGCGCAATCTCTGGAGATAGTAAAGTGGGGCTCATTGGGAGATAGTAAAGTGGGGCTCATTGGGAGTTGCTGGAAAGAGGAGGAGGGCCGGAAGCAAGGGCGGGGGTTTGGCTTTAGGTAGACACCCCACCTTTTCAGATACTGAGCCCCTCGATCAGGCACTGAGTGCCCATGAATGAGGGACCACCCCCCACCCGCCTGGTAGGTAGCTGGGCGGCTTTCTGGAGGCACAGGAGACCATTGCGTGTATCATTTAATTCATGAGCCACCATTAAATCCTAGTGGACTCGTGATAATTGGATTTAAGTGGCTCTTTAAAGAGTCTAACTCGCTTCCCACTGCTAGTGTGTGACTTTCCCAAGTTGGCCCCTTCCCACTGTGCACTTAATTCAGGACAATTTTCCCACAACTGGAAATCAGACAATGCAGGCTCCGGTTCAATTCTTGCCCACTCCAGCGGGCTCCACTAGATTCCGGCCAGTGTTTCTTATCTGGATGACTTTGAAATTCAGATTTCATTAAGTTAAGAATTTAATGAAGGGAAAAATAGTTTTTCTGTTAGGAAGATAGAAATTTCTGCCATTTCCCAATTGGAAATGCATAAGGTAAGTTTTTAAAACGCATTCAAGAGTTAACAATAAAACCAACAGGTGGTGCCCTCTCATTAATTCTAAATTTTATTTGCTCAGGTGCGAGAAAGCGATCCCTGTGATCCGAACAAGGACATGGTGGTACAACTAATCGATGATTTCAAACTTTCAGGCATGAATGGCATACGTATCCTTCACTTGGCATACTTTAATGGTGCAGCATATATTGCATCCCTGTGTGTGGCTTTCAGAAATATTTTAAAGTAAGCGCCTCATTTTTATTATTCCACCACTCTGATATAATGTGGTGTTTAAAGTTGCACTACAAATTCTAGGACATAGGTAGCAAATTGATGATTACACACACCCCCTCCAAATACTGTCTTTCTCCATGACCATTGGTAGCACATTTCTGGGGTGGTCAAATAGCACTGTTCACTAGAAAATTCTGAATTTTAGGTTAAAGGTCTTGCATTCAAGTTAATTTGGTGTTTCACCTTTTTTTTCAAAAACTATTATTGGAAAAAATGTTTTATATTTGTCTTTATCCAGCAGATCCTCCTGGTATAAGGGTCAGGGACCTGGGCTGGGTGGGAGCTTTCACAACTTTTCCATTCCTCTGATTCCTGAGGCTTCAGCAGCCAATGCACAGTTCCATCATTCTGACCCCTGCCTCAGTCCCTTTAACTAGGAACCTTGCTTTGATAAATTTGGTAGGTAATCCTGTGTGCCCTCTCCAGTCAGGAAATCTGGAAAGAGGATGTTAATGCCGTGGCTGAGTTAAGAGACACAGCAAAGCCCCCTACTTGATCAAACAGGTCCCTGACTCTACTGGTTTCCTCATTTCTATGGGCAGAATTTTATCCTATTATGTAAATAACATTAGTCACTGTGCCGTATTTGTATACAGGATTCACCACCTCATTTTTAAACTAAAAAGGAGTCTTTACCACTAGTTTATCCAGCACTTATATTTCCATTCTGGGAATTGGGTGCCTCCTCAGTTTAATAATGAGAAATATGCGAGGTCATTGGCAGCTATGAAGACTTTATTTTAATTACAAAGTAACTGGACATATGAAAAATTGAGATCAGTGTTTTTTTCTTGACTATGTTAAAGATGTCTGCATGGTGTTTGAAGTCTTGGGTCACCACCTTTTGAAATGGATCATCAAATCAAATTACCAGGGACTTCCTATTCTTTGTGTGAAAAGTATTATTCAACAGGTAAATCAACAAAAAGTGAGCAGGATATTGAACAGAAAACTGTCCCATGTTTTTCAAATGCTGTATATCCTCATGTATTGGCTTTATTCAGCTTTTGCTAATGTTTGAACTATTTTTTGACATTAAAATGTAATTAAGTGGAGAAAGGAAAAGATAATTGTGTGAGTATTTGCTCATAACATTAAGTATCTCTAGACATATAAGCATTTAAAGGTAGTCATCTTTGTTAATGGTGGACTATAGGATGACATCTTATTTATTTCTGTTTTCTGTTTTCCTTACAGCTCAGGATTTGCCATAATCCTGCAAGGCACATTATTTTGTACTTTTGCAACTGTGGCATGCATAATTTTTAGAGATCTCCAATTATTTCTTTTGTACACAAATAACATATGCTGTGGGTTTGGCATGTCTTGACTAAATATAAATAATCAAGATTATAATTACATTATAAAAATGTATTTACTTTATTAAAATTTAATGAGATTGTTTCCTTTCAAGTTGTTATAACGTTCATTTTGTTGAGCGCCAATCTCATTTTTAGATATAAAATCAAATTAAATCAAGATTACTTTGTAAATATGCTTTTTACAATGTGCTGTCCAGCAGTGTGCATGTGTTTTTTAAGGTATAAAAAGATATAAATTTGCAGGTGACTTTCTTTCATTTATCACCTTAGCTGCTATATTTCACAATGTTGTACCCTGTATAGCTAGAAGGACCTTGGATTTCTCCAAAGCTGCGATAATTGCCACATTACTGGTCAGTGAATAGGGCAATCTGATAGAAATTAAGTGAAATATCCAGAAACAATTTTCTTCCCACACAGTGGCATGATATCCCTTTGAACAAAGAACACTGCACTTATGAAGCAAATGAATTAATATTGGTGGGGGACTCGAATGTAAAATTTCTGTAGGAGTCAATTATTTTCTGGCTTACTTAAAATATTTGACTCCCTTTGCGGGGACTTCTGCCCATCAGGAGCAGCCGTCCCCCAAAGGTGGTAGCCCCCTTATGTCTTGACTCCCACGCACCCTCAGCCTATTGCTGGGGTCTTGCAGCCATGCCTGCCCAAAATCCCCAAACTTAATTTAAATCCGGTATCCATTTTCACTACTTTGTTGGGACTGATTGTAGTCCCAGCAGTGACCAAATACTGTTTTCTGGCGCTGCTGAGACTACAGAGCTGGTGGCCAATCAGATTTACCGGCAGCTCCCAAGGGCAGGTCTTCCTCCCTGATGGTGGCAGAAGTCCTACTTTTAACTAATTAAGGCTGTCCCCGGTGTAATATCGCTTCAGGACAGCTGCATCTAATGTTGGCAAAGTGCCAAGCGACTTTTGGGTCAGCAGCAGGGCATGGTAATTTGACAGTATAAAATCCACCCCATTGTATCTTTTGTTTTCTCTCCTTATTGTCTTTTTCCCCTTCTCAATTAGTGTAGTTGCTATCCCAGATACTCTTGAATGGGGAAAAAGGCCCAGTGTGAACTTTAGACTGCACTGTGACAACCTGTGCCATTGTATGATCATGGAGAATGTTAATGACCTGACTAACCTTATTTCTAAGGAAGCCAATTTGGGATTTGGACAAATCTGGAGCTTAACTTGACTAAATTTTTTTTTGACATTCTGAACCTGATTTGCCAGAGTTAACAGTTTAAGACAACAGGACGAGAAAGGGCCACATTAATCATATAGGTCATTCTCTATCCCAGGACATTTCCAAGGAGCTGATTGAATAATTTTTCATGCCCCATCCTTTGAAAGATATGCTGAATCAAAAATTGGCTTCAGCTGCTTTGCCAGAGTGGGTTTTACTTGCAATTGGTGATGAACTGTTCCAAAATTTGAAAAGTCTATAAGCAATGCATGTTTGCTCGTTGAAATATAAACTGTGTTTTGCTTGACTAACTGGCACTATTTCCACTTGTCTCCACCTCTCTTTCAGTCTGTGTTCTTGCTTGTTTCTACTGTAGTAGAACTTGGATTAAAGTAATGACCGCACTATAAATTGAAAACTGTGATGCCCCTCTCATTGGCAAATAAATATAAGCAGTTTACCCTGTATCTGCATACCCATTATTGATATATGTGGTTTTGCCTTTATTCCGAAGTGGATCTACAGGCCAGAATTAAATTTTGAGAAATGAAGATCAAGTTACCGTTTCGTAAGAATGTGCTACTCAGCAATACTTCTGAGTACTGAACAAACGACTCTTAAATATTCTAAGCACGTTAAGAATATGTCTCCACTGGAACTGTACAAAGTGCAGTTTGTATTTAGCTATTGTACTTGAGTAAATGAAAATATAACTTAGTCTGCTTTCGTATATCTTTTAATTTGTTTGCTAACAGGTATTGCAAGGTTTAGATTACCTACACAGCAAGTGCAAGATTATCCATACAGATATAAAACCAGAAAACATTTTAATGTGTGTAGATGAATCCTATATTCGACGAATGGCTGTTGAAGCAACAGAATGGCAAAAAGCTGGTGCTCCACCACCTTCCGGCTCAGCAGGTTAGCTATCTTTGTAATGAACCTTGTACTTTGGGAAAAGCCTGTACTTTATTTTTGTGCAAAGTGGCCTTCAAGACCAAAGTGAACTGAGGAGTACCCTGAAAGAGGGTTAATTGGCTTCCTGATTATGACATCATTAGATTCCAAGAAATGACCTTGTGACCTGAGATTGCATTGGGGTTGAAAAAGTATGAAGCAAAAAGATAAATAGAAATCTCATTGCAGTGGTGGGGTTCCAGCCTGTCTGTTGGCAGTCGGTTCAGAGCACAAAGTAATGGTATGAGTGGAATCAAGCAAGGCTCACTGAGTGGATCAGTTTACTGTTTGTCAGTTTAGAATAGACCATGGAGTTGATGCAGGGCTCTGAGAATACAGCTGGGACTGTGTTACTATGTGTTATCCAGTTGGAAAGGACAGAGCTAAAGATAGGAAGAGCAGAGGATTGTGGATTGAACAGGACCCACTGCTGCTCTTTCAGTGTTGCCAGAGCCCACCTGACTGTTTAAATGGATTGGAGAAGGGAGAGAAAAGGCCATAAAGGGACGGTGTCATCAGGACTGTCATGACTCGAGTGAGCGTGTGTCTATAGATGTGCGTCTTGTCAGTTTTAACTGTCTGGGGATTTCGGATGGAATATAGCTGCAGGTAGATGTGATGCAAGGGCTGAGATTATTGAGTGGGAAGTGAGAGATCCTACATAATGGAGGCCAAATTGGAAAGACTGAAAGATTGCACATGGCGCTACATTTGTACAGAAAGTAACATGGGTGTTATCTTTGTTTTATTGACTAAAGTGAGTCACCTTTTTATTTGAGGTATCCTTTGCCTATTAAGTAATGTTTAAATTTTGTTGATTTTAGTTGGTTTGTTACAGAAAAAGTTTAAAAAGTGCAATCTTGTCTATCAGATTTCTTACTGTTGGTGTCATGAGGAATTCCTTTCTTTCAAAAGTTATCAGTCTCTACTCTATAACACTTAGCAGATATTTCACTTAGTTTGAGGAAATGTCATCAACTTGAAACATTTCTCTTCCCATTGATGTGCCTGACGTGCTGAGTATTTCCAGTATTTACTGTTTTTATTTTAATTTGTTATCATTAGAGACTTCTTTGTTTTCTGTTCAGTGGTCTGCCTGTGGTTTGTAAAGTGGATTTTGGGGTATTAACAAAGCATTTTATGAACCAATATCATGATTAGGATGTACAGCTTATTGCATGAAATTAAAAAGATATTTTTCATTTACATGTTTGCAATATAAAATTTAATGCATCCCCATTTCTGATGATATGACTTCATTTATGTTTCCTTGAAATTATTGAATTTATTCCATAATCTATCTACTCCTGCATTTTAGTCCATGTTAAGTAGCAAATCTGTTGATCATCCTGTTGTCTATAACTGAGTCATGTACAACCTGGCCAGGCTGCAAGAGTTGGGATTGTGCTTTCGTATATTTAGAATTGTGCCATAGTAGAGTTAGGATTTCAATTATTGTTCTATTTGAGAAGTGATTTATATGTTTAAATGTTAAAAATTAAACTAATGGTTTCTAGGGACTGATATTGAAGTAGTCTCACTTAGTTGTTAACTGAAAATATTCAACTGTTAAGCCAATGATGACTCATTTCAACTTTTAAATCAGATTACAGACTGGAATTCACTCTCTTAGTACTATTTGGGCTGTCTACCAATACTTCCAGCGGTAACCTGTGCCTTGTTGGAGTTAAAAGCTAATCGTATCCATGTAGTGATTGGAATTCAGAGCTAACATTCTGTATTTTAATGATGATTTATATTGGAGATAGTATTATGGTCCACTATATACTCCTGATCTTTAAAATAGGTGGAAAAGCACCTCACTTGAAGACCATGTGATTCAGATTAAAAATATTTATTCAAATTTGTTGTAAGGTGAAAAATTGTAAAGCAAGATAAATCAGGTAACATACAATGAAACATTTTAAATTATTATCTGCAACCAAAATAACTGTTTCAAAATTCTTGTAATCATGTCTTGGAAACCTATAACATGAGCACTTCAGACTTCTATTGTGCAACAAAGTTTAAACAAGTAACTAAAGATCAGCAACAGTATCAAGCCCAATTCTCAAAATAAGAGCATAAACAGGAGCAGAAGTAGGTTTTTTGTACCTGCTCCACCATGCAACAAAATCCACGGCTAATCTTCATCCTCAATTTTTTTCCTGCCTTATCCCCATATCCCTTCATATCTAAAAATCTGTCGATCCCTGTCTTGAACATACTCAATAACTGATCATCCACAGCCTTCTGGGTGGAGAATTCCAAAGATTCAATACCCTTTGAGTGAATAAATTTTTCTTCTTCTCATTCCTAAATGGTCTACCTTTTATTCTGAGACTGAGACTCCTTGGTTCTAGACTCCCCAGCCAGAGAAAACATTCTCCAAGCATCTTCTCTTTCAAGCTTCTTAAGAATTTTCTGTTTCAGTGAGATCCCCTTATTCCAGGAACCAGTCTAGTAAACCTTTGTTGCACTCCCTTTAAAACAAGTGTATCTTTCCTTGGGTAAGGAGGCCAAAACAGTACATAGCACTCCAAGTGTGGTCTCACCCAGGCCCTACACAATTGCAATAAGGGTTGTTTACTCTTCTTCTTCAAAACCTTTGTAATAAGAAGCTAACATTATTTGCTTTCCTAATTACTGGGCGTACCAGTGTGTTAACTTTCTGTGATTCATGTACAAGGTCACCCAGGTCCCACTGAGCATCAACATTTCCAAGTCTTTCACCTTTTACAAATATTCTGTTTTTCTTAACAAAGCAGATAACTTAACAATTATCCACATCATATTTCATCTGCCACATCCTTGCCCACTCACTGTCTGTATCCATTTGCAGCCTCTTTGCATTTTCCTCGCAGCTTACTTTCCAACCTAGCTTTTGTTTTTATTTTCTGCAATGTCGGATACATCTCAGTCCCCTCCCATATCTAAGTAATTGATACAGATTTTAAATACTTGAGGCCCAAACACTGATCCTTGTGGTACCCCACTAGTCATAGTCTGTCAACTAGAAAATGACCTGTTTATTCCTACTCTTTGTTTTTTGGCCATTAACTAATCCTCAATCCGTACAAATATATTAACTTAATCCCATGAGCTGTAATGTTGTGTAACAACCTTATGTGTGGCAGCTTATCGAATGCTTTTTGAAAATTCAAATACACAATATCCAATGGTTTCCCTTTATCTACGCTGCTAATTACAACCTCAAGGAACTCGTAACAGATTTGTTAAATACCATTCCCTTTCATAAATCTATGTTGACTCTGCCCAATCCTATTATATTTTTTATTAAGTGTCATGTCACCATGTACCTCATAATAGGTTTTAAGATTTTCCTTACTATTAATTTTAGGACAACTGGCCTGGCGCCCTAGTTTCTCTTTCCCTCCTTTCTTAAATGATGGAGTTATGTTTGCTACATTCTAATCCATGGGGCCCATTCTAAAATCTAGGGAATTTTGAAAAAATGAAAACCAATGCATCCAATATCTCTATAGCCATCTCTTTGAAAACCCCAGGATCCAGGCCACCAGGTCCAGAGGATTTGGCGCCTTTAGTTCCATTAATTTCTCAGTACAATTACTTAAATAATACTAATTTGAAGTTCTTCTTTCTTAGACCCTTGGCTCATTGCTCTTTCCAAAATGTTTTTTGTCTTCTACAGTAAAGACAGATACAAAGTATTTGTTTAAGGTCTCTGCCATTTATTTCCTTATTCCCTATCATAATTTCTCCTGTCTCTGCCTGTAAGGGGCCCATTCATTTTTTTACATAATTGTAGAAAGTTTTACAATCTCTTTTTGTGCCTCTTGCTAGTTTAGTTATATCCTACATTCCCTTTATCAATTTCTTGGTTATCCTTTACTGAATTCTAAAATCCTCCCAATCCTCAGGTTTACTATTGTTTTGGCGTCATTATAAATCTCTCCCTTTCATCTAATACTATATTCAGCTTAGCTTGCTAGCCACAGTTGGAACAGTTTTCCCTAGGGGTTTTTTAATTCCTCAAGGCCACGTATATTTTTGCAAATTATGCAGTATTTTTTTAAATGTTCGCCATTGCTTAACTACGGTCATACCTTTAAATGTAGTTTCCCAACCTACCTTAGCCGATTTACCTACATAGTTTGCCTTGTTCAGATTTAAGACCCTAGTTTCAGACTGAACGAAATCACATTCAAACTCAAGATAGAGTTTATCATACTATGATCACTCTTTCCCAGAGGCTCCTTTACTACAAAGTTACGATAAATCTTATTTCATTGCACAATGTTCAGATAAAATAGCCTGTTTCCCAGTTGGTTCCTCGACACACTGGCCTAGAAAATTACCTTGAATGCATTCCATGAACTCATTCTTCAGACTAATTCTGCAAATGCGGTTTCCCCAATCTATATGAAAATTAAGGCCCCCATTTCTGCTGTATTATCTTTGTGGCATGTACCTCTAATTTCCTGATTTAGACTCTGCCTGGCACTATAACTACTAGTCCATGGCCTATAAGCTTCAGCTACCTGTGTTTTCTGCCCCTTGTTGTTTCTTAGCTCCTCCCAAACTGATTGTACATCTTGATTTTCTAAGTTAAGATCTTACATCTCAACTGTATTTATCCCACCCTTTATTACCAGGGATACCCCACCTCATTCCTTTTCGCCTTTCTGCTCAAAGTCAAATATCCTGGAATATTAAGTTCTCAACCTTAGTCACTCTGCAACCTAGTTTCCATAAAGGCTATTAGATCAAACCCATTTAGTTCTATCGGTGCTAATAATTAAGCTATTTGATTATAAATGTTTTGCACATTTGGATATATTGCTTAAATTGAAAAATGTTAGGCTTTTATATGTCTGCGATATTACCATTGTCCCTATATCCAATTATCTTGTTATGCTGTTTGTACTTTCCTGACCCATTCTACTTTTTTTCCTCCCAAATTTCCACTCTGCCCCACAGCCTTGACATTTCTCTTACAGCTTTTGAGTTTACTCTTTCCTGAATTCTCCCACCCGGCCCCCCTTGGTTTAAAGTCCTAAACTCCGCCCTGGGTGATTGATTTATCAGCTAGTCCAGTTGAAGTGAAGCACATTACAACGCAGCAGTTCTCGCTTTCCCTAGTGACGCCCTGTGAATCAACACCCTTGTGTCTCATGCTACTCTTTCAGCCATGCCTTTAGCCTTCTAATCTGTTTGTCCCTATGACAATTTCTGCTGGCACAGGAACCATCTTGTGAGATTCTGCATTTTAATTCGGACTCCAGCTCCTCAAACACTCTCAGAAGAACTTTCCTAGTTTTGCCTATTCATTGGTTTCTAAGTGGACCATGACACCGGGATCCTCACCCTCCTACTCCAAGTTCTTCTCGAGCTGAAAGTAGGTGTCCATAACCCTTGGATAGATGTTGGAACTCATGGTTTCAGCCAGAGACAACACTATCTATCCCCTGATTATGCTTTTGCCTATGACTTCCATTAGTACAATGATAATACAAAACTCTGTTTCTTTGCCATTTCACCTAAGCCCTTTACAGCCTCCATGCTGTCAATCCGATTGACATCAAGGACAAGATTTTTAATTTTGGGTCGGGAGACGATGTTGGCATCTAACACAGGTCCAGATCCCACACTGAGTCAGGAACAGCAAGCTGACTTTGATTTGGCCTGGTTTGGCCAATTAGTCGCAGGAGGGCATGCTCACCATCCAATTTAAGAATTCCCTAAGCAAAATTAAATGCCTGCCCACATCCATTTTTGAGCCTGTAGCCAGGCAAAAAATCCAGCCCCAAATCTTAGGTAAACCACAACCTCTTCCAGCTCTACAGCAGGAAAATCAAAGCCTTCAGGGTAGATATTCTCTCCAGTGGTTTTTGGTGGATGGCTGTCACATTGCACCATTTGCTGCCTGACGGTCCAGATGGAAGGCCAAGTCCATTTTGAGGGGAGCTGGGGCCTTGTTAGCAATAGGGTCATTGGGCTGTACCTGTTACATTTACAGCATATGTATGCATGGCTTAGTTTTGAATAGAAGGCAGATTTGTTGAGACCAAAAGTTTATGTTCATATATAAATAGTTAAGATTTTACAGTCATGATTTGACACTACATGTCAGATTACGAAAGCTCAGTGACACAAGTGAATGATTATTAGCTTAATTGTTGCTCCTTTCATGACTTGCACCATCTGAGGTAGTGAGAAAATCAAAAAGCTTAGTAATATGGCTGGCAGCTTGTTGCAATAATCTATAAATTTGTGTACGCATTCTGTAGCCACACTCACTGCAGATGAGATGGAGATAACTTACCATGACAAATTACATAGTCAAAACATTAACTCTTTTTAAAGTTTAAGATCTCAAACAAGAATTCTTCAACACACTAAATTTATAATGTGTTTGGACTTCCATATTTCTCATTGCATCAAGAATCCTTGATGATAAAACAGCAAATTGTGAAATAAGCAGCAGTTTGTATGTCGCTTTTCATTTCATGATGCTGACTTTTGTTTTTGTTTTATTTCTGCAGTGAGTACTGCCCCGCAGCAGAAACCGGTGAGTACTTTGTTGCTTTTGCCGTGCAGAGATAGTTGATACTGATGGCAACTTTTCAGAGTTGCACTTAAATTATCTACCTTCTAGAAATAGAGCCCCTCAGCTGTCGAGATATTTGTATACTCTAAATTTGTTTCCTTTAAAAGAGCCTTATCAGTTGAAAATTCTTACAATATGCATACCCAAACTTTTCACTTTGTGATTTACTGGCCCCACAGTAATGCACATTTTTTGCATTCTATCTTTCCTTTCCTACTGCTTCACTCACTCAGCTTACACCACATGGACTGCAGCGGTTCAAGAAGGCAGCTCACCACCACCTTCTCAAGGGCAACTAGGGATGGGCAATAAATGCTGGCACAGCCAGTGAAGCTCACATCCTGTGAATGAATTAAAAAAATCTGTCTAATTTCATTTATCCTGTCTTTTCCTCCATTCTTTGTTCATTTATTTTTCTCTCTCTCTCCACCATTTCCTCCATTTGTTAGTTTATCAATCCTTTTCCTTTCCTCGCTGCAGACATTTTAACTTTTTATCTCTCATCGTTTCTTTCCCTTTTTCATTTTATCCTCCTTCACGATTTTTTTTATTGCACTCTACTATCACACAATTTCATGGGCTTCTCTGCACCCTGGCCCTCCTTGCATGCCCCAAATCTTCAGCTGTTTTCTGTGTCCCCCAAACCCTGTGTCCTGCCTGCTCTCTGCCTCCTCGTGCCTCCTCAACTTCTCACGCTGTACCACATGCTTCACTCTGCTCGGCCCCTGCTTCTACTCCTCCCAGCCCCCACTCCTCCCATGTCCCCCTCTGCTCCCGTCCCACTGCCGCCTCTCCTGCTCCTGCTACTGCATCAGCCCTCCTGCTCCTGCCCTCTCTCCCTCCCTTTGTCTCTCTTGCTTGCTCACTTTTGCACTACCTCCCTAGCTCCTTTTTGCCCTACCTCACTCCCTTTTGCTCTAGCTCGCTGGCTCCTGTTCTCCCTTCCCCTCTCGCCCTGCCCCTTTCCCGCTTGCCCGGCCCCTTTTCCGCTCACCTGCCCACTTTCCTACCCAGAGATTGAGCGGCAAATGGAGTGCAGCTGACTAACTGAGTGAAGATTTGGAGTTTGGTGAGAAGGGAGTTTTAAGTGTTAATTTTGTTCTTAAGTTTTGCTCTTAAAATCTAATCCAGTCTGTAAATAGCAGTAACTGGAAAGTACTGTGTAAGCAGGCTAAGTTCATTCTTTCTTACAGTTTAGACAGGGTAACCTCACTCTCAGCTGTAGGAGCTGAGTAGTTAATTAGCTAACTGGTTGAATCTGGCTACCGTAGTTCCAGTTCATTACTATAAGTTCAGGGTTTTTGAGTGGAGTGCAGCCGGCTAACTCAGTGAAGACTTGGAGTTTGGTCAGAGGAGAGGAGTTCGTTTTCTCTTCCTGTCTTTCTCACCCCATAGAAATTGGTTCTTGCTCTACTACAGGGAAAGGAGCTCACTGTTTGCTGAGTACCTGGTAAGTTGGTAAGTTCTATTCTACCCCTAAGATTTAAAATAGTACATAATTTGGTGGTAAAGTTAGTCAAATATATAAGAAAGTGAAAAATAAATGATTAAGTAAGTAATTGTTTAAAACGCATTAAGGATGGCAGGACAGGTGATGTGTCAAGGCTGCAACATGTGGGAGCTCCTGGGTAACATTGTGATCCAGGGCAAACATGTTTGTAGTAAGTGTTTGTGGCTTGAGGAAAGTTGGCTCAGAGCTGGAGGCTGAGCTGCAGACACTGCGACACATCAGGGAGGGGTGTTGTTACCTGGATGCTTTATACCAGGAGGCAGTCACACCAGTTAGGATAGGGTTTTCTGATTTGGTCAGCGGCCAGGGACAGGAGGGTGTGACTGCAAGTGAGGCAGGTGAGGGGACCCAGAGGGTAGGAGTGTGTATCTCTGCAGTTATCCAATAGGTTTGAGGTGTTCTCAGCTTGTCTGGATGAGAGTGAGGGCTGCAGGGTGGTTGAGTAAACTGACCATGGTACCATGGTACAGGAAGCCACCCAAGAGAGGGGAGCAAAAATTAACGTAGTGGTAGTAGGGGACTGTATATTAAGGGGGTTTGACACTGTTTTCTATAGCAAAGAGTGACAGTCTAGGCAGCTTTGTTGCCTACCTGGTGCCAAGGGTTCGGGACATCTGCTCAGGGCTGGAGGGGAACGCAGTGGGATGGGGTGGATCCAGCGGTCGTGGTCCATGTAGGTACCAACGACATGGGCACGAAGAGGAACGAGGCTCTGCATAGTCAGTATGACGAGCTAGGCATCAAATTAAGAAGCAGAACCTCAAAGGTAATAATTTCTGGATTATTACATGAGCCACGTGCAAATTGGCATAGGACAAATAAGATTAGAGAAATGAATGCATGCCTTAGAGACTGGTGTGGGAGAGATGGGTTTCGGTTTGTGGGGCACTGGCACCAGTATTGGAGAAAGTGGGATGGTCTACACCTGTACCATGCTGGGGCTGGTGTCTTCAGGAGCTGCCAAACTAGGAAAGTAGGAGAGGGTTTTAAACTGAATAGTGGGAGCAAGGGATCAAATTTGGGGAGATGTGGTAAACCAGTGAGTAGAAACAAGGCAAGAGAGACAGGTATTAATATGGGAAATGATAAGCAGGCTGTGACAGGAAGAGACAAAGAGTATAAATCTAAGAGTAAATCAGCAGATAAGGCTAGATGCTACAAAAATAAAATGACAAAACTAAAGGTTCTGTATCTAAACACACATAGCATTCGAAACAAAACAGGTGAACTGATAGCACAAATAGAAATAAATAAGTATGATCTGATAGCCATTACAGAGACATGACTACAGGATGACATAGATTGGGACCTGAATATTGAAGAGTATGTGACAGTTAGAAAGGACAGGAAGTTAGGAAAAGACGGTGGGGTAGCTCTGTTAATTACTGATGGTATTAGCACATTAGAAAGGGATAACCTAAGTTCAGGAAACCAGGATGTAGAAGTGGTTGGATTGAGATGAGGAATGATAAAAGCAAGAAGTCACTTTTGGGAGTGGTGTACAGGCCCCCTATTGTAACTACACAGTAGGACAGAGTATAAAAGAAGAGATAGTGGGAGCTTGCCAGAAAGGTACAACAATAATCATGGGGGAATTTAATCTACATATAAACTGGAAAAATCAGATAGGCAAAGGTAGCATAGATGAGTTCATTGAATGTTTTCAGGATAGTTTCTTAGAACAGCATGTTCTGGAGCTAACCATAGAGCAGGCTATACTAGATCTGGTATTCAGCAATGATGTTCAGTAGGATGAATTGATGACCTCCTAGTGAAGGCACCCCTAGGTAGCAGCAATCATAATATTATTGAATTTTACATTCATTTTGAGGGAGAAACGAGTGCGTCCAAGACTATTTTTTAAGCTTAAATAACGGCAATTAGGAGGGCATGAAAGCAGAGCTAGCTAAAGTGAACTAACAAATAAGGTTAAGGGATATGTCAGTAGAAGTTCAGTGGCAGACACTTAAAGGGATATTTCAGAATACACAGAATATATACATTCCAATGAGAAAGAAAAATCCCAAGGGGAGGGCCCACCATCCGTGGTTAACTAAAAGCATTAAAGACAGCATCAAACTTAAAGAAAAAGCATATAATTACGCAGACAGGTGGCAAGTCAGAAGATTTGAAAGAATGTGAAGAACAGCGAAGAATGACATAATGATTAATAAGGAGGGAAAAATTAGAGAATGAGAGAAAGGTAGCTAGTAATATAAAGCTGGATAGTGAGAGTTTCTATAGATATTGAAATAAGGAAAGAGTAAACAAAGTGAATGTTGGTCCTATAGAAAGTGCACCTGGGGAATTGATAATGGAAAGTAGGGGGATGGCAGATGAATTAAACAGGTATTTTGCTTCGGTTTTCACAAACAAGGACACAAGTAACATCCCAGAAATAGCTGTAGATCAGGAAATGGAAGGGAGGGAGGAACTCGGGAAAAATTACAATCACCAGGGAAGTGGTATTGAGCAAATTGTTGGGGCTGCAGTCTGACAAATCTCCAGGTCCAAATGGACTTCACTCTAAGATATTGAAAGAAGTGGCTAGTGAGATAGTTGATGCACTGGCTTTAACTTTCCAAAGTTCCCCTGACTCAGGGAAGGTTCCATTAGATTGGAAAATAACAATTATAACTCCTTCATTCAAAAAGGGAGGAAGACAGAAAGTAGGAAACTATAGGCCAGTTTGAAACTATTATTAAAGAAGTTAAAGCAGGGCACTTAGAAAAATTAAAGGCAATCAGGCAGAGTCAACATGGCTTTGTAAAAGGAAGTCATGTTTAACCAATTTAACCTTCTTTGAAGGAGTCACATGTGCTATGGATAAAGGGGAACCTGTAGACATGCTGTACTTAGATTTCCAGATGCATTTGATAAAGTGCCACAGGTTATTGCAGAAAATAAAAGCTCATGGTGTAGGGGGTAACATATTGGCATGGATAGAAGATTGGCTAGCTGACAGGAAGCAGAGAGTTGACACAAATGGGTCTTTTTCTGGTTGGCAGGATGAGACGAGTGGTGTACCACAGGGATCAGTGCTGGAGTCTCAATTTTTTACAATTTATATAAATGACTTGGATGAAGGGACCGAAGGAATGATTGCTAAATTTGCTGACAACACAAAGATAGGTAGGAAAGTAAATTATGAAGAGGACATAAGGAGGCTACAGAGTGATATGGATAGGTTAAGTGAATGGGCAAAGATCTGGTAAATGGAATATAATGTGGGCAAATGTGCAATCGTTCATTTTGGCAGGAAGAATAAAAAAGCTTATTATCTAAATGGTGAGAGATTGAGCAGCTCTGAGATTCAGAGAGATCTGGGTATCCTAGTGCATGAATCATAAAAGGTTAGTATGTAGGTGCAGCAGGTAATTAGGAAAGCTAATAGAATGTTATCGCTTATTGTGAGGGCAATTAATTATAAAAGTAGGAAGGTTATGCTTCAGTTGTACAGGGCATTGGTCAGACCACATCTGGAGTATTGTGTACAGTACTGGTCTCCTTATTTCAAGAAAGATGTAAATGCATTAGAAGCAGTTCAGAGAAGGTTTACTAGACTAATACAAGGAATGGGCGGGCTGTCTTATGAGGAAAGGCTGGATAGGTTAGGCTTGTAACTCTTTCGAGTTAAAACCAATTAAACCAAATTAACAAAATTGGGATAAATCAGGCACAGCCCTTAATTCAGGTCAGCTGTAAAACCAAGAACAAAGTCTAAAGGAAACTTACAAACTTTAAATCAAAATGTGATTAAAGGGGTCAACAAAACACCCCAGTCCCCGCGGTGCCCACCGAGCACGGAAGGCAGGTTAGGCTTGTATACATTGGAATTTAGAGGCGAATTAATTGAAACCTTTAAGATCCTGAGGGGTCTTGACAGGGTGGATGTGGGGAGGATGTTTCCTCTTGTGGGAAAATCTAGAATTAGGAGTCTCTGTTTGAAAATAAGGGGTCGCTCACTTGAGACAGAGATGAGGAGAAAACTTTTCTCTCAGGGTTGAGAGACTTTGGAACTCTCTTCCTCAAAAGACAGTGGAGGCAGAGTCTTTGAATATTTTTAAGGCAGAGCTAGATAGATTCTTGATTAATAAGGGGACGAACGGTTATCGGGGGTATGCAGAAATGTGGAGTTGAGGTTACATTCAGATCAGCCATGATCTTATTGAATGGCTGAGAAGGCTCAAGGGCCTGAGTGGCCTACTCCTGCTCTTAATTCCTATGTTTGTATGTGAGTCGATTACAACGGTTAGAATGAGTTTGGGAGAGTGAGTGAAAAGAAACCTGCAGTCCCCAATGAGCTACAGAGCAATCTGGGTACAAATATGTTGTTGCAAGTTTCACATTTATTAGTTAATTGCAATAAGTACAAAATGCAATACTCAGCAAAGGCAGTGGATCAGTCAGTTCATTCTGGAACACCGGCTCTCAACTCCTGGTTGACTGTGGCACTGTCTCTTGTTCTGTTGACCAAAATCTATCATTTGTTGTCTTTTCTCTTGCCACACACCTAGCTACTGAAAATTGTTGCTTATTAACCCTTGCTAGTAATTACCTCGATGCATGATCAGTGGTATCCTTTAGTTCTGATTGGCCCAAGCAGCACATGATCAGTCCCTGATTGGTTAAGTAATGTATGATCAATGTCTGATTGATCTCTGAAGGGTGCTGGTCACCTTACTAATGTCACTTCCCATTAACTCATGACTGGTCCCCTGAGATGCCAGGCACTTGTGGGAATATCCTCCTCTTACAGCTTTTCACTGTTATTTTAAGTTTATAGCTTTCCACCAAGATAATAAGGCATTCACAAGGTAATTTATGTGTCTGCTTATTTGCAGTAAGAGGATGTGCGGTATCACATGCTAATGATTGATGTTCATTGGGCTCATCATTCCAAAAGATCTAATTGATACATCTTAGATATTCTGGAAAGTTCCAATGCCTATATGTAACTTTTTACTGACTGCTGATGCCTGAAGCAAGTTACTTAAAAAATAACTAAAAGTCCAAGAGTTACACAATCTTAAACTAATACAGCAATTACGGAATTACTGCTATACATATAAAATCCGTGCATAAAGATAATTGGTGGGTCAAAATTGGGAAGCAAGATATACATTACAAAATACAAAATTTTATTAGATATGTCAATAAATAAAAGTTACAGGAACTACATAACTACAACACTGATTACAGAACCTGATAACAAAAATCACAATAATGCATAAATCTGTTGTATACTTTGGAGGAAAGTGACTTTTTCTCTTTAAAACACTTAAAGTTAAAAAGCTAAGACATTTTAATACCTAGAACTGTAGTTTGAGACCTAAAACTATTTTACTTCGCACAACAGGCTTTTGAGAGGAATACAGCATGTGTCAAACCACTTCCCAGAGTCTAATCTCACAGCATTTCTGCAGAATTTGCTGTCCTCTAATCAAGCCATAAAATGTAACAGTGAGTTTCCTTCAACCTTTGTTCTGTGGTTAAACCATAAAACGTAACCCTATTTTGGCCTAAGGCAATGTGGCACACTTAGTGCAGTGAAAATGTAAAGAATACACAGTGGAGTGTTAAGTGGTAGCAGATTTATCTAACACACTGCTATTTTGGCTTCAGAAGCAAATAGAATGGTTATTTGCCAAAATGGTATCAGGTTTAAAATGGAAACTGGCATTGGGAAAAATTGTTTGGAGCCTAACATTGAGTTTGAGGAATCACAACTAGCTCAGCTCTTGACCATGTATTTTTAATATAGATTTTCCTTACTCTTCCTTCACAATAGTGTAGGATTTTTTGAATTTGAGTGTTGTAATGTTTAGAGTCAATGAATTGAGATGTAGTGATATATAGAACATTAACCATTAAATGACACTGACTGTATAACTGGTGAATACATTAGACCACCTTTACTCATGGTCCTAAAAATCTCAACCACATCATAAAATATTTGGCCCAGATTTTGCAGTCAGTGGCAAAGGCATGATGCTTACTGTTCACCTTGCTGACAGCTGTCCACAAAGATTTGATTAGCTTTAGAATGCAGACTTTCTGCCACTGGGTGTCTGGTGCCTGTGGTTGGAGAGGCTCTGCAAGAAACTGTGAGGATCTTTAACCAATCAGATTGAAAATTCCTTACTGAGTCGCGCAGAGTCCAAACCGGGAAGTATAAGCAGGAAATATGTATTAGTTTAAATAATATACAATACGTGAAATAAAAATTGGGAAATAGAGTTGGAATTAAAGGAGAGAGATTAAAGGGACCAACAGAATAAGGTTAAAAGAAAATTAGAGAAAGAGACTCCACACCTATGAAATTATTTTATCAGAGCCAGAGAGGTTGCTCAGAAGTAAAAACTCATTTACTCCTGAATGCACTAGTCCTAACACTTTCGGCCTTCTAAAGTGGGGTACAAATGCAAGTGACATGAGAATGTAGAATCTGTAGCAAGTCAATTAATAATGGCCTCCTAATCTCTGTTGATTTGCAAATGATCTTGAAATGTCCAAGTATAAAACACATGTAGATTAACAAATTACATGTTAAAAGAGATTAGATTGGTATCTTCCTGTATTTTGTGACTCCTCATCTTTAGTTTGCTTGCTTTTGTCAATTACACTGTTGCCCTTTAGTAATTCCTTTCAAGAAATATTGCCCAGAATTTGCTGGAGGAGACCATTGTTAATTGACACTATTCTGTTCAGAACATTCCTCATGACCAAACACTCGACATCCAACTGCCTTATCTAGGTAGTTGTTCTGTTATCACTTTTGTGGATCTTAGCTTGGATTGTCCTTGGCTAGGATCAATAGAGACTGCTGGAGGCATGGCTGTTGGTAAACTTAAACTTTTATTAAACATTCTTCTAACTATATACAGGCTAAGTCTTAGCATAAGGCTTCACATAGAACTATCTCAGCATGCTCTGTGGTCATGTGATCTTACATCACTGATGATGTAGTCTGTTTACTTATTTATTTAACATTAACCCTTTGCACCACATTTCTCCCAAGTCTCTAACTTTATCCAACACGTTATTTACATTATCCTTCATCTCCCTCTAAAGTTTCTGCCTTCATCTCTGGTTCACAGTGATAACAGTTGTGATGGTTTCACCAATCTGCCCGACCTTGTTCTCGGCTCTCTCAGAGGATATATAGGATTTAAGCTCTCCATTTTCTCTTTCAAGCTCGCTAAGAGTAGTATGTGAATCATCAGCGACTATCAGCTCTCTGTTCAGGTCGTCTTCCTGATCTTCTGGGTAACTGGTCCATTCCATCGAAGATTGTCGTCTTGTACATTCAACTGCACTTCTGTTTCTTCTCACTATCCCATTTTCAGTCTTCACAAGATAAGATCACAAATGTACTTTTTTTTCCCCCAAAACCTGGCCTTCGCAGTTTTGGTCATGAATCCATTACTGACTCCCCTGGTTGGAGTTCTGGTAAGTCATGTACTCTCTGGCATTGATTATAGTTTATGGTTTGATTTGCATGATACTCATCCTCCTCCTCCCTTACTGTCTCTATATCTTCAGCTTTGAGTCAAGGCATAAGCATGTGTGGAAGACAGGAAGTTGAGTCCACAGTCATCTTCCCATTAGAAGTTCGGACGGATGCCGGACCATTCTGGAGCAATATGGATCAGTAGATAACGTCATTTTTCTTCAACAAAACCTTTACCATTCTTAATCCTCTTTCAGCCTCCCCATTAACTTGCGGGTATTTGGGTGAGCTCAATATCCATAGGCTTTTATGAACAGCTTAAAGCATTTGTTGGCAAACTGTGGACCATTGTTTAAAATGACTAGGTCTGGAATGTCATGCGTTTCAAAATTTTATTTTAGTAACGTACTGACAGCTTCCAAGGTGGAACTGTGAAGATGCTTAACCTCAGTCCTTCTGGAGTAATAGTCAACAACTACTTGGAGCTCAAAAAGATCCATTCTGAGGCATTCCCATGGTCTGAACGGAAATGAGGATACCATCAGTGGTTCTCCTTGCTTCTGGCACCTATTCATTGGTGATGCAATTTGACATAATTTCCTTTAATGAATTTGAGATCCCTGACCACCAAACAGAATTTCATGTTCTAGTACAACACTTTGCAATACCCAGGTGTCCCTGGTGTATTCTCTGAAAGATCTTGAGTCTGAGGATTCTAGGTATGATCAATCTCCCAATAAAATCAGCAAGTCGCTGAGATGCCTTCATTGCTCAAAATATTGCTTCAGGATGAGATTTTTTGGAACATATTCTAGCCATCCTTTGATGCAATATTTCCAAATTTGAGCGCATTCTTCATCTGCTTTACATGCCTTTCAAATTTCATTTAGCCTCTGTGTTGTTGCTGGTAGAAATTGTCAGTGAAATATAGGACTCCATATCTTCGACAAAATTTATGTCCTCTTTTTCAGGCTTGTCAACGGGAATGCGTGACAATGCATCCACTGTAGTTTGTTGTTTTCCTTTGACATGCTAGGTTATAGCATCAAATTTCATCAATCTCAAATTAAATCTCTGGACTTTTGGCGACATCTAATTCTAATGCTAATTCTTTAGCATTTAATAACATAACCAATGGTTTCTGGTTTGCCTCAATGGTAAACTTTAGGCCTAAGACATGGTCAGAAATCTTCTCACAAACCCATGTAGATGCTAATGTTACTCCTTCAATTACAGAGTATCTTTGTTCTATTTCAGTCAGTGATCAAGATGTGTAGCACACTAGACTGCATTTACCATCTCTCTGAATTTGAAGGAGTTCTGATCCTAGTCCAGTCAATGATGCATCTGCGGCAACTATCATAGGCAGTGCTGGATCATAGTGAGCCAGTATGAGTATCCCTTTTAACCTTTCAAATGAAACTTGTTGATTTTATTCCCAACTCAATGCTTGGTCTTGCCTAAGTAATTTTTGCAGTTGTTCATTTACATGTACCAGATTAGTTAAGAACTTTCTTACTTGATTGACCATTCCCATGAAGCAGTGAAGCTCCTTGACATTGTGAGGTGGTGGAAATCCTTTGATTGCTTTGGTTTTGAGGATCAGCCCTGATACCTCGTGTGAACATGTGTTCCAGAAATTTAATGGTTGGTTGTAAGGAGTTTAGTCCTGCTTCTTGCAATTATTGCAATACTGCTCTCACTCTGGCATCATGCTCCCAGATAGTGGACTTGTGGATTGGAATGTTATCCATGTGACAAATGACCCCCTTCTAAGCCTTCTAAAATGCTAGTCATCGTCTTCTGAAAAATCTCTGGTGCCAATACAATACCGAAGGGCAGTCGATTGAAACAATATTTCCCAAACAATGTGATGAATGTAGTCAGTAGTTTGGATTCCTCATCCAAAGGTAGCTGCCAAAAGCCACTGTTGTCATCTAGTTTGGTAAAAATTGTTCCCTTTGCCAGCTTTGTCAGAATCTCATTCACAGAGGCCATTGGGTGGGTCTCCCTTTAACTGTGTAAGGTCAACACGGATTCGCAGTGAGCCATTTGATTTTGGTACTGGAACCATACATGAACATCAACGTGTAAGTTTCGTTACAAGTGAGATTACTTCCTGATGCAGCATTGACTCAATTTCTTGCATCACCTACTGTAAAAGTGGGTGTGGAACTCTCCTTGGGGTGAACAAGCACACTGGTTTGGCATCTGATTTCATTGTGGTGTGATAAGCTGTTTTCGGCTTCCCAAGACTAAATAATTTTGGAAATTCTGTCCTGAAGTCTTTGGATTTGTCTTGGCTTCCTAATTCATTTTCTTTATAGTTGTAGATCTGTGCAAGCTTTTCTGCTTAATAGTGAACACTCTTGGTTTTGGATCACGTACAACATTTCTGTGATTTCTCTTCCTTTGTGCTGAAGTGTAGCAGTCAACTATACCTGGAGCTTCAGTTGAATGCCTCCTAGACCGTGGAGTCGTATGGTCGATGGCTGCAGGAAGTCTTGCTTTAGCCACTGTTCTGTCTTAAAGAACTGAAACTCCTGCTTCAGTGTCTAATTTGAAGTTTGTTTTATGTCCCTTGCCCATAATGTCTGCGCTTCAATAGTTCCCATTGGGTCCTGGAATTTCTCCCAAGAATGGCATTTCATTATTTTTTGCATCTTCAATTTCTTGAATACTACCTGCTTTAACTGGTTTCTCCTTAAATATCTGAGTTTGGAGGCATATAGATTTAATAAGACTTCTCTTCCAGGAATGGCACTCCACATTTTTGGCGGGACGCTCTTCGTGCCAACGCAGCCTTTTCCCGCCACAGTGAGAACACTGAGTAATGGCTACCGCGCCCTCTTAATTCTTTCATTGTTTTTGAGTAGGTGCATTGCTACTTCTGTGTCCTATAAGCTGCACTATGTCAGTTGTTTTTCCCCACAAAATCTCTGTCACCTTGAATAAATACACGACCTTTGATAGCATTAAATCATCCTTTGATTGTAGAAAATCTGACAAAGTCTCCCCTAAGACTCCTACAGCAATGCGATCCTGAATTAATTTGCCTTTCAGGGCTCCATATTTGCAATTCTCAGCTAACTGACGTAAATCTTTAATGAGGGAATCTACACTATCTCCTGGTCTTTGATTACATAAATTGAACTTGGTCCTTTCTGTGATTATATTCCTTCTGAAATGTGTATTAAAAGCTTTTATAACATTTTTGTATGTTGCGATTTCTTCATTCATGCCCCGGCGAACCATTACATCATCGGCACTACTGCTTTTTGTGCAGAGAAAGTGCTAATCTGTTCCTTGTTAGGCTTTTCTGCTAGTTCCAATGCAGTTCTGTACTTGGTAAACCTACAACACCAGTTCTTTCACTTCGCGGTTTGCTCCTGGCCTTCCACATATTCAAAGCACTCTGGTAAGGGTAAGATTTTCTCCATGACTTTTCTTCACTCTTGCATTTCTTCGAGTTCTGTTGGTGTTTTCCCCGTGCTGTCTTTACAGTCATTTTGCTTCCTGCTTTTTTTCAGTTGCTGAGCTTTTTGCTCAGCGCTTTTTCCATTGTCTGTAATGCTGCCTTCATCTGTTATCATCATTGTGAGTCTTAGCTTAGGTTGTCCCAGGCTTGGATTTATAGAGGCTGTTGCAGGAAAGGCTATTGGTAAACTTTAACATTTATTAAACATTCTTCTAACTATATACGGGATAAGGTTTAGAATGAGGCTCTCAACATGCTCTGCTGTCATGTGATCTTACATCACTGATGATGTAGACTGAATATTTACAGCACAAACCTACTGGAGACTTTTGAGGATGTAACTAGCAGAATAGATAAGGGAGAACCAGTGGATGTGGTATATTTGGATTTTCAGAAAGCTTTTGATAAAGTCCCACTTAAGAGGTTAGTGTGTAAAATTAAAATGCATGGGATTGGGGGTAATATATTGATATGGATTAAGAATTGGTTAGCAGACAGGAAACAGACAGTAGGAATAAATGGGTCTTTTTTGGGATGGCAGGCGGTGACTCATGGGGTACCGCAGGGATCAGTGCTTGGCCCCAGCTATTCACAATATATATCAATGATTTGGATGACGGAACCAAATGTAATATTTCTAAGTTCGCTGATGACACGAAACTTGGTGGGAATGTGAGGGATGAGGTAGGTGTTAAGAGGCTCCAAGACGATTTAGACAAGTTGAGTGAGTGGGCAAATACATGGCAGATGCAGTATACATGGATAAGTGTAAAGTTAGCCACTTCGGTAGGAAAAGCATAATGGTAGAGTATTATTTAAATGGTGATAGATGGAGAAATATTGATGTAGAAAGGGACCTTGGGTGTCCTGTACACTGATCACTGAAAGCAAGCATGCAGGTGCAGCACACAGTCAAGAAGGCAAATGGTATGTTGACCTTTATTGCGAGAGGACGTGAGTACAGGAGCAAGGATATCTTACTGCAGTTCTACAGGGCCTTGATGATATGACACGGAGTATTGTATGCAGTTTTGGTCTCCTTACCTAAGAAAGGCTATACTTGCCATAGAGGGAGTGCAGCGAAGGTTCACCAGACTGATTCCTGGGATGGCAGGAGTATCATATGAGAAGATTGGGCTGACTAGGCCTGTGTTCACTGGAATTTAGAAGAATGAGAGGAGATCTCATTGAAGCATATAAAATTCTGACAGGGATGGATAGACTGGATGCAGGATGATGTTTCCTCTGGCTGGGGAGTCTCGAACAAGGGATCACAGTCTCAGGATACAAGGTAGACCATTCAGGACTGAGGTGAGGAGAAACTTCTTCACTCAGAAAGTGGTGAACCTATGGAATTCTCTTCCACAGAAGGCTGTGGAGGCCAACCCATTGAATATATTTAAGAAGGAAATAGATTTCTGGACTATAAAGGCATCAAGAGGTATGGGCAGAGAGTGGGAATATGCCATTGACATACAGGATCAGCCATGATCATATTGAATGGCGGAACAGGCTCAAAGGGCCAAATGACCAACTTCTGCTCCTATTTTCTATGTTTATATTACAGTTGTGGCCCCCTTTATGCAAAGAGCTAAACAGCTCCTGGGTACTTGGATTTAACCTGATTTAACTGATGTTAAATAGATCAAAATCAACTAATTATCAGTAAGAAATGCTTGATTAACAGTCTATATTGTACATTTTAAAATAATTTTAAGATTGAGATGCCTGCAAACTATAGGCAGACTTGCTGCAGAATCACATTTATTGCTTGGATTTACAACAGAAATGGTACTCAAGTGCTGCAGAATTCTAGGTACTCTGTCTTTACTGTAAAACAGTTGGCAGAAATGAATTCGGTATCAGCTATGGCTCAGTGTGTGCTCAACTGTACAGCAGAAGGTAATGGTTCAAGCCCCATTTTAGAGATTTTATCACATAATCTAGAGTGGCAATACGAAGGGCATTTTGAACTTTTGGAATTGCCATCCATTTGGAGGAAGAGGTGGCATAGTGGTATTGTCACTGGACTAGTAATCCAGAGACCCAAGAGCTTGGGATCCATGTTCGAATTTCACTACAGCAGATGGTGGAATTTGAATTCAATGCAATTATCTGGAATTAAAAGTCTAATGATGATGTCAATTGCCGTAACCCACTTAAGCGAAGGAAATTTGCTGTCCTCACCTGGTCTGGCCTAGCCTACGTGTGACTCCTGACCCACAAAAAATGTGGTTGACCCTTACATGTCCTCTGAAATGGCCAGCAAGCCACTCAGTTGTTTCAAACCACTAAAAACAACTCAATAAGGGATGAAACAATGCGAGCTACTCATCATCAACCTAGGCAACAGCATACTTAACCCTGTCGACACTGCAAAGTGCTCCTTACATCTAATGCCCCAGACACCACCATCACCATCCCTTGGTATGTCCCACCAGCAAGACAGATCCAGCAGAGGTGGCAGCATAGTGGTATACAGTCAGGAGGGAGTTGCCCTGGGAGTCCTCAACATCGACTCCAGACCCGATGAAGTCTCACGGCATTGGATTAAACATGGGCAAGGAAACCTCCTGCTGATTACCATGTACCGTCCCCCCTCAGCTGATGAGTCAGTACTCCATGGTGAACATCACTTGGACGAAACACTGAGGGTAGCAAGGGCACAGAATGTACTCTGGGTGGAGGTCCATCACCAAGAGTGGTTTGGTAGCACCACTACTGACCAAGCTGGCCCAGTCCTAATAGACATAGCTGCTAGACTGGGTCTGTGGCAAGTGGTGAGGGACCAACAATAGGGAAAAACATACATCTGTCCATGACAGAATCAGATGGAGGGACCACCGCACAGTCCTTGTGGAGACAAAGTCCTGCCTTCACATTGAGGATACCCTCCTGTGTTGTGTGGCACTACTAAGTTGCTAATTAGGATAGATTTCGAATAGATCTAGCAACTCAAGACTGGCAACTACGAGGCACTGCCATTGGCAGCAGCAGAATTGTACTCATCTACAATCTGTAACGTCATGGCCCGGCATAACTCCTACTCTACCATTACCACCCAGCCAGAGGATCAACCCTGGTTCAATGAAGAGTGCAGGGGGGCATGTGATGAGCAGCACCAGGCATACTTAAAAGTGAGGTGTTAAGCTAGTGAAGCTACAACACAGGACTACTTGCGTGTCAAACAGCATAAATGGCAAGCGATAGACAGCAACAACCAACAGATCAGATCTAAGCTCTGCAGTCCTGCCTCATCCAGCCATGAATAGTGGTGGAAAGTTAAACAACTCACTGGAAGAGGAGAGTCCACAAATATCCCCATCCTCAATGATGGGGCATCCCAGCACATCAGCGCAAAGGATAAGGCTGAAGCATTTGCAACAATTTTCAGGCAGAAATGCCAAGTGGATGATCCATCTCGGCCTCATTCGGAGGTCCCCAGCTTCACAGATGCCAGTCTGCAGGCAATTCGATTCACACCACGTGCTATCAAGAAATGGTTGAAAGCACTGGATACTGCAAAGACTATGGGCCCTGACAATATCCTGACAAGAGTACTGAAGGTTTGTGCTCCAGAACTTGCCGCACCCCTAGCCAAGCTGTTCCAGTACAGCTACAACACTGGCACCTACCCAGCAAAGTGGAAAATTGCCCAGGTATGTCCTGTCTACAAAAAGCAGGATGTGGTTGTTGGAGGTCAGTCATCTTAGCTCCAGGACATAACTGCACGAGTTCCTTTGGGTAGTGCCCTGGGTCCAACCATCTTCAGCTGCTTCATCAATGACCTTCATTCCATCATAAGGTCAGAAGTGGGGGTGTTTGCTGATGATTGCACAATGTTCCCAATGACTCAGATAGTGAAGCAGTCCATGTCCAGAGTTATGCCGGCCATGACCTGGACAATATCCAGGCTTGGGCTGACAAGTAGCAAGTAAGATTCGTGCCTCACAAGTGTCAGGCAATGACCATCTGCAAGAAGACGGAATCTAGCCATTGCCCCATGACATTCAACAGCATTTCCATTGCTGAATCCCTCACTATCAACATGCTGCGGTTTACCATTGACCAGAAACTGAACTGGATTAGCCATATAAACACTGTAGCTATAAGAGCAGACTGGAGGCTAAGAATTCTGTCCCAAGTAATTTGCCCCTGATTCCCCAAAGCCTGTCAAACCT
The DNA here is from genome assembly GCF_017639515.1 of Carcharodon carcharias. Lineage (NCBI taxonomy): Eukaryota > Metazoa > Chordata > Chondrichthyes > Lamniformes > Lamnidae > Carcharodon > Carcharodon carcharias. The sequence goes on along the minus strand of NC_054479.1, from coordinate 120,933,100 downwards.
CTACAAGGCACAGGTTAGGAATGTGATGGAATACACTCCACTTGCCTGAGTGCAGCTCCAACAACACTCAAGAAGCTTGACATCATCCAGGACAAAGCAGCCCACTTGATTGGCATCCCATCCACAAACATTCACTCCCTCCATCACCTACGCACAGTGGCAGCAGTGTGTGCCATCTGCAAGATGCATTGCAGAAACTCCCTAAGGCGCCTTTATCAGCACCTTCCAAACCCATGATTGCTAACATCTAGAAGGACAAGGACAGCAGACACATGGGAACCAGCACCTGCAAGATCCCCCTCAAGCCACTCACCGTCCTAACTTGGAAATATATCACCGTTCCTTCACTGTTGCTGGGTCAATATCCTGAAGCTCACTCCCTAACAGCACTGTGCGTGTATCTACACCACATGGACTGCAGCAGTTCAAGAAGGCAGGTCACCACCACCTTCTCAATGGCAAATAGGGATGGGCAATAAATGCTGGCCTAGCCAGTGACACCCAGATCCCATAAATGAATTTTAAAAATTCCTTTGGATGAGATGTTAAACTGAGGTTGCATCTGGGGTCTCAGTGGTTGTAAAAAGTTACATAGTAATATCTGAGGAAGAGCAGGGCAGTTGTCCACGTATCCTTCATCAACATCATTAAAATAAATTGTCTGGTCATTTCCCACATTGCTGTTTGTGGCACCTTGCTGTGCACAAATTAGCTGTCATGTTGTCTACCTTGCAACAATAACTACTCATCAATAATTTGTCATACATAATTTTCGGCGCCACGTGTGAGATCAGTAAATCACTGCTGTAATGTTTGTAAGCCTTGTACTATTGAAGTCACCTCACATGTCCCACTCAGTAACCATGTAGACTTCAACTTGCACTAACAGTTTCCTTTAAAAGAAATGCTGAAAGTAAATAATCCTCTGTTTAAATTTTCTTCCTTATATTGACTTCTAGACTTTTTGAAAATAAACCGCACGGTATTTTAAATTCGGTTGAGTACTGAAAGAGTGAAGTAAGCAAATGAGCACTTATGTAGATTTCATTTTGCAATGTTACATTAAGTAAACTGATGCTTTGTAGGAGTATTTGTATCTTTCGCTAAAATTTGTGGCTCACAGCTCCTTGCAATTGTTATTGATTATTTGTACCATCATTTTGAAGCGTTGTGCATTATCAAACTATTTTTTAATGTTTCAGGGAGGAAAAATGTCTAAAAACAAAAAGAAAAAGCTGAAAAAGAAGCAAAAGAGACAGGCAGAGCTACTGGAGAAACGTATGCAAGAGATAGAAGAGTTGGAGAGAGAGGCAGAGAGGAAGAAGATGGAAGAGATTTTAACAACTGTTGCATCAAATGACCAGGAAGGGGAGAAAATAGATGAGCTGAAAGAAACAATGATAGATCATGCGGTAGATGAGGAACAACCTAATGAATACAGTAAGTGTTCTGAAAAAGGACTTTGCTCCATTAATGGTATTCATAAACATGGCATTCTTGACTAAGTATGTATGAGCATTGCAGGATTTGCTAAATTTGACATTTTTGAACTTCTGTGGCCAGTTTCAAATTTTACTTTTAACCCCCTTTGTATCATAAGAGGAAAGATCTAATGTAACTTTTCAGGACTGATTAACATTTCAAAACTACATTCTGACATAATCTATCCTTCGGGTCACCCTTGGGCCAGAAACTGAACTGGAGTAACCATATAAATACTGTGGCTATAAGAGCTGGTCAGAGACTGGGGATTCTGCAGCAAGTAACTTGCCTCCTGACACCCCAAATCCTGTCCACCATCTACAAGGCTCAAGTCAGGAGTGTGATGGAATACTCTCCACTTGCCTGGATGAGTGCAGCTCCAACAACAAGAAGGAGAAAGCAGCCCACTTGATTGGCACCCCATCCACCATCTAAAATTTTCACACCCTCTACCACTGATACACAGTGGCAGCAGTGTGTACCATCTACAAAATGACCGTAGCAACTCGCCAAGGCTCCTCAACAGCACCACCCAAACCCGCAATCTCGACCACCTAGAAGGAAAAGGGTAGCACATGCATGGGAACGCCACCACCTGCAAATTCCCCTCCATGCTGCACACCATCCTAAGTTGGAATTATATTGCCATACCTTGATTATCACTGGGTCAAAATTCTGGAACTCCCTTCCTAACTGCACTATAGGTGTACCCACACCACATGGACTGCAGCAGTTCAAGATGTTTTACTTTCAAGATTTCATTCAGTTTTTAGATAAACATTTTCTCTCCAATTTTCATAATTTCACTCTTTGAGTGCAGCTTTATATATTTTTATTTGGTTTTTCACAGCTTCTGGCTCTATTGCTTGGTTCTGTTAGCATGTTTTCATTTGAATAATTTTCTGTTTTATTAATCTGTTAGATAAAGTTGATAATCAGGAAGAAAAGGAAGACACAGAGAAAGAAAATGTGGGAAAAGATGAAGTAGAAAATGTGGTTTCCAGGACAGAGCCAGAATGCAATGAGTCGCCAAAAACAAATGGACATGTTGAAAATGGTCCATTTTTACCTGACCAGCTTTGTGAAGAAGAGGAAGAGGAAGAAGACGAGGAGGAGGAGGATGATGATGACGAGGAATGTCCAAATACAGAAGATAGTCCCATTGATGGACCAAATGCTGAAAATAGTAACCCTTATGGACAGTTTAATGGAGGATTACAAAATGGACAGAATAAAAGCCCTGAGTCAGAGTTCTCTGAAATGTCTGAATCTGTGTTTTCTAAGCTTTTAGAATCTGCAGCTTGTGGATCAGATGGGTCGACAGTGACTGAGCGAGAAGACAGTAGTCCATCACAAGATAGGAGTAGAACTGTCTCTGCATCCAGCACTGGAGACATGCCAAAAAGTGAGTGCATATATTTGCTTTTTTGTTAAGATATGCATAAAGAAATTAAAGTTATAACAATATTTTCTAATTCATGCTGCTTGTCACTTTAAAATTTGCTATTAGTTTTAATGAATATGAATTAACATATTTTTCACTCCTTTTTAAATAAAAACCTAGGCCAGAATTTTACCTTTGGTGTGCGGGTGCACACCTGACCTGCCAGGATGTAATATGAAGCACGATGACGTCGGGCGTGCGTTCCGACATCACTGCGCACCCTCATGATATTTTGTTCGGCAGGCATGCGGTGAAAATGGAGGCACCTGCCATTAATTAACAGGCCAGTTAAGATCTTTGAGGCACCAATTGTCTGGGAGTTTATGTAGCCCGTACAATTTTCAGGGTGTCGTACGAGCACAGCGGGCAGGCAGGCAGGCCACATTTGCAAAAACCTCATCCATGGGTGGGATAAGAGGGGTGAGTGGGTTTGCCAATGCGCGTTGTTTGTACTTTGACTTATAAGTTGCTGCTGCTTGCTTGTTTGAACAGGACAACTTCATTTTGCTTCAGAGCTGCATTGACAGAAATAAGAAGCTTCAGTTCAGGATTCCAGAGGAGTCATACCACTTGGGGCCTTCTAGTTATCAGACAGCCTTCCCTTACCCTGGGAATGGGGATCGTGGTCTCCGCTGGAGGCATCTCCTCTGAGGAGGAAGAGAGGGCCAGAAGGGGGAGGAGGCCAGGTGTCCCTTTTCAGCCTCCAGGGGTGCAACCTGTGGGAGGACAGGTGCAGACACAAGGGGCGCAGGGCCAACAGGAAGTCCAAGGCAGAAGGGGCTGCAGAAGATGCCACTATCCTGCTGCCAGGGTTTACAGGTGGCGATGCAGCCACCTCAATATGTCTGAGGTGCAATGCCAAACGAGACTCCACCCCTCAAGGGAGACAGTGACCTTCATCTGTCAGATGATCAGCGCTGCGATCCAGCTCCGACTATGTGAGCGGACACCCCATGCCAGTACCGCTGAAGGTCACAGTAACCCTCAACTTCTAAGTCTCCAGCTCTTTCCAGGTGCCAGTGGGTGACCTTTGTGGAGTATCCCAATCAGCTATCCACAGTTGTGTCAAGCTGGTGACAGACGTTCTGTTCGGGCCTGCATTGACTTTCATTCACTACCACATGCACAAGGCCAGCAGGCAGAGCAAGCCAGAGGCTTTGCAGCGATTGCTGGGTTCCCCTGCATCCAAGGTGCAATCGACTGCACACATGTGGTCATCAAGGTGCCAGCGGGTGAGCCGGGTGCCTATGTCAACAGGAAGGGATTCCACTTCATGAATGTGCAGATAGTGTGTGACCATAGGATGCAGATTCTGCAAGTCTGTGCAAGGTACCCAGGCAGCTACCATGACACTTACAACCTTAGACACTCCCAGATGCCAAGGCTCTTCAGTGCTCCAGCCCGGCTGGATGAATGGCTGCTGTGTGACATAGACTATCCGTTGACGAGGTGCCTCATGACACCTCTCTGGCATCCAAGAACAGAGGGCGAGCAGCGATACAACAGAAGCCAAGTCTCCACAAGGGTGGTGATAGAAAGAGCCATAGGTCTTTTCAAGATGTGCTTCCGATGCCTGGACTGTTCAGGGGGTGCACTGCAATACACCCCATATCATGCACTTCTGATAGTGGTTGAATGCTACGCTCTCCACAATCTGGCACTGGAAAGAGGGGACGCAGTGGAGGAAGAAGATGTTGACGCAGCTGCTCTGGCAATGAGGCGATGAGTCTAGTAGTGAGTCCAAGGACGAGCACAGTCAGGAGAATGCTGAGGGGATCGACACTGACCTGGGCAATCCCCAAGGAGGCAAGGACACCCGGGAGGCTTTGATCCAACACTTCTTCAGCTAGCCTATCAAATAAGAACCACCCATGCCAGGGCTGCAGGCCCCATACTCGATACTTGACAGGAATATTTGCTTGGTGAACAACATGTAATATGGTCCATTTCAATGAAGTCTACAACATCAGTGATGCAAGATCACATGACAGACACATTACCCATAACATCATGGGTTACCCTGCATCTGCAGAACTAATGAAGCACCCAGAGGCTTGTTGAACAGAAACACATTTAATGCTGTGCCTGGCATGCATAATACAAATTAAATTGAAAGGTGTTATCCATCACGCCAAATAATATTTAATGTAAAACTGGGGGGAAAATATATCGCCAGTGATAAGCCTGTGTGGTGCTTAAGGTGCTTTAAGTTTTTGCTTGCGGGTCCTATGTCTAGGTGCTCCCCCTTCACTGGTACTGGCATTGGAGACAGCCAATTCACTGTGTTCACTCTGCTGTCCTGTTGGCCTTGATGACCTTGGTGGGCGTCCTCTGGCCCCTGGAGCCTGTGCTGGGCCCGCCTGGGAGGGAGCAGCCAGTGCCACAGCTGGCATCTCCCCAGTTGCTGCAGCCTCATCGGATGTCATGGTTACTGGCGGAGGAGCTGCTGCCGCCATCCGGAGCGTCCTGAGAGGAGCCCGCAGAGACAACAAGCAGCTTGTGCACCAACGTGAGGTCGCTTTGGACCTCCCTGCTCACCATTGATGGATGGACACCTAGCTGGGATATTGGGTGCCCAATCCATCTCCCACACTGACACTGACCACCTGATGTCATTGCCGGTGTGAGGGCTTGCAGGTCCCAGCGCATTCCCAGGAACCCCTGATTCAGGTCCTGGAGAAGCCTCTCCATGAGAGTCGCCACACTCTCCATGGAGGAGGCAGTGTGCTTGGCCATGAGGGTCATTGCATGACCAATGCTCAGCAAGGACTCCTCCACAGTGGAAATCATGGCAAGCGTTCCTTCATATCTCTGCCAGATCTTCTCGCACACCCTGCTGAACTTCTAGCATCTGCTGCCTCAGGGACAACTCCAGAGGCACATCAGCCACTGACAGAGCATGTTCCTGACCTCCAGCGATCCTCCAACTGCCAGCGCCCTGGGCACCCTCTGCTTCCGCCTGCACCTCGAGCAAGTGTGAAGTGCCCTCACCGCTGTGCACCAAGATACTATCCACCTAATGCCCATTCAGGTGCTGGTATCTGCTTGGCTGAGAAGGTGTGACAAAGATGCAGTTCCTTAGTTGCTGTCCTCTGGGGTCAGTGGTGGGCTTTCAGGCTCCTCACCCTGATGAGCTGCTGATAAGCCTGAAAGGAAGAACAAGCACATGTCATTAGTTGAAGTCATTACACTGTTACTTTGCATGGCTGGTACCTGGATTAGGGTGCCCTCATCTTTCCATTATCAATGGGGATTCCATGTTCGAGGCTAACATCAATATAGAGACAACAGTGGAATAGTTGCTATTACAGACATTCTGACCTCAGTGCACTGCACTCTTACCTCCCTGTGGCACCCCAACCTCACTGCAACCAGTTGACCTAGGTGCATGGCGCCTCTCGAGCTCCAGGGCCTCCTGCTCCTAACTGCTGTGCTAAGTGACCCCATGCCAACATGGTATACACCCTTCCCGGTCCTGATCACAGGAGATCATTGAACCACTTAAGCCACTGCACCCATGTATACTTCACATCATGGGAGCTCACCCTGGGTGCCACCTCCTCCCAGGCATTTTTGGTGATGTTGGGGGGGGCCCTCCTCCCCCCATCCCTGGGGATAAGGATCTCTCTGCATGTTGCCACCTCCTCCAGGAGGGCAGTGAGAAACTCATCAGAGAAATGGGGGGCCGACCTGCCTTCCTGCCGGCCGTGTTCACCGGTAACAAGCTCCATGACAAGGTGTGTCTACTTCACTGGCAGCCGTCGGACCCGGCGGACATTGAGCCCCCGCCCACCCCCTTCTCCCTGTTGCCGCTGTCGCGTCTTACACTGGCCAGGCCTTAATTGGTCTGCATGCATAAAATAGTGGTGCGGAGTGAATCACAGGCGATGGTCGGCTTCCCGACCGCTCCCACCAAGCCCGCGCGCCGACTGTAAAATTCTGGCCATAAATCTTTCCTCCCGATGCAATAAACTGGGTTAAATGAATGTTCTGGATGAATGATTTAATGTATTCAGTTGACATCAGAGAAATATTATTTGGTATTCCAGACTTGGCCACATGATAACATAATTTAAGAATTCTGTCTGAGTGTAGATTCATCTAACAAACAATTTAGTCATAATGACAAGAGCACTTTCATGTTGAGATGAAAGAAATCTAAAACTATTGGTAAGTTGCCTATGGCATTGTCCATAATCAGTTGATTTTTTTTTAAATGGCCAAAGATTTGCTGGAGCATGCCCTTACGGCATGCCCTACGACTTAGAATTTCTTCCTTGCTCTTCAGCTCCAGTTATTTTTGTACTGCAGATTGCTGAAAGTATAAGTTGATATCGGGTATCTGGGGTCATTGCAAATGAAAAACCAACAATCTTATTTCCTTAACCAATTAAATTTAAGATAAGTAAAAAGAGCAAATGAAGAAGGAAGGAAATGGGGTGAATTAGAATCAAATTAGTTACAGAAAGAGAAATGAGAAGAGCAAAAGAGATTGAATTAAGGAAGGAAAAAAACAAAGGAAAAATAATAACTTTTTTAAGTAATCTAAAAAAGCCCTTAACATTTACTCTCTTTAGGAGTAAGACTGTACAGTTTCAGTTGTTCCCTTTCTAGATCTCTGGAGTTCAGTGACAAGTCAGGAGCATAAATCATCTAATTAAGAGGGTCATACCACATGAAATGATAGCCCTAAATTTCTGGGGTCAGTTAAATTCACTCTTACAGGACACATCCAGCAATTTCTTGATACAAACAGATTGATGTGAGTTCCTGTTTTTGCAAGACAAACAATGAAGAAACATAAATCTCCCAGCAATTTGTGCTAACTTGCAGTCCTTGGAATAGCTCTTCATCACAAATTTCATGCATTGATTAACAGTATTCACCATGAACTCTGTTATTTTTCCAGCAAAATTTCAGGTCACTATATGTAAGATAACAACGTAGTTCGGTAGGTGACTTCAGAAATTCATTCCAAAGGGCTACCTATTTTCCAGAGCCTGCAACTACTAAAACATTATCTACGACTTAAGGACAGGTTTCGAAACTAAATGTGTTCATCGAATCAAAGTCATTCAAAAAAGTACGATCCTTCGAAGTGAGAGGAGAGTTATTTTGGGTGGGTGGAGTTAATGGTGAGCACAATTGACTGACTAAAGGGACCTGGTAATAATCATGAGTCAACGGGATGAGAACCATGCTCAGATGTGTTGTTCTCTCTATGGTGAAGACCACACAGCAGCATGCTTGCTCCCTGACTCGGGTCTCATAACATCGAAATCCTAGCAAGGTCAGGAGCTTTTGTTTTATTCATTCACAGGATCTGGGCGTGGCTGGTGATGAGTTGCCTTCTTGAACCACTGCGTAGGTTCACATTGTGTGCAGTCCACAATGCTGTTAGGGAGTTTGAGAATTTTAACCCAGCAACAGTGTATCAAGCTTCTTGAGTGTAGGTGGAGTTGCACTCATCCAGGCAAGTGGAGAGTATTCCATCACACTCCTGACTTGTGCCTTGTAGATGGTGGACAGGCATTGGAGAGACAGGAGGTAAGTCAGCCTCCGCAGAACATCCAGCCTCTGACCTGCTCTTATAGCCACAGTATATGGCTGGTTCAGTTCAGTTTCTGGTCAATGGTAACCCAGGATGCTGATAGTGGGGGATTCAGTGATGGTAATGCCATTGAATGTCATGGGGAGATGGTTAGGTTCTCTCTTGTTGGAGATGGTCATTCTGGTGCTTGTGTGGCGCAAATGTGACTTGCGACTTATCAGCCCTAGCCTGAATGTTGTCTAAGTCTTGCTGCATATGGGCACAGACTGCTTCATTATCTGAGGAGACATGAATGGTGCTGAACATTGTGCAATCATCAAGAAACACCCTGCCTTCTAACCTTGTGACGGAAGGAAGGTCATTGATGAAGCAGTTGAAGATGGTTGGGCTTTGGACGCTACCCTGTGGAATTCCTGCAGTGATGTCCTGGAGCTGAGATGACTAACCTCCAACCACAACCATCTTCCTGTGTGCTAGGTTTGACTCCAACAAGCAGAGAGTTTTCCCCCTGATTCTCATTGACTCCAGTTTTGCTAGGGCTCCTTGATGCTATACTTGGTCAAATGTGGCCTTGATGTCAAGGGTAGTCACTCTCACCACGTCTCTTGAGTTCAGCTCTTTTGTCCATGTTTGAACCAAGGCTGTAATGAGGCTAGGAGCTGAGTGGCCCTGGTGGAATCCAAACTGGGTGTCAGTGAGCAGGTTATTCCTGAGTAAGTGCCACTTAATAACAAAGTCTACAACACCTTCCATCACGTTGCTGATTGAAAATAGACTGATGGGGCCATAATTGGCCTTGATGGGTTTGTCCTTTTTGCTGCAGTAAACTATGTGCTAACAGGCAACTCAGGTTGACCAGGGGGACGGATGGGGGTCATGAAGGGATGGAGGCAGGGGTTAGCTCCCTGGGACTCAGGAGGTGGGGGAGGTGCGGGACGACAACAATGTATTGGTTTATATCCTCGATGGTCCCAGGTAGATGGTCATGGTTGATAATTGGGGGGGTGGTGGTATGTCTGTGATGGCAACAGTCTCTTGAATGTGTCTCAAGGCTGATGGAGGGTAGCCCAGTGGTATTTGAGGGTGTGTGCACAGACGTGGCATTCATTACTCAGGCCAGTGCTGCAGTCTCCATGCACATGGGTGGATGAATGAGAGGAGAACAAGGTGGGTTTCATCATGATGGGGTGGGGAGAGGCCAATGTGAGATACAGGCATTAGCATTGGCTTAAATGATTAGGAGATAGAACACGTTGACTAGATGGATCACTGCAATTTGTTCATAGATCACCTCAGGTCTTCACAATAATGGCACAAAGTATCCCTGCCCTTCTACTGGCCGTGGCCCCAGCTGAGGAGGAACCAGCACAGGGTGGTCCAGGGCCAGGAGTAGCGACAGAGCCTCAAGAAGTGCAGGATGTTGGCAACCAGGGTTCGGGGCGATGGTGAGCATTGCCCGAAAGCAGATATATCGTAGGTGGTGCAGCTCCAGATGAGTGGGAGGCAATGCCAAAGGTGCCTTAGAATGTCCAGGGATGTGGTTAATCACATTTGCCAGCTGCTCAATGAGGATCTGTGCCTGCAAGGACTCGGAGGCAATCCCATCCCAGTGGCATTAAATTTGGCAGCAACCCTAAACTTCTTTGCCACTGGCTTCTTCCAGGGCTCTACTGGGGACTTTGGGATATCCTAGTCTGCGATGCAATAGTGCATCCAGGAGGTTACAGATGCCCCCTTCAATAGAGCACATGAATTTGTGAAATTTCATTTGTATCCCAAGAGCCAGGCTCCCAGAGCATTGGGTTTTGCAGCAATAGCAGGAGTCCTGCAAATACAAGGGGCTGAATGTGTGGTGCTGAGAGTTCCCTGGGAGCAGCCAGCTGCATTCATCAACAGGAAAGGTTTTCAGTGTTTGACTATTCAGCTGATATGTGATCACACCAAATAAATCCTTCAGGTTTGTACACACTACTCAAGGAGTTCTCACAGTGCTTATATTCTCAACCACTTAAGTGCCACAGGTCATTGACTTACCCCCATTGATTTCAGAACTGGCTCATTGGGGACAAGGGATACCGCCAGAAAACCTGGTTGATGCCCAGTTCAGAATCCATAAAGTCCCACCGAGGAGAGGTACAATGCCGCACATGGCTCAACATTGGCCGCCATTGAACAGTCAATAAGCCTGCTGAAAATGAGGTTCAGATATTTGGGTCGCTCAGATGGAGCATTCCAATATTCCCCACAGCATGTGCTGGATCATAGTGGTATTCTGTGCCTGCTATGGCTTGTTGCCCTTTACTTGTATTGTCTCCTGGCTTGATCAGGTTTCTCTTACTCTGAGTGACTTGGGGAAAGTTTCCAGGAAAACTTAGTACTGACTTTTTATTTACAAGTATTTACATCCAAGACTTCCTAGTAAGTACATTGTTCTCTGGACATACAGCACACTGTGTCATGATCCCTTGGAGTTTCTTGGTCATCTGACCCTGATGTTATGCTTACACCATCACTAACATCATTGTCTAATTAACATAACTATTAACCCTTTACTCTACATCTCCTCCCGAGTATAATCTCAAAGTAATTAAACTATTTATATTATATTCCCACCATCTATTAACCCCATGTACTGTTTACAGTTTCCATCCAACTCCTACGACCCCATCAGCCAGGTCACTTTCACCAGAGGCTTCAATCCCCTACGGTATACTTGGCTCTCTTGGAGGACATGTAGGGCCTGTGTGTTCCCTTATCTTTTTCTTGAAAGACAAACACATTGGTGGGGTGGGATAGTAGCTTCTCATGGCAGCTGGCTCTTGGGCTGTGACTCTTACAAAGACCTGAATGTAAAGGCAGTGAAAACCAGTCAAGGAAAAACTGATTGAAGTGAGAACCTTCCAGGACTCAAATGGTTACAACCCCTTGAAAAGGAAGACAAAGAACTGAAATCCTCTCTATTCTTCTTCTGTATGATACTGAGTCATGAAGATGGTAGATAAAAGAAGAACAAAGAACATCTTGAAGACACCGCTGGATATGAGGAAAGGAGGACTTTCCTACTACTCTTCGGGTAGGAATTTCCCTTTCTGTAGGTAGTGGTATCATTTCCACATTTGCTTCAGTGTGAGGCTGCTCCACTGCAGACAATTGGATCTCGGGGTCAACAGGAGAAGTAGGAATGCACCATCCTCGACAATGGAATAAACCTCAGGACCAAGGTCTGCATAGTACTTGTTTGCAAACTCGCTTGAAAGTTCAATCTCAGTGTCGGGGGTTGTTACTACAAGAGTCTCAGTTGTCATAGGAATGACGGTTAGCATCAGTACTTCTTCAGATAGTTGCTCTGTAGCCAGCACTTTCGTCCAATGCTGGGGCAATTTCTTTACATGTGATATTGCATTTGTAAACTCTATATTGTTCACTTACTTTAGTTGCATCATTTCTAATGAGTGAATCCTTCTCTGTGGCTTGGTAGTGCTGTGTGGCTGTTAATGGCTGGGATTTTAGTTCTGCATTCTCTTTTAGGCAGTTAGACTTCTCCGATTCTTGCTTAATTTCAATATGCTCAAGCTCCATTTGATGTTCAACTTCCAAGATACTCTTCAGCTGTAGTTTGGGCCTCTGCTTCTTTACTGAAAGGAAGGTTGAACGCATCCACGTCTTGCTGATGGGATCCAAGTGTGAGTTCCGGCTTATATTTGTACAAATTAGTAAGCTCTGAACTTGCACTGTCGATTTTATCCAATTGGGAGTTAAGGGTCTCATTCTCCCTGGATAGCTTTTTACTGGCTGCTTGCAATTGTTGATGCATGTCATCAGTGGGCTCAGTGGAATAAGTAGACAAATTCACCTTTTTTTTAACCTCTTTCAACAAAAGGATGATTCTCCTCGAAAGGGACAACAAAGACTTCATGATCGCTGACAGTGGAATTAAAGATTGTAGTAACGTCTAGGACCTTTCTCCTTCCAACAGATCACCTGCCTCTGAGGCAGCTTCATTCTCTTGTAGAAGCTTTTGCTGTCAGTTTTTACATTTCGCTCTAGTTTTCTTTCATAAGTTACCTTTACTCTTTTTATTATTTTTTAGTAACTCTTTGTTGATCTTTAAAAGTTTCCCAATCTTCCAGCCTGCCACTGACCTTTGCAATTTGGAATGCCTTAGTTTTTGCCTTGAAGTTATCTTTAACTTCCTTACTTAGCCATGGATGCTTTTTCCCCTCTTACCATCTTTCTTCCTCTTTGGAATATATTTTACTTGGGAGGAATTGAATATCTCCTTAAATATCTGCCACTGTTCATGAACTGTCCAACCTTGTCTTCCTGCCCAGTCCACAAGGGCCAAATCTGCCCTCATGCCTATATAATTATTTTTGTTTAACTCCAGAACACTAGTATAGGACTCAAGTTTCCCACTCTCAAACTGAACTTGAAATTCTAGCATGCTATGATCACTCTTAATTAACCCCATCTCATTACGCAAAACCAAATCCAGAATAGCCTGCTCCCTGGTTGGTTCCACAACGTATTGCTCCAAGAAACAATCTCTAATACAACTCTATGAACTGTCCCTCAAGGCTACGCTTGCCAATTTGATTAGACCAGTCTATATGCATATTAAAGTCACCTATGATTATTGCTGTGCCTTTCTCACATGCTCCCAGTATTTCCTGGTTTATACTGTGCCCTACAGCTGAACTACTGTTCGGGAACCTGTAGATTACTCCCACCAGGGACTTCTTTCCCTTGCTATTTCTTATATCTACCCACACTGACTCTACATGTTGATGTCAGAAGTGAAAGATCTGCAGGTGGTCCAATCTCCTGTGGTCCAATGGATGGTGTTCCTTTTATAAAGACTGGCTCACTGCGCAATGAGTCGACTTCAAATTCTGCTGCAGTTTTGAGCTTTTCCAGTGCTCAGACCAACTTTGGAAATTCATTCCTGAACATTGCTCCGCTGTCATCTAGTGTTACCTCATCAACCTTTTGTTAGAAGACCACTTCCTGAACATGCTGCCCTGCTGAATAAAGAAATTTGTTGGTTCCATGAGATGTAAAGAGTTCCATTAATTTCTTTATTCTGACCTTTCACTTTGAGGTCTGTGCCTCCTGGCTCCTGTAGCTTTATTTTAGATGGCTGGATTTCTGCTTCATAAAGCCAGCCTTGAAGGCTGTCCAATTTGTCCCATAAGACTGTGACCCCAGCCTCGGTGTCCAGCTTAAATTCTGTTCCGTATCCTTGGACTTGCAGCTCTACAAACCAGAACTGCTATTGGGACCTTTTATTTCTCCTAGGAAATCGTCACGTTGAAATGCTGTATTTCCAGTTTCCTGGACTTCAAAATCATTCGAAACCTGTTTCAGCTTTCTTTCTTGAAATTGGGCTTTTGACCTGCAAGATTGTTTAAAATGTCTGGTGTTGCCACAGAGAAAGCATTTGACTCCCTCTGCTGGACATTCTTTGCAGAGATGCTGCTTTTTGGCATGCGTCTGGAACATTTTAAAATAGTTGGAAGGGCTCTTCCTGCCCCTTTGGCCATTTTGGCAGGCTCTCCCAACTTTGGGCCTACAAACGGGATTAACCCCTCCTGAGCCTTGACGTTTCCCCCTGAAGTACACACCAATTCTGCTTTCGCAGCTCCGCCAGCCTTCCAAACTGCAAGCCTTCTCTAATGTTAAATGCTCCTTGGTTTGCAAGAAGTCCAACACCACCTCCCATGAATTAACTTGCATTTTAAAGCTCTGTAGCTGCAACTACTGGCTAGCCTATACAAGTTGTAGTAATAAATGAACCGATGAATTCATCTGGCCTTTGGTTGAATCTCACCCGCCCAATTACCAGGTTCTTCTTTGGGCTGAAATAATTATTGAAGGCCCTCAAAACCTCCTTGTAGGATGCCTGGCTGGCACTTAGGCACAAAAGAAATAGAAGCAGAAGTAGGCCATTCAGCCTCTTGAACCTGCTCCGCCATTCAATAAGATCATGGCTGACCTGTTTGTGCTTTGAGTTCCATATTCCCATCTATCCCTGATGACCTTTGATTCCCTTGCCTAACAAGAACTTATCTACCTCTGCCTTAAAAATATTCAGTAACTCCCTGTGGGTGCCCGATGGCACCTCCCTGACTCCCCGAGGAGAAGGACAGAGGTTGAGGTGCTTCGCTCCCCTCTTGCCTTATCAGTGGTGCACTGCACCCATGGCTAGAGAGATGGAATGCAGGTCTGTGTACATATTCAGCAGCCACTGGGTCTCCCAAGGTGGTTGCCTTCCTTTCCATGGAGGCAGCCAAGTGCTCGCCTGCTGGAGCCATGACAGCAGACAGAAGTTGGACGGCCTCCCTCACATTTCAAGTCTGCACATGGCCTCTGGCACCTTTGCCTGATGTTCCCCTGCCTGTCTCTGCATCTCCAATAGTTCTCTATTGGCGCGAGTCCAGAGCTTATCATCTGCATGGGGTCAGCAGATGCTTGGTCTCCAGGTGACCTCAAAATGTCAGAGACCTCAGCTGTCACTTCCTCAGCCAGCAATGGGCCCGTGTCAGTGATCTGCTTACCAAATTGTGACCGTGAGCCTACTCTGGTACATGCACCAAACAAGGTGAATGTCTCTGCACTGGTGGTGGGCACAGGAGATGCCATGATGGTGCTTCCTTTGAGGATTGAGAATCATCATCCTGAAAGGTAGCAGTGGAGCTGGGCGGAATGCCTCCTCATTTTCTGCATGGCCTGCTTGCTGGCTCCTGGAGTGGAGAAGAGAACGAATTAGCTAAAAGCAAAATACTGTGGATGCTAGAAATCTTAAATAAAAACAAAGTGCTGGAAAAACTCAGCAGATCTGACAGCATCTGTGGAGAGAGAGACAGTTAATGTTTCGAGTCCATATGACTCTTCTTCAGAGCTAAACAGAAGTAGAAATGTGATGGAATTTATATTTTTAAGGGGGGTGGAGCAGGTGAAGCTGGATAGAAGGTCATCAATAGGTGGGGGCTGAGGAGAACTTGACAAAGATGGCATGGACACAATACAAAGGAAGTGTTAATGGTAGTGGTAATGGCTAAAGAAGGTGCTGATGGTGGCATAAAGATAAGAAAGCAGAAAGAATTAGCTGATGGTTATGCACATCCCATGATCTGAACAATGTCTCACTCTGGCGCATCGGATAGCTGCAGACTGGAGACATCCTCACTGGCTTCCTGTCCCAGTCCTGTCTGTACATCAGTGTAGACATGGTCCCGCTCCTCCTCAGCAGGCTCTACAGCCTCCTCCTCAAATGGGGTGAGGATCTGAAAATCTGGCACTCTGCCGCCAGTCTAAGACAATTCCTTCCTGTTGCGAGCGTTCCTCCTGCACACAGATGGAAGGATTGAGTGTCATCCCAGTGGGTACATGAGCAGTTTAGAAGCATGCCGTCTATGCCAGCTCCTGAACCCTCTCCAGTAAGTGATTAACAAGCACACTGTCCTCCAACTGGTACAACATTGGCAGCATGAAGTGGCTGCCATGTATTCAGTCCACATATTCCATCTGCTGCTGTGTCCTGCACACAATCCTCCTACCTGACATCCTTCTGCACTTATACATTTACACTGCCTGATGCCCCTATGAGTGTCACTTTGCAGTGACTAGACGGTGCCACTTACCCTTAAGAAGCACAGCAGATCATTCGTCCTTTTTTGGCACTGCACCCAGTTCTTTTGTGGGCCCCGCTCTCACTGGCCTGCATTGCTACCCCTGTCCAGTCTGCCTTGGTCCAATGGGAGTACCTCCTGCTGCCATCCCTGCAGAAAGGACCACCAGCCTCTCACAGACTGCCTAGAGGAGAACCTGAAGCAAAACCTCACTGAACTGTGGGGCCACACTTCTGCTCTGCTATATTCTGGTATCTGCAATAGTTTCTCCCTCTGGAACAATAGCCAGATTGACACTACAAGCTTGTAGTGAGTGAATGCCTGTCTGTGTGCCCTTGAAATTTGGCGCCTGGACCTTTGAGCACATGAGGTGAGGGCAGGGGTGATAACTTCCTGCCCTGCCCAGCCCAGCGCAAGATTCGCTGAGCTCCTTGTGCATGCATATCTAATGAGCTGACCAGTGTGAAATCGCACGTGGCCAGCCCCAAGCAGAAATCACTGTCACTTCTCCTCCGCCTCCACCTCCGAACTTATACTCACAAACAGAAAATTCCAGCCTCTGTGTGAAAGCCCTGAAGAAAATCTTGTTTACACTTGAATATCTTATCACTGAATAAGCACTAGCTTTCCCCACATCTTACATAGTAGTGTTATGTCATAACTCCAATTGTTTTGCCCACACTATTATGCACGTGCATATTTGATACAGATGTTTAGTATTTCTGTGTCTGCATATCTGCATTTGTGGACCAAAAACAGCATAGACCAAACACCATTCCCAAAGTGCTACCTGCTCATGGTATTGTAAATTAAGTATGGGAAGCCCAATGAAATCAATGATTCTTCTTCGCCATGTATTACACCAATAATCACAATAGGTAGAAGTTTGGAGGCAGCACTTTGGCAACAAGGTGGGATGAGGAGTATTTTGTGGGAGAACACAGCAAAGCAAGGACCAATGTTCTGAGGGATTGAGAAGCCAACAGCATGAAAAGGGAAGGGTAGGGGAAGAGGAGAAACCAGCTAGGCACTTGAAGAAGGGGAGAGAGAACAGCAGCAGCACTAGGGGAGGGGGAGACAATTGGGGAAGAGGGAACTAAGCTGGGAACAATGTTTTCAGTAAGATTTTTAACTGATCTGTCAAATACAGATGTCTCAATTTTTAATCAGTTACAAAATACAAATTTGCTGAAAATTAACCAGAAGCACCATTTGTGATGTGAAACTGAGGTAACTTCTAAAGAAGCATATCCCTTGACCTCCTTAAAATATACCACCATTTGGATGAGAGTCTGCTTTAGGAAGGATTTGCAATACTAATTTCCAAATGTTTTACCATCTATAGTTCTCAATGAAATAATGCAGTCACAAGAATTTGGTTTGAATTCCTTATCTGTTATTAGGCATTTAAAAAAATACAATATCCTTTCTCTGCGCACCCCACCCCCCCAACAAACAATCTCCACCCCCCCCCCCCACCCTCACAGATTATCTGCTGCTTCTGGGGAAAAGAAATCTTAAATTATAATGTAAAGTAGTTCCATCCTAAATCGTTCTCAATGAAGCTGAGCAAAAGGAAAAAAAATCAATGCCCATGTTCATGGTTGATTCCAAGAGCCTAAATTTCTTTTTAAGTGTTTATAAATCAAAATGTTCATGGAGTGTAGTAGTGGGGGAATGCTGGGATTGGGAAATTAGCTGCCAGGCCACCATAGAAAAGAAAACATGTGCTTTCTAAAGATGAATTCCCTTTTTGGTTGCCATATACTTAGGTGAAGGATTTTTGGGTGTGCCCATAACTTAATTTACAAGCCAATGTCCATTGATGTATATGTAATTATTTGCTTTCCCTTACCATAGGCTTTTATTCAGGGCAGTTTCCGATTGTCACTTGTTTTGAAGCTGCTTGGCACTTTTTTGTTACCATCCAGGTTGCCAAGTATGTCTCTTATGTATCACTTCCATAATACATATTTGATGCAATGGACACAATTTTGTATTCAAGCTCTGTCAAAGTTCTGATTTTAAAATCTTCAAGAGTTGTAGGAAAGCCTTTATTGGTAACCAGCTTTAAATATGCATCTGGTATTTTCTCCTAGATCGTAATGTTGTTTTGATCACTTCCCTATCAAAAATGTATAACTTTTTTGTATAAGTTAATAATTTCCTCTGTAAAAGCAATGGATTAATGACAAGGATGTTGTTGCAAGGAATTACTTTCACTGTTCACTTTGCTTGTAATTGCATAGAGATTTTTCCTGGTCTTGTCAGCAGAGATTTCTAGCTTTTGGGTCTCTGATCCAAAGTGGCACCCTTTACAGGGGCTCTGTGGCGTCTGTGAGCAGGACAAGCAGCAGGAAGGCCTTTGAACCAATCAGATTGAAGAATCCTTGCTGAGGCACACACTGCAAAGCAGGAAGTAAAATATAAGGGCTACAAATTGCATTTTAATCATTGTGTAGAAAGTGAAATAAAGTTTTGACCATAGCCATGGTATTAAGGAACCAACTTAGAAAAGAAAAATCAGAAAGTCTAAAAACTGTAATCCTTTTTTTTTAAATTACAGTATTGATTTTCTTTTGAGGGTAAGTAACTCCACACTTGTTAAATTAATTTATCAGGACCAGAGAGGTTGACCAGTGTCACTTATTACGCCATCAGTTACTCCTGATTGTATAAGTCCTAACTTTTACATCTGTCTTTAGTGCAATATTAATGAGTAACTACCCTAAGATCATGCCATTTAGTGATCTCTCTGCAGATTCCGTCAACAACAGTTTGTGGAAGAGCACGGTATATACTGACATCAACTTCCGTATTTCCACATTTAACTGTGCATGTGCTGCTGCCAGAACTTGCTATCTATTTTATATTGTAATAACAGCAAGCACTTACAGCTTCACTGTTATTAGTACACCAAAATCTGGACCAATATTTGTGTGTATACAGATTATTTATAGAGATGCAATGCAAAAAAACATTGTGGTGCCTATTCTTTTTCTTGGGAGCAACATTGATATTTTGTCATTGTAACACCAGAACATTATGATTATTTTTATCTTACAGTAAAAGTTCGGGCAGCAGATTTGTTGGTAAATCCACTTGATCCAAGAAATGCAGAGAAAATTAGAGTTAAAATAGCTGACTTGGGAAATGCTTGCTGGGTTGTAAGTACATAATATTTTCTAAAATGTTTAACTTCTGTTAATGTATTGTTCTGAAAATTAAAATTAGGTCTGATTGAATGAGTATAGACTCTTTAAAAAATTGCTTTTAATGTGATTTATTGTGAAACAAAGTTATTCTATTCCTAGACTTATTTCAAAATTGTCTGAGTAGTACATTGACCAGCCTCTTAATCAATACTAACTCTCCAATATGAGCAATATTGTGCGTACATTGGCATTGACCTGAAAACAACAAATAGTATTTAATAAAACATCCCAAGGCACTTCACAGGAGAATTATAAAGCAAAATCTGACATCAAACTATTTAAAGTGATATTAGGGCAAATGCCAAAAGCTTGGCCAAAGAGTTAAGCTTTAAGAAGCGCCATAAAGAAGCAAAGAGAGGTGGAAGAGGTTTAGAAAATATTCCAGAGTATAGGAAGCTGAAGGCACAGCCACCAATGGTGGAGCAATTAAAATCGAGGATGCTCAAAAGGCCAGAAATAGAGGAGCACAAGATACCAGACATCTCAAAGTTCTTCAAAGTCAATAAAATATTTTTGAAGTGTAGTGACTGTTGTATTGAAGGAAACATGGGAACTATCAGAGGCTGAATCAGACTGTCCATGACCTTGCTGTCATATTTGACCAGGGATGAGCTTTCAACCAGATCCCATGTCATCACTGACAGCAACAAATAGTACTGGAAGATTATGGAGTTGGAGGAAATAATGGAGATGGGGAAGGACAAGGTCATGGATAGGAATTTTAAGATTGGAGGCATTGCTTAACTAGGAGCCCATGTAAGTGAACGGAACTTGGTGCAAGTAAGGGCAGAGACAAGAGTTTTGGAGAGTAGAATGTTGGATGCCAAGCAGGTGTGCTTTGCAGGTCAAGTCTACAGGTAACAAAGAGATGGATGAGGTTTTCAGTCGCCAATGAACTGAAGCCTGGTAGAAGTTGTGACTCAAGTTGAAATAGGCAGCCTTAATGATGACATGGGATGTGGTTGAAAGCTCATCCCAGGTCAAGTATGACAGCAAGGCCATAGACGGTCTGGTTCATTCTCCAATAGTTCCCTTGTGTCCTGCATTACAACAGTGACTATGCTTCAAACATACTTGATTGACTTTAAAGCACTTTGAGGTGTCTGGTGGTATATAAATGCAAGTCATTTTATTAACTTAAAAATGCATTTTTAAAAGGAGTAATGGTAAATATTCATGACTTGTGAAAAACTATATAGACCTGCATTGCTTAAACTGAAATTATACTTTGTCAATCTTAACAGAACTTAGGAGTTAGGAGCAGGAGTAGGCCATTCGGCCCCTTGAGCATTCTCTGCCATTCAATAAGATCGTGGCTGATCTGACTGTGGCACCAACTTCACATTCCCACCAACCCCCATACCCTTTAAATCCTTGTTAACTTTCAAAGCCCAATTTTAAATTGAAATTTCTACTGATACAACACAATCCAGTCTACTCTACAATTGTGTTTCTTTTTGCTTTGGAAATTTTGAAAAGACTGAATTTGGTTAACACAAACTAAAATTATTTTTTATTCAATGCTGAGTTAGATTTTTGATAGACAAGGGAGTCAAGGGTTGTGGAAGGCACACAGGAAAGTGGAACTGAGACTGCAAGCAGATCAGCTATGATCTTATAAAATGATGGAGCAGGCTCACAGGGCCAAATGGTCTACTCCTGCCCCTAAGTCCTTCTGTTTCTATGTAAGCAGATAATATGCTTGTTATATAATGAAAGTGGCCTTTGAAACCTCTTAAAATCTGCTTCAACTTTTGTGTGATGATGGGCACAAATATTTGATGATGTATTAAAACCATTTCTGAATTTTCTAAATGTGCTGACTTCAAATCTGTGTTTTATGCTTCTGTCGTAAGCTTTGTAATATTGAGCAAATGATCTGTACTATATCTTTGTTTCCAAAAACATTTATTGCAGCATAAGCATTTCACAGAAGATATCCAGACAAGACAATATCGATCAATAGAAGTTCTAATTGGTGCTGGGTATAGCACACCTGCTGATATATGGAGTACAGCCTGTATGGTAAGCTAAGAATGTTGCATTTAAATTAAGTAAATTTTTGAAGAGACAATAAGTAATTTATTTATTCTAGCTCTATTTTATGTTAAATTTTGCCATACACATTTGTGTGAATGTTGTAACTTTTTTAAATGAAGTCTTCGAATTTTAGTGTTCCAAGTTCTATCTATTTAATATCTAGCTAATCTTAAATATTTTAATCTTTAAGAATCAGCTTGGTTCACTGGAAGCATACTCACTTCAAGTCTGAAGATTGTGGGTTCAAGCCCTACTTGAGGTAGTTGAATACAAAATCTAGACTGATAGTGCAACACTGAAGGAATACTTCATTGTTAGAGGTGTCTCCTTGCATAAAAACAGAAATGCAGCAAGAGCAGGAATAAACCAGAAACCCTTGTCACTAAGGTTAACTTGGATATATTACAAACTCTCATGCGATCTCCAAGATTTTGAAATGGTAAAAAGCATACCTCATCTGACTGTAATTTAGGCTATAATCCAATGAACAGGTATATTAATAAAAATTGTCCCTGTTGCAGATGAACAATGTGGCAAGTTACAATATTTTTCAAAATCTATCCAATCTTTCTGGCATATCATGGTCGCCATTCTTCTCTCAGCCAAAGCTAACAAAAACAGAGTAGCATGTCATTGATTTCATTTCATGCATTGGGACCTTGCTGTGCACGCACAGGCTGTCACTTCTGCCTGTATAACTGAATTAATTCATCCATTGACTGTGAGTAGCTTTGGATTGCCTAGCAGATATAATAAATAACAAAAATGCAAGTTCATTTGATTTTTCCTTAGTTGCAAAACCACATGAACTTACTTTGTTCTACATGTAGTCAATTAAGTTAAAAGGAAGTGCTTATATACAGACAATTGAAATAGTCAATGTGTTGTCTCAGTGCAGCTTTGCTCATGAGAATTGTACTCATGCTATTTGACATAGTAAATGAGCTGCTCAGCATTCCATATCTTGGAAAACATGGAACATGCAATTACATGTTGCTCCCATACCTGCAAACTTACAACCTCCACCAACTACAAAATCAAGGGCAACACCTGCATGGGAACACCATCCCCTAATAAATTCCCCTCCAAGTCACGTATCGTCTTGATTTGACACATATCACCATTCACTATTCATTGCTGGGTCAATAACCTGGAACTCGCTACCTAAGAGCATTTTGAGAGCTCCATCCTCACATGAACTTCCATGGTTTAAGAAGAAAGTGCAGCACCACTTTCTCACGAACAGCTCAGATGGGCAATGAAAGTTGGCCTTACCAGTGACATCCACATCCTGACAATGAATTTTGAAAAAATTCTTTCAGTAGTTCCCAATACAACTTCAAATGGCATAATTTCAGTAACCTCACCCTTTTTCTGAAGTTTAAGATGTTACAAACAACCCCTGGCCAAGGATAACAGTCGTGGTCTCCAAAAACCTGAATGCAAGAAGTACTGTCTCTTCTGTTCCATTGATCCTCCTGACAACTGGCAGTTTGATTACTTTGTGTTACATCCTGACATCCTTGGGTATCAACGGTGGCTCAGTGATTACATTCTCCCCTCTGAATCAAAAGGTCATGGGTTCAGACTCCACTCCAGAGACTCAAATACAAAATCTAGACCGACACTCCAGTGTTATACTGATGGAGTGCCATTGAGGGAGAAGTCATCTTTCAGCTGGGACATTAATCCAAGGCCACATGTATCCTCTGCAGTGGATGTAAGAGATCCCATGGCACTATGCAAAGAAGGGAAGGGGAGTTTTCTGACCTGGCCAATATTTATCCCCTAATTAAAATCATTTGTTTTTTAAAAAGATATTACGTTCATAATCCTATTGCTTTTATGTGTGATCTTCCTGCATTTGAATTGACTTACATGTTTCTAAGATTACAATAGTGACTACACTTCAAAAGTACTTAATTATCTGTAAATAATTTAAAGATGTCCTAAGGCCGTATGAGGCATTAAATGAAAGGAAATCTTTTCTAAACTGACTGGCTTCAGTACCAGTGCAGTTCTCAGATGGCTCAGTGATCTGCTCACCAGATGGCCAGAAAGGTGCATCGAACTTAGGGTTCACATCTTGCTTTCCCTGGCTTGCTTGCCTATCTGTCTTACATTCATAGTTCAACAACTTCCAGAGCCGGACTCCTTGGCATCTATTGATTTATTTCTTGATAATTTGTTAACATTGTAAATTGTGGCTGGCTGCAGACAAACATCCCTCAGTTCCATGACTAACTCTCAATCTACATATGGAGTTTTCCACAACAAATTTAATTTTTGCTTGTATGTTTCAGGCTCCACAAAACCAGTTAGAATAGCATTTTTTTTTCCATTCATAGGATGTGGGTATCACTGGCACGGACAACATTTGTTGTGTATCCCTACTTTGAGAAGTTGGTGGTGAACCACCATCATGACATCTGAGTGGCTTGATAGACCATTTCAGCAGGTAGCTAAGAGTCAGCCACATTCCTGTTGGTCTTGAGTAACAAATAGGCCAAACTAGGTAAGGATAACAGATTTCTTTCCCGAAAGGACATTAGTGAACCAATTGGGTTTTTATCATGCTCTGGCAGTTGCATTGGCTACCAGTTGCATTACTGATGCTAGCTTTTTATTTTAATTATAAAGAAATGAATCGATAGATGCTTTGGAGTTAACTTCTGGAAGCTTTTGAACTATGAATGTAAGGCAACTGGGCAAGCAAGCACAGGGAAAGCAGTAAGCTAGATGCACCTTTCTGGCTATCTGATAACTGCACTGTTACTGAAGCCAATTAGATTAGAAAAGAGTTCCTTTCATTTAATGGCTTATATGACCTTAAAACTGAATTTAAACCCCTCAACTGCCGTGGTAGGATTTGAACTCATGTCTGCAGATCATTAGACCAGGCTTCTAGATTTCTGCTACCGTTGCCTAAACATTTAAACTTTCAAAGTCTGCACCATGTGTCAGATTCACTGGTGACAATACCACAACTGCTTTATGATTAAATAATGACAACAGCCACTTGTCTAATCTTTCACTTGCGGTGATGAACATGCTTGCCAGTTCCAAATTCAAAAACCTTTCTAAGTTACCTGTTTCTTTAAGATTGGCTAAAAGGTTAAGTTTAATCAAATTACTCCATATTAAGCTATGAGTTAGATCATTCGCCAACTTCTCCCCATTTCTTCACAAATTCAAATGCCTCTCATTTTCTCCTGCCTCATATCACTGCTATCCCTCTACCTTTAGTTTGCATTGATGCATCTTCACATTAGCCTCAACTTTGTGCTGTTCCTTTGCAACTTCTGGTTTCAAGAATTCTAACATATTGGACTCATAGGTAATTGGGCTAATTCTACCTCTTAATCTGTAGCTCTCCTATTCATTATGAACACTGGTTAATTCACTTTTTAATTTGAAAACAAACCTATTTTGGTTATTTAATTCTAGCTTGCTGCCACCCAATCTTATTGTTATAAGTTTATGGTCAAATGCTTTTTTCATGTTCAGCATCAAAGATCACTCTTTATGGACCAGTGTATCCCTCTGTATGGGTTGTATTTGATAATGTTGTGAGCTAAATGGTCCAACAGAAACTCAGTCATTGTATTAGCTTACTAGATATTTTGTGAACCTTCTCATGATCAGCTAGACTTTTAAAAGCATTAAAAGGGATTGCATTATTAGACTGTGGCTTAGGGTATAAGTAATGAAGTTTATAGTGACTCCACTTTCATACAGATAGATATTAACTCTAAATACAAAGAAGCCTACGTAATTTATGACTAAAACTGCTCACTTGTCACAATGTTTGCAAAGAATTTACACCCAAGAGTTAATGTATAAGTTAAGTTTGATTGCTTTTTAAGATATAGGAATGATTCTGATCCCTGCTTACTTCAGTCACATTAAGTTGATAAGTATCTTTCCTGAAGTTTTGGCCCATAATTTTCCATCAAACAATCATAGAAGCGCACAGTGCAGGAGAAACCCTTCAGCCCATCAAGTCTGCACCAACACGTGAGAAACACCTGACCTACCTACCTACCTACCTAATCCCATTTACCAGCACTTGGCCCATAGCCTTGAATGTCATGACATACCAAGTGCTCATCCAGGTACTTTTTAAAGAATGTGAGGCAACCTGCCTCCACCACCCTCCCAGGCAGTGCATTCCAGACCGTCACCACCCTCTGGGTAAAAAAGTTTTTCCTCTAATCCCCCTCTAAACTTCCTGCCCCTCACCTTGAACTTGCATCCCCTCGTGACTGACCCTTCAACTAAGTGGAACAGCTGCTCCCTATCCACCCTGTCCATGCTCCTCATAATCTTGTACACCTCGTCCGGGTCGCCCCTCAGACTTCTCTGCTCCAACGGAAACAACCCAAGTCTATCCAACCTCTCTTCATAACTTAAATGTTTCATCCCAGGCAACATCCTGGTGAACCTCCTCTGCACCCCCTCCAGTGCAATCACACCCTTCCTATAATGTGGCGATCAGAACTGCCAACAGTACTCCAGCTGTGGCCTCACCAAGGTTCTATACAACTCCAATATGACCTCCCTATTTTTGTAATCTATACCTCGATTGATAAAGGCAAGTGCCCCATATGCCTCCTTCACCAGCCCACTAACATGCTCCTGTGCCTTCAGAGATCCATGGACACACACGCCAAGGTCCCTTTGTTCCTCAGAACTTCCTAGTGTCATGCCGTTCATTGCATACTTCCTTGTCAAATTACTCCTTCCAAAGCGTATCACCTCACACTTTTCAGGATTAAATTCCATCTGCCACTTATCTGCCCATTTGACCATCCCATCTATATCTTCCTGTAGCCCAAGACACTCAACCTCGCTGTTAACCACCCGGCCAATCTTTGTGTCATCCGCAAACTTACTAATCCTACCCCCCACATAGTCATCTATGTTGTTTATATTAATGACGAATAATAGGGTACCCAGCACAGATCCCTGTGGTACGCCACTGGACACGGGCTTCCAGTCACTAAAGCATCCTCCTGTCATCACCCTTTGTCTCCAACAACTAAGCCAATTTTGAATCCACCTTATCAAATTACCCTGTATCCCATGTGCATTTGCCTTCTTTATAAGTCTCCATGTGGGACCTTGTCAAAAGCTTTGCTGAAATCCATATAAACTACATCAGCTGCACAATGGTGTGTGGCTGATAGCCTTCATCATTGCTATAACCTTTGTACATAAATAATGTCAGGTGAGGGCCAATTGCCAATGTGAAGTTAAACACAAAAATCAAAAATTGTTATTTGCTGCTCCACTGTTATCTTTGTGGAAACAGCATCTCACTGTCTCTCTCATTATTGAAAAGTATTTTACAGCATGAAGTTTGCATGGTAGATACAAACTACATGCACCACAAAAGTTAAGCTCTGTCCATTTCTGGTATTAAAATTAACTACTGGAAGTGTTAAGTCTCATCAGGTTTTAATTGTTGTTGGAACTTGTAACAATGTAAAATGTTACCCTTTTATAGCCTTTCCTTTGGGTTAAGAGAGAGAAAAAAAGACAATCTTTGTTTCCATCTCCTTCTGTACCTGACTTTTGTCATTGAATTTGCATATTCCAACTTACACTTCCTTCTCAGTCCTTGCTCTATTAATTTTAGCATTCTTCAATGTGATTGGGTTAAGGAGATGCACAGTAGCTTGCCCTGCTTACTCAGGTCCCAGATGCCGTTTTCCCTTTCTGCGCAGTTACCAGCTTGATTTCAAACACTTGACATGCAACAATTTTTAAAACTTAAACATGCAAGGGAAAGTCTAACTAATGGCAGATGCCATTAGATGCCCTACTATTGCAAATTATGGGCCATTATCTAGATGGGCCTTCCTGGTCAGGTGACTCAATATGATGGATTTCTAACTGACTGCATTTGAATCTGCCTCATGTGAAATATCTCTTTGTATTGATTAATTTTTGAAGAAACTATCTTCCTTTCTCTTCCAGTCTTTCTGGGAAGTAGAAGAGTAATTAATTTTCAGATGTGATGCTTTTATTTTAAAAAGCATAAATATTTTTGAAGGTGGCTGGCTTCCTGATTGAGGCCATTATCTCATTTTTCTGAGTATGTGTTGAAAGATGACCTCCCTTCTGTACTTTTACCTCCCCTCCTCCTCCCCACCTTACTCGGACAACATTGAATTGTGGAAGTGCTGCAAACCAAAGCTAGATTAAGAAGATACCATGTATCTGTGCCCAGCCTCAGAAATGTAATGTAGATTGCAGTTCTGATTGGAAGCCACTACCTTAAAATGAGCTTTCATACTAATTAAACATAGAGATTTTTTTAACATGAATACACAAATAAGGCTTTTGTAGGCGCATATTCTAATATGGAAAATATTTTGCATTTCAAAGCTTAACAACACTTTCCTTTCTGTTTTAAAAACTCTCTACTGAATCAAAGTAGATAAATGTATCCTTGATTGAATGGCTGTTGGGAGAATTTGCTTTATTGGATTTTTATTTTATACTCCTAAAAGGCTTTTGAACTTGCAACTGGAGATTATTTATTTGAACCTCATTCTGGTGAAGACTATTCCAGGGATGAAGGCAAGTATATATGCATATTTGAGAAGTTAACTTCAATAATTTAATTTAAAGCCTCATATTGAAAGTTCACTCCCAAAGAACATTTCAACACCAAATAAAATTGTATGGTTTTCTGATTCACACCTTCAGCACAATTATTTTTTTGCTACTGCACCTGCATATTCTTTATCCGTTATTTCAAAACAAGTATCCAATTTAGTGGCTTATGTCTTAATAACTGGTGTTGCTAGCAGCTGTTAGTTTGTTTAAAGTTCTCCCTAATTTGATAGCAGCTATAACTTGTTAAAAGTTTTACTTTTCATCCTGTTTCAAATTCACTGATTTAATTTGTGACCGAGTAGCTACAATCCCAACAGCCTTGAATTTGTATTTGGGATGATTGGTGAAGAGTTGTGCAACAGTGAATGGTTATTCCTTTGAATGTTTATTCTGAATTATTAATCTATGTACGGATATTAATTTTTAAAGGGTAGAAATTTGACTTGCATTAAACTCAACACACAGTTGGAGGGAAAAAATGGCAAGGAAACTAATAGAAACAGCATTTCTTCAGTGTAGGAAGATGAAGAAAATATTCAGAATTTTAAAGCTGTTTTATATTTTTCAAATTCAACTTTCAAAATCAAATAAATACTCTGTTATGCAATGATCTGTGTGGGTGTGGGAGGAGAATTCTTGGGCATTAGTCCTTTAATTGTTTTGAGCATGCATGCAGTTGTCATCTGCACCTAGTGGGTTTCCCCAAGTAATTATGTAGAAGGCTTTATTCTAAGTCTACTGAGAGAGCAGAGGCTGTATAGCAAGAGGTAGCAGAGGCTGTATAGCAAGAGGTAGCAGGGACTCTATGATGCCAGAGGACTGGCAGACAGCTAATTTGATATCTGTATTTAAAAAGGGAGATGGAACAAATCCATGGAACTAAAGACCAGTTAGATTAATTTTAATGAATGAAAAATATTGGAATTTTTACTCAGATGTAATTTTAAAAATCTAGAAACCTAAGATATAATATAGTCAGCACTATTGGTCACACAGTGGATTCATAGCTCAGGTCAAAGCATATAGAATCAGGGAACAATTTAGCAGCATCGACCGTGAACCAGCTATAAAACAAAACAGAGGTAGCAGTTAACAATAGTTACTCAGACTGGCAGATGGGAAGGGGTGTTTCACACGGATCGATGGTGGTCCAGTCCTGTTCACCATAAACAATTTGGACTCGGGAATTAGAAGTACAATTTCAAAATTTGCGGCTGACATTAAATTAGGGGGATGGTAAATAGTGAGGAGGACTGCAACAAAATGCAAGAAAACATTAGTAAACTTTCAGAAAGTGGGTGTAAATGACAAATGAATTTCAATATATATAGATGTGAAGTTCTGCATTTTGATAGGAAGAAAAAGGAGACACATACACCAGGGGAAATTAGAATCTAAATGGAATAGAGATGCGCAAATCACCAAAAGTAATGATGCAGATTGAATAGACGATTAAAAAGTAACAAAATTTCTACAGGGATGGAATTGAAAATCAGAGACTCTATGTCAAAGTTATGTAGAACCTTGGTTAGGCCATACTTAGTATTGTGCATAGTCTGACCTCCATATCATAAAGAGGTATTGAAGAGGTACAAAAAAGTTCACAAGGATGATGGAAGGACTGAGAGGTTATACCTACCAGGAATTATTGAGCAGGCTAGGATTCTTTTCTGTAGGAAAGGAAAGCCTGAAGAGGGACCTAATAGAGCTCTTTAAGGTTATGAAAAGTTTTAGGGTAAACTTAAGAGAGGATGCTTTGACTTGTGGGAAGACCAAAACTAGGGGCCATAAGTTTAAGGTATTTTAAAAATCTAGTTGGGAATATAGGAGAATCTTCTTTATCCAGAGAGTGGTTAGAGTGTGGAACTTGCCACCACAAGTAGTAGCTGAGGTGAATAACATAGTTGCATTTAAGGGAAAGCTATAAGCCCATGAGGGGAAAGGAATGGAAAGTTGGGGGTTAGACAAAGCAGAGCAGGAGGAAGTTTGCGTGTATCATAAACATTGTGTATGCAAGAAAAATATTAGGCCAAGCGCCAGGGTGTCATATTGGCAGGAGTGAGGGGTGCCCCAAAGATGTGCTGGGGAGTCCCCAATCCCGGGAAGTCCACAGGAAAAGTTTGATTGGCAACTGACCAGAAGTGCAGACTTCCCCTGGGCAATTGCCCTGCACTGGGAACCATCTGAAAATGTGATTCAAATTGCAAACTTCAGATGCTTACAACTGGGCTACATCAACAGTTACCCAAAAAAGTTAGAAAGAAAGCCCCTTCTGGTTTCTGGGTAACTATTGCACAGACCCAGACCGACCCACCAACCCCCCACCACACATCGAGACCCCAGAGAGACAAACCCCCCCCCCCCCTCCCGATTCCTACTCTGCTCCTGGGCCAGGCCCAACTCTTCCTCAACCCCCACGCCCAACCCAACACATCACCATTCTCTCCTGAAGCCTGACCTCCCCCGAGGCCCGGCCCAGCCTGACCTGAACCCACTTCCCACAAGGCCCAATCCTCACGTCTGCACCAAGGCACAAGCCAATTTCGCCCCCTCCGCCCAAGGTGCAGCCCAACCCAATTTTGCCCCCCTCCCCCTTTGAGGCACAACCTGGCCTGAGTCCCGTCCCCCGTCCCCCCCCCCCCCCAACAAATCCTACCCACTTACCTTAAACACTATCTTACCCTGGCTAGTGTTGTAAAAAGGGGACGTAGCCTCCTTGCATCCAACAGGGCTGCACTCGACACTAGGCACTCCCCTGATCTCGCCCAGCCTGAGTCGGAAGATTAGGCGAGACATGATCGAAAAAAATCAAAGATAAAAAACTAGAAGCGGAGTGGCAATCCAACTCAGATTGCTACTCTGAGGAAGTTCAGGCCCATTGTTTTGTAGAATACTGCAACTGTGATCAAAAACTTTTTAAGTGCTTCAGATAGACTTTTTCATTGAAATAATAAAAGACAAACTAGTGTGCGCAGTGGAATTTTTTTCTAAAGCTCGTAAAGTGACACACATTTCTCTAAACATCTTATATTGATAGTGTTTGTAAGAACACTTCCTTTTCATGCAAGGTGAGTTTGGGCGTGACTTTTGAAAATACTTTGGCAGTCCTAACTGCCTCTGATACTTATTTTTAGTGTTGTGATGTCTCTTTATATTTGGTTGACGAGGTAATTTAACACTTTTCTTTTAACTTTGAATGTTTGATTGTTAATTTCACTGGTGATATTCATGCTTTCATCTGTGTTCCAACCTTTTTCATTTCCAAGTCTATTTGCTTGTAGCATTCCCTTACAGTAGACCCGCAGGCATAATGTCTTGTAAGTCTTACAGCTAGTTATGATGCCAGAGACCTGATTTAACCTAAAATCTTCTGCCTGGGATTGCTGCAAACATGGGTAGTTTGAATCTGTTTTCCAATTTTACTAATTCCAGTTTCTTTTCCTCTTTTTATGTCCCACCCTTTTCCTTCCCTGTCCTTATCCACTCCTGTATCCTTTTTTCTCTCCCTCATAGACCACATAGCACACATCATAGAGCTGCTAGGCAATATCCCAAGACACTTTGCTCTTTCTGGGAAATATTCTCGGGAATTCTTCAATCGCAGAGGTAGTACCTCTTCTCTTTGAAAGGTCCTGTAACACAGACAGAAGTGGACAGAGGCTTCCATGGCAACTGAATTATAAAATTTTGTCCAAATTGTAGCTAAAGCTAATGTTTAATATATCGTTGATGACATTTCGAATTACTCTACCATTGAAAACAAATAAAATACAGATTACACTGACCTGTTGCTGGGAGTGTATTTCTGTATTGGAATCAGTTTTAAACAGTAACATTGCAGAATATGCATGAAGTTATAAATGCTGTGAACAGACACAGCTAAACCAGAAAAGTATCCTGCTGACAGACATATAGTAACCAATAATATCAGCCTAACTTTTTAGAGAAAAATCTTGCTATGCTCTTTTGAACTTGATTAATTTTTTTCATCAAAATGCTCATCAGCAGCTTTTAGCAATGCTGAAATAATCCCAAAGGTTTAAAGCATTAAAAGCAGAAATGTGATAAAGGTTTAATGTTCATAGGAGCCCAAGATATTTTGAGGCTATTTCAGTGCCAAGGATGAGACACTCTTGTCTGTACCAGGACTAGTATCACATGATGCATGCATTGTACTGATTAAACTGTTTTTGTTTTGCTGGCAATATTCTTCAATGCAGATCACATAGCTTTGATCATTGAACTGCTGGGGAAAATCCCTCGAAAGTTCGCAATGTCTGGGAAATATTCCAAGGAGTTTTTCACCAAAAAAGGTAACAATAGTTATGAAGCACTGACTCAGTATATTAAATGTTCAGAGGTGATTTGCTTAGGGAACATATAAAAAAAATGTTCTTATCAAATTTTAATGATTGAACAGATTACCTAACGCTGCACTTAAGGGTGGATGATGTCTGGAGAAGTCAGGAGTGTCTGTCACGAAGCTGCTGGATGCTTTTTGAAATGCTGAGTGCCTCCACATTTCCTTGAGATTTGTTGCATACTTGGAAAAGCACACTGGTTATTGTACTACTTTTCAGTTTCAGTATCAATGGCTTTGTGCCCAATTTGAAGTGTAAATCAGACATAAGTAATAGGTTCTGAAAATAAATGGATATGTCAAGTATTTTAGGCAGAATTTATATGTGCATTGGCACAGTATTTGAGCCGGTCAGTGGCGGAGAGGGAACACACGCTGCTAACCCCGTTTTAAAACTGCCTTACCTTTTTACACTGGAGCCCTAGGACCTTGTCCTGGCTCCAGCTTGGATCCATCGATGAGGTGAATTGGGAGGCCCAGTGATGAAGCACAATTGTAGAGAAGCTTTTTCATCATGAACTAAAGATGAGTCCCTTGAGGTCAGTCACTGCTTTTAAATGGACCTGTCTTTGTTTTTAATTCTAGATCACCTCCTGGCCCAAAGATTGGTGTGGGAAGGATGGGCCTTGATTCATGGGGCAGTGGCATCGGTATTCAGGGAAGTGGGAGATATTCCGTTGGGAAGAGCTCCACTCAAACCAGGCTGGGACCAGTGTCCTGGCCAATCATATAACCAGTACTATGGATAGGGCTTTAGACCAACAGAGAGGGGTTGGTGGAGGAGGATTCAGGTGAAGAGTGATTTAGAAGTCCAAAGAGAGAACTCGAGGCAAAGGAACAGGGTAGCAATGTAGATAAAGATAAGTAGAATGGGACAGGAAGGAACAGAGAATTTAACAAAAAAAATGTGCATCAGTGAATAAGGTCATTGCAGGGAATAGTAATTTTTTAAAAATTAAATTAAAGGTTCTTTGTCTGAATGCATGATGCATCTACAATAAGACAGCTGGCACAAATAAAAGTAAATTGTTTTTGATTTAATCACAGTTACAGAGACATGGTTGCAAGATGATCGAGATTGGGAAATAAATATTTCAGGGTACACAATATTTCGAAAAGACAAACAAAATGGCAAAACAGTGGGGGGTAGCCCAGATAGTAAAGGGTGACGCAGGGACATTAGTGAGAAAGGATCTGGCCTCAGAAGATCATGAAATAGAATCACTATGGGCGGAAATTAGTAATAGTAAGAGTCAGAAAGCACTGGTAGGAGTAGTTTATAGGCCTCCTAACAGTAGTGATACTGTTGGAAAGAGCATTAAACAAGAAATTATTGGAGCTTGTAACAGGTAATGAAATAATTGTGAGGAATTCAATCTTCATATAGACTGGGACAATCAAATTGGCAAGGGTGCTCCCAAAGATGAATTTGTTAAATGCTTTTATGACCATTTTCTGGACCAATACATTGTGGAACTGACAAGGAATAAAGCTATCTTAGGTCTAGTATTGTGTTATGAGGCAGGGTTAATTAGTAATTTCATAGTAAAAGGTCCATTGGGAATAGTGATTATAATACCTTTGAATTCCATGTTACTTTTGAAAATGACATACTCCAATCGTAAACAAGAATCTTAAACTTAAACAAAGCACAGGTATGAGGGGAGAACTGGCTAAGGTTGATTCGGTAAATAGACCAAAAGGTATGGTGGTAAATGTTGATCCCTTGGAAGCAGAGATGGGAAAAATTATCATGGGGAATGAGGAAATGGCAGAGGCATTGAACAAATATTTTGAGTCTGTCTTCCCAGTAGAAGACACAAGTTGCATACCAGAAATAAAGTGTAACCTAAGGACTAAAAAGAGTGTGGAAATTAAGGTAATTAATATCAACAGAAAAAAAGCATTGGAGAAACGCAAGGAACTAAAATTTGATAAATCCCCAGGACCTGATGGCCCATGGTTCTAGAAGAGATAACTGCAGAGATACTGGGTATGGTAGCTTTTGTTTTCCAAAATTCCTTAGATTCAAGAACGGTCCAATCAGATAGGTATTTGGCAAATGTAACACCACTTTTCAAGAATAGAGAGAGAGAGGAAACTGGGAACTACAGGCCATTAGCCTAACATGAGTCGTTGAAAAAATACTGGTATCTATTATTAACAATGCACTTAGCAAAGTATAGAATGATTAGAAGAAGTCAACATGGTTTTACACAAGGGAAATCCTGTTTTACAATTTTTTTTTTTGAGGATGAAACTAGTAGGGTAGACAGTAGATCCAGTACTTGGATTTCCAAAAGGCATTTGAAAAGGTGCCATATAAAAGGTTAATACAAAAGATAAGGGCTCATGGAGTTGAGGGTAATATATCAGTATGGATAGAGCATTGGTTAACAGACAGGAGGCAAAGAGTGGGCTTAAACAGGGCATTTTCAAGTTCTCAGGCTGTGATTAGTGGAGTGCTGCAAGGATCAGTTCTAGGCCTTCAGCTATTTACAATCTAAATGACTTAAATGAAGAGAAAGAGAGAAATGTGTTGAAGTTTGGTGATAATACAAAGCATTGTGCAAAGGTAAGCTGTGGGGAGGATAGAAAGAGGCTGCAAAGAGATATAGACAGCCTAACTGAGTAGGCAACAAGATAGCAGATCGAGTATGATGTGGGGATGTGTGAGATTATTCACTTCGGTAGTAAGAATAGAAAAGCAGAATTTTTTTTTTTAAAGAGCGTGAAACTTGTAATTGTTGATTTCAGAGAGACTTAGGTATGCACGTACAAGGAGCAAAGAAAGTTAGCATGCAGGTGCAGCAAGCAATTAGGAAAGCAAATGGCATGTTGACCATTTTTGAAAGGGGCTTAGAATAAAGGAATAAAGATGTCTTGCTACAGTTGTACAGTGTTTTGGTGAGATCACATCTGGAATATTGTGTGCAGTTTTGGTCTCCATATTTAAGGAAGGATATATTTTTGTTGAAGGTGGCTCAGCAAAGGTTCACTAAATTGTTCCCTTGGATGGAGGGGGTTGTCCCATGATGAGAAGCTGAGTAAATTGAGCTTTTTTTTCCGGTGTTCAGAAGAATGAGAGAGATCCCTTTGAAACATACAAGATTCTGAAGGGGCTTGATAGGGTAGACACTGAGAATTTGTTTCCACTGGTCTGGGACTCTAAAACATGGAAGTGCAGTCTCAGAATAAGTGGTGGATGATTTAGGACTGAGATGAGGAGTGGTAAGTGTTGCGAAACTTTGTAATTCTGTACCCCAGAGTGTTGTAGATGCTCCAACGTTGAATACATTTAAGGCTCAGAAAGAAAGATTTTTGGGGTCTCAGGAAATCAAGGGATATGGGAAGCATGCAGGAATCGTAAACTTCAGATGGATCTGGCTATGTTACACAAAGAGTTAGTCAGAAAAAGTTAGAAGAATTAAAACTTCTTCTAACTTCTGTGTAACTATTGTAAAGACAAAGACCTCACACCCCTGAACCCCCAGAGGTCTTCCCCTATCCCCCTGACTGTTCCCCACACGTGGTATTCCCCATCTCCACCCTCCCCCCTGGCCCCACCTGACTCAATTCCCTCCTCCTATCCCAAAAGACCCAGGCCAACCACCCACCGACTCAACCCAGCAACCCTGCCCCTCCACCACAGGCCCGAAACAGCCCCCCTCCACCCGCCCTGACCGGACACCCACCTTTCTACCCAACCAGACGTCCCTCCCAATCTCCAACAACTGACACCTACTATCCATCCCACCCCCATTCTGCTCCGGTGTTGGCACCCCAACATACGCACATCCTCCTGATGTCCGACCCCTCCCCCACAGCCCCAAATCTTTTCCACTTAGCTTAGGCACTTACCTTCTCCCTGGCCTGTCAATTTCAGTCAGACCTTTAAACTTACCTCTGCAGAGAGAGAGAAAGAGATAAGGATTTGGCTTTAAACTTACCTGGTTTACGGCAACTAGTGCAATAAAAAAGGAGGCGTGTCCTTCTTCTATCTGACTCTGTTGGACTGCAACGCTGGGCTTCGGAGACAGCTGCGTTGTCTGGATCTCGCCCGGCCTGAGTTGGAAGGTCGAGTGAGAGGGCGAAACAAGCATGGAAGAAATTTAGAGTGAGTAATCAGGCACGGCATGGCAATCCGACACTGGTTGCCACTCTGAGGAAGTTATGGCCCAGTGTAAAATAAACAGCATTAAGTATGTAGCAAAGAGCCCAGCTTTATGTGGTGACAGGTGTCGACAGGACCATCTGTGAGCCATTACTGGTATACTGGAAGTTGCAGATTTGGGTCTAAATCAGGTCCCCCGAATTTCCAATGCCATCACGACCCTCAAATACCACATGGACTGCAGCGGTTCAAGAAGGCACCTCACCACTACCTTCTCAAGGGCAATTAGAGATGGGCAATAAATGCTGGCTTAACTAGCGACCATCCACATCCCATGAATGAATTTTTAAAAAGCAGTGATCATCTCAGCATTCCCCACTATTGGGGTTGGAAGATCTGGGCCATCAAGTTTTTTTAAAAAATAAGTCACTTGATAACCAGTTTATCCGTGTTTAGCAAATGTGGTTATGGAATAATTGCAATGCAGCAATGCTGTTTTGTTAAACCCTGTATTTAGCAACAATGTATATTTGGAGGTCCACATGCCGTATAAATGCACTTTGTATTGTTTACCATGAGTCAGTTCAACAGCGACCCTTTTATTTGCACGTGATGTAAAGTTTTATTGGTGTAGCCATTGGAAAGACATTTCAAAAAGGCCAAACATTCATCATGTAGAGCTTCTGGGAGTTTATAAAAATATCAGGTATTTCAGGGAATTAAGAAAGTGATTCTCAAATGACCTTCAGCAAGATAGCCGTGTTGCACTAAGCTAACTGACACATTTTCCTGTTGGCCCCAAGGAAAGCTAAGACAGTATTATGCCATGAAAGAAATATAAATTCAAGTTCAGGCAAGTATTACTGCTAAAAGCTTTCCTAAATGTTTTGCAGAATTGCCCATTTTTTCTAGGTTTAGCCCATGAATATGAAGGAAATGATTGTTTATTTTGTTTTGAAGTGAGAAATGGGGCAGGGTTGTTAATAATATTTTAGGAGTTTGAAAAGACCTGGAAGAAAATTTAAGACTCATGGAATTAATGGAAATTCAGATGGTTGGATTGAAGAAACTTTAGTAATAGAAAATGATGCTAAGTGGAAAAGCTTTGGCTAGAGGCAGAAAT
The DNA here is from genome assembly GCF_017639515.1 of Carcharodon carcharias. Taxonomy (NCBI): domain Eukaryota; kingdom Metazoa; phylum Chordata; class Chondrichthyes; order Lamniformes; family Lamnidae; genus Carcharodon; species Carcharodon carcharias. The sequence continues at coordinate 120,895,513 of NC_054479.1, read as the reverse complement.
CGGATTGGAGTTTTGCATTTTACATTATTCATGAATAGTAAGCAAATAGAACTTCAACTAATTATGTGGAAAAAGATGACTACTGATGCACTGCTATCTGGTTATATGATAATTTTCAGGCTTTTGATAAATGTACTAAATATGGTAAATATGCAAGATTATGCACAGTGGAATATGAAGCATGAAATATAAGTGCATTATCAAAGGCAGAAAATTAATGTATAATTATTGCTGTAAGTATCTAAGAGGAATTAATTTTTGATAAGGTATCAATTATTAGGATCTGAGTCAAAGGTGTTTTATTCTAAGCCAAAAAGGCTAGTGTAAAACTTTGTATAGCTATTTTCAGAATCACTTTTGAAATATCCTTTTGAGCACTTTACCTCCAAAAGCCCATTTACACGTTAGTGTGACTTCAGAAAAGGAATGATATTTTTGACTAAGCAATTAAGGGACCAAGAACTGAACATGTTTATGTTGGAGATAAGTTTGTAAAGTGAAATGATTCTCCCCTTCAAAATAATGAGAAGTATTGATAATATGAATGCAAATAAATCATTTAACTTGGAGATGTTCATGGAACAGGAGTATGAAATTAACCAGTCTTGAGTCAGATTATTAATTGTTTCCCAACTAATAGTAAGTATGTGAAATAGACCTTCAGCAAAAGCAGTTAATACAATATTCATTCTTAAAGAAATCAAGTCATTTGATAAATATGTAAGAACAGCGTGGGAGTTATCAAATACACTTAGAAGGCACAATTGCCTCGTGGTTATAGAACATCGAGTTTTTATACTTCTGAAACATTGATTGGTCACCTGTAGAATTCAGATGGTCTGATGGTAAGGTTATGTTGTAAAGTTGAACTAACCCTTTTGAAGATTGCTTAACTGCTCTTGGTAGACTGAGAGGGTGGGGGATGGCATTTTACAGAATTTGACGTTGAATATTTACCTATGGTTTGTTGCCTTGATTGGAGCAGATTCAGTAGAACAGTCCCCAGGAATTATACAGCGAATCAAGCTTGGTAGATCAATGGCCTTTACTAATTTCAAACATTATGCTCTAATGACAAACGTCACTGCTGTGAAATGAGGCATATTTATGTTTTAGGCCATTAATTTCCATATAAACACTCCTGAAATGGATGCAGAGTAAAGATCCCTGTAGATTTCATACTCACGTAGGTATCCCCCTCTGGTACCAGTGTGGTATTATCCTTAGATTAGTTCTAATATTAGTTTCCATATCCTGCATCAGACAAAAATAAACCGATTGGCAATTTGTGCAGTGTTGTTAATTTCATGCTGTGGACCTGTGTCAACTAGGACCAAAGACTGCTGAGACTCATTTCATGTTGAAATATGGTCAGCAGTCTGATTTCATTTGGCCCCATATTGCAGAGTTGAAAGAGCAATGTGCTGTCTGACTAATTATCAACCAGTTCTAATTGGTGATGTTGTGATAAGGTTAAAATGTTACAATTTAATGAAGTGTAATCTGTTAATACATTTCTTTGGGTTGCTTTATCCTTGGCATTCAAAATTTTGCAAGCTATTCAGCTATTTCAATCAAAAATTTGTCAGGCACACAGCTACTCACTTCAATTTGAAACAGCTGAATTAATAATTAAAAATCTAACAATTCATTCATGTTCCTGCAGGTGTAAAGTTCAACTGAGGTGTAGAAAATTCCCATTCCCTTCAACAGAAAATAAGTTCTTGAAATACAATTTTTTAAAAAAACTATTGCTTTTCTTTTGAATGAGTTCAACATTTTATTCCTGAGAAAGGAAATATTGCCGAAGTTTTTGATCTTGCAGTCATCAGGACAAGTGCAAGAATGCCAAATTTCAAACAATCGCAACAATTTATTCCACATGAGAAAGGAGGTGCTGATTGGTTGGCATGTAGATTCTGATTGACTGAGGCATTGCCAGGAGAAAGCATTGGGGAACTACAGGCTCCCCATGCTTTCAGGTAATTCAAAAAATGCTCAAGACTTAAACATATTCCTTTTATTTGTAGAGAACGGGTCCCTGTATATGAATGTATGTCGCTTCTAGCAAGTGAGCTCAATTGATTATCTTAAATTGGTTGTTAGTGTAACTATTAGTGCACTCCGGGTTGCTTAGCAAGTGCTGCCCAATCGCAGAAGCACATCTAACAGTAGACATTTTGTTTTGAGTTTTTCATGCGTGGGCTGCTTGAGTATGGTCTGTACTTTGTCTATTATGAATAGCCAGAGGAACGGTTTGTTTGATGCGATCAACCAATCATTGAGACTGACAACCTATGTACCTGGAATCACACCAGCACTGAAATTCATAAATGACATTGTTCAATTATGTTGAAGGCAGACATCTTTTTGGACTGATGGCAGCATCCTGTTAGCGGAAAATACCACTCACGTTGACACAGCATAGTAGCTTGAACTGGCTTCCTTAACCTGTTGTTCAAATTTTTGGGATACTTTGCCTTTCCAGGGTAATTTGAAGTAGACCGAAAATGATGGCCTTTGCCCCATTTGTGAATTTGTGCGATACAGAAGAACAATTATCTGCTCAGGGTGGCCATTGTCCTGCAGGATAGCTTTGACGTGCTCTATTTATGCATCGAGCTTGCAAGGTGAACAAGTGGCTAGGGCCCGATTTATTATAAGATTGCCACCTCCAGGCACCTACTAGGCTTTGACCTCAGCAAGTGTGGGGGAAAGGGGTGCAGTGTACCCAATCTGCCCACAAGTGGTCACTTATATACTCAGATTGGCTACTTGCTGCTGCCAGGCTGGTAGCCCTTGCCACTTACACTCTGCCTCTGGTGAAATCGGCCAGAGACAAGAACTCTACCCAATAACCACCCACCCACCCCCACCGGCCTACCTCTATCCTGCCTGTACCATCCAAGCCACCTCAGCACATTGAGTAAGATTCTGCCCAGCATATGAGTATGCTGTAGAAGAAGATAATTAATACTCTCAACATTCTGTGATATGAATGTTTCATTTGGCACAAGAGTGCTCCCTAACTGCTCAACTATAGTTAGTTTCCTTTCAGTCACATCAAGAACTGGGCTGTTGTTGTGCTATTTATCTTCTTTCAGAATAGATGGGAGAATTTGGTGAGTATTCCATATAGTTTTTGGTATTTTCTATCATAGATAGTTAGAGGATATTTGTTAATCTTTGGCATGCTATTCTGCCCACTTCATGTATAAAGGCTGCAGTTTTCAGTTTATAGAAACCTACCTGATTATGGAAACTGCATCTTTGTTGTAAATGTTAGGCAATAGAGTTGCAAGAATCTGAAACCCAGACACATTTTGCTTTCAGGATTTGCTCCTGCCCTAATGTTAACCTTCAGTGTACTTGTGAATTTTACTGAGTGCTTTGTACTTTGTGCATAGGTGAACTACGACACATTACAAAACTGAAACCCTGGAGCTTATTTGATGTGCTAATAGAGAAATATGGATGGCCTCATGAAGAAGCTGTACAGTTCACTGACTTCTTGCTGCCCATGCTAGAAATGGTCCCTGAGAAACGTGCTTCTGCAGCAGAATGCCTCAGACACCCTTGGCTTGGTTCCTAGCAGCATTCGCCAGCTTTCTTCAAGGAGCCAATGATCACTCCAGTGTTCATCGTGGACCCAGCAAAGTGGCAAACTCTCAAACATCAGGTGTAAATCAGATGGCTCCAACATCAGACCATTGTTCACTCTGAAGTACTGTTAATGTTTGAAATTTTGCTTTTGTGCACTGTGTTTTGGGAAGGGTAGTTTTTGTCCCTAGCAAGAGGTAGTTGGCCAACTGACTGCTGAAAACAATTAACATGTCTTGATGCTTTGTTTCTTGTGTTGCCTGACCTTCTCAAGTTAAATTTCCTAACTGAAATTAATGAGAAAAATGTTAGTTTTTTTCATGTGTTTGGATATTTTTTGTACCTATTTATGAAAATTGTTTTAGCTGATGAGTATTAATATTGAATGACAAGAAGATAAAAGCAAGAAGCTACTGTATCAAGTAAGGAAGTAGCTGAGATATTGCAAAGTGCTGTACAATTGTATCCAATAGGAAAGAAGCATTATTCTTGTAAAATCTGTAGATTTTCCTGTAAAATATCTTTCGATAAAATACAGAAATGGGACTTAAACTGTAATGTGGCTAAGAGAATGCATGTTTTGCAGCTTGTCTACTGACAAAGGAGGCTGTGGAAATTTTACATTTGTTGCCTCAGTTAGTGTTGTATTGCTGAATCCAACCATACCTACAAACCAACAGATTAGTCCCAAAACAGCCCTTTAAAGGAGACAAGTTGCCTGACCCCAAGTATGCTTTGTAGCCATTGCAAAAGTCCCTTAATTGTTTTTTCCTTACTTATGAGAGCATACCTACAAGAATGAGCCCTTTTTAATGAAACTATCCTTACTGTGCTTCAGCATTGTAAGATATATATCCAAGATAAAAAATTGTGATTTCCTGTACTGAAGCTGGCAAAAGAAAGTAAAAAAGAAAAAGTGACTTTTCTATGTGCAGATTTACTATTTTGTCACAAAAAATTTATATGTTAAAATATTTTGTTGTGTCAGAATTCAGAAATAGTAGTCATTGATATGAAAGTGAAAATAAAAGTGGACATGATCAAACTTGTTTAAAACAATTTGCAGTACAGCAGACCCCACAGACTTTAGCATAAAAGGAAAGTTGATCTTAGTCTGTTAACAGCATTGCTTTCTCAGCATCAGACGGTGACGTAATAAATTGCACTGGTCTTTGTAGCTTTTTCAGGGATTAACAATGTAAATAGGAAGTATTTTTTTTAATCATCCATGTAAGCATTGCATTCTTGAAATGTAAGTTTAAATGTTTCCTGAGTTGCTGTGTATAATGAAAGATTTATTAGGTAACAGAATGTTGTGGTCGAATGCTTTTCTGGCATGTTCCATCTCATCGCGTTTTCTACTTGTCAGAACTTCAAGTGTGCACTAGACAGTCAATGATGTGAAAGTGAACTGGCTAGTTTTATTCCCATTTTCCACATTAATTATGGTGCCACCATTCCTAAATCTACCAATTGCTGGTTTATCCATCTGCCTTTGCAATAACTAGATTGTGGACAGAAGAATTCTGGTATTGTAACAATAGCCAATTGTTTGAGGTGCTTGTAACTGTCTAATTAAACTGTTTTGTTTCCACAAGTTGTGCTGCTCATTGGAATGGTAATGACAATATATTTTGCAATATTAACTTTCACAACAGCATTTAGTTGTACATGGAACAATTATGTTTTATTCTGGAATAACAGGTGGAAAATATCTGGCATTTTTCTCTTCATCCATTCTAATAATGTGTTAATTCTGTCCGCTTCCCCAAAAAAACAATGGCTTCCCCATCATCCACCAGGGGAAAATTATTTGAAACATCTGTTTCCACTTACAGATTAGGTAGCCTTCCATGACTTATATGACTGCAACTTTATTCTAAGTCTTGCCCTTGGTTTTATTTTTGTTCTGCCAGTTCGCTTACTAATTATTTGAAATGCTGTATTTCTGGGCTACTTCTTGAGTCTTAGAAGAACAGGCATAGAAGGGTCTCTGTTCCCAACCTTGGATTGTATAGCTTGGCTAGATTCCAGACCATGATCCCGAATGGTTGAGCTTCCTAATAGTAATTCCTGACACTGGGACGTTTTGGGGAGATGTAGGTGTTTGAGGTGTAGTTGTGATTCCTTTCGTGGTCATGTGAGCCTGAAGATGCACTTGCCAAGCATTCAGAATTGTTGCACTTGACTCTTCATCAGAGTAGGGTGATCACTCGTCTAGAATGGTCTTCTCCAGGGTGAAGAAATGGTGCTCATTGATCAGTATGGCCACTCTTTTCCTCTTGGTTCAGTAAGAGGCTGTCGTTTGCCCAAATCACTATTGTGAGCTTGACATCCTTTTGAGTAGTTAAGATGGGTTTCTTTCAGGAATTCCATGTCATAGAGTTATACAGCATAGAAACAGGTCCTTCGGCCCATCATGTCCATGCCAGCCATCAAGCAACTATCTATTCTAATCCCATTTTCCAGCACTTGGTCCATAGCCCTGTATGCTATGGCATTTCAAGTGCTCATCTAAATATGTCTCAAATGTTGAGGGGTCCTGCTTCTACCACCTCTTCAGGCAGTGTGTTCCAGATTCCAACTGCCCTCTGGGTGAAAGATTTTTCCTCTAAACCTCCTGCCCCTTACCTTAAATCTATGCCCCCTGGTTATTGACACCTCCGCTAAGAGGAAAAGTTTCTTTCTATCTACCCTATCTATGCCTCTCAAAATTCTGTATACTTTTATCAGGTCCCCCCCTCCACCTTCTCTGCTCTAAGGAAAACAATCCTCGCCTAGCCAGTCTCTCTTCATAGCTGAATGCTCCAGCCCAGGCAACCTCCTGGTGAACCTCCTCTGCATGCTCTTCAGTGCAATCACATCCTTCCTATAATGTGGTGATCAGAACTGCTCACAGTACTCCAGCTGTGGCCTAACTAGCTATTTGTACAGCGTGCCTGTTTGCTCTTGGGGTAGGTCAGAATTTTTTCCTGTTTTAATTGGTTAAGTTCCTTGAAATTCAAGTAGATCTTGAAAGTTCAGCCATGGAGGTTGGGTTGGTGTGTATGCATTGAGCCTTTAGGACAGTGAAGATCAGACATCCCTGGCTGTCAGGGTTATCTATTTTTGTGGCCATTTTCTGGTTTACCTCCAATAAATACGTCATTCAGGATGTAGAACTGCTGTTTGGCCTATCTTTTGCATGACTCTTTGTTTGAACTTCTCCAGTTAGGTTTCTACTTTTTCCACAGCACCAAAACAACCCTAACCAAAGTTATGAATGACTGACTTTGATATGATGCCATCATCACTCTTGACAACCCTAGTCTTTTCCTTGGTTGAACACACCATCCTCCTCCAACACCTCACCTCCATTATCCAGCTTGGTTTCATTCTTATGTACAGAAACTCCTGACCCTTGCATCAACAGCTTTGGAAGCCCCAATGATCCATCCTTGGTCTCCTCCTTCTCTTCGTATACATGCTGCCCTTAATGACATTATATACAACATGGAGTCAACTTTCACGTGGATGCTGATGAAATCCTGCTCTACATTTGCTATCAGACTGTCTAACACCCAGCCCTTGATTTCGTTCAACTAAACATTGGGACTTTCAAAAAAGAATTTGATCTTTTGGCCCCTGCCTCAAACTCCAATAGGGGTTTGTTTTGTTAGAGGTTACATTCCCTTTCCTGGCCACTGTTTTACACTGAACCAGACTTTACAATCTTGGTGTCCTATTCAACTCCAAACTGAACTTCATGCCAGATCCTTCCCATCACAAAGACTGTCTACATCCATGTCTGCAACATCATCCATCTCCACCCTACCTCAGTTCACCTGCCACTGAAATCTTTATCCATGCCTTTGTCATTCCCAGAGTTGTTTATTCCAATTCTCTTTTGACTGGTGTTCCATTCTCCACTCTCCAAAATCTCCTCTGCTGTCTGTATCCTATCCTGCACAGGTCCTATTTGCTCATCACACCAGTGAACTCTGGACCATTGTGGTTCTCCAAGACGACAAACTTAACATAATCTCCCTCATACTTAAATTTCTCCCTGGTTGTCTCCCTCTCTTTCTTAACTACCTCATGTGCATTTTCCCTTCCTTTGCCCCAGCTTGAAGGGTATAAAGACATAAATGCACTAGTGATATATTATCCACATATTGTACAGAAACATTGCAGAGAAGGAAGAGGTAAGATTAATGTTCCAGGTCAATGACAGCTTTTGTCTTCCCCCTATTTATAAATAAGATTAGTTTTTGAGTTTCATTTGTTTTTGTAAGATAAAGTTTTATCTACTGTTTCCTGTTTTTTCCCCTAATTTTTTTTTATCATTCATTCCTGGGATGTGGACTTTGCTGGCTGGGCCAGCATTTATTGCCAATCCCTAGTTTCCCTTGAGAAGGTGGTGGTGAGCTGCCTTCTTGAACTATTGCAGTCCATGTGGTGTAGGTACACCCACAGTGCTGTTAAGGAGGGAGTTCCAGGATTTTGACCCAGCGATAGTGAAGAAACAGCAATATATTTCCAAGTCAGGATGGTGCGTGACTTCAAAGGGAACGTCCAGGTGGTGGTGTTCCCATCTATCTGTTGCCATTGTCCTTCTAGATGGTAGTGGTCATGGGTTTGGAAGGTGCTATTTAAGGAGCCTTGGTGAATTCCTGCAATGCATCTTGTAGAAGGTACACATTACTGCTACTGTACATCGTTGGTGGACAGTATGAATGTTTGTGGATGTGGTACCAATCAAGCGGGCTGCTTTGTCCTGGATGATGTCAAGTTTCTTGAGTGTTGTGGGAGCTGCATTCATCCAGGCTATTGGGGGAGTATTCCATCACACTCCTGACTTGTGTCTTGTAGATGGTGGACAGGCTTTGGGAGTCAGGAGGTAAATTACTCATTGCAGCATTTCTAACTTCTGACCTGCTCCTGTAGCCACAGTATATGGCTAGTCCAGTTCAGTTTCTGGTCAATGGTAACCCCCTGGATGTTAATAGTGGGGGATTCAGTGATGGTAATGCCAATGAGCATCAAGGGGCAATGGTTAGAGTCTCTCTTGTTGGAAATGGTCATTGCCCAGCACTTGTGTGGCGTGAATGTTACTTGCCATTTGTCAGCCCAAGGCTGGATATTTTCCAGGCCTTGCTGCATTTGAACATAGACTGCTTCATATCTGAGGAGTCACGAATGGTACTGAATATTGTGCAATCATCAACCAACATTCCCACTTCTGACCTTATGATGGAAGGAAGTTCATTGATGAAGCAGCTGAAGATGCTTGGGCCGAGGACACTACCCTGAGGAACTCCTGCAGTGATGTTCTGGAGCTTAGATGACTGACCTCCAACAATTACAACCATCTTCCTTTGTGCCAGGTATGACACCAACCAGCAGAAAGCTTTCCTCCTGATTCCCATTGACTCCAGTTTTGCTAGGGCTCCATGATGCCACACACGGTCAAATGCTACCTTGATATCAAGGGATATCACTCTCACCTCACCTCAGGAGTTCAGCTCTTTTGTCCATGATTAAATCAAGATTGTAATGACAGGAGCTGAGTAGCCCTGGTGGAACCCAAACTGGGTGTCAGCAGGTTATTGATAATCAAGTGCCGCTTGATAGCACTGCTGATGACCCCTTCCATTACAATACAGATGATCAAGAGTATACTGAATGGGCAGTAATTGACCAGGTTGGATGTGCCCTGCTTTTTTGTGTGCAGAACATACCTGACCAATTTTCCATATAGCCAGGTAGATGCCAGTGTTGTAGCTGTACTGGAACAGCCAGGGGTGTGGCAATTCTGGAGTACAAGTCTTCAGTACTATGGCCAGAATATTGTCAGGGCCCATAGCCTTTGCACTATCCAGTCCCTTCAGCCATTTCTTGATATCACATGGAGTGAAATGAATTGGCTGAAGACTGGCATCTGTGATGCTGGGAACCTCCAGAGGAGGCCGAGATGGGTTATCCACTCGGCACTCCTGGCTGAAGATTGTTGCAAATGCTTCAGCCTTACCTTTTGCACTGATGTGCTGGGCTCTTCAATCATTGAGGATGGGGATATTTGTGAAGCCTCCTCTTCCAGTGAGTTTTTTAATTGTTCACCACTGTTCACAACTGGATGTGGCAGGACTGCAGAGCTTAGATCTGATCCATTGGTTGTGGGATTGCTTAGCTCTGTCTATCACTTGCTGCTTTTGCTGTTTGGCATGCAAGTAGTCCTGTGTTGTACCTTCACCAGGTTGACACCTCCATTTTTAGGTATGCCTGGTGCTGCTCCTGGCATGCCCTCCTGCACTCTTCATTGAACTAGGGTTGATCCGTTGGCTTGAATAGTAATTGTTGAGTTGGGAATGTGCCAGGCCATAAGGTTACAGGCTGTGTTTGAGTACAATTCTGCTGTAGCTGATGGCCCTCAGCACCTCATGGGGCCTGGAGTCTTGAGTTGCTAGATCTATTCGAAATTTATCCCGTTTAGCACAGTGGTAGTGTCACACAACACAATGGAGGGTATCCTCAATGTGAAGGCAGGACTTCGTCTCCACAAGAACTGTGCAGTGGTCATCCTACCGATACTGTCATGGACAGATGCACATGTGGTAGGCAGGTTGGTGAGGATGAGGTCAAGTATGTTTTTCCCTCTTGGTTCCCTCACCACCTGCCACAGACCCAATTTAGCAGCTATGTCCTTTAGGACTCAGCCAGCTTGGTCAGTAGCGGTGCTACTGAACCACTCTTGGTCATGGACATTGAAGTCCCCATCCAAAGTACATTCTGCACCCTTGCCACCCTCAGTGCTTCCTCCAAGTGGTGTTCAACATGGAGGAACACTGATTCATTAGCTGAGGGATGGCGGTATGTGGTAATCAGGAGTTTTCCTTGTCCATGAGACTTATTGGGGTCTGGAATCGATGTTGAGGAAGCAGGGCAACCCCTTCCTGACTGTATACCACTGTGCTGCTACCTCTGCTGGGTCTGTCCTGCGAATGGGACAGGACATACTCAAGGATGGTGATGGTGGTGCCTGGGACATTATCAATTCCGGTGCCTAGGTCGATGCCGGGTGGTCTGTCCATTTGTAGCAGCTTGATACAACTGAGTGGCTTGCTAGGCAATTTCAGAGGCCATTTAAGAGTGAAGTGCATTAGTGAACCAGATGGGTTTTTACAACAATCGACAATGGTTTCATGGTCATCATTAGACTTTTAATTCCAGATTTTTATTGAATTCAAATGGCAGGATTCAACCCAGGTCCCCAGAGCATTACACTGGGTCTCTGGATTACTAGTCCAACGACAATACTGCTATGCTCTCACCTCCCCCGACAAAATGAATGAATTGCAGTGTAAATCTGTATAGATCATTAGAATTTTATATTACTGGAATGAAAACTTTTCAACAAGGTAGGCCATTGTCTGGCCTTTGCTAAAAGATTACTAAGTAGAGGTTACGTTTAGTACGTTTTGGTAGCAAGAATAGGGAGGGCACTTATTACTTGGAAAGGGCAAGTCTAGATGGGGTAGACAAACAAAGGGACCCGAAAAGTACAATACCTCAATCGCTAAGAGTTGTGCCACAGGTTAGCCAGGCCATAAAAAAGCAAACAAAGCACTAGGCTTTATTTCTAGAGAAATAGATATTTAAAAGTAGGAAAGTTATGCTAAACTTGGAACAAACCTTGGCTAGACCGCACCTAGAGTACTCCATGCAGTTCTGGCTACTATATTATGGAAAGGATATGGAGGCACTGGAGAGGGTGCAGAGAAGATTTACAAAAATGATACCAGAAATGCATGGGTATACCTATTGGGAAAGGATTGACCGACGAGACCATTTTTCTCTCAAAAAAAGGCTGAGGAGTGACCTAATACAGGTGTTTAAAATTATGAAATGCTTTGATAGAGTGGATACAGAGAGAATATTTCACCCTATGGAGAAGAGCATAAGTAGAGGGCATCAACATAAGATAGTCACCAAAAAATCCAATAGGGAATTCAGAAAAAACTTCTTTACCGAAAGAGTGGAAAGATTGTGGAACTCGCTGTCATAGGGAGTTGTAAGATTTTTTGTTTCGGGACCAAAGATATCTAAATAGGCAGTTGACTAGTCATAAGTAATTTTAAGATGGTTTATTAAGTTGACTAAGAAGCAACGGTTTTAGATATATGTTAACTAATAAGACAGGAGAATAAGTATACGACCCATAACAGCTTGTGATATCAGCATTCTGCTCTCTAGGTGAAGTATTAGGAAACACTTCCCTCAACCTCTTGATCTTCCTCCGCCTCCTCTGGTTCATCTTCCATCTGAAAAAGGCAGCTGCCCAAAGAGCACTGCACCTCAACAGCAAGTCAGCAGTATGACACCAATCTATATACTCTTTTTTTGTGGGGCTGGTAGCTTACCTGGTGTTAATCATCTATCTAACTATTCTGACCAATGGATACAGGACAGGTACTCAAAACGTCAGGGTGGTTACCTCCTGTGCGTCACCCTGCTCAAAGTCAACTTTTTAGTTTACATCTTGCTGAGGGTCATATCTTGGTCTTTTCTAAACACTTGGGAGATAAGGGGGTGCACAGGACGCCATCTAACAACTCAGGAATCTGGAAAAGGCAGCCTGAACTAAGTGACCTTGCTGTTTCTGAAGACTGTTTGGAGGTCAGTGTTTAGAAAGAGGCAACCAATGCTGCTTAGAAAATCCTATAAAATGCAGAAGATACACGCTTATTAAAGTTCCCAATGTCTTACAGCTCACACACACCCCCCCGCCCCCCCCCCCCCCCCCCCCCCCACCACCACCGCCTTAGAGAAGGAAATATCCTTTTTGACTTCTCATAACTAATTTGTAGATAACATTGTTATTTCTAAGTACAAGCTGTTTCCCTAACTTGTTGATTACTTATCATAGATAACATACTAAAGCTACTAGAATTATATGATTACTTGGCTTGGCACTCCCAACCTGCAGATCTTACATTTCCCCCCATTGAGAGGGAAATATCCTTAGGGTGGGATTCTCCGGCTTCGCCCACTGAGGGGGGTTGTCCAGTCCCACCTAAAATTGATGGACTTTTGGCTGGCCCACCACATCTCCCACATTGCGTTCCACTTTGGCAGGGCCAGAAAATCCCAGCCTTATTGCTTTTCCATAGTGCTGCTAATTCCCAAACTCGTAGTATATAAATGCGTATAATTAAAACAACAGATTATGCATGGATTTAAAGGATTCTCCAGTTCTCCCTTCATCTGTATCCAGCTTGTGGATAATTCTTACTTAGTATTATTTCTCCCTAGCCTTAATTTGTCCCAATCTAAAATTCCTTTTACATTTACTTTAACTTGACTCTAAGATGTTAATGGTCAGAGGGAGTAAAATTAATTGTCTTAAAGTCGGTTTCTCTATGGAGTATGTGTCAGCGACTTGATCATTTAAAAATGTTTTCTTACTCTTCAGGCCATATTGACCATTTCACGCTATTTATCAAGTAGCTGAGCAAGCCTAAGGCCCGTTTTTTCAGTGCCTTGCATGACAGTTACTTCACAAGTTACAAATCACTTCTGCACTCTCACACCGGCGTCCCAATTCCTCCTTTAATCCTCTTGGAATTTCACATTTCCCTATTTGTTGGATGTGGTCTCTAGGGATTCTCTCTTTACCAAATTTTCTATTCAGGCAGTGTTCCTTCCATTACATATCACTTCTTCATACTTGGTGGTAATCTCTCTGCCCTCTCCCACAAATCTTTGTTTAGCAGAAGGATTATCAGGTCTATAGGAATCGTGCTATGTATTTTGCCAATCAACTTCATCATCTGGAATTTCAATGTCTTCAATAATTCTTCCCAACTTTTCAGTAATCTTAAAAGATCAAAGGGGATCTCTGTCTCAAGACCTGTGCTTATCTCCCCTGTACACTCCTAATGTCTTGGGTGGTGGCCAGATGATCAAATTCAGTCCTTTTAAAAAGTTCATAGGCAAAAACACAAGAGAAAGCTGTCACCTTATTCATCTTGTCTACACTTTCCTTTCACTAGAATGTATATCAGTACCAGATTTATATATTCTATTGAATTACACTCAAGCTGAGTTATTCCCATTGGTTGTTGTGTCCTTTTTCCCTAACTCTATCTGTTATTCTAAGTGGGGTATCCCAATAATTACCATTGTATCTCTTTCAGGAGCTCTGGAGAAACTTTATAGTCTGATAACACATTTTCATAATATCTTTAACACAGAAATTGAACCTTCCCACTTGATTCCAGACATTAATTTTTCAATTTTGCTTGCTTGTTCTTTCCCTTAAACAACATTTTATCCCCTTAAAATTCACAGAAATTTCCCTTTTCTTGAAATAGCAACTCATGCCCAGTTATTAATTGTAATTTCAGGAACAGGCTTGGTGGTTTTAAATGGTGGTTTTACATCAGAGACAAGAGAGTTGGCCATCAGTTTAGAGGTGATTTCCATGTCTCCCATATTTGAACATTTTGTCCAGAAACATAATAAATATAACATACGGCCTGAATGGTGAAGGCCAAGTCTTTGAAAGATAAAGTCATTTTGCTGTGCTTTAATTCTCAAACCTGCTGGGTTCACCTGGAGCTGGAAACCTTTATCACCTGTTTTTTAAAAAAAACACAAACAATCCATTGTAGCTCTGGCCAGGAGCCCAATGGGGTAATGTGTCCAATCATATCTGTAAATTTAGAAACTTCAAATCTAATAATGGCCAACGTATATTTAGTAATCCGAAAGTTGTGTGATGAATTTTTCAAAAAATAAGAAGCAGCTGCAAGCAGAAACTCCATTGCTTGTTGGGGGTGGGGTGGGGTGGGTTGCCAAGGGAGAAAACTTGGCACGCAATTGCGTCACTTTACATAATGTGAAAAAAGCTTCTCCAATCAGAAACCAAACTCCATTTCAATTTGCTTTGTTGTCTCCAACTTCCCCCAAATTTTAGGGTAAATTCTAATTATTTTGAAAGCTTGTTAGCATTTTGGAATAGATAACAGCTTAAAAAAAAGTCAACATTACAGCCTCACAGTCTGTAGAAAAGGAACGGAGTCTTTCCCGCCTCTTGCTTTTCCTTTCCCTCCTTTGAAACAATTTTCAAGCTTCGATACTTGCTACTTAACCAAATTTGAAAGAAATAATAAGTGTTTTTAATTTGAATTTTGTCAGTTCAATTAACTCATACGATTTTGAAAAGTTCAAATTGGATTGCTGCCAATCTCCAGACTTATCTTTACATTTTGGAAACAACACAGCCTTCACAGTCCTTTACTAACACAGTTGGTAATTTTTTAAAAAAACAGAACCTGATTGCAATTTAAATTCAGTAAAATGTGTCATTTGAATTGTAAATATTTCAGCTTCTTCCTCAAACCCAATTTTTTGAATCTTTGATGCTTGCGAACAACACCCTTTTTTAACAATGACGACTCGAATGTAAGGTATACTCTCAGCTAGGCAAATTGCTGCTAACTTCATAGGGTTGGGGTAAAGGTCATGGGTGATAAAGATGGAGAAATCAGAGTCCACTGACATTAATGCACTCGGACCTTCGGTGGGGACCTGTTTGATGCTAACTGGGACCTTGTGAGAGTCCCAATCCATCTCTTGTTTTGATTCTAGGGAACCTGCAGCTAGGATTTGTTTAAACTCACTGCTTTCTAACTCTGCTTTGGAACCTCCTTGGTTCCTGTTTAACCCTGAAAAGATTCACATGGCTTCCCCGGAGCCACTTCAACCCTTGGGGGTTCCAGGGTTTGCTCAATTTTAACATACTCTGTCCTGTGTCTCTTGTCTGCAGCAGAACTACTTGAATGGGTCAATTCCTTTTGTACTTTATTGTTCTGTTCTTTTAACTCCTTAAACTTTATATTCAGCTGTAAGGAAAACACACGTACACTATGGACCAATTTATCCTAGAACTTTTTCAACTTCACTTGGCCCTTCTGAACTTTTTAAAAAAGATTATCATATCCCAGTATCTCCCTCAGTCCAGACTCGTTGGTTTTCTCAGTCTTTTCCCAGCATATGCCATTGTGACTCCTGGCTTCACTTCATTACTTCACCACACGTTTAACTACAACCTAAGACTGTTGCTATGTGTTCTTTTGTACTATTGTTGTTGACATCTTTTGATGATCTGCTTCTATCACTGCTTGTTTGTCCCTACAACCACCCCCCCCCCCCCACCTGTCTGTCTCTCTCTCTCTCTCTCCGCCCCCCACACACACACCTTAAACCAGCTTATATTTCAACTCTTTCTTGGACTCGAACTCAAGTTCTGTCGAAGGGTCATGAGGACTCGAAACGTCAACTCTTTTCTTCTCCGCCGATGCTGCCAGACCTGCTGAGTTTTTCTAGGTAATTCTGTTTTTGTTTTGGATTTCCAGCATCTGCAGTTTTTTTGTTTTTATCTCTGTGTTTAATTGACTGCCACTGCTCTTCAAGAAATGCCTACCTCCTTGAAGAAGTTCTGTTCTTTTCTGCGACAAGATTTCCGTTCCTCTCTTTTGCCCTGCTCACCTTCCTTGCTTTCCATTTCCCTCCTAGTGTTTGACAAGGTGTTTGCTAAAACCCACTTTCACAGCCATATCTCCTTTCGCAGTGACTGTCTCCATCTCCGACTTACCCCATGTGGATTTCAACTGAAATTCCACCCCTCATGTTTCGAACCCACCCAGGATTACAGGTATCTCCGGGACATAAAACGTTTCTCGGACTGCTGTTCCCGTCACATTCTGAAATCCACACTCAGTGCCATGCGCCGCCATATGAACACACTCGACCTCTCCCTCCAGCAGCACCGCAGTACCCTTTTTCAAAGCTGCGCGTGCCCCCAGTTTCATTTTATCCTTTGGCTCATCCGACACCTCAACAAGAAACCTTTTCTCTTTCTCTCAAGTGCTAAGGAACACAAGCTCCAACAACTCATCGACACCAACACCCATCTAGGACCCTCCACCCCTGCCTGTCCCTCCGTCCCCACCCTTTCTTCCAATCCCAACCCCAGCCGTGTATTCACTATACCCCCTGACCTTCCCCTCTCCGATGCTGAACGTTCAGTGCTCAGCAAAGGACTTAGTTTCATACCCTTACGCCCTCACCTCAATGAATTTTGGGCTCAGCATGATGCTGAACTCTTCTTCCGCCGTCTTCGTCTCCGGGCTCACTTCTTTGGGCAGGAGTCCTCTCCCAGTTCAACGGATCCTTTTACCCATCTCCAATATTCTCCCTCCACCTGGACCCCTCCCTCTAGATTCTTACCTTATCTTGATCTTTTCATTGAGAACTGTCGGCGCAACATTAGTCGTCTCAATTTCTCTGCTCCTCTCACCCATTCTAACCTGTCTCTCTCTGAACTTACTGCACTCCATTCTCTCAGGTCCAACCCTGACACTGTCATCAAACCCGCTGACAAGGGTGGTGCTGTTGTTGTCTGGCGCACTGACCTCTACCTCGCGGAGGCTGAGCGTCAACTCGCAGACACTTCCTCCTACCTCTCCCTGGACCATGACCCCACCACTGAACATCAAGCCATTGTTTCCAGGACTGTCACTGACCTCATCTCCTCTGGGGATCTCCCTCCCACAGCTTCCAACCTGATAGTCGCCCAACCTCGGACGGCCTGCTTCTATCTCCTACCCAAAATCCACAAACAGAACTGCCCCGGTAGACCGATCGTCTCAGCTTGCTCCTGCCCCACGGAACTCATTTCTCATTATCTTGACTCCCTTCTCTCTCCCCTTGTCCAGTCCCTTCCCACCTACATCCGTGATTCCTCTGACACCTTACGTCACATCAACAATTTCCAGTCCCCTGGACCCTACCGCTTCCTCTTCACCATGGACGTCCAATCCCTCTACACCTCCATCCCCCACCAGGATGGTCTGAGGGCCCTTAGCTTCTTCCTCGAACAGAGGCCCGAACAATCCCCATCCACCACTACTCTCCTCCGTCTGGCTGAACTTGTTCTCACGCTGAACAATTTCTCCTTCAACTCCTCTCACTTCCTCCAAATAAAAGGTGTGGCTATGGGTACCCACTTGGGCCCCAGCTATGCCTGTCTCTTTATGGGGTATGTGGAACATTCCTTGTTCCAGTCCTACTCCGGCCTCCTTCCACAACTCTTTCTCTGGTACATTGATGATTACTTTGGTGCCGCTTCATGCTCTCGTCGGGACTTGGAAAAATTTATTAATTTTGCTTCCAATCTACACCCCTCCATCATTTTCACGTGGTCCATCTCTGACACTTCCCTTCCCTTCCTTGACCTCTCTGTCTCAATCCCTGGTGATAGACTGTCCACCAATATCCATTACAAACCCACCGACTCCCACAGCTATCTCGACTACAGCTCCTCACACCCTGCTTCCTGTAAAGACTCCATCCCATTCTCTCAGTTCCTTCGCCTCCGTCGCATCTGTTCCGATGATGCTACCTTCAAAAACAGTTCCTCTGACATGTCCTCCTTCTTCCTTAACCAAAGTTTTCCACCCACGGTCGTTGACAGGGCCCTCAACCGTGTCCGGCCCATCTCCCGCGCATCCGCCCTCACACCTTCTCCCTCCCAGAAACATGATAGTGTCCCCCTTGTCCTCACTTATCACCCCACCAGCCTCCTCATTCAAAGGATCATCCTCCGCCATTTCCTCCAACTCCAGCAGGATGCCACCACCAAAAACATCTTCCCTTCACCCCTCCTATCGGCATTCCGTAGGGATCGCTCCCTCCGTGACACCCTGGTCCACTCCTCCATCACCCCCTACTCCTCAACCCCCTCCTATGGCACCACCCCATGCCCACGCAAAAGATGCAACACCTGCCCCTTCACTTCCTCTCTCCTCACCATCCAAGGGCCCAAACAGTCCTTTCAAGTGAAGCAGCATTTCACTTGCATTTCCCCCAACTTAGTCTACCGCATTCGTTGCTCCCAATGTGGTCCCCTCTACATTGGAGAGACCAAACATAAACTGGGCGACCGCTTTGCAGAACACCTGCGGTCTGTCCGCAAGAATGACCCAAACCTCCCTGTCGCTTGCCATTTTAACACTCCACCCTGCTCTCTTGCCCACATGTCTATCTTTGGCTTGCTGCATTGTTCCAGTGAAGCCCAACGCAAACTGGAGGAACAACACCTCATCTTCCAACTAGGCACTTTACAGTCTTCCGGATTGAATATTGAATTCAACAACTTTAGGTCATGAGGTCCCTCCCCCATCCCCAGCCCCTTTCTGTTTCCCCCTTCCTTTTTTTTCCAATAAATTATAAAGATTTTCCTTTTCCCACCTATTTCCATTATTTTTTTTAAAAAAAACATCCCCACTAGAGCTATACCTTGAGTGCCCTACCATCCATTCTTAATTAGCACATTCATTTAGATAATATCACCAACTTTAACTTTAACACCTATGTGTTCTTTTGTATTATTGTTGTTGACATCTTTTGATGATCTGCTTCTATCACTGCTTGTTTGTCCCTACAACCACACCCCCCCCACCTCTCTCTCTCTCTCTCTCTCTCTCTCCGCCCCCCACACACACACCTTAAACCAGCTTATATTTCAACTTTCTTGGACTCGAACTCAAGTTCTGTCAAAGGGTCATGAGGACTCGAAACATCAACTCCTTTCTTCTCCGCCGATGCTGCCAGACCTGCTGAGTTTTTTCCAGGTAATTCTGTTTTTGTTTTTGTTTTGGATTTCCAGCATCCGCAGTTTTTTTGTTTTTAAGACTGTTGCTTCTCAAATTCCAAACCAGTCTCGACTACTGTAGATCCCACTTCTGACACCAATTGTAAGGTTTTTGGATTCGGGACCACAAATACCTAAATAGACAATTGACTAGTCATAAGTAATTTTAAGATGGTTTATTAAGTTGATTAAGAAACAACAATTTAGATATGACATGTTAACTAATTAGACAGGAAAAAAAAGTATGCGACCTGTAACAGCTTGTGATAACCGCAATCCACTCTGCAGCCAAAGTCTTAGGAAACTCCTCCCTCGATCTCTCGTTATTCCTCCTCCTCCTCTGGTTCATCTTCCATCTGAAGAAGGCAGCTGCCCAACGAGCACTACACCTCAACAGCAAGTTAGCAGTATGTCACCAATCTATATACCCTTTTTTGGGGGGGCCAGTAGCTTATCTGATGTCAATCATCTATCTAACTATTCTGACCAATGGATACAGGACAGGTACTCAAAACGTCAGGGGGGGTTACCACCCCACTGTGCGTCACCCTGATCGAGGTCAGCTTTTTAGTTTACGTCTTGCTGAGGGTCATTTCTAAACACTTGAGAGATAAGGGGGTCCACAGGACACCAGCTAACAACTCGGGAATCTGAAAGAAGGCAGCGTGAACTTGTTGTTTCTGAAGATTGTTCAGAGGTCAAAGTGTTTAGAAAGAGAGGCAATCAATGCTGCTTAGAAAATCTTATAAAATGCAGAAGATACATGCTTATTAAAGACCCCAATTTCTTATGGTGCTTGAAGCAAATAGTATAGATACATTTAAGGGGAAGCTACACAAGCATTTGAGAGAGAAGGGAATAGATGGTTAGGATGGTAGATTTAGATGAGGAAAGATGGAAGGAAACTCAAGTGGAGCAGACGTACTAGCATGGACTAATTGGGCTGAATGGCCTGTTTCTGTTCCTATGTCAAAGAAAAAAGTGGCTAGTGAAATGCATGTCCATCTGTTAGCCCACACTTGGATGAGACTTACTGAGGGAATCGAAATTGAACTAATTATACATGTGAAATACTCACGTATTGCACAAAAGGTTCTTATCAAGGACATTTGTAAGGTAGCAACCTGAACCAGTGCATACCAAGCATTTTTATCCAGAGTTGATATCTCAGGGGACGAGAACTTTGGATTGGTGATGTACAAAGTTGTCCTGAAAACCTAGGTGTCAAAAACCCACATCCAAGATTCTACTGAATTTTATTACAATATGGAAGTTGGTTGAATACATAACAGATTGAACTATCCCTTGATTTCCGCTTTATTTGATTAAAATTCAAGCTCCACACACACACATCAACAAACCAGCCATCTCTCTTTCTGTCTGGCACAATGATGATTACAGCTCTCATTATATTGACCCTTTAAGATCTCTGCACTCTCACTGTGTTTGGAGAAAAGTAAGCTGAATTCTTTGTACTTAATAAAAAGATAGTATTCCAATACCTGTGGTGAGCAATATAATTTATTGCATTTGGAAGTTTAGATTTATTTTTTATGTTTAATCAAATTCTTCTGAAGGAAGCTCGTCGTTCATGAATCCCCCTGGTTCATGATCCTCAGCAGCAAGATGAGGTCTATATGACATTCAGTCTGGAGATCTGGGCATGATGTCCCAATGATAGCACCTCTGGTTTTATTTCTGTTGTTTAGGTATGGTATTTTAAAAAGTGAGTAGAATAAGAAAGATGTCAAATACTAGACTCTAAAAGTTAGGAGTTGTTTGTGCAGAGGCAAACCAAATTCCTGATTACAGTGGGTGTGGACCCTGCTGCAGAGAAATGTGGAAGCATATTCATGTTTTTGAAGGCTGGATCACCAGTAAGGTAAACTATTTATCAGGTATTTTTAAAAGTTATGCCTTGTATTGTCACAAAACAAAGTTTTCCTTTCCAGGGAGTGATCCTTTGAAGGGGTTGTCCAAAAAGAATGAACACAACCTCTACTATGACTACATACAAGTATTACTTGAGAATCTGTACGTAAGGAACTTCTGTAATTTTTTGCCTACTACACTTTTATGCAGCGTTGAACATCAACAGTCAGCTCAATGTGCTCAAGCCCTAAAACGTTTATTTATTGATCCTTGTTTTGACAAACTCTTTGCTCACAGTGTTCCTCTCCAAGCTTTCCTGATATAGAATAACTATATTATTCTTTTAGAAGTTAATTTGGCACCAGATAAAGCACTTCATTTGTGGAAGAGACCCCTAATATATCCTAAACATAGAAACTAAGAGCAGGAGTAGGCCATTCAGCCCTTTGAGCTTGCTCTGCCATTTATTAGGATCATGGCTGAACATCCAACTCAGTAGCCTGCTCCCGCTTTCTCCACATACCCTTTGATCCCTTTCACCCCAAGAGCTATATCTAACTCCTTCTTGAAAGCATACAATGTTTTGGCCTCAACTACTTTCTGTGGTAGTGAATTCCACAGGCTCACCACTCTCTGGGTGAAGAAATTTCTCCTCATCTCAGTCCTAAATGGTCTACCCCATATCCTCCGACTATGACCCCTAGTTCTGGACTCCCCCACCATCGGGAACATCCTTCCTGCATCTGCCCTGTCTAGTCCTGTTAGAATTTTATAGGTTTCTATGAGATCCCCCCTCATTCTTCTGAACTCCAACAATTATAATCTTAACTGACTCAATTTCTCCTCATATGTCAATCCCGCCATCCCAGGAGTCAGTCGGGTAAACCTTCGCTGCACTCCCTCTATAGCAAGTACATCCTTCCTGAGATAAGGAGACCAAAACTGCACACAATATTCCAGGTGTGGTCTCATCAAGGCCCTGTACAATTGCAGCAAGACATCCCTGTTCCTGTACTTGAATCCTATGGCTATGAAGGCCAACAAATCATTGCCACCTTTACCGCCTGCTGCACCTGCATGTTTACCTTCAGCGACTCGTGTACAAAGACACCCAGGTCGCGTTGCACATTCCCCTCTCTCAATTTATAGCCATTCAGATAATCTACCTTCCTGTTTTTGCTACCAAAGTGGATAACCTCACATTTATCCACATTATATTGCATCTGCCATGCATTTCCCCACTCACTCAGCTTGTCCAAATCACACTGAAGCATCTCTGCATCCTCCTCACAGCTCACCCTCCCACCCAGCTTTGTGTCATCTGCAAATTTGGAGATTCCCTCATCTAAATCATTAATATATATTGTGAATAGCTGGGGTCCCAGCACCGATCTCTGCAGTACCCCACGAGTCACTGCCTGCCGTTCAGAAAAAGACCCGTTTATTCTTACTCTTTGCTTTCTGTCTGCCAACCAGTTTTCTATCCATCTCAATACACTACTCCCAATCCCAAGCGCTTTAATTTTACCCACCAATTTCTAATGTGGGACTTTGTCGAAAGCCTTCTGAAAGTCCAAATAAACCACATCCACTGGCTCCCCCTCATCAACTCTACTAGTTACATCCTCAAAAAATTCCAGTAGATTTGTCAAGTATGATTTCCCTTTCATAAATCCATGTTGACTCTGTCCAATTCTGCCACTGTTTTCCACGTGCTCAGCTATTAAATCTTTTATATTGGACTCTAGAATTTTCCCCTCTACTGATGTCAGGCTGACTGGTCTATAATTCCCTATTTTCTCTCTGCCCCCCTTTTTAAATAGTGGGATTACATTAGCTACCCTGCAATCTGTAGGAACTGTTCCAGAGTCTATAGAATCTCAGAAGATGATCACCAATGCATCCACTATTTCTAGGGCCACTTCCTTAAGTACTCTGGGATGTAGATTATCAGGCCCTGGGGATTTATCAGCCTTCAATCCCATCAATTTCCCCAATACCATTTCCCTACTAATACTGATTTCTTTCAGTTCCTCCCTCTCGCTAAACCCTGTGTTTGCCAACTATTCTGGTGTGTTATTAGTTTCCTCCTTTGTGAAGACAAAACAAATGATCCCAACATAATCACCTTCTGATCCATCCTCCATCCTCCGCTTGCAACCTTGCAGAACTGAGAATCATCTGTCACTCTTCAACCCCCTTGTGTTTCCTAACAGAACACTGTTATGTGAAGATTTTCTGCTTTTAGTTTTTATGGTACTTGCATTGTACAGAAGATCTTGCACTCAAAAGAGAATAAAAACATTGTTTTATATTTTCAGAATAACATTATAGCCATAAATTTGATTTGACTGTTTGGTCATGGGTTATTTATAATGCTCACTTCAGGCTCAAACCTATTTACACCAAAATTCATTCATTGTACAGGCTTTTTAAAAAAAATTGGAGAAGGGCTCCCTCTGCTGTCAGCATTTGAAAAATGCTAGCAGAATCCGGCTGCTGGGAGAAATTGCATCCGTTTTTCAGGTGTAAAACAGGTGTTATGCTAAACAAAAACAGAATTACCTGGAAAAACTCAGCAGGTCTGGCAGCATCGGCGGAGAAGAAAAGAGTTGACGTTTCGAGTCCTCATGACCCTTCGACAGAACTAGGTAAATCCCAGGAAGGGGTGAAATATAAGCTGGTTTAAGGTGGTTGGGGTGGGGGTGGTGAGGGGGGTGGGGAGAAGTGGAGGGGGGTGGTGTGGTTGTAGGCAAAAGCAGTGATAGAAACAGATCATCAAAAGATGTCACAGACAGCAGAACAAAAGGACACATAGGTGTCGAAGTTGGTAATATTATCTAAACGAATGTGCTAATTAAGAATGTATGGTAGGGCACTCAAGGTATAGCTCTAGTGGGGGTGGGGGGGAGCATAAAAGATTTAAAAATATTTTAAAATAATGGAAATAGGTGGGAAAAAGAAAAATCTATGTGATTTATTGGAAAAAAAACAAAAGGAAAGGGGAAGAAACAGAAAGGGGGTGGGGATGGAGGCGGGAGGTCAAGACCTAAAGTTGTTGAATTCAATATTCAGTCCGGAAGGCTGTAAAGTGCCTAGTCGGAAGATGAGGTGTTGTTCCTCCAGTTTGCGTTGGGCTTCACTGGAACAATGCAGCAAGCCAAGGATAGACGTGTGGGCAAGAGAGCAGGGTGGAGTGTTGAAATGGCATGCGACAGGGAGGTTTGGGTCATTCTTGCGGACAGACCGCAGGTGTTCTGCAAAGCGGTCGCCCAGTTTACGTTTGGTCTCTCCAATGTAGAGAAAACCGCATTGGGAGCAACGAATGCAGTAGACTAAGTTGGGGGAAATGCAAGTGAAATGTTGCTTCACTTGAAAGGACTGTTTGGGCCCTTGGACGGTGAGGAGAGAGGAAGTGAAGGGACAGGTGTTACATCTTTTGCGTGGGCATGGGGTGGTGCCATAGGTGGGGGTTGGGGAGTAGGGGGTGATGGATTGGACCAGGGTGGTTGTTATGCTAAACTTAGCAGTGGGATGACCTGTGCTCAATCTACAAGTGCAGGTCACTGCTTTAAGCTTTGGGTCTATTCTTAACTTTCTTGATCAATTGCCTGTAACAGGTCTTAGGTCATTTTTTGCTTTCTCTTGGCATAATGCTGGCAAGCCCAGTCCTTGTTTCCTATCCCTAATTGCCTTTGAACAGGTGGAGGTTAGCTGCCTTTTTCAACCACTGCAGTCCATGTGGTGTCGGTGTACTCACAATGCTTTTAGGGAAGGAGTTCCAGAACTTTGGTCTAGTGACAGTGGAGGAATGGAGATATGGTTCCAAGTCAGCATGGTTTGTTGTTTGAAGGGGAACTTGCAGGTGGTGATATTTGCATGGATCAGCTGTCCTTTTTCTTCCAAGAGGTAGAGCTGGTGGGTTTGGAAGGCACTGTTGGAGGAGCCTTGATGAGTTGCTGCAGGACATCTTGCAAATGATACTCACTGTGTACCTGTGATGGAGGGAGTGATTGTTTAAGGTGTGTCAGTCAAGTGGGCTGCTTTATCTTGGATGGTGTCGAGAATCTTGAGTGTTTTTGGAACTGCACTCATTCAGGCAAGTGGAGAATATTCCATCACAATCCTGAATTGTGCCCTGTGGAAATATGGACAGGCTTTCAGGAGTCAGGAATGGGCTTCTCGTCACAGAATTCCCCACCTCTAACCTGGCTTTGTAGCCATAACACTGACACGGCTGGTCCGGTTAGATTTCTGGTCAGTGGTAACCCCAGAATGTTCATGGTGGGGGATTCAGTAATGGTAATGCTGTTGAACATCAAGGGAGATGGTTAGACTCTGTCTTGTTGGAGATGGTCATTGCCTGGCATTTGTGTGGCGTGAATGTTATTTGTCACTTATTAGCCCAAGCCTGAATGTTCTGAAGAGTTGTGAATGGTATTAAATACTGTGAAATTGTTAGCGAACATCCTCACTTCTGTCCTTATGTTGGAGGGAAGATCATTGATGAAACGTGACTGGGCCTAGGACACCACCCCAAGGAACCCCTGGAGCAATGTCCTAGAGCTAAAATGATTGCCATCCAATATCCACCAATCTTCCTTTGTGCTATGTATGACTCCAACCCATGGAGAGTTTCTCCCTGATTTAGATTGAGTTCAATTTTGCTAGAGCTTCTTGATGCCTCACTTGGTCAAAAGCTGCCTTGATGTCAAGGTCGCTCTTGCTTCACTTCTGGAATTTAGCTTTTTTGTCCACGTTTGGACCAAGGTGGTAATGAGGTCAGAGCTGAGTGGCTGTTGCAGAACCCAAATTGAGCATCAGTGAACAGGTTGTGCTAAGTAGGTGTTACTTGATAGCACTAAAATAAAAGCAAAATGCTGCGGATGCTGGAAAGCTGAAGTAACAGCATTTTCTGCTTTTATTGCTTGAAAGCACTGTTAACATCTTCCATCACTTTGCTGATGATTGACAGTAGACTGAAGGGACATACTTGGGCAGGTTGGATTTGTCTTGCTTTTTGTGGACAAGACATACTTGAGCAATTTTCCATATTGTCAGTTGAATAGCCGTGTTGTAGCTGTACTGTAACAGCTTGGCTATGGACAGAGCTGGTTCTGGAGCACAAATCTTCAGTACTACAGCTGAGATGTTGTCAGGGCCCATAGCCTTTTCTGTATTCAGTGCTTTCAGCTGTTTCTTCATAACATGTGGAGCGATTCAAATTGGCTGAAGATTAGTATCTCTGATGGTGGGGACCTCAGGAGCAGGCTGTGATGGATCATCCACTCAGCACTTCTGTCTGAAGATGATTGCAAATGCTTTACCCTCACCTTTTTCACCAGTATGCTTGCCTTTCCAAACTTGAGGATGGGGATGTTGGTGGAGTCTCCTCCTTCCATTAGTTGTTTAATAGCTCATCACTATTCGCGACTAGATGTGGCACAAGTTCAAAGCTTTGATCTGATCCATTGGTTATCCATTGCTTAGCTCTCTATGTATCATGCTGATTACATGTAGCTTCTCCAGGTTGGCACCTCAATATTTTTAGGTATGCGTGGTTCTACTCTTGGCATGCTCTCCTACACTGTTCATTGAACCAGGATTGGTCCCTTGGCTTGCTGGTAATGGTAACTGAGGGATATGTTAGACCATGAGGTTACAGATTGCGCTAAATGCATTTCTGCTGCTGATGGCGCACAGCACCTCATAGATGCCCAGTTTTTACCTGCCAGATCTGTTCAGAGTTTATCCCACTTTGCATGTTGGTAGTGCCACACAACAACATGGAGGATATCCTCAATGTGAAGACAGGACTTTGTCTCCACAAGGACTCTGTGATGGTCACTGCTACCAATACTACCATGGACCATGCTTCTGTGACAGGTAGATTAGTGAGGGTAAGGTCAAGTAAGTTTTTTGCTCTTGTTAGTTGACTCTCCACCTGCCACAGACGCAGTCTGGCAGCTATGTCCTTCAGAACTCGGCCAGCTCGGTCAGTTATGGTGTTACTGAACCACTCTTAATGATGAACTTTAAAGTCCCCAACGAAGAGTACATTCTGTACCCTTGCCACTCTCTGTACTTCTTCCAAGTGGTGTTCAACATGGAGGAACATCGATTCATCAGCTGAGGGAGGGCAAGGTGATAGGTGGTATCAGCAGGAGCTTTCCTTGCTTCTGTTTGACCTGATACCACGAATCTTCATTGGGCCTGGAATCAATGTTAAGGACTGCCTGGGCCACTCCCTCTGACCGTATATAACTGTGCTACTGCTTCTGATGGAGCTGTCCTGCCAGTGGGACAGGTCACACCTAGGGATGGGGATGGTGATGGTGGAGCCTGAGACTGGCTTTAAGATATGAGTCAGTGAATGTGACTGTCAGGCTTGATTAGCCTGTAAGATGGCTCTCCCAATTTTGGCACAACTCTAGATGTTAGGGCGAAGGATTTTGAGGAATTGTTTTTGTCCCTCCCAGGGCCTAGGTCAGTGTCAGGTGGTCCATCTGGTTTTATTCTTATTTAGCTTTTCTGTAGGGATTTGATACAACTCAGTGGTTTGTTAGGTCATTTGAGAGGGAAATTAAGAGTTCACCATATTGCTGTGGGCTTGGAGTCATATGTAGGCCAGACTGGGTAAGGACAGCAGATTTCCTCACTTGAAGGACATTAGTGAACTAGATGGGTTTTAAACAACAATCTGGTAGTTTCATCATCTAGCATTTTGTTCCAGCTTTATAAATTGAATTTAAATTCTCATACCCTGCTGTTTTTATGTTAATATTTAAGTGTCTCTCATGGAAACTGGTGACGAGCTTGCTCCAGTCAAGATCCTTAGCCACCAATAGTTAAGTTAAAATTTAATAAATGTTTCTGTTATGTCAGGAAGAGCTGGACTATTTCCCCAATATCACAGTCCTTCCAATTGCCCCCCAACTGCTGCTCCAATCCTTCTCTACTTTGGTCAACTTTCCTCTCACCTTTGTAAAATGTGCAAGCTGCCTGTGGGCTGCAAGACACAGACAGCTAAGCAAGTAATGAGGTCTGAGCACCACTTTTGGAGAGCCTCAGGCCTCCCAGTCAGATGTGCAGTGTTGGTGCAGCACTGCTTATGGATACAAAATCAAGCCAGAACCAATTTTCACACCCAAGCGTTAATCTGTTTTGCACTAGAAGTATGAGATTTTAATTTTGTTTTCTACAAATTTTAATGAATGCTGTTTTCAACAATGAGCATGAAATGAGGCTGCGCTTTGACTAGTTGAGATTTTTGTCCACTTCCTTGTCCATTTTCAGCTTGGATCAGCTTGACTCTTTCTTCTGAATCAGACAGCCATGGATTTATGTATCACTATGCACTCCAGCCCCATAGATTTAGGGTGTGCACTACTGAGGGAGAATTGTAATGTCACATGCTATCTTTTGGGCGAGATGTTAAACTAAGTTCAGCCTTTTTTTTATTATTTCGTTCATGGGATGTGGGCTTCACTGGCTGGGCCAGCATTTATTGCCCAGCCCTAGTTGCCTTTGAGAAGGTAGTGGGGAGCTGCCTTCTTGAACCACTTCAGTCCCTGTGGTGTAGGTACACCCACAGTGCTGTTAAGGAGGGAGTTCCAGGATTTTAACCCAGCAACAGTGAAGGAACAGCGATATATTTCCAAGTCAGGATGGTGAGTGACTTGGAGGGGAATTACCAGTTGGTGGTGTTCCCATCTATCCGCTGCCCTTGTCCTTCTAGATGGTAGTGGTCATGGGTTTGGAAGGTGCTGTGTAAGGAGCCTGGTGAATTCCCGCAGTGCATCTTGTAGATGGTACACACTGCTGCTACTGTGCGTCGGTGGTGGAGGGAGTGAATAGTTGTGGATGTGGTGCCAATCAAGTGGGCTACTTTGTCCTGGATGGTGTCAAGCTTCCTGAGTGTTGTGGGAGCTGCACTCATCCAGACAAGTGAAGAGTATTCCATCACACTCCTGACTTGTGCCTTGTGGATGATGGACAGGCTTTGAGGAGTCAGGAGGTGAGTGACATACTGCAAGATTCCTAACCTCTGACCTGCTCTTGTAGCCACAGTATTTATATGACTAGTCTAGTTCAGTTTCTGGTCAATAGTAACCCCCAGGATGTTGACAGTGGGGGATTCAGTGATGGTAATGTCACTGAACGTCAAGGGGCAATGGTTAGATTCTCTCTTGGAGTTTCACTGCCTGGCACTTGTGTGGCGCAAATGTTACTTGCCACTTGTCAGCCTAAGCCTGGATATTGTCCAGATCTTGCTGCATTTGGACATGGACTGCTTCAGTGTTCAAGGAGTCACGAATGGTGCTGAACATTGTGCAATCATCAGCAAAAATCCTCACTTCTAACCTTATGATGGACGGAAGGTCATTGATGAAGCAGGCGAAGGTTGTTGGGCCAAGGACACTACCCTGAGGAACTCCTGCAGTGATGTCATGGAACTGAGATTTTCACCCTCCAACAACCACAACCACCTTCCTTTGTGCTAGGTATGACTCAACCACTGGAGAGTTTTCCCCTGATTCCCATTGATTCCAGTTTTGCTAGGGCTTCTTGATGCCACATTCGGCCAAATGCTTCCTTGATG
Organism: Carcharodon carcharias; assembly: GCF_017639515.1. Classification (NCBI taxonomy): domain Eukaryota; kingdom Metazoa; phylum Chordata; class Chondrichthyes; order Lamniformes; family Lamnidae; genus Carcharodon; species Carcharodon carcharias. The sequence continues at coordinate 120,865,742 of NC_054479.1, read as the reverse complement.
TCAAGGGCAGTTACTCTCACCTCACCTCGGGAGTTCAACTCTTTTGTACATGTTTGAACCAAGGTGGTAATGAGGTCAGGAGTTGAGTGACCCTGGTGGAACCCAAACTGGGTGTCAGTGAGTAGGTTATTGCTAAGCAAGTGCTGCTTGATAGCACTGTTGATGACCCCTCCCATTACTTTACTGATGATCGAGAGTAGACTGATGGGGTGGTAATTGACTGGGTTGGATATGTCCTGCTTTTTGTGTACAGGACATACCTGGGCAATCTTCCACAATTTTGTAGCTGTATTGGAACAACTTGGCTAGGTGTGTGGCAAGTTCTGAAGCATAAGTCTTCAGTAGTATGGCTGGAATATTGTCAGGGCCCATAGCCTTTGCAGTATCTAATGCCTTTAGCTGTTTCTTGATATCACTGGAGCAAATCAAATTGGCTGAAGACTGGCATCTGTGATGCTGGGGACCTCCGCAGGAGGCCAAGATGGATCATCCACTTGGCACTTCTGGCTGAAGATTGTAGCAAATACTTCAGCCTTATCTTTTGCACTAATGTGCTGGACTCTCCCATTATTGAGGATGGGCACATCTGTGGAGCCGCTTCATCTAGTGAGCTGTTTGATTGTCCACCACTATTTATGACTGGATGTGGCAGGACTGCAGAGCTTAGATCTGATCCATTATTTGTGGCATCGCTTAGCTCTATCATGTGCTGCTTAAGCTGTTTGGCACACAAATAGTCCTGTGTTATAGCTTCACCTGGTTGACATCTCATTTCTAGGTTTGCCTGGTGCTGCTCCTGTCACGCCCTCCTGTACTGTTCATTGTACCAGGGTTGATCCCCTGGCTTGCTGGTAATGGTAGAGTGGGGGATATGCCAGGCCATGAGGTTACAGATTGTGTTCAAGTACAATTCTGCTGCTGCTGATGGCTCACAGCATCTCATGGATGCCCAGTCTTGAGTTGCTGGATCTGTTCGAAATCTATCCCATTTAGCAAGGTGGTAGTGTCACACAACATTATGGAGGGTATCCTCAATGTGAAGGTGGGACTTTGTCTCCACAATGACTGTGCAGTGGTCACTCCTGCCGATACTGTCATGGACAGATGCATCTGCAGGCAGATTGGTGAGGATGAGGTCAAGTATCTTTTTCCCTGTATTTGATTCCCTCACCACCTGCCACAGACCCAGTCTAGCAGCCATGTCCTTTAGGACTCGGCCAGCTCCGTCAGTAGTGATGCTACTGAGCCACTCTTGGTGATGGACATTGGAGTCTCCCACCCAAAGCACATTCTGCACCCTTGCCACTCTCAGTGCTTTCTTCAAGTGGTGTTCAACATGGAGGAACACTGATTCATCAGCTGAGGGCACGTGGCACGTGGTAATCAGGGAGTTTCCTTGTCCATGTTTGACCTGACACCATGAAACCTCATAGGGTCCACAGTCAATGTTGAGGACTCCCAGGGCAACTCCCATCTGTATATCACTGTGCCACCACCTCTGCTGGCTCTGTCCTGCCAGTGGGATAGGAGATACCCAGGGATTGTGATGTCTGGGACATTATCTATAAGGTATGATTCCATGAGGATGATTATGCAAGGCTGTTGCTTGACTAGTCTGTGAGACAGCTCTCCCAATTTTGGCACTAGCCCCCATATGTTAGTGAGGAGGACTTTGCGGAATTGACAGAGCTGAGTTTGCCGTTGTAATTTCCGATGCCTAGGTTGATGCCATGTGGTCCGTCCACTTGCCTGCCTGTAAAAGAACTGATAGTGCTATTAAAATAAAAGCAAGGGACTTCCATGCGTTTAATAAGATTCCACAAAAATTATTGGAAAAAATAAGTGTATGTGGAACCTGTGGCATTGGTAATTAGTTGAGCGAAAGGAAACAAAAATTGGGATAATGTTTTCTGATTAGCTATAGTGACAAGTGGTGTTCTCGAGGTACCAGTACAGAGCCCTAACGTTTTTTTGTTACATCAATGACTCATAAAGGAGTAAAGAATTGAAGGTCCAAGTTGCAGTCTACTGTAAGTTAGGTGACACAGAATTACATTGGGCTGTCTCTGGACTGTGAGAACTTAAGCCCTACTATGTCTCACCTCTGTTCATCTAACTTATTAGTGTATCTTTCTTGTCCTTTCTCCATTATGTTTATCTAGCTTGCCCTTAAAGACATCTATTCTACTCAGTGGACTAATGTATTTTATATTCCTAACAACCTTTTGATAAAAAGAAATTCCTGAATTCTCTTTTGGATTTATTAGTGCCTATCTTATATTTATAACATCAAGTTTTGGACTCCCCCATAGGGGAAAAAAATCTTTACATCTAACTTGGCAATGAATGAGTTGTGTAGATGAAAGCACAATATTACAAAAAGACATAGACTAGGTGAGTGGGCAAAAGTGTGGCAAATGGAATTCAATGTCGTAGGTGTGATGTCATCCACTTTGCATTTGAGAAAAGATAAAACATTTTTTCTTGAGGGCAAGGGGCTTGGGATTGTGGATGAGCAAAGAGATCTGAGCGTCCAGGTAACTAAATCATAAAAGTTTAGTGCACAAGTATAAAAAGTGTGTAGTGAAACATTCTTTATCTCAAGAGTGTAGCAATACAAATATGAGGAAGTAATGCTTCAGTCAGACCCCATCCATTCAGTGGATTCTATTTTGGGCACTGCACCTCAGTAAACATATATTTGTTATGGAGGGCACAGAGCAGATTTACTGGAATTATACTAGGGCTTAAAGGGTTAAATTATGAAGGCAGATTTCATAAATTTGGCTTGTTTTCTGAGAGTTTAGGGATGGTCTAATCAAAATGTTTTAAATAATAAAGGGATTTGTTAGAAATTATTTCCTTTGGTAAGGAAATACAGAATAACAGAATCTTTAAATCTTAGGAATGGTCAGGAAGCACACAAAGACTGGTGGAAATCACTCCTACAAAAGGGCCAATTTGAAATTAAGGCTGGGACAATTTTTTATGAGTTAACGATAGTAAGGAATATGGAACAAATAGTTAAATTGAGTTGAGCTGTGATCTAATGGTTTAAAGGGTTGAACAGCTTACTTCTATGTCTTGGCTAATGCTTACCCCTCAACAAACACCACTAAAAAGCACATTAATTAAGTATGCATCATAAGTAAGACTTTCAATGTATTTGTAGTGATTCAAGTTATTGTTACTCATGGCCAGTCTTTCTCTTGGCTGTTGTTGTTGCATTGCTTTGCTACGTTTCTACATATAATAAAAATATAAGGTGTGAGAGTGATATCATGACTTTCTACCATTTTTTGATAACCTGTTTGTTTTTGAAGAATGAAGATATTAGGAAGCAAGTCAATTTTTACAAAAATTGTTAATGGGATTCTGTTTCTAATTGCTGTTGTGATGAGCCACCTTCCTGAACTGTTGCATTCCATCTGGTATATGTATACCCACAGTGCTGTTAAGGAGGGAATTCCAGGAATTTGACTCAACAATAGTGAAAGAACACCAATATGGGTTGTGGACAGGATGTTATGTGTTTTGGATGAGAACTTACAGGTGACAACATTCCCATGTGCCTGCTGCCTTTGTTCTTTTAGGTAGCAGATTGAGGGGTTGGAATGAACTATAAAAAGAGCCTTAGTGAATTGCTGCAGTGAATTTTGTTATACATGTTGCTACTGTATACTGGTGGAGGGAGTGCCAACTAAGCAGGCTGCTTTGTCCTGAATGTTGTTGAGCTTCTTGAGTGTTGTTGGAGCTGTACTCATCTGGCAAGTGAAGAGTACTCCATCAAACTCCTGATTTGTGCCTTGCAGGAATCAGGTGGTGAGCTACTTATTGCAGACGTCCCAGTTTCTAAACTGCTATAGTAATCCAATGGAAGATGCTGGTGGTGGGGGATTTTGTGATGGTAATGCCATGTCGAAGAGAGATGGTCATTGCCTGGCATTTGTATAGCACACATTACTTGCCATTTATCAGCCCAAGCCTGAATGTTATCTGGGTCTTCGTGCACTGAGAAGGATGGCTTCAGTATGAGGAATTGTGAATGTAGCTGAGTATTTTGCAATCATCATTCTGATCGTATGATGGTAACAATGGTGAAGCAGCTGACAAAGGCTGGGCCCAGGCCACTGAGAAGCTCCTGTAGCAATATGCTATAATAACCAATGTTAATACTTAACTTGGAGTTCGTTATAACTTGGAGTTATAAAGAGCAATTCTTTTCAAATTCATGTAATGCTTTGACATTTTCACTTCTAGACCTTTAATTTCTTAAAACAAAATCAACAGTTCTAAGACAAGCATTAAATGGCTAATTTTAAAGAAGACCCTACTGTAATTCTACCTGTAATTCACCTAGGGTGAAGAACAGTGGGAAACCAGGGGATTGGGAAGCCTACAAAGACCAACAGAGGACAACTAAAAAAGAAATAAGGAGGGAGAAGATTAAATATGAGGGTAAACTATCTAGTAATATAAAAGAAGATTGCAAGAGTTTTTTTTAGTTATATAAAGGGTAAGTGAGAGGCAAAAGTGGACATTGGGCTGCTGGAAAATGACATTGGAGAAGGAATAGTGGGGAACAAAGAAATGGCGGAGGAACTGAATAGCTACTTTGCATCAGTCTTCACGGTGGAAAACATGAGTAACATCCCCAAAATTCAAGAGAGTCGGGAGGCAGAGGTGAGTATGGTGGCCATTACCAAGGAGAAGGTGCTAGGAAAACTGAAAGGTCTGAAGGTGGATAAATCACCTGCGCAAGATGCTTTACACCCGAGTTCTGAAGGAGATGGCTGAATAGATAGTGGAGGCGTTAGTGGTGATCTTTCAGGAATCACTGGAGTCAGGGAGGGTCATGGACTGGAAAATCGCTAATATAACCCCCCTGTTTAAGAAGGGAGTGAGGCAAAAGACAGGAAATTACAGGCCGATTAGCCTGACCTCGATCGTTGGTAAGATTTTAGAGTCCATTAAGGATGAGATATCAGAATACTTGGAAGTGCATGATAAAATAGGGCAAAGTCACCATGGTTTCACCAAGGGGAGGTCATGTCTGACAAATCTGTTATAATTCTTTGAGGTAATGAGTAGGTTAGACAAAGGAGAGCCAATGGATGTTATCTACTTGGACTTCCAGGCCTTTGACAAAGTGCTGCACAGGAGGCTGCTCAGTAAGATAAGAGCCCATGGTGTTAGAGGCAAGGTACTAGCATGGATAGAACATTGGCTGTCTGGCAGGAGGCAGAGAGTGGGGATAAGGGGGTCCTTCTCAGGATGGCGGCCGGTGACTAGTGGAGTTCCCAGAGGTCAGTGTTGGGACCACAACTTTTCACTTTATACATTAATGATCTAGATGAAAGAACTGAGGGCATCTGGCTAAGTTTGCAGATGATACAAAGAGAGGTGGAGGGACAGGTAGTATTGAGGAGGCGGGGAGGCTGCAGAAGGATTTAGGTTAGGTGAATGGGCAAAGTGGCAGATGGAATACAACATGGGCAAGTGTGAGGTCATGCACTTTGGTAGGAAGAATAGAGGCATAGACTATTTTCTAAATGGGGAAAGAATTCAGAAATCTGGAGTGCAAAGGGACTTGAGAGTCCTAGTCCAGGATTCTCTTAAGGTTAACTTGCAGGTTGAGTTGGTAGTTAGGAAGGCAAATGCAATGTTGGCATTTATTTTGAGAGGACTAGAATAGGGCTCTGGTCAGATCACATTTAGAATATCGTGAGCAATTTTGGGCTCTGTATCTCAGGAAGGATGTGCTGGCCCTGGAGAGGGTCCAGAGGAAGTTCATGAGAATGATCCCAGGAATGAAAGGCTTAACAAATGAGGAACGCTTGAGGACTCTGGGTTTATACTCGAAGGAGTTTAGAAAGATGAGGGGGGATCTGATTGAAACTTACAGAATACTGAAAGGCCTGGATAGAGTGGATGATGGGAAGATGTTTCCATTAGTAGGAGAGACTAAGACCCAATGGCACAGCCTCAGAGTAAAGGGGAGACCTTTTAGAACAGAGATGAGGAGAAACTTCTTTAGTCAGAGTGGTGAATCTATGGAATTCATTGTCACAAAAGGCTGTGAAGGCCAGGTGATTGAGTATATTTAAGAGCGAGATAGGTTCTTGATTGGTAAGGGGATCAAAGGTTAAGGGAGAAGGCAGAGGGGTTGAGAATCTTATCAGCCATGATTGAATGGCAGAGCAGACTCGATGGGCCAAATGGCCTAATTTCTGCTCCTATGTCTTATGGAAGGAGGATAAAATATATGAAAATGAAACAGGAAAAAACACTTACTGGTCCACAGTTGTGATGCATTATTTATCCCAAAACGTATACCCCACTCAGCTGGAACCATGTGATCTCCTGGGAGAAAGCCCCTTTAACTACTGTTCTGTGAACTCCTTTGCTGCAAAACTGGACATAACTGCTGTGGTATTCTCTACACGTTGTCATACATATCCTTCTGATTAAAAGCGGAGAGCTGATCTTCAATTCCTACTCTTTGAGTATTATATTGTGTCTATTATCTTTAATGATCTTGAGGATGAATTAGTTCAAGATTTAAACCAGGTTAAATGAAATAACAGGAACACCTGGCATTTTCTGGCCTGTTAGTGCTTGTGGTGCCTAACAAGAAGTTTTATTAAAACACCTACTGCCAGTACTTCTTTCCTCTATACACTGATTAACCTAAATATTTTGCATGTTTGAGGGATGATTTTGAAGTACTTAAGTTTTCAGCAGTAACAGGAATAGCAATGGAGGTTGTGGCCTACTTCTACCTTCTGTTATCGACAGTCTGGAATTTTTAACTCCTACAGTGAAACCTCTCTAAAAGCAGCACGAGTTGAATACACACCTTTATTGCATCTTGCACCATCCATAGGGTGTTCTTCATCTTCTGAACAGCTTGCAAGTTTTACTAGTGCACAGGACTCATGGAATTTCCAGCACAATACATGGCGCAAGCAAGAGCTATCTATTGTAACATCATTTTATTTTGTTGCTTTTTGTCCGTTAATATTTTTGTTCCATCTCGTTCCCTACTAATAACAGTTTAATGGCTCAGTTCAATAGCTACTTGTGATAGTAGATTCAACAGCTTGCAATTATTATTGCATCTTTATTGTAGGAAAACGTATTCCAAGTTGTTTCGTTATGTGAACAAAAAATTTGAGCCACAGGAGATAAAGGAGAATGAAAACTTAAAATGCCTTTCAAAGTTTGTTGGCAGAGAGTTACATGGGTCTATGGGAGGAAATTTCAGAGCAGGACCTAGATGGCTGAAAAAGGCATGAATTGTGGAACAATGAGGTGGGGTCCAGGGGAATTGGGCAGTTGTGTCAGGGAAATGGATAATTCAGCAGGAGGTGAAAAGGCAAGGCCATAAAATTATTTTAACACAAGGAAGGCCTATTTAAACTAAAGACACTTGATGAGGATAAGATAGAATATGGGCAGTGGACAGCAGACAGGAGAGTTTTGGTGTTATTTGGGTACGACTGTGACAATGGCATGAACGAAGGAGCTGGCTGTAGATGGATGGAAGTGGAAGTCTTTGTGATGAAGAGGATGTAGGGACAGGTTGTGATCAGCCTGATTCCACAGGAGTGGAGTGGTTGAGGAGTCAGCAGCAAGGCTACTTCTGCTATTATTTCATATGCAGGGCTGAAGGCAACAGCTTTAATCTTCCCTATTGTTTAACTGATTAGAAATCTAGATAGCAAAGCTAGATATTAACAGGCTGAAAGGGTTTGCAAAACGGCATTGAAAAGATTGTTATATACCATTGGTAAACATCTGAAAGTTGAACCCTTCTTCCTCGTCAAATCTTGTGATACTAAATCCATCTGCCTTGGCATTGTGCCAAGACCAGTTTCCACTTGCACTTGACTTGTTACAATTACCTGAAGACATACTTCTTAGTAGTAGAATCCAAAAGTTTCTCAGTGCCTACAAGAACTCCAGCATCGCTTTAAATGACTGAAAATACAACTTAAACATAATAATCAGGATAGCGTTTAAGATCTTGACATTGCAATAGTGACTGGGAGAAAATATCTACTAATTGAAGCTTTACAAAAGAGAACGGGGGAAATTGAAAAATGAGGAAGGAAGACAAAAATGAAGAAAAGTAAGAGCTTATTGGGAGCTGGAACAGAAGATTACAGAGACAATCCAAAGATACAGCAAACTGAAGAATAGTGAGCAAGAGAAAAAACAAGCAGATGAAAAAGATGGCAACATAAACTGTATGGATTTAGTATATCAGCAGCTATTTCTATTTGGTTGCAAGAGGCTGTAAGAACAGTGACATGTATAGTAAGACTTGGTCTGAAAAAGATATTACACTGAGACAACGTTCCACCACTCCTTGTGAAAGCTATAATTTATCTCTGGATGTTAAACAAGGATGAAAAAATTTTTTAGTGTTAATATAATCAGCTTGTAAAATGAAGATCAATTGTCCTTTTAGCTTTGGAACACTTAACAGGAAAAACACCCTGATTATAATCCTAATGTAAAGCAAAACCTTAACTAAATATTCCAATTAATAATCTTTTTAAATAAGGGCAGTGTTAACAGGGACAATAAGGTGCTTAAATGCTTCATAAATCCAGCCTATAGACAACTTTAACAATTATTCACATACCCATGGCACAATGTTCTGTCTTTACTAAATTTACAGGAAGTTGCAATGTTCTCATTGGCATCACTTCAATTGATAATTTTCTGCAGCAAAAAGATCTCAAACTTACACTAATTTTTTCAACTTTCACTAATAGTGTGTAGGTGCGTGTGTATATTTTGTCAATGGTGCTGATGAGCTCAAGGGAACAAATAAATATGAATGAGTCAGATTCCAATGACATGAGCCAATATAACATAGTAAATATGAATTAATTTGCTATTTCTGCAATCATGTAATTTTAAATTTGCACATTTATACACCATCCTAACATTGCTGGACTCGCTTTAACCTAATCATTCTTTCCTCCTCCACCTGCAAAATAATCACTGTTCATCAATTAAGCACAGCTATTTAAAAAAGCACTAACATGTATATTACCAGACAAAATCCTAGGAGTCTGTATTTATAATTTGTAAAAAATGCAATTTACTGTGATTTATTAACATGGATTAAAATGCCCAACCAGTGCTGCAGTGTGACAGTATCTTAAAAAATTAAAATTCTTATACTAAGCTCACAGAGAACATAGACATATTTGCAAAGGGACTTGAATGTACAACAGTATTCAAAAAATGGGATAAAGCATTGGCAAGTTTTACAAGCAAGGAAAAAAGTAAGTGCACAATTATTTACATAACATCTGCCAGAAGAAATTAGAAATCATCGATACATTAAATTACTTTTCTACAAAGAACCAACCAAATAAAAGAACCATGTTTCACACCGCAACTGCTTCAAAACCTATATTGCATTGTTCTGCTATTGTTTAATAGTATACAAATGAAAAGAAAATGTTTTACTACAGAAAAGAGATTGAACAAAAAATAAGTAAAGTAAATTGCATGAGTGCCAACACTCCTTAGAAGTGCAGTTATATTTAACATACTTGAATAAAAAAATTTATACAAAACATTCAATAAATGCATTTTTAAATGCAACAATAAAATACTAAATTACAATTTTGAGCCAACCTGTGCACTACAACGTCAGTTAGGATGGCTGGAATGTCTACTTACAAAATAAAATTTGAAAAATGTTTTTCTTCTCACTGGCTTCACGAACACATATATACAGCTCCAACAGGAGTAAAATGTATTTTTTAAGAATCAAAAACAGTTGTGTGAAAGACAAATAAAGATGAGCACTGGTGATAAGTTTATTACAATGTCTGACTTAAGAAGTATCTTTAAAAGATACAGTACATAAAATATTTACATCTTATTTTACAGAATAATGTTCAAAATGGGTCAGCACAGCCCCATTTTAGTGCCATCCTGAGCTGTGAAAATTGTTTTGCTGGAAAGACGGTGGCAATTGTGGTCTGGGAACAGAAATTTGTGGGGGTAATGCAGGCATCTGTTTCAGTCCTTGACCTGCATGTGGAAGTGGGACCACATTGGGAGATGGTGGATGGAATCCTGGGCTTGCAAGCGATGCAATATTATTTGCTCCTTGAGACTGGTGATGAGAGCCTTGTCTTGGCAGTGAATGGTGAGATCCTGATCCTGCAGGTGGAAGCTGAGATCCCAGAGGAGCATGATGTGAGGGGTGGTGACTCAAAGGCTGATGGCCCCCTGAAGGGAGATGGTGTGGTCCTTGAGGAGTTGGATGGTGAGATCCTTGTCCTGGAGCAACATGAAGTCCTGACCCAAGAACTGGAGCTGGTGGTGGTGGTGGCGGTGGCGGTGGTGGAGGAGGGGGTGGAGGAGGATGTGCTGAATTAAGTGCAATTTGATGCGATGCTGTAGTTCCAGAGGCTGAAAGAGATTGATGTCCTGTTGCAGAAGGTGGAGGAGGGTGAACAGGTGCTGGCCCAGGAGGTGGAGGTGGTGGTGGATGATGTCCTGAAGACTGGGCATGTAGCAGTGGCCCCTGGGTTGGTTGTATGGGATGAACTGGACTAGTTACATGTGGCAATGGTGGTGGGTGTGGAGCCTGTCCTTGAGGTGGAGGATGATGTGGGCCTGGGAGAGGCACAAGGTGTGGTCCTGATCCAGGTGATTGAGATGCTGGGGGTAGTGGTGGGGGTTGTGTTGCAGATGCCGAGGCAGAGTGATGCAGACCAGAACTTGGAGGTGTCAGATACTGCCCCGTAGAAGATGCATGATGTACAGAGGCAGCTGCTGCTGGTAGTGACCCAGAAGTGTGCAATAAAGCAGAACTTGGAGATTTTGGGGGACCTTGTTGTATAATGGAACCAGGTGAAGGTTGAAGCAAACACGCTCCAGGCAAGGTCTGGGTTGGACTTGGTGCAGGAGAGAATGTTCCCTGCTGTGGAACATTTGTTCTTGGTTGATTAAAACTTTGAAAGTTGCCAGAAGGTTGCTGGTTTTGATAATAGGTAGGTGGTGGCGGTGGCGGCGGCGGCGGCGGTGGTGGTGGTGGGGGCACACTGCTGCTTGAATGTTGCTGGTTGAACTGATTCAGACTAGGCTGGTGACCTGATGGTGCCGTCGATGAAGGATAAAATGTTGCACTTGTCTGCTGCTGTTGTGCTAAAGTCCCAGGCTGTGCTGCCTGATAGTAGACTTGTCCCACAGTAACAGGGGTTAAAAAAGATCCTCTGTGTGATGTGGCCTGTACAGTTCCCACTTGAGGCGATTGCGAATGAATTGTCCTGTATGGTGATCCCAGCTGTTGTGACTGAGACTTTGGTGAATGCAAGTGCAGCTGAGATTGTGGTTGAGAACTTGATGGAAGATAGCTGGTCTGTCCAGGCGTGTGAGGGGCTGGAGGTTTAAGAGGATGCTCAGCATGTGGTGGGAGCACAGGACACTGAGTCTTCAATGGAAGCTGAGCTGGTTGAGAATTAGATGGTTTTATTGAACTCTGGGACTGTGATGGACATGGATGCTGTGAATAATGCGGATTTCCAGACTGGCCATTAAAATTAGTTTTTGATATTGGTTGGGAATCAAACTGAAAATGAAGTTTTTGCTGTGTCTCAGATTTAGTTTGACTTTGATTAGAAGTCTCAGTTATATTACTTGTACTTTCTAACTGGGAAAGATGAGATTGTAGCAAGGTCTGAGGCTTCACCTGCAACTTTACCTGGGACTGGGGTGAAAATGCAGGAGACGACGGAGAAGATATTTGTGTTGGCTGTTAATTTAAAAGAAAAAGTTTGAACAAATCATTTAAACTCAACACAGCAAAATTAAACTGTATAGTACTTTTCATTATCAATTATTTTTATACAAGTTACTATATTGTGTGCAGCATTTATAATGTCAGCGTACATAATGCAATATATTCTAAAGCAATCAATAGCAAATTACCTTGTTTAATTTTGAAGGGCTTATATTATGCTTTTGAGAACTCACTGGAGATGGACACTCCTTTTCAGCAATTTGTTCTGGGTTTTCCGCATCTGAAATTTCTGCAGAAGTAGTAAGAAAATGAATTAATGCATTCTTAGAACAATAAGGCAGTGTTAAAATTGTATGCTTGATTTTGAAAAAGCAATCTGAAAGCAACCCTAAATTCAAAAACAACAGCCATTTCTTCTTCCAATATCTTGCATTTAATAGAACAGTTTTACGTAATGCTATACAGTTAAATAAGACACATTGTTTGCCTCCAACATGCTGACTCATTTACCATATCATCACAGTTCATAATATAATTCTTTCCCCGAATTACAGGCAAATCTCACTAACATTAGTTACGTACAAAAATCTGGCCAAATTAGCATAATTAAGCAACCTTTTCTATTCTTTAGCAGAAATTCGAACATTGAGTTCCATCAAGGTGGGACTTTGAGTTTGCCACTTATTTTCAGTAACTTTTATGTACAAATGAGGTTCCGGCAAAACTCTCAGTAAGCAGTGTTCCTCTGTACAACAAATATAAACTTCAAACTGTAAAGTCATGGATATTTTGTGAGCCATAACTAATGGATGTTGTGGCCAGTGCTTTTAAAGGAATACTCTACAATCATAATATACTATACCAGAATATTCCTTAAAGAAATATTTTTAATGGTTTCCATATAGAACGATATCGCTCCCCATAGATCAAATATGACTTTTATAATATTTCTCAGCACTGGATGAGCTAGGAAAGTTGATGCATGATACCTCTCAGTGCTTGGTCACATATTTCCAATATTCCTCAGGAATATTTAATCATTTTTCCTACTAGGATTCATGATATAGCCACATGAAGATCTAAACTGCTCAGGCTGAATAATGGAGATTGTAACGTTAGACAGATATCCAAGTGTTTTGATCAATTACCTTTAGAAGATGGGTAGAAGTTTCACAGTTCTCTTCTTGAAGTTACACTTGTGTTCAGACACCTCCTCAGGAGGTAAGACAAACTGGGGAAGATGCATGATGTTTAACTTGTACATTGCTTGGTGGAATGAGCAGACTTGAAGGGCAAATAACTCTTTCATCCCATATCTTTGCCTTTATAAGACCATTATGCAGCCTTACTGTGGAGTATTCCTTTAAATTTATACCAGCAGAATTGCACAAACCACTAGACGTTTGCCCTACAATATTCACACACCTAGCAGTTATACTGAAGCAGAAGTAGTAATAGAAATTCCAGAATACAAGAGAAATTTACAAGCACAAGGTGCACACATTTTTATTGCAGATTATATACATTTTGTCACATACATTATTTTATTTATAGGTACAAAGATGTATAATTTTAAAATCAATTTTACATTTCAGGTACGAAACCCGTTCACTTCTTCAACTGTGTTCACATAAACAGTTAATTATTAGTGCAGGCAATATGGAGGAACAATAAGGGGACTCCAGTCTAGTATGGCATTAGAAAATATTCTCTATAACAGGTACAGGTCACAAAAATGGTGGAATGATTATGGAATGTCTTCTCTACTGACCTAGGTTAGGTTCACTGGGAGAGATGACTGGGATCTTCAGTTGAAGACGTGGAATGGGTTTTGAACAGTGGGATGAAGATGGAGTTTGGAGATGAGACTGTGGCCAATGAGTTGATGTTGGGCTATGGGTGGGTGAAATCATTCCTACAGATGGGAAATCCCAATAACAGAGTATTAGAAATGATAGACTTGATCCTACTGAATAAGTTTCAGATAAAAACCTTTTCAAATATACTTTCAAACAAGCACCAAAGCTGTCATTGACTATTGCTTATCACAAAGCACTTTCACTCTAAACAGACGTAGTATTAGGAATACAATATCCCAATGGATACTAATGCAGATGGACCATATCTTTATAGCTTCTTTTGGATAGCACCAATTATCTGAATCACGTACTAGTAAACAAAATAACAATTCTGGTCAATCTGATGAGTTAATCCAAATGACAGGCAATTGCATCCAATGTCCCAAATGCTTTTTTTAAATTAACTTTAAAAAGTGCCATAAATTGCTCATAGTATCTAAAACATATGGTATAACAACACACTTAACAGGTTTTGAAACCTCAAATTCAGCATTGAGAGTGTTCCATGGCAATTCTTAAAAATTGCTGACGTATTCACCTTCCAACGGAGGACATATGCCTTCAATTTTCTCCAAATTGTTTATGTCCAGCTCAGCCACATGCTTCAGGAGAGAAAGCATTACACCCCCAAATCTCTGCCTGTGCACTTGTAGTGCAGCCACTAGAAAGTGCATAACACATCATTCTAACTTGACACTGCCTACCACTTTGTGGAACATTCAATGCTCCACACCTGAGGTTAAGGAATTGTGAAAGAGCTGAACACCTGCCTTTCCTACTCCATGACACTAGGCACTTAAGAATTTGAACCACCAAAACCAAAATCCACTGAAGAATTAAAACAAGCTTGTTAGTTCTCAACTTCATTCCTGATTGATAATTCCAATGACCTCTACCTGTTTCATTAGTGCATCAATAGCTACAGTCAAATTTGTGATCTTACTGTTAAGTTAGCAGTGGCAAGTTAATATCTAAGTATGACCATCTTTTTCTTATAATAGTTTGTATCATGCCAAGGAGAAATCACATTCTTAAGAGGACACTGTATTGACATGAGAATCCAATAATTTATTTATATGTCTACAGTCTAAATTAAATAAGAGGTGCATGACACTTACCACCTTCTTTTTCTTTTCTATGATCACTCAAAAGCAAAGCTCTCTGATAGCTTCTTTCTCTTACTTTCTCTACTGAGGTTGAAGCAGTCCTTAAAATAAAATATAGGAAGTTATCAAAGAATTGGTATCATGCAGCATTCCAAAGGCTTTAAAGGTTATCTCATTAGCCAATAAAACGATAGTTAACAGCACATTCAAAAAAAATCAAAGAATTACAATTCCCTTTAATATATTTTAAACCATACTTTAGTTTATATTTTTTTAAAGATTTTTGTTTAACTCAATAAGGGAGCTAATTTTAAGGAGTTACAGTCAGAGCAACATGCACTGCATTACTATCAATAGTTACAACCAACAGAAAATGTTTCTGTGATGTTGTTGCTTTGAATGTTTATGTTCATGCAGTGTTCCTTCTCAATTTTCCTCAAAGCCACTTCCTCCATCATTTAATCAGATAGCCCCTTTTTCCTTCTTACTTTGTAGACTTTCTAGATTTCTAGAACTATGCAAATAAGAGCTCAAGACTATAGGGTCAATGATACGATGGTATGTTCTGGGGGCACTACAGCATATATGGTACCACTCCCTGTTATCAGATGGTGACTGATGGCTAACAATGCACTCTCAGCTTACTCCAATTCAAATGACAAGTGCTAAGTGCGGCTCAGTAGGCCTAAATGTTGTAGCTGGAGGGCTTGAGTAGTGAACTGGGTATTGAAGGGGAAAGCACATTATTTTATTTTAAGTTTTCAGTTGCTGCTGTCCAGGACATCGCCTCAATGGTCTAAAAGTGCCATTCATTCCAACCCTGGCATTCTCAGCACAGCATGGGGTAGAGTTTCCACTAGGTTGCTCTTTTTGAAAAAGGCATAATTCAAGAGAAATCAGTGTATCTGCTGTAAGGTATCTTGGAGTTTTAAGTGCAAATTTCAATGTAAATCCAGTTTCTGTGAACGTTTGTGTTAGTTTAAAAAACATCCAGCTGGATGCAGTCCTGCCCACAAAACAGATCATGCCCCAAGGCTGAATGAATCACCATAGGGAGTTTCTACTAATTGTATTTGTTTGCAGGCCTATGAGGAGGGTCGAAAAAAATAATAAACTGGTTCTTTTGGGTGCAAGGACACTAATCGGTATATTGTAAATGGTTTTGATCTTTTAAAGAAACTGACTACTGTGCCCCAATATAATTAACAATTGGTTTTGTGTTGCTTTTCAGTAATTTAATATCTGGTTACTTGGAGGTGGAGAATTGACACTGTGATTAAAAACATTTATTTTTTTGTGATTAAACCCGTTCTCAGCTACCTTACTTAAACATAACAAGAAATATCTTATAAAGCAGTTAAAAAAAAAATAAGTATTTTAAAATGGTGCCCAATTGCACTGGTTCATGGCAGATTTTGAGTTTGTCAATGTGCAAATAAGTTTCAGCAGAAACTCATTACCTAATTAGATCAATTAATATGTGCATATGCACATACATTATTGATATACAGAAGTCCTTCTCAACAAGTGCTCAGCTGCCAATCCAGCAAGTTGGTTCTGAGTATATTTCAATATTTCAGGTTTCAGACATGTAGAAGGGTTCTGGATTTTACTATGAAAAGGCTATCATCATTTCTTGGGTGGTTTAAAGATTTGCAATGTTCTCAAATAACTTCCTGACATTCTAGAATTACAGAATATACAGCAGAGAAACAGGACATTTGGCCCAACCAGTCTGTACTTTTTGTGTATTTCACAACTCAAAATTGGGCATCCATGAGGAGCTGTGGGCCATCAGCAGCAGCAGAATTGTACTCGAACACAACCTGTAACCTTATGGCCTGGCATATCCTCCACTCTACCATTACCATCAAGCCAGGAGATTAATCCTGGTTCAATGAAGAGTGCATGAGGGCATGCCAGGAGCAGCATCAGGCAAACCTAAAAATGAGGTGTCAACCTGATGAAGCTACAACTCAGGACTACTTGCATGCCAAACAGCAAAAGCAGCATGCAATAGACAGGGCTAAGCAATTCCACAACCAACGGATCAGATCTAAGCTCTGCAATCCTGCCACATCCAGTCGTGAATGGTGGTGGACAATTAAACAACTCACTGGAGGAGGACGCGCCACAAATATCCCCATCCTCAATGATGGGGGAGTCCAGCATATCAGTGCAAAAGATAAGGCTGAAGCATTTGCAACAATCTTCAGCCAGAGGTGCCTAGTGGATGATCCATCCCAGCCTCCTCCGGAGGTCCCCAGCATCACAGATGCCAGTCTTCGGCCAATTTGATTCACTCCACGTGATATCAAGAAACAGCTGGAGGCACGGGATACTGCAAAGGCTATGGGCCCTGACAATATTCTGGCAACAGTACTGAAGACTTGTGCTCCAGAAATAGCTGTGCCCTTTGCCAAGCCGTTCCAATACAGCTTCAACATTGGCATCTACCCAGCAATGTGGAAAATTATCCAGGTTATGTCCTCTTCACAAAAAACAGGACATATCCAACCTGGCCAATTACCGCCCCATTAGTCTAATCTCAATCATTAGTAAAAAATGATGGAAGGGGTCATCACAGTGTTATCAAGTGGCACTTACTCAGAAACAACCTGCTCACTGACGTTCAGTTTGGGTTCTGCCAGGCCCACTGAGCTCCTGACCTCATTACAGCCTTGGTCCATACATGGACAAAAGGGCTGGACTCCCGAGGTGAAGTGAGAGTGACTGCCCTTGACATCAAAGCTGTATTTGACCAAGTGTGGCATCAAGGAGCGCTGGCAAAACTGGTCAATGGGAATAAGGGGGAAATCTCTCCACTGGTTGGAGTCATACCTGGCACAAAGAAAGATGGTTGTGGTTGTTGGAAGTCAATCATCTCAGTCCCAGGACATCACTGCAGGAGTTCCTCAGGGTAGTGTCCTAGGCCCAACCGTCTTTAGCTGCTTCATCAATGACCTTCCTTCCATCATAAGGTTAGAAGTGGGCATGTTCGCTGATGATTGCACAATGGTCAGCACCATTTGTGACTCCTCAGATACTGAAGCAGTCCGTGCCCATATACAGCAAGATCTGGACAACATTCAGGCTTGGGCTGATAAGTGGCAAGTCACATTTGCATCACACAGGTGCCAGGCAATGACCATCTCTAATAAGAGAGAATCCAACCATCTCCCCATGACATTAAATTACATTACCATTGCTGAATCCCCCACTATCAACATCCTGGGGGGTTACCATGATCAAAAACTGAACTGGACTAGCCATATAAATACTGTGGCTGCAAGAGCAGGTCAGAGGCTGGGAATTCTGCAGCGAGTAACTCACTGCCTGACTCCCAAAGCTTGCCCACCGCCTACAAGGCACAAGTCAGGAGTGTGATGGAAAACTCTCCACTTGCCTGGATGAGTGCAGCTCCACCAGCACTCATGAAGCTCGATGCCATTGAGGGCAAAACAGCCTGCTTGACTGGTACACCATCCACCACCTTCAACATCCACCACTGATGCACTGTGTGGCAACAAGGTGCATTGCAGCAATTCACAAAGGCTCCTTCGACAGCACCTTCTAAACCCACGACCTCTATCACCTAGAAAGACAAGGGCAGCAGTTGCATGGGAACACCACCACCCGTAAGTTCCCCCCCAAGCCACTCACCTTCTTGACTAAATCACCATTCCTTCACTGTCGCTGCGTCAAAATTCTGGAACTCCCTCCCAAACAGCAGTGTGCATGTACCTACGCCACATGGACTGCAGCGGTTCAAAGAGATGGCTCACCACCACCTTCTCAAGGGCAAATAGTAATAGGCAATAAATTGCTGGCCTAACCAGCGGCACCCATGCCCCGTGAAAGAAAAAAAAAATCCCATTCTGACATCCAACAGAATGATTTACAAAATACAAGTATTAGACTGAGTTGAATTGTAGCTCAAGGATAAAAACTGAGGGGCAGGGGCGGGGTATGGTGGAGGTGGTGGTGACATGTAACACTCAAAACATGTTGCCAGTGGAAGTCCAGGGATCAGTTCATAATTTATATGGCTTAGAGGACATCAACAGTTTGAATGAGAATAAATTGGATACAGTGTTCAATGATATCTATGTTTAATGGACAGAAAGGTGGCACAGAAGTGCAAGTTCATGAGAACGAAGCAAGAACCTAGGAAACCTGCAAGAAATAAGACAGGAGGAAAAAGACTCCCAGGTTTTCATGGACAAGTTATTAAAATCATTGATTCAGTGTTCACAGGCGTTGATGAAAGCAAATTAAATGTTGACGTAAATAGTTAAACATGTGACCAATAAGACTCAAGGTGTGATGAAGTTGTATTGGGCCTATTACGTTCAATTTTGGTCTCTGGGCTACAAAAACGATGCAGGGCGATCGAGTGAATCCAGAGGATAGCGAAGCTCATTTCTGAATTTACGAGAACTAAGTTATGAGGAAAGATAATTTATCTTTGGACATTGCTCTCTGAAAAAGAGAAGGATGAGGGAAGGTTTGGTACAGATCTTACAATACCCACCATTTAAGTTAAAGGGATCAGAAGAATATAGGAAATTGAGGCAAGTTTTTTTTTGAAAAACAGCATGATAGAATTGTGGAATGGACTACCAGCAGGGATGATGAAACAAAATTACACAGCTTTTTCTGAAAATGGAGGACAGGTTGAATTTTATTGAGCGATACGAATGGTGGACTTTACAAGACGGTTATGTTTCAAAAATTGTCTCCTTTAACTTGAGACAAAGAATTCCGAAAGCACCCCAATTCAGAAACAGACATGTGTGATCTGGTTGCCACTGTAGTGAAATTGGGAAGAAACCTACTTAAATCAAGTGACAGTTTTCACACCTTTCCACAGTAACTCAGAGCAAATAGACACCAGCTTTTTGTGACACAAAAAGAGAAAACAACTATGTAGCTATAGAGAAGCAAGATTCTTATAAGAGTCCATTTTCTGTTTGAAAGCAAGGGAACAGAATATACGGGACTTTTGGAGATTTAAGGAGCAAGGAGTCCCTGAAGTGGGCCTTGTTGGTGGAAATCTGATCTGGAAGACTCTGGATGAACGGAATCACTTTGAAGGACACTAGGAGTTGCAACCTAGTGGGACAGGGAGAAGTGAGCCTTCTGAAGAGCTGAGAGTAACTTTCAACTTGTTCTTGTAATGTTACACATCTGCCAGAAGTGTGGTGATGCTGTCTACATCAAACTATCATTCAATTATAACACTTCAACCATCTCCTTGCTAACCATTTTTTTCATTCATTCATGGGATGTGGAAGTAATTCACAAGGCCAGTATTTATTGCCCATTCTTAATTGCCCTTAAGCAGTAGGTGCTGAGCTGCCTTCTTGAACTCCTGCAGTCCTTGTGGTTTAGGTACACCCACAGTGCTGTTAGGGAGGGAGGTCCAGGATTTTGTCCCAGTAACAGTAAAGGAACAGTGATATAATACCAAGTCAGGATGGTGTCCAACTTGGAAGGGAGCTTGCAGGTGATGGTGTTCACATCTGCCTGCTTTCATTTTCCTTCTGGGTGATAGAAATTGTGGGTTTGGAAGGTGCTGTTGAAGGAGTCTTGGCAAGTTGATGCAGCGCATCTTGTAGGTGGTACACACTATAGCCAGGGTGTGCATGTGTTGAAAGGAGTGAATGCTGAAGGTAGTGGATAGGGTGTCAAGTGGGTTGCTTTAACCTGAGCACTACCCACACAAACCATACTTGTGTGAACTCTACCATGTACTAAGTGCAACTAACCTATTTTCTATGTCATCACCAATCTCTACTGGCTCCCTCCTCAAAATACACTTATTTAAAAATCTTAGTCCCGGCTTATGATCACCAGCCCCACATTCCTCCACCGGCCCCCAAAGAACATTACAGCCTTGCTTCATCCTACCTCTGCAACCTCCTCCAGCCCAAAGTCCCAGCTTTCACTTTCTGGTCCCCTCATCACTCCACTGAGGTTGACAAAATTTTCAGCCCATTTGCCTCTTGCAATTCCTTTGTTAAGTATTTGTGCCTTGCTACATCTTTCCCTTAAAGGTGCTGTGTAATTGCAAGTTATTACAAACAACTGCAAAACATTTTTACACATAAGAAATTTGACTTATAAATTGTATTGCTACTTCCAGTTCAAATTACTAGACTGATGGTACTCAAAAACTTGCAAAAAAAATTATTCTTAGATTATTTTGTTTTTAAAGGTTGAAAATACACAGTATGTGAATAACACATTTTGGCGCATGCTTATTCTATGCTTATATCATACAGAACATGCATATTTTATTGCTCAGAAGAAATGGGCATACGAACTTACCATTGGACATCTGCATCATCTAATTTCTTTTCTGTTGAAGGGGTCTGCTTAATTGGAGATTTGTTGCCAGTTTCAATGGGATTTGCAGATTCCACTGTAGCAAGCAAAGATGATGAATGACCTGATGTACTTTCACCTTGCTCTCCGCTAGCACTTACGTTGCTGTTACTGATGCCATTGTCATTGTTATTGGCCCCACTGATACCAACACCACCAGCAACACCAACAATACTATGTGGTGATGTGGCAACTGGAGAGAAGCTTTCTGATTTGGAACCACTTTGTCTTGCTTCCCGCTGTCTTTTACGATACTCCAATAAAGACACCTGAAAACAAAAAACAACTTGTAAGTGTACTTCACATCAGTTACGAAAAATTGCTCCACTTTCGGGTACAAATTACATTTCTTCTTTCATTCTTAGATACAAATATGCATGATGCACATCTTACTATAAATCCATATGTCTCTCTTAGACCGAGCATTTTGTGTTAAGCAGCCTGAAAACAATTCTGTCAATTTTGATCATTAACACTTACCTTCTTCTTCTGTGGTGGATTTTGTGGAGTACAGCTTCCCTCTGTCATACCATCCCCATTAATCCCCTTGCCATAGTTGATTATGCCATCTTCAGAGCAGTAATAACCAACTCCTTCTGGAAATGATAGTCTGTTGTCCTCTTGAAGAATTTTTGACTCACTTGCCCTGAAGCCACCTCCTACTTCCAACTGATGTGAAGGTGTCAGATCCCGAAGATTTGAATTCAAGGGTGAGAAATTTAAGCTGGGTCGTTCTGGGCTCTTCATCCATGAAGAGTAAAGAGTGCCCATTCCACTGTAAATAGGTTCTGATTGGCTGATTGTGTCAGTCCGATCATGGTGAATAGGGCATTCTAAATCTTTGTGCCGTGCGTGCTGTTCACATACTTCATGTCCCGTCTGGAGTTCTGCTACACATTCAATGCCACTGATGCACTGACTAATTTCTGTCCTGCTCCTTGGGCTAACATCTCCAATAGTCTTTGCATCATGTAGTCCCATTTCTATTAGGCTGGAGCTCCTTAAAGAGTTCAGTGCTAAGAGTGAGGGTACTCTATCAGAAGCCTGCAAGTAAAAACGAATAGAGTTATTGGTAATTTATTTTATGTTACTAAGTTCACTTTTGAAAGAAATTCCTCGGAATCAAGGAATTTCATACCGCTATATAGGCTGAAGTATAATTCACCATGTTAAAAGAAATAAACTGGAATAAGGACAGAATGAGGCAAATTCTTTTCACATTCATCAGAAATGTGAAAAATAGATTTTCTTTCCCTGACAAACAAGTATTATTCTGCATTCTTTAGAAAGTTAGAATATATCTTGTATGGTCATGCATTGCAATGATAATTATGATCTTACACAATGCTGCAAATATAACTTTGCACCTTTTTTACTGAAGAATCAGTCAGCTTGCCTGGATTGTAGATCAGATTGATTCATCAATTTAGGTGCTGATGGCTGCATTGATGCGTTTCTCCCCTTCTCTATGTCCTGCTCATCCTCTGGAAGATGAAGCAGAAGCTTTGGAGGGGAAGAACCCTCTTGAAGAAACAGTCATTTTTCTCTCGCTTCCAAGCACCAGATCAGAGTTCAGCATCATAGCTGGGATGACAATGAGATAGAAGAGAATGCACAACAGGATTTGAATAGTACTTGTGAGCAAGAGCAAGTGGACAGGGAAGCCCTGAATATGGTTTATTGGAGGACAAGGCTGTGTCCTAAAACTACTATGGGAGATTGGGATGCAAACTTGAGAGACCTGGTCCATAAAGGCAGGCTCCTTGGCATGCACCAGCAGTAATTGGAGATATCAAAACTACTTGGCTGGGAGCTGCAATAATATGTCAGAGTATGGAGGAGTTGCATTCCATGAAGGCATTAAAAATTATAACAGCTGAAAGGTCCAAGTTTGTCTTTTTGATGGGCTATACTGAGGTATTCAGGCAACAATGGCAAGTGGCACTATGCAAATGACAGCCAAAATCTGAGATTTTCTTGCAATGTGGAGTATTAAGATGGATCAGTACTGAAGTTCTATAAGCAAAGGTGGTGTGAAGGGGTTAGTCCTGTTCTTTTTCTGGAAGCACTAGTCTATGAGCTGCTGCTTAATAACCCTGGCTGCTTGCTGTGCAGTCACGCTGCAGTTTCTTCTGGATCTCTTCTTCCTGGGACTCTTCCTCATATGATGATGATTCGTCTTCAGCTGCTGCTGGCTCAATGTTTTGTCTCTCAAGAAAAGGTTATGCAGCAAACCACCAAGTTACAGAATCTTGAACAGGTCACACAATTTTAGAAGCTTGTGATGTGGGAAAACCACATAAGCAATTTTGGTGTACATCTGATACTGGAAAGAATCAGCAAAGAAACTTATCATCTGGTAGCCAGTTGAAAATGGGAAAATTAAAATGACACGGTAGCAACACAAGATTTGACTATAAGAAAATAAATGGCAGTCAGAAACTAGAACTAGAATACTAACAAAGACTGCAGCACAGAAGTAGTAAAGGAATCAGTATAAAACTTACGCAAAAGATTCAGCAAGTGAGTGATTATCAACAACCTATAAATCATTTTGAAATAACTGATTAAAAAATAGCAAATATAACATTTTTCTGCTATGGAACTTTAGAACTGCTGAAGGCAAGGGGAGGGCACTGAGATGTAAAACTAGAACAAGGACTTATAAATGAGATCCTTCAAAGAGTCATACGGACTCGAAACGTTGTATTCCTCTTCGCGATGCTGTCAGACCTGCTGAGTTTTTCCAGGTATTTTTATTTTTGTTTTGAATTTCCAGTATCCGCAGTTTTTTACTTTTATCTTATAAATGAGATGATTGGAAGTGTATCTTTGAAAGGCTACCTCACAGGTGAACATGTTTAGAGGATAGTCCTTTGGTTTATCTGGTTCAGATTGCAGCTACTCATTTGTTTGTAGACGGAGTTGAACAAAAAGAAGCATCCTTGAAAGAAATTCTATTTAAGACATTCGTGACCAGTTACTATATTCATACCAGTAGTAGTAATGGTTTTACAAAAAATCTCAGTGCTCAGAGCTTTCTTCGGGGTGGGGGGGGAAAGGTTTGAAATTAACCAGAATTTTATTGCATATGTTAAAGGATAACAGTAAAATAGCTGTACTGCCTCATATAATTGAAGAAACTGTTGGCTCCCATTATCAAAGCTTATACTTTAGTTAGTATTATCAGCTTGCTTTAGTTAGTGGCAGTCATGTCTGAGTTAAGAATATGTATGGGTTAAGAAAATGGCATCAGAAGATAGAAGTTAAATGAGAGTTTAAATAGAGGGCTTTTTCAGTCTATATTGGTGGTTCAGTTAGGCATTGTAGGTCCCACAGCACTTTCTGAAGAGGAAGCTTCTCTAGTTTCCCGGCAGTTCCACAACAGAGAGTAGAACGGATGAACTAGTCATTCAATTTGCTGCTTTGTTTGAAAATTTATGGGCTCAAAATTTTATCTTAATTTTTCTACATAGCACCAGTCACTGCATTTAGAGCTGTAATACAAATAAATGAATGCCTTTCCTTAACATATGAATGATAACTACTTAGTCAAGTCACTGGAAGGCAATAAGCACCCACAGAACCATTTAACAGAGTTAAAGCCTTAATAGTTACCTTAACAAGAGCAAGAAAATCTGCAAAGTAATGCATTGAACCACAGGTATATGTCCACAATTCCAAACATCCCAAATTAACAATCCTATTTGTGTCTTTGTAAGATTAAATGTTAGACTTAAAAAAAAGTTACATTGACTGAAAAAATACTTTTGTTGATAATTACATTCCAGGACCTCTATAGTCTGTCTAGTGCACAATAAAATTAACAATAAAGTACCTCATGACTGTATGCTCTTCGCTTAACTTCTGGGGAACTTTCAGGCGATGAAATGTTCTTTGGACAGGCCAAAGGAAAGAAGAAAAAGATTAAATGTAAACAATGGATATCTTAAAATTGAACTGGGTTAATTAGTTCATAGCATTCTATATCAAATAAAACCAAATGATATTTATTGAATAACTTCCAATACATCTCAAAACAAGTTTTTTAAAATTACTATCACATGTTGTTTGTAGGAGCTTGCTATGCACAAATTGGCCACCACCTTTCCTACACTACAACAATTAACTACACTAGCTGGCCATAAAGCACTTTGAAACTTTGAACCATCAGCTGTAAAGTGCAATATAAATGAAAGTCTTTCTTTTTCTTTTATTGTAATAAATACTAATATAGATAGACCTCCCTATTAAGGTTGACTTCAATCTTTGCATTTTACGCATTTTTTTTTACACACCAGTAGAATAAACCCAAATTGCCATTGGTAATAAGTAACATGTGGACCATGTTGCATCTTGAGTCTATTCCACTATTCAGTTTGCTCATGGCTGATCTGTACTTCAACTTCATTTACCTCTCCCACCCTGTTCCATCATACTCCTTGATACCTTGACCTCACAAAAATCTATTCATGATAGTCTCAAGAGTTTTAATTGACCAATCATCCACATACTTTTGGGAGAGTGTTTCATATTTCTTCTACTACTTGGTGTGGAGAAGGGCTTCCTGATTTTACTCCTGAATGACCTGGCTCCAACCTTAAGGAAGTTTTGGTCAGGAGGCAGCACCTCTTACTCTGAGCCAGAAGTTCTGGGTTCAAGTCTCATTCTGGGACTTGCTGACCTCAGCAGGAGAGTTCATGATGCGGTTCAAGAGGTTGATAACCAGCCTACTAATTCTTCCAACACTTCCTCACTATTGCACAAAGAAAAAAAAAGTGTGAAGATATGGAACACACAAAATCATTGTTCGCTGTGTATCGCAGTGAATGGGCCCAACGCTGCCACTTTCGGACTGGAAAGTGCCCAATCTATCTCGAATTATCCCGAAAGGGCAAGGCATCTCAAAGATTTGAACAACAGATGAAGGTAGCTGTTTCACACTGCAGTGGCAACACAAGTGGTGTTTTGCACTAACAGGATGCTGCCATCAAGCCATAAAGATATTCTGTGTGCTACACAAATGAGAAACGTGGTGTATGAATTTTAGTGCCAGTGTGGTATAGGTTGCATGTCTCAATGACTGGCAGGTCATATCAAACAGCATGTGCATTTGGTTGTTTGCAATGGGCAAAATACTGACCGTACTCAACCAACCCATGCTTGCAAAATACAGAACATAATGTCTAAGTTAGTGTGATTCTGCACTTGGGCAGCACTTGCTGAATAATCCAGTGTGTGCTAAGAATTATACTAACAACCAATTTAAAATTATAAGTTGGGCTCACAATATAGCTCACTTATGCTTGCTAAAAGCTACAGGTATTTGTATGCCTGTCCTCTGCAGACAAAAGGAATATGAACAGACACTGAACCTAAACAAAGAGTGGAGGAACAACAGCTCCCTGGTGTATTCTCCATGCCAACTCCTCGACCAGAACTGACTTGCCAACCAATCAGCACCCCTTTTCTCATGCAGTATAAATTGTTGTTCCCTTCGAAATCTGGCATCCAGATGAGTGCAAGATGAAAAGCTTCAACAATAGCTCTCATTTTGTCAACAATACCCAAGTTTTGTACTACCAAGCGACTAATTATAAAGCACTTCTGGCATAATACACACTTGAAATTTGGAGATCTTCCAACTTCGCAGCATAAATCATCTGAATATATTTTTATATATTCAACTGCATAAGATGAAAGTTTAGGAAATTTGATGGCAATAAACTTTCATAAATCAACTCTGAAGAGATTGGCTTAGAGATGGTAACATAGATCCTCAGAAAACACAAAATGTTATAATTATAATGTATTCAATTCTTCATCATCATCAGGTCCTTGGCTCACTGTCTACGGATGCTTTATCCGCAGCTGTCTTCTTGGCAGTTTTTGTCAGTAGTGGCTTACCACTACCTTCCACTCTCAGGTAGGAAAAGGAGGCAGGTCCCAAGTCTACCTCAGCCAGAATGGGAATCAAACCCGTGCTATGCCATTATCCTGAATCACATACTGGCCATTTAACTAACTGAGCTAACCGGCAGCCCTTATAGCGCATTATCATTTAAGACTACTATTGCTTCCAGAATAAGTCTTTAGACAAATAATTAGCACAAATTAAATTACCTGTTCTTTAAATTTTATTTTTTACAAATTTGGTTTTTAAGCCTAAAATGTGCAAGTGGTTAATAATGCAAGATATAAGTTATTGTATAGATTGTTCCTAGCTGAGTATTATCTTAAAGTAAAATAGAGCAGTAGAGAATAACATTCTGGTTGCCATAATACATTGCTTTCCTATTAAAAAAATAAACTTACCTCGAATTGCAGGGAATTCCCTTGAAGATTGGGTGTTCCAGGTGTTACAGGTGAATAAACAGGTTTGTAGCCATTTCTACAAGATTCATCCTCTATTTTTCCCTTTGTTGGAGTACTACACATAGAAGGATCTGAAGCAGTGATATCAACAAATGGTGGAGTTGTCTGTGGAGAAGGGTTTGGAGTGGAGGGCTCAGGTAAACCAGAATCAGTTAGATGGCGTAACCTTCTCTTCTTTAAAGGGGTAATTAATTCTGTAAGACAAGGCAGCAGATGGGAACAACAGAAAACCATTTTTGAGTCAGGATGAGTGAAAATATGAATAAAAAGTTTGACCAATTAATTTACAAATAAAAGTCAAAATACATACTATAAACAATGCACAGTTTAACTCAAAACCCCACTCCTTCCACATGCACACCCACACATCCTCAATCATTCCCAACACCCCTCTCATGCAAGTGTAGGAGTTGCAACACCTGCCCTTTTACCTCCTCCCAAACACCCCTTCCAGGTGAAACAGTGATTTACTTGTGCCTTTCAATTTATTTCACTATATTTACTGATCACAATGTACTCTCCTCTACTTTGGAGACACCAAATGGATACTGAGTGGCTGTTTAGCAGAACATTTCCACTGAGCCCATAAGTGTTACTCGAAGCTTCCGGCTGCCTGTCATTTTAATTCCCCACCCCACTCCCATTCTGACCTCAGCCTCCTACACTGTTCCAATGAAGCTCAATGTAAGCATGAGAAATAGCATCTCAATTTTCAATTATTATACTACTTTCTGGACTGAACACCGAGTTCAACAATTTTATTTGAATGAACCTGTGTCTTCATTTTTTCATACAGCATCTGTTGGTGGTGATTCTGCTATTCCTATTTACGCCTCCTCTCGCCTTTTCTTTATTGTTCCATTACCATTTCCTTTTGCCTTGCACCATCATTCCCCCCCTTTGTTATTTAATCTCTCTTGCCCCTTCATCCTTTCCCTTTGCTCTTTCTTCATCTCCCTGTTTTTCCCTACCCCTGAACTTGCTTTAAACAAGAATCTAATCATCGCCCCTTGACATTCAATGGTATCAACATGCTGGGGATTACCAATGACCAGAAACTGAACTGGGCTTGCCCCATAAATACTATGGCTACAAGAGCAGGTTAGAGGCTAGGAATCCTGCAGCGAGGAGCTCACCTCCTGACTCCACAAAGCCTGTCCACCATCTACAAGGCACAAGTCAGGAGTAGGATGGAATACTCTCCAATTGCTTGGATGAGTGCAGCTCCAGCAACACAAGAAACATGACACTATCCAGGACAAAGCGGCCTGTTTGACCGGCACCCCATCCACAAACATTCACTCCTTCTGTCACTGACATACTGTGGCAGCAGTGTGTACCATCTACAAGGTGCACTATGGAAGCTCAACCAGGCTCCTTAGACAGCGCCTTCCAAACCCATGACCACTACCATCTAGAAGGACAAGGGCAGAAGACACATGAGAATATCATCATCTGGAATTTCCCCTCCAAGGCACTCACCATCCTAACTTGGAAATATATCGCTGTACCTTCACTGTCACTGGGTCAAAATCCTGGAACTCCCTCCCTAACAGCACTGTGGATGTACCTACATCACATGGACTGCAGCAGTTCAAGGAGGCAGCTCACCATCATGTTCTCAAGGTCAATTAGGGATGGGCAATAAATGCTGGGCTAGCCAATGGCGCCCACATCCCATGAATGAGTAAAGAAAAATCTGTTACATCTCCATTTTTTTCTAGTTCTGACAAAAGGGTTATCAATCTGAAATGTTAAGTTCCTCTCTACACAGTTGCTGCCTGACTGGTGAGTATTTCCAGCATGTTTCGTTTTATTCAGATTTCCAGCATCTGTGGTCTTTTGCTTTTGTATGAAGGCTTGCTCAAGGTGATGAGATGATTCAGAATCAACCACCATACTAAACCCAAGAAATTTAAAAACTTTAAACTATCCCTCCCCACATGTTAAAACCTAAAATAAAGTATTGGGATCTTTCTGTGACTTTGTTGATCACTGCAAGCTGCTGAACTGGCACAGGTTATAACTGTAATGACAGAGAATGGTGGAATGGTTTTGTGGTATTTTGAACAAAAATTACAGTTAGGTACTGGTAAACCCATGGTCAAAACTGCATTAGAAAAACTTCTAGGTTCTAAAGAAGGGCTCAGACAGCATCAAGATCTACTAACCCAAGGTTAAAAGTCAAATGAAAAATTGATCCTAGTTTTGCTAAGAACTTAAGGCACTCTTTGGTGGTAGATTATAGATATGTAACCTGAGTTTTATGTAAAAATATCCAAGGGTCTATCCCAAATGGTCATGGAAGACCAAGTAAGGTTGGTGACAATCCCATGTGTGGAGGCTGAGCAAATGAGGGACAGTATCCATCACAATTCTGATTTATTCAAATCACATCAGTTTGTTACAACTTGTAATGGTTCAGTAGATTATGACTTCAATACATTTCAATACCTGTTAAACAGCAATTCCCACTGAGTGCAGTAGTGCCTGGGCTGTTAGTTTCTCCACTCATTGCTGGACTCAGAGAGCCATCATACGATGTGGAGTCAAAGGCGTCAGCAACTGTTGATGAATTTTCATCCTCTAAGGCCTGCTTTAACCAACGCTTCACAAACAAACACAGGAATTAGATGCTAGTCATCAGTATAATTATAGAGAACAGGAAAAATGTAGAGCCTAACGCTAAAATTCTCACTTCCTCAGGGTTCTTATTAGTACGCAGGTAACCATTAAATTTAGATAAGGTTAAGAAATAAAAATGCTTGCCTTTGTAAAATGATGCAGATTTAATCCTCAAAAGACTTTATTTAGGCTTGAAATTCAGTTCCTTTGGTTATTTAGGTATAGACAGTGAAGTCCCTTATCAAATTCAAAATTATAGGAGCCTTTGCTAATTCAACATTAGCTCAATAAATAATAGATTTATGTTTTAAATGGGCTATGTATGACATTAAGCTAATTCATAAAATCTCTACATAAAAATAAATTTACATGACCATGAAAAGTAATGATAAAGTTATATTACCTTTTTACAGGATCCAGCTTTTGGTTCCAAAGGTTCTTTCCGTCTTCTTCTCTCAGACAAGAATGGGGAGCAAAAGCGAATATAGTGCTTAGGGGTTGTATAAATATGAGGACTATGTGTAAGGCCAGGTAATGAATTCAACTGTGTAGCTAAAACTTCAGGGTCAGTTGTTATCCGCAGAGGTCTATCTAAAGGGTTGTCTGTTGGTTTACCAGCCTTCTCATTCAACCATTCACTGACCAAGTGCTGAAAAAATAAAGTAAAACTATTAATGTTGCTAGAAAACCTATATATGTATACAAACACACACACACACACGCACGTATAATCTTTTGTCTTTGCTTGCCATCTAATTTCCAGTCGGGTCATGCAGGAATGAAACTTATCAAAAAAGTACTAAATTTTATTTTTGTAAATTTGGGAAGTTCAAAATAGGAAATAAATGTTTATAAAAATAGGCAAGTAGAATAAAATATACATGAAATATTGGCATAGACCATTTTAATTTAAGCAAATGGCTGATAAATGAAAGTCATGCAGTATGTGATCATATTACCAATGTTGGAGACTACAAATATATAACGTTTTCTAAGGAACACAAACACACAAATTTTAACAACATAAACAGATCAATTAGATAGATGCACACCTTTTTTGTTTTGGGGTACTTGGGTGCGGTTTTGTTGACAGTTGGTGATGGTGTTCCTGTTGACTCTTCTGTTGTTACTGTGGTGGTTTCTGCTGCTGCTGATGGTTCGACTTCAATTGCCTCATCTTCTATGTTAGCATCGCAAGACCTAGGTGCTGTTTCAGGAAAAGAGTTTTCAACTTCATTCTGTTGGTTACTGGAGACATCAACTTCTGGAGAAGATGGAGGAATATCGGAGCAAGTACTGACAGTTCTGTGCCTCCGACGTTGCTGTCCTATGTGAGTCCTACTGCGAGAGAAGCTTTTCCTCTGTTTTGCTCGGTTTACCCTGGCAGGATTTGGCTTGCTTAAAACTTCTTCTTTTACTGATTCCTAGAAGAAATGGGAACATCATGATGATATACTAATTAAATTTACACATGCATCCCTGGTTGAGTTGAGTGAATAAATTTTCCTGAAATCTAACTGCAAGGCAAAAGAACCAGTGAAAGCACATGGCTTTTATTAAGATTTACTACAGATAATGCTGGACCTTCAGCTTGCTGGAAACAGCACCTTGCAGTGTATGTTATCAGTTAGGCCTTTTCTGCCATTTGCAGCTCAAATTTTTTTGCACCCTCATGCTGAAGCACGAGCTGAAAATAGTGTGGTGAAGGTAACAGGGTATCTGTGACCTTAGTTAATGACAGAGCCAACAATGCATCTCCTTTAGCAATGATATTTAAGGATTTCAAGAGAAGCAGAGGAACAGAGGAGAAGGATGATGAATTAAAATCAAATCAGGCTCAAAAAGAAAAATTCAGAGGGGAAGAAAAACTGATTAACAGAGAAAAGAGAAACAAAGGAAAAATAAAAGGATAAAAAAATAACAAAAATAACACTCGACATTTTTGAAATCTCCAACAGGAATGAGATTGAATACTTCAAATTGTTTGCATTCTGAGACGTTGACTGGCATTGCATTATACACCAAATTATTAGACTTAACCTTTTGTGGTGAGTTTAATGGAAAATTAATTGCAAATCCAAATTCTTTAAAATAACAAGGAGGTTAAGAGCAAGATGCTGCTTGTGTGAATCAAAGAGCAGAGTGGCATAAATCATAAATTTTAAAGGTTCACAACTCAGAGTTATCTCTTAATCCCATGTTCTGACGAAAGGTCACAGACCTGAAACGTTATCTCTGTTTCTCTCTCCACAAATGCTGCCAAACATTTCCAGCAATTTCGGTTTTAATTTTGTATTTCCAGCAACAGCAGTATTTTGCTTTTAATTTAATCTCCTGAACTTGATGGCCAACTAATAACAGCTTGAGTTATTAATACACCATTAATTTTCCAAACAAGTTGTGGCTCACTATTTCATTGCTTCGACAAAAGATTTAGTTTTCAGAGTACGTCATGTTCATTTGGAGCTTCATTTTGATCAAGTTTATTATCTGTTGAAGCTCTAGCAAGATCTCAAATGATTGGGTGTATTTTCAGTGTTGAGTTAATGATGTACCTTTGGCACTGATGCAGATATCATCTGAATTGCTTCTCGAGTACTCCTCCAAGGTTTTAGTCATTTAAGTTGCGAGACGCCAGAAATATATTAACCAACAGAAACCTTGTTTTAGCAGATATCTCTCCTCAACTGCCAGGGTTTCCAGGGAAAATTTCCAAGTCGAAATGGAACATTTGACTCAAGAATTTAAGAGGAAATCCTAAGCAAGGGCAGTGAATGTTTTTTTAAAATTTATTCACGAGGTGTGGACTTCACTGGCTGGGACAGCATTTATTGTCCATTCCTAGTTGCCCTTGAGAAGGTGGCGGTGAGCTTCTTTCTTGAACTGCTGCAGTCCATGTGGTATAGGTACACCCGCAGTGCTGTTAGGAAGTGAGTTCCAGGATTTTGACCCAGCGACAGTGAAGGAACAGCGATATATTTCCAAGTCAGGATGGTGAGTGACTTGGAGGGGAACTTCCAGGTGGTGGCGTTCCCATCAATTTGCGGACTTTATCCTTCTAGATGGTACTGGTCGTGGAAGCAGTGGTGGTGAATTCCTGCAGTGCATCTTGTAGATGGCAATACACTGCTTCTACTGTGCGTTGGTGGTGGAGGGAGTGAATGTTTGTGGATGTGGTGTCAATCAAGTGGGCTACTTTGTCCTGGACGGTGTCAAGCTTCCTGAGTGTTGTGGGAGCTGCACTCATCCAGGCAAGTGGGGAGTATTCCATCACACTCCTGACTTGTGCCTTGTAGATGATGGACAGACTTTGTGGAGTCAGGAGGTGGGTTATTCATCGCATGATTCCTAGCCTCTGACTTGCTCTTGTAGCCACTGTATTTATATGGCTAGTCCAGTTCAGTTTCTGACCATTAAACATCAAGGGATGATGCTTAGATTCTCTCTTGTTGGAGATGGTCATTGCCTGGCACTTGTGTGGTGCAAATGTTATTTGTCACTTGTCAGTCCAAGCCTGGATATTGTCCAGGGTTTTCTGCATTTGGACATGGGCTGCTTCAGTATCTGAGGAGTCACGTATGTTGCTGAACATTGTGCAATCATCAGCGAACAAACACACTTCCGAGCTTATGATGGAAGGAAGGTCGTTGGCGAAGCAGTTGAAGATGGGTGGGCTGAGGACACTACCCTGAGGAACTCCTGCTGTGATATCCTGGAGCTGAGATAACTGACCTCCAACAACCACAACCATCTTCCTTTGTGCTAGGTTTGAATCCAACCAGCAGAGAGATTTCCCCCTGATTCCCATTGACTCCAGTTATGCAAGATCTCCTTGGTGCCACACTCAGTCAAATGCGGCCTTGATGACCCCTTCCATTAATTTACTGATGATCGAGAGTAGACTGATGGGGCAATGGGGTTGGATTTGTCCTGCTTTTTGTGTCTTGGTTACTACAACACTGTTTCCCACTCTGATAGAGATAACAAACAGTTTCTGTGAGGACAAATCTCTCAATGGTCTTTGAGCAGAAACAGGGAGGGTAGAGACATACTCTTGAAGTTCGTTGACATACTGGATGGTTTTAGTAATGTGTGTCTGCAGATGCAAAAATTGGTTCTGCAGAGACTGAAAGTGAACCAAAGATGATTGGTTGTTGCGTAGTTCCCGAGCGAGAGCTGCAACTGCTCTGAGACACATTAATTGTTAGTGCCACTAGAGAAGAGGTAGTTGCAAGCGAACCTCTAACATTATTTCCTGGAAATCGCTGTCTCAAATTTTGGTTTCAGCTATGCTTATCTGCTTAAAACCCTAATAACTGTCTGTTTTTAAAGTTGCTCAATGAAGTTTATCAGCTATTCTTTTCTTGCCCCTCCAGTAACTGCTACTTTTGATTGTTTACCATCTCTCAAAATTTCACAAAGCTTTTTCAGCCACTGTCGTATCTATGTTTCAGTCGCTCGATTTAATTCACCTCTTTTTTTCTAACTCTAATCTGATTGATTTGGCATGCTACTGCTTGATCAACAAGTTTTAACGCTGCTATGTTTTTCAGCTGACTCTCCTGATCGCCAATGATTCTGTAAACACCTTGCTTAATGTCCTCCAAAATTACCCATTTCCTAAATTACAATAGTGACGCCACTTCAAATGTACTTTAAATCGTTGTAAAGCACATTTGGACATCCTGAGGTGTGAAAAGCATTGTATTTTCCATTTCTCTTTTATTGTGTAGAATCCCACCAGTCTCTTTCACTCCCAGTTCATCCTTCCTTTTCCTTGCAAATTTGCTCAAGCTCATCCTATGCATCACAAGGGTCATCCTTGTTTCCCTCACATTTGTACGTTCTATAGTTGTGGAATCTGAGCTTCGTTGTAGGGTGCTGGTTAGTTTGGTAGGTCTGAAGGAATCTTCGTAGTCACATATAGGGTAACTCTGAGTCTTTATTGACTCTTAGAACTATTTACAAATTTACAGTAAAGGATACAAGCCAGTTGTTGTCTCCATGCTTGCTGGTACACACTCCTCTCTCCCTCAACTGACCCTGGGGCGGGTCATATGCTCTCTTACATCACTGTGTGGGTGATATTGTACTCAGTCCCACATTAGCGCTATATATGCCAAACCCTTATACTACATCTATCCCCAAGTCTTTATCCAGTGCATTTTAAGTGATTATAGTTTACCTTAGGTCTTACATTGTTATTACTATCCTACATTTATGTTGTCATTATATTATCACTAACCTATCTCCTCCCTTCAAGTTCTTGAATTAAAATGTTCAGGGAGTCTGGAGGCCTTGTAACCCTTCCATATCTCGTTCGCACTACTGGCAGAGGAGTGGTGGATTCTGTCCTGCTGATTCTTTCTGTAGGTTTTGAGGTTGTCTGGACTCTGGGTATGTTTTCTTCTATTCTTTCATAATGGTCGGTTCGGCTGTTGTGCTGGTCAGTGGCT
The DNA here is from genome assembly GCF_017639515.1 of Carcharodon carcharias. Lineage (NCBI taxonomy): Eukaryota > Metazoa > Chordata > Chondrichthyes > Lamniformes > Lamnidae > Carcharodon > Carcharodon carcharias. Next base: position 120,830,149 of record NC_054479.1, on the reverse strand, counting down.
GCTAGCCCAACTTGTTTCTTGCAGGGTGGACGAACACTGTACTCATCGCCTTGTTGCTTCTTTCGTCATCATGTGGGTGTCGCAACATTTGTGGGACTTTGCATTTCAAAAATGGAACCTTCATTCCTACTTTAACAATTCAATGAGCCAAACTGTTTCACAATTTTACACAAATGTTTGTATATTTCTTCTTTCCCCATTATTTTTTGAACTTATTAATCTTTTCATTTAGCTCAGCAACTACTCTGGTAAATTGACTTGTCTTTGTTTCAGAGTTATCTGTGGAACTCTTATATAAAAAAAAGTGACAACTTAATCTGGGCATTAAGTTCTGTTTCTTGCATGGTCACTGCCTGCTCCTTGAACTCTTTCAACTGACTCGCTATATTGCCAGTCTGTTTTGCAGAATTTCTTTTATCTGTTTTCAAAGTTTGGATTTGCTCTTCTATATTGTGTATCTCAACCTACATGTACTTCAGATTGGATCAAAATTCAAGAAGTTCATCAGTTTCGGTTGTTAATTCTGCTTTTAAGCAACTGTTCTGAAAGCAATTCTTTCTCCTGTTCAAGGCATTTTGCATGATGCTTACTGGAGATCTCAAATGCTTGAAATTCATCAAGTTTCAACTGAAAATGTAACTTGTTGAATGTGCTTCTACAAGTTTGGCATTTAAGGACTTCCAGTCCTCCTTCAAGTGTTGCTGTGAGCAACATTCCAAGTGTTCTCATCAATTCTCATTTTTCCTTTACAAACTCATCTTTCATATGTGAAAATTGATTCTCTATGCTGATCAGTTTTTCTTCAGCAGAGCGTAATTTTCTGCTCTATCCTTCAAGCTCAAATTCTGTAATTGCACTTCTGCCAATTGTTTGAGGCTCTTCATGCTCTTTTGTGAGAAGTTCGACTTGCTCTTGCCATTCTAGGTTCTTAATTTTGATCTCTTCAAATATATGTTTGGAATTTTCTTCCAAATGTCCAACTATTTTCTTCACCTTTGTGGTCTCTTTCTTGTACTTCTCAGCTTCCTTCTGAAATATAGAACATTCCTGAGTTTGCCAAATGGTTTGTCAGTTCCTTTAGAGTGGCAGTGAATTCATTTTGTTTCACTTCGTAATTTTCCAGAGGAAAAAACTTTGACCTGAGGGATCCTTGTAGCATGTGAAGATCCTTCTGCAGGTTTTCCTCTTCTTTGCGAAGCGCAATTACTTTGTCTCGAGCTTGCCTGTGGTCTCATTGTGTTTGTTCTGCTGTTCCTTCATTCTGTTCGAGGTAGTCTTTATTCCTTCGGGCTGAAGAGTTGCGTACTGTTTTTGAACTTGATCTTGAAGGATAGTTAGCTTTCTTTCAAAAGTTTTTTTCCTGTTCAGCCGCTTCTCACTCTACGCTTCAGTGCATTGCTTTGTTATGACAGATAGTTCCAACACAGCTTTTTCTGAAGGAGTATTCAACTTATTTTTTAACTCATGTTTTCCCAGGGGCATGTATTGGTTTCTCAGAGTCTTTCGAGGCCGCAACTACTTTGAGTGCATTTTCTGCCTGCTGTTGTACCTGGCTGTACTTCTGGTTGAGTTTTCCAAACTCTCACTTCAATTTGTCGACAATAGAATTCAGGGTTGTTACTTCCTCCTGGTACCTTTGTGACGCCTCAGAAATTTGTTTGTTTAGATCTCGAACAGTTTGGCTCACTGAATACTTTAGTTTATCGTGTATTTTCACAGATATATACCCCCCTTAAATTTTGTGTTTCAAGTCTCCCAATTCAGCTTTGATGCAAACATTTTCCAACCTTGTTTCATTTTCCTTCTGTAGGGTTTGTGTATTTCGGACATTATCAGAGAGCTTTCCTTCATTCTCAGTCAGCTGCTCGCTCCATACTGCCACCTGCTGTTGCAGTTCTGGGTATCGTGGTGGGCTTATCGTGGTGGAAAGTTCTTGCCCTCTGGTGCCCTCATATGGTTTGCTCGAGCAATGTCTTTATCCCTTTCGTAGTGTTACTGAGGGCTTTGTATCCCTTTTTTCCAGCTCCGTGCAGTCCACAACATAAAGATTAAAATATTTGTCAAAGGCTTTGAATATTGCACAGAGACTAAATTATTTGTCAAAGGCTTTGAATATTTCATAGAGGCTGGTTGAGGATTTGTCAATGTCTTGAATTAGGGTTACTTCTTCTTCAAATTCACCAAATTAGTGAATAAATCTGGACTTTTTCTGACTTTCTACTTAGACCTGATATACTCTGGTAGTCTGGAAATTCTCTTCTCAAGGATGCCAAATTTCTCATTAGGCTTGGCCCTTTAATAAGCCCAAATTGTTTTGGATAAGTGGAATTCTGATCCATGGTTAAAAATGTAAAAGTGTAGATTCTGCTTTAAGAGCTTTCTGAATTTCAAGGGGCCGTCACCGTTCACTGGACAAAAAAGGATTTCCTGCGCCTGCTGGTTTTGGCAGGCTCTGCTACAACAGTGATAAAGCACAGCTTGAAAAAGATTACGACAATGGCTGCCAGCAGAGTTTGCTTGCTCAGCGTTCATATTTGAAATCACAAATTCATCAAATCCTGGCTTTTGCTTACCTTTAGCTAGGTTTAAAAAGTCATGATTCTCCTGAAGTATCCAATTATTTATTTATGAACCTTTTTAGAGGCGTCGACTTGAGGATCGAGTTTTTAGTGGCGGCTTTTTTCAAACTGCACTTCTGACTGAAATTTTTAAAGACTTCCCTGGACTTGCTGTAGCCTGGAATTTTAAAAGATTATTTCACCTTGCCAAGTCTGCTGACTGGGATTTGAAGCTGGACTTCCAAAGGAGATGCAATGGAGTCTTCTGCTGCAGTAAGGAATTTTAAATCTTTACCGTTAGCTTCCAAGCCTTCCTTTGGAACACTTTCCAGGTGATTTTTCCTCTGTGCCTGTTTCTAGAGCTTCTTTTCAGGTCAGGCTGCTTTGCTGAATTTTTTCTCAGTCTTCCAGCATTTTATTTTTTTTCTGCATTTCCTGTAAGGTTTTGGGTTTTGCCACCATGTTGTAGAGTGTTAGTTACTGTTTGGTAGGTCTGAAGAAGTCTTCGTAGTCATACGTAGAGTAACACTAAGTCTTTATTGACTCTTAAAATTATTTACAAATTTACAGTAAAGGGTACAAGCTAGGAGCTGTCTCCATGCTTGCTGGTTCACCCTCAACCACTGTAAGCGTTTGAAACTCTGTTGGTGTTTGGTGGTGAGGGTAACCGAGAATCTTGGAGTGAGCCAGGCACGCACGCACGCACACACACACACACTACCCCCGTGACACGCACATCCTCATCCCCCCCACATGCATATCCTCTCCTCCTCCACCCCACACAAACAACCTCTCCCTGAACCTCCCACACACACATACCCTCTCTCCCCCAACCCCACACATATACCCTCCCTCTCCACACACATACCCTTTCCCTCTCACCCCCACACAAACACTTTCCCTCTTGCCCCCAACACACACACCTCTCTCTCCACCTGCCCCCCAACAAACACACCATACCGTGTCTCCGTCTCCCCCGACACATACTCTTTCTTTCTCTCTCACACACTCTCAAACGCTCCCCAGGCCGCAACCCCACCGGACTTTCTACTCCCCGGACCCGGCCCTGCTGCACCTTCTGCTCCCCAGCCCTGCTGCAACTTCTGCTCCCTAAGCCCTGGCCCCACTGCATCTGCTGCTCCCCAGGCCCAAGCCTTGCTGCAGCTTCCAGTCCCCGGACCCCGCCCCCACCGCACCTTCCATTCCCTGGGCCCCGCTGCACCTTCGCTTCCCCAGGCTCAGCAGTCCTCAGCACACACTGCCGCTTGTTTTTTCTGCTCTCCAATCAGAGACTGCTTCTCTCCCTCATTTCAGCAAATGCAGGAAAGGAATGGCCTGTGATTGGAGGAGCAGCCTCTTGCTAAATTTTACTTATCTGTCTTACCTGCATTTTGAATAAGGGGCAAAGAGGGGGTAATTAAAGAAATAGAAATTTCAAAATAAGGCAGTCATTGATTGGCTGAGGATGAGTTATAGGAAAACAATGCATTGGATCAAGGTGTTAAAGGAGTGGCTTGCAAAACGTGTCACATTCATGACATTAACTTTAGGGAATCATTAAAATGAGAATAGTCTCCAGGGATTATGGAGTAACTAATACAGAAACAACTGTTGATAGGATAATACAGGCAACGCAAGTTACAAACTTCAGAGCCAAACATCTGATTTTCTGGCCTGAAGTATTTTATGGTATCGTAAGAAATAGGAGCAGTAGGCCATTCAGTCCTTTGAGCCCAGTCTAGCATTCAACAAGATCATGGCTGATCTTTTACTTGAACAACATTTTCTTGCACTACCACCATATCCCTTGATGTTATTAATATGGAGAAATCTATTGATCTGTCTTAAAGAAGGGATAATGAAACAACTGATAGCAAGTCAAGCATGAATTCATAGGAGGGAGATTTTCCTTATGAAGTTTTCTTCAGTTTTTTGAGCAAATAATGGTGGTATATACCTGTGTGGAATCTGTGACAGTAACTGCTTGTGTATCTTTGCTCTCCACTTTGACATCTTTTGCTGTGCTGATTCGTTCTAAAGCCTGTTCTCTTCTTTTTTCCCTCTTCTCCATCTTTGCAAATGCTTGCATAATGGCTTCCATTTTTCGTTCTTCTCTGGTCTGTTAAAATAGATGTGGTAAAGCAGCATAAACATTACACACTCCAATAAAAGTACACCAAGCTAAGTTGACTTGCTGCAATGTTACACTACTTGCAATTTCTCAGATTTAAGATCCATCAAAATCCTTTATGAATATAATTTAAGAAGCAATTTATGAAGCATTATCCTCAGTAGCTCATATACACAAATTCACGTTAAAGTAGATATATAAGCAGTCAGTTCAGATTTTTTTTGAATGATGCAAGTATAAGCCTTAAATTATAAGGGGAATCTAAGCTCTGTAAGCATATGCAGAGAGCATATGTTTATTAACAATTTTTTAAAACTCCGTTTATATTTAACTGTCTTAAATTATTTATACCACTTTAATGCCAGTCCTTTGTTTCTCTGTTGCTTTGTCTTTTTATATACACATACATTACAGCCCTGGATCTTAGTTTCCTGGTCTGTCTAAAAACATGTACAATATAGCCCCAATATATATGGAAAGGTGGTCAAAATGCAGGTAAGACCAAAACAGACACACAGAGGCTCCGTCAAACTCAATGGTGGAACCTCATAATAAATTTCTTTTTCTGTTTCCCACCTAGCAGTCAGCCAAACTGACAACTTGCCTGGTGATTGAAAGGGAAAATCAGCGGCAAGAGGCCACAGCTCAGTATACTTGGAGCAAGTCCCCAGCAATCAGGAGGGGAAGAGTAGCTCAGTCATCAAGGTTTGGTGGGGAGGGGGAGAAAAGATCGGTCATCAAGGCTGGCAGGAAAGGGAAGCCATCGGGGCCGGAAGGAGAGAGACAGCATGGCAGGAGGGAGAGATTGGTCGTCAGAACTGGAAGGAAAGAGGCCAGCATGGCAGGAGTGACACTAGCTATCGGGCTGGAAAGAGAGAATGGTCATGACTGCAGGGAGAAAGAGATTGGCTATTGCAGCTGGATGTCCACATGCGCAAGATTGAGAGGGAGGCCAACAGTTTCCTAGAGTGGCAAGGTGAGCACCCCTGCTCCTCCTAGCCCATAGGGAGTACCAGAAAAACCACGACCCTGTGGAGTCAGCAACTCCTAACTCCTTTTCATGGCCAGCTTTCCTGACCCCTGCAAATATATGCAGCAGTTAATTTTAAATCAGGCTCCCGGTTGCATTGTTGGAGCCTGATTTAAATACGTTAATTAAGTTCCTTTGCCTGTATATTTTATATTGAGTGTCCCACTTATCTGCTTTTACCACTCTAAAAACGGTGGCAAATACATCTGTGGCATGTTGAGAACACATTAACATTGCATCTGTTGTATGTAGCCAAAGGTATGTTGGTATTAGCTGAAGTTACACTAAAACTACCAGATTTTACTTTCTGCATTTTTCAAGGCTGTGACACACTCATGGTTGAGGTGCGTAGAAAATTTGATACTTGTCCTCATTATAGTTAATGTTAATGTGCCACTTGTATTGTCACTGGCATGGAATAATAATAGATGCAGTCTTGGTGCATGTGAATGTAAACTCTCTTTAAAAACCTCCCATGATACTTTGAAAATGGTTAGGAAACTTCTTTGAGTTAAGACAGTTCTTTTGCAAGCATAAACCTGTCCTTCAATGTGTTAAAATATTCCTCAAGAATCCCACACATGCATTTGTTCTCACCTGTGAAACGTGGGCTAAAATATGGAGAATGTGTTCTCAATATGCCTCGATGTATTTGCCACCATTTTTAAAATGGTAAAAGCGGTTAGGTGGGGCACTTTTAAATGTTCGTCTTTTGGGACTCAAATTCCATGTCCCACCAATTTTTAATATTGTTTGCTAATTTACGGTAACCCAAATCTGAGCAAGCCTTTGCACAAAACTTGCGTATCACAATGTATTGGGCACATTTACATCTGTTCATATTTTATCTGCATGTGTAAGGGAGAATAAAACTGAGAACAAGGGTAGTGAATATGTGTGATATAATTAGGCATCAAGTAATCATGTCACAGCAAGTCACTCTTCCTAACCATATTTTTTGGGCTATACAGGTACAGAAGCACAGCAACTATTCCAATAGTTGCCAAAAAAATGCTCTGACATATATTTTTCTTTGTTTATTAGAACAGCTTTCAGCTTCATTTTTGTGTAGCAGCACCACCAAGTTTTTCAAACTGTACATGATAGTATAAGTTGGGTTATCTCTTGGGTGAAGAACTTTTCAGATCAGCAACACTAAGCTCAGTGTGTGTCTGTAAGGAGGACACCATATTAGAGGAGGCACAACATCAAGTAAAAATACCACCCAATCTGTTTCCATTCTCACCCTTCCCACTTAACACATAATGGATTCAATGTTAACAGCCCTTATTCTCCAGTAAAAGAAAACTAGAGAATGCTACTTGGAACTTGGTTAATATTAGCTACATTGGATAATACATTCTTTTCACTGTACTATCAAGAAATATTCTCACCATATTAATGTTCCCTTATCTTTTCTCGGTGGAACGTAAGAAACAACAATAAATTATATTGTCAGAAACATGGACAACTATGATGGCCAGCAGGAGGAAAGGGAAAAATTGAATGGAGAAGGTGGATGATGAGGGTTATAAAATGAATTACCACACTCTGCAATGTGAAAAACGCTGATGAAGAGCTTAAATCCTCAGCCAATTATGATTGTCTGCTCTTTTCCAGTTAACTATTAACTCGAAATGATAATTACTGAAAGCACATATTTCAAAAAAATATCAAAACATCCAAATAAAAGACAGAATTTAAGCTTTCACAAGAAGCAGCATAGCGAGGCAAACTGGACTACTACATTAATGCAAAAACTACAGCCATGGTCTAAAAATAGACGCAATATCTTTAGGTGCTAAAATCTGACTAGAGATTCTTAGAGGGAACTCATCACACAAATATAAAATACTTACAAAATTGTACTAATGGAGACCTAATGCCTAAAGCAGCAATGATTAGCATTCATTTAAAGCTGTTATCACTGTGCCTGAAGTCTAGTGATAGCATGAAGCAGCTATTTGCCTGTCAACTTACCATCTTTCTTTTTCTCTCTGCAATCTGCTCCTCAGATTCCATCTCTACTTCATTGCTAACTGGAGGTTTTTCTTCTATTTCCTCAATTATATCTGGCTCCTGCAAGATGGAAATGACTGCTTTACATGATCTGCACTACTCTCTCTACAGATGATGGAGAGCTATATTCTCGCTAGATCAGTCGCTACAGGGGTATACCGCTGGCTATCAAGTGAAGATTACTTCCTGTATCAAATGCTACTACGTTTTTACCTGGTTGTTAGACAGGGACACCCTGAGAGGAGACAGTTTTCTCTGTTTATTATCCAATGCTTTAGTTTTGGTGGCCATTCCTTCAGTATCAGAAGAGACGTTTTGATTTTGAGCATCCTTATCTTTCAAGCTGTCCTTTTCCTTCTTTCCTTTTTTCCTTCTTGTTTCATAGCCAGTGCTAATGTTCTCAGTTGGCTCCAAGTTTTGTTTAAGGATTGGACAATCTGGATTCCCCTTTAGACATGCACAATCCACTTTATATTTGCTGTGTGGAAGAACAAAAGTTCATAATCTCATCTGCCTTAACAAGAAAGCACTTTAAGCTGTTCTATTTGAAAACAGATGTCATCATTCACAAACAAATATCAAATCTATTTGGCAACTTTCATCAATGCAACCAACATGATGACTGGGAAAGCACACGAAGAGGCCTCTCAACTATCTGGATTACATTTTGGTCAATGATGTTTGCAGATGTGCATTTAAGTTTTTCTCTCTGACCTCTGTTTCTATGTCCCTCTCTTGCATTCTTTGCTGTCTCTCTCTCATCAACTTTGTTTCTTTTGCCTAGTCGGAAGATGAGGTGCTGTTCCTCCAGTTTGCGAATAGGCACTTTACAGCCTTCCAGACTGAATATTGAATTCAACTACTTTAGATCTTGAACTCCCTCCTCCATCCCCACCCCCTTTCCGTTTCTTCCCCTTCCTTTTGTTTTTTCCAATAATTTATATAGATTTTTCTTTTCCCACCTATTTGCATTATTTTTAAATCTATATCTTTTATGCCCTGTTAGTCTTTCCACCCCACCCCCACTAGAGCTGTACCTTGTTGTGTCCTGCCATCCTTTCTTACTTAGCACATTCGTTTAGATAATATCACCACCTTCAACACCTCTTTGTTCTTCTGTCTGTGACAACTTTTGATTATCTGCTCCTATCACTGCTTGCTTGTCCCTACAACCACACCACCTCCCCCCACCCTTCTCTCGCTTCCCCCCCCACCCTTCTCCCGCTTCTCCCCCCCCCACCTTAAACCAGCTTATATTTCACCCCTCTCCCAATATTCACTCAGTTCTGTTGAAGGGTCATGAGGACTTGAAACGTCAACTCTTTTCTTCTCCGCCGATGCTGCCAGACCTGCTGAGTTTTTCCAGGTAATTCTGTTTTTGTTTTGGATTTCCAGCATCCGCAGTTTTTTGTTTTTATCTCTATGTAAGCGAGGCAATTCATTTAATCTGTGCAACAAAAGGATATGTGCTCCATCTTTCACATACCTCCCTGCAATCTGAACCACACAGCTCCATTCAAATATTCTCTCTCCTGGCACATTGCATTTTCTTTAAAAAAAAAGCTGCTATGACAATGACTTGAGGTGCCATCACATTTGCTGAATAGTAAGTATTTCCAAATGCCCTTTTTGGAAGTTGCTGTCAGAGAGGTTAAGATGGGGGTGATGAATTGGGAAACCTTCTTTCCTCAGAATTTCTGTCTCTGCTTGTGGTTACTACTGATTTCTTTATTACAAATCGCGGCATAAAAGTTGACCCAGCGTTTAAAACAGCCCCATTTTTCCAGCCCCAAGTTATGTTTCTGCATATCCTCAGCGTATAAGTTGACCCCGCTTTTCAGCCACAACATGCCAAACTTGCATTAGTCAGCCTCAATTTTTCACTCCACAAATGCATGCTTTTCTTACTAGACCCCTTGCGCCCAGTTATAAAGTACAAGTAGGCTTTATGGGCTGTGTTGCTAAGATGGGCGGGAGCTTAAGAAGCACTCACTCTTTGCATTGGATGCCAATGACATTTCAAAATAGCAAACGTCCACAACCACATCTATGCTGGTGATTCATTTTTATACTCAGCACATAAATCAATCTTGTGCTTGGAGGGATTTTTCGAGGTTTCAAAGGTCGACGTATATGCCAACATTTATGGCAATTCTGCTGTCCCTTTATTCCAGTCCCTTCAAGTTCCTTGATTTGCTCTCCTAGTAATAACTAGCCAATGTTTTGCTTTTTGGCATTGTTAACATAGAATCAAGAGTGGCCATTTCAGCCCCGAAGCCCGTTCTACAATTTAATTAGATCATGGCTAACATATAGCTCAACTCCATTTACCTGCCTTTGCTCCTTATCCCTCGATAACCCTGACCTAATAAAAAATCTTTCAACCTCAGTCTCAAAAATCTCAATTACTCAGCAACATAGCCTTTGGGGGGTGGGGGATGGGATCCATTACCTCTACCCTTTGTGTGAAAACGTGTTTCTTGATTTCATTCCTAAATGGTCTGGCTCTAATTTTAAGCTTGTGCCCCATTGTTATGATTCATTCAGCAAATGAAATAGTATCGCTGTATATCTCTCTCTATCAAGTCATTTTATCATTTTGAACAGCTCAAATAGATCACCTTTCCAGGGAATATAAGCCACATTTATGCACCTTCCTGTATAGGCCAGCTCTTTAAGCCCTGAAATAATTCTGATGAATCTGTGCTATACTCTGTCCAAGCCAAACATATCCACCCTGAGGTATGCTGCCTGAAACTGAATGCAGTGTGCTGGATGGGTTTTGAGCAAGGCTCTGTACAACTTACCCTCTCCATTGTAATCTAATCCCCTTGAGATGAAGACCAATGAACAATGGATCTTTTTAATCAGCAACTGTACCTGTGCAAATTAGTTTATGCACCTCAACACCCAAATCCCATTGCTGCTCCAGTTTTTAATCTCTTATCATTAAGAAAATATTCTGATTTATCCTCCTTCAATCAAAAGTGCATTACCTCATATTTTTCCATGTTGCACTCTACCTGCCAGTTTTGTCACTCACTCAATTTGTCTATGTCCCTTGGTAACATTTTACTCCCATCTATATGACTTACTATAACTGAAGAGATCTAATTGTGAGCTATGTACTCATGTTGATGCCATTGCAGGTCAAGTGTCTGGTTATAACGTTTTCAAGCTGCTGCAGTTAAATCTCTGTTAGGGCTAGAAAACACTTCTAAATTGAACCTGAAAACACTTCTAAATTGAACCTGATGAGAACTACTTCATACTTCTACAAGTTAATAGCAAAGTTTAGCTATATGTATACAGTACCTAAACTGCAGAGCATATACTCACCAGTTCCCATAATCAAAGTCAAATCCAATGGTAATTTCAGCTCCCTTTGGAATGCTTCTGGTGGAGCAGATATGAAGGTGAATCATTCCATCTTCAATAACATGTCGAACCTACAATTGAAAACAGTCAATGCAGAAAAAATTAATTGGTCCAGATTTTGCAATAAAAATAATGGTGAGGCTATCGGTGCTTACCATTATTAAAGTATACATCAGACAGCAATTTCTGGCAACCACACCTGAGCAAAAGAATGTTGCTGTCAAGAGTTTTGCTGTTCTGGCAGCAACTGCACTATATCAATATCTTGCCAGAGCCCTGGCATTGAAATAGATGAAATTGTGTGATTTTGCTGTACTTACATGATAGATACACAGTAAACTCATCAGAAACAGATATGGTTCCTTCATTCCAATGTAAGTACATTTTTAATGGTGTGTAAGTCTTAATTACCATCAACAATCTCTTTGGCACTGAAAATCAACTTTTATAAGTGTTGTGTCTCATCTCTGCAGATTTTTATTGCTGGAGATTTAATTAAGTAAAATACTTAAGTAATTAAAAATTTTTCTTTTTATTTATTTTAATTCAATATTAAATTACGTTTGGAAAGCAAAATAACTATTCTAACTAACACTTTTAGGTTCAGACTCTGCACACCTCATTAACAATTCTTCAATCTGATTGGCTAAGAAGATAGAGTCGCTGGCCCTGTTCAAACAGGTTGCTGAACCCGTACAGAGGGCACAGTGCTGAAGTGGCTTCCAATCACAGCAAGTGCCAGTGCAAAATCTCTCAAAGTCTGTGCACAAGTGGGAGCATATTGAATAACTGGCACCTTTCATTCACTGCTGACTGCAAAATCCAAACGTAGTTAAAGACAAACGTTTTATCGAGAAACAACTCACCTCCGAATTTGGTACACAAGATCGTCTGATGAATCGTGCTTCATTTCCAAATGTTCTTGCATCTACACACATTTCCAATCCACGAAAGTTTGAATAAAATAACACAAAGGGATAAGGTCTAGGGGGAAAATAGTAAATATTAGAAATATAATTCTAGAAATTTTGCTAGAGGTTTGTTGCTGTCAACAACTTTGCAAGTTCTTTCATTAACTGTTCCCATAAACGACTACAAAACGCTATTTTCTCATTTATTTTGCAATTTTGGCACATAAGTTTTTTTTTTGGTTATCCCTGATTTCCTTTGTCTCACAATAGGCAGCCATGCTTTTAGCTTCTGGGCCCCAAGTTCTGGAATTTCCTCTGTAAACCTCTCCATTTGTTTCCTCTTTAAAATTTACCTCTTTGAACAAGCTTCAGGTCATCTATCCTAATATTTCCTTCTTTGGCTTAGTGTCAGTAATGTCTTATTATGCTTCTGCAAAGTGTCTTTAAACATTTACTACATTAAAAGTGCTACTTAAATGCAGGTTGTTGTTGATGCAAGATATCAAACTTAACTTCTGCACTTGACCATGTAGCAGAAAGGGCACTGTCATGCAAATTGTCAAATTAATGCCGATGTTTGAAAGTTTTCTTCACTCTTGACTTACTTGACCTGAGCCACACTTTGCATCTAATAGCATCTACCTTGGTTACACTAGCCCTTACATGTTTAGATGTTTAAATTTTTGAAAAGGCATGTTGCAGAATGTGTAAGCTGGCAAGGGAAATGGGACCCAAGTGAACAGGACAAGCATCTATGTATCTCCTTTACCAATCAACTTGAAAGCCTCCTCCTTCTCTCATTTACATAATGCCTTTTGGAAATATTATTCATAGATAATTTTCCCAGAATGAACATCTTCAAACACAAATGTTTTCAATACTTGCCCCAATTATGCATCAAAGTTCTATGGTGTGAAGCTGTTTAATGTCAAGGTCTAGTGCATGGAAAAAAGATTTGGGCCTTTGTCAGATTAATTTATAGGGACCAGGGTGCACTTAGCAGATCTTTAACTCAGGAGATTAAATGGATGAGGCACAGAATATTATAAAGTTGATTGCAAAGATTATGAGAAAGAGTAGGCTCAACAGGCTAATTGGCTGTCGCTCCTTTCATGCTTTATGTTCTTAAATGGGAAGAAGTCAAACACTACTCCACAAACAGACTACAGCCACAGGACTTGGAGGGCCAAGGAGAGGCAAAGACACATACCCAATTCTAGACAACTATAACATTTTAAATTCTTAGAAGTTTTAGAATTTTATGGTTATAAAAATAAGTGAACTCAATTTCTTAAACTTGCCTTTTGAAGAAATGTCCATTTGCTTCAAACTGCTCCCGTAGCATGAACTTTCCTCGATATTCAATAATAAAAGTATCAGGAAGCAAATCTTTGGCAGCTTTCAATATTCTTTTATTTTTCTGCACTTGACTCTGAAAGGAAAAAAAAAGTAAACTTTGTAACTTAAACTTACAGCCCAGAAACAGGCAATTTGTTGGTGGTTAGTTTAATTACCTCTTCTGGGCTATTTGCTTCAACCATTCCACGCGGCAGAGAGTTTAACATTCTCACTACTCATTACATAAAGAAGGGTAAAAATATAAAATTGATAGACAGATATCCACTGTAACTTTAAAGGAGTTGTTCAAAATCGTTTAAAAGTACAATACATTAAACACCTCAGGTGGCAGAAAAATCAATGAGAAATACTTCAAAGAGAAGACAGTGGGGGTAATTCAACAAGTAGTCAAACATCACAAATAAATGCTAAAACATAAATGCCACTGAAGCGTAGAAAAGGTGCCATATTCTCCAATTTAATTCTTTTTAACTTCCTTTATTTAGTCTCTCTGCTCTTGTTAACAACTAGAGATCGTTTAAATAAGTTATATTGTATTTGTGGGTGTTAGGACTGATCTTTAGCTTTAAAATTTAAGTCTGATTTGTATTTCTGTATGTGTGTTAAGAAAGGTCAAATAGAGTTTTAGTTTCACTTTGAAAAGTTGCTTGCATTTCTAACCAGGAGCTTTACGACTCCTATAAAGTAAAAGTAAACATACAAGGGTAGAAGGATTGGAACAAAAGCAGAAAATGCTGGAAAACCTCAGCAGGTCTAACAGCATCTGTGGAGAGAGAAACAGAGTTAACATTTCAGAATAAGGGTCATACGGACTCGAAACATTAACTCTGTTTCTCTCTCCACAGATGCTGTTAGACCTGCTGAGTGTTTCCAGCATTTTCTGTTATTGTTTCAGATTTCCAGCATCTGCAGTGTTTTGCTTTTATAGGATTGTAATGTTGCCTAGCAACAACGGAGCCAGAGAGGCAGGTCCCCCCCACAGACACACTCACAAGGAAAGCAGCAGTTTTTTTTGGAAGCTGTTTGAGTTCAGTTGGTTTGAAGACTGCTATGAAGCAGAAGCAGTCTAAAAGGGGACAGATTCCCCAGCTAAGGAAAACCCCACAAATCCAGGGGAGTGGAAGAAGAGGAAGCCCAAAGATGATCTTCTAGTCAAAGGAAGGACAGGAGCCTGGAAAAGGACCTATTAAGTGAAGTTAAGAGACAGGGGCAGGGAGAAAGGCTCCAAGCTTAAGATTTAAAGAGACAAAAGCTACAGAAAGCAGATTTAAAGTAAGAACTGTTTGCAAGAGGCAAGGTCCATAGAGATGGCTGAAGGTCTGTAACTTTTCTCTATGGGCAAATGAAGCAATGGTGTACTGTTCACAGCTGAGACAGAGAGAGAGCGTGTGTAGAAGACATTTTGAATGCACGTGGTGACCCAGGGAAGAGGAACATCAGATGGAGAGTTCGAAGCCCTGGAGGTGAACCTTTGCAGAAGGTGTCTTAGAGAAAGTGTTGATTTGGGACAAGATTCCAAAGCAAGTTCTTGGACAGTGGAAACTGGAAGCCCTCATGTGAAAGGCGAAGCTCAGTATGACTGGTTGGCTCACAGTGTGACAAGCATCGGTGGGGATGTTGAGGAGAGATTAATAGCATCCGTTTGAGGTGGCATCTGTCACTTGGTTTCAGAGTGCGTGGTACTTCTGATTACAGGGTGCCATAGGTTTACATGGACTGGGTACTTACTGTGTACATTAGAGTATAAGATAGCTTAAGTAATTTGTGTTATCCTTACAAATCTGTGTACATCTGTAAAGGTATAGTTGTGGGTGAAGGAGTATTGTAATTTAGTTCATCTTTTCTTGTTGAATAAATGTTTTATTCTTTTGTTAAAAGTTCATCAGCTGACCCCTGTGCCTCTATTTGGTAGCTACTCTCCAAATATCTAAACAAACAAATAAAAATTAGGATCTATCAAGTTGGATTCCACTCTGGGATCAGGCTTGTCTGGGGGTAACCTCAGCTGGGGTCAGAACACTCTCTATAGAATGCAAAGTTGTGCTACATGTCAAATTTTATTAAAAAATTCTCAACATCGCAGTCTATATGAAATTGCGGATGTAATAAATTCCTTAAAAGTAGTTAGTAGCAGCCAGCACAGATTTCAAAAGGGGCAATCCTCATTCAAGTTCCTTGCTAAAAGAAATAATGGCGCTGGATTTTACACTCCGCACAGTAGATTTGAAGGCAGTTGGGTGGGGGGGCACGTAAAATCCAGCAGGCGGTCTTTCTGCTGCCTACCACCCGCCCCTGGCTGGGCTGAAATTTTATGGGAGCAAGGAAGGCATCGAGTCAACCTGCCCTGTGGACCCATTGAGGCCCTTAAGTGGCCAATTAATGGCCACTTAAGGCTTTTCCCCACCCCTGCCAATATTTTACCCATGGCTGGGGGAGGTCCATGCCACGCAGCAAGCCAACATTTTTAGCTGTGCAGGCTATCGGGGAGCGCCCTGGGCTCACTGAAGACAGTCCTCCCCCACTTCTCTCTCTCTCCCTCCCCCCACCTTGCCACCCCACCTTAACCCTCCATGCTGGCCTCTTGAACCCAGCCCCCAACCCCTCCACTCACCCTCCCTCACTGAGACCCTCCACCCTGGACTTAGTAGGCTCCTCAGCACTGGGGGCTGCTTGTAGCCCCTGAAGTGGCACCCAGTGGTGTTGCAGGGACTAGAGAATTGCCGGGCAATCCGACTGCCTAGCAGCTCTCTAAGGTGGGATCCTCCTCTTGAGAAAGGGACAGAACTCTCACCTTAAAGAAATTAATACTGCTCCAATGTTAAATTGCTGTGGGGCAACTGTCAGGATTGTAGGCGGGCTTCCCCCTTACCTTTTAAGCCGGGTGGGGATGAGGGGGAGTGGTTGGGGTGGAGGGAAGGGTGCTGGATCTGCAGTTCCCCATAAAATTCATCCCAATTGATAGGGGAAATGCAGTGGATGTGGTGTACAAGGACTTTAGCAAGTCTTGACAAAGTACTACTTGGGAGATCATTAGGGAAGATTAAGAGAAGTGGAATTACAGGGAGGCTAGCAGACTGGTATAAAAATTAGTTAAAAGAAATCAGTGTTGGAGCCAAGAGCAGTCTTTCAGAGTGCTTGAAGGTCCCACAGGGTTCAATTCTAGGGGCACTTTTATTCACAATTTATATCAAAGATTTGGGTATATATCTATAAGGAAAGCAATGTTGAAATTTGCAGATCTTACCAGAATAGGAAGCTGTTAATTCTTCAGGAAAATCAACAAAAATTGCAAAGGGCTGCCTGCCTTCTTTCAATGTGGGGCTGGTAGGAGTACCTGCTTCTCCCAATTCCATATTCAGCTAAACATATTTCCAAAACTTGTTGGTTTGAGGACTGACTGTTAGGCTGCACATAGACACAGCTTTCCTTAGTTCAGCCAGCCCCAATCTTCCAGTGGAGGCCTCAGACAGATGTCGAGCCCTATACATGTACTAAAATGAGACCTAACATTTGCTCCAGGTGTGGGAGCTGCATACTGATTTTTTGGCCTTTATCAACATGGTAAATGATGAATTCCTAGCTTGTCAGAAGCATGTATTCTGCTCATCATAATGGATGCCATTTAGTGCCCAGAAAACATGGTCAGAGGTATATAACTGTGAGGTATTATAACTGCTTCACACTGGTGGCAAGTTTTGAAGGCTAAGCAATGTAGAATGATTTTGATCAAACTGTAGGGTAGGAGACTGCACCTCAAAGGTCACATAATGGCTGAGTTATGGAAGTGAATATGCAATTTGAGCTGCGCTGGCTGATTTGGTGTTTGGAGATCCAGGGTGGGTGGAGAGGTTTTAATGGGAGAAAAGCAAGGCTACCTGGGAGACAGTATGGCACAACATTTTGGGGGGGTGACTGAAAGGAACAGAGAAGAATGGAAAAAGCAGTCAGAATTTGAAAAAAAAGTGTGAATGCTGCTTCGAACAAAAAAATAAATTCAGGATGATGTGTATTTTTGAAAAAATAACCTATTTTTATAGTGAGAAGTCTATTCCTTACCTCTACTGGAGGTTTAAAGGCTGTAGGGTTGGTGTTTAGGTCTGATCTACTGACCACTTCCATTTTTTCACATCCATCAGTTATCTCTAATGCTAGCCGGTGTGCCTCGAGAATATTTTGGATATCCTCACTATATTGATTCCCATCTGCTTCCTCATAGCGATCCATCCATGTTTTGATTTTGTTCTCCCACATAAAACTGGCGTTATCAACAACATCGGCTTCTGATACTGAACTTTGCTAAGGACAAGAAAGTATCAGCACAATCAATGCATATTAATTCCTTTAAGTTACATGGCTTTAGTTCTTGTTTCTCTCCCTCTTCCTCCCACCCCATATTCACAAATATATATTCAGAAGTAATCGATAAAATAATGGTTCCAACTATATCAACTCACAATATGCACATTGCAAACTTGAGAATTGCATGCATACAAAATTTGGCAAGGAATCACCATTTTAATGATGCCCTCTTAAGTACGTTTGGAGGAGTAGTAATCATACAGCTTGAACTAAATAGATACAATAATTTTGAATGAAACAGATGGATTTCCAAAGAGAAGTAAATCAAAAATACACTTTAACCAAAAAGGCAAATATGAGCATTATAGAACCAATACACCGGAATTTCCAGTCGATGAGTAATGAAATCATACATTGCCACTGATGAGAACTTAATTAAGTAGCTCTGTATTGTCTGCACCATTGATGAGTTATTTTTTCTGTCACTTGGGCCAGTTCATAATTCTGAATGTCATCTCACTTTTAATGTAATAGTTTGATTTGGTTAGTCCAATGACAAGACTAGGCCAAACTATATTGCTTAGTCTCCTGACTAAGCCAAACAAAAACAGCCTTTGCAATGATGTTAGCCAATCAGTTAAATGTAGGTGAAGTCAAGTTGGATCATTGTAGGACAAACAAAGATCAAAGTAAAATAAGTATTCAAATAAGTTGTAATAAATTTATAAAATATGGCAGTTCACTTTCTAAAACTTGAGTATAAAAGTGTTTTTTTTTCATTTTTTCATGGGATGTGGGCATTGCTGGCAAGGCCAGTGTTTGTTGCCCATTCCTAATTACGCTTGAACTGAGCGACTTGCTAGGCCATTTCATGGGGCAGTTAAGAGTCAACCACATGTGGAGTTGCATGCAGGCCAGACCTCCTTAAAGAGCATTAGTGAACCAGATGGGTTTTTACAACAATTGATTACAGTTGTCATGGTCACCATTACTGAGACGAGCATTACATTCCAGATTTATTAACTGAATTCAAATTCCACCAGCTGCCACGGTGGTATTTGAACGCATGTCCCCAGAGCATTAGCCTGTGCATCTAGATACTAGTCCAGTGTCACTACCACTACGCCACCACTTCTCCAGCTTTTTATCTTTCTAATCCTCTTCTTATGAATGATGCTGTAAACAGCACTGTATTATCTCTTTTAAAATATATTGCTTGAAAAGCTAGTCCGTTTGCAGCTATTGCTTTTGCCAAACCCAAAATCAGACAGGAACAAAAATAATGGTTTAGTTCCTGATATTTGGTTTGTCGGTGAAAATCAACTGAAAACCCTAGCAAGTAATACCTCCACATCACAAAATACAGAAAAGGGGAACACATGACGTAAAAGAAACCAAAACCTCTCCATTTCCAGAGAAACCATTCAAATATTTGATTATCTGGTCCAAAACTGGACTGTGACAACCCCAATTCAATTGCCTAGCCACAACACCCAACAACCCAAGGAAGCAGGGCCAGAATTGGAAACAAATGTTTAATAATGAAACAGCACACTACAATAATCAGTATTATTGGAAACACCGAAAAAAAATTATAACTACCAACTCAAAGCATTAATAGCAAGCGTGTTGACAAAACTGCAATTTACAATTTTATACATTATTATATGAAACAGATAATTTATACTTATTTTACTTGTGTGTACATATGGAGGTGCACATTCTCTTCATAATACTCAATACATAGGTCACTCTATCAGTACAAATTCTTCTTACCTTTACTCTTGAAGATTTTCTAGATCCTTCCCGGAAAGGCTGAAAAATACAAATTTATCTATTTACTTAACTGAAGTAATGCATTAGGACATGTAAGCTGCTTGGAAATCCTTGATGCTTAATTTTGCAAATATCCCCTAGATCTTCTTTAAACTTCAAAAATGTGCCATCTTAATTCCAGCAAAGGAATGGATAATTACAATATCTTTAGAGTCCTTTTCAAATATTTTCCTCAGTCACTTAGCAGAGGATAGAATGAAATCAATGCTCTCTCTCCCTCCCCTTGGTTTTATGCTTCACCTTTGCTCAGTGCCCCAGTTGACGAAGTTAAAATTGGCAAATTTTTTAAAGCCATAGTGTGAACGCCATTGGTACATGGGTGCCCATTAATGCTTTTATTTGCTAATTTTTCTGTCTTGGCAGAGTTCTCATTCATTCCATTTATATCATTTACAACCATTGGTGGCCAGATTTGGAAACACCACTGGACTGTGTAAAAGTCTGACCATTCGTCCATTATTTTTGCATGGACAGGGCTTTTGAGACCTCAATTTGCAAGCTAATCCAAAATGTCACAGCTCCAATTATTATAGTAAAATTCTTAGAAATCTTCAAGATCATGAGAGCAAACAGCCCTGTAAAAATTAAAACTTTCTTCATTTGTCTGTCTTTTTCATCTACCATTTCCATATTCCAATTTTATCACCTTCTGTCCTTATACATTAAATTTTTTACTTCATATTTACCCTTCCTTCCTTCTTGTCCTTCATTCCTTAAAAACCTACAGTGAAAAGTGTAATTTCTAACTAGATAGAAATAATGATTTACTTTTTCAATTACATTTTCTGCTTTTTAAAACAAATTTTGCTTGAATACTAAGTCTTAAAAATTATAAAGCCAAACCACTAATTAAGTACACCAAATAGAACACATCCTTAAAGAGGCTACTTATTATCATCAACATATGAAATAAACTTATTTCCTCAAATCTAAAAGACAGAAAACAAACAACAGAAAGCAATACTGCAGGACTCAGCAAAAACCACAAAATAAATATGACAAAAGGAAAATAAATGCCTGTTCTGTGGACAATTTTACATGCAATAAGAAATACCAGTTAATATGATTGCCTTGGCTTGTACATAGTTACTGTAGCAGCCTCAGCAGTTTAATGTACAGAATAAATGTCACACAAATGCAACAATTCAGATGAAGCTTAAAAAATCAAAATATCAAAAATAAAAGCAAGATGCTAGAGATCTGAAATAAAAACAAGTAGTGCTGGAAAAACTTGGCAGGTCTGGCAGCATCTGTGGAGAGAGAAACAGAGTTAATGTTCTGAGTCAAACATGACTCCTCTCCAGAAACCAGTTTTCCAGCACTTTGATTTATTTAGGAAAATAAATCCCGTGCCCAATTCCCTTTATTCCTTTGCCTCCACTGATAAAGAAACTTATACCTTCCCATGATGGTTGGTTTACCACATAGCTGAGATCATCAATATGAACAAAAGGTAATAAACTTATACAATGGACATGGTGCAAAATGACAAGAAAATAAGCAGGCTGTGTTCAAAATAAACGTAAACCCTTCGAATAAAGAAATATTCATTCATTGCCTTGATAACTGATTGTTACTCTTGTTAAATGCTTTTCAAAAGCATTATTACTTGAACAATAACTATTGACAGATAATTAGATTAGCACCTTGATTTACTTCTTGGTTGTTAAATGCCACTGATGAGTAACAAATACGAGTTAAAATCATCTGATACTAAACATTACCACTTCCTCTACACCTGGATTTCATTATTTCATTAAGTATTCCATTCACCCATTTAGCAATTTAGGCATCTTGTATATCAGTAAATAACACTTACTGTAATCCCTGATAGACTTGCCAACTCTGGTTGGACATATTACTGGAAGTTTCATCACCTGATCTAATGCCTCCAACCACATTAACCAGTCAAAAACACATTTGTTTCCCTGCATCTCCAGTTATAACTCGAACAAAAGACGGCACAGAAAACGGGGAGAGGGATGCTTTTTAACTGTCCCTATGATTTTCTCCTGGGTTACCCACAGCAGCATCCAGCAGATTAATCTTTGATTCATTTTTGGTGGTATTGGCCCAGGGGGAAAAATGGGCAGGACATCAGGAGAAAGCATGCTTCAAATAGTGACCCACTAAGAGGCTGGTGGGTCCTTTATTTAACATGTTATCAGAAACATTACAGCTCTAATAATGAAAAGTCTACAAAGTACTGCGGTGGAATGTGAGCCTGGATCGAGCTCGAGCCCTCGTGTGGGGCTCAAACCCACAACAGCACTAAACATAGGAATGAGTGCTGTCAACTGGCCCCAATCACTTACTCAAAATAAGAAGGGCCTTCCCCATTGTTGTTTGCCAGAAATGCAATCTCTACAACTAAAATGTTGATGTAAGCCTTTGCTGGGGGCAAAGGAAGAGGTAAGAAAATTAACCAAACATTCCATCCATTTAAGAAATTTGCAACCTAGATATCTAGGTGTATTTATCACAACAACAGTCTGCAACTCATTTAAAATGCCATATGGAATCACCACTGAAACACCATTTAACAGCAAAATCAGTGCCAATTTACGCTGTGCCAAGCCAAACTAAAATGAAAGGTGGGCTGCAAAGATTGAAATGCTGAGAATCAGGAAGATCAAAGCTATGCTAGGTAATTTTACACTAATTTCTTGGGCTTCCAAATTCAAATGAAGGTATTAAAAATTCATTAAAACACAAACCGTGAGGTTCTGAGGACCTGTATATATCACAGAACACAATCATTGACAGAAATTTTGGAGGCAGTTGCAGGGTTGCACCCCAGCCTCATGATCAAAGAAGTGCTAAATAGAGGCCCACCACAGAGAAAATTAGGTCAACTCTCTAAGTTGCTCTGATTTACTTTCTAGCTACTATTTATACATATGATAACAGCTTGCTATGTAAAAACGAAATTCCCCTCATTCCCCCTCTGGTTCTTTTGCAAATTATCTTAAATCCGGTTCCCCTGGTTAATGACCCTCTGTCACTGGAAGCAATTTCACCTTTAGTTATTCTTTCAGAGCCCATTTGGAACACTTCCAATAAATCTTTTCCCTTCTCTGCTCAAAGGAGAACAAGCCAGCTTTTCTAGTCTCTCCACATAACTGAATTCCTCCATACTTGGGGATCATTCTAGTAAATCTCCTTTGCATTCTCTGCAAAGTCTTTACATCCTTCCTAAAATTTGATGCCAGGATTGGAGATGATACTCTAGGCTGAGGCCTAACCAGTGACATATCAGCATAACTTCCTTGCTTTTCTATTCTATACTTCTATTTCTAAAACCAAAGTTCTTGTTTATGTTTTTAAGAACAGACTTAAGACACCTTTAACTGTATTAAGATTTGTGCAGCATTCCATTTTAAATACAAAGTTTCTGTTTCAAACATGCTACAACTTACACAACACACTACTTGCATGCAGACTGCATTTATGCAGATTTTTGTATTGAGATCCTTTTGATGTGATAATCACAGTAAATTCTATTCAAGGCCCAACTGAATTTCTTTTTTCAAAATCAGAATGGCTTTACAATTCAATACTATAAATAGTACTTCTCAATTAGTGCTATATTATGTGAAATCGTAGAGTCGTCCCCACTAATCCCTGAAACACCTTCACAGTTGGTTTGATGAACATTGACAGCATCTGAGAAGTGCTTCTTTTAATTCATCCACAGGATGTGGGCTTTGCTGGCTGGGCCAGCATTTATTGGCTATACCTAGATGCCCTTGAGAAGGTGATGCTGAGCTGCCTTTGTGAACCACTGCAGTCCATGTGGTGTAGGTACACCCATAGTGCTGTTAGGAAGGGAGTTCCAGGATTTTGACCCAGTGACAGTGAAAGAGTGGCGATATATTTCCAAGTCAGGATGATGAGTGACTTGGAGGGGAACTTCCAGGTAGTGGTGCTCCTATCCATCTTCTGCCCTTGTCCTTCTAGATGGCAGTGGTCATGGGTTAGGAAGGTGCTGTCTAAAGATCCTTGGTAAATTCTTGCAGTGCATTTTATAGATGGTACATGCTGCTGCTACTGTGCGTCAGTGGTGGAAGGAGTGAATGTGGATAAGGCGCCAATCAAGTGGGCTGCTTTGTCCTGAGCAGTGTCAAGCTTCTTGTGTGTCGTGGAAGCTGTACTCATCCAGGTGAGTGCGCAGTATTCCATCACACTCCTGACTTGGTCTTGTAGATGTTAGACAGACTTTGGGGAGTCAGGAGGTGAGTTACTCATTGCAGGATTCTTATCCTTTGACCTGTTCTTGTAGCCACAGTGTTTAAATGGCTAGTCCAGTTCAGTTTCTGGTCAATGGTAACACTCAGGATGTTGATGGTGGGGAACTCAGTGATGGTAATGCCATCAAGGGGTAATGGCTAGATTCTCTCTTGTTGGAGATGGACATTGCCTGGCACTGGTGCGGCGCAAATGTTACTTGTTGCTTGTCAGTCCAAGCTGGATATTGTTCAGGTCCTGCTGCATTTGGACATGGACTGCTTCAGTATGAGGAGTCACAAATGGTGCTAAACATTGTGCAATCATCAGCGAACTTGCCCACTTCTGACCTTATGATGAAAGGAAGATTATTGATGAAGTAGCTGAAAATGTTTGAGCCCAGGACATTACCCTGAGGAACTTCTGCAGTGATGTTCTGGTGCTGGGATGACTGACCTCCAACAACCACAACCATCTTCCTTCGTGCTAGGTACGACTCCAACCAGTGGAGTGTTTTCCCCCTGATTCCCATTGACTCCAGTTTTGCTAGGTCTTTCACACTCGGTCAAATGCTGCCTTGATGTCAAGGGCAACCACCTCCACAATGAACTTCTCAGTGTGTTGCACAGAAAAATCCTTTATAAACACTACATATTTATATCAGCATTGCCCAACAGGTTGAGAGAGTTACTTCCTTGATTACAGCTTATTGGTTCACTGCTACAATGACATGTTAAATGGGGAAACCTGTACTTCAGCATCTTAGAAACACCAACAACATTGTGTGGAGAGGAGTTGTCATTGTGGTCAGCTTGACCAATTGGAATAACCAGTCCAGGCCCACACAAACAGCTCCAACAACGCACATCATGGCAAAGGGTTGGCGGCATCTAAATGTGTTCTCTCTGAACAGCATGTCAATATTTTGAAGAATCTTTTTTATGAAGGCAAAGTATCGCTCACAACTTCAGAACAAAAACTTTGGAGCTTTCCAAAAACATGCTATTCCGATATTTTCGTACCAGAATTCCAAACATTGGTGAAAAAGAAAATCTGCAAAGATTTGCACTGAATGATGGTAGATGTTCATTGGTAAATATACAAGCACATTTACTTATATATTGTGTACGGCATTTTGTATTAAAGTTACTGCAGGAAACTAAAAGTGTCAATCCCTTCCTTCCTGTTGGTCAAAGTTAGCTCTTGCACACAATTTACCATACCTGCATATTATTTTCAACTGTAAGGTATGTATGCTTACCACTACTTATTTTCAGTTCTCCTGACACTAAGTGACATTGTCATGCCTCCAATCTCCATCTCCCATGCCCACTTCCTGACTCTAGGTAACATTGGTCCTCTTCTCTCAGGTTTCTGCAAATAATGTTTAGTTTGTTTTCCTCCATTGTTCTTTATTCTAAAGCATTCTTCTTACTTCTCTCTCCCCATCCCTACTGATAGAGCCCTCTGCTTCAGGGAGCTGCTGACACATGCCACTAGTAGCTGGCCTTCCACCGATCATCAGCACCAATTTTCTCACTCTTTGCTGGTTTCTACATTGCACTGAGAAAAACACCATTTTGCTGTTCAAAATGCAAATGTGTTAAAGTTATCAAATGCTTTTTAATCACCAGGTGCTGGTTTTCCCAGCTCAATGTTGGGAAAATGGTAAAGAGCTGGGGTTGGGGAGAGAAAGGCTCGAGTCAGACTCCTAGTACAAAGACAATGGGAAAGAAAGGTCAAATGGGAAGGAGTGGATAGGAAATTGTGTGACAAGGAGCAATGGAACAACAAGAGGGGAAAGGCAGGGAGGTTTGGGGTTAGGCCACTAGCATGGAAACAATAGGAAGGGGAAGTAAACAGAGGAAAGGAGGAGGGAAAAGAAAAAGATGGATGAGGGGAATGGACAATAAGAGAGGGAAACAAGGAGAGAAACAGTGGAACAGGGCAGCAGAGAATGTGGACAAAGGGAGCACAATGGTTTAAGGAAGCAGGGGAAGGGGTGCAGAGGAGCACAAGAAAGTACAACAAGAGAGCCATTAAAGGCAATAAGAGAAGATGGAAGCACCAAACAGGTATAATAGGCAGGATGGCACAGAGACAGAGGCAAATTGCATAAGAAAGAAGAAAACCCCAAAATGTCCCCAAGCAGGCAAGACAGGCATATTGATAAAATGATTTTTTCTGAAAGAGAGAAGAAAATAAGAGAGAGACACAGACACTCTCAGAAACACAAATATGACACTTAAAGATAAAACAACATTCAGGATCACCTGATAACTATTATGGAGACATGGTTGCAAGGTGACCAAGGCTGGGACATGAACATTGAGGATATTTGACATTTCGGAAAGACAGGAATCTAAGAAAAAGTGTTGAGGTAGGTTGTGAATTAATTACCATCAGAACAGTAGTGAGACATGGCCTTAGCTCAAAAGAGCAAGATGCAGAATTCGTTGGGGAAGAGATAAGAAATAGGAAGGGTTAGACCCACTTATAGGTGTAGTTTATAGGCCCCCTAACATTAGTTACACTGTAGGACAGAGTATACAGGAAGAAATAAATGGGGTGTGTAAGAAAGGTACTGCAATAATCATGGGTGACCTTTGGAAGATTATAACGAATGCCTCTACTATCACTGGAGTAACTTATTTTAAGATCTTAGGAAGCAGAGCATCAGGTCCTGGGGATTTGTTAGCCTTTAGGTTTAATAGTTTTCGCAGTAACTTTTCCCTGGTGATGGTGATTGTTTTATGTTCCTCCCTTTTGCCTCATGTATTAAAGCCAGATATAGATATCATTACTGGTAAGTAGATGGTAAGGTCGGGTAAGTATTTACTACTTTTATTGCTTATAGTTTAAGGTCTTTTTGTGGTTTTTAGTTTGTATATTCTGTAGTAACGAGGATCAGGAAAAAAGGGCCCTAGAGTAATTGATTAAAAAGACTTAATTTAAAGGGATAAGTCATGACAGGAGAGCTCAAAGCCGTGGTGCGCTCCTTGTGCGCCATGTGGGAAGCCAGGAACATTTCCAGTGCCCAGGACCAGAATGTGTGCATGAAGTGTGTCCCAGCTGCACCTCCTGGAAGCTCGGGTTTCAGAGACGGAACGGCAGCTGGTGACACTGTGGAGCATCCACAAGTCCGAGAGCATCATGGATAGCACGTTTGGAGAGGTGGACACACTGCAGATGAAGGGACTTGAGGAAGGAAGGGAATGGGTGACCACCAGGCAGTCCAAGAGAAACAGGCAGGTAGTTCAGGAGTTCCCTGGGGTCCCACTCACAAACTGGTATTCCATTTTGGAGGCTGATGAGGGTGCTGGTTCCTCCAGGGAATGCAGGCAAAGCCAAGCTTCTGGCACCACAAGCAGCCTGTCTGAATAGGAGGGAAGAAAGGAAGAGCAATAGTAATAGGGGATTCTCTAGTCAGGGGAACAGGTAGGTGCTACTGTGGCCGTCAACGTGATTCTAGGATAATGTGTTGCCTCCCTGGTGCCAGGGTCCGGGATGTCACTGAACAGCTGCAGGGCATCCTGAAGGGGGAGGGTGATAAGGCAGAGGTCATGGTACATGTTGGTACCAATGACAAGGTAGAAAGAGGGATGAGGTCTTGCATCAAGAATTCAGGGAGTTAGGCAGTAGGCTAAAAAGCAAGACCTCTCGGATTGTAATCTCTGGATTACTCCCAGTGCCACGTGCTAGCGAGCACAGAAATAGGAGAGTAGTGCAGATGAATAGATGGCTTAAGAGTTGGTGTAGGAGGAAGGGTTTTAGATTCTTGGATCACTAGGACTGTTTCTAGGGAAGGTGGGACCTGTACAAGCGGGACGGTCTACATCTGAACCAGGGAGGACTAAAATCCTTGTGGGCGGGTTTGCTAGTGCTGTTGGGAGGAGTTTAAACTAGTTCAGCAGGGGGAGGGGACAGAGAATGTTAGCAGAATAGGGACACATCATAACATAGTAAAGCAATCAATTCAGAGGGAGTACAGCTTTCAAGGGAATAAGGCAAGGCTGAATGGTCTCTATTTTAATGCCAGGACTATTACAAGTAAAATGGATGAGTTAAGGGTGAGGATTGACATGTGGAATTGTGATATAGTAGCCATCACAGAGATGAGGTTGAGGGAAGGGCAGGATTGGCAGCTCTACATTCCGGGATACAGAATCTTCAGGCGATACAGGGGAGGGGGCATTGCATTATTAGTTAAGAAGTCAGTTGCTTTAGTAAGGAGAGATGATATCTTGGAGGGGGAATTGAATGAAGCTTTGTGGGTAGAGCTTAGGAATAAAAGAGGGCCACATTGTTAGGTGTTTATTATAGACCCCCAGATAGTCAGCAGGAAATCGAAGAACAAATATTTACACAATTTGCGGAGGTGTGTAAAACAATAACAATAGGGCAATTATATAAGGTGATTTCAACTTTCCCAACATTAATTGGGATAGACATAGTGTTAAGGGCTTGGATGGAGTGGATTTCTTGAAATGTGTACAGGAGATCTTTTTAGGTCAATACGTAGAAGGTCCAACAAGGGACGGGACAGTGCCAGACATAATTCTGGGGAATGAAGCCGGACAGGTGGGCTGTGGTGGTGGTGGGGGAGCATTTTAGTGATAGCGACCACAACATGGTACAATTTAAGCTTGTTATGGACAAAGAAACAGACAAGTTGCAAAAAAAATGTTTTGGATTGGGGGAGAGTGGATTTTAGTAAAATAAGGCAGGATCTGGCCAAGGTAGACTGGGAACAGCTACCTGTAGGGAAATATACTGTGGGGGCAGTGGGGGCGTTCAAAAAGGAAATGGGGAGGGTACAGGCTCAACATGTTCCCTGTAGGGTGGAAGGATGGAGTAACAAGCCCAGAGAACCATGGATGACCAGAGATATTCAGTATACGATGAAATGGAAAAGAGAGGTTTTTAGCAGGTACAAGGGGACTAAACAGCGAAGGCATTTGTGGAGTACAGGAAATGCAGGGTGGAGCTTAAGAAAGCAATTCGGAGAGCAAAGAGGGGATATGAGAAAGTTCTGGCTGATAAAAGTAGGGAAAATCTCAAGATATTCTATAAGTATACCAATGGGAAGAGGATAATCAGGGAAAGAGTAGGGCCCATAAGGGACCAAGGGGGCATTCTATGGTTGGAGCCAGAGGACATCGCTAGAGTGTTGAATGAATACTTCACATCCGTCTTCACCCAAGAGAATGAGGATGAAGGTATGGAACTTGGGGAGAGAGACTGCGAGATTCTTGAGCAAATTGATATATGGAATGACAAGGTATTGGAGGTGTTGGCAGGCTTAAAAGTGGACAAATCTCCAGGTCTGGATGATTTGTGCCCTAGGCTGCTGAGCGAGACAAGCGAGGGGCTCGCAGGGACTCTGTTTTTTAATTCCTCTCTAGCCATGGGGGAGATGCCAGAGGACTGGAGAACTGCTGATGCAGTTCTGCTATTTAAGAAGGATTGTAGAGATAAGCCAGGAAACTGCAGACCAGTGAGTTTCACGTCAGTAGTAGAGAAACTATTGGAGAAAATTCTGAAGGTGAGTATCTATCTCCACTTGGAGAGGCAAGGTTTGATCAGGGATGGTCAGCATGGCTTTGTCAGAAGGAGGTCATTGCTAACAAGTTTGACTGAATTTTTTGAGGAGGTAACCAGGTGTGTAGATGAGGGTAGTGCAGTTGATGTAGTTTATATGGATTTCAAGGTCCCACATGGGAGACTTATAAAGAAGACAAATGCACTTGGGATACAGGGTAATTTGATAACGTGGATTCAAAATTGGCTAAGTTGTAGGAGACAAGAGGGTGATGACAGAAGGCTGCTTTAGTGACTGGATGCCAGTGTCCAGTGGCGTACAACAGGGATCTGTGCTGGGTCCCCTATTATTTGTCATTTATATAAACGACATAGATGACTATGTGGGGAGTAGGATTAGTAAGTTTGCGGATGACACAAAGTTTGGCCGGTTGGTTAATAGTGAGGTTGAGTGTCTTGGGCTATAGGAAGATATAGACGGGATGGTCAAATGGGCAGATAAGTGGAAGATGGAATTTAACCCTGAAAAGTGTGAGCTGATACACTTTGGAAGGAGTAGTTTGATAAGGAAGTATTCAATGAACGGCATGATACTAGGAAGTTCTGAGGAACAAAGGGACCTTGGCGTGTGTGTCCATAGATCTCTGAAGGCGGAGGGGCATGTTAGTGGGGTGGTGAAAAAGGCATATGGGACACTTGCCTTTATCAGTCGAGGTATAGATTACAAAAGTAGGGAGGTCATGTTGGAGTTGTATAGAACCTTGAAGGAGGATGTGATTGCACTGGAGGGGCGGCAGAGGAGATTCACCAGGATGTTGCCTGGGATAAAACATTTAAGTTATGAAGGGAGGTTGGATAGACTTGGGTTGTTTTCGTTGGAGCAGAGAAGACTGAGGGGCGACCTGATCGAGGTGTACAAGGTTATGAGGGGCATGGACATGGTGGATAGGGAGCAGCTGTTCCCCTTAGTTGAAGGGTCAGTCACAACGGGGCATAAGTTCAAGGTGAGGGGCAGAAGGTTTAGGGGGATGTGATGAAAAATTTTTTTACCCAGAGGGCGGTGACGGTCTGGAATGCACTGCCTGGGAGGGTGGTGGAGGCGGGTTGCCTCACATCCTTTAAAAAGTACCTGGATGAGCACTTGGCACGTCATAACATTCAAGGCTATGGGCCAAGTGCTGGTAAATGGGATTAGGTAGGTTGGTCAGGTGTTTCTCACGTGTCGATGCAGACTCGATGGGACGAAGGGCCTCTTCTGCATTGTGAGATTCTGTGGTTACACAAGACGATCAGGGACAATAAGAGTCGTCGTTTGCTCCCAGAAAATATTCACACAGTGGGAATTCAGAGCATGCTGTCCTGTTTGGCTTTGCATGCATCAAGGTTCAAAAGGTAGGAGCATGACGGGTGGTTTGAACAGCAGTTCTTCTGGCCAACATTGGGAGGAGCCTGGAACCAAGATCCCTGTGGGTGGTGGTGGTTAGAACAGGAAACAAGTGAACATGTATGTAACCAATGCTTTGGACAAGCTCACAGTCAGGGATACTAGAGAAGAAGTTGGTGCACATCTTGTTCAAGTGAGATAATGTACTGTTGTGGGCAAGTCTGGGGTATTCACTTTACATTTTAAAGCAAGATTTTTAAACAAAGGCCAAAAATTAAACAGGAGCGAAAAGAATTGGCATGAACAAAGAGGGTGTGAAATAATAAAGGACAGTACTTGATCTAAAAAGAAGAAAGTGCTGGCATGAACTGGTGAAAAGAGAGAAAAGTGCTAGTTTGAATCAAGGGTAGAGGGAGGAACATGCCAGCGTGAACTGGGAGTGATGGAAGAGCAAAGAGTACCAGTGTGAACTAAAGGGAAAAAGGGGAGATATGTATCGTTGTGAACTGGAAAAGG
This sequence comes from Carcharodon carcharias, assembly GCF_017639515.1. Taxonomy (NCBI): domain Eukaryota; kingdom Metazoa; phylum Chordata; class Chondrichthyes; order Lamniformes; family Lamnidae; genus Carcharodon; species Carcharodon carcharias. Next base: position 120,798,960 of record NC_054479.1, on the reverse strand, counting down.
GTAGAAAAACTTGATGTAAACTGAAAGACAGATAAAAAAATAATGAAATGGAGGGCTAGAAGAGTGACATTGTGAATTCAGTTTTACAGAGTGAAGATTGCCAGCATGAATTAGGCTGTAAGGGAAGTAGAGTCTCCTTGTAAATCTGAGAGGGGAAGACTGCTTCATATCACAGTGACAGCCATGCAAACAAGTTTAAAACAATGGGATTTCAGAATAGCAATACACATCCATATGCTTCAGAGGAGGAGTCAACAATGACCTGGAGCTTAGTTTCTGAGAGGGCGCACACACAAGCGTCATCTACATGCTGAAACTCTATGACTGATGATGGAGTGGATTTGGTTTTGGATTGAAGGCAGCGTAAGTTGAACAGTTTCCCAGCTGTTCCATAGATTATCTCCATGCCTGTGGGTAATTTACTGGAGGTGAGGTGCGGTGCAGTATTGCAATGAAGAAATTGGAGAAGAGGATTGGTGCAATGACACAACCTTGTCTGACCCCAGTTTTCACTGAGATAGGGTTTGTGGCAACTCCATTGGTGAGGATCACAGCATGCATGTCTTCGTGGAGTAGGTATGGATGGTGACAAATTTTTGAGGGCAAACAATTTTGAGGAGAATACTCCATAAGCTTCCGCAGTTGACAGAGTCAAAGGCTTTTGTCAAAAAGGACCATGTACAGTGGCTGGTGCTGTTCCTTGAACGAACCTTTCATTGAGCACCCGGGAAACTAAAATCCTCTTCCAACCAGCTCGCACAGTAAAACAGCCCCACCACATTCCCCAGTCGATCAAGATCAATAGTGAGATCCTAGAAAATATGGACCATTTTCTGTATCTTGGGAGCCTTAGAACTATCTTGCGTTCAGCTTTTGCCTGTTTTCCAGGTTAGAGTGCAAGAGAGAGGAAGAGAGAAAAAAGGAAAAATACCACAAAACATTAGTTTCTCTGCCACAAAAGATGCCTGTGACTGTACACAATTTTTACCATGACTGTTGCTTTTTCAAAAATGACAAAACCAAAGGTCTAATGAAACCAATTTTGGCTTCGTTTGTGCTACATCACCAAGTGTCTATAGATACAGCAACAGGAAGCAATTTAATACAGAAGTTCTTATAGTTGCCCTATAAAATTCAGCAGCAAGGAAACTCAAAGGTTTTTCCCACTGTTTATTACAAAAAAAGGGACTGAGTCTGGTCTTCAGAGTAATAAATGCTTGACCTATTAAAGAAATGAACCCAGAGCGCAATGACAGAAAATCACTTATGTGGCACTTTGCACTCCAGTGTAAAACTATGGTAGGAGGGAAATGTTTAAAACAAACCACTTGACATTGTTCGTAAAGCAAAATATCAGCACAGTGGGTGTATCTACACAAGATGGACTGCAGCGATTCAAGAAGGCAGCTCACCACTACCTTCTCAAGGACAATTAGGATTGGGCAACGAATGCTGGCCAGGCCAGTGATGTTCATACCCCATGAAATATTTATGAAAGAAACTCAATCTTATTTCCCTTTCTACTCTGTCCCTTTCTGCAATCCCCAGTCGGTGATCAAAAGTGGCACCAGTAAACATCCTTGCAAGAATACTTAACTAACAAGCAATGGCTCATTAACATTACTTAGTGAATGTGAAGAGTTTACCTCTTACTCCTTCAATGCCACTAAGAGTATCATCAAAAGTTGTTGCTAAGTACTCATGTACTGAGGAACACAGAGCCTCAAAATCTCCACATAAGCTCAAAGTATTGTGAAACTATTCTGTACCAGTTAGAAAGCTGTGAAATTTACAGTGGTCTATGTCTTTTTTTTTAGGTACATTAGGGTCACTTTACGTACCTTGAAATAAACCAATACAGCTGACAACTAACTCCATTATAGGTAACTAAATTTTAGGGATTAGAAAAGGTTTCATCTACATTCAAAGCATTTGTATTTAATTTTAAAGGAAAACCCTTTCTGCTGTATGGTTGAGTTATCTGGTTGTAACCGCTTCGCAGATTAACTTTGCAGAAATGGCACTCCTCTTTATGCTTTTTTTATTCATTCATGGGATGTGGGTGTCACTGGCCAGAGCAGCATTTATTACCCATCCATAGTTGCCCTAGTTCAGGGGGCATTTAAGAGTCAACCATATTGCTGTGGGTCTGGAGTCACATGTCGGCCAGGTAAGGATGGCAGATTCCCTTCCCTGAAGGACATTAGTGAACCTGATGGGCTTTTACAACAATTGACAATGGTTTCATGGTCATTAGACTTTTAATTCCAGATTTTTATTTAAAAAACTTATCATCTGACAGGGTTCGAATCCAGGCCTCCAAAGCATTACCCTGGGTCTCTGGTCCAGCAACAACATCATTATGCCATTGCCTTTCCTGGCACTTGTTCAGCTGTACAAAGTAGCCTTTGGTGTAGACTTTCAGCTGGATAATGATAATTCCAAGGTTGCTCCCACTTATAAAACTGACAGTGGGAGCTGGGAAACACAGCAAATAAAGTAACCGACATATGTTAACATTAAAAAAAATTGAAAAAGTTCTAATAAAAATTGAAAGGAGCAAAGAAAAAAAAGAGAAAATGAATAACTAAATGGACAGGGTAAATTTAGGGGCATTAGAATAGGGGTATGTCATTAGATGCTACATCACTGGCATCTACCTACCTAAGTGGAAAATTGCTCATGTATGGCCTGCATACAAAAATCAGGACAAAATCCAACCTGGCCAATTACCACCCCATCAGTCTATTCTTGACCATCTGTGCTATCAAGTGGCATTTTCTTAGCAATAACCTGCTCGCTATCGCCCAGTTTGGGTTCTGCCAGGGCCACTCAGCTCCTGACCTCACTACATCATTGGTTCAAACATGGGCAAAAGAGCTGAATTCCTGAGGTGAGGTGAGAGTGAATGCCCCCTTGACATCAAGGCCACATTGGACTAAGTGTGACATCAAGGAGTCCTAGCAAAACTGGAGTCAATGGGAATCAGGAGAAAAACTCTCCACTGGTTGGAGTCATACCTAGCACAAAATGAAGCTGGTTGTGGTTGTTGGAGGTCAGTCATCTCAGCTCCAGGACAGTACTGCAGGAGTTCCTCAGGGTTTCCTTGGCCCAACCATCTTCAGCTGCTTCATCAATGATCTTCCTTCCATCATAAGGTCAGAAGCGGGCATGTTCGCTGATTATTGCGCAATGTTCACCATTCGTGACTCCTCAGTTACTAAAGCAGTCCATGTGCAAATGCAGCAAGACCTGGACAATATCCAGGCTTTGGCTGACAAGTTGCAAGTAACATTTATGTCACACAAGTGTCAGGCAACAAAAGAGAATCCAACCATCGCCCCTTGATGTTCAACGGCATTACCATCACTGAATCCCCCAGTATCAACATCCTGAGGGTTACCATTGACCAGAAACTCAACTGGACTAGCCATATAAATACTGCAGCTACAAGAGCAGGTCAGGGGCTAGCAATCAAACAATGAGTAACGTAGCTCCTGACTTGCCAAAGCCTGTCCAACATTTACAAGGCATAAATCAGGAGTGTGATGGAATGCTCTCCACTTACCTGGATGAGTGCAGTTCCCACAACACTCAAGAAGCTTGACAGCGTCCAGGACAAAGCAGCCCGCTTGATTGGCACCACATCCACAAACATTCACTTCCTCCAACACCAGTGCACAGTCGCAGCAGTGTGTACCATCTATAAGATGCATTGCAGGAATTCACCAAGGCTCCTTCAACAGAACCTTCCAAACCCACAACCAATATCATCCAGAAGGACAAGGGCAGCAGACACATGGAGGGGAACTTCCAGGTGGTGGTGTTCCCAAGTCACTCACCATCTTGACTTGGAAATATATCGCTGTTCCGTCACTGTCGCTGGGTCAAAATCCTGGAACTCCCTTTCTAAGAGCACTGTGGGTGTACCTACTCCACATGGACTGCAGTGGTTCAAGAAGGCAACTCACCACCACTTTCTCAAGGGCAACTAGGGATGGGCAATAAATGCTGGTCCAGCCAGTGAAGCCTACATCCAGTGAATGAATAACAAAAAAAATCATGGTTGTATTTGTAGCTCAACTCCATTTATCCAATTTCGATCCAAATTCCTTACCAAATAAAGATCTGTTAATCTCAGCCTAAATTTTAATTAACTCAGCATCAACAGGTTTTTGTGGAAGCGAATTTCGTATGTTCACTGCCCTTCCTGTGAAATAAATGCTTCCTGCTTTCATTCCTGAATGGCCTAACTCTAATTTTAAGATTCTTCCCCATTGGCTAGATTCCCTCATCAGAGAGGAGGACTTCTGTGTATCTACACTGCTGAATTTTTATGTCATTTTAAACATCTAAATTAGGCCACCCCTCAACCTTCTAAACTCAAAAGGAATACAAGCCAAGTGCATGCAACCTGGTCTAAATTTTCGTATCAGTTGAATGGTTTAATTTTACCCTTCTGATACGTGAGCAATTTTAGTGAATATTTCCATATTAGTGCAGAAGTTGGCACTAGGAAGCTGAAATTTCTTAGTATGTGTTAACACTCAAGTTAACAGTAAACAAAATAATTGATAGAATTCAAGACCATCATAACATACAATAATCTCCTTAGATGATTTTTATTGTCAATGCAATGTATTTCAATGGCCTAAGGTTTCCAGTACTAAATGAGCCAGCTGTTGAACACAAACTCTTCAAATATGTTTCTTCCAAGTCAAATAGTGCAGGTCTCTCTAGTTGTGTACCAAGCAAAACAAGCAGATTGTGATTAGACAAATTCTACTTGCCTTTCTAGATTTTGCAGCAAACTGCTCCTTTTCTCCACTTTTCTTTCGTTTTTTCTCATTTACCTTTGTTACCCTAGTGGCAGTTAACGTGATAGTTGTAGGCGTCTGCTGAAAGGCAGTATATAGTTCCACAGGTACCTCATCTCCACTTTCAGTTGCACTAGTGTCTCCATCTATTTAATAAAAAAAAAATCAACACTGTAATCACTATTTTTTAAAAACAAATTACACCTAATAATTTGCATAAGGAATTGAGTAAGATTTAAAAAAAAAGAATACAGCCTCAATTATCCACATACCAATTATTTACATCGTTCACTATCAGTAAGAATTTTCTCATGGGATGGGGGGGCCAGCAGAAGTCAAGGATATCAACAGACTTATTATCAGAGCAGTTACTGCTGCAACAAGTGATTAATCAATAGATCTGCCAACTCACAGTTCCTCCATTTAAGAGCACATTTATACAAATTCTGTGTTGATTTTAAAGTCAGCGATTTAAATGCTCTGGAGGTCAGATGGTTGAATCATTGCTCACCGTTGATGCTGAGGATCTGACAGCGTCATTGGTCTGCTGTAGATCTATCTGATGAAGTCACGAACAAGGCTGGGAGAGAACTGTGAGTTAGCAAATCAGCTGATTAGTTGAATGCTGCAAACGGCAACTTAGTATTGAGGTATATGTCACTGGAGAAGACGGAGGAAAAGCAATCAACAAGTGTATAGTAATTTGGGGATCTCAATCATCCACCAATTGATGTTATTTGTGGTGGGATTGCAAGAAGGGACTGCCTCCATTATGCTGGATAATTGAGGTTATACTTTTCTGAAAAAAAAATGATGGATCTGGCATTGTAACGCATGGATGTGAGTACAAACATTATTGACCTGACACAGTGACAAATGGGAGCAAGTTTAAACAAACAAAAAAAAGACAACTATTTCGCTATTCATAATTATTTGATATCTATGTAAGATCAGATTAAAACAAAAAGTTCAACACAGAAAACATTCACTGGATAGAAATATACCAGATAAACATTACCTCCCATAACAATTAGGTCACAAGATAAGCCTTCATTACTTTTGTCAGGGATCCATCAGGCAAAACAGTTAAAGCTATTTATTATATGCTACATTTTAAGAATTAGGGTTGAAGTCGCAATGCAGCAGGGAACTGTGTCAGGTTATCTCTTAAGAAAGTTTTGTTCCTGTGTTTTACATCTGCTTCACTACTTAGAATATTCATTAATATATAAATGAATGGAAGAATGGTAGAGTTACTCAAAAAGCATTTTTATTCATTATTAAGAGGCTGTAGGGAGTACAAGAATACTAGAGGACAATGTGGAAAATCAACAGATAGTTATAATAGTTTTTGAGTGGGTGGGTTAATATGAATTAAAACTGACAAGTCACCAGGTCCAAATGGTCTACATCCCAGAATACGGAGGGAAGTAAGTGATGAAATAGCAGATGTACTAACCATAATTTCCCAAAATTCGTTGGAAACAGGAATTGTACCAAAGGACTGGAGGGTAGCGAATGTTAACTCCTGTTCAAAAAAGGGGAAAGGGATAAGCCAGATAATGATGGATCAGTTATCCTCACATCAGTTATCGGTAAACTGTTAGAAACCATAATAAGGGATAACATTAGTGAACACTTAAAAGGGATAGCTGACAGATTTTTAAGGGATATGTTGTGCTGGACTAAATTTATTTCATGCTAAAAGAGATCACTGAGTATATGGACAAAGGGAGTTTTAGTAAACATGATGTTTTTGAGGATTTAAAAACTGAAAAAGAGAACTTAATATTTATCATGAAGATTAAGGTCCATGGTATTAAAGATAAAAGTGGGGGCCTGGACAGAGGGATGGCTAAAGGACAGGAAGCAGAGAGGGATTAGGATGCTTCTCAGATTAGCAACATGTATCTACTCCAGAGATAAATGGTAGGACCTCTCTTCATACACATACATGGTAAGGTACATGGGCATAGAGAAAATTATATCAAACTTCACTATTAATGACAAATGATGGGCATGACAAAACAGAATGTAGAAGTATACAGGAAGAGATTAACAGGTTAAGGGAGTGGGTAGATATTTAGTAAATACAATTCAGTGTACATAAATCTAAAATAATATATTTTGAGGGAAACTAGGGAGAATTATGCCCTAAACAGTAAAGTGCTTTGCAAAATAGAACACCACAGGAGTTCCAGATTGGGAGTAAAATACTGGTAGAAAAACGTTTGAAAAGGACAATGAATTCTGGGTTTAATATGAAGGACTCTAAATATTCAAAGGAGAAGCCAATGATGAATTTGTGTTGAATAATGGTTGGGGATGGCAGGAGTATTGAGTGTTTTGTATACTCCATCACAGAAAGATAGACAAGGTACAATGCAGATTGACTACGTTTGTGCTAGGGGTGCTAGGGATGAAAGCTTATAGTTATGAGTGTATTGAAAAACTGGCCTGTATTCACTGAAGTAGACAATGTAAAAGGAAGGACTGACAGAACAATTTATTTTATATGGCACCTTTAACACAGTAAAATAACCCAAGATGTTTCACATGAGCAGTATAAAGCAAAATTAGACACCAAGTCCCATAAGGCTACATTAGGGCTTACGGCCAAAAGCTTTCGCAAAAAGATAGGTTTTAAGGAGCATTTTAAAGGAAAAAAGTGAGGCAGTGAGTTTGAGAGGTTTTATGGAGGGCATTCCAGATCTTATGGGCTAGGCAGCTGAAAGCCTGGCCACCAGTGGTGGAATAATTATAAATCGGAGATGCTCGAGAGGTCAAAATGGTCTTGGATATCTAGGAAGACTATGTGGCCGGAAGAGGTGAGACAGAGGGAGAAGAGAGGCCATAGATTGAGTTGAAAATAAGGATGAAAATTTTTAAAATCAAGAAGTGTTCAAAATTATGAAGGGGCTTAAGAGTAAATATTGGGAAATTCCAATTGCTTAGGAATCAGTAACAAATGAACATATATCAGAATAAGTAATATAAACATAAAAAGGGAGCTCAGGGATATTATTTCATCTAAAGGGTTATAAGGTTAAGAAATGCTTCACTTTAAGTCAATCACAACTGTTAATCTTGAACGAGTTAAACACTTCAGAGAATTAAGGGTACAAGGAAAGAACAGACAAATGGAGTACCAACAGCTAGTTCCAGGAGAGCCAACATCAACAAAAGCTTCCTTCTACATTCAAATATCAGGATTTCTGTGATAACATATAAATAATTTCTTCCTCCAAAAAATTTCTGCAACATGGCATATTTCTGAGTTACATAAATCCAGAATAATGGCCAGGGTTTTCCCCCTATCGGTGGGTGGGTGGGTTGGGGGGGGGGGGGGGGGGGGGGGGAGAGGAGGAGGAGGAGGAGGAGGAGGAGGAGGAGGAGGAGGGGAGAGAGAGAGAGAGAGAGAAGAGAAGTTGAAGTGCAGGTGCCTCTGATCGGGGACATGCCACCATTTTACGTGGGTGGGCCAATTAAGGCCCACCCAGTGTGATGTCCGCACAGAAGCACTATGCGCTCCCTGTGCAGGCAGGGGGAATCCCTAAACCCGAGTGCACATTCTTTCTCGCATGCACACAAAAGAGCGCATTCATCTCCCTGAGGCTAAGTGCTGCCACAGGGAGGTCATCTCTACTGTACAAATGATTAAAAATAGAGAAAAAAAATCCCTGACACGTCCCCTCATGACACTGTCACATGAGTTGGGACATGTCCATAACATTTTAAAAAACTTTAATAAAATTTTTTAAAACCTACATGAAACCTCATCCCGCCCGTGGGTGAGGTTTCATGCTTTTTCTAATGCCTGCCAGGGCTCCTGGCCTGCCTGCCAACCTTAAGGTTGGACAGACAGGTCCATTAATTAGTTTAATAACTCTGTCAATGTCCTCAATTGGCCAGTGACAGGTCGGCGGCCGTACAGCTGATTTTGCTGAGCCCCCGCCTACCTGAAAATTTAAATGGAGCGTGGTGACGTCGGGAGTTCAACCCTATGTCATCGCGTGTCATTTTATGCGTCGGCGAGCGGGCCCCACCGGTGGGAAAGTCCTGCCCAATATTCAAAGAACAAACAAGCTGCTTTCTGTTTTGGTCAGACATGTGCAGAAATTCATCAACATACAGAACTGAATCAAAATTGAACTTCTGAGAAAGCTATTCCTTGAATCCCAGTTTAGGCCACATGGAATGCACACTTTCTCCTACTTTCAGGTAATGCCTTCTGGAAGTCATCTCAAAACCAATTCCAAGATTTGACCATCTATCCCCATAACTTCCAACTTCATCATATGAGGCATTTGAAAAATGATCAATGCAATTTAAGTTGGCTTTCCCACCGCTGCAGAACATTGAACACTTATTTTATACGTTCTTCAAGGGGAAAATCAGCCTTATTTCAGTCTATCTCTTCGCCTAGACACAAAGAAGTCGCTGGCCACACCATTTGTAATCCAGTTCATGCCATAAGCAAGCATACAGACTCTACCTAGGCTCCATCACTGCCAACAACTTGGCCAGATGACTCATAACACAGAGGACATCAGCTATTCTAATTTGGCAGTTCTTTTTGTCACAAGGTCAGCATCTTGCCCAAGAGAGCTAACAACTCATGATAAAGGTAACTGGCTAGTGGTCCAAAGGTTCTCAGGGACATCAACCCTGCAATTGGAGAGCAAAGGTAATACCAAGCTATTCACAACTACAAGATCAATGGTCGTGTCAAGCACACCTCAACTTTCTCTCTAAATGGATCCTGGTCAATGGAGAGGATATGGGGGTTGGAAGCTCAAGTCTGAGTCGATTAGGATGCCAAGGTTATGCACAGTCTGGTTCAGCCTAATGGGAGGAGGAAGAGATGGGGGAAGAGAAAGAAAAGCACTTAACAGTTTACTTCAACACTTTACCAGAACAAAAATGTAAGAGGACTGCCCTGACAGAGCTAGCAAAATTCATTCTCCTCAGCAGATATGCTTGAACCAATAGATTAAACCAAATAGAAAATGGGGTGCATAACAAGCCTGGTCTTTATATTTCAAGGAATGCAATATACAGAATTATCTCTAAACTATTCAATGATACAGCTTGTTTCACTGCCCCGAACTGTTTTAAACCAGTCAAAACTGACTAGACCATCAAGTTTGGTCCTGTGAAGCCTTCATTATGAGTTACTATTGACAGCTTGCCATTTCTTCCTTAGTAATTGAAGAATTACAGTTTATAATTCATCATCACACCAAAGCAACGGAGATAAACAAAAGAATAGGCCTGCCAGGTTTAGCAAAACCTTCCAGTATGAACGAAACAGTTACTGAAGAAAAAAACAGCAAATACTCAAGTACCAGCTTTGCAAGCTGGAACCCTTTGCTACAAGGCCAAACTGTGTCAGTGTACCTTGACAACAGCCAGTGTTGAACAATTTTATTGTTCTGGTATTACTATTGTCTATAGATGAATTAAGATGCCTTGAATACCTTTCACCTACTGGTCTGGAGATTTTATGTTTCACTTATTTTGAATGCTAACTAGAGTCTGCAGTCTCACTAGAAGTGAGGAGGGTCAAGTGAAACCATCCTAAATTACATTCCACCATTGCAGGCATTTATAAGCTCCTTTGAAAATTCAAACACACCATATATTGTAAGATGTTGCGCAATGTGGGAAGCAAACACAATTACTATGGTAGGGATTCATCGCAGCAAAAAAAAAATCCCCAGATGTGGAATTTCTTAATCCACTGATGACACAGCTGTTGAGAAGGACAGAACAGGGCCTTGACCTGGGCCTACTCAATGCACATCAACAACGCACAAAGCAAACCACATTACAAAAATGCCATGGTCAGAGGATTACACAAAATCTAGTTTTAAAAAATATTCAGCATACTAATAGGATATTGGGTAAGCATTAAGAATTACTGATTAAGTGACAAATTAAAAGGCTTTTAGCTGATTTAGCAAGCAAATTATTCAATGATAGAAAAAAGCTAAGGATACAAATCCATTTGTACAACTTGAATTTCTGTAGCATCGTTAATAAAGAAAACGAATGAAAGTATTTCACCAAGGCACAATCCAAAATTATGGACATCAAGAAAGATGACCAAAAGCTCGGTCAAAGACATAGGTTTCAAGGAGACAGAAAAATATTGAGCAAACAACATAGACCAATTAAGACATGTGGAGCTGAAGGAAGGCAGGACACACAAGGAGCCAGAGTTGGAGAAAGAGAGAATTCAAGAAGTAGAGTTGGAGGAGGTTATAGAAATAGGGAGGAGGGAGACAATGGAGAGGTTTAAACACAAGTTTCAGAGATCAGCGAGGATGGGATGGTGGGCAAGTGGGACTTGGTGTGCAGCATCAGAGTTTAGAAGGGGAAGGCTGAGATGCCAATAGTTGACACTGGAGGTGACGCAAGAGTTTAAGTGGCAGAATGAGGAAAAAGGCAATATTATGGAAATTAAACTTAGCAGGCTTTGTGATGGAGAGGACATGGGGTCAGAAATTCAGTTCTGCATCAACTTTGACATATGAACGATCTGGCTCAGGCCAAGACTGCGGCCAGGAATGGGGATAGAATCAGTGGTGAGAGTAGGTGTTCTTGGTCTTCCCAATATCTATCTGGAGGAAATTCCAACTCATCGAAGCCTGGATGTCAGTCAAGCAGACTGATGGCACAGAGATAATGGAAATGTCAAGACATGATGAACAGATAGGAACATAGGAACAGAAGTAAGTTTACAACCCCTTGAACCTGTTCCACCATTCAATTAGATCATGACTGATTAGAACAAGATTAGGCCATTCAAGAGTGAAACTCAGGAAGCACATTTTCTTTCTTTTACACAAAGGGTAGTAAGAACTAGAACTCCCCAAAAAGTTGTGGATGCTAGGGCAGTGGGAGCTTTCTGATAAAAATCTATTTATCAGTTTATTTGTTAGATAAGAGCATCAAGAGATAAGGAGAAAAGTTGGGAAAATAGTTTTGAAGTGCAGATCAGCAATGATTTAGTCTGAATGCTGCAGCAGGCCCAAGTGGCTGAACGGCTATTCCTCTTCCGAGGTTGTGCCCTCTTGTTCTGGGTTCCTCCCACCCTCAAAGGATATAGTTTCTCAGCCTCTACTCTACCAACCCCTTTATCTTTCTAACCATCTTTAAAAAATCACCTCTCAACTCCTAGCCTTAGGGTTTATGCAAATTGTCCTCATAATTGAACCCCTTAAGCCCTGGTATAATTCTGGTGAATTGACGCTATACTTCCTCCATGGCTAATATATTCCAAGTTATGGTCCCCAATATTCCAAAATGGGGTTTGTCCAAGGCTCTGTAAAACTGAAACATAACGCCTTCACTTTTATATTCTGACCCTCTTGAAATTAAGGGCAACGCTTCATTAGTGATTTTGTTTATATTTTGTACCTGTTACCAGCTTTCAGTGATTTGTGTACATGAACACCCAAATTCCTTTGGTCTTCCTGTTTCTAGTCTCTCATTCTTAAATAAACTATTTGATTTTTCTTTCTTAGATCCAAAGTGGACTATCCTACGCTTCCCACAGTAAGCTTCATCTGCCACAGTTTTGTCCATTCACTTAATGTGTCTATGTTTCTTTGTAACTTTCTGATCCCATCTACAAGATTTACTGAGTCTCTTAATTTAATGAAATCTTCAAACATGGATATAAAACTCCCTATTCCTTCGCCCAAATAATTGGTATTTATGGTGAAAAGTTTTGAAAGGTTTCCTGAATACTACCCAGTACAGATCCCATCCTTGAGGGACATTTAACCAATCAAAAGTACCCCCACTCTCTATCTCCTGTCTCTCAAACAATTAACAATCCATGTCACCAAAATTACCATTACTTCCAAGTATTGTCATTTCTATTAATAACCTCTTGTGTGGAATATCATCAAATATCATCTGGGAGTCCATGTAAGCAATAGCATGAAAATTAGAATTGTAAACTGTCTTATGCTCAGATAAGCAGTGACTTGTTTGTAGGTAGAAGCCAGGAGTACAACAAAAGTAGTTGATAAAAATGCAAAATAAAATCAACACTGGTTAAAATCTGTGTAATATTCAGGAAACCCTTCATTCTTAACAAGTGAACTTGGCAGCTGTTACAAATGGTAGAAAAGGTTAAATGAAATTGAGTGGGGAGGGATGGGGGAATCACATACATGGAAAAAAACAAAATTACAATAGGCTGGATCTTGTTGGAGCAGGCCATCTCGCATCATGTGCTGCAAGGTAGATATTTTTCTTTATCCTTCAGCTCAAAAAATGTTTCTGCTGGAAGTGCAAGCTGATAATGGTATGTCGAAGGTAAAAGGAAATCTTGGACCTTAGTGAATGGTGAGGCTGACCATTATCTCCTTAACCATTAAGACTGAAGGGCTGAGAAAGAAACCAGAATAATAGACAAAGAGGGTAAATTAAAGTGGCTGAATTAATGAAATCCAGTGCAGAACGAGAAATGGAAAATAGAAGGAAAGACATGATTGTGAAGAGATAGGAAAAGTAAAAAAAATATATAAAATTTGACATTTTTAAAAGCTCTACTACATGCAGAAATGAGATTGAATGGTTTAAACTGCTCCCTTTATAGGCCGGAGTTTTTTTGGCATTGCATTAACAATGATCAGATTCTAAAAAAAAATAGAATGCTGTTAAATTCCAGTCCTAACTTTCTGTGATGAGTTTAATGGACAATTAATGCACAAATGCAACAAGTTTAAAAAAAACAACAGAGAGACTAAGGGTGAGATGCCATTGTGCAAAGGAAATGGTACAGCAGCATAAATAGCCCAGCAAGTTTTGTATGTTTGCAACTCAAGGCTTGTCTCTTAATCCCCTGAATTTGCTGGCCGATTTGGGCATTAATTGTTAAGTGTACCATTAATACGCTGCTATTTTCCAGCAAGATCTAGCCCAATTAATGCAGCAAATACTCTGAAGGGTACAGGTGCAGGAAGAAGCTTTTGCTGGTGGGATTCATTGGTTTATGTTTGTCGACAAGCAGAATGTCAAATCCAAAGTCCAATTTCTGAACCTCTGCAAACTTCCAAACTATCCCAGATCCAGCTCACTTCTTGATCTGATATCAATTTGGAACCCAGAACAGAAAACAAGGCTTTGTCCCAAGGCACAAATCATGCACAGTGAAGAAACAAGTCACTAGTGCATATGGTAAAATATATTTTGCATGTTGGTGCATGTGAATTTTTTTTCATTCACAGGAAGTGGTTGTCACTGAATTGCTTGATCACTGCCCTCCTAACTGAAGTGGGTGAAGAGCGACCCACAATGCTGAGGGTTGAAAGTCACATTATAGGCCAATTCAGGAAAGGATGACAAATATCCTTCCCTGAAGGACATGAGTGAACTGAATGGGTTTTTACGACAATCCAGTAGCTTCATGGTCATCATTGCTAATACCAGCATTTTTTAAAATTTCAGATTTATTTTATTAACTGAATTTAAATTACTTAACTGTCATGGTGGGATTTGAAAATGTATCCAGATCAAGTCCAGGTCACTGGTTTACTAGTGCAGTAACAAAACCACCTTGTTAGCAATATAAATGGATCTCATCATATGCAAGTTCTGTTGTTTGGATTTCAGGTTGAAATATTTCTGAACTGAGTGTAAGCGGTTCTCAAGGCATCAATAATAAAGCTCTGTTGCAACATCTTTCTCTGTCATAGATTCACACATACCTGACATATTTTCCCTTTTCTTTGTTTGTAGCAACACAGCTCTGTCTCTATCCAAACACCTGGAAGTACAGCATTACAGTTGTCTTAAGATTTATGAACAAAATTTTTACAGGTATTTTAGAAGTCTTTCATTAGGATATACTGTACTTACCGAGGCTGACAACGATCACATAGGTAAGTTTCTGGAATGTGCTGTCTATCGATACCCATACAATCTATATGCTGCCAAACACTAAGCAAGATAAAAATCAAAGGAACAGATCAAGTTGGAAACTTCACTGTTGAAACTGACGGCATTATTTGTAAATTACTTATGTAAGCATTTTATTCCAAACCATTACCTTTGTCTTTGATTATTTTTGCTGTTGCAATGCAACCAATTGGCTGTTAACTTTTGCATTTTATTATTTCAAAAAAAGTCAAGGATAATTTTGCATACTTATTACATTTGAAATAAAGACAGCACAACCATGTAACATCTTTGCTCTAATAAAAAAATCTAAGTCATTTACTCTATTAATTCAGGGTTTAAGGTAAAGTATTAAAAGAACCACTTTGCATTCTTTGTAATGTCATACTTTCCCTAATTATTCTTGGGGATTACTCTCACATATGTCAAAAGGATCAGCTAAAATTGGATGAGTTTACATGAATTCTCAACAAAAAATTATTGAAAACAACATTTAATTCAATATAAACAATTATTGAGGTATTTACCACTTAGTATGAACAGAAATCTTAGAGACAATGTTATAAAGGTCAAGGAAATGTACCAGAAAAATTTCAAACCAGAATATCTCCGAATACTGTTTGCAATCCTTGAGCAATCCACTAATAAGATTTTAGGATATGTACTTTATTTAAACAACAGTAAGGGGCAGATGGGTCACTTGATTTTCTCAACAAGTTTCCCTTCTCTTCCATGATACAGTTCCTTGGGCACTAGATACCCTCCAGCACCTCACTTGAGTGACTTCTATTCTTGTGAGAACATGTTCACTGTATCAAAGGCTATTCAAAGCAGGTTAGCATGTGGGGGGTGGATTCAACTTCATGGAAAATTGTGAAAAAACTGAAAAGAAAGGAGAGCCCAGGAGAGGCTATTAAAGTCTCCAGAACACAAAATAGGACAGAGTGTTTGGAAAGGGCTAGGAATCTAACTTCAAGCACATCAGATAAAGGGACGACAATGAGAAAGGGGACGTGAAATAGAGAACTGAAGGTGTTGTATCTGAATGCACGCAGTATACGAAATAAGGTAAATTAGCTTGTGGCGCAGATTGAAATTGGCAGATATGATGTGGTGGGCATTACGGAGACATGGCTGCAAGGGGATCAGGACTGGGAGCTAAATATCCAAGGATATACACCATATTGAAGAGATAGGCAGGTTGGCAGAAGGGGTGGGGTTGCTTTGTTAGTAAGAAATGAAATTAAATCGATAGCAAGAAATGATGTAGGGTCAGATGATGTAGAATCTGTGTGGGTAGAGTTGAGGAACGGCAAAGGTAAAAAAACCATAATAGGAATTATGTACAGGCCTCTGAACAGTAGTCAGGATGTGGGGCACAAGATACACCAGGAGATAGAAAAGGTGTGTAAGAAAGGCAAGGTTACAGTGATCATGGGGGATTTCAATATGCAGGTAGACTGGGAAAATCAGGTTGATAGTGGATCCCAAGAAAAGGAATTTGTGGAATGTCTACGAGATGGCTTTTTGGAGCAGCTTGTGGTGGAGCCCACTAGGGAACAGGCAATTCTAGATTTAGTGATGTGTAATGAAGCAGATTTGATAAGGGAGCTCAACGTGAAGGAACCCTTAAGAGGAAGAGACTATAATATGATAGAATTTACCCTGCAATTTGAGAGTAAAAAGCTGGAATCAGATGTAATGGTATTACAGTTGAATAAAGGCAACCACAGAGGCATGAGGGAGGAGCTGGCTAGAATTGACTGGGAGATGAGCCTAGCAGGAAAGACAGTGGAACAGCAATGGCAGAAGTTTCTGGGAGTAATTTGGGAGACACAGCAAAAATTCATCCCTAGGAAGAAGAAGCATACTAAAGGGAAGACGATGCAACCATGGCTGACAAGGGAAGTCAGGGACAGCATAAAAGCTAAAGAGAAAGCATACAATACGGCGAAGAGCAGTGGGAAATCAGGGGATTGGGAAGGCTACAAAGACCAACAGAGGACAACTAAAAAAGAAATAAGGAGGGAGAAGATTAAATATGAGGGTAAACTAGCCAGTAATATAAAAGAAGATTGCAAGAGTTTTTTTTAGATATATAAAGGGTAAGAGAGGGGCAAAAGTGGACATTGGGCAGCTGGAAAATGACACTGGAGAAGGAATAGTGGGGAACAAAGAAATGGCGGAGGAACTGAATAGGTACTTTGCGTCAGTCTTCACAGTGGAAGACATGAGTGACATCTCCAAAGTTCAAGAGAGTCGGGGGGCAGAGGTGAGTATGGTGGCCATTACCAAGGAGAGGGTGCTAGGAAAACTGAAAGGTCTGAAGGTGGATAAATCACCTGGACCAGATGGATTACACCCCAGAGTTCTGAAGGAGATAGCTGAAGAGATAGTGGAGGGGTTAGTGGTGATCTTTAAGGAATCACTCGAGTCAGGGAGGATTCCATAGGACTGGAAAATTGCTAAAGTAACCCCCCTGTTAAAGAAGAGAGTGAGGCAAAAGATGGGAAATTACAGGCTGATTAGCCTGACGTCGGTTGTTGGTAAGATTTTAGAGTCCATTCTAAGGATGAGATTTCAAAATACTTGGAAGTGCATGGTAAAATCGGGCAAAATTAGCATGATTTAATCAAGGGGAGGTCATGCCTGACAAATCTGTTAGAATTCTTTGAGGAGGTAACGAGCAGGTTAGACAAAGTAGAGCCAATGGATGTTATCTACTTGGACTTCCAGAAGGCCTTTGACAAGGTGCCGCACAGGAGGCTGCTCAGTAAGATAAGAGCCCATGGTGTTAGAGGCAAGATATTAACATGGATAGAAGATTGGCTGTCTGGCAGGAGGCAGAGAGTGGGGATAAGGGGGTCCTTCTCAGGATGACGGCCGGTGACTACTGGAGTTCCGCAGGGGTCAGTATTGGGATCACAACTTTTCACTTTATACATTAATGATCTAGATGAAGGAACTGAGGGCATCCTGGCTAAGTTTGCAGATGATACAAAGATAGGTGGAGGGACAGGTAGTATTGAGGAGGCAGGGAGGCTGCAGAAGGATTTGGGCAGGTTAGGAGAATGGGCAAAGAAGTGGCAGATGGAATACAACATGGGCAAGTGTGAGGTCATGCACTTTGGTAGGAAGAATAAAGGCGGACTATTTTCTAAATAGGGAAAGAATTCAGAAATCTGGAGTGCAAAGAGACTTGGGAGTCCTAGTCCAGGATTCTCTTAAGGTTAACTTGCAGGTTGAGTCGGTAGTTAGGATGGCAAATGTAATGTTGGCATTTATTTCAAGAGGACTAGAATATAAAAGCAGGGATGTACAGCTGAGGCTTTATAAGGCTGTGGTCAGACCACATTTAGAATATTGTGAGCATTTTTGGGCCCCCTATCTCAGGAAGGATGTGCTGGCGCTGGAGACGGTCCAGAGGAGGTTCACGAATGATCCCAGGAATGAAAGGCTTAACATATAAGGAACGTTTGAGGATTCTGGGTCTATACTCCATGGAGTTTAGAAGGATGAGGGGGGGCCTGATTGAAATTTACAGGGTACTGAAAGGCCTGGATAGAGTAGACGTGAGGAAGATGTTTCCATTAGTAGGAGAGACAAGGACCCAAGGGCACAGCCTCAGAGTAAAGGGAAGACCTTTTAGAACAGAGATGAGGAGAAACTTCTTTAGCCAGAGAGTGCTGAACCTATGGAATTCATTGCCACAGAAGGATGTGGAGGCCAGGTCGTTGAGTGTATTTAAGACTGAGATAGATAGGTGCTTGATTGGTAAGGGGATCAAAGGTTACAGGGAGAAGGCAGGATAATGGGGTTGAGAAACTTATCAGCCATGATTGGATGGCAGAGCAGACTCGATGGGCCAACTGGCCTAATTTCTGCTCCTATGTCCTTTGGTCCTATTCAGCTGCTGCGAGTATTAAAGCTGAGCTGCAACTGTCCTTACTGCAACAATTTCAACAGGGATGCCAGATGGTGATCAGGATCTGTAACCCTAGCCAATTGTCACACCAAGGTTATTTGAGGCCAATGTTAACATCCTCATCAGTGTCCCACCTGAGGTCTGCAATATAACATAAACCTGATCCAATCTCGTATGACAAAAATGGTGAACTCCTCTTTGGAGAATCCCTTTAACAAACTTTCAAAAATAAAATTACCCTGTAACGTGAATAACCAGACAGGTGAAAGACATGGTTACTAGGTTGCATTCCTACCTGCATTTATCACAACAGATCATGTATCCGTCATCATGAGTGAAGCCACAGATGCACCTGGTAACATCTGTGCCGTAGCTTCCATCCTCAGAAGTGCTGATCGTCGTGGCACTGGAAGTCTCATCAAAATTAGCGGTGGTGAATATGCTCACCTCATTTTTGCCTATCACCACTGTTGGAGGAGGGGAAGCTGGGGGTGTTGGCGGAGGACGGGCACCATAATTGTGGTCCTGTAATGGTTGAAGAAAGAGTGAAATTTCAATTTACACAATGCTATTTTCCCTCTAAAGTGTTTTGGTAAATTATTTATGCTCAAAGGACATTACTGCTGAAGAACGAAGAGTATTAGGATCAAGAGCTTCCAACCAGACAGCAAAATTAATTCAATCTTGCTCCATCAATGCACCTTGGACCAAGCCTTAGAATAGCAACCCCAGCTGTATCTGTGTGTGTCATTTCAAAGTTCAAATGAATCACTCTTGTGGGTTGAGCTGAGACTATTAATCATTGCGCAACTCGAAAGATCCTTAAAATCATCAAATAGAAAAATTATTTCATTAGCTCAGAATAGGTTCAAGCCTGGATTGTTCCAGAATTGAAAAGGCTTTGTGCTAATCTAATGCACAACCCATTCTCCAACCATTAAGTTTCTAGCTCAGAACTTAATTTGTTCTGCAAAGCAGCCACAGTTATTAACAATCAGAAATACTGTCCTGTCTACCAAAAACTAAAAATAGTACTATTAAGTACTACTATCAGCACAGTGACTTTAATGAAACAAGATGTAATGACACCAAAATGTGTTGTAATACCTGGCTTTTATTTTTATCTATCAGTTCAATTAAACTCCAATTCAAGTTTGGAAAAAAATATTAATGTCATACGCAGTCGACTGTGAAACTCACTTCCTGTGTTGGTAGAAACAAACTGCATA
The DNA here is from genome assembly GCF_017639515.1 of Carcharodon carcharias. Classification (NCBI taxonomy): domain Eukaryota; kingdom Metazoa; phylum Chordata; class Chondrichthyes; order Lamniformes; family Lamnidae; genus Carcharodon; species Carcharodon carcharias. The sequence goes on along the minus strand of NC_054479.1, from coordinate 120,779,071 downwards.
TTCTGAGATCGGCAGGAATAATATTCAGTTAAGGCAGATGTGAATGTATTTAAAAGCAAATTCATTTTTTTAAAGTTAACAAGGCTGAATGGAGTAAGTACATGATGAAAAAATTGTGATGAGTTGGGGGGGTGCGAGAGAAAATTATTGCAGTCACAAGAAGTTACAATCTTGTCCTTAACTGATGCCCATGAACGCAAAAGTACAGAAGTCTCGCCAAATAGTGATGGCTGTTTTTCCTTCCTCAACGCAAATGCACTGAGGCACTACTCAGACTCTCAAACATTAGAATAAAACGTGGCATTTTGCTTGCTGTGCACTTATTGTCTTAAATGGGTAATCCAACAGGGAAGCCATTCTGCTGAACTACCTGCTTTTTGTTAAATGATGGTTCAGTTATTTATAGCAGAGAGAATAACTAAGTCAAGAAGACTACAGAAAAAACCAGGGTCTGTAGCACTTTTACAGGCAGGCTTGTCCAACCGACGGCCCGCAGGCCAGATTGTGGCCCCTGCAGCCAGGTGGTTGAGAGACAGGCTGGCTGGTTTGTACGAGAGTGTAAGAGCAAGAGCGCACACGAGAGAGAAAGCAATAGCAAAAGTGAGCATGCGGGGGGGGGGGGGGGGGGGGGGGGCGCAGGCGATGGCCAGGGTGTGAGGAGCAGGTGAGAAGGGGGGCAAGGGGGTGGGGGCGAGAGCAAGCTCATGTGAGTGAGTGAATGCCTGTGGGAGTAAGAGAGCATGTGTGTGCACGCGCGCGCTTATGCTGTGGGGGTGGGAGCCAGAGCCAGACGGCAAGAGTTGAATAAGTGGGGCTGAGTATGAGTGTGGGGTGTGAGGGAGAGTGCATGTGTGGGTGAGGCGGGCATGGGGGACAGCATGTGTTTGTGTGAGAGAGACACAGACCGACCAAGTGGGAGTGAGACTATATGTGTGTGCTCTCAGTCTCATGTTTTTCACTCATTCTCACCACCACACACCAACACATACACACACAGTGGATGAGAATTAGTGAGCATCCTGAGACTGGGGGTGTTCCTGGTACACCCACTTTGATCCCCTCACACTGTAGTCATTTTTATTAATTACTCTTTTTTTTAAACTCAACAATTTTATTGCTATGGCATTGCTTCATTTTCGCTCAGCAATTGTTTCTTTTCTTAAAACCGCAACTATATTTTGAAATTCAGTTTATTTTGTGCCAAACCTTATCTTTCTGAAATTTGCTCATCGGCCCCTTGAGTGATAAAATGGAAATGTGGCCTCCCCAAGCGAAAAGGTTGGACAAGTCTGCTCTAGGGTATATAACCTGCTTCAACCAGGAGCTTGTTGCCATGCGGCAGCTCATTTGAATCAGGTTCATTTTACTTTCAGGTGCTCACAGACATGCAGCTATCAAATGCTGCATTACCCTCCTCTTTCCCTTTCCCCAATGACACTGGATGTCACACATAGCTAAAAAATGTTAGATATTAAAGTGACCAATCACTGCTTTCAAAAGGTTTTATACATCTGAGAAAAATTACACAAAAACAAAAAAATTAACCATTCTGTCACAAAAAGCAAGCAGAATAACCTTGCTATGTGTCAAAAGCCAGAATATACCAGCTTATTAAGTAAACTAACACTTTTTAAGTATTAGTAAGTCACAGAAAAACACTAGAACTTTTGTACATGAAGAAATGACGCAGTGGTAACTTGCATTTGGTTAGATAGTCAATAATGCTGGTTTCCAAATCAATAGTATAACTTGTACTGTGGCAGTTAATGTTAAAAAAAAGTATCAATTCAGATTTGACCCGAAAAAATACTTAAGCAAAACAAGTAGCCATTTTATTAATTCCAAAACTTACTGCATAAGGCAAACCAATGTAACTGTGGGAATGATGGGAACTGCTGGTATATAACTGGTGCGGATAACTGTTTGACTTCTCTAATACCACAGGGCTTGCTTCTACAGATTCTGGTCTAGAAAAAGAGAAAATACATTGAATTATTCACTAAGTTCTAGATTTATTGCAAAATGCACAATTTGCTCAACTGCAAATAATTAGTTCATTACATCTCCATTTTAAAAAGCACACACAGAAACAAGATTTCTATTAGAATTAGATTTTTCTAATCTCCTCTTGAAGTCATTTTCTCTATTATTCTGTGGTGTATTACAATACTGCAGAAACATTCACTACCATTGGGGCACCCTCACAAAATGAAAGGTAGCAGCATTGCAACATCTGGTAGAATAGAGCATAGGCATGGTTTAGTTCTTGTTTTACATAATGAAATCAAATTGTGTAGTGTGCATGAGAAACATACATATACATGTGCACACTTTCTACAAAACCAAACTATGTTTTGGCAAAACAAAAAGCAGAGTAAACTATTACACTGCTTTTAATGAAAGACAGTTAGCAAAATGCAGCACAACGCTTGTAAGACAGTTTAACGAACTCAAGTACAACAGTGAAAGGCCAGTGAAGAAAAACCTTGAATTAACATCATTACCGATGATAAATAACACAATGATTTTATTTCACCTATTTAAGATGTTACTTAATACATATACTCCATTTCATTGCAAAGAAATGGTGGGGGGGGGGGGTCTTGTAGCGCAATGGTCCCTACCTCTGGGCCAGAAACTCCAGGTTCAAGTACCCATCAGAACTTGTTGGCCACAGGAGTGTTCATGACATGGTTCAACAGGCTGGTAATGAGCAGGGAATTCTTCCACCATTTCCACACTGTTCACCAAAAGGGTAAAAGTGAGAATCAAGATATCCTAAAAAATTCATTGCAGAGAACTCTGCTGCTAAATTTTGGAGATTACCATTGCTTGGTTTGTTGAAAAAAGCAAATGAATACAGAACTAATGGTGTTTTCTTCACTGTGGATCAGCTGCTTCAAAACTCCCATGCAATCAAGTCCAAGTCCACATAAAGGGAGGCAAGTAATGTTGCCACAAAAAACGTTGGCAGCTGGATAACATTGCTGAAATGTACCCACTATATGCTTTAAAACATCTTTAATGTTGATGAAACTGACATTTTCTACAAGCTGTTGCCAGGTAGAACATTAGCTTTCATCAACAAAAAGGCTCTCGATGGGAAAAGCTAAGCAGCAAATTATCATAATGGTTTCCACCAGCATAACTAGGTAAAATAGAAAGCTGCTAACGATTGGAAATTTAAATGCCCTCAGAATTTTTGTGCTGTCATTATTCTGCCTGTCAGCCAAACAAATAATACCGTGTGGATGACCAGAGCTCTTGTAAATGAATGGTTGTGTCACTTCTACTGGAGAATAGCAGAAAATTCACCTTGTTAATTGGCAACTGTGGGCTGAGTTTTTCCAGGTATTTCTGTTTCTATTATCAAATAAGATGTAGAAGCAACATCTGCAGCCAACATGAACTGAGATCACACACAGAATGATAGTCAACCCTCAGAGGAGAACACTTTTCAGCAGGGGTTCTTGGACATGACTGCTCAAACAAGATTTGAATCCTCTTTCAATGTTTATATGAAAATCCTGAAGTCCAGATAGCTGACTGACATGAAAATTGATGATGTGGTGTGCAAACATGCTGCTTCGAAAAAGAGCAAAAGGGACAAAGAGGATCATCTGGATCCAGAGAAGGTGGCACAAGAACAAATCCCCACCAAAAGCATGGAATCCAATTCTGTGGTCAACAGCTAAGCTAGATGTCCTGATGCAAGTTTTTTTGAGCTAAATAATTACAGTACTCAACAAACCCAGATAACCTGATGGAATTCTTCCCTATGGTAAATACTTTATGGATCATTGTGCTATTGGCAGAATGCAATCCAGAATGAAATGGCTGAACTTCCCTATGTGCTGTTCATACAGGGCTCAGGTTTTGAATGCATTTCAGGAGTTGTTTTAATGTTTTATGGCACTATAAATGTCTTTGTAGTGTTCAGCCATGATCTAAAAAATTGCAGAGTAGGCCCAAGGGGTTCAATGGCCTCCTGTTCGATGTCCTTTGTCCTGTTTCATTAAAGTCACTTAATAACGGCTACTGGATAATTTCATTTTTAAAAATTAATATTCTGTACCCTTCAGAATTTTAATTTCATACACAAAAGAATACCATCAAAAAATTTCTGTTGGATTTTTCTCCATTTACTAAATTATCTGAATTTAAAATTATGAAATTAAAATTACTTGTTTAGGGGGATTTTATCAATGCCACTCTTCTCTCAACTCCTTTTGAAGGCATCAACTTCCTGTTGAGATACAATTCCACAGAAGTCATAGCCCTCACTTGAGTTGCTGTCATTTTTGTGACTCCTGACTGAGTACCAGGAGACTGTCAAACCTACGTATATTTCTCATAAGGATTATGGACAGCAAGATCAGGAATGGGAACTCTAGCAAATGTGTTCCTCCCTAAACCAGAAACACTGAGGCAAACTGTAGTGCCCCTACCTCCATTCTAGGAACCAATTTAGGACAAAAAGCCAAACCTGGGACTGGAATGGTCCGTTTTACTCAACTACTCACCAAGCAAGTAGGAGAATCCCTACAAACCGGTTTCTGAAAATTAATGCTACCATTAGGATCATACAACTAAACTGCTCATTAAATGATTGTATACTTTTTAAAAATAATACTGAAATGTATTAATGTATTCAGCAACATATATACACACATACTGAAATTTACTTTCATTATACTTTCCAAAAGACCTCCTTGGAACATTTATTTGTACCAGCTAAAAAAGGATTGGTGATGGGCGGAAAACTTTAATCACATCAGGAACTTGCTGTTCTTTAATATTTTAACAAGAGAATGTTTGCTAAAAAGAACAAAAAGTTAAAAACTGGCTCAATACTACTCAGAAGTTAACTGAAAAAAATTACATGAAATTTGGTTAAACCAATTCCCAAAGTGAATCATAAAATTAAATTTTATTCCAAACACAATAGCGTGTACATTCATGTAACAAATGATGTACAAAGAAATAAAACTAACCCAACAAGGATGTAATTGCTTTTACACTATTACTGTTCCTTCAACAATTCGCACATGTTGTTTTACAATTGTTGTTAGCTACATGGGAATTGAGTTCTGTAAATGAATAAAACTATAATTTATGCAACTATTACAGAAGATTTTTAAAAAAAGTTATAAAAATGGAGTTAAGAACAGATAATAATCAGACTTGCCAAAAAAACCAAGAAGAATTTTGAGTTTGAGACGGTCTAAATCAATAGATCAGCAGCAGAAAAGCAATCAACCAACACGGAAGTAGCAGAAAATTACTGTAGCACGTTTTGCTTATTTCCAACTGCCGGAAAGCACAATAACCTCGTTGTGGTCACCAACATGGTTGAGCTCACATCCTTTAACACTGCTAAATCACTTGCTCAAAGTAAAAACTACTCTGCTGCAGAAAGAAACAAGTATTGCAACATAATACTGATTTCTTAGTAGGAATGTACTAACAAAGACTTCATAAATGAATATGACAATTTTCCCAAAATTAAGAGATAGCAGTCAACTGATGCTTAATCTCATTAGTTATGCACTCACTGGAAAAAAATGTGTACTCACAACACTGGAAAACAGCTCAGAATTAAAATCTTGGATCTATACATTCCATTCTGTTGCTCAGAGGTGCTTGTATTTAAGAAAGCTTAAACTCTAAAGTTTGGCAAGCACAACAAACTCAAAAATATATTTCCTGATGTTTTTAAGATTTGGGCTACTCCTCTCTTCTCAACAGCTGCAAAAAGTAGACCACAACCCTCATCCTAATAAAGGCAAAAAGATTACAGCTATTTTTTATCTTCAGATCAATTTTTAGTTGAATGACATGTAGTGATCAACGTATAAAAGGAATAACTTTCTATTGTAACAAGCCTCACCTTGTGCAACACTGGAAAGCTGAATTGCAACACACATTGATGACTTTCCCATTTAAGGTATGTGGTTTAATATACATTTCTTTCTTGTTTGGTATGAAGTGAGCACTGCGGTCATTGAGTCATCGGGGTTACAGTAGCTGCACGAGGGTTCCTCTTTCACTGCCTTATAGTTTACACAGACACTGAACAAAATCCAGCAGAAATGCTGTTCCAGTGGTATGAAAGTTTGGGGGGTGGGGGGTGGGGAGAGAAATGGGAACAGAACAAAGTTTGGTTTGTATCAACAGTAATGAAATTGTATACATTCTGTAAATATAGCTCAATACACATTTAATGAACAAACTCTTGCTTAGTGCTGAAATCAAGTGAAATGGTTCAGCTACAAATATTTGAAGTTGCAGCTGCAAACTATTTATCTATATTTACACTCTATGGTGAGTTATTTTCACAATAACTAAGTTTGTGCAGAATTTGTATGAAATGTTATTTATCATGAAGATCATATGCTGGTTCTTTGACTCTCTCTATCCGCCCAAGTCAAAATGCTTTGCATCCTCCTGCCTGTCTTACAGTGGAGAAAATTAACAAGTATTACAGTGACTCCCCTGTTCTTACAGGCAACGTGTGCTCCTCTCGTCAACCATTTGAAAATGGTACTGCTTAAAATGAAAATCCAATGCCCAGAAAAAAAGGATATATTTAGCAGTAACTATATCCAGTGAGGTGGTGGTGGTGGTGGGGGGTGGTTTATAGCTAAAAGTCTTAAACTTGTAAATAAATGTTTACATGAATGTCAAAAGGCACATTTCTGCAGAATAAGTCAGTTAATGATGACCCCTTCTAAACCCACAACCTCTACCATCTAGAAGGACAAGGGCAGCAGACGCATGGGAACACCACCACCTGGAAGTTCCCCATCAAGCCATACAACACCTAACTTGGAAATATATTGCCGTTCCTTCACTGCCGCTGGGTCAAAATTCTGGAACGCCCTCCTTGATAGCACTGTGGATGTACCTACACCACATGGGCTGCAGTGGTTCAAGAAGGCACTTCTCAAGGGCAATTAGGGATGGGGAATAAATGCTGGCCTAGCCAGCAACGCCCACATCCCGTGAATGAATAATAAAAAAATTAATCACAATTAGTTTCTGTGATCTTTTAAATACATTGTTTACATACGAACACACAGATTAAGAGCAGTAGGCCACTCGGCCTCTTGAGCCTGCTCCACTATTCAGTAGGGTCATAGCTGATCTGATTGTAACTTCAACTCCACATTCCCACTGTTAATCTTTCACCTCCCTGCTTATCAAGAATCTATCTAACTCTGCCTTAAAAATATTGAAAGACTCTGCTTCCATTGCCTTTTGAGGAAGAGAGTTCCAAAGACTCATGACCCTTGGAGAAAAAATCTTTCCTCATCCCTGTCTTAAATGAGCAACCCCTTATTTTTAAACGGTGACCCCTAGTTCTAGATTTTCCCACAAGAAGTAACAACCTTTCCACATCCACCCTGTCAAGACCCTCAAGATCTTAAATGTTTCAGTCAAGTCGCCTCTTACTCTTCTAAACTCCAGCAGATACAAGCCTAAACTGTCCACCCTTTCCTCATAAGATAACCCTCCTGCTCCAGGTATAGATCAACTTTATGTTAGCATGTCATTTGTGGAAAATACTAAGTTCAGAATAAGATTTTGCCTATCACAAGTCTAAAGATTAACACACTGAACTTTTTTCTCTTTCTGTTGGTGGCACCCAATTCCTGTTCATAATAACGAGCAAAAAGATATAACAAAGGGAACTCATGCAGCAAAATTGCCAGTTGCTGAAAATTGGAACCCAGGACAGGTTTTGTTGTAGAACTTCAGGACTATGTTTACAGTCAATAAAGAGGGCTTGAGCCTATGGTATTTGGGTTACATAGCTTTTAAATGCAAAAATTAAAGATTAACTTTTAATTTAAAAATTGTTAAACGTGTTGACTTGTGATGTATCTAATAGTGAGCACAAGACGTTCAGATATCCTCTTTACTTAATAGCTCAGTTGAATATTTTGTGCCAAGGTTATGCTCAATTTAGTTAGGCCAGTTATTTATTTTTCATTGTTAAAACAGGGTCGTTTTCCCAACTCTTTCTTCATTTATTAACACTTTGCACTAGAGTTTGTAGTAACACTGCAGGAATTTAAAATGATTCTGTTCCAATTCAAAAATATGCACAAAACAAAATTAAAAGAGATGGATGCATTAATTGCATCAATTAAATACCTAATTAAAAAAGATTAACAGATGAAAAGCTTTGAGAGTAAACGTAACTCAGTTTTTAAAAAATGTTTGCCAGCCCTATAGTCTTTATATTTTTCTGTATACAATCTATCGATATCTATGCATGTATTAAAACACTCGCATATGATATGCATTTCCTGATCACTTTGCCCTGACTTCGTATGTTATAATTCTTGAGTAAAGGTCAACATTTACCCATAATTCTAAAATTACAGACCCCTGATCACAAGATGGTGCTGTCATATGAAGTTATAACGGTAATCTGCTTCCACAAGATGGCGCTCTGGCGTAGGTTACACTGGTCTACAAGTTGTTGCCTCACTTTCTCTCTAAATCAGCTAATTTTTTTATTTCCCCAATATTACACAAAACAATTTTTTCCCATTTTAATTTTGGCGAGATTACTTTCTCTTCTTGCAGTCCCTGATTCCTACCACCTCCAGTTACCCTTCCAATCATGCTGGCTGTCTTTTCATTGGTTCCCAGCCAGCAGGTGCCATCTCCATCTCATTCGTAGTTCCTGCCAACTTCCTCTGCCCTCCTTCACTATATGGCCTGCTATCTTCTCCCACTCTTTATGCTTTTGCACTGCACGGAAAGCTTTTAAAAAATTAACTGGCAATTAGAAACTTGGCTTGAAACTGTATTCGCCAATGCTCTGTTCCAAGACCTTCCAGCCCAGCCTACACTCCTGCTAGCCCCACTGCTTTTATAATACTACACTCTTTATAATGCTAATTGCAAGTATGTCAGACAGACAAAAAAAATAAGGATGGAGAGATAGGGAAGTAGTAATTTATAATAATGGCCATGCTGGTTGGGAGAAGGATTAAAACTGACAGAGACACTGATAAGTGAAGCAAGAAAAATAGATGCACAGATATAACCGTAAGAACTGAAAAACGGAGGCAAGTAGAATATGAAAGACAGTAAAAACAGCAACATAACCATAAGACACAGCATCCTCCAAAAGAAGAGCAACTGGTTAACTGCCATCTTGCCACTGCATCTAGGTTATAAAGAACACATTCCTGGCTGTGACATGAATCATTGCTTTCCTTATTGTGGGGTTAACAGAGTCTGTGACTGGTAACAGCCTCACCCACATCATTCACTCCTCGTTGATGTAATAATTACTTAAGTCAAGAATTGACTGGCTTGTCCATTATATCAGTAATCGTTAAAACAGCATTTGGCACTCTTGGCCATTTTTTTCTTTCCCAAGCACCATTTAAAGTTTGGCTGTAAGACAAGTCTAAAGATGAAGTTACTACCTCAGGTAGGTATGCCACCTGTCAGCCTTTAGCTGCTGTAGCTCTAAGTTGTGGAATTTCCTTCCTAAATCTCTCTACCTATCTTTTCTCCTTTAAGACACTCCTTAAAATCTACCACACCTGCCTTAATATCCCCTTCTGTGGTTCTGTGTCACATTTTATTTGATATTGTTCCTGTGAATTGCCTCAGAACATTTTATTACATTAAAGGCACTATATAAATGCAAGTTGTTTGGTTGCAAAGATCTCGTCAGCGTTCAGATCAAGCAGATTATTTTGTACAAGGCACAACATCCTGTCCAAAAAGTTTAAGAAAAAGTTGTGCTGCAGCTTAAACACTTCCAGTGTGGAAATTGCTTACTCATATAGAGATCACTTATTCTTCTTTGATTGCTTAATTTTAATTAAGTCGCGATGTAAAATCTTACCAGCTTATCAAGCAGAAGTTTCTAATCAGTATGATTTTCAAATATTTCTAGGGATCATGTAAAGCAATCAATACGGTTTTTTGCATCAAGCTAATTCCCACTGCTCTCCCCTAATGAAATGCCTTACATCTTCAGATGAGGTTAATCAGCACTGTATTTAATGAGTGATCAAAAATTCAAAGTACCAAAAGTTCAATCAAATGTGGTAACCCTATCATCAACATTAAAACACAAAGTTAAATATCTTCTCAAGAATGTTATTTCTAGAAACATTACCAATGCAAGGAACATTAGTTTTGTTTTTAAAAGCCAGTGGGAAGGACCAGCTGCCCTCCTGGCTCAACCATGCCTATGAACTGCTGATGTTCTATTTAGCAGCAAACACCATGATTATCCACAAGAAAGGATCAACATCAGATCCAAAGAACTTATCAACCACTTAGTGGATATCATCAAACAGTTGTGCTATTTTCTAAGCTGACATGTCATGCGCTATGGTGATTTTTTTTCCCTAGCTGAAAGGTTCTACCAAATCATTATAAGTAGACACCCAGGCAAAACTGGGCAACGAAATGGGGAAAAAATACATAATCTATTGAGAAGACAATAGCAGTAACTCTGCCACAATGCACGGACTAAAATTATGTTGACCACTCACTTTTGCTCTGTAGGCTTCCAATCTTTCAATTACAAATATTTAAGGCAAAAAAATGATTCAACTGAATAAATTTTTATTTTTGTTGAAGGGTAAAGTAATACTATTATAAAATTAATTCTGACATTAACACCAAAATTACAGCAAAAAGTGTTCAATCTCAGAATCACACTGGGTTAGCTGTTAACTTGAAAAGACTGAGTCTGAAAAACAGCTGTTGGATTTAAGAGATAAAAACAAAAAACAAAAAACTGTGGATGCTGGAAATCCAAAACAAAAACAGAATTACCTGGAAAAACTCAGCAGGTCTGGCAGCATCGGCGGAGAAGAAAAGAGTTGACGTTTCGAGTCCTACAGTTCTGTCGAAGGGTCATGAGGACTCAAAACGTCAACTCTTTTCTTCTCCGTCGATGCTGCCAGACCTGCTGAGTTTTTCCAGGTAATTTTGGATTTAAGTGTTTGAATTGTAATATTGCAAGAGTTGGGCTATTTCAATAGTACTTGAATAACTTAATAATATTACAACACTATCCATTTACACATACATTTACTTTAAATTTATTATGGTATGTAAAAGGTGAACATTATATGAGAGAGGTAACACAACTGTTTTATACTCAAAGATGTAACTAATGTCCATCCAAACCTCTTTGTCACTCAATTCTCAACATCAAGGTTTGCGATAAACCTGAAATAAACTGCAGTATTACACCCCACTCAAGGTTTGCAATAAACCTGAAATAAAATGCAGTATTACGCCCCACTCAGAAGTAATCTTGGCAACAGATCTCAGGAGTAACACACAAGAATGCTATTTAAAGTACTTCCCCATCTGCAGTATCAGCAATACAGTTTTGAAAACTGGAGGTAATTTTAACCTCAAGAACAGGTGGGTCAGGTGGGTTTGAGTCAAGTCAGAGCTAAAAATCTCAAGCCCTAACTCAAAGATTGGCCGGGTGGTTAACAGTGAGGTTGAGTGTCTTGGGCTACAGGAAGGTATAGATGGGATGGTCAAATGGGCAGATAAGTGGCAGATGGAATTTAACCCTGAAAAGTGTGAGCTGATACACTTTGGAAGGAGTAATTTGACAAGGAAGTATTCAATGAATGGCATGACACTAGGAAGTTCTGAGGAACAAAGGGATCTTGGCGTGTGTGTCCATAGATCTCTGAAGGCAGAGGGGCATGTTAGTGGGGTGGTGAAAAAGGCACATGGGACACTTGCCTTTGTTAACCGAGGCATAGATTACAAAAGTAGGGAGGTCATGTTGGAGTTGTATAGAACCTTGGTGAGGCCACAGCTGGAACACTGTGTGCAGTTCTGGTGGCCACATTATAGGAAGGATGTGATTGCACTGGAGGGGGTGCAGAGGAGATTCACCAGGATGTTGCCTGGGATGAAACATTTATGAAGAGAGGCTGGATAGACTTGGATTGTTTTCGTTGGAGCAGGGAAGACTTGAGGGGCGACCTGATCGAGGTGTACAAGATTATGAGGGGCATGGACAGGATGGATAGGGAGCAGCTGTTCCCCTTAGTTGACGGGTCAGTCACAAAGGGGCATAAGTTTAAGGTGAGGGGCAGAAGGTTTAGGGGGGATGTGAGGAAAACCTTTTTTACCCAGAGTGTGATGACAGTCTGGAATGCACAGCCCGGGAGGATGGTGGAGGCAAGTTGCCTCACAGCCTTTAAAAAGTACCTGGATGAGCACTTGGCACGTCATAACATTCAAGGCTATGGGCCAAGTGCTGGTAAATGGGATTAGGTAGGTAGGTCAGGTGTTTCTCCTGTCGGTGCATACTCGATGGGCCATAGGGCCTCTTCTGCATTGCGATTCTGTGAACCCAACCCACTCTCCAAGTTTTAATGGAGGTGAAAGCAGGTGGACGATGACTGCCAACCCTCCCCCAAGAGGCAGATCACTCATTTGAATATTTTAATGAGACTTTGTGCCTCCAATATTATCTCCTTTCCTTTAACAGTGGCTGCCTGGTCTTCTTGAGCCTCCAGAAATCTAGCAGTTAAAAGGAGTAAGGACTGTTGCAGGAAAAGGCAAGTACTTTTTCAGCTCTGCTTCTGAGTCGGGAGAGCTTCCTCCTGGCACCCACAGAAAAACCTGTTCTCCACTCCACTCAATCAGATCCCCAGCCCCCATGATCACCAAGCACTCCACTGGCCACAGCAGTCACCAAATTGCCATCTGTCCCCAATCTCTCTCTGATCCCACGTGATCATCCCCAACGTTTCAAACCATAGTGTATCCACCACACCTACCCCTATCCCCCACCCCACCTACCCCTATCCCCCACCCCACCTACCCCTATCCCCCACCCCACCTTCCACTCACATTCTCTATTATAAGGAACAGGAAACCTAACTGTTCCTGGGCTGCTGCCCCTTCAGGAGCATTCCCCACCAAAAAAGGTGCCAAGCCTGTCAGTCAGGGTGACTTCCAACAGGGAATCCATGTAAGATAAAAACATGCATACATGTTAAAACTCCACAGCATTTGGGGAAGCCCAGTTTCCTGGCCAGAACTTCACTCCTGCCATTCCACCAAATGTCACCTGGAAATCACAGTCCAGTAAATAGGGCAGTGTATAAGTTGGGGGTGAGTGTGGAAAAATCAAGAAAGTGGTGAAAGATCATTCATAATGTTTCTAGTGTTTGATATCAGGAGACTAAGGCAAAAACCTTAACATGAGCTATCTAAGGGCTACCTTGATGCCTCAGTGGCTAACTTCATTGTCAGATAAATTCCAGGTTTAATCTCATCTATACCAAGTGATCTAGTCCTCAGGGAAAAAGGAAGGGCATCCAAAAATACAGGTCCTTGGGTGAGTGAAGACACTTAATGTATAAACATAGAAAAATAGGACTTATGACAAAAGTCAAGTTCATAACACAGTAATCAAGCAGGATGCAGAAAGTGCAGGGAATAACAAAAAGGAAATAAGCAAAAGAGTATGATAATACATTCATGGGTGATATAAAAGGGAACACTAAAGTTTGGATGAAAGCTTCGTCAAATAATGGCTGTGATTAAAAGAAAATTTTCCAAAAAGAAAACCTTTTTGTGGAAAGAGAATGTTGCTGAGATACTGAATAAATACCTTATACTTGTCTTTAAAAGAGGATGTTGCAATGTGACACTGGAGAAATTGGAGAAAATATTGGATAATAAGGGGGAATTTAGAAGTGTTCAAAGTAGAAAAAATATTTGGTTCAGATGGGATGTATGCAAGATTGCTCCAGACACTGGCAGGGGTGGGGTTGCTGTGTGAGAGAGAAGGATGACAGGGGAGAGTGGGCAGGAGGAAGACTGGGGACAAGAGAGAGGCACAGAGACAGAAATACAGAGAAGGCTTGTGAATGTCACTGGTCAGGCCAACATTTGTTGCCATAGCTAATTGCACTTGAGGTGGTGGTGGTTGGCTACCTTCTTGAACCACTACAGTCTATGTGATGTAGGCATAGCCACAGTCTTATAAGGAAAGAAGTTCCAGATTTTTGACCCAGTAACAGAGAAGGAATGATTCTAAGTCAAGATGGTCTGTGGTTTGGAAGTGGCGGTGTTCCCATACAACTGCTTCCTTTGACTTTCTAGGCAGCAGAGGTGTCAGGTTTTGATAGTGCCAGAGGGAGTTTGATGGGTGCCACTGTGCACTGGTGATGGAGGCAGTGAATCTTTTAAGTTGATGAATGGGGTGCCAATCAACCAGAGTGCTTTGTCCTGGATGGTGTAAAGATTAAAGTATTGTTGGAGCTGCAATCATCCAGGCCAATAGGGAAAATTCCATCACACTCCTGACTTGCGCCTTGTAGATGCAGGACAGGTCATGAGGAGTCGGGAGGTGAGTAACTTGTCGCACAATTCTTAGCCTCTGACCTCCCCTTGTAGCCACAGTATTTACATCGCTGGTCCAGTTAAGTTTCTAGTCAATGGTAAACATAAGGATATGAATGGTGAGGGATTCAGCGATAGTAATGCTGTAGAATGTCAAGGGGAGATGGTTAGATTCTCTCTTGTTGGGGATAGTTTTGCCTGGCACTTAGGTGGTATGAATGTTATTTGCCACTTATCAACCCAGGCCTGAATGTTGCCCAGATCTTGCTACATGCAAGTGTGGACTGCTTCACACTGCAATCATCATCAAAAATTCCATCTACTGACCTTATAATGTGGGGAAGGTCTTGATGAAGCAGCTATGATGGTTGCGCTTAGGTTACTATCCTGGGGAACTCCTACAGTGTTGTTCTGGGTCTAAGATGATTGGCCTTCAAAAACCACAATCTTCCTTTGTGCTAGGTATGACTCTAACCAATGGATAGTTGTCTATTGGATTTCCATTGACTTCAGTTTTGCTAGACTCCTTGATGCTATTCTCTGTCAAAAGCTGCTTTGATGCCAAGGATAGTCACTCTCTCTTTATCTCTGGAATTTAACTTTTCTGTCCATGTTTGCACCAAATCTGTATCGAGATCTGGGATGGAATGTCCTGGAGGGACACAAATTGCGCATTGGTGAGGTTATTGCTGAATAACTGCCGCTTAATAGCACTATCAATGACACCTTCCATTTCTGTGCCGATGACTGAACGTAGACTGATGGAGCAATAATTGGCTGGATTGGGTTTGTCCTTCTCCTTGTGGATTGGACATTACTGGACAATTGTCCACATTGTCAGGTGGATGCCAGTTTGTAGCTGTACTAGAACAGGTTGGCTTGGGGTGTGGTTGAGTCTAGAGCTCAAGCGTTCAATACTCCAGCTGGGACATTGTCAAGGCCCATAATCTTTGCTGTATCTAGTGCCTTCAGCTGTTTCTTGATATCACACGGAGTAAATCGAATTGACTGAAGGCTGGCATCAGAGATGCTGGGGACCTCAGGAGAGGGCCGAGATAGATCATCCACTTAGCACTTCTGGCTGAAGATGGCTGCAAATGTTTCAGCCTTGTAGTCTGAAATGATGTGCTGGGTTCCACCACCATTGAGGATGGGAAGGTTTGTGGAGCCACCTCCTACCATTTATCTGTCAACATTGATAAATGTGGCAGGACTGCAGAGCTTTTATCTGATGCATCAGTTGTTGGATCACATTACTCGATCATATGCTATTTCTGTCGTTTAGCATGCATGAAATCCTGTGTTGCAGCTTCACCAGGTTGGCACATCGCTGGCACTAATGCTGCTGCTCCTGCACTCCTCACTGAACCAGAGTTCATCCCCTGGCTTGATGGTAATGATAGAGTGAGGGATACACAGGTCATGAGATTACAGATTGTGGTTCTGGTTGATGAAGGTACCACAAGTGTATATTCACACTTTCAAAAGATGTTTCATAAAATATCACAATTGATTTGTTTGCAAAATTGAAGTCCACAGGATTAAAAAGGTAATGGCAGCATGGTTACAAAATTGATGAAGAGACAGAAAGCAGAGGATAGTGATGCACATGTGTTTTTCAGACAAGAGGGAAGTATACAATGGTGACTTCCTCAGGGGTCTGCATTAGGTCCATTGCTCTTCTTGATACAAATTACTGACCTGGACTTGGATGTAGGGCAGAACATTTCAATGTTTGCAGATGATAAAAAAACTTGGAAAAGTAGCAAACAGTGAGAAGGATAGAAGGTTTCAGGAGGACATAGACTGATGAAGTAGACAGATGTGTAGCAGAAATAAATTGATACAGAGAAGTTTAAAGTGATGCATTTTGGGAAGCAGAATGCAAGCAGCAGTATAAATTAAATTATACAATTTTCAAAGGGGTTCAGGAAGGAAGAGGAGTCTAGCATTAAGGAGTTATCTAGGAGGCTTCACGTACATAAATCTTTGAAAGTGGCAGAAGTTGATAAAGCTGTTAAAAATAATTTATGATTCTTGACTTTATAAATAGAGGCAAATAGACAACAAAAGCACAGAAGTTATGCTAAATCTTTATGTATCAGTTGTTAGGCCTCAGCTGGAGTACTGTGCTCAATTCTGGGCCTCAAACATTAGGAAGGATGTCAAGGCCTTGGAGAGAGTGCAGAAGAGAATCACTAGAATAACATCAGGGATGTGTGCAACTACTCGGGAAACTGGCATGGTTTCCTGGAGAGCAGAGCGGCTAAGGGAAGATTTAATAGTGTTGAAAATTATGATGTATTTTGATAAATAAGGAGAAACATTTTCCACAATATTATATTTCAAGGAGGGAAATAATTTACATTTTAGTGTAGATTGGCTTACGACAATTACATTTTTATTTCCAACATAAAGATAGCAAATTATTCAAGGAAAACAACTTCTGAACAACAGATTTCATGCACGCATGAGGTACAGCAGGATCTCACACATTTGAAAAGAACAGTTTTATAATTTTGATTCACCCATGAGAGAGGAAATTGCTTCCCATTTGGAATAACATTATCACTCAAATTTCTATTTAAGGGACACACACGGTTGATCAAATTTATAAACCAAATATTACATTTCAGATAATTTGAACTGATCATGGAACAACAGGGCAAGCCAGTCCACACAAACATCAATTCATGAGTAAACTATTGCAACACACACATTTTCTATCACCTTTATGCAATAAAAAGTGAAATAACACTGATTGGAATTATAGGGTTATACATTTGTTTTTGATCATTGCACTAGGAAATGGTTGGAATGGAAATACGTATAACAACATTGATCTTTTCTTTCCTTTGTTGCCAGTATATATGCTATTGAAAAACTTGCCGTCCTGGCACATGATACTTATGCATATCATATGAATACAACATGAATCTGCTAAGGCGAAATTGATTCAGTGGCAGGCAAAATTTAATTTTACGCAGCATCTAACCTTTGCCATACTTTAGCTTGGAATTCTGCACAAGAATTAGGACATATTTTTAAATTTAGGAGGGTAAACAAACAAAATAGACGACTCCTCCATAAAATCTGTAGTAAGTGATGATTGTGTAGTTCTTCTGCTCAGTAGTATTCTCAACTGCAGTACACAAAACATTATGACATCTAAATATCTACCTGGAAAATGATGCCTTATTTGCTGCATGCCCTCCCAGGTCAGTATATCCTTCCTAAGGTGTGATGCCCAGAGCTGCTCATAGTGTGGTCTGATCAGGGCTCTATGCAGTTGAAACCTGACTTCTAGCCCCTTGTATTCTAGTCCTTTACATATAAAGGCCAGCAACCATTAGCCCTTTTGATTATTTTCCTATACCTGTTCATGACATTTATGTACCTGAACCCAGGGGTCTCTTTTCATTATTTCTAGCTTTTCTAGCTATTTAGGATGTACTGTGATTTAGATCCAAACCTCACATTTGCCCTATAATGAAATCCTTCTGTCACACTGTCCCCATTCTTTAATCTAACAATGTCTCTTTGTTATTTTATCCTTCCATCTACACTGCTTACAATCCTGACTATCTTGGTGTTGTTTGCAAATTTGGATATGTGGTTTTCTATCCCATCATTTAGGTCATTAATAAATACAATGAATAGATAACGCTCCAACAGAGATCCTTAAGGGGCACCACTAGTCACATCCTGCCAATTAGAACCTGCTCTTTATTCTTATTCCCTGTCTCCTGTCCCTCACCCAATTTCCTAACCAGATTAATGATTTGCCTTCAATTCCATGGGCTTCAACTTTAGTTAACAGTTTGTTATGAGGGGCTTTATCAAATCCTTCCTGTAAGTCCATAAAAGTAGGACCCATTGATAGTCTCCTGTTCTCTACCTGGGGGGTGTGGAGCATAATTTAGCATCCTATAAATCTCAATGTTGTTAGAGATGGCACTGTCTTACAGACACTGCTGTTTCTTATTCAGTCTGCACAACAGGCCACTCAGCTACAATAGGGCTAAAGGTAGAGAACCCCTGGATTACACAATCATCCAGGCCTTTAAAACATGATCACACTTACACCAGGGAGGGGTTATCCTCCTGCTCTGTGTGTACAGAAATTGATTTGCCAATCTGTCCGACTTGCTGAGACACCTGTACGTTCACAGATGACTGCAATGGCCCAATTCTGCTGCTCTTAACCATATCCAGGACTCAAATGTGCTAATTACGGCAACTGGAGAGAGCTGATGCTTCATGGAACATTTGATATGGTTTCAATCTCAGGGAACAGTGGTCTCCTGGTCTCCAAAAAATAGGTGCTGAAATCACTGATAGGAATTTCAACTGACAGGTATTCGGAAAGAAGGCAAGTTCCTTGATTGGTCAGAACCCTCTGTGACTGATGGCTCAGTGGGCAAGACTATATCACAGACATAAAGGCCTCAATTTTAATGCTCCTCACTAGCAAGAATGATGCGTTTGAGGGGTTTACATTAAATCAAGTCAACTTGCCGTCTTCAGGGCACCATCCTATCTTCGCCAACTTTCAAGTCAGTCAAGACTCTCCTCATGGCTTGATGACATTATAAGCATCACAATGCTATCTTAACAAAAACGTCTGCAGGAGACCTGCATTGTTTGCAGCCCAACAGCAGAACCATGGTGACAGAAATTGACTGGCCAGAAGAGGCCTTGATTTAACAACTAATTTTCTCAGAACTCAAGGTCCAGGAGAAGCAGCAATGCTTCCCTTAAGACGCACAGGGACTCTTTGTGGCTACTCAGCCTCCTCAGCTTCCCACCCCCATACTAAGCGTGCGATCATCTGACAGGAGTCACCAGCGACACAGAAACTATCTGGCATGAAAACTAACACAACACTTAAATAATTAAAATTCATTCATTGCAGATTTTAAAAAATAAATAAATCTTTCTAAAGAAAAAATCAACTAAACTTCACAGGACAACAAAAGTATTTTCTACAGTCTAGTCAACCAAGCAGAAACTGTAGGTTAATAATATTATTTTGAATGAACATTATATTGAGAATGTAGCATTCTCAAATATAAAAGGTACACATATCAACCATAAAATTGCTTACTCTGAGCCTGCAGCCATTTCCAAATATGAGGTCTCTGTTGTGTCAAACCCTATTGGGAACGCTATGCTCATGACGTTCGCTGTTGATAAAATCGACTTCTACGGAGTCCTATACATTGGCATCCAAAACACTGGGGCATGCCAGCCACAGTGCTCATTGCAAACATCTAAGTGCATCCACAAAGCCTGCAAAATAACCACAAAAATATATTAAAATTAAATAGCATTTGCTCTGTAAGTTAATTTATAAACTTGCACACAGATCATAAGGCAAATGATTAACTTACTGCACCATATATTACCAAAACACCATGTTAAACGCATAATATATTTTAAAAAGGCAGTACATTGTCCCTTCACTCCTGGGGCCTAGGATCAACACCAGTTCAGGCCAATGGTATGAAAATCTCTATCAGTTTAATGGCCCTTTGTGAAATTATTGGTCTGACTTTACAGAGTTCACTGGGGTTGCAGCTATATCTAAACACACTTGTGGCAACAAAATGTGTCTCCAGTTTGGGCACAGGGTCTTTTTCTTGGGTAAAGTACAGCACAAGTAGATAAAGACCAAAGTTGTTTGTACCCTATTAAGTGTATCTAATTCCCAGACTTGGGAGAATACTGTTCTACATAAACGTGAAATTTCCTTTTTCCATCATTCATTATATAACTTAAGTGCCATTGGCTGTTCCTACTTGATGCAATTCACAACTCAAGACTGTCCACAATTCAGCATAAATTGGCCATGCCACTAAGGACAGAAAGGTACATGATAACAAAAGGGAAAATAATACTTCACAACTTCGTAAGAACAAGGTCCTCTAGGTTAGAATTAAGGCACAATGTTAGAGCAGGAATTTGGATCTGCATCTGCTGACGTTCAGTTTTGACACAGAAGGCAGATGTTGTATACTCAAAATGGAGGCATGTTTCAGTCCCACACACAATTATTCCTAACAAATTTCTTTGCTTTCCCAGGATAAAGTCCAGTTGCAATACATCCTGAAATCAACAATACACAACATAAACATATTTTGGAATCAAAAGTGAGTATGTTAGGTTCTTAAAGATACTGTTCTAGGATTTTTGATATTTTGATGCAGATCTATGAAAATAGCATACCATTTTTCAAGGTTCAAATTTGATTTATTCTTGAGAAATTATACTTTATAATGATGTGCTTGGTAGCATATAGGAACTCCTTTCTTTGTAATCACAATCTCCTGCATTCAATTTTGCTGAAACATGGAAATTAAATTTATCAACTACTACGCTGGTCTTTTCTACTCCTGGATATGCCCATTCTAGGTCACAAACAGAAAAAAAACTAAGTTATTTATTGAGAGCTTCTAAGAGAACACCAATTTGTGGTCACTACTTTGATCCAGGTGAACTTCTCAGCATCTCCAGATTGCTTTTCATTATTGGACCTGTTCAACTATTTGGCAATGAAGGTTAGGTAAACTGCCAGTACCTCCACAGTTCCTCACAAAACTAATAAATTATTCTCCAAGCATGGGGTGGGTAAAAGTATAGTGCACTAACATCACTTCTTCTTCTCAATCTAATACAGAAAAGATACAGTTTATTGCCTCTCATATTGCTATTTTATTCCTCTGTAGCTAATTAATCTTTTAAGTCCTTCTCCTAGCTTTCCTGCACCCTTGTTCCAGGCTCCATTACCATGGACACTGAGGTCTTAAAAAGCTTATAAAAACTACCCATAATAATAAATTGATGTTAGAGGAGAAAAGGCCTTCAAAATTCATTTATTTGTTTGGAACCCATTCCTGTGTTTGTGGATAAGCCAATTAAAAGTATGTCAACTGGGGTATCTATAACAATTCCATATTCTGGTGGTACTTATGTTGCCAATATTGCCATCAATTAGTGGAAGTCATCTATGAAAATTTAATATCACTTTCAAAAAAAGCATTAAAAGTTGGTTTAGAGTTTCTGACAATCACAACTGGCCACTTAAACAAAAAGACAGAGAAGTAAAGAGTGAACAAACTTGAAATTATATAGTGCTCTTCCAAATTCAGGATGTCCTAAAGCCCAATAATTAAGTCAATTTAGTACCTTTTGAACAGTAGTCACTGTTATAATGCTTACAAACATGGCATCCAATTTGCACAAAAACACCAATGAGATAAATAACCAGATAATCAGTTTTAGTGACACTGGTTGAAGGATAAATGTTGGCCAGGATACAGAGAACCTTGAACCTCTTCTTGAAAATGGAATCTTGATGTCCATCAAGATGGCAGAAGGAGCTTCAGTTTAATGTCTGATCCAAAGGACAGCACATCTAACAGTGTAGCACTCCTTCAAGGCTGCACCCAAGTGTCAAGCCTCTGGAATGGGGCTTGAACTGACTAAGCCGCCAGGGATTCACTAGCGGTGTATTAAAAATGGTCATCCAGCATGTACTACCCAGCCTTTACAGTTTCTGTATTTTATTTGAACAAAAGAAGATAAAAATCCAAAGTCAATCATTTGAACCAGGAGCCAGCAGAAATTGCTGCTAACAGCACTACCTAAAGGAGCTATTCCTCAACTTCTGTTGTGTTATTGGCCCAACATTGTATAAGTTTGGTGAGTGTGCAGGGTGAGTGGATCTGAGGACCATAGATTGGGTCTGCTCTTGTGGCCTGCTAAAATCTGTCAGGCACATCTAGGATTAGAAGGGGGGTGTTTGTGTGTGTGTGTTTGTGCGCACTCCCTCTGGCGGTTTACCCTTCTAGACCCCTATTTCTCTCATGCTGCAGCATCTTCCTGCTTAGATCCAGTTCCAGTGCCCTCGAGACCCAACAAATTAAAGATTCCTATCTTGTTGCACACCCTAAGCTTTAAAAAAAATCCAAGTTACAAGTTGAGTAAGTCAAAGAAACATGCAAGTTATGGACACAGAAAGCTCTAGGAGTGACGGAAGGAAAAACTAACCAAAAGGAGGAAGAGTCAAAAAAAGTTGAAAGATAGATACAGGTAAGCAGTCAAAAAAAGTTGAAAGATAGATACAGGTAAGCAGAGAGAGAGAGAAAGACAGAGACAAAGTGGGTGCAAAAGAAACAGTGATAATTGGAAAGAGAAAGCTTCTAAATCCAGGGCATTCGCAATTAAGTTAAAATTATTTGGAATGCTAAGTAAAACATTGTAGGGCATAATTCTTCCCCATGACACCCAATGTAGTTCCTGGATTTTGTACAGAAGTTCCTTGGTGCTTTATTCTTTTATGGGATGTAGGCATCAATGCCTGAGCCAGCATTTGCCTGTTCCTAACTGTCCTTGAATTGAGTGGCTTGCTAGGCTATTTCAGGGGTCAGTTAAGAATCAACCACATTGTTGTGGGTCTGAGTCATATGTAGACCAGACTGAGCAAAGATGGCAGATTTCCTTCCTTAAAGGACATTAGTGAGTCAGATGGGTTTTTACAACAATTGATGATGTTTCACAGTCACTAAGGCTGGCTTTCAATTCCAAATTGTATTAATTTAAGTTGACCATGCTGATCATGGTGGGATTTGAATCCATGTCCCCAGAGCATTAATTTGGGTCTCTGGATTACTAGCCCAGTGATGTTGCCACTACTCCACCATTTCCCCCTTATTAAAAATGGAAAAATAGGCACATGATTGCTGGATAATAAATTTCAAATAGACCATAAGACATAGGAGCAGAAATTAGGCCATTCGGCCCATAGAGTCTGCTCTGTCATCCAATCATGGCTGATAAGTTTCTCAAACCCATTCTCCTGCCTTCTCCCCATAACCTTTGATCCCCTTACCAATCAAGAATCTATCCATCTCAGTCTTAAATACACTCAATGACCTGGCCTCCACAGCCTTCTGTGGCAATGAATGCCATAGATTCACCACTCTCTGGCTAAAGAAGCTTCTCCTTATCTCTGTTCTAAAAGGTCTTGCCTTTACTCTGAGGCTGTGCCCTCAGGTCCTAGTCTCTCCTACTAATGGAAACATCTTCCCCACGTCTACTCTATCCAGGCCTTTCAGTATTCTGTAAGTTTCATTCAGATCCCCCCTCATCCTTCTAATCTCCATCGAGTATAGACCCAGAGTCCTCAAATGTTCCTCATATGTTAAGCCTTTCATTCCTGGGATCGTTCTCATGAACCTCCTCTGGACCCTCTCCAGGCCAGCACATCCTTCCTGAGATACGGGGCCCAAAATTGCTCACAATATTCTAAATGTGGTCTGACCAGAGCCTTATAAAGCCTCAGCAGCACATCCCTTTTATATTCTAGTCCTCTTGAAATAAATGCCAACATTGCATTTGCCTTCCTAACTACCGACTCAACCTGCAAGTTAAACTTAAGAGAATCCTGGACTAGGACTCCTAAGTCCCTTTGCACTCCAGATTTCTGAATTCTCTCCCTATTTATAAAATAGTCTATGCCTCTATTCTTCCTACCAAAGTGCATGACCTCACACTTGCCCACGTTGTATTCCATCTGCCACTTCTTTGCCCATTCTCCTAAACTGTCTAAATCCTTCTGCAGCCTCCCCACCTCCTCAATACTACCTGTCCCTCCACCTATCTTTGTATCATCTGCAAACTTAGCCAGAATGCTCTCAGTTCCTTCATCTAGATCATTAATGTACAAAGTGAAAAGTTGTGGTCCCAACACTGACCCCTGTGGAACTCCACTAGTCACCGGCCACCATCTTGAGAAGGACCCCCTTATCCCCACTCTGCCTCCTGCCAGACAGCCAATCTTCTATCCATGCTAGTGGATATATTACTGAGCAGCTTCCTGTGCGGCACCTTGTCAAAGGCCTTCTGGAAGTCCAAGTAGATAACATCCATTGGCTCTACTTTGTCTAACCTGCTTGTTACCTCCTCAAAGAATTCTAACAGATTTGTCAGGCATGACCTCCCCTTGATGAAACCATGCTGACTTTGCCCTATTTTACCATGCACTTCCAAGTATTCTGAAATCTCATCCTTAATAATGGACTCTAAAATCTTAACAACGACCGAGGTCAGGCTAATCGGCCTGTAATTTCCTGTCTTTTGCCTCACTCCCTTCTGTCTATTATCTGTCATAAAATGAAGAAATCTATCAGAAATCAATGGATAATGCAGAGTGCTTATTATATCAAGCCACGTAGAAGGTCGCGTTTAAGATTGAAGTGCTACAAGAAATAGGTCTTCCTATTTAAAATTGGTTTCTCAGGGCCTTTTAGGCAGAAACTTTACAATATGAATATGAATAAACATTCCAAAAACAGCAGGTCTCATGAGGTTTCCAATCCTAACAGCCTAAATTACCAGGTCTACAAGAGCAAAAAATTACATTCAACTCCCACCAGACCACTGACTTTTCCAAGGGAGAACTCTGTAATGTTTGTCAACCTTCAGGCATTATAAAAATACTGAATAAAAATTGCCTTGTTGTCCAAAATCACATGAAGATATTTTGTATACTTCAGAATTTCTGCATGCTGAACTCATTCCATTCAGTATAGGAAGCTGACTGTTAGTACAAAATGCCCTATTTTAGAAAAACATTTCACTCATTAACATTTTGAAATAAAATTGAAAATGGAATTCTCACAGGTAATTTCCAGTACTTAATTCCAGCCTGCACTTAATTCAATCTTCTTTTGTTACGGACTGAACTGTTATCAGTCTCAGTCTAGAGCGCCTAGGCATGCAACACAGGAACTTCCTTCTACTTAGAGATCAAGGACCTAGGTCTAAAATATATTTGTGGCAAGAAGGGGACACAGTGAAAAATTGGGAAGTTCTGCCTTGTCATTCAGCATCTAGAGGAGGAAAACAGTCTTGCAGTTGGCACACCTCTTTGTAAAGCATCTGACAGGAGCTTGGATTAAGCAGTTGGTGGCAAGTAAAACGAGCATACAGCAATGGATCTGAATGTCTAGGGCACCCAAGTGGGTCAACAAACTGTCCTGCATGCTCCTTCAGCCACAAAAGCAGATGCCAGAATAACAGACTGGGAGAAAAGTTGGTGGAAGGCATTAACTAATATGTAAACATGTGGTCACGTATTCCCATCTTAATTGATTTTCAAAGAGACAACCAGATGTTAGTGGGTTCTGCACCTTCAACTTATGCAGTTACTTTGATAAGTAACCAAACTGTGGTCAGTTGTGTTCACCATGCCCTATACCGACAGTCTGCCTAATAGCTACTTAAATCTACATTCATCAGTTGTCTAATGACCATCCTCCTTGGAAGGAAAGGCAAATGGAATCGCCATCATCAGTTACTCCAATATAACTAGCATCAGAAGCACCTATAATTTATGGTAGATGATGCAATCCACTATCAAAGCCAAGCAAGTCCAAATACTCTACAACATATTTGATAGTTGATCAGCCTGGTCTATTACAGTACAGACTGCATTTGGCAAGTCAAACTCAGACTCACCCTCAACTCTAGATAATCCTTCAAACCAATGCCTGATCAGATATTTAGAAAAACAATGGGAAAGTAACCAGCGCTTGATATCAGTAAACTGCATAGTTTTTTTTGCCTAGTTAAACCCCAGCACATTTGGGGTCAATAGGCCTGGCCTTAACTCGTCTGAGCTTAGGAAATAGGAAATGTCCTGATAAGAGTGTCTGGACTTTAAAGTCAGGCAAATGGAAACTCCTACTTAAGTGGATTTCGCAGTATTTTCGTTTGGTGACTCTTAGTTATGATGATACATTCCACATACTTTAGGCAATACAATTTGACCAAAAACAGGGCCTCCTTTGGTTGCTTATTTTGTGAAGGAAACTTGTCAGCAAAGATATAGCACCAACAAAAACTTAACATTTTGAAAACACTAATTTTGAGCTTGGCATATTAAAATATTGCAGAATACATTAATAAGAAGCTTTTACAGATTAACCATCCTAACTTGGAGCCATATCACCATTCCTTCACCATCACTGAGTCAAAAACCTAGAACTCTCTTTTTAGCAGCACCATATGACCTGCAGCAGTTCAAGAGGGCTGCTCACCACCACCTTCTCAAGGGCAATTAGGGATGGGCAGCAATGCTCATATTCCAGGAACAAATAAAAATAACTATAACCAAGAGCTATAGTTATATTACACCTGAAATTGTCATGCCTAAAAGAGCGCTGCTTTTTTCTATATTCTTTTCCAAAATCCTTTTGCTCCCCAAGTCTGATTAGCTGTGACTCTGAACTAGAGAAAAAGATCAAGTCGCTGAAATGACTTTAAATGTCTTTCGTGGTATGCATCAGATTGGTGTTTTCAAGATCTGCAAGTAAAAAATACGTACAGAATACTTTTCAGATGCATAACTTATCTTCAGTTCTATATAATAAAATAAGCAGCATTCTGTTATCAGCGTGTGTGTGTCAGAAAACCACAAACAGTAATACTTTTAAACTCACTACAGCTTACATTGATATTTATAAAGAAGAAAACAAAGTGAATTGAAAATAATAATTTAAACCTAGGTCAAGATACCTAATATAAATTACTCAATTTTTATTCTTATACTTTATATCATCTGACCTCCTTAGATGCTTAGCACTGCTACACCAGCACACATGCATGACTACACTGCTATGCCAGCACACATGGATGATTTTCTCATCACCTCAAGATTTATTACAATTTACCTTCAATTTTATTGAACATAAACAATCTGCTTGTAACTAAATAACTGATGACAAAATAGGCAAAAACATCTATGAGTGCAGAACAATATAACATAGATGCCATTAAATAGTCAATGATCTTTGCATGACTGAACCAATGCCTGGACTCATTGTCACCAAATAATAGTTTAGGCCAGCCACTCATGCCCCACCACTGCACATTTTGCATAGCAAATTTTACAGCAACAGGATCAATATAGTTGTTTTAAAATCATAAGCACCAACTAATTCAGTAGAATTTCTTTGTGCAGTGACTAGGAAGGTTTCAGAACAATACAGACAAAGTAAAATTGCTTTACTCACTTAGTACTAACACTCAACAACTCCTTATCAATGTTTTTGACCACTGCCTTTGCAAATGGCACACTGGTGATGTTAACTGCTTTTGACAAATATTGGATTTATAATGACAGTAGGCCATTGAGCTCTGAGTTGTCAATGGCAAACTACAAATCTACATGGATCATTTATTTGTTCATGGGATGTGGGCGTGACTGGCTAGGCAAGCATTTATTGCCCATCCCTAATTGCTCTTGAGGAGGTGGCAGTAAGCCACCTTCTTGAACCGCTGCAGTCCATGTGCTATAGGTGTGTCTACAGTTCACAGTTTGGGAGTTTCAGATTTTGACCCAGTGACAGTGAAGGAACGGCAAGTGTTCCAAGTCAGGTTGGTGTGACTTGGAGTGGAACTTGCAGGTGGTGGTGTTCCCATGCATCTGCTGTCCTTGTCCTTCTAGGTAGTAGACGTCATGGGTTTGGAAGGTGCTGTTGAAGGAGCCTTGGTGAGTTGCAGCAGTGCATCTTGTAGATGGTACACGCTGCAGCCACTGTGCATCGGTGCTGGATGGAGTGAATGTTGAAGGTGGTGGATGGGGTGCCAATCAAGCAGCCTGCTTCGCCTGGATGATGTCGAGCTTTTTGAGAGTGTTGTTGGAGCTACACTCATCCAGGCAAGTGGAGTGTATTTCATCACATTCCTGAATTGTGCCCTGTAAATGATGAACAGACTTTGGGGAGTCAGGAGGTGAGTTACTCTCCACAGAATTCCCAGCCTCTGACCTGCTCTTGTAGCCACAGTATTTATATGGCTGGTCCAGTTCAGTTTCCGGTCAATGGCAGCCCCTTGGATGTTATAGTGACCTTTGATGTATCTATCAATCTCTCTCCACCCCATTAGCCACCACACCTTCAAATGCCCAGGCCACCCATTTCTTAAAATCCATCTCTTTTATCAAACTAGTACTCATCGCTCTTAATATTTCCTTCTTTGCCCCGTCTGATATTTCCTTCTTCGGCTGAGCATCCGTTTTTGTCTGATTGTTTTTGTGATATACCTCAAAACATTTTCTATGTTAAAGTTTCTTTATAAAATATCTATAAAAAGATTTTTTTTCCCTTAAAGGTAGGAATGTGGATCTTGCAACCATATGAGATGGTTGAGGAGAATAGCATAAGGGCATTTATTTTTAATTTCATAATTTTCCTTTATTTTGTATTCTCATGTGTTCAGGTTTAGGGAAGCGAGATAAGTAGGTGATGGAGGAAGGGATAGGGTATATTGGTGGGGTGTAAGGAAGGCGGGAGGCGGCTTTTGTGAAGCATAAACAATTACTTATTATTACTAATACATTACTAGCAATTAGTTACAATTAAAAAAAACTCACCCAGATTTCAGTTAACCTTTATTATCTCCTCCTCCCCTTGTGGATTTGCTCATTGTTTTAGGTGTCAATGATTTGAGAATTAACACATTCTATTTAATTGAAATACTCCCAGATCACAGGTGGTTTAAATCAGAAACAGGATAAAGCTTCCCTCATACCTGTCTAAGAATAATCCAATCAACAAAAAGGTCTACTATTTCTCTAGCAAGACATCACCACTTCCCACATATTCATCCATGTGGTCCCTCAGAGGAAGATTAATAATCAATACAAAACAATGAGCAGTTCTGTATGCAATATTGTTACGTGAAGCTGGGGATTGCAATAAGAGACACTGTCCCATCAATCTCAGTCAAGTTTTAATTTATCTGAGAGTTGAAAGGACAGACTATTAACACTGCATAACCCAGTATCAAATTTCCAGCATATATAACATGAAAGTATAAACTTATGCCAAAAGATTCTCACACCATCTGTAATGAAATATGTAATTATACTTCAAATGTACACTTTTAAAGGACTTTACTGCAAAGGCACAATCTCCCACACTGGCAAATACTTTCCAACAAGCTGTCAGCCTACTTGCATATTTTCTCAAATGCCTCTCTCCTAAAAGGAGATGCACTAGAATTACTCAATGGATATTCAAATCATCCAGTCCTTCCCTCCCACCCACCCCTAACCCCAATTATTTGAGATTAAAAATTAAATCAAGTGGAAGGAATCAAATGCTCATCCTCTGACTTTGTGACATAATGGTCAAATATGCAGTGCTGCTACACCAGTCTCCAGTATATTTAACATAAAACATGTACTGGGATAAATTTAATGCTATATTACTTTTGGCTTAACCACAGTTTTCAACCGTCAGTAATTATTTGGACCCATTATCTCCTATATCCAAAGGTTTATTTATGAATCTTTTATTATTCACTATTAAAACGTGGGTTAAGAAAATAACTACTGGCAATGAACAAAAGGTTGTCGACAAATATATATTGTCTAAATATCTTGATAGGTTATTGACTTAGAATGTACACCTCTAGATCTGGTTCAACAACAAGTGCATAGAATATTTACACACATCAAATATCAATACTACAAACAAATATACAACCAAATAATCAGACAGAGAAAATGCAACTTTTTTGCAGTGATATTTAACACTAATCTCACTGCTTGGGGAATGTAAAATATGATTCAGGTTAAAGATATCCTAGTGACAAGGATCAGAGATATACAGCTGGAAAATAATGTTGTCTGCTGTATCTTGTTATAACTTAATATGCTTGACGTTAAAATACAGATATTTTGGTCTGACTATTTGGAACGTCAGTTCTCTCTCAATTCCTGATGTGACAAACATAGTCGCAAAACACTATTAACTGCCATTGAAACCAAGGCAGACACAAATCCAGGAAAACTAGATTCAAGGGGAAGCATGAGTGAGTGTGTATATGAACATGGGAACAGGAGTAGGCCATTTAGCACTTTGAGCCTGTTCCATCATCAAAGAGATATTGGCTGATCTGTGACCTAACTCCAGGTATCCATTTCTGCCCCATATCTCAATCTATTTGGATAACAAAATCTATTGGTCTCAACTTTAAACTGACAATTAATATAGAAACAACTGCTATTGTATAAGAGTGTATAAACTGTTACCACCCTTGTGTGTGTAGAAATGCTTCCTAATTTCACTCAAGATTTGGTTTTAACTTCTAGACTCTGACCCCCAGTCTAGACTCCAAAACTAGCAAAAATAGTCTTGTTCATCCCAGGTTTGCACAGTGCAGTAGCGGGCGGGGAAAGGAAGTTTTACCTACAGCCGCAATGGCGACTTTTCACACCTCATCGTCCCAATCCCACCTCATTAATCATGCATTCCTGGGAAACAAGTTGTTTCGACGGCAGGTGGGGTCTCATTTGCTCACCATGCCTTAACCTAGCTGCTTCCTTGCGCCAGCTGCCATATTTAAAGTGCAGCAGCAAGCACACCTCTCAGTGTTTCCAGCCCAAGACTGTTGCACAGAAGACATAGCTCCGAAAGGCAAAAAGACTGCAGCCCCCGATTCAGTGATGAGTCTCTGGGACGCTTTTTGGGCGCCATGGAGGCCAGCTGTAATGTCCTCTAGCCCTGCTCTGGCTGCATGTGGTCCAACAATCTCACCACTCCAGCTTGGTAGGCAATGGCAATGGTGATCAGTGTCAATGCAGCACAGAAGAGGCTGGCATTCACAGAATAGAAGAGGCCCTTCGGCCCATCAAGTCTGCACCGACACGTGAGAACCATCTGCCTAATCCCATTTACCAGCACTTGGCCCATGGCCTTGAATGTTATGACGTGCCAAGTGCTCATCCAGGTACTTTTTAAAGGATGTGAGGCAACCTGCCTCCATCACCCTCCCAGGCAGTGCATTCCAGACTGCCACCACCCTCTGGGTAAAAAAGTTTTTCCTCACATCCCCCCTAAACCTCCTGCCCCTCAACTTGAACTTATGCCCCCTTGTGACTGACCCATCAACTAAGGGGAACAGCTGCTCCCTATCCACCCTGTCCATGCCCCTCATAATCTTGTACACCACGATCAGGTCGCCCCTCAGTCTTCCCTGCTCCAACGAAAACAACCCAAGTCTATCCAACCTCCTTTCATAACTTAAATGTTTCATCCCAGGCAACATCCTGGTGAATCTCCTCTGCACCCCCTCCAGTGCAATCAAATCCTTCCTAAAATGTGGCGACCAGAACTGCACACAGTACTCCAGCTGTGGCCTCTATAAGGTACTATACAACTCCAACATAATCTCCCTACTTTTGTAATCTATACCTCGATTGATAAAGGCAAGTGTCCCATGTGCGTTTTTCACCACCCCACTAACATGCCCCTCTGCCTTCAGAGATCTATGGACACACAAGCCAAGGTCCCTTTGTTCCTCAGAACTTCCTAGTATCATGCCGTTCATTGAATACTTCCTTGTCAAATTACTCCTTCCAAAGTGTATCAGCTCACACTTTTCAGGGTTAAATTCCATCTGCCACTTATCTGCCTATCTGACCATCATGTCAATATCTTCCTATAGCGCAAGACACTCAACATTATTGTTAAGCAACCGGCCAATCTTTGTGCCATCTGCAAACTTACTAATCCTACTCCCCACATAGTCATCTATGTTGTTTATATAACTGACAAATAATAGGGGACCCAGCACAGATCCCCGTGGTACGCCACTGGACACTGGCTTCCAGTCACTAAAGCAGCCTTCTGTCATCACCCTCTTGTCTCCTACAACTTAGCCAATTTTGAATCCACCTTGTCAAATTACCCTGTACCCCATGTGCATTTGTCTTCTTTATAGGTCTCCCAACTGGGACCTCGTCAAAGGTTTTGCTGAAAACCATATAAACTACATCAACTGCACTACCCTCACCTACACACCTGGTCACCTCCTCAAAAAAGTCAATCAAACTTGTTAGCAATGACCTCCCTCTGACAAAGCCATGCTGACCATCCCTGATCAAACCTTGCCTCTCCAAGTGGAGATAGATACTCTCCTTCAGAACTTTCTCCAATAGTTTCCCTACCACTGACGTGAGACTCACTGACTTGTAGTTCCCTGCCTTATCTCTACAACCCTTCTTAAATAGTGGAACCACATTAGCAGTTCTCCAGTCCTCTGGCATCTCCCCCATGGCGAGAGAGGAATTAAAAATTTGGGTCAGAGACCCGGCACCTCCCATGCCTCCCTCAGCAGTCTGGGACACAAATCATCAGGACCTGGAGATTTGTCCACTTCTCAGCTTGCCAACACCTCCAATACCTTGTCACTCCATATATCAATTACCTTCATCCTCATTCTCTTGGGTGAAGACAGATGTGAAATATTCATTCAACACTCTAGTGATGTCCTCTGGCTCCACCCATAGATTGCCCCCTTGTTCCCTTATGGCCCCTACTCTTTCCCTGGTTATCCTCTTCCCACTGATATACTTATAGAATATCTTGAGATTTTCCCTACTTTTACCAGCCAGAACTTTCTCATATCCCCTCTTTGCTCTCCGAATTGCTTTCTTAAGCTCCACCCTGCACTTTCTGTACTCCACTAATGCCTCTGCTGATTTGCTTCCCTTATACCTGCTAAAAGCCTCTCTTTTCCTTCTCATCGTAACCTTAATATCTCTAGTCATCCATGGTTCTCTGGGCTTGTTACTCCATCCTTTCGCCCTACAGGGAACATGTTGAGCCTGTAACCTCCCCATTTCCTTTCTGAACATCTTCCACTGCTCCTCCGTAGATTTCCCCACAAGTAACTGTTCCCAGTCTTCCTCGGCAGATCCTGCCTTATTTTACTAAAATCCACTCTCCCCCAATCCAAAACATTTTTTTTGCAACTTGTTGCTTTCTTTGTCCATAACAAACTTAAACTGTACCATGTTGTGGTCGCTATCGCTAAAATGCTAGCCCACCACCACCTCAGCCACCTGTCTGGCTTCATTCCCCAGAATTAGGTCCAGCACTGTGCCGTCCCTTGTTTGACCCTCTACATATTGACCTAAAAAGTTCTCCTGTACACATTTCAAGAATTCCACTCCATCCAAGCCCTTAACACTACGTCTATCCCAATTAATGTTGGGGGAGTTGAAATCACCTAATACAATTACCCAACTGTTATTGTTTTTATACACCTCCACAAATTGTGCACATATTTGCTCCTCAATTTCCCACTGACTATCTGGGGGTCTATAATAAACACCTAACAATGTGGCTGCCCCTTTTTTATTCCTAAACTCTACCCACAAAGCTTCATTCAATGCCCCCTCCAAGATATCATCTCTCCTTACTGCAATAACTGTCTCCTTAACTAATAATGCAACGCCTACTCCTCTTTTACCCCCTCCCGTCTCGCCTGAAGATTCTATATCCCAGAATGTTAAGCTGCCAATCCTGCTCTTCCCTCAACCACGTCTCAGTGATGACCACTATATCACAATTTCACGTGTCAATCCTCACCCTTATCTCATCCATTTTACCTATAATGCTCCTGGCATTAAAGTAGAGGCCATCCAGCCTTGCCTTACTCCCTTGAAACTTAATGCAGCTGTACTCCCTCTGACTTGATTGTTTTACTGTATTATGATGTGTCCCTATTCTGCTAACATTCTGTGTCCCCTCCCCCTGCCGAATTAGTTTAAACTCCTCCCAACAGCACGAGCAAACCCGCCTGCAAGCATGTTAATCCCGCTCTGGTTCAGATGTAGACCGTCCCGCTTGTACAGGTCCCACCTTCCCCAGAAACGGTCTCAGTGATCTAGCAGTCTAAAACCCTCCCTCCTGCACCAACTCTTAAGCCACGTATTCATCTGCGCTATTCTCCTATTTCTGAGCTCGCTAGCATGTGGCACTGGGAGTAATCCAGAGATTACAACCTGAGAGGTCTTGCTTTTTAGTCCACTGCCTAACTCCCTAAATTCTTGATGCAAGACCTCATCCCTCCTTCTACCTATGTCATTGGTACCAACATGTACCATGACCTCTGCCTTATCACCCTTCCCCTTCAGGGTGCCCTACAGACGTTCAGTGACATCCCAGACCCTGGCACCAGGGAGGCAACATACCATCCTGGAGTCATGGTGACGGCCACAGTAGCACCTATCTATTCCCCTGACTATAGAATCCCTTATTACTATTGTTCTTCCTCCCATCCTGTACAGACAGGCTGCTTGTGGTGCCAGAAGCTTGGCTCTGTCCGCACTCCCTAGAGGAACCAGTGCCCTCATCAACTTCCAAAATGGAATTCCGATTTGTGAGTGGGATCCTAGGGGACTCCTGAACTACTTGCCTGTTTCTCTTGGACTGCCTGGTGGTCATCCACTTCCCTTCCTTCCTCGTCCCTTCATCTTCGGTGTGACCACCTCTTTAAATGTGCTATCCACGATGCTCTCAGACACACGGATGCTCGACAGTGTCCCCAGTCGCCATTCCAGCTCTGAAACCTGAGCTTCCAGGAGCTGCAGCTGGACACACTTCCTGCACACATGCTGGTCCCGGGCACTGGAAATGACCCCGGCTTCCCACATAGAGCACGAGGAGCACACCATGGCTTTGAGCGCTCCTGCTATGACTTATCCCTTTAAATCAATTACTCTAGGGCCCTTCTTTCCTGATCCTCGTTACTGTAGAATATACGAACTATAAACCACAAAAAACCTTAAACTATAAGCGATTAAAGTAGCAAATACCTTACCCACTACTTACCAGTGATTCCTTTCCCTTGTAGCCTCTACTGCTGCAGCAGGGCAAGACCCACGTTCTGAAGATTTTAAGAAGTTGGAAAGCAAGGAAAAAATGCAAAGAGCACCTCGTCCCCTATGCACCGAATTCCCATTTTGCACCAAATTGCCAATACCCACTCTGGCTGTGACCTACTCAGGTTTTGCTCTCTCCCCTGTCCATGTGCAAGCACACTGCAGTCCAATGCAGAAAGAGGATGAATGGTCTCATCTCACTGCCAGGGTAAGGCAACCATCTCAGCACGCTAAACTCTCACACTCAAGCCCATCACACATTCACTGGCATCTCACTCACTTCCAGCTCAAGGGACATCAACACTCACTCAATCACACATATCCTCACATCTCCATCTGGCCTCATCTTCTCTGGAGACTGCCTCCTCATCCCTCACCATCTATAGGCCACTTGCACAGATCAACTTGTGCCCCCACATGTACTTTGGGGTACCCTCTTTCCCCAATATAGCCTTCACCCGGAAGCCCCTTCCCTTGCCTGAGGCCACTTCTGCCCCTTCCCCAAGCAAGCCCTAGCCCTGCATGAGTTGAAAAGCCACTCTGCCTTATGACTGATTTGGTAGGTAGAGATCTGCCTGTCAGCCCCCCTAAAAGTGATGTGTGCTGTCTGCAAAGCCTGGCACTGATGACCACGAGTGCTGCCTGAAGCAATTTAGGCAAACAAACCTCGAAGTCCTGAGCAAAGTGCAGCTCACTAGGTGCACATCGGTTACATAAAGTTGTGAAACACGTTGGTATGATTATCCAGCGTTTGCGAGGGGTGGGGTTGATTGCGGTGAGCTGGGCTTATAATGATATGCAATGCATAACAATGAGGTTCCTGACGTCCGAAAACTCAGCCCGCCATCTATTCCTCTCGGGTCAGGGGACCATGTTGCCTACTCCTGCTCCTAATTCAAATGTAATATTTTGACAACTTTAATCAAATCACCCCATAACTTTCTAAGCTGCTCGTAACTTAACCCTTGGAGTCCAGGTATCATTGTGGTAAATCTTATCTGCATTCCCTTAAAGGCCAACACATCCTTCCTGAGGCGTGGTGCCTAAACACTATTAAAGTGTAGTCTAACCAGGGTTTTGCACAGCTGAAGCAGACTTCTGCCCCCTTATTTTCCAGTCCTCTAGATGTAAAGGCCAGCATTCCATTAGGCTTTTCGATTATTTTCTATACCTGGTCATGGAATTCTTAATGATTTATGTATCCAGATCCCTGGGTCCCTTTGGACATCCACAGTTTTTAGTTTTTAACCATTTAATTTAAAAAGTACCCTGTTCTATCCCTTCAGGTCCAAGGTAAATAATCTCTTATTTGCCTACATTGAAACCAATTTGCCACAGCTTTGTCCATTCATTTCATCCATCAATATCTCTTTGTAATTGTATGATTCCAACCACAGTGCCTAACTTTGTCTCACTGGTAAATTTGAATATGTGACTTTCTATTCCTTCATACAACTGTTCTTAGTTGAATTCCCAACACAGATCCTTATGTTCAGCTGATTTCTCAAAAAAGTCAATAATTTGCCTTCAATTCCATGGGTTTCAACTTTAAATAACAGTCTGCACTGAAGGACTTTATCAAATGCCTTATGGAAGTCTACAAGAAACTACAGACTTACTCCTGTCCACCACTTTAGTCATCTTTTCAATAAAAATTCAATCACATCCGTCAGTTTTGATCCACCCTTTACAAATTCATGCTGGCTCTCTCTAATCAGGAGAACATTTTTAAGGTGCTCAGTCACCCTATCCTTAATAGCAATTTCCCAACAACAGATGTTAGGCTAACTGGTCTATAATTCCCTGGCTTCCCTCATGCTTTTCTTAAATAGCAGAGTGACATGCGCAGTTTTACAATCTAAAGGATTGGTTCCCGAATCAAATCCCTGATTTGGTATTAGTTTCTTGTAGACTTCCATAAGGCATTTGATAAAGTCCTTCAGAGCAGACTGTTATTTAAAGTTGAAACCCATGGAATTGAAGGCAAATTATTGACTTTTTTGAGAAATCAGCTGAACATAAGGATCTGTGTTGGGACTTCAACTAAGAACAGTTGTATGAAGGAATAGAAAGTCACATATCCAAATTTAC
Organism: Carcharodon carcharias; assembly: GCF_017639515.1. Classification (NCBI taxonomy): domain Eukaryota; kingdom Metazoa; phylum Chordata; class Chondrichthyes; order Lamniformes; family Lamnidae; genus Carcharodon; species Carcharodon carcharias. The sequence continues at coordinate 120,741,855 of NC_054479.1, read as the reverse complement.
TAGTGAGACAAAGTTAGGCACTGTGGTTGGAATCATATAATTAGTTTCCTTGGGATATTTGGCACACAGCTTCCCTCACTAAATACCAATCATTCAGCACACAGGAACAGAAGCAGGCCATTCGGCCCGTCAAGCCTGCTCCGCCATTCAAACAGATCATGGCTGATCATCTACCTCTATGCCATTTTTTCCCACTATCCCAAAAGACCATAAGACATAGGAGCAGAAATTAGGCCAATCAAGTCTGCTCCGCCATCCAATCATGGCTGAAAAGTTTCTCAAACCCATTCTCCTCATAACCTTTGATCCCCATATCAATGAGGAATCTATCTATCTCGGTCTTAAATGCACTCAATGACCTGGCCTCCACAGCCTTCTGTGGCAATGAATTCCATAGATTCACCACTCTCTGGCAAAAGAAGTTTCTCCTCATCTCTGTTCTAAAAGGTCTTCCCTTTACTCTGAGGCTGTGCCCTCGGGTCCTAGTCTCTCCTACTAATGGAAACATCTTCCCCACGTCCACTCTATCCAGGCCTTTCAGTATTCTGTAACTTTCCCTTATGTCTTAATGTTATTAGTATACAGAGATACATCAATTTCTGTCTTGAACATACTCAATGAGTGAGGTTTCACAGTTCTTTGAGGTAGAGAATTCCAAAGTTTCACCTTCCTCTGAGTGAAGAAATTCCTCCTCCTCCTCTCAGTCTCTGAGACTGTGTTGTCTGGTTCCAGACTTATCAGCCAGGGGAAAACATCCTACCCACATCCACCCTGTCATGCCCTGTAAGAATTTCCTATGTTTCAATGAGATTTCCTCTCATTCTTTGAAACTTGAGAGAATACAGGCCAGTTCCCTCAATCTCTCCTCTTAAGACAATCATGCCATCCCAGGGATTAGTCTGGTGAACTGCCTTTGCACTCCCTCTATGGAAAGTATATCCTTCCTTAGATAAGGAGATCAAAACTGTACACAATACTTCAGGTGCAGTCTCACCAAGGCTTCAAACAAGGGATCTTTTACTCCTCTACTCAAATCCCCATTTGTTTTCCTAGTTGCTTGCTACACCTGCATGCTTTTACTGATTCATGAACAAAGACACCCAGATCCCTTTGGACATCAACACTTCACAACATCTTAACATTTGAGATATACTCTGCCTTTCTGTTTTTTCTACCAAGGTGGATAACCTCACACTTATTCACATTACATTCCATTTGCCATGTTCTTGCCCACTCACTTCACTTGCTCAAGTCCCCTTGAAACCTCCTTGCAACCTCCTCATAACTCACAACATCTGTCATTTCTTGTTTTCACTGACAGCACTGTTATTAGTTTAAGGGACCCTCACTGCTACTGGTCAGTCCCCTTCTTCCTAATATAATTGTAAAAATGGTGTATGCACTTTAATAACTTTGCAACTTCTCACTCGCCTGGATGACTGCAGCTCCAACAACACTCAAGAAGCTCAATACCATCCAGGATAAAGCAGCCTGCTTGATCGACATCCCATCCAGCACCTTAAATATTCATTCCCTCCACCACCGATGCACAGTGGCAACAGTGTGCGCCACCTACAGGGTTCACTGCAGCAACTCACCAAGGCTCCTTGAACAGCACCTTCCTACTACCTAGAAGGACAAGGGCAGCAGGTGCATGGGAACAGCACCTGAAAGTTCTCAAAGTCACACCATCCTAACTTGGAACAAGATCGCCATTCCTTCACTGTTGCTGGGTCAAAATCCTGGGACTCCCTTCCTAACAGCACTGTGGGTGCTCCTATAACACATGGACTACAGTGTTTCAAGGTGGCAGCTCACCATGACCTTCTCAAGGGCATCTAAGGATGGGCAATAGTTGCTGGCTTAGCCATCCCATGAACGAATAAAAGAGTTTATTTTTATACTCCCTTTTTATAGCTCTGTTTTGTCATCCTTCACCATTCTTTTCCAGGATCTATGCTATTTTTTGCACTTTTCTATGTTTTTTAGTTTTGTTGTCTCTTACCCTTTTCATTCTGGCTGTCTTTTTGGCAGAGTCCCTGCCTCTTAGGAATATAAACTCATTCTGTATCGTGTTTAATTATTTTTTGATTCCCTCCCAATATTCTTCTGTCATTTTACCTGCTAACAGATTTGTCCAATTTAACGTGGACAGTCTCTGTTGCATTCCATTGAAGTCAGTCTTAACAGTCAAATCACTACTTTCAACTCACTCATATTACAAGCACTTAAGATAAATTTTCACTCACCATTAAGGCCAACTAAATCTGGCTCCTTACTCATTACTAAATCTAATAATGGCATTCCCTCTTGCTGACTCTAGAACATACTACTGCAGAAAACTATCCCGGACACTCAAAAATGATGGAACAATTGCACATCCCTTTGCTGATGGCTGTTGAAGCAGACATGATGCTGTGAGACAGATTGTATTGTATGACAGATGTATTTTAAATTATGAAAAGGATGGGGCAGGGTACATAAAAGTAGACTGTTTCCAATAATTGAAAGGTAAAGAACAAGGAGTCATGGATAGAGTATTAAATGTAAAAACATTTAAAACACAGAACAGGAGAAACTTTTTTTAAATGCAAAAAGTTGTGAGGATGTGCAATTCACTTCCATGGATAGAGTGAAAGTAGATACTTGCCAAAATTGGACTGGATAGGTGAATTCAGAAAAATGCATTGGAGACAATTGGACAGGCAGGGGTGTGATAGAAATCGATCTATCTGTACTCTGCCAAAAATACATCACTTCTTAGAAATCTTCCACAAATCACATGAAACTGCTGCAAAATTGCTATGCAGACAGCATGCTGACAACTTCTTGGAAAGCAGAAAGCCATAAAAAATGTGAATAACTGGTTGAGCTGTTTTTGGCAGAGTCACTATATCATCCTGCCCTTCGTTAGATAGTGTCACAGGACCTTTTACCTCAGAAAAATTTCATTTTAATGTCTCAAAGGATGACATTATCAACAATGCAGTGCTCCTTCAGCAATTTACTGAAGGGTCAATGTGGACTGTGTGTCCAAATGGTGAACATTTATCAAATTGCAGAACTATTACCATAACTATGTAAGATATATGAAAATTACAGAAAATTATTGTATGCGACCTGCCAGTTCTGCATCTTTGCTTTTCCCACCTTCTCCCTGTCACATGCACATAAAGTTAACAAAAACCTGAAAAACCACAATAAACACAAGTTTTCCAAATGTAATTTACTGTAAAAGTACAATCACTAAAAGTACACCTCACTCTTATTTCATATACAAAACAACACTGTCCCATCCCAGGAGAAAACAATTTACAAGAAAAATTCAAACATACAATATTGTTTTATTTATTAGCCACTGAATTTGACAGGAAATGAGAAATACAAGGTAACATTATGTCCTGAGGAAACTGTAATGAGTACAGATCAGCAGATGACTGGTAAAAACACAAATATTTGAAGAACTTAAGCTGGGTTCCCATGGGGTAGACCTTCGTTATTACTGGCCTTAAAAAGCAGAACTGGAAATACATCACAGTCCAGGTAGCACTTATGAAAAGACAAGTTATGACACTTCAATACACATCCTTCGCTAGAAGTGTTCCGTGTTCTCACTAAGGATTCACATCCAAGATCTCAACTTGTCTTTTCTCTTCACTGGTCATGACCTACTACATATTTTCAGCATTTTCTGTTTATTTCACGGCTAATGAAGTATTTGAACTTCTACATATAAAGTGCAGAATTCTAGGCAATTGTGTTACTTGGAAAGGATTTCAAATCGGCCAGAGCAAAGGTGTCTAATACTTTGTTATTGGTACTACCCACGTTTTGAACTTAAGAAACAACACAGTGGTGATTTAACTGCAATAGCTGTGATGTTTCTGACCAACAGTGGCAGTTCTGGTGGTTTGGATCCATAGCACAGAATTCCAACAGAATAATTTAGGTGATGAACATAACAGCTCAATTTGTTCTTGTGGTTTAGAAGATAACCTGAACACCTCAGGTGAATTATTATGCAGTGATTCACAAAGATATATCCATTAGTTTCATAGATTTCAATATCTGAGAATAGTATCCAATAATATACTTTCTTTTGAAAAAAGGTGGCTGAGGGGTGACCTGATACAGGAATTTAAAATTATGAAAGGTTTTGATGGAGTGGATGCAGAAAAGTTGTTTCTACTTGTAGGGAAGAGCCTAACTAGTCATCAATAAATCCAACATGGAATTCAAAAGAAACCTCTTTACCCAAAAAAATGGCGAGAATGTAGAACTTGCTACTACAGATAGTGGTTGAAGTGAATAGTATATAGGTGCATTTGGAGAAACATTTCAAGGTGAAGCAAATAGAGAGTTACGATGAGAGATTTAGGTGAGGGAAAATGCAAGTATATTCAAGTGGAGCATAAATGTCGGCATGGACTGGTTGGGCTGAATGACTTGTTTCTGTGCAGTATATTCTATGTAATGTATAATGTAATCTTCTCTTCTAATGTCTGAATGAACAGGTTACCTGATAAGAGTGCTGCTGTGACATCAATAATAAATAATGGCTATTATGTATGTATACGTGAATTATGAGTATATAACACATAACATTTGTTTTTGTGTTAACTCACCTCAAGTGACAAACCCTGACTTGTGAAATCCACTTCATGCAGAATTAGTGTTTACAAATACAATCTGTGTCCTTCAGTTCTGGGGGTTAAGGGCTGTTTATCTAAACAGGCATCGTGATGGAAGTGCATCACCTACACACCTCCACTAAAAGTAAAATAGTTGATTGGGCACATTGTACAAGAAACTTAGTAGATTCGTATAAGAAAAAATTAAATTCTACCTCTTTTATCAAATTATTAATGGTAGGTTTGTTTTCTCGACCCATGCATTTTAGCAATATCCAGACACCTAAAATATACTGCAGTTGTGAATTTAATATTTATTTCGAGCATATTTTTCTTGCTATGGTTATTTTCATAAACATCTAGGTAGTTTTCCTCAGAATACTTCATTGCACATCCTTTGCTAGATGTGTTCAGTGTTCTCATTAAGGATTTACATCCAAAATCTCTTTTCTCTTCACTGGTCATGACCTACTACATATTTCCAGCAGTTTCTGTTTATTTGGGAAGCGGAGTAGATTTGGTTGGAGCATAGGAGTTTGCAATACAGGCTGAGGAGCTGGGAAATATAGAACAGCGCTGCCACTGATGGGAGGGTCAATACAGTTAACAAGTACTCAGGAAAGCTACCCATCACAGAATCACACAGTGCAAAAGAGGCCCTTCGGCCCATCGAGTCTGCACCGACACATGAGAAACACCTGACCTACCTACCTAATCCCATTTACCAGCAATTGGCCCATAGCCTTGAATGTTATGACGAGCCAAGTGCTCATCCAGGTACTTTTTAAAGGATGTGAGGCAACCCGCCTCCATCACCCTCCCAGGCAGTGCATTCCGGACCGTCACCATCCTCTGGGTAAAAATTTTTTTCCTCACATCCCCCCATAACCTTCTGCCCCTCACCTTGAAATTATGTCCCTTTGTGACTGACCCTTCAACTAAGGGGAACAGCTGCTCCCTATCCACCCTGTCCATGCCCCTCATAATCTTGTACACCTCGATCAGGTCGCCTCTCAGTCTTCTCTGCTCCAACGAAAACAACCCAAGTCTATCCAACCTTCCTTCATAACTTAAATGTTTCATCCCAGGCAACATCCTGGTGAATCTCCTCTGCACCCTCTCCAGTGCAATCACATCCTTTCTATAATGTGGAGACCAGAACTGCACAAGCATATTAAAAATCTGATATCCGCACACCATTCCTGCCAGCCACTGTAAATTCTCATTCACATTTATAATGAAAACTGCCATTTGTTAACTGTATTGACACCCTCCCATTAATGGCAGCACTGTTTTACATTTTCCAGCTCTTCAGCCTGTATTGCAAACTCCTATGACTCCAACCAAATCTACTCTGCTTCCCAAATTGCTGTACATTTTTCTATTATAACTATAAATATCAAAACAAAAGATTATATAAAATAAGCATAAAATATGACTTTTAGATGTCCAAGTCCAATTAGACCCACCTTCAACTCCTGAAGGCTACACTTGGCCTTGATTCCCCTTGTCAAAAGCCATAGGGAGTTGACTACCTTGTTTTATACAAAAATGATAAGGCTATGTTTAAATGATAACTGTCAAAGGTTGAGGCTAAATGAACAGAAATTCTTAAAATCATGAAAATCATATTTATGAAAACTCATCTTTTGAAAACAGACTTGAAAAGAGACTCAAACAAATAAAAAGCATCTTCTTTATTATTCTAGAATAAGTACAAGGAATTCAAGGGTCCTGAATTTCCTGGGAAGATAATTTGTGGCAAAGAGATAATGACATGAGTTGCTTGACAATTTGCCTTGCTCCACTGTTAGCCTTGCAAAAATGAGAGCTTGCCATCAGTCTCCCAATGAATTTCAAGAAGTTGCTGCATTTGCAGCATATATGCAAATTAGGACTGATATTTCATGACTTAAGAACTCTTTAATGATGAGATTTATCACTCAACCTCTCTCTTGCTCTAATATTTCTTTCCTTCTCTTTATTTATCTTTCAGCAATTAATCTGACTCTAATTTACCATGTGTCCTTCTCTACTATTCACTGTTTGTTTAAAAATTCTTAAACTTCATTGATTAAAGAGATAGACCTTCGGTCCAGTCATTCTCCAAGTTCAAAGGTGCCTGTTGACCTCACTTTCAATTGGCACTTTCAGCAATTTGTAGCACAAAAATAAGTGGAGCTGAAGGATAAGCAAAAAAATCCAACTTACAGCACACACCAGGACATACCTCGCTCCAGCAAATTATGTGTCAATATTAATTTAAAACAGACAACCTCACAGTGGGTTTCCCATTTGACCAGATGAGTACAAGCAACCTTGGATGTAGTACTGAGTCACACATATCAGGATAGGCCAGAGTCAATCAGCTATTAGCTCCCAACCAGAGCTGCAGTTGATGGAATGTGGGCATTTGTTACCCATGCCCAACTATTTAAAAAGGAGGTAACAAGCTGCTGTCTTGGACCGCAGCAGTCTATACAATATAGGAACACCTACAATTGTGTTAGGTAGTTCCAGGATTTTGACTCAGTGATGCTGAAGGAATGGCAATATATTCCCAAGTCAAGATGGTGTGTGACATGGAGGGGAACTTGCAGGTGGTGACATGCCCATGCACCTGCAGTCCTTGTTCTTCTAGGTGGTAGAGGTCACGGTTAGAAGATGCTGCTATTGTGCAATGGTGGAAAGTGTGTATGTTCAAGGTGGGGTGCCAATCAAGTGGACTGCTTTGTCTTGGATGGTATTAGGCTGGAGCGTTATTGAAACTGCACTCATCCAGGCAAGTGGCAAGTATTTCATCAGTAAAGGGAACGCGAGGAGACAGCTAACTATGCCAGAGTGAGACTTGAGTGAGCAGTGAAGGTTCAAGTGGGAATTCAGTGCATGGGGAAAAGAGGTGTGGTATACATAGGAATTATTCTAAGTTAATTAAGTGAGTAATTAAGTTAACTAAATAACACAAGTAACAATGGCAGGGCAGGTGTTATGTTACAGCTGTGGGATGTGGGCTGCTTTGGACGCCAAGGCGATCCAGGACAAATACATCTGCAGAAAGTGTAAGGGGCTAGAGGAATTCCAGATCAGGATTATGGTCATGCCTCTTCGAATAAGGTCGTCTGTTTCAGCCAGCAGTGAGGGACAGGAGGATGTGACCATGAGTGAGGAAGGTAATGGAGCTGAGCAGACAGCAGTGGAGGAGCCTCAGACTTGCAACTGTCAAACAGGTTTAAAATGTTCACAACCTGTATGGATGAAAGCGAGGTCTGTAAGGTGGATGAGCAGGCTGGCCATGGCACCACAGTACATGAAGCTATTCATGCAGAGGAGCAAACAAAGATGTAGTAGTAGTAGTAAAGGACAGTATAGTGAGGGGAATTGACAGAGTCCTCTGCATCAAAGAGCAAGAATCCAGAAGGCTGTGTTGCCTCCCCGGTGCCAGGGTGCAGGACATGTGCTCAGGGCTGGAGAGGCCACTTGCAGTGGGAAGCGGGCAGGGGAACCAGAGGTCCATGTAGGTGCCAATGAGATAGGCAGGACAAGGGAGGAGGTTCTGCATAGTCAATTTGAGAGCTAGGTACCAAATGAAGATGCAGAACCTCAAAGGTAATAATCTCTGGATCAAAGACTGGTGTGGGAGAAGTGGATTCCGGTTTTTGTTGGGCACCAGCACTAGTACTGGGGAAAGTGGGGGCTGCACCGTTGGGATAGTCTACACCTGAACTATGCTGGAACAATGTGAATTGCATAACATGGGAAGTAGAGGGGGCTTTAAAATAAATAAGGGAGTGAGGGATCAAGCTTGGGTAGATGTGGCAAATCAAGGGGTAGATTTAAGGCAGGAGACCACAATAGTAATATGGGAAATGGGTGCCATAGAATAGCAGGAAGGGACAGAAAGATAAAGCATAAGAATACACCAATAGTCAAGACTAGGTGTTACAATGACAAAACTAAAGGCTCTGTATCTGAACGCACGTAGCATTCATAACAAAGTAAATGAATTGATAGCACACATTAAAGTAAATAAATATGATCTGATAGCCATTATAGAGATATGGCTGCAGGATGAAAGGATTGGCTCCCGAATATTATGGGGTATATGACATTCAAAAAGAATAAGAAGCTAGGTAAAGATGAAGGGGTAGCATGCTGATCAAGGATGGTATTGGTGCAATAGTTAGAGATGACCTTGATTCAGGAGATCAGGATGCGGAATCAGTTTGGGTGGAGAGGAGGAATACTTGGGGAAAAAAGTTACTAGTGGGAGTAGTCTACAGGCTCCCTAACAGTAACCACAATTTAGGACAACATATACAAGAAGAAATACTGGGTGCTTGTGATAAAGGGAAGGCAAGAATCATGGGTGATTTTAAAAATCAGATTGGCAGTGGTAGCCTGGATGAGGAGTTCACAGAATGCTTTCGAGATAGCTTCTTAGAGAAGCACGTTCTGGAGCCAACCAGAGAGCACATTATATTAGACTTGTATTAGAATCATATCTCTATAAACTTTATTTTACCTTTTAAGGTAAAATATTGCATTATTTGGACATTGGAAGCTGCCTGAGAGTTTTTTTTAAAAAAGGGTCATAAGTTCACCTTGGAACTGTCAACAAGCAAGCCTCTTCCAAGCAAACACCTGAGCTCTACAGTACTCGAGAAGGAGCTGTTTGTTTGTTTTCAACTGCCAAGCATTTAATTAATGAAAAGCTGGAAGACATAACGGCAATCACGTGGCAGAGGAAAAAGCCTTAAGTTTGAACCTGTGGTTTTGCTTTCAGTCTTGTTGGGGAAAGGCTGAGAACAGAAGGCTGCCCTGATTAGCTCCCTCTCTGCTTTGTAAAACCGTGTGTAGTTCTAGACCTGTAGCCAGATAATTTTCATCCGAGTGTAGTTTGTCCGCATAATTTTGGACTTGCCAGCTAAGATAGGAAGAATTGGTCCAGCTATACTCTCCTCCATGCTGAAGCATCGTTGGTGAACTTCCCAACATCCACTGGGCCCAGAGGAGGGAACGTCAGATCGACCGCATTGAACCTCCATGAACTTTAATTTCTTTTCTAAGAAAGTTTTTTTCCCCATCCACCCGACTCTGCAAAGACTACCTGCATGTCTTCTGTTTGTCTGTGTGCGCACTGGGGAAGTTTAAGAGGGCTAGTCAGTTACATTTCCAGGTTCCAATTGTGTATCAACCAGCTCTTGAAATTTATTTAAAAGGAGTTTTGTTTTATAATAAATTAATCATTGAGTTTTTTGAAAGAGTTTTTGGGTACTAGAAGTATAGGCAAACAATTGGCCATTTCGGTGAGAAAATTAAGCATTTAAATTAATGGTATGGCCTGCAGAGTAGTAGGGCTTGATAATTAGCACACTCCTCCCATCCCAGTCGTAACACCTGGTATTATATAATGTGACAGAATTAATTAATGACCTCAGAGTGAAGGCACCCTTAGGTAGCAGTGTCCACAAAATGATTGAATTTTACATCCAATTTGAAAGGGAGAAGACTGGGTCTAAGACTAGCATTTTGAACTTAAATAAGGGGAACTATGTGGGCATGAAACCTAAGCTAGCTGAAGAGAACTGGCAGATCAATAGAGAAGCAGTGACAGACATTTAAGGGGATATTTCAGAATACTCAGAATGAGTATATTCCTACTATGAAGAAAAATTCTAAAGGAAGGACCCACCATCTGTGGTTAACTAAAGATGTTACAGAAAGCATCAAACTTAAGAAAAAAACATATAACTGTGCAAAGATGAGTGGCAGGTCAGATGATTGGTCAGGATATAAAAAACGGCAGAGAATGACTAAAAGGTTAATCACGAGAAAGAAATTAGAACACGAGAGGAGGCTAGCCAGAAATGTAAAAACAGATAGCAGGAGTTTCTTCAGGAATTTAAAAAGGAAAAAAGTAGTGAATGTTGGTCCTCTAGAGAGTGACAATGGGGAGTTAATAGTAGATAATAAGGAAATGACAGATGAAATAAACAAATATTTTGCTTCTGTCTTCACTATAGAGGATACAAAAACATTCCAGTAACAGCTGTAAATCAGGAGGTGGAAGGGAAAGGGGAACTTGGTAAAATTATAATCATTGGGAAGCAGTACAGAGCAAACTGATGGGGCTGCAGGCTGACGAGTCTCCAGGTCTTGATGGACTTCGTCCAAGGGTCTTAAAAGAGGTAGCTAATAAGGTAGTAATTGTATTGGTGTTAATTTTTCAAAATTCCCTAGATTCTGGAAAGGTTCCATCAGACTGGAAAGTTGCGAATCTATTCAAGGAGGGGGGCAGAAAACAGGAAACTATAGGCCAGTTAGCTTGACGTCTGTCATGGTTTTGCCATTGTGAGATTTGAACTCTTGAACTTGGGGTTACAAACCCAGTACCATAACCACTTGGCTATTTAGGCCAAGCCTTTGACGTCTGTCATGGGGAAGGTGTTAGAATTGATCATTAAGGAGGTTATAGCTGGGCATTTAGAGAAACTCAAGATAAGTGGGAAGTATCAACATGATTTTATGAAAGGGAAATCATATCTAACCAATTTATTGGAGCTCTTTGAAGGAGAAAGATGTATTGTGGATAAAGGTGAGTTTGTAGATTCACTGTTCTTGGATTTCCAGAAGACATTTGATAAGGTACCGCATCAAAAGTTATTTCAGAAAATAAAAGCTCATGGTGTATGGGTAATGTATTAGCATGGATAGAAGATTGGCTGGCTGGCTTTAAACAGAGAGTAAGCATAAATGGGTCTTTTTCTGATTGGCAGGATGTGACGAGTGGAGTCCTACAGGGATCTGTGCTGGGGCCTCAACTTTTTACAATTTATATCAATGACTTAGATGAGGGGAGTGAAGGCATGATAGCTAAATTCGCAGATGTCAGAAAGATAGGTAGGAAAGTATGATGTGAAGAGGAACGTAAGGAGGTTGCAGACACATAGAGATAGGTTGAATAAGTGGGCAAAAATATGGCAGATGGAGTATAATGTGGGAAAATGTGAAGTTGTTCACTTTGGCAGAAGAATAAAAATGCAGGGTACTATTTAAATGGAGAACGATTGCAGAATTCTGAGCTGCAGAGGGGTCCAGGTGTTCTCGTGCGTGAGTCACAAAAAGTTAATATGCAGGGACAGCAAGTAATTAAGAAGGCTGATGGAATGCTGTCCTTTATTACAAGAGGAATTTAACCTAAGTTAAGGATGTTATGCTTCAGGTATACAGGGCATTGGTGAGGCCACATCTCGAATAGTGTGTGCAGTTTTTGTCTCCTTACTTAAGGAGGAATGTAAATGCATTGGGAGGTAGTTCAAAGGTTTACTAGATTGATACCTGGAATGAGCAGGTTGCTTTGAGGAAAGGTTAGACAGAGTGGGCTTGTTTCCAATGGAGTTTAGAAGAGTGAGGGGTGACTTAATTGAAGTACATAAGATCCTGAACCATATTGACAAGGTGGATGTGGAAAGGATGCTTCTTCTTGTGGATGAGTCCAGAACCAGGGGGCACTGTTTTAAAATTAGGGGTTGCCCTTTTAGGACAGGGATGAGAAGAATTTTTTTTTGAGGGTTGTGCGACTTTGGAACTCTGCCTCATTCATTGAATATTTTTCTTGACAATAAATAGAAACAGGAGGAAGCCATCCAGCCATTTAACCAGAGAAAACGGTTTCACTCCATCCACACAATTGAACCCTTCTAATATTTTAAGCAGCTTGATCAGATCGTCTGTAAACCTTCTATAGTCTACGCTGCTGAAACCCAGAATTGAACCAGTAATTTTTATGCCTTCAAGTTAATCATCTGCAACTGAGCTATTTCAAACCCCAGGCTATAGGATCAAAATCCTTCTCTGATCATTCTATGTAGGTTCAGCCGGCGCAGACACAATATGTTCCTGAGTTTAATAGCCCAGAGGAGAGGAGCTTAAATCCCACTGTGGCAAGTTGTGAATTTAAAATTCAGTTTAAAAAATTTGGAAATAAAAAATGACTTTAAAGCAGTTGTTGAAAAACCAACAGATTCACTAATGTCACTTTAGAGAAGGAAACCTACTTAACCTGGTCTGGCCTATACTTGACCCCACTTCCACAACATGCTTTCAGAAGGCAAGCCACAGTTACCACCTTCTTAGGACAACTAGGGGGCAATAACTGCCAGCAATACCCACATACCAAGAATGATTTTTAAGAAAAGCAGCTCCCTGTTGGTCTTCTATCAAGTATTTTCCCTGACAACTGCTTAGTTTGACCCACAGAACAATCAGCAGGGGCTTTGTTCACAATCTTTCAATTCTCTTTGGATTCAGGAATAATACCTGAGGACTCGAGTTCCTAATGTTAAGCCATCATTCAGGAAAGGTGAGGGATAAAACAGGAAAATAGAGGCCAATCAGCCTAACATTGGTGATGGGGATGTTACTACAGCCCATTGTCAGGGACAGAATGAACTTTTATTTCGAAAGACATGAATTAATTGTGGAGAGAGGTATGGATTTGTTAACCAAATTGTTTCTGACTAACTTGAATTATTTTAGGTGACAGAGAAGATTGATCAAGTTGGTGCAGTAAATGCTGCATATATGGATTTTCAGAAAGGATTTGACAAAGTACCACAAAGGAGACTTAAGAAAACAGAAGCCCATGGAATTCAGGGGAAAATGTTGGCATGGATACAGAATTAGCTCTCTCAGAGGCACCAAGGATGGGTGTTTTTCACACTGGGAGGTGGTTTGCAGTCCTGCTCCTGAAGGGTCAGTTTTTGATCCATGACACTTTTCAGTTTTAATAAACAACCTGGGCTCCAGTGTGGGGACCAGCATTATAAAGTTGGCAGATGATACAAAACTTAGCAAAGTAGTAGATCACGACGAGGATAGTTACAGGCTTCTGGATGACATAAACAGGATGGTGAAATGGGCAGAAGATGGAGTTCAATGCAGAGAATGATGAACTGATGCATTTTGGGAGGATTAATTTGAAAAGAAAGCATATTATAAATTACACAATTTTGGGAAAAGTACATGAACAGAGAGACCTTGGTGTACATTTACACAAACCCTTAAAGGCACCAGGGCAAGTTGATAAGATGGCTAAAAAGCAGTTGGGTTACTTGGTTTCAGAACATAGGAAGAGAATATAAAAGCAGGGAGATCATGAATCATTGGTTACTCCTCAGCTGGAGTAGCGGACAATTCTGCGCACTGCACTTCAGGAAAGATATAAATCTCTTAAAAATGACACAGAGGGGGTTTCCCAGGATGTTACCAGGGATGAGGAATTCAGTTAGGAGACAAGACTGGAAAAGTTAGAACTGTTCTCCTTGGGAAGGAGAAGGCTAAGAGGTGACTCTAATAAATGTTTTCAGGATGATGAGAGGTATTGATAGGGTAGATATTCCCACTGGAGAGTGGACCACTAACCAGAGATCCTAGATTTTAAATCTGGGAGGCAAATGCATTGTGGTATTGTCACTGGACTAGATTTCCAGAGACCCAGGGTAATTCTCTGGGGATCCAGGTTCGAATCCCACCACGACAGAAGGTGAAATTTGAATCCGATAAAAATCCAGAATCAAACATCTGATGATGACCACAAAACGATTGCCAATTGTTGTAAAAACCCATCTGGTTCACTGAAATCTGCTGTCCTTACCTGGCCTGGCCTACATGTGACTCCAGACCCACAGCAATGCAGTTAACTCTTAAATGCCCTCTGAACAAGGGTAATTAAGGGCTCCCACATCCCATGAATAAATAAAACAAAATTTAAGAACTAGCGAGATTAGGAGAATGTTTTCACTCAGTTATTAGGATCTGAAATGCTCTAACTGAAAAGGTGGTGGAAGCTGATTCTGTGGCTGGAATGTTACCAATTCATGGGTATTTTATCCATGTCCAAGGGAGGTGTTGGGTAGCCTGCTCATCCATGGAGCAATTAATGGTCACTTAAAGTCCTCCTCCCACCATTGCTGGGATTTTTCCCATAGTGGGGAAGGCCAGCTCCAAGTGTCGAGGCCACCAAGTAAAACCTGGTGCCACCCTAGGCAGACTAGGGGATGCCTCCTGGTCGGAGACGCTGTGCCCATTGGAAATATCCCAAGGTAATCGCCCTGCCCTCCCCCCACCACCCTCTCAGTCCCTACCCCTCACCACGGCCGGCTAGCCTGGCCCCGGCGAGACCCCAGAATCACCTGTGTGTTTGGACTCCATAGCTCCTCGTCTTTGGGGACTGCCTGCAGTCCCAACAGTGGCCACTGCTCCAGGTGGCATTGCTGGGCAAGAGAGCTGCCGGTCATTTGATTGGCCAGCAGCTCTCAGAGGAGGGACTTTCTCCCAATGGGGACAACCCGACAGCTGTAAAATGGCTGTGGGGTCAGTCAGCCAAGTGCAGACGGGCTCAGCCCCAACTTTAATGGCGGGAGTCGAGGCCACTGCCCCTCGCATAAAATTCAGCCCCATGAGGAATTTTAAAAGGGGGTTGGACAAGAACTTATGGATCAGAGACTTGCAGAATTATGGACAAAAGTGTGGATGTGGGGCTAAGCATGACAGCTCTTTCAAAGAACCAGCATAGATATGATAGGCTGAAAGATCTCCTTCTGTGCTTGAAGTTATTGTTTCTATGTAAAAAAAAAATTAATTCAAAACAAAAATAGTGTTGTTAAAAAAGTTTTGAGGTATTTTTGTTTTCGAACATACAATCTTGACAGAAAGCCTTGGTTACCACCAGAACCAAGGTGGGCGAAGACCACCCCCCGCCACCACCCACCCTCTGCTATGTATTCTGAAAGTGAAGCCCACTTAATGCATAAGGGAAAGATTACTAAATAGTCTGCCTCCATGTTATTTTTAAGGCAGAGATAGATAAGTTCTTGTTAGGCAAGGGAATCAAGGGACATTTGCCCAGGAGAGAGAGACAGAGAGCGAACCTGGTTAGAGAACATCCCAAAGGCAGCTGCTTCAGCTCTAGAACGTCAGGTTTGAAGAAACGAAATGAAGAGTGACATCACAGGAAAACCATAAGTTCATTGGCTGGTGAGAAACTGCTGTTAGGGAGTGTCTTTAAATAGCTGTAAATTAGAAAAGCATGTTATCTTCAAAGAAGTAGCTACTTGGATTTAAGTAAGAATCACTTGGAATAGGGGAGTAAATTTAAATCAGGGTCAGTAAAATAAAGTAACATAAGTAAACCAAAGTACAATAAAATTAACATAAGGAAAGTAAAGTAAGACATGACAGGCCAGCTTGGTCAAGTGGAATGTATGTCCTGTAATATGTGGGAAGTTGTGTACACTGCAGGTGTCCTAGATGATCACATGTGCAGGAAGTGCTGCCAGCTGCAGAAACTTGAGCTCCAGGTTTCGGAACTTGTGTGGCAGCTGGAGTCACTATGGTGCATCCGCAAGGCTGAGAGCTATGTGGATAGCACGTTCAGTGAGGTGGTCACACTGCAGGCAAAAAAAGAATGGGAGGCTGCCAGGCAGTCCAAGAGAACCAGGCAGGTGGTGCAGGAGTCCACTCACAAATCGGTTTTCAGTTTTGAATACTGGTGAGGGTGTTGATTCCTCAGAGGAGTGCAATCAGAGCCAAGTTTGTGGCACCACAAGTGGCTCGGCTGTACAGGAGGGGAGAAAGAAGAGTGGAACAGCAATAGTGATAGGGGATTCATTAGTTAGGGGAACAGACAAGCAGCCGTAGATGTGACTCCAGGATGGTATGTTGCCTCCCTAGTGCCAGGGTTAAGGATGTCACCGAGCGGTTGCAGGACATTCTTCTGAGGGAGGATGATCAACCAGAGGTCATGATCCACATTGGTATCAATGACTTAGGAAGGGGGATGTGGTCCTGCAATCAAAATTTAGAGAGCTGGGTCAAAAATTAGCAAGCAGGACCTCAAATGTAGTAACCTCTGAATTACTACCAGTGCCACGTGCAAGTGAGTACAGAAATAGGATAAGACAGGCGAATGCATGGCTGGAAAATGGTGCCGGGGGGGGCGGTGGTGCAGGGCTTTAGATTCCTGGAGCAGGCTCTGGGGAAGATGGAGCCTGTACAAGATGGACGGATTGCACCTGAACAGAGCCGGGACTGAGCGCCTTGCGGGTGTTTTGCTGGTGGTATTTGGAGGGCTTTAAACTAACTTGGCAGGGGTGTGGGAACCAGGAGAATGTATCAGAGAGAATGCCAGGCAGCACAAAATGCTGGGACAGACAGATAGCACTAGTTTAGAGAATAGTAAATTAATAGGTGGAGTCGCAGTAAGGGTGAAAGTCATGAAGTTTAAATCAAGATTACTTTGCATGTATATGAATGCATGGAGTATAGTAAATATGATTGGGGAGTTACAGGCGCAGATTGCCATGTGGAAATACGATGTTGTAGTGATAAGAGAGACCTGGATTAAGGAAGGGCAGGACTGGGGGTTAAATATTCCTGGGTACAAGGTGTTCAGAAAAGACAGGAAAGGAAGAAAAGAAAGAAGGGTGATGGTATTGGTTAAGAAGAACATTGCAGCACTGGAGAAAAAGGATGTCCCAGATGGTTCAAGGACAGAAACAATTTGGCTACAGCCAAGGAACAAAAAGGATACAATTTCATTGATCGGTTTCATCTATAGACTACCAACTATTGGGAAGGATGTAGAGGAACAAATCTGCAGGGAAATTACGAAGAGATGCAAACATTATAGAGTAGTAATAATGGAGGGTTTTAATTACCCGAATGTAGACTGGGAGAGTGGTAGTGTAAAGGGCAGAGAGGAGCAAGAGATCCTAGATTGCGTTCAGGAGAATTTTCTTCAGCAGTATGTATCCAGTCCAACAAGAAAGGATGCACTGTTGAACCTGGCTCTTGGAAACGAGTTGGGCCAAGTAGATCAAATGTTAGTGGGGGAACATTTAAGAGACAGTGATCAATATATTGTAAGGTGTAGGGTGATGGGTGATGGTAGAAAAGGACAATGTGCAATCCAGAATAAGAATAATTAACTGGGGACAGCCGACTTCAATGGGGCAAGAATGGAACTGGGCCAGATAGACTGGAACCAAAGGTTGCAGGAAAAACTGTAGCTGAACAATGAGCTACTTCTAAAGAAGAAATGGTTTGGGCATAGTCAATGTATATTCCCTCAAAAAGGAAAGGTAGGACAAACAAATCTAAAGCTCCCTGGATGAAAAAGGAGATACAAATTAAGGTAAAGAAAAAGTGTGTTTATGACGGGTGTCAGGTAGAAAATACAACGGCGAACCAAGCGGAATTACAGAAGTTTCAGAGGGGAGGTGAAAAAGCAAATAAGAGAAGCAAAGGGGGAATCATAAGAAAAGACTGGCAGCCAATATAAGGGGGAATCCCAAAGTCTTCTATCAGCACATAAATAATAAGAGGGTGGTAAAAGTAGGGCCAATTAGGGACCATAAAAAGGATTTACACATAGAGGCAGGGGACATGGCTGAGGTGTTAAATGAGTATTTTGCATCTGTCATTAGCAAAGAAGCAGATGCTACCCAGGCCACGGTGACAAGAGGAGGAAACTGTTACTAGAAGGGTTCAAAATTGAAAAGGAGGAAATGTCGGATAAACTGTCAGTACTTACGATTGACAAGGCACTGGGACCAGATGAGATGCATCTAAGGATGCTGAAGGAAGTAAGAGTGGAAATTGCAGGGGCACTGGCAATAATCTTTCAGTCTTCCCTAAAATCAGGGTAGGTGCCAGAGGACAGGAGAATTGCAAACATTACGCCCTTGTTCAAAAAGGGTTGTAAGGATAAGCTCAGCAATTATAGACCAGTCAGTTTAACTTCAGTGATAAAAGCAAAGAACTGCGGATGCTGGAAATCCAAAACAAAAACAAAAACAAAAATACCTGGAAAAACTCAGCAGGTCTGGCAGCATCGGTGGAGAGGAGTACAGTTGACATTTCGAATCCTAACTAATTAAAAATAGACCTAAGGTGTGGGAGAGACCAAACGCAGACTGGGTGACCGCTTCGCAGAACACCTTCGGACTGTCCGCAAGCATTACCCAGACCTCCCTGTCACTTGCCATTTCAACATTCCACCCTGCTCTCATGCCCACATGTCTGTCCTTGGCTTGCTGCATTGTTCCAGTGAAGCTCAACGCAAACTGGAGGAAGAGCACCTTATCTTCCGACTAGGCACTTTACAGCCTTCCGGACTGAATACTGAGTTCAACAATTTTATATCATGAACTCTCTCCTCTATCCCCACCCCCTTTCCGTTTTTTCCTCTCCTTTTTGTTTTTTTCCAATAGTTTATATAGATTTTTCTTTTCCCACTATTTCCATTATTTTAAAATATATTTCCATCCATTGTTTTATCTCTACCTTTTAGCATTTTTAGATTCCTTCACCCCAACCCACCCCCACTAGGGCTATCTGTACCTTGTTTATCCAGCTTTCTACCCTTAATTAGCACATTCCTTTAGATAATATCACCACCTTCAACACCTCTTCGTCCTTTTGTCTGTGACATCTTTTGGTTATCTCCACCTATTACTGGCCCTCTACCTCGCTCTTCTTGTCCCAACAACCACCCCCCCCAAACCAGCTTATATTTCACCCCTTTTCTATTTTTACTTAGTTCTGTTGAAGGGTCATGAGGACTCAAAACATCAATTGTGCTCCTCTCCACCGATGCTGCCAGACCTGCTGAGTTTTTCCAAGTATTTTTGCTTTTGTTTTAGTTTAACTTCAGTGGTGGGGAAGCTTCTAGAGAAAATTATTTGGCATAGAATTAGTGGTCACATGGAAAAATTTGGGTTGATTAGGAAGTTCCAACAAGGATTTATAATGGGGAAATTGTGTTTAACTAACTTGGAGGTTTTGAAGAGGTAACAGAGAGGGTTGATGAGGGTAATGCTGTTGATGTGGTGTACATGAACTTTCAAAAGGCATTTGATACAGTGCCACACAACAGATGTGAGAAAAGCTACAGCTCATGGAATAACAGGGATAGTAGCAACCAAGATTGGCTGAGTAATAGGAAACAAAGGGTAATGGTCAATGGATATTTTTCGGGCTGGGGAAGATTTGTAGTGGAGTTCCCCTGGGGTTGGTACTGAGACCCTCGCTTTTCCTGATATATATTAATGATCTAAATCTTGGTATGCAGGGGATAATTTCAGTTTGCTGAGGATACAAAACTTGGAAGCATTGCAAACTATGAGGAGGACACTATAGGACTTCAAAAGGACAGAGACAAATTGTGGGCAGATAGGTGGCAGATGAAGTTCAATGTGAAGTGTGAGGTGATTCAGTTTGGTAGGAAGAACATGGAGAGGCAATATAAAATAAGGGGTACAATTCTTAAGGGGATGCAGGAGTAGAGGGACCTGGGTGCATATGCGCATAGACCATTGAAGGTGGCAGGACAGGTGGAGAGAGCAATTAATAAAGTATACAGTGTCCTGGGCTTTATTAATAAGGCCATAGAGTACAAGAGCAGGGAGATTATTCTGAGCTTATGTAAGACACTAGTTAGACCTCAGATGGAGAATTGCGTACAGTTCTGGGCGCCACACTATAAGATGTGATCCCATTGGAGGGAATGCAGAAGAGATTTGCAACAATGGTTCCAGGGATGAGAAGCATGAGTTATGGATGAGATTGGAGATGCTGGGTCTATTCTCCTTGGGGAGGAGGAAGCCAAGAGGAAATGTGATAGAGATGTTCAAGATCATGGATAGACAGGGCTGGATAGAATAGATGGGGAGAAACTGTTCCCACTCGTCAAGGGATCGAGGACAAGAGGGCACCGGAAAAAAGTGACTTGCAGAAGAAGCAAATGTGATGTGAGAAAAAACTTCTTCACAGCGAGTAGTTTGAGTCTGGAATGCACTGCCTGGAAGTGTGGTGGAGGCAGGTTCGACTGAGGCATTCAAGGCAATTGAATAGAAACAATGTGAAAGGGTACAGAGGAAAAACAGGAGACTGGCACTTAGTCATGGTGCTCATTTGGAGAGCTGGTGCAGATACAAAGGGCTAAATGGCCTCCTTTTGCACCATAACAATTCTGTGATTTACCAGGGGTAGATGGGAATGTGGAATTCGAAACACAAACAGATCAGACATGATGTTAATGAATGGCAGTGCAGGCTTGAAGGGCTGAATGGCCTAATTCTGCTCCTATTTTGTACGTTCACCACACTCCTGGTCTGCACCTTATAGATGGTGGACAGGCTTTGAATAGTCAGGAGGCAGCTTACTTGCTGCAGAATTCCCAAACCTTGTAGCCACTGTATTTATGATGGTATAGTTAGAATGCTACAATTGACATCAGCATCATAGATCAGCAAGGAGGAAAATCAGCCAGAATTCTCACCGATTGCTGTTTAGTGACTAGTGAAAATGTCACATATCTGGATATTGGACTGGAAATAATACTGATAATACCCACTCTCCTATAGCCAAATGTTTAGATAGACAATAGTACAAACTCTTGCATTAAATACATACAACAGTGCATGTTTGTGTCAGGTTAGTCTTACTGAAGTAATATTAAGAGATAATAAAAAAGACAAACCACTGTGGTGCAATACTCTCTACTTGCTTGGTTAAGCATGGCTTGAACAACATGAGAAACTCGACACCTTAAATGTTCACTCCCTCCACCGCCGGTGCACCATGGCTGCAATGTGTATACCAAGTACAAGATGTACTGCAACAACTCAACGAGGCCTCTTCGACGGCACCTCCCAAATTGCAATCTCAAACACCTATGACAGGGCAACAGGCATGTGTGGAACAGTACCTCCAAGTTTCCCTCCAAATCACACACCATACAGATATTTTGCTGTTCCTTCAAAGCTCACTGGGTCAAAATCCTGGAACACTCTCCCTTACAGCAGCTTCACTACATGGACTGTAGCAGTTCAAGAAGGCACCCCGCCTTCTCAAGAACAACCTCAAGAACAACTAGGGATGGGAAATAAACAATGGGCTCAATGTCACTCACATCTGGTGAACTATTAAAAAACTGACCACAGGAGGTAGAATTTCAGGAACATCAATTCAACCAGTTGAGAAACTGTGTTGTACTTATCTGGAGATTTTGACAGGCATATAAGAATCTGACTGAACTATAATAGCAACCATTTTAATTAGCAAAAATGTCATATATATATGTAAAAGTTGATTTGCAACTTTTAACCAGTATTTAACACTTCTTGACAACAATACAACTGATATATGTTAATATTCACAGCACAAAGGACTTTCCTGCTTGTATGGAGTTTACATTATTTATGTTCCATCTAAGATGATCATGAAACAGGTTTACTATTTTAGGTGTCAACTGGCCTATGGTAGTGGACAGCCCAAAATCTAATCATGCTATTACAATTTTAGTTATATTTTGGCATCTACAGTTTAATAATGAGGGGTGTTCGATTTACAATACTCCAAACCAGAATTAATATCAATTCCAGCTCCAGAAATAAAAGTACAAAGCAGCCTCTGCATTGAATCCAACTATATAAATATAAGATTGTTAGGCCAATAACTTATGATACGACCCTGTGACATCTTCATAGCTTGTAAGTTTTGGCCTGTTAGATATGAACTTCCATTAAAATAAAATTAAAGATATAAATAAAATCGCCAAACATGAATTCACATAAAATATAAACTTAACAAGCATATTGTGGTGCAAGTAGCAGAACAATGCTTTCGTGATTAAAAACATTAACCCTGTCCACCTGCTGGTAAATGATGATTTTGGTCTGTAAACTTATTTACGCTTGCAGGAAATCAAAATAACTATCAGCCATACACCAGAGTTTCTAATGGTCAAACATTATATTTCAATGGAACTGGATATTGCATTTTCCTCTGCGCTATCATATTCAACGTGTTAGGCCACTCCAGCACCTGTAAACATTAGGCCACCTTGCTTCAACATTCAAGTAGCCAATGAACATTCATCTTTAATAAAATATTAAGACTAATCAGAGTGTATTACAGACCTAAAATTCACATCAGCAAAAGTAAATTGAGCTTCCGAATGTCATTGTGGAATTATATTTCTAAAACCTTAATAGATTTCTTTAGAAGACTGATAGATATCCCAGAAATAAATACGAATGTAAAACAATGTACAATAAACCTAAAAGATTGGCTTTTTATTTGCAATCGGCTTCCAACACTGCAATAACTTGAGGTAGATGAAACGAGCGCCGCATGGGGTGTGGAGAACCCAAGTGGATTAGATTTACTATAATACCAAATGTCCGCCATTTTTCCTGACAGAGCAAAGGACAAAAGAGTGGCTTCACACTCTTTAAAGGTATATGATAGAAACAGCCTATTTCCTCATGCACCTTTCGGGACGATTTACAAATTTTACCTATTTTTTAAACATAAACTGCTTCAAGGATTGATGAATCGAGAACCAAATCGATTTTTCTTTAAATGACCAGTCCCGTCACTTGTCAGGAATATAATTCTCAGCAAATCATACAGGAAGTTGGAAAGTAATGTATTCTTAATTTTACTACACTTCCTTAACTTGAACTTAAAATATCTCCCCTTGCCAACCCCCAAAAAAAAGGACGAATGATATTTTGGGACCGCACGCAGGAGCCTATTCAGAACTAAACATATCTACTTAGAAACTATGAATATGAATTAAAATCAGTTGTAAAAGGGAAAGTTTCCAATCCCAATCTAAATAAATTCCAAAGATAAACAAGTCCACCCTCCCTCAAGATGTTTTGGTTCCACGTTTGCAGTGGTCCACCTTCCCCTCTCGAATTCGAAGTACGTTATCTGTGGTACAAAGCTTTTAAATGTAATTATTTTACGTAGTTCGTATTGACAAAAGTCGAACTACATTTAAAAATACTTGACTAACTAAAACGTAGACATATTTAGTGAGAATCCTTCAGAAAAAAGGCTAAAATTTAAGAAATACTTAAGCATTAACGTCGCATTATATATCTAAACATTACCCGTTGCTAGGTATTCTACCATAATCAGAGAGATGACAGTAAGTGCTAACCAGAGAATATATCACAGGCACGTTTCTTTTCACTTTGAGAACTAAAATGGAGTAAAACGGAAATGTTTATTTATAAAAGTCCAAGTGAGACCAAAGTTGAAGAATACTAGGATTCAAAATTTGACATAAATGCATTTTAAAACATCCATATATACAAATAAATTAATTACATAGATGCTCGAAAAGAGAAAGTATTGTTATGGACTGTAATCCCCTAAATTAAAAAAAACGGTTCACTAAACCCGCCATATTTCGCGTTGTCAGTCTGTAACCAAACCTACCACCTCGGTCGCAACAGAGGGGAGGAGAGGGGGAGGGAATCAACGCATATTTTCCTTCAATTGTACATTTCCTCATAAAATACTTCTGACAGATGCCATGTAACATCATCTTACCTGAAGAGTCCACCGAGCTGACAGAAAGACTCCGTTTAACTCGTTTTGCCAAACCAAAACAATGCAATATAATCTCCAACACAACGTAAATACACAAATAGCCCTATATATTTTGATCACCCCGCAGCACTAACTCTGCAATTTTAAACTCGATCGTCTTTCTTGAGCAAAAAAAAAAGAGGATTAACCGTTACAAAATATTTAATCTCACGTTGAGAAGATTTCTTTAGCTTTTTTGAACAGTCTCTGTGGAATCTGTTGCTATCTGTGTACCATTTACTCCCCTTCTTTGGAAAATGGCGGCTACGGAACGTCGTTCTACGGGGCTGACGGGGCAGTGGACAAGGGCGGGGAGCTTAGCACGCATGCGTACACAGAAACCCGTGAAGGATTTCACTAGCCTTGGCAGTTCGTTTTTGGCTGTGGTGTGAGCGGGTTGAAGAAATATCAACTATGGTTAACGTAAAGCGGTGCATCTTTTTTGGTTATAGGTGAAAAACAGTATGTTAGTTTTAACCTAATTCGCGAGTATTTCGCAGGTTTTTTTAATTTTTGAGATAATGTGAGGTGTGTTATTGTAGAGATAAAATTCTATAAAATGGCGCACGTTTCAGTCGGAAAAGACGAACATTGTCTTGGTGTTTGATGTGGTTCTGTGAGTGACGTCCCTCTCGGCTAACCATTGGTTGCGGTGTGGTTCCTTGCCCGCGCAGATTGGCTATTAATGACGCTATCTTGCTGCAGGCAGGTGGAGCCTAGCGCACGAAATCAATTCAGTTTAGGAAGTTGTTAATGTGGACGCCATTATAGGGAGAGGGCTGTGTAACATTCAGTAAGGAACGCCTGTGCGGTGAATTTGATTTGTGGCTCTCAGAAAGGGATTATCTATCGCGCTGGTTGTTTTAAACTAGCATCACCATGGAGAGAAACGTTGATTGGAAATTATAAAAAGTTATTTTTTAAACTCGTCTTTTTAAAGATGCGTCAAAACAAGATGGCGGCGGCTGGGTTATCTTGTTTGTCGCAGGTTGACTGTTCTGGAGCTACAGGTCACGTGATCGGTGTACATTCCTTTGCTGTAACATGAAGTTAGTGGGGGTGGCTGACGTCCCAGTAGCAGTTTCCATGACATTTCTCGTACTGGGGGTAACGTTTATTAACAGGAAATATAATTTTGTTTTTAAACTCGAATGTATTTCTAAAAGAGCTCAAGCCTTAATACTTCTGTAAATATCGCGAAACAATGTTGAACATGTTTTGTTGGTAATGGAGCAAGCTAATTTTAACTTTTTGTCCTCGATTAGTCACTTCCCCTATTATTGAGTGCCCTGAAAATTTACATGATTTTAAATTACTACCCATGATTCTTTAATCGGGTGCTACATAGTTAGTGATCCATTTTCTCTACTCGAATTAGTGAAATCTTGGTGTGGATTATTAGTATCTTAAACATTATTAAACTTTTAGCTTTGAACTTTGTTTTAGTCTGGAGCCCTCTTATACTTGGACTATGTGTCCAGTATGTGATGAATTGCACTTCCTATGTTGAGCAGCAAGCTCTTGGTAATGTGCAATCTCTGTGTTTAAAAGACATAACTATTAGTTTTCCAAAAAAAATCTGCTTGTGTTGATGGTAAACACCATCAGAGAATGGTTGGGCTAAATGACTGGTTTCCACATTGTAATTTCTATGCAAGTCACATACTTGAGTAGTTCATGTATTGTAGCCAGCCAAAAGTCATTTTTCTTGAGTTGTGTTTTGTTTTGGTCAAATAGCCTTGTATTGCTGATCTGGTATTGCCTATTTTGGCATCTGCCTGATTAGAAGAACTAAATAGAAAAGTGATACTGCGGATGCTCTGAAAAGGAGTCATAATGGACTTGAAATGTCAATTCTGTTTCTCTCTTCAGAGATGCTGTCAGACCTGCTGAGCTTTTTCCAGCATTTTCTGTTACTTTATATTAAATATATATAATAGACTATATATAATATTTTAAGTTCCATGTGAAAAGTAGTAGGTATCTGGGATAAATCCCAGGAATAGTTGATCTTTTGAAGAGTACAAAACAATAGCTTGTTAAAAGACATGTCAGAACGGTGAGAGATACTGAGTTGGTTGCCTCATGTCTCAGTGCTTGGGGTCATTACTATTTTCAGCTTACAAATATGATCTAGAATCATAGCTATTGATGATGCCAAACTAGGAGAGTCAGTGGAATTTGAAGTGCCATCGTAAACTATAGGATGAGTTGGCAAAACAATGGCAGATGCTTTTTAATGTAGGTAATTAAAAGTGCTTTGCAAGAAGAAATAAATGGGTGGCACCCATACTCTTTTTTTGCCAGGTGTGGGTGGTGTTGGCTAAACTAGCATTTGTTCATTCCCAGTTGTCCTTCTACTAGTGTTATCATCTTGAAATGCTCCAATCTATTTTGAAAGTGCTCTCCACAATGCTGTGAATATATGGAATTCCAGGATTTTCACCAACAATGGAAAAGCAGTGATTTACATGTCTCAAGTTCACGATGGTGTATGGTTTGAAGATAAATGTTTTCACCTAAGCGGTGGAGGTTGTGGATTTGGGACGTTCTGCTGAAGAAGCCTTGACAGTCAGACCAATAGTGGATGCATTAGCCAGTGGCAAGGGTGCTGTTGAAGTGAACTTCTTTTGACCTGTTCAGTTTGAATGTTGGAACTGCACTCAGGCAAGTGTAGTGTTGAAATAACAGAATTGATGACATTTCTGACTTGTGTCCTTTAGGCGGTATAAGGGTTTTGATCAGAAGACAGGTGAACCATTCACTGCGGAATGCCGAGCTTCTGAGCTGCACTCCTCATGACTTGTCCAGTTCTGTTCCTGGGCTGTGGTGATAGCAACGTGCGCGTGTGCACACACACCCCCCGCCGCCGCCAAAGCCAAATGTTGGTGAGGAATCCAGCAGTGGTAATGCTGTTAGCTGTGAGGGAGGTGGTTAGGTTTTTGTTGGAACTATTCATTGCCTAATGCAAGTGCTACCATGTTGTACAGTTCTTGCTTGAGGGCATGGACTGCTGAACATGGCAACCATTAGATAAGAGCTCCACTTATGACCTTTTGGAGGGAAGGTCATTGATGCATTGAAGCAGCTGAAGATAGGTGGGCTTAGAATGCTGCCCCAGGGAACTTCCTGCAGTGAGCTCTTGAAGTAGCAATGGATTAGGCCATTGAGATTGATATGTGCAATCAATGCAACTTTAAAGTGGAAAACACATCTGGAAATAATGACCAACTTGTGTGGTACTCTAACTAGACCTCGCCTAGATTACTATGTCCAGCCTTGGTTTCCAAGATCAAACGCTGGAGACAAGACACAAAAACCACAATGTTGACCTCCATATGAGGGACAACAGGATAAACATGGGCTTTTCAGCTTGGAAGGAAGGTTTTGAGGTGACTTTTGTAGAATTGGAAAAGATTTGAAGGATATAAAAAGTTAGCCTGAAACATTGCTTAAACAGAGATATAAGTTCAAACTAGAGATGGGTAATTTTAGAATAGCTATCAGGAAGTTCTTCCTGATAGAATAGTGGAGACAGAAACCTTGGATTAATTTGAGAAATAGTTGGATGCTACAATGGTTTGCGATGGGGGGGTGGTGCAGTGGAAAGATCTCTTGATGGATAAATCAAATGGTCTTCTCCATAATTATTTTGTAACTAGAGCTTTATCACATCTCCATACTCTAAGGAATTACACGTCTGTTTTGTATTTTGAAAATTCAAAGATATTTGAGGTTGAACTGTTTCTCAAAATATTGCAACTGTTGGTATTTTTACTTAGAGACTAGCCCCTTCAGTAACTATTCTAGTTCAGTTTTTATTTATGAAGCTGCTGCTCATCAAATCCAACAAGTTTATTGTAATTTATAGTTCCTATATGTTGTGTCCTACCATATCACAATACATAAGGATGTAGGCCACTCAGCCCTTCAAGCCCACTCTGCCATTTAACAAGATCATGGCTGATCATCTTCACTATTTTCCTGCACTATCCCTGAGAATTCTAAAGATTCACCACTCTTTTCAGTGGTAATTCCTCATTTCAGTCCAAAATGGTCTGCCCCTTATTCTGAAACTGTCCCCTGGTTCTATTTTCTCCCCCCACCTCCAGCCAAGCGAAACATCCTTCTGCATCTCCCCTGTTGAGCCCTGTAAGACTTCTTTATGTTTAAATGAGTTCATCTCTCATTCTTCCAAACTCAAGAGAATAAACACCCAGTCTCTTTAGTCTTTCCTCATACTCCCAGGACACTCCTTCCATTTTGTGGACCTTTGTTGCACTCCCTCTATTGCAAGCATTTCTTTCCTTGGGTAAGGAGACCAAAACTGCACACTACTCTGGATCTAGTCTCACCAAGACTCTATATAATTTCAGTAAGGCATCTTTACTCCTATACTCAAATCCTCTTGTAATAAAGGCCAACCTACCATTTGCTGCCTTAATTGCTTACTGAACCCGCATGTTAGCTTTCAGTAACTCATGAACAAGGGTACCCAAGTCCCTTTGAAGTTCAACACTTCCCCGCCTCTTGTATTTAAGAAATACTGTTTTCTCTGCCAAAGTGGATAACCTTACATTTCTCCACTTTGTATTCCATCTGCCAAATTTTTACCCACTCACCTAAATTCTCCAAATCCCCTTGATGTGTCTTTGTATCCTTCTCCCAACTCTTGCTTCCACCTAGTTTTGTTATCTGCAAACTTGGAAATATTGCATTTAATCCCCACATTCAAATTATTGATATAGATTGTGAATACCTGGGACCCAAGCACTGATCCTTGCAGTACCCCACAAGTCTCAGCCTGCAAATAGAACCATAGAAAAGTTACAGCACAGAAGGAGGCCATTCAGCCCATCTTGTCCATGACAGGCCAAGGACACCCAGGTGCCCTTTCTAATCCCACCTTCCTGCACCTGGCCCATAGCCCTGCAGCTTTAGCACTTTAGGTACAGATCCAGGTACTTTTTAAGAGTTTAGAGTTTCTGCCTCTACCACCAACTGGGGCAGCGAATTCCAGACACCCACTACCCTCTGTGTAAAAAAGTTATTCCTCATGTCCCTCCTACACCTTCTGCCACTTATCTTGAATCTATGTCCCCTGGTTCTAGAATTCTCCACCAAGGGAAACAATTTTATCCTATCCACTCTATCTATTCCTCTCATAATTTTGTACAACTCAATCAAGTCACCTCTCAGCACTTCTTTGTTCTAAGGAAAATAACCCCAACCTATCCAATCTCTCCTCATAGCTACACTTTTCTAACCCTGGCAACATTCTTGTAAACCTCCTCTGAATTTTCTCCAGAGCTATTACGTCCTTCCTGTAATGTGACCAGAACTGCGCACACTACTCCAGTTGTGGCCTCACCAGTGTTTTGTACAATTCCAATATTATATCGTTACTTTTATATTCTATACCTCTGCCAATGAAGGAGAGCATTCCATATGCCTTTTTAACCTTGTCTACTTGAACTGCTGCCTTCAGGGACCTCTGTACTTGTACACCAAGATCTGTCACTTCATCTACCCCTCTTAGTATATTCCCATTTATTGTGTAATCCCTGTAAATGTTTGACCTCCCTAAATGTATGACCTCACACTTCTCTATGTTAAAATCCATCTGCCACTTTACCGCCCACTCCACCAACCCATCTATATCGTTTTGGAGATTATGGCTATCCTCTACACTATCCACTACTCGGCCAATCTTTGTGTCATCTGCAAACTTCCCAATCGTGCCCCCCCATGTTCACGTCCAAATCGTTAATATATAACACAAACAGCAAGGATCCCAACACCGAGCCTGCGGAGCACCACTTGAGACAACTTTCCATTCGCAAGGGCATCCATCGACCATTACCCTTTGTTTCCTGTTACAAAGCCAACTTTTTATCCAGTTTGCCACATTACCCTGATTCCCATGGGCTTTTACTTTCCTGACCAACCTGCCATGTGGGACCTTGTCAAATGCCTTGCTAAAATCCATGTACACAACATGCATTGCACTACCTTCATCAACTCTTGTCACTTCCTCAAAAAATGACCATTTATCCCTACTGTTTTCTGTTCGGTAACCAGTTCTCAATCCACGCCATGTGCTCTAATTTTGTTACTAATCTCTTGTGTGGGACCTTATCAAAAGCCTTCTGAAAATCTAAATACGCCGGTTCCAACAATATTTTTTTTCTCCCTTATCTATTCTGCTAGTTACATCCTCAAATTACTCCAATGGATTTGTTAAACATGATTTCATAAATCCATGTTGACTCTGCCCAATCCTACCATTATTTTGTGTCCTGTTATCACATCCTTGATAATAGTAGCAGGGAAAATACTAGAACCTAATGTCAGACTAACAGGTCTATAGTTCCCCATTTTCTCTCTTTCTCTCTCTCCTCCCCCCATTCCCCCCCCACCCTTCTTAAATAATGAGGTTACATTTGCCACTTTCCAATCTGCAGGAACCATTCCAGAGTCTATAGAATTTTGAAAGATGACCACCAATGCATCTACTATCTTTGCATTCACCTCTTTCAGCACTCTGGAATGTAGATCATCAGGTCTAGGGGATTTATCTACTTTAACTCCCATTAATTTCTCTAGTACTATTTTTTTAACTAATAACTTGCAATTCCTCATTTACATTAGTCCTTTGGTTCTCCATTATTTGAGTTTTTTTAGTATTTTCCTCAGACAGGCACAAATAATTTCTGTTGAAATGTCATTCGGACTCGAAACGTTAACTGTGCTCCTCTCCACAGATGCTGCCACACCTGCTGAGCTTTTCCAGGTATTTTTGTTTTGTTTTACAAATAGTTTCTCTGCCATTTCCTTATTCCCCATTATAAATTTTCCTGACTTTGCTTGTAATGTACCCGCATTTGTTTTTACATACCTGTAGAAGCTTTTACAGTCCTTTGTTACTCGTGAGTTTACTCGTATTCTATTTTTTCTTAATTTTTTTATGGTCCCCTTTGCAGAATTCTAAAATGCTCCCAATTCTTAGATTCAGTGTTTTTTGGCAACTTTATATGCTATTTTCTTTGATCTAATGTAATCCTTGATTTCTTTTGTTAGCCATGGTTGGAACACTTTCCTTGCTGGGTTTTTGTGCATTAAAGGAATGTATGTTTCTTGTATATTGTGTATTAGTTCTTCAAATGTTAACCATTGCCTGTTGTCCGTCATATCTTTTGACAGAGTTTCCCAATTTCCACCACATATTTTCATAGTTTCCTTTTGTTTAGAGTTCTAACCCTAGCCTGATTGAACTACATCCCTTTCAAACTTAAAATTCTATTACATTATGATCACTCTTTCCTAAATGCTCATTTACAACAAGATGTTAATTAGCCCTTTTCCTTTGCGCAATGCTACATCTAAAATATGCTATTCCCTAGTTGGTTCCTGAATGTACTGTGCTAGAAAACCATCTTGCATACAAGAATTTGTTCTCCAAAACACTAGTACCAATTAGGTTTACCCAGTCTGTTTAGATTGAAATCCCCCATGATTACTGTATTACCCTTGTTGCGCACACCTCTAATTTCCTGATTTATACATGATTTACATTATCACTGCTGTTTGGCCTATAAACAACTCCCACCAATGGTTTCTGCTGCTTGTTGTTTCTTTCTTCCACCAAAACTGATTTTATGTCTTGATCTTTAAAACTAAGGTCATCTTTCACTACAGTACTAATGCCCTCTAAGTAACAGAGCCATCCCACCACCTTTTCCAAGCTTCCTGTCCTTCCTGAATGCCACATACCCTTGGATATTCAGATCCCAGCTTTGTTTTTCTTATTGCCATGTCTCTAATGGCTATCAGGCCATAACATATGAATTTCTTTTTGAACGGACAATTCATCTGTTTTACTGCCAATGCTGCAAGCATTCAGAGCCTTTAGTTCCGTGGTTTTACTGTTTTTGTAAATTCTGGCCCCATTTGCTGGCACACTCAAGTTTGCAATCACTGTCCCTTCCTGCCATACTCTGACTATCATTAGCTATATTGCTACTTTGATCTATTGCTTTGTCATTTCCCTTTAATTTACTTAATCTTCCCCCACATAATCCCTTACCCTCCCCCACCCAACTTAGTTCAAAGCCCTCTCTACTTTCCTAGTTAAATGATTCGTTAGAACGTTGGCCCCAGCATCATTCTAGTGTAGACTATCCCAACGGTACAGTTCCCACTTGCCCCAGTACTGGTGCCAGTGCCCTATGAACCGAACCTCATTTCTCGGTCTGCTCATCCACACAGGCAGCAAGCAGCTCGCACCTGTTGGATAAAGCCAGGGACTGAGGCTCCTCCATCACAACATGCTGGTTTCCCTTACCTGCCTGACTCGCAGTGACATCTTCCTGTCGCTGACCATTGACCAACTCTAAGGTTCTGCCAAAAGTAAGGCAGGTGATTGCCTCCTGGAACAGTGTCCAGGTAACTCTTTACCCCTCCCTGATGCCCCACAATGCCTGCGACTTGAGCTTAGCAACTTAAGAACTGAAGCTACCTAATTTGTAGGCACTTTCTGCAGATATGATTGTCCAGCATTAAAGTGCATTGCATGTTCCCACATGCTGCAGTCATGGCACACCATCAGTCTTGCCATTTCTGTCCAACCTTATTTATTTCAAATTTGTACAGCAAAAGTAATAGAAAGTTGCCCTCACCTAGCTTGGAGACAAGGAAGCAAACACACCAACCACTGAAGCCTGAAAAAAAAGTAGAAAAATGAGTATCTCTTTCTCCCTGTGCACCTTGTCCCAACCTGAACCAAATTCCCAACTCTTCACTCAATCCATGTCTCACTCGGGCATAGTTTGGTGTCGGCGTGCCCCTTTCTGCGCCTGGGGTTATGTTTAGCAAGTTTAATCTAAATATATATAAAATTGGGTTCTGTTGAAAGCAAGTGGTGCAAGTTATATTGACTACATTGAACACTATATGCTTCATAGTATGTAATGTTTGGAGGCACACTATTCACTAAATTGATATAAGTAACTGAGATTTTGTGCTGGATGACTGGTGCAACTCTGTATTCAGCCCCATGTTCCTGGACTATATTTTGGTTAAAAACTAAAATTTAAGAAAATTATCCAGAAGCAAAGTAATCCAATGTTTATTTGCATAACTTTAAACTTTCTCTCAAATCTTAGTCCATTTCAGAATCTCCTGAATCTTAAAGATATGTGAACATACTTCTGTCTTGCATAGCTTTGTATCACTGGGAGACAAATGAATGCATTGAGGGAACACAACCTGTTCTGTCAAGTTTTTGGTATTTCAAGCTTTCGACATTCACCCTGCCTCTATTCACCACCTCCCACCCTAAATATGGCATAATTTTTTTCCTCTTGCAGGTTGAAGTATACCCTTCTGTCCTTTTGACTTTTGAGTTTTTAGACTGGAGGAAGGTTTGTAATGGATTTTACCAAGAGTTGGTGTTGGGACCCTTGCTGTTAATGACCAGGGCACAATTGAAACTCAGAAGCATTGTGAACTGTGAGGAGGAGGAAGATGATATAGAACTTCCAAAGGTCATATGTTGGTGCAATGGGCAAATAAGTGGCTGATGAAATTTAATGCAGAGGCATGTGAAGTGATTAATTTTGGTAGGAAGAATGCAGAGAGACTATATGAATTAAAGGGTGCAATTGTAAAGGGGATGCAGGAGCAGAGGGACCTGGGTGTATAATGTGCATAACTCATTGCATGTGGCAGGATGGGTTGAAAGAGTGGTTAATTAAGCGTTCTAGGCTTTATTGATAGGGGCATAGAGTATTAGAGTATAAAAGCAAGCAAGTTATGTTAAGTGCGTATAGAACACTGTTTCCACTTCAGCTGGAGTGTTGAGTCCAGTTCCAGGCTACACACTTTTGGAAAAATGTGAAGGCATTAAAGAGAATGCAGAAAAGATTCATGAGAATAGTCCCATGAATGGAGAATTTCAGTTACGTGGATAGATTGCAGAGGTTGGGACTGTTTTCCTTGAAGGGAAGTTGAAAATGAGATTTGATAGAAGTATTCAAAATCATGAGGGGTCTGGACAGAGTATATAGGGAAGAACTTCCCATTGGTGGAAGGATCAAGAACAAGAGGGCACAGATTTAATGTACTAAAATAAGCATTAGTGACATGAGGAAAAACTTTTTCACATAGTGTGGTTAGAATCTGAGATGTACTGCCTGAGATAGTGATGGAGGCATTGAGAAAATTAGGTTATTGAAAAGGCAGAATGTGCAGGGCCAAGGGGAGAAGTCAGGGGAGCGGCACTAGATAAATTGCTCCAACAGAGAACTGGTGCAGATGCAACAAGCTAAATGGTTTTCTCTGAGCTGTAACAATGCTGTGATTTGAGGGTTTTTTTTAGGTATTGGTCTTGCAGTTCACACCCTTTTGTCCAGAAAATCATTCCTGGGCCTTTTTTGAATCTGCAAAGTTTGCCTTTGGCTGGAAATTCATGTTGCATTTCTTTATGTACTTGATTCTCTCCCTGCTGATTTTAAAAAGCTGCATCAGGAAATATATTAGGGCATATCACCTCTACTGCATTGAGTTTGACACACATCTGCAAACATCAGCGAGAATCAACTTTAAGCTTGCAAAATACATTTACACTTTGAAACAAGTGGTCTCTACCTTCACATACAATTGAAGCAAATTAGAATGGCTATAAAATTGGTTCATTTCTAATATGTTGTGACTAAATTCAGAAAATAGACAAGTAGTCCACAATACCACTTTCCTAATTAGTGAGGGCATAGCCTGTTATTTGCCTTTAAATTGCATTTTGAAGAGTAGCTTTGTTTGGTGAAACAAAATGGTAATCTCCCAAAAAAATAAAATGAGCTCCCATCCAAAGTTCTGGATTGTGGAAACTCTACCACAGAGCCAGAATAATTTTCTACGAGATCTTTTTGCTTCCAGGCATTTTTGGACTTGTTACATCACGTTGCAACTTTTACTCGTTAGTAAATGTGGTCACATGCAAAATTTTATTTTAAGTGAGTTCTCACCAACACCGCATTAATATAAAATCTATTAAGGAGCAGGGTTTCATAAAACTTGTACTGTCCAATTTTCTTTTAACAATATTCATCAATTGAAGAATCCCAAAATTCTTGCACAAAAGATTAGTTCAATTAAGGTTCATGGCATTCCATTCTTCCAGTAATCTTTGATATCTCTTTCAAATATCTGGCATCTGACCCAACTTTGAATCAGTTTCCCTCAATACTTTTGGAATATTAGACATTCAGTTAATGTAATTCTTGTGAAATTGCCGTCACCAGGAGAAGTTTTTAAATAATCAAATAGTATGGTATAAATTTAATTGGCAAGAATATGTATGATTGAGGTTTTGTGTGATTTAGTTAAAGGTTTTTTTTTAAGACTCATGACCACTTGCCATCTGCTCATGTTAAGAGTAGGGATAGATTTGAAAGTTTGTGAAGTGGTATTTCATGGCCATCCAACCTGGACCTGGCCTTTTAAAATAAATACACTGCACAAGGCTTGTGCTGGTACTATGCAGCTGATTGTCTTCATGATCTGTGCTGTGGCAGACTACAAGCAGG
This sequence comes from Carcharodon carcharias, assembly GCF_017639515.1. Classification (NCBI taxonomy): domain Eukaryota; kingdom Metazoa; phylum Chordata; class Chondrichthyes; order Lamniformes; family Lamnidae; genus Carcharodon; species Carcharodon carcharias. Next base: position 120,706,187 of record NC_054479.1, on the reverse strand, counting down.
ATGCAAAAGAGATAGACCTTTATCATTGGTCCAGATGATGTGTTAAGCAAGTTTTCCATCATTTGTTCACCTTGGTAACTTAGGTAGTCTCATCCATTGTGTAAATAACTGAGTCTGCTTGGCTGCATTAGAGAGCCTAATTAATTGATCAGTACCAAAGGTAAAACTCCATGCATCATTTTTTGTTTTGTAACTTGCATCTTTGTCATTTTAAGGAGCATTGCAAAATCAGTGTGGTGTACAGTAGTCATTGTTAGTGCTAATAACTGAACCTTGGCTATACAAAAAAATCACAGTATAGTTTCATCAATAAGTATTCTTTGTGTGTGGATAAAATTTTCCTGCAGGTAGCATGTTGGATAAACCTTAATAAACTTCTGACCTGTCAAAAATCAATTGGTTTTTTTTTACAACCTCAAACATGTTAAAATATCCACTGATTTTTTTCAAACTGAATAATTGGCCAAGAGAAACTGCCATGACAGTATTGCTAACCATTGGCACTTTTTTTCTGTAAAACTCAGAATTATAAACTCCCTGGGTGGAATTGTTCACTCGCTCGTTCACAGGCTCTGCCCCCTTTTGGCACCAGGGAGAGAACTTGATGTTTGATCACATTACTGACACAGAGTAGATTGTCAAATTGACTCCTTTTCTGGAGTACAAATTCATCATTTTAAATAATTAAGAGTTGAAGAATACATGAGCACCACCTGCTGGAAAGACAATCAGTGGTTTGCTGCTTCATACATAAGTGGGCATAGATTGTCTGTAGACCTTTTTGAACTCTTCTACTTTACAGACAGCTGTGGCAAGTGCCTTGGTCAAATAGAAACTGCAAACATAAAGATATATAGTTAAGTGTATTGCAGAAATATTAACTCTTTATGCCTTAAGGTTGCCTATAGGTCCCTACAACATTTCCTCTTTTTAATAGAGTAACTGCCTGGTGGAGCTATTTGCCCTTTATCAACAACCACTTTGGAATTGTTTTTTTTTGTAATCATGTATTCAGTACTATCCTTAATCTTTCTTACGAGCAAGGGGCAGGAGTAGGCTGTTCAGCCCTTCAAGCCTACTCCACCATTTAATAAGATCATGGCTGATCTAATCGCAACCTCAAATCTGAAACCCACCTACCCCCGATAACCTATCACCTCTTGCTGACCAAGAATCTATCCACTTCTGCCTCAAAAATATTCAAAGCCTGCTTCCACGGCCTTTTCAGGAAGGCAGTTCCAAAAACTCTCACTCTGAGAGAAAAAATTTCGCCTCATCCCCATTTTAAATGTGCGACCCCTAGTTCTAGATTCTCCCACAAGAATAAACATCACACCCACTCTGCCAAGTCCTCACAGGGTGTTTCAATCAAGTCGCCTCTTATGCTTCTAAACTCCAGATACAAGCCTAGCCTGTCTGACATTTCCTCACAAGACAACCTGCCCATTCCAGGTATTAGTCTGGTAAAGCTTCTCTGAACTGCTTCTGACACATTTACATCCTTCCTTAAATAAGATGACCAATACTATACACAGTATGTGGTCTCCCTAGCGCTCTGTATAACTGAAGCATAACCTCCCTACTTTTGTATTCAATTCCCCTCACAAATGATAGCTTTCTATTAGCTTACCTAATTACTTCTTGTACCCGCATACTAGCCTTTTGCAATTCATACACTAATATACCCAGATCCCTCTGCATCTTCGAAATTTGCAATCTTTCACTATTTGGATAATATGCCTTTTATTCTTCCTGACAAAATAGACAATTCCACACAACCCAACATTATACTCAATTTGCCAGATCTTTACCTGCTCACTTAACCTATCTATATCTTTTTGTAACCTCCTTATGTCTTCTCCACAAATTACTTTCCTAGCTATCTTTGTGTCATCAAATTTGGCAACCATCCCATCCATCTCTTCATCCAAGTCATTTATATAAACTGTAAATAATTGAGGTCCCAGCACTGATCTCTGTGGCACACCATTTGTTACATCTTGTCAACCAGAAAATGACCCTTGTATGCCTCCTCTCTCTTTCCTGTTAGCCAGCTATCCTCTATCCATGCCAATATGTTACCCCCATACCATGAGCTTTTACTTTCCGTAATAACCTCTGATGTGGCACTTTATCAAATGCCTTCTGGAAATCTAAGTACAGTACATCCACCAGTTCCCCTTTATCCAAAGCACATTACTTCCTCAAAGAACTCCAATAAGTTGGTTAAACAAGATTGCGCTTTCAGAAAACCATGTTGACTCTGTCTGATTACCTTGAACTTATCCAAGTGCCCTGCTATAGCTTCTTTAATAATAGCTTCTAACATTTTCCCTATGACAGATGTTAAGTTAACTGGCCTTAGTTTCCTGCTTTCTTTCTCCTTCCCTTTTTGAATAATGGAGTTAAATTTGCTATCTTCCAATCTAATGGAACCTTTCCTGGATCTAGGGAGTTTAAGAAAATTAAAACCAATGCATCAACTATCTCACTAGCCACTTCTTTTAAGACCCTAGGATGAAGTCCATCCGGACCCAGGCACTTGTCAGCTCAGCTCCAACAATTTACTCAGGAAAATTAAAATCACCAGAGAAATGGTACTGAGTTCATCCCTCCCTTCCATTTCCTGATTTATAGCTGCTTCTGGAATGTTACTTGTATCCTGTGCAGTGAAGACTGATGCAAAATACCTGTTCAATTCATCTGCCATTTCCTTGTCTTCTATTATCAATTCTCCAGATTCACTTTCTGTAGGACAAATGCTCACTTTGTTAACTCATTTTTAAAAATATTTATAGAAGCTCTTACTATCTTTTTATATTTCTGGCTAGCTTTCTCTTGTACTCTTAATTTTTCCCTCATTAATCTTTTAGTCATCCTTTGCTGTTCCTTATATTCGGTCTTCTGGCCTTCCACCTATCTTTGCACAATTATGTGCTTTTTCTTTAAGTTTGACTGCGTTTAAAGTTTAGCTTAAGGTTAAAGAACCTTTGATAGGGTCTGTCCCTTGGACTTTTTCTTGTTGGAATATATCCTGTATTCTGAAATATCACTGTAAATGTTTGCCACTGTATTTCTATTGACCTATCCTTAACCTAATTTGTCAATTCACTAAATACATTTGAGTTGGATACACTTTAGAACTGCACTGGCAATGTAATCATCCTCCAGTTATTACGGTGCTGCCAGAATATCTGGGATGGGGGGTGGGAATTGATTTACAATAGAATAGCCTCAAACCCAATACAAATTTAAATGATCAGACTGGTTTTCTTTGGTTGTTATGGCTAACTTGAGTGTAAAACAAAATTTGAGGCACGTACTATAACAATTGTGTAGCACGCATTTAGATCTTCATGGCCGCTGGGTAATGTTCAACCTTTTTCAAGATTATGCCCCATGCAGTTTAAAAGGCCATCAGTTTTCTTCAATTTGACGTTTTCATATTCATTCTTAAACAGAGTCCTTAGGTTTATTGCTACTTTATTTTAGTTCTGCACTTTCCCTTTCAGTAGTGATCTATAGGGAGGCAGCCTTCTCACTCATTTTAGACTCTGTAATTGTAATGGTCTACCAGAGCAAGTAGAAAGATGCATTAACTAATGTAACCAGCAGAGAAAACTGAGTTTGCAAAATGTTCATTTATTTATTTTCATTGGACCGTCTAGTTAATATAAGTAAGCAAGTTTAAAAATTAATCTTGTTTTGAGTATTTCAGATTGGAAGTTTGTCTAATGCAGGCCACAGCTCAAATTACCCACACTGATGGCTTTGCATCTAGTATATGCCTTTAACAGATTTGTCCTGTATTCTTATAGCCATACATTTTGTGGCCTCTTAAAAGCTTTGAAAGTTAGGTATATGGCTTAAAATTTATAGCCCTTTATATTGGCTAAATTTTATTACAGGCTCAATTTCTGTTTTATATTCCTTCTTCCGTTGGCATAAGCTGCCTTTTATAAATCCACAGTAGTTTAGAATTCGTGCATATATTGGTACCTTCAAATATGTTGTGTGTGCTGATATTTTATAGACTATTTAATAAATAATTGCCTTATACCCTTATTCCCCCATCTACAGGTGAAGGTAATTTTTTAAAAATTCATTCAAGGGATGTTGGCTTTGCTGGCTAGACCAGCATTTATCGCCCATCCCTAATTACCCTTGAGAAGGTGGTGGTGAGCTGCTGCCTTAAACTGCTGTAGTCCCCATATGGATGTACCTACACCACAATGCTGTTAGGGAGGAAATTCCAGGATTTTGACCCAACAACAGTGAAGGAATGGTGATTTATTTCCAAGCCAAAATGTTGAGTGGCTTCGAAGGGAACTTCCAGGTGGTGGTGTTCCCATGTATCTGCTGCCCTTGTCCTTCTGGATGGCAGTGGCTGTGGGTTTGGAAGGAGCCTTGGTGAGTTTTTGCAGTGCATCTTGTAGATGGTACACACTGCTACTACTGTATGTCGGTGGTGGATGGAGTGAATGTTTGTGGATGGGGTGCCAGTTAAGAGGGCTGTTTTGTGCTGGATGGCATCAACCTTCTTGAGTGTAGTTGGCCTGCACTCATCCAGGCAAGGGGCGAGTATTCTATCACACCCCTGTAGGTTGTGGACAGGCTATGGGGAGTAGGTGGCGAGTTACTCAAGATTCCTAGTCTTGACCTACTCTTGTAGCCATAGTATTTATGTGGCTAGTCCAGTTCAGTTTTTGGTCAGTGGTATCCCCAGGGTGGTGGTAGTGGGGGATTTGGCGAAGATAATGCCATTGAATTTCAAGGGGCGACGGATAGATTCTCTCTCTTCTTGAAGATGGTCATTGCCTGGAACTTGTGTGGCCCGAATGTTACTTGCCACTTGTCAGCCCAAGCCTGGATGTTGTCCAAGTCTTGCTGCAGTTGGACATTGACTGCTTCAGTACCTGAGGAGTTGCGAATGGTGCTGAACATTGTGCAATCATCAATGAACATCCCACTTCTGACCTTTATGCTGGTAGGAAGGTAATTGCTGAAGCATTAGCAATTCTTCAGCCTTTCACCTTGTCCTGTAATTTACTGACTTTTGAAGCAGTTGACCATTCTCGGTTAATTCTACCTATTCCTTTTGGATTATTCAATTTTGTCCTATCAATATCAAAGAACTTTAATCACTTTTAGGTATAGATTTTGCAGAAATAGACTACATCGACATACTATGGTTCACATCAGTGAGAATTTTGACGAAATCTTGACTGAAACGTGAAATGCTGCTGTCATGAAGCCCATTTCTACCTCTGATTATGTAGATCTAAAGGTTTCCATTCAATGCAGCACAATTGAGTCAAATTCAAATACACAATAGATTATTTGCCCCGCACTGTGATTACCAGTTGTTAGTTCGGTTATGCCAAGTGAATTGGATTTTATTTCTGGGATATTTGCAGTGATTATTGCTTGGACAATTGCTTCTACGTCAAAGCGATACAAACTTGCATTTTTAGGCGGTAATTTTACATCACAATTGTTAGGCTTGGCCTGCAAATCTAATGCTGTATCAAACCCCTTGGCCTGGTATCCTCTTGGAAGTGAAATAATTCTTTTTCCTGTGGTCCATAGGTCTTAGAGGCAAGTTGCCAATGCAGCAACAAACAGATTTTAGTTGTTTTAGTCTACAAAAAAAAACTGCTGTTTAAAATACAGAACTTGAAATTACAATCAGTTGATGCCAAAATCATATTTTCCTCGTTTGTTTTGTCAGTGACCTAATGTTCAACAAAATTTTCTGTAACCTGAGGGAAATGAGTTGGAAGCAGAGTGGTCTTCACATTTAATCAAAATTGAATTGTCTCTTTTTGCCCTTCCAGAAATGCATAAAAATGCAATCTACACTACATGTAGTATTGAAGATTGGGGACTATTTTGCGTTTAATCCCAATTAGTACAATCCATAATAAATGGCAAGACTACAAATTTATGCTAGTTTACTGTATGCATCGTTGCTCAATCTTCATTTTTGGACTGAGTATATATTGTGGAGCTGAAGATTCTTAATCCAAGAAATGTGCAAGAATCACAGGTAAAGTAGCAGCAACATGTTAACTGCATAAATGTTTAAAATCACTTGTCATGTGTTTAGTAATTTTGCAGAAAAGTAGCTTTTCAACATTTAATAAAACTAAATTGTGGCATTGTCAATTCTTGTACACCAAAAGACGAGGTTTCTTTTTGCTATTTACATCTCAATATATCTGTTACCTCCAATGACTTTAAAACTCCTGTTTCTAAGGTTAAATTAAAATTTTGTTTATGTTGACCAGAAATATTCTATTTAGTTTTTTTTCTTTTAAATTACTATTAAACTCAGCAAAAATAGTTAAGCTACTACTTTTTGTATGGCTGAAATCATTTTGAAGTTTAGGCATCCTGAATTCTGTCCTTTCAATTAGATTATTTTAGTTTGGTGAAAAGTTTTATCTTAGAAAATGGATTAATAATATCAATTGATGGTGGACAAGTAGAAGACAATATCATCATTAACAGTAATATGCTAAGTTTAATATACACATCTTTTCTTTTGAAACATCTGTGCCTATATTACAATAGTAGCTTGATACAAGCTCATTTACTGTTCATATAGTAAAACTTATGTTGAATTAATGGTATTTAGCTTTTGAAGCTGATGCCTTCCATTGGCTGAAGGTATTCATTCTAAACACCCAAGGAAAGTTTGCATAAAGAAGTATTTCCTGCTCTCAAATGTTGAGTAAAATTGCACCACTTTCAAATGTCTTTCTCTAACTTACTAACTTCAACCTGCCCTGAGCTGTTGTGCAAATATTTGACAGTACCATAACTTGAATTTATATAGTATTCTAATGCAGAAAAACAACCCAAAACGCTTTAAAGCGCAAGGAAAACTGAATGGCATTGTCAAAGAAGGATAGATTGGGAGGGATGACTCAATGAGTTATAAGGAGGATCTTATTGGAACGATCAGGCTGGGGAGAGGCTCAGGGAGTGAAATCCAGAGTTTGCAGCCTCTGATAAACATTTGTCAGTGGTAGTGAAGGTAGGGGGAGAGGAAGATATACAAGGAGATGGGTGGAAAGTTTGAAAAGCTTTGAGAAAGGGGGTATTACTTGGACATATTTAGAGGATGACATTTTCAAAATTGAGGTATTAGGCTTAAGCAGTATAGGTCAGAGTGGGAGTTAGTGTGAGATGTAATGGACAGTAGTTTTGGGTAAGCTTGTAGTTTAAAGGGTGAAAGATAGAAAGCTGGCCAGAAGTGTGATTGAATGCCTGAAGTGCCAGAGATAAAAATGGTTTCAACTGCAGATGGACTATAGTAGGGATGAGTTAATTTTGCCATGGTGGATGGAAGTAGATGCTTTTTTGCAAAGGAGAGGAATGAGGTTGGAAATTTTGCTTGGGGTTGAATAGGAACACTTGGATCTGTTCTAAGTGGGGAGGAGAAAAATTGTGACTGTTGCTTGAAATGTACTTATGTGAACTGAGGACAGAATTCATTTTGGCTGTGATTCCTTAAGGCCCAAAATTTTTTCTAGACTCTTAAGAATTGGATATGATACTTGAGTACCTCAGGACTTTCAATGATTAACTGTTGTTAGAAGTAAAGAAGATTAAGAAATTGGAATCTCTAGTCTTGAATTCACAGTTCAAGTTAAATAGGCTTCGTCAGAGAACTTTCATCATTTCTCTTTTTTTCTCCAGTATATGGAGAGACACAGAATCCTGAACTCCTGTAACATGGGAGCCTCAAGTCTCTAAATCATCTGGTTGCACTTCTTTAAACCTCAGAAGAGGGAGGACCAAGAAACAATCTTGTCTATCACCAACTTTTCCTCCTCCTCCTCCCTCCAACTCCCTCACCCCAGCAAAAGAAATGAAATACTGTAAAATGGCAAGTTGTTATGAAGCAATAGGGAAGCCAGGATTTCATCCACAAGGTTACTTTACTTACAGCAGAAAACACTGAAAAACAGACATTCAGCAAAGAACAGTATAGTGCACAGTACACGTGAGCAGGAGATACTTTCTGCTTTTTCAAAAACATGCACAACTTTGAAGGCCTCTAATTTATCAGCCTTGTATTAAAGGAATCCACCTAGTGGGATAAGTGATGCTTTCAATTCAGTAACCAAACATGTGACAAAAATGTCTCCAGGTAACATTTGCTCTCTTTGGCATTACTAAATCAATGGGGAGGGAGGAGTGGGGTGGTGTGTGCAGAGGTTGTGGCTGGGGGAAACAGTTTTATGCCCTGTTGTAGGAATTGTTCACCTGATCTACAGCTTGTCAGTCTGGGAATGAAAACTTGAAATACAATCATTTTTTAAAACTCTGCTGGTCAGTGTATGCTTGGAAGTTTGTATTTCAGTGCTATTAAAGGTTTGAGTATTGACCGTACTGTCATTAACCCACACATGATTTTGGATGTCACTGACTTAATTAAAAAGCTTTTGACATTTTTTGATGTAGGCATTTGTTTTGAAATGTGTACACAAACCCTTTTAGGGAACCAGATGCTCTCAAGATACTTGAGTGGGAACAGGTGTTAGAATGAGAGAATAGGCAGGATGAAAGACAAAATGGAAGTCTTGATTTTACAGATATTAAACCATTAGTAAATACAGAATACTGATGTTTTATCCAACAGTCCTGTGGATAGTAAATCTACTTTGAGGCTGCTGTATTATAAATTGTCAAAGGGGTGGTAGATTTAAATCAGAGATACGGAGGAATTACTTTTCTCAAAGGGTCGTGAATCTGTGGAATTCACTACCTCAGTGCAGTGGATGCCAGGGTGCTGAATAAATTTGAGGAGATATACAGATTTTTAATTAGTAATGGGTTGAAAGGCGATGGGGAGAGGGCGAGAAATTGGAGTTGAGGCTGAAATGAGATCAGCCATAATGAATGGGGCTGGCTCGAGGGACTGAATTGTCCACTCCTGCTCCTAGTTCTTATGTTCTTAAATCCTTTCATAAGTTTTAACAAGAGGTCTGGTCAAGGAAGTGTATCAATCTGTTAGGCTATAACAAGTTTAAAGACCACTGATTTAAACTATATTGGATAGAACTTCTGTGCTTTAGTGAAACTAATGGTAAATTCAATTATTTGCCACCTCTCAAGAAGGCATCTGTTTGTTCAGTGGGTATATGATTAATGTAGAGCACTAGTGCAAAATTAGGCATAACTTCTAAGCATTTCTTTAAAAGCCTCTGGCAGAAAACTGATTATAGTTACACAGGATGTAACAGTAATGTATAAGCATTTTGGCACATAACACATCACAGGCACAAAACAGCAGCATTTTATAGCTCTGCCACTGCAAAGGCATACAGGTAAACAGCACACACTTGAAAAGCTCTTTTGAAACAGGATTTTAAAAAAAAATATAGGGCACAAAAGGTTGGATGTGAATGCAGCTATTAATTAACAGGCAAAGTCTTAAGATACTATCTAAAGCTCATGGTTAAAGTATGCAACAAATATATTAACCCTTTTGGAAACTTCAGTGCAGCATTGTGCAAGGGGTACAACATTCTATATTGCTGAACAATAATGGGAGAATGATCAAAGATCATTTTATCTTTCATTCACATACTTATTTTCTGTTCTGTTGCATTTTGCTTACAATCACATGGCCAAATTGGCAAGTTTCTCTTTTAATATTTGTGAATTGATCAGGTGGCACAAAATGTGGATTCCCCCTCTCATTATCTTGCTCCTCCCCATATTTGCCACCATGACTACTGACATACGTTATATTATACTGCTACATTTTGTAAACTGATAACTATCAGCCAACCAAAACAAGTTGAAGTAAGGTTGTAAGTTCAAGTATTGAGCTGTTTGTGATATTTGTGCATGACATATTATTTCCTCTATATTGTATATTTTCTAATCTTGAGTGTACACAATTCCTTCCTGTCAAACTATTATGCACCTTCATTCTGATGTAGCCCACACTGTTTCTAACTTGCTTACTTAATACAACTTCAGTATTGAATAATATGGTGAGTTTTCTGTTGGAAGAACCAAGCTCTTAGCTTTGATTTTTGAACACATACCTTTACAGCTTCAATGTGGAAGAAATTGGAACATATTTACAGTGCTGGTGGTTTTCCCCCCAGATGTTTGTTCTTCACTAGGATATAGCCTATACTATAGTACAACCATTTTATACACCTGTGTTCTGCTGTTTCTTAGGGGTTGAACCTTGTACTTGAAAATTTTCGTAGGTTAGATGAGGTTTTAATGGGACTGGCTCATGACTAATATAGCTGGCATCCAGAAAACTCCAGTGTTTAATCCTAGAAATGCTTCAAAAATGTGTGGATCATTGTAAATGATGTATTGTACTAATGGAAGCTTCATATAACAGCTTCAAACTTGTCAAAATACACAAATTAATACATTACAATATAATGAATAACTTACTTGAACTAACAGCTTTAATCTTTACTAGTTGTGCAAATTGTAATATGCACTATTTGTCAAACAGCATCACAATTCTGGTAACATAGCAGAATTATGATTACAATTCATTGAAGTAGGCTGACATCTTCAAGTAAGTTGGTACATGTTAGAAAAACGTTCAAGAATAAATAATAGATAAAAATAAAAAATCAAAAACACCACTGTCAGTTGAAGATAGTTCCAGAAATATTGATTGTGAATGACAAATGCGCCATGATATGCAATTATCTCTAACTTGCTATGTTCTATTACATACATCTTAAGACAATACAAGTCATAGCTTACATAATGACACCATGAAATTAATCATGACAAATGTAGATATTGTTACAACTATACAAAATAATTCCATTTTATATTCAGTATGAATACATAATACAATCACTTCAAAGGAGAGCAAAAATCTATTTCAAGCTTTCAGCTTCTGTATTTGCTGTACACAGTACAAAAAGTTCACAGTACAGCTCAACTGTTCATCTACGAGAAGCAACTTCAGGAAGCTGGAAATGCATTCTCTTTCCCTCTGGAAGGAAGTTTCTCTACAAAAAACATCTTGCTTGGGACTGTATAACTCATTGGAAAGCAAATGTGACCTCCTGTGGTACACATAGGTTGATGGTACTCTTGCAAATTCACAGTTCATGTCTTGTTCTTCTAACAGTTTGGTTTCAAACAGTAGTTTGTCATTTTATAGGAAGAGCTGACAAATCTCCTGTAGAGCTTCCTTTTTAATTTGGTATGGATAAAATGCACAGTAACCTTTTGAAGTACCTCCAGTGGTTAGCACAGAAACAAACAAAGATTGGTCAATGTATGTCAACAACACATTAAATTCAGTTAAGGTATACACTTATCAGTTGATCATGTAATTCATAGAAGTTTACAATTGGGTTTGGGATCAACGTACTGCACCTTTTTAAAAGTATCTGAAGTATAGAATTAAAATGAAAAATTGTAGGAAAAAGCAAACCTGCAGTTTTATTTTTTCAGTCTTTAGTCTATGAAGTAGACATTTGGTATACCCAATATGCACCTAATTCCTACTATAATGTCCTGTATTCTAATAGTGGAATTTCAAAATGCTGTTTAAACTCACCCACAGTGATACAAGTTATTTGTTAATGTTACATAAGCTTTGCCTCCATTGTTTGCTTTTCTAGGGTAGGCAAAGCCAAGCAGTTCTTTCCCATTTGCTTTAATCAACTAGCATCTATTTCAGTGTAAGATTTATTAGAATGAAGCTATGAAATGTATATAGTATGAACTATAATTATAGTATTACTAAGTAATAAGAGGAATATTAATTGCATTGTCAGATGGGATCAAGTTAGATGCAAATAAAAGCATCGTGTGTAATAGGCATTTTCTGATCTGTGCGTTTTTAGTGTCAATTCATTGAATCAAGTTTTGGATTCTAGAGGACAGCCATCAACTACAGTGCCACATCCCAGCATGAGTTACTGTTTAAATTGGATGAAAAGTTAAAAGATATACAGGCCTTATACTAACGAACTAGTTTGTCTAAGCAGGGAAAGCAGGGAAAGTTTAACCCAAGAGATGATGCTAATGAAAGTTCCTTTGTAGTCAAATAACTCTGAACTTAAATGCTTATTGTTCACACTTGGTTGTCATAGATTTTTCTTCTGTAAAATGCAACATGAAATTAATTTTTAAAATGAACATGTAAATTTTTAATACAAATCTTTCTGGAAGCAAAATACTGAGATGCAACAAATTACAAGACGTTAAAAAGTTTGCAGAATGTATATATAATTGGCCAATGAACTTCAACACCAAATGGGAGGTATGTTTTGATAAAAATGAGGTCATATTACATGAAAAATCAGAATCTAAATCTGGTAGAAGAATGCAAATAAATTGCCAAGTATTGAAGGTTAATTAGACATTTTCTAGATTTACAAGCTAAATGATTCTCTTTATTTCTGATGTTTTAGTTTGATGTAGCTGAATTGATGGTTGTTCAATGATATCATGCTTTAACCAAAATGTCTGTACTAACTGTGCTTTTACTTTTTTGTTGTCTTAGAACAAAATGAGCTGTTAGACTTCACATATAATTCAGTGTTTTCCTGATAGCCATTACTATTCATAACTATTTCTGTAATGTTAGATATTTGTATGGTTAAGGAAATGCCTATAAATGTCTACACACGGAAACAAGTTTTTTAAAATGTGTAACTAAATCTGTGCTGCTGCTTTTATCCTTTTAAAATAAGTTATTCTAAACAGGTGTGTACTTGGAATCTATTTATAATGTACAAATATGAAGTTAATCTTTTTTTAATAAACTTCAGTTTCCTTCACTGTGTTCTCCATTCTCTGCTCCCAATCTGATATGGGAAGAGGTGCCAAGCCGTAGGAAAAGGAGTCAAGTTGGAGTTTGTTACTGTCGTTCATTGTGCTATAAACTCCCAACAGTAATATTTTACATAATTCAGGGCATATACCATACCCTGTATCAAATATGTTTGCATATGTCATAGCTGAGATTTTCTGCATTGGCAAACATTGGTAATAGAGCCCTCCTTAGCAGGGAAATGTGTTTATCATACAATGTCATTACCAGAATTGACTGGTAGCAATCAGGCCTTTACACCCTTCACCAACAATACAGTGGCAACAGTGTGTACCAACTACAATTCATAACAGCAACTCAGCACGGCTCCTTACAAACTTTTGACCTCCAAAAGGCAGCAGATGCAAATTCCCCTCCAGGTGCCTCACCATCCTGACTTGGAACTTCATCACCATTCCTACACTGTTTCTGGATCAAAGTCCTGGAATTCCTTAAAAGCACAGTGGGTGTAGCAGTTCAAGGAGGTAATTCTCCACCACCTCCAGACAATTAAGGATGGGCAAATAAATGGCCTACTAAGCAACACCCATGAACAAATAACATTTTTCAAAAACTCTAGACTGAGTTAGAAGAGGCTCTTCTAATGGAAATCCTCTTTGCCATTTCTCATGGACCTAAAAGATCCTCTTGCACAATTTGAAGAGCAGGGAGGTGTCCTGGCCAGCATCTCTCCCACCCACATGCTCTATCATACTGCTGTTTGTGGCATCTCGATGTATGCAGTGTGGTATTTACCTGCGTTATAACAGTACCGCTGTGAAGTACTTTGGGACACTCAAATGTTCTATATAAACACACTCAGGTGATTTTTCTTGGATACTTAAGGTGCTAAAAACTAAGGTGAGGGTCTTAATCTGAAACACATGAACATACAAATTAAGAATAGGTCACTCAACCCTGCTCCGCTATTCAATAAGATAATGGCTGATCTGAATGTAACCCTAATCCCCCATTCTTGGCCTTGTTAATCAAGAATCTATCTAGTTCTGCCTTAAAATATTCAAAGATATTGCTTCCACAGCCTTTTGAGGAAGAGAGTTTCAAAGACATCTCTCTACATTGGCAAATAATCTCATCTAGATTTACCATGTGCACATTTTGCATTGGTATTGTCATCAGACTGATAGCAAACACATGCAAAAACTACACCATGTTGTTAAATGTGAAGAATCATACTTATAAAGATACATACCTCCATTTATGTTAAGCATTTCCATCATCTGTAAAATAAGACAAAATGGTTAATTATTTTCAAACCATAATGTTATTGGCCTGTATTTGAGGTCAGTGGACTGGTGCTTGCTGTTCGTTGTGCTTACAACTACCCACAGATGTTTGTAGGTTTCTGCATAAATCCCAAAACGTTGCTGCATTCTCCATGGGCGATCTAGGACCTGTATCAACAGGGAAAGCAACACCATATATCTTGAACCAATCAGATTGAACAATCCTTACTGACGCACACGAGTCTAAACGAAGAAGTGTAAGTTTGAATATTTAATTCAATGTAAAATATGCAAGCAAAATAAAGAGAAATAAAAAATGTTTTAAAATCTAGCCATTATTAAAATCTGAAAAGAATGACACTTCACACCTATACTTGTAGATGTTTGGTGGTGGATAGATTATTTGGCAGCAATTAACACTACATGGTTAAAAATTCACTTACACTTGAATGCACCAGCCCTAATTTTTTCTGACGTGTTTAGCGGATAAGTACCGCAACTCTATGCCCTTCCATGTATTTCAATGCCGAGTCGTTCAGCAAGGTACCGCCGTAGAGTGGCTTGTGGAAGATCAAGGAAAATTCAAATTGGACAACTTGATTTCACCATTTTAACTGCTTATCTGGCACTGAAAATTGCCTTATGATTTACTCCTTAATGATAGTCAACGTTGATAACCTCACAATTTTTTCTACTGGAATATGCTAGCCATTAATAAGCACTTATGAATTCCCAGGTTTAGTAACAACAGCTATTCCCATAAATTTAATTGTGCAGCCTCTCTGCCCAAAAGCTGGACTTCCCTTTGCTATTTGCATCTTTTTTTAAAAAAAGCTTGAGCTCAGCAACAGCTTTTAGAACAAAAACAAAAATAGCTGGAAAAACTCAGCAGGTCTGGCAGCATCTGCGGAGAGGAGCACAGTTAACGTTTTGAATCGGCATGACTCTTCAACAGAACTAAGGAAAAATAGAAAAGGGTGAAATATAAGCTGGTTTAAGGTGGGGGGGGGGGGCGGTGGGATAAGAAGAGCTGGATAGTGGGCCAGTGATAGGTGGAGATAACAAAAAGATGTCACAGATGTTTGTGACAGGTTATCTCCACCTATCACTGGCCCTCTATCCAGCTCTTGTTTCTCCCCCCCCCCCCCCCACCAAACCAGCTTATATTTCACCCCTTTTCTATTTTTCCTTAGTTCTGTTGAAGAGTCATGCGGACTCAAAACGTTAACTGTGCTCCTCTCTGCAGATGCTGCCAGACCTGTTGAGTTTTTCCAGGTATTTTTTTGTTATGGATTTCCAGCGTCTGCAGTTTTTTGCTTTTATCTTCGCTTTTAGACAGAACTGGCTGCAAGCATTCCATTCTTCCTCCCCAAAAACAAGAAGAGTTCAATTAAATAAAAGCAAAACACTGCAGATGCTGGAAATCTGAAACAAAAACAGAAAATACTGGAAAACTCAGCAGGTCTAGCAGCATCTATGGAGAGAGGAACAGAGTTAATGCTTCGAGTCCATATGACCCTTCTTCAGAGCTGTGGAGATGTGATGAAATTTATACTGTTTAAGGGAGGATAGAAGGCCAGCGATGGGTGGGGACAAAGGAGGGATTGATAAAGATGTCATGAACTAAATGACAAAGGGAGTGTTAATGGTAGTGGTTAGTGCTAAAAAAAAAATGCTGATAGTGGCACCAAAGGTAAGAAAGCAGAAATGTGATAGAACAAGGGTAGCATTGTGTGAAAGAACATGGAACAACTAACAGATGATCCTGTTGGGGGGGGGGAAAAAGATAGAAAGATGGATAAAATCATGGATAAATGAATAAAAATAAGTGGATAAAAATGAATAGAAAAAAGGGGGTGAGGAGGGAAGAGAGTTCATGGTCTGAAGCTGAACTTCAATTAACCCAACTTGGCAATAACCCCTGCAGAGTTCAAATGAACGGGAATGTCATGATATCTCATGTAAAGTATTCAGAAAGTGAGCTTAAGATATCCTGTCGGAAACATATTACACAACTTCACCTTGCTGTCATGTGGACTAACGCTTTAAGCAAGGTTTAACTTTAAAAGCTCATTTTAAAGAGAGAACCCCTAGATCCTTTCTACGCAAAATGGTCAAGGAACCTGATCTGTGACGAGCACCTTGCGACATTGAAGGCATCATTTATGTGCAATTCATTGCTATGTCATCATCTTATCAATACAATGGGATAATTTTCTCAGGGTGTCAGAGGCGTATTTTTCCAGTAGGAAATTTCACCGACCTCACAAGCGCTTCCAGGTACCAGGAAGCGCGTGCAGAGCGGGTGGTTGGAGCGCCACGGCAAATAAATTAAATCTACTGCCTTAAAGTGCAAATTGGCATGGCTGAAGTCCTCTGCAGACAGGGACTTTCCAAACTACAATAAGGAAGAGTGCTGATGGCGACGCGGTTGCTGCTGCCTCCAGCCGTTTGACTCCTCCCCTTTTGTCCAGCCCTCGCGCGTCCCATGCACACCAGCAGCACCGTCACGGCATACACCGTGAAAGCTGCTGGCCAACCTTGCAGTGGGAGGCGCTGTGCTGCAGCGAGTGCGGTTGGGATCCACCCCACCCCCCAACATACACACAGCAGAGTGACTTAAGAGTGAAATCAGGATCGCTAAAGCCCTCTATAACAGCAAAGAGGCGAAGGAAAAAAAATGTTTTTCCATTACGTGTGTGGAAAAACTCCGTAAATGGCATAGCACTTATTTTGCAATAAACCCTAGCCTCTCTCCCCTCCTTTATCTCATGAAAACGAAACAAGATGAGTCACAAACACCGGAAACACTAACACCAGCCATTGCTAGATAGATTCGACATGTTGGATTTGTTGCAGATGCAGAGATTCCCGATGTTCTACAGCTAGCTACACAAGGATAGAGAAAGGACAATAGGGAGCGAGCGGAAATGTTTCAGTGAAGACAAGACTCAAAAATATGACTATTATATGGAACTTGGGAAAGTTTAGGCAAGGGTGCACTGTGCAGAAACCGGTTGTGAAGAATAGCACCACGTACTTCGGAGTGTTAGCAGAAGTGTCATCACAGATCAGCAACAAATGGCAAATAGATACCATTACGCACATTGCACTGATCTAAGGAGTTTTAAGGAATTCCAACAACTTTTTTGTATGTGTGTGTATTGTGGTCGTCTCATTACAAAGTATCTTGTATTGCGTATTACCAAGCTCAAGTGAATCATTTCCACTTGTTACATTGTAAATCAGAAAAAGTTTCATCCAATTTATGAATGGATTGCTCAGTTTACAGTCAAACAATAGATTAAAACCTAGGAAATCAAGGCGTCTGCCATTTTTCTTTGCCTCAAACTGTTGGGAAATCTATGAAAGAATCTGCTTCCTCCCTTCCATTCCCACTAAGACCAGAAACCAATATTTGAATTATGGGCCTGAACCTGCATTTCTATGATAATCAGCACCATGTCCATATTTGAATGCATTTACCCTGAGCACTTTCATGTATGCTTTTGAAATACTGTTAGAATGTTATACGCAAATTGGCCTACATGACAACAATGATTATGTTTCGAAAGCACTTCAAGTCCTTTGGGACAAAAAAACAAAAAATGCTGTAAATACTCAGCAGGTTTTTATTTCAGATTTCCAGTATTCACGGTATTTTGCTTTTGTTATGCGCTTTTCAGACATTCTGAGAACACGCAAAGTGTTATATTCGAGTTCTTTCTTCCTCTGTTCTACCTCAGACCCTTTGACCCAACTGGTTTATGCCAGTGTTAATGCTCCACACAAGTGACCTCCCATTGCTATTGTTTTTGTCCAAGGACACTCATTAATAAATCGCGTATCTCGACCTCAGGACCTAAACCTTAAAAGTATTTCATTGGCTGTAAAGCGCTTTGGGATATCCGGTGGTCTCGAAAGATGCTATATAAATGCAAGTTTTTTAAAACTCAAAACTGATTTCAATTGAGGTGCAATTTTAGATAATTACCATAAGGTGGCATCGTCCCCCATTTTATAATCTTCCTTTAAAACGAAAGTCCTATTAAAAGTACAAGAATTGAGCAAAAGTGAAATAATTTTAGTAACCATGGAATTCAATAATTGTGCACAGAGCAACTTAAGTAAACTCTAACTTCAGATTATATTTAAACACAAGAATCTGATTTTCACGAATAAATCATACGTGACCATATTACACATACAACAAAATAAAGATAACTGGAGTATGATTTCCATTTTTAACATGCTGCCAGTGAGGGTCTCTATTAAACAGGAATTACATTTTGATTCTGCTTTTGCCTTTAATAACTGAGTTGTTACTTTATGAATCTGTTCAACAGAATCAGAAAAGAAATGGAAAATGCTACTGAAGGCATAAATGAGGCGATGAAAGTGAAGTTTAGTTTGGAAAATGATCTGGGTCGATTATAGAAGTTAAACCAATAGGTGAGAAGATGGTTTGAATTTTAATTTTTAAAAAAGGCAAACACTGTTGCTTCTAACACAAATCACAAAGAATATAATTTGTGAGACCTTCCTGTGCACAAATTGGCTGCCAAATTACAACAGCAACTACAGTCCAAAAGTGGCAATGAAGCAGTTTGGGAGATTGTGAAGTCAGGGAATGCACTTTATTAATGGGAGTCCTGGTACAAAAACAATAGGAGTAGAAGGTAGCTTGTGCAGAACATAAACACTGGCATTGGGCATTCTATGTACCTGTCATTCTATGTAACAGTGAAGTTCACTTAACTCGTGGTCAAGATCAGTTACTAAGTTTTAAAAACCTGGCTATTAGACAGAAACAGCTAACATGGTAAAAGTTATGGAGAATTACGACAGAAATCATCAAGGTGCAAGACTTTCAACAGAATGAAAGTGATAAATTGTATAGCTTCGGAAGCAACTACAATCCTGAAAGAAGAAATATATTTGTTCACAAAAAAATAGGGACAGCTGAAGAATTCCATGACCCCATTTATATTCAGTTAGATATTACCCTGCAATGTTACCCAGTTCCCTTGCTACTGAGACCGCCCTACATAAACAGCTAGGTACATCTGGCAATTGTGGATAATGGCACATGAGCAAGTTTCACATGTAACCAGTTATCCCAAAGTAGCATATGTGACACTTAAAATAAATGTGTATGGTGAGGTTCTGGGGCTTTCCCAGATACCACATGTGCATTATTGGCCAGTAGGAGTACACTTGGGAGGTCAGCTTACCCACAGTCAGGACTCCTACAAAGCACTAGCTGCAGTGGTCTTAGGCAGGTTAGAAAAATTCTGTCTTTTTCATGTGATGTTAAACTGAGGCTCAGGGTGAGTTTAAAGAAGTTGTCCTGCTGGAGTCCAAGTTAATATTTATCCTACAACCAACATCATATCTTATCAGGTCATTTATTTCACTCCTGTTGCTGCATCTGCCTACATTATCACAGCAAATAAATTTGGTGTGAAATGTTTTATGCAATCCTGAGGATATGAAATATGCCATAAGTTTCTTTGGGCAGATGTCAGAGTGGAGGGAAGTAGTGAGCGGGGAAACAGCATCACTGAGCCACAGCAGAAGTCATCTATCATTTATGAGTGAACATACATCGATTACATAAAGGCAGCCTACAGTCAGAAAAGCACGCTGGCAGCAAGTCTACAGTCTGGTCTTGCAGTTATTAATGATAAATCTCTCTTCTAACCACAAAGCTCCCTTTGTGTAGTGTAGGAGTGCAACCTGCTTAATATTTGTTATTGTAATTCTGAAACATCACAAATGTAAAAGGAAAAACCTAGAAGTCATAATGAACTAATCATTTAAAATTATATTTTACATCCCATCTAGCTATGCTTCATGATCTTGAAAAGAGATGTCTTCAGTGGAGACCTTTTAGAGAGATACTTAAACAGGATAGTGAAAATAAACCAAAAGAGCACTTTCAGGTACACTAGGGCCGAAGGACAAAAGGAACACAAGTTCAGGACGGTGCACTGCAGACAAGCATCAGGAAGGATGTCTTTGCACAGAGGGTGATCAACAGCTGGAATGGTTGCCTGAGCATGATTTAGACAAGGACACTGAATTTATTTAACTAACAGCTAGATGCTGTCATGGGGAGGCAGGAGCTTTTCTTAGAGCATGAGATCAAATGGGATGTATGGCCTTCTTTGTTCCAACTTATCCTGTGATTTTGCACAAATAGTTTCAAGCCTGCAATTGTGAACTGTCTCAGAAATGGAAAAGTAATTTTAGATAGAACTAGTGCAGATGAAAGCATTTCACAGCTTACACGAACAGGTTTTGAAAACAGCTATAAAAACAAAGTACTAAAAAAAAACTCAACAGGTCTGGCAGCCTCTGTGGAGAGAGAAACAGAGTGAACGTTTCAAGTCCAATATAACTCTGCTTCAGAACTGGATGCTGCCAGACCTGCTGAGTTTTTCCAGCACTTTCTCTTTTTATTTCAGATCTGAGGATCCACAGTATTTTGATTTTATCGAAAACAGCAATGTTCTGAATGTGGAAAGTATATTTTTTCTTCCCAATTTACATCTTCAGCAGCAGTCAAAAGTAGAATCTCCATGAAGTGCTATGTAGAGATGGGACATGAATTGTATTTGATATCTATCTCCCATGAGTCTCATTTAAAGAAATTATGATATGGTTTAGGGGAGTTAAAAAGGGTGAACTAACACAATTATTCACATTCTGTGCAGAGGCAGTGCTGTGTGGTGCCATAGTTCTTGACGATAAATCTGGATCACTTTTTTTTAGTTTCCACTGTGGAATAAATCAAAAATTCTGACAATTTTACAAGAAGTGCAGAATATCATCAAATCAAACAGATTAATCTACACAATGTTGCTGTTAGGATGTATAATTCAAAATCTACATGTTACCTACTGTGCTCTAATGAAATTTGATGGTCTTGCTGCGCACTGGAGATTCATCACGGTGCCCTGATTACAGATTCCTAACAACTCACAAGGAAAAGAAATTGGAAAAGGACCCATTGTATTAAACATATACACCAGGTTTCATTTACTTACTTTACAAGTCAAAAATTCTGTGACAACATTAAAGCATCCAGCTGGAAATTTCAGGCTCCAAAGCATAAATATCTATTTACAAAATGTATTTAGAACCTGGCGTACTAACATAAGAACATAAGAAATAGGAACAATTGTAGGCCAATCAACCCCTCAAGCCTGCTCTGCCATTCAATAAGATCATGGCTGATCTGATTGTGGCTTCTACTGCACTTCCCTGCCTGAGAAATTCCTCCTCATCTCCACTTTAAATGGGAGACCCTTATTTTTAAATTGTGCTCCCTAGTTCCAAATACCCCCATGAGAGGAAACATCCTCTCAGCATCTACCCTGTCAAGTCCTCTCAGAACCTTACATGATTCAATAAGATCACCTATCATTCTTCTAAATGCCAATGAGTTAGCCCAGGCCCAACTTGGTCAACCTTTCTTCATAAGACAACCTCTTCATCCCAGGAATCATCCAAGAGAACCTTCCCTGAACCGCTTCCAAGGCAAGTATATCCCTCCTTAAGTTAGGAGACCAAAACTGCACACAATATTCTAGATGTTTTCTCACCAATGCCCTGTACAGTTGTAGCAAAATGTCCCCACTTATATACTCCAGCCCCCTTGCAATAAAGGCCAACATTAAGTTTGTCTTAATTACTTGCTCTACCTGCATGCTGACTTTTTCTGATTAATGGACGAGGACACCCAGATCACAGAATCACAGAATTTTAACAGCACACAAGGGGGCCATTCGGCCCACCATGTTTGCATCAGGTCTCCATATCAGCCTTATGACCTAGTGCCATTGCCCTGCCTTTTCCCCATATGCTTGCACATTGTTTCTATTCAAATAATCACCCAATGCCCTCTTGAATGCCTCAAATGAACCTGCCTCCACCACATTTCCAGGCAGTGCATTCCAGAACCACTTGTTGTGTGAAAAAGTATTTTTCTCACGTCACATTTGCTTCTTTTACAAATCACTTTAAATATGTGCCCTCTCATTCTTGATCAAGCGGGAACAGTTTCTCCCTATCTACTCTGTCCTGCCCCTTCATGATTTTGAACATCTCTATCAAATCTTTTCTTAGCCTTCTCCTCTCCAAGGAGAACAGTCCCAACCTCTCCAATCTGTCCTCATAGCTGAAGTTTTTCATCCCTGGAACCATTCTTGTAAACCTCTTCTGCAGTCTCTTCAATGTGTTCACATCCTTCCTATAGTGTGGTGCCCAGAACTGTACACAATACTTCAGCTGAGGTCTAACAAGTGTCTTATATAAATTCAGCATAAACTCCCTGCTCTTGTACTCTATGCCCCTATTAATATAGCCCAGGATCTTAAATGCTTTATTAACTGCTCTCTCCACCTGTCATACCACCTTCAATGATCCATGCACATATACACCCAAGTCTTTCTGCTCCTGCACCTACTTCAAGATTTCACCCCTTATTTTATATTGTCTGTCCATGTTCTTCCTACCAAAACGTATCACCGCACACTTCTCTGCATTGAACTTCTTCTGCCACCTATCTGCCCATTCCACCAACTTGTCTATCTCCTCTTGAAGTTCTACACCATCCTCCTCGCAATTCACAACACTCCCAAGCTTTGTATCATCCGCAAACTTTGAAATTGTCCACAGCACACCAAGATCTAGGTCATTAATGTATATCAGGAAAAGCAAGGGTCCCAATACCGATCCCTGGGGAACTCCACTACAAACCTTCCTCCAGCCTGAAAAATATCCATCGACCATTACTCTCTGCTTCCTATATTTCAGCCAATTTTATATCCACATTGCTACTGTCCCTTTTATTCCAAGAGCAATAACTTTTCTCACAAGTCTGTTGTGTGGCACTGTCTCAAATGCCTTTTGAAAGCCCATGCACATCACATCAACAGCATTACCCTCATTGACCTTCTCCGTTACCTCTTCAAAAAACTCCAGCAAATTAGTTTATCATGACTTCCTCTTTAGAAATCCATGCTGGCTCTTTCTTATCAATCCATATTTTTCCATGTGACTATTAATTCTATCCCGAATTACCGTTTCTAGAATCTTGCCCACCCCTGAAGTTAACCTGACTGGTCTGTAATTGCGGGGCTTATCCTTACAACCTCTTTTGAACAAGAGCAATTCTCCAGTCCTCTGGCACCAGCCCTGAGTCTAGGGAAAACAGAAAGATTATGGCCAGTGCCCCTGAAATTTCTACTCTCACTTCCTTCAATATCCTTGGATGCATTTCATCCGGTCCTGGTGCATTGTCAACTTTAAGTACTGACAGTCTTTTCAACACTTTATCCATGTCAATTTTGAACCCTTCTAGTGACAGAGTTTCCTCATCTCTTACCACGGCCTGGGTAGCATCTACCTCCTTTGTAAAGATGGATGCAAAGTATTCATTTAATAACTCAGCCATGGCCCCTTCGTCCATGTGTAAATTCCCTTTTAGGTCTCTAATCAGCCCTACTCTTCCTTTTACCACCCTTTTACTATTTATATGTCTACCCTTTGTGGATGGCTGTCAGTCTTTTCTCATTATCCCTCTTCGCTTCTCTAATATGCCTTTTCACCTTCCCTCTGAACATTCTGTATTCCTCTTGGTTCTCAATTGTATTGTCTACCTGACACCTGCCATAAGCGCACTTTTTCTTCTTTATCTTAATTTCAATCTCCTTTTTCATTCAGGGAGCTCTGGATTTGTTTGCCCTACTTTTCCCTTTCGATGAGATATGTCTTGACTGTACCTGAGCCAATTCTTTTTTGAAGGTAGCCCATTGTTCAGGTAATGTTTTTCCTGCCAATCTTTCGTTCCAGGCTACCTGGCCCAGCTCTATTCTTGCACCATCGAAGTCAGCTCTCGTCC
The DNA here is from genome assembly GCF_017639515.1 of Carcharodon carcharias. NCBI lineage: Eukaryota > Metazoa > Chordata > Chondrichthyes > Lamniformes > Lamnidae > Carcharodon > Carcharodon carcharias. The sequence goes on along the minus strand of NC_054479.1, from coordinate 120,682,195 downwards.
AGCTAATTATTCTTACTCTGAATTGCCTATCGTCCTTTTCTATCATCATCCTAAAATATACAATACAATGATCAATGTCTCCTAAATGTTCCCCCACTGACACTTGATCTACTTGGCCCACCTCATTTCCAAGAACCAAGTCCAACAGTGTGTCATTTCTCGCTGAATTGGACACATACTGCTGTAGAAAATTCTCCTGAACACAATCTAAGAACTTTTGCCCCTCTCCACCTTTTATACTACCACTGTCCCAGACTACATTTGGGTAATTAAAGTCACCCATTATAACTACTCTATAATGCCTGCATCTCTCTGTAATTTCCCTGCAGATTTGTTCTTCTACGGCCTAGTTGGCCGTCTATAGACTACACACAGCAATGTAATTACACCCTTTTTGTTCCTTAGCTCTAGCCAAATTGATTCTGTCCTTGAACTCTCTGGGACATCCTCTTTCTCCAGCACTGCGATGCTCTCCTTAACCAATATTAGCACCCCTCCTGCTTTCCTTCCTCTCCTATCTCTTCTGAACACCTTGTATCCGGGAATAGTTAACACCCAGTTCTACCCTTCCTTGAGCCAGGTCCCTATTATCGCCACAACATCATTTCTCCACATGGCAATCTGTGCCTGTAACTCTCCGATCTTGTGTACTATACTCCGTGCATTCAGATAACATGCATAGTAACCCCGATTTAGATTTTGTTGCTTTCTCCCTTGCCCTGACTTTGCCTATTAACTTACTATTCTCTATATTAGTGCTATCTATCCCTCCCAGTATTTTGCGCAGCCTGGTATTTTCCCTTGGTTCCCACACCCCTGCCGAGTTAGTTTAAAGCCCTACCAACAGCACTAGCAAAACGCCCCACAAGGAACTCAGTCCTGGCTCTGTTCAGGTGCAACCCATCCGGCTTGTACAGGTGCCATCTCCCCCAGAGCCAGACCTAGTACTCCAGGAATCTAAAGCCCTCCCTCCTGCGCCATCTTTCCAGCCACGCATTCATCTGCTTTATCCTCCTATTTCTGTGCTCACTGGCATGTGTCACTGGGAGTAATCCGGAAATTACTATATTTGAGGTCCTGCTTGCTAATTTTCTACCTAGCTCCATAAATTCTGATTGCAGGACTACATCCCCCTTCCTACCCAAGTCATTGATACCAATGTGGACCATGACCTCTTGCTGATCACCCTCTCCCAGAAGAATATCCTGCAGCCGTTCTATGACATCCTTGACCCTGGCACCAGGGAGGCAACATACCATCCTGGAGTCAGTCTACGCACACAGAAACGCCTGTCTATTCCTCTAACCAATGAATCCCCTATCACTTTGGCTCTTCCTTCCTCCTCCCCTCCTGTTAAGCCGAGCCACTCGTGGTGCCAAAAACTTGTCTTTGACTGCACTCCTCTGAGGAACTAACACCTTCACCAGCTTCCAAAACGGAAAACCGATTTGTAAGCAGGACTCCAGGGGACTCCTGCACTACTTCCTGCTTCTCTTGGACTGCCTCATGGTCATCCATTCCCTCTCTGTCTCCAGGCCCTTAAGTTGCAGTGTGATCATCTGCACTGCAGCATTCTGCAGTTTCTCTTCCTTTAATTAATATTCTGTTTTTCTATTCCTCCTGCCAAAGTGGAAAACCTCATACTTTCTCACAATACAATCCATCTGCCTATTTTTGCCCACTCACTTAGCCTATCTTTATTCTTTATATCCTCCTCACAACTTGGTATCATCAGCAAATGAGGCTACAATACAGTTGGTCCCTTCATCCATGTCATTAATACAGATCATAAATAGTTGGGGCCCAAGCACTAATTCCTTTTAGTTTCCATCCTGAAAATGACCCATTTATCCCAACTCTGTTTCTTGTTCGTTAGCCAGTCCTCTCTCCATGTGGCACATTATCAAATGCCTTTTGGAAATCCAAATACACTATATCTCCTGGTTCCCCTTCATCCACCCTGCTGTTATATCCTCAAAGGACTCTAATAAATTTGTCAAACATGATTTCCCTTTCATAAAACCATGTTAACCCTGCCTGATAGTATCATAATTTTCTAAATGTTCTGCTAATACCTTTCTAATAATGGATTCTAGCTTTTTCCCCAATGACATACATTAGGCTAAATAGCCATAGTTTCTTGCTCTATGTCTTCCTCTTTTCTTGAACAGAAGTGTTACATTAGCAATTTTCTAATCTGCTGGGACTTTTCCAGAATCCAGGGAATTTTGGAAGATTGCACAATGCACCCACTATCTCCACAGCCACTTTCTTTACGATCCTAGGATGCAGGCCATCAGGCCTTAAATTCCATTTGTTTCCCCATTATTTTTTCACCAGTGATAGTTTTAAGTTCCTCCCTCCCTTTTGCCTCTTGATTTTCTACTATTCTCGGGATGCTTTTTTTGTCGTCTACCGTGAAGACAGAATACAAAATACTTGGTCAAAGCCTCTGCCATTCTATGGTTTAGAAATTAACCGGCTGAGTGACATCAAAACTTGCTTCTGCCAAGATTTGATATTAAATATTGTTGTGGACTGCATGCTTTCACCTGCATAACACGTGCATCTGCCTCAGTCTCAGCTCACCTGCTGCTGAAACCCTCATTCATGTCTTCATTGTCTCTAGGCTCAACTATTCCAAAGTTCTCCTGGCCAACTTCCCATCTTCCACCCTGCCTAAATTTGAACTTACCCAACACTCTGCTGCCCAGATCCTAACTTGCACCTAGTCCCATTCACCCAGCACCCCGTGTTCGCTGGCCTACCAGCTCCCAGACTTGCAATACCTTGGGCAGGATTTTCCAATCCTACTTTCCTGCCCAAACTCAATATACCTTTTGCTGACCCATCAAATTATCTGTCACGCCCACTAAGATCCCTGCGGTGGAAAGGGAAAGAAATTTTAGGCCCTTGGTTTTAAAATTCTCATCCTTGTTTTAAATCCCTCCTTGGCATCACTAACCCCCCCTCCCATCCCCTTCTCTGTAACCTCCTGTAGTCCTACAACCCTCTGAGATCTCAATGCACCTCCATTTCTGGCATATGTACATCCCAATTTCAAGTGCACCACCACTGGTGACTTTGTTTTCTCTCCTGGAATTCCCCCTGCCTCTCTACGCTTCTCTCCTCCTTTGAGATGCTCCCTAAACCCTACCATTTTGATCACCTGTCGGAATCTTCAAGGAAACATATTTTATGAACTTCCTGTTATTGAGACTTTCTAAACTGATTTTTAAAAAAGATATTAAAGCAGCCAGGAAAGTTTATTAGTACTGTCATATCAGCCTGATATGATATTAAAATAGCAAGGAATGTTACCCGTGCTATTTGTCACATCAGCCCAGTTTGCCATGAAGTGGTCTGATATTGGTGAGTATGCACACTTTCCTACACCAAATTCCCCATGTCACCTGTGTCACATGAGTGAGTCTCCATGTAGAGGCCAGGTGTTCCTCTGCAGGGAGAAAAGGAAAGTCAGAGAGAGTGTTGCCCCTTGATGGCTGTACTGCATCTTCGAATGACCACAGGGACCTGGGAGCAAACCATCCTACTATCTTCTTGTTGTCTGGGGAGCTCCGAGAAAGAGGAAAGAAATAAAAATCCTCAAATACAGAGAACTGATAATATAAAAATCCCAGTGGTTTAGATCTGTGTATTGCAAATCTTTTGAGGATATGACCGAAACAAAAGCATCACAATGTGAAGTAACCGTTGGTAACTTCCCCATATACTTATGTATTTTAAGAAAAATACTGAAAATGTTTGAAGGCTATTATTCAGAAGAAAATGGGTATGAAATCCTGAAAGGATTAATTTATCTGGAAGACCTAGTCCTGTATAGCAGCACATTAAAAGCATGAACTATCAGAGCACAAATCTAATGCAACAGTCTCTGTAACCACAAAATAGGTACAAGAGACAGTTCAATATTTACTATGAGCAAGAATAATATTAGCCTTGATTGATCATATTGAATGGCGGAGTAGGATCGAGGGGCCTAATGGCCCACCCCTGCTCCTTTTCCTTATGTTCTCACACCGACAGCACACCAAAATTCAAATGCTGCACAATTTCCTGTCGGAGCTAGCGCTTGTATACCAGCAGGTGGCTACAAAAATCAGTTTATCCAGAGAGAAAAGCTCAAGCTCCAGTATAAATATGGATAAAGAGGAGTCTCAGTGACAGCAAAAATGCCACAGTGGTAGCAGCAAAAGGGTTTACTTTATGGAGATGATAATCCGAGAGGGGATCCTGCAGGATTGAGGCCAAGGTGAAGTGGATTACTGATTTAAATTTCATTACAATGACACTGCAGTTTCGTGCTCAGGAAATACAAAAGTCTTAAAACCGCATGGTCACAATAGCCAGGAAAACCATTTGTGATTTTCATCACAATATCTCATGCGAATGATATGCTGATGCATTTTGATGTGATTTGTGTTATTGTGTAATACTACTGTGTAGTATATGATTTTTCCCTTGCTACCAGGGTCACTGAGGTCAACTGTAATCGCTCTTTCAGCTGCCTTGCTTCAGATCAGCCACTTGTGCACACATCAAGATTGATGCTAGGACATTGAGCTTGTCTGGCTCAGTTCATCATTAACTGCTAAATCATGGGTGCAGCATTTTTATTTTCTTAAGTAGGGTTAAGAATGATCCTTGGTGTCATTTTTAACCAAAGATCACATACTTTTTATTTGTTTATTGGATAGAAATTGATGGTAAAGCCAACATTTATTACTCGTCCCTAATTGCCCTTGAGAAGGTGGTGGTGACCCACCTACTTTGAACTGCTGCAATCCATGTGGTGTAGGTACAGACCCCTGTGCTTCTGGGGAGGAAGTTCCAGGAGTTTGAACCAATGACAGTGAAGGAATAGTAAATATATTTCCAAGTCAAGATGGTGTGGGACTTGGGAGGGGAGCTTGCAGGTCATAGTAAAGATCATGGATTTGGAAGAGGCGGTTGTAGAAGGCTTGGCGAGTTGCTGCAGAGCATCTCGTAGGTGGTACATACTGCTGCCATTGTGCAGCAGTGGTGGAGGGAATGTATTTTTAAGGTAGTGGGTGGCGTGTCAATCAAGCACGTTGATTTGTCTTGGATGGTCAAACATCTTGAATGTTGCTGGTCCTGCACTCATCCAGGCAAATAGGCAGTATTCCATCACACTCCTATCTTATATCTTATAGATGGTGGAAAGGCTTTGGGGAGCCAGGAGGTGAGTTACTCACTGCAGGATTCCCAATCTCTAATTTGCTTTTGTAGCCACAGTATTCATGTAGCCAGTACAGTTAAGTTTCTATTCAATGTTAAACCTCAGAATGTTGACGTTGGGGGAATGTTGGTAATGCTGTTGAATATCAAGAAGAGATGGTTAAATTTTCTCTTGTTGGAGATGGTCATTGCCTGGCACTTGTGTGATGCAAATATTACTTGCCATCTTTCAGCCCAAGCTTGAATATTGTCCTGTTCTTGCACAAAAATTCCCACTTCTGACCTTATGATGGAGGGAAGGTCATTGATGATGCAGTTAAAAATGGTTGGAGCTACAGCACTACCCTGAGGAATCCTTGCAATGATGTCCTGGGGTTGAGATAATTGGCCTCCGACAAGTTACAATCAGCTTCCTTTGTCTTAGGTATGATATTGTCAATGGAGAGTTCACCCTCTGATTCCCATTGACATTAAATATTGGTAAACCAAACTACATAGTGAAGTCATATATTGTTCTAAAATGAAAAATTAGCTAAAGCTTGTCTCTCTCCACAGAACATGCTGTTATTTGGGAGCAAGGCTCAAATGTCAGACTTGATCTAGTGTGAGAACTGATTTTAAATCATGCTACAAAAGTTACTTCTAATACATATCGTCAGTTACATTTTGTAGTCCTGAACTATATTTATTTGAAGCCAGTTGGCTGATGTAATCAAGGAGCGTAGGGGGACATTTTCCAGTTGTTATTGGAGGACAAAGCAGAACACTGGATTCTAACCAAACCTAGCAGACAATAAATCAAATATTTTAAGTGAAAAAAACTGGTGGATCTATTTAACCAACTACCAAGGAACATTGGTTTACCATAACACCATAACATGCAATTAAAGTACTTTTCCTGGTATTCTGGGATCTAGGACTAGATTTTAAAAATACCCTGTAAAATGCATATTGCCCATTACAAACATACACTGTTTTGACACTGTGCCACTTAAAACATTGCCAAAGAGAACAAACAAGTGTGTGGTGACTAGGAACTGCATTTTACATTATCCTATCTGTTTCTTATTATATGTAACCTTTGCTGAACTTGTTTAGTATTGTAATGCTCCTAAGATTCTGTCAAAGAAACACAGCAAGAGACACAGAAATTAGCAATAGGTTAAAAAATTCAAAATACCATCTGCAATCCCGAAACATTGCCAAGATTATAGTGCTAAAAAAAAATAACTGGAGTTACGAGGGTAAATTTAAATGACCTTTTTTCTCAGTCCTCCTGGTACTAAAGTCATGACAAAGGTGTGAAGAGCTGGCAGGCCACGTCTCAGCTCATTTTACATCACTGTTTGATTCGGGGATTCTCCTGGAGGTGCAGAGTTTGTCCTACCCCTGCAATATTCAGTAGCCAATCTGAAGTGGAAGTGAATGTTCCTGGCCTCCCATCTCATTTATCCATTCATTCAATTGGTTGGTGCCCCAGGACAGGGGCATCAGTAGAACATAATTTTGTGAATAGTCACTGGATCCATGGGGGAGAGGCCTCTATCTGCTTCTCATGTCCCTTCCACCATTGCTAAGCCCTGCCAGCAAGGGGTTTGTGTTAGGGACGCCTTGGCCAGAGCAAGAAGTTCCACTATATCTGGGGCTGGATAGATGCAACCCACTAGTCAGTAATAAATCCAATAAGGAATTCAAGGGAAAGTTCTTTAACCACGGAATGGTTGGAATGTGGAACTCACTACCCTAGGAAGCAGATGCAGCAAACAGTATTGATGCATTTAAGAGTAATCTAGCTAATCTGCAAGTCCAAATGCAGCAAGACCTGGACGATATCCAGGCTTGGGCTGAAAAGTGGCAAGTAACATTCATGCCACACAAGTGCCAGGCAATGACCATCTCCAACAAGAGAAAATCTAAACTTCGCTCCTTGACGTTCAATTGCATTACCTCCACTGAATCCCTTACTATCAATATCCTGGGGGTTACCATTGACCAGAAACTGAACTGGACCTGCCATATAAACACTGTGGCTACAAGAGCAGGTCAGAGGCTAGGAATCCTGTGATGAGTAACTTACCTCCTGACTCCCCAAAGCCTGTCCACCATCTACAAGTCACAAGTCAGGAGTGCGATGGAATACTCCACTTGCCTGGATGAGTGCAGCTCCCACAACACTCAAGAAACTTGACATCATCCAGGACAAAGCAGCCGGCTTGATTGGCACCACATCTACAAATATTCACTCCCTCCACTGCCGACGCACAGTAGCAGCAGTGTGTCCCATCTACAAGGTGCACTGCAGAAACTCACCAAGGCTCCTTAGGTAGCATCTTCCAAATCCATGACCACTACCATCTAAAAGAACAAGGGCCGCAGATAGATGGTAATACCACCACCTGGAAGTTCCCCTCCAAGCCACTCACCATCCTGACTTGGAAATAAATCGCTGTTCCTTCACTGTCGCTGGGTCAAAATCCTGGAACTCTCTCCCTAACAGCACTGTGGGTGTACCTACACCACATGGACTGCAGTGGTTCAAGTGGGCACCTGACAACCACCTTCTCAAGGACAACTAGGTATGGGCAATAAACGCTGGCCCAACCAGTGAAGCCCACATCCCATAAAATAATTTAAAAAGCTAGCTGAGGGGACAAGGAATAGAAGGGTTTTCTGATGAAGTAGGGTGAGACGAAGCTAGCGTGCATGGATGCTGATATAGAACAGTTAGGCCAAATGGTTTGTTTTCAGGAACATAGGAAATAGGAACAGGAGTAGGCCATTCCACCCTCAATCTGGCTCCACCATTCAAATAGATCATGATTGATCATCTACTTCAATGCCATTTTCCTGCACTATAACCATATCCCTCAATGTCTTTAATATCTAGAAATCTATCGATCTGTCTTGAACATACTCAATAACGCCAAAGTCTGCTGGGGTAGAGAATTCCAAAGATTTACCACCCTCTGAATGAAGAAATTTCTCCTCATTTCAATCCTCAATGGCCTACCTCTTATTCTTAGACTGCGTCCCCTGGTTCTAGACCCCACCCCTAGCCAGGGGAAACATCCTTCCTGCATCTACCCTGGCGAGCCCTTTAAAAATGTTGTATGTTTCAATGAGATCACCCTTATTCTTCTGAACTCCAGTGAACACTGGCCCAGTCTCCTCAATCTCTCCTCATAGGACAATCCTGCCAACCCAGGAATCAGTCTGGTGAACCTTTCTTGTACTCCCTCTATGGAAATTATATCCTTCCTTTGGTAGGAAGACCAAAATTGTAAGCAGTACTCTGGTGCAGTCTCACCAAGGCTCTATACAATTGCGGCAAGACAGCTTTACTCCTGTCCTCAAATCCTCTTGTAATAAAAGCTAACATACCATTTGCCTTAGCAATTTCTTGCTGCACCTGCATGCTCGCTATCAGTGACTCATGAACAAGGACAGCCAGGTCCCTTCGGACATCAACACTTCCCAATTTCTCACCATTTAAAAAATACTCTGCATTTCTGTTTTTCCTACCAAAGTGGATAACTTCATATTTTTTCACATTATATTCCTTCTGCCATGTTCTTGTCCACTCACTTAGCCTGTTTAAATCCTCTTGAAGCCTCTTTGGATCCTCCTCACAACTCATATTCCCACCAAGTTTCGTGTCATCAGCAAATTTGGAAATATTACAATTGGTCCCCACACCCAAATCATTGATACAGATTGCAAATAGCTGGGCCCAAGCACTGATCCTTGCAGAACCCACTAGTCACAGCCTGCTAACCAGAGAATGACCTGTTTATGCACACTCTCTGTTTTCTGTCCGTTAACCTATTCTCAATCCATGCCAGAATATTACCCCCAATCCCATGTGCTTTAATTTCATTTACTAACCTCTTCTGAAAATCCAAATACACCACATCCACTGGTTGCTCCTTGTATATTCTGCAAGTTACAACCTCAAAAAACTACAACAGGTTTGTCAAACATGATTTTCCTTTCATAAATCCATGTTGACTCTGCCAAGTCCTATTATTATTTTCTAAGTGTTCAGTTATCACATACTTTATTAAAGACTCTAGCATTTTCCCCAATACTGACGTCAGGCTAACAGGTCTGTAGTTCCCCATTTTCTATCCCTCCTTTCTTAAAAAGTGGGAATACATTTCCTTCCAATCTGCAGGAACTGTTCCAGAATCTATAGAATATTGGAAGATGATCAATAATGCGTCCACCACCCCTACAGGTGCTTCTTTCAACACTCCGGGATGTGGATTATCAGGTTCAGGGAATTTGCCAGCTTTCAATCCCATTAGTTTCTCCAGTCCTACTTTTTTACTAACACTAATTTATTTCAGTTTCTCATTCCCGCTAGTCCCTTGGTTCTCTAGTATTTCTGGGAGGTTTTTTGCATCCTCATTCATGAAGACAGACAATAATATTTGTTTAGTTTCTCTGCCGTTTTTTGTGCTGTAAATTCTAAGTGACACTATGGTCGGGAAATTTTGCGCCCAATCAGGACGTACTTGTTCGGTGGAAAGATCAGAAAATCTCGGGAGAAGGCCCAAGGCACCTTTCGTGACAACGTAAATCTGGGAAGTAATTGTCCCCCTCCCCCGTCAATGGTGGGCCGCGTTTCCTGCCATCGGACTTCAGGAAGTTAATTTGAATGCATTTGCATATCATTATTGTGGCCACATGCCAGAACCACCTCACCCACCATGTCAAATTTAAATCTCATGTTGACGTGATTTTAGAACGGTGTGATTTACAACTGTCTTTAAAAGTCGACCTGAACTTTGAGGGAAACTTGGAGGTAAGTGCACACAACTTCGCGCAGTGCTCATGAGGATCTCAATGCAAGCAAGTGATTCCACAGATTCAGGGAGGGTCACAGGCAAGTCTCCACAGCGGCTTCTTCGTGGCTGGCTTGAGGTACCGGGGTTAGGGCAACAGTGCAGAGAGAAGGGAACCTTGGAGCTAGGGCAACAGTGCCAGAAGAGGGAGAAAGGAATCTTGGGGCAAGGACAACGGTGCCGGAGAGAAGGGAGCATCAGGACAAGGGCCAACAGTGCAGGGGGATGGTCCACGGCAGCACAGACTGAAGGTTGTACACTAACACATGGCGGGATTGGGGGTGGGGGGGGGTGGGGGGGGCGCGGGGAGGAAGAGTCGGGGGCAGTGATGGGAAGAAAATGACCAGGCAAATGGAAAAACATGTCAAAGATGAGCACCTTTCCACAGCTGAGACTGTTTAGCTTGAGCTCAATTGACATGCTTGGAGTTAGGCTAGTCAATTGTGCCCACTCGAGCAGCATTAATTCCTGAGCATGCCAATGATTGCTCCTCTACTTTTAACTCCTCGTGTGTAGACTTCAAAATCGAATGTACGCTATGGTGCTGCAGAGCCAGTGGGTGGATGGGCAAGCTTGAGGATCATCTTGGGAAAGGTGGCCATGGAACACTGATGGAGGGATATGCTCCTAATCCCTTGCATTATGTTTAAGTCGACATTAAAGTCACCCTCATGGTCCAAGCAAACCGCGAAACCTTGGAATGCAGGTTAGGACAACGCCTGCTCCTCAGAGTTCAGGATGCCGCTGAGTGGCCAAAGTTGTCACCACTCGGTCTTGTGGTTGGTGGGGTTTTGGTTAACCATCTTGTGCACTAAACACTGGGCATCCATGTGGTGAACAGGACTCTCTGGCATGCATAAAGGGACCTTGAGAGGCAGCCACAGGTGATGACTTGACCAAGAGTGGTCCTTAGGAGACAATTGCTGACCCTTGTGTCTCCTTGATACTGCAGTGAGGAGACCAACAGGAAGATGAGACCTGGTGATCTTGCTGGCTGCCTCATTGCTTTTGGCAGGAGAGAAGACAGAGAAGGATGTGGTAGGGGTGCCTGGCTTCTCAAAGGGAGGAGCAGAACCCTCAAGACTAAGAGGTGACAGGGCCTCCTCCACATGCAGAGGATAAACCCCAGAGAGCTATCATTTGTAGGCACCTCACTGGACCCAGGGTCGATAGACGGCGCAAGTGCTACCTGCAGATGAGCGAGAACCAGTGTCATCGATGACTACGCATGTTGTGGGAACTAGTCACTCACGTATGCCATCTTCCGCAGGATTTGGCGCCAAGGGGGACTCGGAGGGCATCCACTGCCAGCGGCAGGGAAGGTGACCACTGTGCTCAATTTCTACGGCAGTGGCTCCTCCCAAGGCTCCACGGGTGACCTGTGCGGGATCCCACAAGCCTCCACACACAAATGTATCCAGGAGGTCACAGGCGACATTTCTGCCAAGGCACACAATTTTGTCAACTTCGAATGGCGATCAGGTGAGCCAGGAGGCACAGGTGGTGGGATTTGCTGAGATTTCTGGATTCCCCTAGGTGCAGGGTGTCATTGGCTGCACACACAAGGCTGTTAAATCTCCCTGGCAACAAGCAATCCAGTATGTGAACTCTCTCAATGTTCAGCTGGTCTGCAACCATAACAAATGGATCATGTAGGTTTGTGCAAGATACCCTAGGAGCGCCCATGACTCGTATATTCTCAGCAGGTCTCAGATCTGACATCTTCCAGGGACAACACAGTCTGAAGAGCTGACTCCTCAGGGACAAGTGCTACCCGCAAAGGACTGAAAGAAGGTACAATGAGGTTCATGCCGCAACCCAGGGTTTGGTGGAACAAATTAAAAGGATCCTGAAAATGAGGTTCTGGTGCCTTAACAGGTCCGGTGGAGCATTGCAGTACAGTCCCCAGAGTGTATCATGCATCATTGTGGCTTGCTGCGCACTGTACAACCTGGCGATGTATAGGGGGGATGACCTGGACGATGAGGAGATGAAAGAGCTTACGGGGAGGAAGTCGAAGGGGATGAGGGTGATGAGGTTCTGGAAGAGGAGGATGCAGGCAATGGGGCCAGTGCACTGGCCAGACGACGCGGGCATAGTCGTGAGACCCTCAATGCCACAAGATTCCAGGAGAATGACAACAAGATGCTGTGAGGACACTCCCAAGATCTTCACATTGTGTATGGGAATGTCTGACACTTGTTTGGCTGAGAGCACCGCACATGTGCTCTGTGAAGAGGGTCATATCATGGAGACACTGCTGAGATACAGCAGGCACATCGACTTTAACAGCACTTAATCCTTTGGCAGGCTTCAACACCTGTTCCTTTCAGCACCACCCCTTCACCTACCAGGAATGGTGAAGTGATTGGACGGGTGGGGGCAGCCCCGTCTAAGGTGCTGAGAACACACAAAGAACATCACAGGACTCTGACGCTTGGGTACGAGATTCTTGCAGCAAATAAAAGCCACATCGAAGTGCAGGCATCACTGATCAGGGGAGTGACTTTGAAGCTGGACAATCACTGTGCTCAGAAGGTTACACACTGCACGGGGGAGAGGCCCTGGCTTGCAACACTTGCCTTCATTTTGTGCAGGAACCCAGGTTTCACATCTGACTGACACGAACACTGTTCATCATAACAGGGAGCCAAAGACAAGGAGGCATTCTTGGGAGCGTATTTACAATAGTGAACATTATGTACAAGTGATTAACACACGTGCCAACATTGTGTATCTGATCTTCTTGACCTTTCTAACCCTGCCGCTATGTTTTTGTGCGTCCCTGACATCCACAGCAGAGGTGGAGGTGGCCTGCTGACTGCCACGCCCTGTTGTCTGTGATGACCTTGGCAAGCATCCTCTGGAGGATCAAGACCCGGAGGGTCCCAGCCTGCTTTTGGGGTCCTGCTGTGAGGTAGTTCCACCCTCCTTGGCCTGCGGAGCTGGGGCTGTGGAGGTCACAGGAAGAGGGGATTCGGATGGGCCAGTTGCTCCCAAAGTCATCTGAGTGGATAGCCCTAGGGTGTGCACCTGCTGATCTTCCTCCCTGTGGGTCCCCGAGGGCCCTTGCTTACTCCTTGAGATGAAGGAGCAGCTGGAGTGAGCCCGAGATGCTCCGCACCCCTCTCGTGTTGACACTGATGGATGTCTGCAAGTGCCTCAGAGATGGAGTGCAGCCCCTGGAGCATTGCAGAACCAAGGTATCCATCGTGGCCGCCACCTTACCAGTGTTGACCTTGGTGGCTCTCCAGAGCTATCACCTTTGTCTGAAGGTCAGCGAATTCCTCCATCATGACTTGCAATCTGAGGAGTGCAGGACATCCCTTTCCGAAGTTCCCGAGCTTGTCCTCACAGCTCCAGCAGCTGAGGTATGACCAAGTCCAGAGGCTCCTCAGCTGACTTGGGCTCAGCAGATTTCTGGCCTCCAACTGTCCTCTGAGTGCCAGCACCCTGGGAAGTCCCTGCCTCTGCCTGCTGTGGATCAGACAGTGCGATGTGCTCACCAGATTGTGACCCCGAGGTACTCTAGAACTAGGTCCAACCAAGGTGTGTGCCCCTGCGCAGGTGGAAGGTGTGGGTGAAGGGTGTGGATGAAGGGTGTGGATGAGGGGTGTGGGTGGAGGGTGTGGGTGGAGGGTGGGGGTGAGGAGTGTGGGTGGGGGGTCTGGGTGGAGGGTGTGGGTGGAGGGTGTGGATGGAGGGTGTGGGTGAGGAGTGTGGGTGGGGGGTCTGGGTGGAGGGTGTGGGTGGAGGGTGTGGATGGAGGGTGTGGGTGGAGGGTGTGGGTGAGGCTGTGACAGGACTTCAATATTGGTGTCTGCGGATTCCTCTTCCGTAGTGTCCTCAGGGCTGGAGCTGAGGACCTGGCTTGTGGACCCTCCTCAGCGAAAGAAAGGAGAGATAATTAGTGCGTGGTCTGTGAAACAGGACACATCACTCACAGCTCGGTTGTCTGATGGATGTAGCACTGCTGGAACCTCGCTTGTTGAGTGCTGCCGACCTCAATGTCAAGCACACCAACAGTTCACATCCTCAACGACCAGCTGAATTGCCCCGTTTTCAAAGTCTGTCAGGACCTTGAGGTCGGACATTCCTCCACCAGTTTGTGACCTCTCCCTTTTGTTGTGTGCCAGCTTGTCCTGCATGAAGACTGATGGAGAGAGTGTAAGCAGGACACCTGCCAGGCCAGATGAGAAGGATGCTTAGCATGTGTGGGTGGTAAGTGGTACCATGGACAGAATGAGGACACGATCCGCAGGGCAGATGAAGATGTTTGTGAGACAGTGAATAGTAATGTCCCTTGAGCTGGCAGTGAGTGAGATCCCTGTGGATGTGTGAAGGAGTTGAGAGTGTGTGAGTTGATGAGAAGAGTGACTTACCCTGGCGGAATGGAGGAGATCATTCATCCTCTTTCAGCACTGGGTGTTTGTCCTCTTTTTGAATGTGCTGGCGCTGACCACTGCTGCCACCGCCTCCCATGCTGAATTGGTGACGTTGCTTGTTAGTCTTCGCCCAGAGCGTGGGTAGAGGGCATCGCGATGGGCCTCCACTGCATCTAGTAGGCATTCAAGGGGGGCATCGCTAAACTTGGGGGCAGCATACTTCCTAGCTTTGGCAGCCATCAGTTCCCGTCAGCTTCCTATCCCTTGGAGAGTGTTGGCTCTATGCAGGGGTGGCCTTTAAATATGGTGCCCAGATTACTGAAGCTCTGAGGTCATGGTGGGGCGGATGAATCTGAGATCACCCGCCAATGATCCAATGTAAAATGCGTGCATCTGAATTTTTTTTAAACCATGTTCCACACAATACAGGGTTAAATTGCACCATTGCCATCGGCGGGTCAAATGCTATTTGCCCTGCCTGATATCAGACTTTGCTGATTTCAGGGAAAACCCCGGCTTATGAGTGTGCTCCTCCTGTCCATTGTCCAGGAAAATACATGCTGTGTGACCAGGGACCCTATCTGAAACAAATCGTTTCACCTTCTCATGTATTAGTTTCAGTATGCAGCAAGGACAGTCTAGTAAAGAGGAACTTAGTTTATTCAACACTTGCATATTTTAAGATGAGGAGAAGGGTAATATCTTTAGCTAAGTGAGTGTCTGACCAGAATAGTTAGACATTGAATAAATATCCTTTACCGCAAACTTACGGCAAGAAGCATGTTCAATTCAGAGCTACAGACTGGACTGACATGTCAGGACATCACATGGCAAGCAGGCAGTAGTGGACTTTTATGAGGTCACTAGGAAATTCCAGCAGAAAATTGAAAATCAAACAGCCAGTTACATTCCGCAGTTCTGGTTGTAACCAGTGTTTTCACCAATTCCTCACCTTGACTGTCTACTCTTCACTTAAAAGGTCAAATCTTCAATAAAACTCTTTAATAACAATGAATAGATTTCTGGGGACACTGGATTCTGAAACAATAAATAGTCTGTTACAGCATTTAGAGGACACCATCTGATAGCTTCATCCTTAATTAATTTAAGTTTACACTTTGGACACACTGTGAAATTGAATGATGACATAATCCAGTCAGATGTAGCAGGAAACTTTACAAGAAAATGTACAAACTATTCAGATATATACTTTAACACTATCATTCTAAAAAGCTATGAATGATTTTAAGTGAGTTGGTTCCAAAGACCATCAATCTCTACATTGTCATCTTAAGTAGATTTCAATACACATTTATCCAACAGAGCTTTAAATAAAATGAAAGCTGTTAACAGTGTGAGGAACATGTCCATCTGTTATGGAAATGTGTAGGATTGTACATTCAGTTTATTGAAGTATTTGAAATATATCTACACTGTCTGTACAGAGAGAAGATCAATATCTTCCTCTATGTAACATCATAGTGCTGCCACTCTTCACAGCCTCAACCTTCATGGCAATGTTGTAAGGAAAACAAGATGCGTTTCCCTGGCTGTTGATGGGTTGAACTACTCAATCTATCCATAACGGCCAACAATACAGCCTATCCCAATCAATGCCAGAAAATATGTAGAGACAAATAAAACTAATGTATTGTAGAGATTACAGATTCATACAGTGAGTGCCATTGCATCATCCTCCTTTAAGTTGATTTTCACGCGGTGTGGGTGTTGCTGGCTGGGCCAGCATTTATTGCCCATCCCTAATTACCCTTGAGAAGGTGGTGGTGAGCCTCCTTCTTGAACTGCTACAGGCCATGTGGTGTCAGGACACCCACAGTGATGTTAGCATTCTAGAAAATCACTTTATAATCTAAAAGCCGAAACAATATGGATTTTAATATATATTCTTATTTTCCAAGATCCAGGCTTGTTTGGAATATCTGCATCACCATTGCTGGAGTCCCATTTCTATAGTCTGGTGTTACTTTGTGACAATCCTCATTTGTGAGACTTCTACTTTGCTGATTCTTTTGAGGGGATTGGATTCACCTGTTGGTAGCATCAGTCCAGTTGTCACAACAGGAGGGCTTTGATTCTGGAAGCACAAGTTAGATCAATAGAGCAACATTAGCTTCTGATCATGAGATGTTTCATCATTGGTTCTGATGCAGTGAGACCTTGATGCATCTGCCTTCTCACTAAGACTTCCACAATCAATTGGAATGGATTTTTACCCTGCTACTTTTCTTCAAAAGCTTCAGAGGTTTTGATGCTCAATCATAGGTGGGAATTTTAACTTCCAGATGGGAAAGCAGCCTAGTGAAGGGCTAGCCCATCCAGAAGCAGCAGTGGGAGTCCTAGCTGATTTGAATGGTCGCTCCTCATGAACATACTGCTGACCCACTTTCCATCCAAAATAGGAAGACGGGGGCAGGGGGGGGGGTGACAGGAAGCAGCAGAAAAATGGATCCAGGTTAAGGGCGAAGACAAGGATCATTGGGGGCAGGGGGAATAGAAACTGATGTTCCAGAGGGGGTGGAGCAACGTTTTGCAAAGCAGTGGGTGGGACATTTGGGAAGCAGTCACTTACACAAAGAAAGTCTTTAAAACTACTTGGAAAGGTCTTGTCCGCACACCTGGACGTAGCTGCTCTCTTCCAGGTTAGATGATATTTGGTGGCTCTGGGCTGAATAATGCAGTTGTGCGCCAATGGCGGGTTCCGCACTGGGAAGTCAGTGGCGTTCCGACTTCTGGGCCCACCATTGGTGCACACCCAATAATACACTAATTGCTGTGAATTAATGGAAAGGGCGGGTTACAGACCGTCATCCCATCCAATGAATGCTGGAGAGTCCAGTCTCTGAGGCTGCAGGCTGTGACTTGGAACAAGGTGACGGTCAGCACTTTAAAGGGCCCCCTGCCACGGGACAGTGTCAGGTGACCCATCAGATGATCATTTGAGTGCATCTACTATACATAGTGAAGCTTCATATGTTTTCCAGCTTGGCCAGGTAAGTCAATTTAAATTTTTAGCTAATCTCTGCCAACCATATCAATCTTCATAGATGCCAGAAATTTTAAAAATCAGCAAGTCTCCCACCTCCTGGAGTTGTACATTTATTACATATGTCCATGCATAGATGTTTGCGGCATTCGGAGGGGAGAAGCACATTCTAGAAGGGCCAAAGCTGCCCCTAGATTCCGTGAGGTTGCCCTTGGTGCCCTCATGTGTGCAGCACGTGATCAACGTGGCCAGCTCATGCTGAGCACTGGGGAAAAGAGGGCCAAGAGTTCACCAAACCACTTCTGTAGCAGTGGCAAGATGTACTATAGAAACCTTTGCTGTATTAAGGCAAGCCTGGGATCACAGCCATCCACTCAATCACGGCAAGGGCCAGCAGCAAGAGCATCACCGTGATCCCTCAACTCATCATTGTCCTTGTCCTCAGGGGATTGGCCTCCATCTGGAGTATCATCCTCCAGGGCATCTCCTCTTTGGATGGCGATGTTATGGAGTACACGGCAAACCATGACCATCAGGGCCACATGAGAGGGTGTATAATATAAAGCACTTCCAGATCTGCCCAGGCATCAGAATTGCATCAATGGTCTGCTCCACTATAGCGCTGGCTCTCATTTTAGCTCCTCTCTGCGTCAGGTCTGAGCACCTCACAGGCATCATTAGCCATCTTTTCATTGGATAGCCCTTATCACCAAGTAGTCATCCCTCCAAGAAATCCAGGCCAGTGAAAAGGTCTGGAATCTAAGAGTTCCTAAAAAATATGAGTTGTGACTACTGCCAAGGTACCTGGCACACATCTGTATGACCCGCCAATTATGGTTGCACACCAGCTGCACATTGACCAAATGGAAGCCCTTTCTCTTTATGAAGGTGCATGGCTGTCCAGCAGGAGCCTTAATGGCTACATGCGTGCAATCAATGGCCCCCTGCATCCTGGGAAACATGCAATCGCTGCAAATACTTGGGCTCTGCCCATTTGACATTGGACATTCTGCGTGAAGGAGATGTAATCCCCAGTCCTTCAGTACTTTGCATCTGTGAACACCTTGATGCAACAGTGTGTAGCAGGTGTGTTATCCCACTGAGGTCTCCACAGGCTGCCTGGAATGTGCCTGTTGCAAAGAAGTAAAATGCCACTGTCACCTTCAACACGACAAGGCAGTTGGATGAGATCTTTGCTGTGAGCATCTCACATAGTGATGTCATAGTCACCCTTGAAAGCCTGAGTCTTCTTCTGCACTGAGTCTCACTCAGTTGCAGGTAGCTGAATCACTGCCTATATACCCTTGGGGCAGCATAAGCTTGTCTGTGCAGCCGATGAGGGTTTCTGGGCACCTCCTGACCATCGGGGCCTGGCATTTGTCTGTCCCCTTCCTGAGGAATCACAGCATACTGAGATTCCCTTCTTCGTCTTGCCCTACTCCTCCCATCCTTCTAATCCTTCTCTCCTCCTCACTAGAGGCTGTGTCTCCAACTTAGACAACAATCCCCACGTGTCTCCAGGGTTACAGGCAGGAGAATGTTCAAGGGTATTGGAGATTGAGCAACCTAAGCAATAATCCTGAAAGAGGAGGCTCTAAACCAAAACAGGTCCAGGAAATGTTCCATTTTTATCTTTGTGGGTGCAGGAGAACAGGACTGCATCTCCTAGGCCCACAGAAAACTCTAGTCTGCAGCCAGTGTGATCAAGGCTCCCCAGAGATCACCACTCATTCATCCCCTGCACCCAACCTACCAGCTGGCTCAGTGAAGAGCCTGTGGACTTTCTCCCCTCACCAACCAGCGAGCTGCATCGAGGCTCCCACTGGGGGCCTGGAGTTTGTTGGTGGTATTTAAATAAGGGATGAAGCTGAGTTAGACTCAAGCCTGCACAGATCAACAGATGGAACTATCACTCTGCTAACTTTGCACTTGCTTTGGGTACAAGTTGAATTTCTCAGCAGAAGTTCATGCTTAATAGGCCAACTTTGTAGCTACAAACATGGTCGTATACAATTATTTTATGTTTCTGTGGCACTGTGGAATTCTCGTTGCAACATAGAAAGAACAGTTTACAACTAGGAGTACCCAAGGCTATGTACCAGAACTACTCCATTACATCTCAGATCTGCCTGCCTACTTGTCCCAAATCCCATCTAATAAATCTTTTGCATTTTTCCCCAACTACTCTTTGTTTGTAGAACTATAATTACAGTTGGCTCCTGTTGTGTGTGTACATTCAGTCAGTCTCATGAAGAGAGCCTGAGTCTTGTATGGTCAAACATTAAATGTTTATTGATAACACATAACTATGTACAAAGTATAGTCCAAGCTAGGAGCTAACTGCATGCTGGCTTCTGCACAGGTTTCTGTCCAGTCACAGCTCTCTCTGGATTCTGGTCATGTGACTCTTTACATCACACTGTGGGTGGTACTGTTCCCATTCTCGCATCAACCCTTGCTAAGATACCCTTATACTACAGCCCCAATTCTCAGTGAGAGTCAGGGGTTGCTACTGGGAGAAGTGGTTATCCTTACAATTGCCTGATCCATGGGTGTAGAAGAGTATTTACCTTGGTTTATTTGTTTAATCCTGACTGACAGGATTGTATTATGTAGGCTTTAAAAATACTTTTGTTTTTGTTCCCATCTCATTTTAAAAGACTGTATTTATTCATTAAAGAATGTGCAAAACGTGCACTACCGGACCTGTGCTTTAGTTTTATAAAATACCCATGAGAATTGATCCATTGCGCTGAATTAACTTTTTAATCTTTAAACTTCTATTATATTATAAAGATATGACGGATATTTTAGGGTAAACGAGAAAAATTACCCTCAGGCATTGAGGAAGCAATTGAAGTTGTGAATACATTGACCACGAACACCAATAAAAAGCGTGTAAGTTCAAAGAAAACCATTCAATTTAGTGTATTGTATTCGCTGCTCATAATGTGATCTCCTTTACATTGGGGAGACCAAATGCAGATGAGGTGATACATGCAGCTAAATAGTAGGAGGTGAAGGAGAGTGATCATTAATCTGTAACTACACATCTAAGGAAGTACCAATTTCCAACCAACTCTTACTAATGCTGGTCTGGCATTGACCATGGAATAAATGAACACAGCCTTATATCTTATAGCACAATGTAATGGAACACTCATGTCCTGCACTACCCTGCCCTCTTCATTAAAAATATCTTCCAGTTTCTCCTGCATTAGTTAGCCTTTCCCCCCAAAAGGAACATTAAGATAGCCTTTCACTGGGCCGTAATGATAGTCTGTATCCAAAAATCTGTATGTGTAGGGACTGGAATTAATCATCTGGCCTATAATTTTCCTTCTCTTTCTGTCACCTCTTCCAGATGTCAAGAACTTATCAACTGGGTAACTTTTTGGATAAAGCTTACCATTTGCTAGCAAGGAGCTTCTCTCATTTCTCCAAATGTAATGAGGGGGCCTGCATGGGCACTCATTTTCTAGCCTGTGCATTATAAAATCAATATGTAGCAATATGTCTCTGATGGATTCTAGCAGTGTGCTTCATGGAAGAAAAAAACTCTCATTTTTTAACTCTCTTTAAATTGCAACTGTTGTACCTTCTTTTAAAGAAAACACATTCATTTTGCTATAGTTAAATTGCATTGTACATATTTCAAAGATTTCATGTCTAATAAATCTCTACCGTTTCACAATAATTCTTCATAAAATGCAGGAGGCTGACATTTTAACCAGTTGGATGTGAAATGAACTCAGTTTGCTGTCAGCAGAATTGTTGTGCAGTGTAACTGTTCATTGGGACTGATTGCTTTGGTGTTAAGCTTTTATAGAGAAGACTGGGATGTATTTTTTCTTCTAAAAGTACTGAAGTGCTGCGGTGTCCAAGTTAAATCCAAACTTCTCCATAGAAAAGCCAGAGGGCAGTAATCAAGTGTCAAGAAGACTTATCCAATAAGGGTATAATGCTTGATGTCAATGGGAGTTAATTCTTTAGAAAACCAAAGGAAGCAGCAAAGGGATATTAATAAGATGGGGGAATTGGCTAAAAAGTGATAGATGAAATTGTGTGTGTGAAATTACACTCTGAATGTGAATAGACTCCATGGAAGAGGATGACCCAACTGCCTGAGAGGTACAGGCACCTGTGTCTCAGCATTAGAAGGATTGTGACCTGGAGGACACTACCATCCTATTTGCCATGGAGACATATAGATAGATTATTAGTCATAGATTCTCAAAAGATTAGCAGCAATCACTGACTACACATCCCAACACCTCTGCTGCCTTCAGGGCTACTCCTTTCCTCTCATGTGAAAAAAAATTGTCTTCATGTCTCACTAAAAACCTTGCCATTTCTCAAAAACTTGAGCTCACTGCACAGCAGAATCAATGAAACATTAATATTGACTTTGTTTTGAATACCAAGTTTCTATTCAATATAAGGCTCTTCTTGTAACAGTACCTGGACACACCTTCCTATATTCCATGGTAGTACATCATCTAGGTAAAATCTGCTGGGTTGTGTCATAAGAGGTGACTGGCTCCACACTTATATTTGAAAGTGAACGTCGCCATAGTCCCAGGGGACCAAAGGCTGCTCTCTCATTGGAAAGAGACAACTGGTGGCGAGTTTAACCTGAGGGTCAGGTGAGGGGCGAGGGTGATGTCACTTTAAAGGTTGATAAGGCCACTAAAATACATCATAACACGAAAGAATAATTTAGCTCTGGCATTCCACATGGTGGGGTGGGGTGTGCTGAACTTGTACAAATGAGGCATGAGTTGCATTCATCAATGATCTACAGAGCTTGAAGCTTCTAGGCTCAGGAAGAATAGAGGAGCTGAATATTATTTAAATTGAGAAAGACTGCAGAAAGCTGCAGCACAGAGGGATTTTGGGGTCCTCGTGCTTGAATCACAAAAAGCTAACTTACAAGTTCATCAGGTAATAAGTAAGGCAAATAGAATGTTGGCCTTTATTTCAAAGGGAATGGAATATAAAAATAGGGAAGTCTTGCTAAAACTATCCAAGGCATTAGTTAGACCACACCTAGGATCTGTGAACAGTTTTGGTCCCCTTATCTAAGGAAAAATATAGTGGCCCTGGAGGCAGTCCAGAGAAGGTTCATTAGGTTGATCCCGGGCATGGAGGGATTTTCTTATGAGGAGAGGTTGAGTAGGTTAGGCCTGAACTCATTGGAATTTAGAAGAATGTGAGGCAATCTTATTGAAACATATAAGATTCTTAGGGGGCTTGACAGGGTGGATGCTGAGTGGCTGTTTCCCCTTCTGGGAGAATCCAGGACCAGACAGCATAATCTCAGAGTAAGGGGTCTCCCATTTAAGACAGAGATGAGGAGGAATTTCTTCTCTCAGAGGGTGGTGAATCTGTGGAATTCTTTGCCACAGAGGGCTGTAGAGGCTGGGTCATTAAGTATATTTAAGGTTGAGATAGACAGATTTTTAATCAGTAAAGGAATCCAAGGTTATGGAGAAAAGGCAGGAAAGTGGAGTTGAGGATTATCAGGTCAGCCATGATCTCATTGAAAGATGGAGTGGACTTGATTAGCTAAATGGCCTACGTCTGCTCCGACATCTTTTGGTCTTATGGTGAGTAGGCTCACTCACAAACTAGTTGAAGGATTGATTGGTGCAACTCCGATGTGAAACGGGTGTATTTTGCTGGCGTGCTTGGATAGTAGAGTGCAGATTTTAAAAAGTCAATTTTGGCTCAAGTTTGCCACTGCTGACTTATGAAGCAGCAGGAAAGCTGCAAAGTGTTTAGATCACCGAGTTCACTGTCAACTAGCTGCACTATTAGAGTTGCCAACCTTTTAGGGTTGCCCATTAATCTCCTGAACATCTCTGCAAGCGACCCTAGAGGAAAAGGAAATTTTGCAATAACATCCCTCTTTTTAAAAAATGGCTAAATTCACCTTAGCAAAAATTACACTTTTTTTTGTTTACTTCAGGTTTTTTTTCCCTTATTATACAACTAAGGGGATATTTGAAACAGTCACAGCTTGAGTCAGGATGGGTTCATATCCTACTGCTTTCCCACTGTGGCTACTTTTTATATATAAAATGAGAGGCCACTGGGTTTCAGCTTTCACAGAAAAAGAAATGGAATTGTACAAAGGTGATCACAAAACAATTATAAGAATCCTGAAATGAAATGGACATCTTAGAAAGGCATGCAATATTCTGATGCCTTGAAGCAATGTAGGACTGTCTTTCGGCGATACATTGTTTTTCAGCTGTCAGCTTCTTCAAAGCTGCTGGTTAACTTTTCCCTGTAGTTTTGCAGGTTGGCATGTGTACCTCAAAGAGCATGTAGGAGAGGAGAGGAATGTCAGCCAAGTGGGTCACGCACAAGACGCAGCCCATAGAGGGTCCTTCCTTGGTTTCGGCTAAGGTGAGATAAAGGCCATCGCAGCAGTCTCAAGAGGCTCTTAACAGATAATTTAATACAGATCATGAAAACTCTGGAATTTCACATTGTTATTCCTTCATTACCATTAAGAGTTCCTTTTTTCCCTGTGAATTTATTGCTTGGGAGCTCTGGTAGATGATTAAGCCTATTGGAAGTACCTGAAGCACAAACTTTGATACACCTCTTCTAGGCACGGAAGATGTTTCAATGCAACTCATCAATCACCAGTTTAAATTAGCCATCTTGTGGCTCATTAGGTATCACCCCTACCTCTGAGCCAGAAGCTCTGGGTTCAACTCTATTCTAGGATTGTTGGCCATGGAAGGAGCATTCATGATGCGTTTCAACAGATTGATAATTGGCATGCTAATGCTTCCAACAATTACCCATTATTCCCAAAGGGAAAAATTATGTGTGTGAAGAAACAGAACAAACTTACCAGTATAAATCCTGTGCAAGCCGGCGTGGAATTTCAGCATCTATATATTCTTGAATTATCATGGGGCCATGTTGAAATGTACAAACATTTGGAAAACCCCACAAATCACCTTGCAACGCAGCTCTCCCCCATCAGGAGTAGCGGCTATCGTCAGAGAGCCGCTGCTCATGAATCCGCCCCTTCGTCCTTTTCAGTGGCTGGCGGAGAGGAGGACTGTGGCTGCCGGGGTCACCAGGATAGGGGTCATGCAAGGTGGCGGAGGATTGGGCTGGATGCGCCCGCAGGAGTTGGCGCGTCGCGCGTCTGCGAGTGTCTGGCTCACTGCCAATGCCATCCGAGACCGAAGGAAGGTCGTGCTCGGACCTCATGTAATTTTAGGTCTCGAGGTGGCCCAGGTGCGCGGTAGTTTTCCACCTGAACGTTACCCTGTTCGGATGGAATTCCACATTGGCCCCAAGCCCCGAGCCCTCCCTTGGGTGCCGGTGCCCCGCAATATGAGCCGCCTCGGGGATATGCCCTCCATGCCATTTGGCACAGCACGGAGGAGTTTTCTGTAAGGACTGCTGCTGCACACCTTCCATTTTCTCGCCCTCGTCCACCGCTCGGACATGCCCTGGCGTGCTTTGTTGCTGTCCGGCGGTGGAGGTGCCCAATGGGAGGCCCTCTATGGAGGTGTCCTCCCACTTTCCATCGTGGACCTTGATTGGAGGGTGTTGCACGCAGCAGTCCCCTACAACTGTAGAATGTGTAGGTTCATGGACTCCCAGGACACCTGCCCTTTTTGTGGTCTTGCGGAGTCCGTGGGCCATGTTTATATAGGGTGTGGTAGGCGGCACTCCCTTTTCAGTTACTTGAAAAACTTTTTATTAATGTTTTGTCTGCACTTCAGCCCCACGCTCCTGATCTACGGATACCCGGTGCAGAGGGGGCTGGGAAGGAGGAGGACTTCCTCGTGAACCTGCTCCTGGGCCTGGCCAAGTTGGCCATTAACAAGTCCAGGCAGCGGGCGATCGATGGGGTCATCCCGCCTGATTGTCTGTCCCTCTTCCGCGGCTAAGTTCGCGGCTGGGTGTCCCTGGAGAGGGAGCACGCGGTGTCTGCCGGCACTCTCGAGGCCTTCTGTGCTCGGTGAGCACCACGGGGACTGGGGTGTTTTATCGATCCCTTTAACCACATTTAGGTTTAACGTTTATAAGTTTCCTTTAAACTTTGTTCTTGGTTTTACAGCTGACCTGACTTAGGGGTGTGATTGTTTTATCCCTCATTTTGTTGATTTAGTTTAATTGGTTGATTCCAAAAAGAGTTACATCTTCTTAACCTTCCTAAACCTGCCACCAAACCCTGGTGCATCCCCAACATCCACAGCAGAGGCGGAGGCAGCCTGCTGACTGCTATGCCCTGTCTGTGATGACCTTGATGGGCATCTTCTGGAGGTCCAAGACCTGGAGAGCCCCGGCCGGCTTTCAGTGTCCTGCTGTTGGCCAGTTGCACCCTCCCCGGCCTATGGAGCCGAAGCTGCAAGGGTTCCAGGATGAGGGGAGTTGGATCAGCCAGACATTCTGTGAGTCACCTGGGTGAATGGCCCCAGGGTTTCAAGCTGCTAATCCTCCTCATGGGTGCCTGACAGCATGAGATCAAGCTGCCCTGCACCCATCTCATGTTGATACTGTTGGAGACCAACGATGGCGTCAGCGATAGAGGTCAGCCTGTGCACCAGCGTAGGACCGATGTCTTGGACCAAGATTTTCATGGCAGCTGCCATCCTGCCAGTGTTGACATCAATGTATTGGTGTGTCCGCTATCACCTTGGACTGAAGGCGGCAGACTCCTCCATTGTTCCTTGCAATCTGAGAAGCGCACTAGGCATCCCTTCCTGATGTTCCCATGATTCTCTTTGCCGCTTCACCAACTAAGTGAGGACCGAGTCCAGAGGTTCACCATCTGACTTGGACTCAGCAGATTCCTTGCCTCCAGCAGTCCTCCGAGTGCTGCTGACCAAGGATGTCCCTGACTCTTGTGTGCTGTG
Source organism: Carcharodon carcharias (assembly GCF_017639515.1). Classification (NCBI taxonomy): domain Eukaryota; kingdom Metazoa; phylum Chordata; class Chondrichthyes; order Lamniformes; family Lamnidae; genus Carcharodon; species Carcharodon carcharias. The sequence goes on along the minus strand of NC_054479.1, from coordinate 120,655,842 downwards.
CTCACCAGATTGTGATCCCGAGGCTGCTCTACATCTAGGTCCTACCAAGGTGTGTGTCTCTTCACTGGTGGAAGATGTGGGTGTGCGTTGTGATGGGTCTTCAATGGTACTACCCTCAGAGTCCTCATCCGAGGTGCTCTTGGTGCTGGGGTTGGGGTCACTGTTACCTGAGGGCGACACGTCAGATATTCCTAGGAGAGAAAGTGGAGATTATTAGTGCTTGGCAGCCATGTTGAACACAGAACAGTGGGCTCAGAGATGCATTGACAGAGGGACGATCTGGTGCAGGATCCTCACCTGGGTGTTCGCCACTGACCTCACCATCGCCTAAGGAATGATCAATGTCCTCTCTCTCCAACTCTAACATTCAAACGGAGTGATGACCTTGATGTCCAGCACTCCACCCTGGATCTCCCGGCAATTGTGCGTGATCTTATCCTGCATAAAGACAGACGGAGAGAATGTGAGCAAGACGCATGCTGGGCCAAATGAGAAGTCTGCCAAGCATTCGCGTGTGCTGAGTGGAACCATGGGTAGAATGAGGAGGCAGTCTCCAGAGGAGATGAGGCCAGTTGGAGATGTGAGGGTGTGTGTGAGTGGTGATGCCCCTTGAGCTGTCAGTGAGTAAGATGCCAGTGAATGTGTGATGGGCTTGTGAGCAGGTGAGTGAGAGTGACGAGATGGTTGACTTATCCTGGTGGCACGGATGAGATCATTCATTCTTTTTCTGCACTGGATGGCCGACCTCTTGCGTGCAGCATTGGCACTGACCACCTCTGCCACCAGCTTCCAAGCCGGAGTGGTGAGACTGATTGGCCTTCTGTGACCAGAGCGTGGGTAAAGAACTTCACAGCGGGCCTCCATGACATCCTGAAGGTGTCCCAGAGGTGCAATGAATCGGGGAGCTGCAATCTTCCTGGATTTTGGGGCCATGTCTTCAGCAAAGCAGCCCTGGGCTGCAAGCAGTGTGAAGTGTAAGCGCGGCTGAATTTTAAATATGGCGCCCAGCATGAGGAAGTGGCGACGTAATGGTGTGGCGGGCCAACCAGAGGCCGCCCGCCAGCGATCTGGGGTGCAGAATTTATGAGGCAGCAAGGTGATGACACGGCGCAAAATCTCACCATTGCAGCCGGTGGGTAAAATGACTTTTCCACGCTTGCCACGGCATTTAGTGCAAATCTGGCACAATTCTGTCCTAAGTCTCCCCTTGGAGGTTAAACTTACCGACTGAGCCAGAGGATAGCTGAAGTTCCAAATTTTAAAAGGACAGTGTCAGGGATTTAGGTTCTTGGTTGCTAGGTTTCCGATTTGCATCTTCCTCCTCTACTTGTATCCACCCAGTTGTAGCTAAAGAATCTTCTGCAGGCACTGAAACCCTACCTGGTGTTAGGAATAGTCCTGCCCCCGCAGAGGTCTGCCTCTCTTGGGCATTGTGTGTTATTTCCTGCTGGAGTATAGATTAACAGCAGAAAATGCTGGACCTACACAGCAGGTCAGCCACACTTCAGTACTGTGGACTCCATTAACCTTCAGATTGATTTTGGGAACACACTCAAAAGATTATAACCCAACCTTTTCTCTTTACTGATTTAATCTCAAATTTTGAGCATTTGTAGTTCTTTTTCTTTTCGTTTTATAATCAGTGAAGTTAATATGAAGTTGAATGATATCTCCCAGGTGCTGGGAGACAGCTGATGTAACAGGAAGGACTAGCACTACAAGGACACTGTCGGAGTAGAGGTTGGAGCTAGAAGGTTTATATGCAAGAAGGACTTGCAAAAGGAATTCCAAACACAGGCCCCAGGTGCAAGTTTAAAGAGTCATTGAATTCACTCCAACTGCACCCCTGATAATGCTCAACCTCCTCACACCTTCGCCCGACAATGTTCACATTCCCTCCAGACAATGCTCACCTCCACATCCCCTCTGAAAAATGTCCACCCTCCCTCACCAACACCCCCCCAAAACTCCCAGCACCCCCCCACCACAAATTCTTAACTCAGCAAGGCAACTTGTTTAAGATGTGAGGATGTTCAGTGGAGGAGGTCTCATGATACCCAAGTAAAAAGGGGAAAGTGGTGGTTCTTTTACTATGCCTGCCCTTGTCAGCTTGCTCAACTTTTTCTTGCTCTGGTCTGCTGTACTGGGAATGAGAGAGGTGCCAGCTCCTGACACTTGCCTCTGGCTACTCCTTCTACTGGTTTTCTTCCACGTGATCCCATCAATCTTTCCCTGTAAGCCCTCATTTGTTTAATCAAGACCTTGAGTTCTGCATCAAAAATATGGTGAGCTCTGAGTTTGACACTTTTGCCTTACATAAAATGTACAGCACAGAGACTGGCCATTAGGCCCAACTGGTCCATACCTGTGTTTATGCTCCACATAAACTTCTGCCCACTTTTGGCAAGAAAGCAATTGATACCATGAGCTCAATTTTCCTATTCTCAAACCAGAAGCAGCGAGACTAATTGTAGCACCACTGCTACTGCTGGTGCCCCAGCTAATTTATCCAAATTGTCACTGATTAGTAATTGGAATTTTGTAGTTTGCATGGGCCAGCTGTCTACTGAATAAACCCACTGTACCATCAGAAAGACCTTGTTTTGTTTTTCTGTTGACTCTACACTTTTTAAGCTGAAAATTTAACTCAGCTGAGACTAATATATTCAGTTTACACGCCAGTTGCTGCAGGTTGTACTGGCAGAATGGGTCGCCATTAATTCCAAACGCTATTTCTACTGAAATTTAATAAGTAATTTGTAAAATGAGATTGAACTGCATTCGTTGATGGACATTTTAATTACACATTGATCAAGCATTTCAAACTTCTGATCTCTTTTTTTCTCCCCCATCAACATATTGATAATGATATTTAAGATTAATTTTCAGATGAACAGCAAAGCAACAGAAGCTAGAAATCTGCACTGTGAGACAAATTTCATTGCTCCTGTGATTGGACGATAATTAGATGCCTGGTGGTTTTGAAATTAAAACTATGCATTGCCATGTCCATGTTTGGAATAAGAATGATCATTTAACAAAAATGCACTGTCGCTTAAAAGCTGAGGTGTTACACTATGTATGAATCGTTTCCTGTTTAATGTATTCCAAGCCTGTCTTCTACTTAATGCTCCTCTAGGTTTCATGCAGATGCTATGCAACAAAGCACTTTATATTTATTATTCATTGGATTTCTGGGGAAATTGTCTCAGATCTGCTTAGCATTCTGTAATGTACCAAGACTATGGTTGTTTGATGCTTTTTGTACACCAGGGGCCCTAACTTTGTCATGAGTATCACTCCACAGTTCTTTTCCCATAAGCTCAAATAACCAAATGCTTGTAACATTTATTCTCGTCTTTCAGATTCACTAACTAAAGGTTCCTGTAACATTTCTGTACCACGTTCCCAAATAATTCAAAATTAAAATACCTGACTTCATTCAGAATGCACAATGAATAGCAGCTAGTGTTATGTATATATGTATTGTTATTATTTGGTTATTATTGTATTTGGTAATGTTCACCTGTCTATTTTAGACCATAGAATTATAAGCTTGATTTTAACTTTTGCTTGGGATCAGCAGGGAGGGGGCCTAGTGGCAAGCCAAAGATTTTAACTCCCAGGCCTCATCTGGATGGTCTGGCCAGTTTCCCACTTGAAACTGGCAGAAAGCTGCAGCTGGCTGCTTTTGCTTAATCCTCTACCAGACATAGTATGAGAAAGCTTCCTCTATTCTATTCAAGAAATATGCCTGAACCCCATCCTATTTTTGTATTAGCATGGATTTTCCATTTCTCACAACAATCCTCATGATCTCTTTGATGAACTTTAGTGTAGTTTTTTTGCCAAATTATGTCCAAACTGTTTTATAAACCTAGAACCACCATGAACTAATCTAAGACTGTCCAAGCTCACTTTACTTTGAACTTTGGGCTGGCTCAGAGAGTAGTTTATCAACTCATCAGTTCAAGCCGCATTCAAACTCACATCCTAAAAGTGAAAGTACAAGGCGCTAATTCATTCTTCTGCCAAATCCCAGGACCACTAAAATATAAAATATTACTAGCTTACAATACTGCTCACTTGTCAGGATGTCACCAATCTACTATGACCATCTTATTTCATAGTCCAGGTTTTTCTGCCCCCGAGGTTCTCCAGCATTCTCCAGCCGAGACTGCTTATCATTACAAGATTACAAAATTATTAACTTAGAGAAAAAAATTCACAAGAGAAAACATCATGAACCTTTAATAAAAGAGCCAGTTTTGTCCTTAAAATTGTAAGTATTTAAAGTCCTTTTGGTCCTTTTTCTTTAAAACTAAAATTTTTAAAATTGAAACACTACTGCTTGTGTACGTTTTCCCTGTTGGCTGAAAACAACTCAAATTTAGATCCTTAACAACATTTAGATGAGCAACAGAATTATTGGGCAGAATTTTCTGCTCGGCGTGCATGCTCGAATGTGAAATAGCACGCAATGACGTCGGGCGAGCGTCCTGACATCACCGCGCACTCGCATGATATTTCGGTCGGCGAGCACACGCAAAGGTTGGGAGCGTGCCCACCCACAATTAAGAGGCCTATGAAGGCTGTTAAAGTATCAATTGACAGGGATTTTTCATTGCCCGTCCAACCTTACGGTTGGCGGGTGGGCGAATCAGCCAGGTGGCCTTTGCGTTTTTCAGGAAACCTCATCCAAGGACGGGATGAGGTTTCCATCATTAAATTTAAAAAAATTAAAATTATGCACAGAATTTTTATGACGTCCACACACAAGTGACTCATTCTGATGCGTGGACATTTTTTCTGGATTTAAAATTCTGCTTTTACTGATTTTAAATTCGTCAGCTCCCTGAGGCAGCTCTCCGCCTTCTGGGAGCTTTCCTTCTGTGCTCCCCTGCGCCCGTGCTGACTTCAGCGCTCGCCCTCCTCTTGACCCCAGCCTGGCAGTGCTGAGCCCTTCAACGTGCCTTTCATGCTGGCTGGCTGTTAATTGGCCAGCCAGGGTGAAAACACGGTCGGGGAGCCAATCACGGGCCTTATAGTTCCTGTTATCATCAATCAATGATTTATGCTGGACATACTTCAGCATATCTTAATCAACCAGAATACAACATATACTGTTCATAAATAAAGTTAAAGCCACTATTATGCAAATCTTTAAGATGCATGCATAACAAAGTTGTATATAAGTAATCCATTGGCAAACTTATATGACGGTGTTGTTACCTTCCTCCCAATTTTTTTTGCTGGTTCTCTTCACTAGTTCATTTTTTAGTTTGGCATTGCACGTTTCCTCACTCTTCCCCATTTGCAATATTCAAGATCCCCTCTCCCTTTCCATGCGTGCATCTGCATTCCAGCTTCTTTTGTTCTGTGCTTGGTCCTTTGCAATGCCAATTTACACATTCTTCTCACAACCTTCATCTTACTCTCAGATTTTTTACACAGTACAACTGGTGTTACCAATGTTCAGACACATGGCCAAGTACAACCGTTATTTCTACATGTGTAACATGGCTTTCAAGTCTGTTTTTCTTCTTGCCATCTGCTCCTCAATCATTCACGTGTTCACTTGCCTGGCTGTTAAAAATTCTTCAAAGTCTCGTAATCATGGTAAAAAAAAGTCATCCAATTTGTCTGTAGACACTTTAGCTGATATTGCAGATTTAGTTTTAACAGTTGGAATGTTGACTTCAGAAGTATTTTTCACCAGAATTCTAACATTCTTTTCAATAACACTGACTCTTAAGGCCCCGAATTTCTGTGCAGTGAATTGTCAATTAAAAGAGATATGCATCTGCTGGTGGCTTAGAAAGGCATTTACACAAAAGGTGCTTGGGTCAGCTCCTTTACACACCCTTTGGGGTAGTCATTGGTATGAATTCCAAGTAAAATGAGTGTGAGCATGGGAACTGCAGTGCAGCTTTCTTGCAAGGCAGCTTGTGCATAAAGCCATGCCAGAAACAGGTCACCGTAAAGGACAACTGCACCCTGAAACTATTCACCCCTTTTGAGCAGAAGGCCAAGTGATGAAGAGGAGCAGCCAGCCTTCTGGCAGAAGGAGATTACAAGGAGAAGGAAAAGAATGATGAGGATTAGACTACCCATGAGTCCCAGTTATATGATATGATTGTCTCTCTCTGGATAGCAATACATGTTAGACCACTGGCTTTTCTCCTTGGGAGCACCACACCAGTGCAATGTGGGAGCGAAAGCAGACTGCCCAGGAACAATCTCCAGAGATGCAGCCAGGAGCAAGCTGCCCTGAGACACAGTCCACTTTAGTTTTATGAGCCTTTTGTGGAACCAGGAGCCATACCCCGATCCTGACACTCAAATGACAATCTCAAAGCAGCACAAAAGTAGAAGTAAGGCATGTTTAGGCACCCAGACAAGCATGGTGTTAAAAAGAGAGTAAGTAGGTTGATTGCATGTACTTTGTAACTCACTGCAATAAAAATAGAACGCGCACTGATGTGATGCTTTGTTATTGATGGAGCCTATAATTATACAGCTATTGCTGCACATGTGGTTCTCTGATGATGATGATGAGGAAAAGAATGACAAGGATCTATCATCTTGTCCCAAATTCTATGGGCTGTGTTTTACAGGGTGGTGGGGGGTGGGGTGGGGGGTGTCCTGGAAGGAATGTCAGTCCCAAATGGGCCGACTTTTAAAAAGCCTACCCCACAGCACTAACACACTGGGGGAGGGATAAACAAGCTCAAGGTCAGACTTCCATCCCTCAATGGACGGGAAGCTGGCTGGCAGCTCTAGCAGTCCTGGCAGTACCAGGGCTCAATAGTGGGTGCTGCCAGGACTGCTAGGAGGCACAGGAAGAAGAGCGATAGCCACCGGAGAGAGGCAAGCCCTGGGGTTTTAACATGGGGACGGATCACAGAGCCGAGGGAGGAAGGTGGGGTGGGGGCCAGATTTTAGAGGGCAGGTAGTGAGGAACAAAGTGGGAGTTGACATTTGGGTGTGGGGGTGACATCTTCGGGGAAGGGTGGTATCGTGGGAGGGGGAGTTACATCTTGGGAGGGGGAATGACTTCTTGCGGGGGTGGGGGTGGAGTGGCATCTTTGGGGGTGCTACCAATGCACACTGGGGACTACCCTCCCTTCCTTCCTGCCTTTTCAAAGAAGGTCTTTCAAAAGCAGCCTTCGCAGTATTGCCCGGCTGCCACTGCCCAATGTTCTTTGGCAGTGGAAGTGGATTGAGGCCCTTCATTGCCGATTAATTGGGCAGTTAAGAGCCTCAATAGGCCTAAGGGTGGGCGCCCTACTGGGCAACCTACCCACCCTGCACGTTATGCGGAACAGATCGGGTGTGGGCAGGATGGTGGCCTGCCTGCCGAAAATACACCTGGTGGAGGAGGGCATAAAATCCAGCCCTATGTCCACCACCTTTGCTGTGCAGCCATGTGCCAATCCAGCCCTGTGATTTCCCATGTGTGAAGCAAACCTTCCCCCGGCAATCGGAAGCCACAAGTGACGGAGCTGCAAATTATAAGACGGGATCCTACAATTGTAATGGGTATTTAAAAAAAAATATAACTGATGCCTTACTGGATTAGTTGGTTTTCAGCTCACACACTGACACTGTGGACAGCGCAAATATTACAGTAATAAATACTATCAGGTCCAGCTTATTCCTGAAACAGTAAATTACAATAAAAATGCTTTAAAGAAATAGTAAATTAGCAAATATAATCACTTTAGTTTGATTTTCCTATTTTTCCTTCAGCTCTTCCATTACTTAAAATTTAATTCCAGTCTTTTCTGGCGAGCTATCTGTCCTGCTCTAATAAAAAGCACACTTCTAAATGTTTTACCTCCTCTTGGTTTCTATCATCCATTTCAAGATGGGAATAAATTCTAAACAATTTGTTTTCATTGACTGAAAACAAAATTTGTATACTCAGTTTCCAAACAATCCTATTCATCATGACTACAAATATGCTTAAATTATAGCTGGTGTAAAGGTCCCATAGGGATGACTGTCTTAGAGAATGTCACAATGGTACAGTGGTACAGCTGAATATGTTCTTCTGAGATGGGTGCTAAGCCACATCTTTGGGTTGGAGGACTGGAACCTTCAGCTTACATATTTACCTAACTGGAATAGCATCCTGCTGTTACATTGGGCAAAATGAACAAACTTGCATTTATATAACTACTTTCCAAAGACATTCCAAAGTCTTCACAGCCAGGTGGTTGAATTAATATTCATTTCCTAGAGGAAACAACTCATGTCCAATATCCTGGTAAATATCCAGGCTTGGGCTGACAAATAGCAAGTACCATTCACACCACACAAGTGCCAGGCAATGACCATCTCCAACAAGGGAGAATCTAACCATCGCCCCTTGACATTCAATGGCATTACCATCACTGAATCCCCCACTATCAACATCTTGGGGGTTACCATTGTCCAGAAACTGAACTGGACTAGCCATATAAATACTGTGGCTACAAGAGCAGGTCAGAGGCTAGGAAACCTGCAATGAGTAACTCACCTCCTGACTCCCCAAAGCCTGTCCACCATCTATTCTCCACTTGCCTGGATGAATGCAGCTCCCACAAAACTCAAGAAGCTTGACACCATCCAGGACAAAGCAGCCCACTTGATTGGTACCACATCCACAAACATTCACTCCCTCCACCACTGACGCACAGTGGCAGCAGTGGGTACCATCAACAAGATGCACTGCAGGAATTCACCAAGGCTCCTTAGACAACACCTTCCAAACCCAGGACCACTAGCATCTAGAAGGACAAGGGCAGCAGATACATGAGAACACCAACATCTGGAAGTTCCCCTCTAAGTCATTCACCATCCTGAATTGGAAATATATTGCTGTTCCTTCACTGTCACTGGGTCAAAATCCTGGAACTCCCTTCCTAACAGCACTGTGGATGTACCTACACCACACGGACAGCAGTGGTTTAAGAAGGCAGCTCACCACCATCATCTCAAGGGCAACTAGGGATGGACAATAAATGCTGGCCCAGCCAGTGAAGCCCACATCCCATGAATGAATAAAAAATAACTTCCAACTTTCTCCTTTTCAGCACAAAAAAACCCCACAACTTTTATTGGATTTTAATCTTCTTGTTATTTTAATCTCGTGTTTGATTCCCTCCATTTACCTCAATATCAAGGTGGAAAAGATAAAACTGGATACATAAACTATTTAAAAGACCACAGTCCTCTAAGGAGTTAAAATCCATCACCTTTCACACACACACAATAGAGATATATATAGGTTCACAAATACACAATTCTATAAACAGCAGATTAGATGTTTACTGTGTTCCTTTGCAGATGTTTGTTTAAAAAAAACCTGGTATTTTCTAATATTCCTTACAAACTTCCCAACCTATAAACTTACAAGTTCTGGTAAAATAATGATTGCCATCATTCGAAAATAGCATATTTCCTTATTTTCAGTCGATAGGTGAGTTGGACCTATCACAGTTATTAAATTACTACTTTAAGAGTGGAAGTAAGCATCCTCTTGTCCAAGCCTTCTGTTGGATGAAACATGGGCCCAGATATCCCAGCCCTGGATCATCGGAGACCAGATGTATGAGCAGAGATTCACAATGGGACCTTGCGGAAAGGGATCACTGGTTCTATAGAAAGTGAGTCGGGAGAATTAATAATGGAAAATAAGAAGATGGCAGATGAATTGAACAGGTATTTTGCATCAGTCTTCACTACAGAGGATACAAGTAACACCCCAGAAATTGCTGTAAATCAGGAAATGGAAGGGAGGGAGGAACTCAAGAAAATTACAATCACCAGGGAAGTGGTACTGTGCAAATTGTTGGAGCTGCGGGCTGACAAGTGCCTGGGTCCTGATGGACTTCATCCTAGGGTCTTAAAAGAAGTGGCTATCAAGATAGTTGATGCGTTGGTTTTAATTTTCCAAAATTCCCTACATTCGGTGAAGAGTCCATTAGATTGGAAAATAGCAAATGTAACTCAATTACTCATAAAAGGAGGGAGACAGCAAGCAGGAAACTGCAGGTCAGTTACCTTAACATCTGTCATAGGGAAAATGTTAGAAGCTATTATTAAAGATGTTATAGCAAGACACTTGGATAAATTCGAGGTAAACAGAGTCAACATGATCTTGTGATATGGAAATCATGTTTAATCAATTTATTAGAGTTCTTTGAAGAAGTAACATGTGCTGTGGATAAAGGGGAACCCATGCATGTACTGTACTTAGATTTCCAGAAGGCAGTTGATAAGATGCCACATCAAAGGTTATTGTGGAAAATAAAAGCTCATGGTGTAGGGGCTAACATATTGGCATGGATAGAAGATTGACTAGCTGACAGAAAACAGAGAGTAGGCATAAATAGGTCATTTTCTGGTTGGCAAGATGTAACAAGTAGTGTGCCACAGTGATCAGTGTTGGGGTCTCAACTTTTCACAATTTTTATAAATGACTTGGATGAAGGGACAATAGATATGGTTGCTAAATTTGCTGATGCTACAAAGATAGGAAAATAAGTTGTGAAGAGGATATAATGAGGCTATAAAGGGATATAGATAAGTTAAGTGAGTGGGCAAAAATCTGGCAAATGGAGTATAATGTGGGCAAATGTGAAATTATCTATATTCACAGGAAGAATTTAAAAAAAAGCATATTATCTAAATGGTATGAGATTGCACAGTTATGAGATGCAGAGGGATCTGCATATCCTAATGTATGAATCACAAAAGGTTAATATGCAGGTACAGCAAGTAATTAGGAAAGCTAATGCAATGTTATAGTTTATTGCAAGGGGAACTGAATACAAAAGCAGGGAGATTATACTTCAGTCATACAGGGCACTGGTGAGACCACATCTGGAGTACTGTATACAGTATTGGTCACCTTATTTAAGGAGGGATATAAATGCATTGGAAGCAGTTCAAAGAAGGTTCACTAGACTGATACCTGGACTGGGAGGGTTGTTTTATGAAGAAAGGTAGGACAGGCTAATCTTGTATCCGCTGGAGTTTAGAAGAGTAAGAGGCGGCTTGATTGAAACATATAAGACCCTGAGGGCCTTGAGAGGGTAGATGTGGAAAGGATGTTTCCTCTTGTGGGAGAATTTAGAACTTGGGGTCACTATTTTAACGGGTCACCCACTTAAGACAGAGACGAGGAGAAATTTTTTCTCTCAGAGAGCTATGAATCTTTGGAACTCTGTTCTCAAAAGGTGTTGGAAGCAGAGTATTTGAATATTTTAAGGCAGAGGTAGATAGAGTCTTGTTAAGTAAGGGGGTGAAAGATCATTGGGTGTATGCGGGAGTGTGTAGTTGAGATTACAGTCACATCAGCCATGATCTTATTGAATGGCAGAGCAGGCTCGAGGGGCCACTCCTGCCACCTGCTCCTAATTCATATGTTCATATGGAAGTCTTGATGTGCTGAGATCCATAAGGATTGCTCGGGAAGTTTGAACTTCCGACGGGAAATTCTTGTGCTCCCAAGCACCCCTGCAAAAATCCCCAACTTTGAGTTAGAGTCGGAGAGATTGGACAGTTCCACGGGACTGTTTCAAACAGCTCCAAATATCCATTACTTGGATAATTATCCAAGAAACTTTAGACAATAAGAACATAGTTTAACTATTGGGTAACTACAGAACTGACCTTCCAATCACATTCACACACCCCACTCCCCCAACTTCCCCTGTCTAGCCCCTTGATCTGATCTGACTGCTCCTGGCCCACCTACCCACTCACCCACCACCTACCTCACCTACCTACACACCTGTCACCCTACCCACTTGCCACTCCACCCACCTGCCACCTCACCCACCCCACTACCCTACCCATTTGCTTATTCATCCATTCACTAACATTCACACTGGACCTTTAGGGCAGAATTTTTCCCTTGGTGTGCGGGTTCAGTGGGGGTGGTCGGGAAGCCGACTGCCACCTGCAATCAGGCCTGGAAGGCAATTTCATGCTGGCGGGCCAATTAGGGCCAACCCAGTGTGAAACGCAAGTGTCAATGCTCGGCGCTGCCTGTGTGGAGGGAAGAGTGCAAGCTGGGCAAGCGTGTGAGTGTGCGCTTCATAATCTCCCTGAGGCACAAAGCTGCTTCAGGGAGATGAATATATATGAAAAAATAATTAAAAAAATAAAAAATGTAATGAAACATGTCCCCTCATGTGATTCTATCACATGAGCAGGGATATTTTATTAATGAAAAATTAAAGTTTTTATTTTATTTTTATTTGCTTTTGGAAACCTCATCCTGCCCATGGATGAGGTTTCCAAAAAAGTGCAACGGCCGCTTGGCGTTTTTGCCTGCTCGCCCAACATAAGGTTGGAAGGACAGTGAAAAATTTAGTTTAATTAACTTTTCAATGGCCTTAATAGGCCGCCCACCGACCAAAATATCACTCACGTGTGCGGTGACATCGGGTCATCTCGCATCATTTTACGCTCGGTTGGGTTGGTGCATCCCCACCCACCAAGTGAAAAATTGTACCCATAAACTTACCATACAGCAGCTAGTGCCATAAAAAGGGGGTGTCTGGTTTTCCCCTCAATGTTACAGCGCTATGATGCAGCTCTCCGAGGAGTGCTGCACACTGCATTTCTAGTAAAGCCAGACTTGGAAGACAAGGCAAGAAATAAGGAGCCATGCCAGGAGGGTGGAAAAGTTTGAACGGAGCACCAATGATTACCAGTGACAGAGAGAACTGGGCCATAATAACACCAGCAGGAAGGTTTAATCAATGCGGCTTAAATAACACTAGATGCTGACAATGTTGATGGAACAATGAGCAAGGTATAGCTTAGTATGTTGAACTAACAGGTTTTGTCAGTTTTCAGCGGACATCTAATAAATTTTATTGTATCCATTCCAACTCCAACTAGTTAAAAAATGAATCAAATGATACAGAGAATTTGGTTAAAAGTTTGTCGGATAAATATTCAACATGTTCAAATATCTGATTCCATAATTCATGTATTTTAGAGGTTCAACTTTTAGTTTTAGGTATTTAACTTTTAGGTTGGGGATTAAAGTGTTGAATGTAGATAAATGGAACACTTGGTTGAGGAACTGGCAAACAGACCCAGGGTAATCACAGTTAAAAGGTAACCTGTGTTTATCTTACAAGGTCACAGGTGCAGGTTAGAAAATTTAAATAATGAATCTCTGGACCACCTGGTAGAGTCAGGGTGTCTATCGTTATCTCAATAAAAAGTTTAAATTATTTATGTAGTGCCCGGATGAAAGAAGCTAAAAGCAATTGGTACACAACAGAGTTCTTTGGTGGGACTATCAATGTTGGGAAAGAGGGTCGTAAACTCTATTAGAGATACAAATTATCCATATGGGTCACAAAATTAAAAGGGTTGTTTTGGAGGTAAAATATTGTTCATTTACATTCCTGTTTGGAGCATCCCAAGTATGCCATTTGCCATGGAAATGGAATGTGGGGGTTAGGGAGGTTCCTTTGATTATGTGTAAGTGTGTACATGTTTGTGCTTGTGCTTGCAGAAGCAGGCAGTCAGCAGTTCAGTTTGGAAACAGACAAAGTCTGCTGCAGCTCACTGAGTCGAGAGAATAAAATAGATAAATGTTAACGTGGCAAAAAATGGGAAGAACTATTCATCAAACTATACAAGTATATAAGTTTCAGCAGTGGGAATGAAAGGTCTAGATGTACTGATATACATCCACACATACATATAGATTTCCATGTATTTACATTGCAGTCTTTACCAAAATTTCATATCATATTCCTCATTCTGTTTATGCACCAGTTTTACAAACTTGTACATCTGTATGATTATTTCAAAACTACCAAGCAATAAATAATATCAAAAAACAATTTAGCCTAATCCACTCATTCATTCATGGGATGTGGACTTCGCTGGCTAGGCCAGAATTTATTGCCCATCCCTAATTGCCCTTGAGAAGGTGGTGGTAAGCTGCCTTCTTAAACTGCTACAGTCCATGTGGTATGGGTACACCCACAGTGCTGTTAGGGAGTTCCAGGATTTTGACCAACAACAGTGAAGGAGCCGTGATATATTTCCAAGTCAGGATGGTGAGTGGCTTGGAGGGGAACTTCCAGATGGTCGTGCTCCCATCTGTCTGCTGCCCTTGTCCTTCTAGATGGTAGTGGTTGTGGGTTCGAAAGGTTATTGATTGGGTAAATTTTCCATATAATCATCTAGTATCCATTGCAGAAACACATAGCATTAGATCATGTGAGCCATACTGCACATGGTAATGTGCATTTTTACTAGTACATATCCTGCGAAACGTGCAGAACACTGAGAATGCACAATCAGTATAATAATACTCTCAAAAAAGTGCTGGAACAGCTCAGCAGGTCTGGCAGCAACTGTGGAGAGAGAAACAGAGTTAATAATTCGAGTCCAATATGACTCTTTTTTAGAACTGTTCCAAAGAAGAGTCATATTGGACTCGAAACATTAACTCTGTTTCTCTCTCCACAGATGCTGTCAGACCTGCTGAGTTTTCCAGCACTTTTTGTTTTTATTTCAGATCTCCAGCATCTGCAGTATTTTGCTTTAATAATAATATTCTCCTTTTTCATGTAAAAGAGATCTGCAATTATAAATGCAGAATTTTTATTCAGACTGATGCATAATATTCATTTTCAAAAGTTAATTATGGGGTAAAGAGTCACAAGGCTGAATGTTTGTCTAGAGCACCTCATACTCATGCACTGGCCTGGACTGCCATGAGAGATGATGTTACTACGGACTACGAGTGTGGTGTTGTATCATTTTGGAACAAGTCTACTGTCTCAGAAACAAACATGTCATTTATAGGAACCAAGACATTTTGAACCCAGGTTATGACACAACTTTATTTCATTTGTTTGTTTAAAATTCATTTCTCCACCATTTTAGTAAAGATGTTAACTCATTTAAAAATAACTATGTTAAAGTCTCACTAGCAGCAGAGGTAGGAACTTTAGATAAATGCATCAAACATCTGAATACCAGAATCCTACAGCATGATTTCAGGTCTCAAGTATTGTAAAGTTTCTTTATAATGGAGCAATAAATAACACAATAGCTACAGCTATGTTCAGAGATTACTAACTGACGAACACTGGCCTGGGACGTTCTGGATTGCTTTTAATGTCAAACCTTTCTAAAATGCTTCTAAAGCAATCTTGCAGCTATATTTCCAGCGGAGGTCATTTACCTTTTCTGGAATGTAAAAGTCGGTGTAAGAACAAGTGCAGATACAGTGCCACCAACTGAAGGAATGACAAGTAGACTGCTGTTGCTCGCCTTGGCACTTCACTTTCAGAGTTTTGTACCTCTGCTATTTCAAGTTTTTAAAAAAATCTCTGATCCTGTATCAATCGCTGAGTCAGAAACTCTTTCCAGCTGTCTTGGAAAGGATGATAAACTACTCTCTGCTTAAAAAAAATACAGGAAAGTTGTTTTTCCTTTCAAGCACTGCAAGAAACATTGAGAATCTAGCAAAATAGTCATTTCAGACTAATTGTAATGCAACACAAGCCTTCATAACCTTTGAAGTGGTTATGGCTAGCTAACCACTTCTTTTAAGGAACAGTTATCTGAATTAAAATGAATATGCTTTTGCTTTCTAATATCGCCTAAATCTGATCTGGACAAAAACTGCTCCGAAATCATTCAATTCCTCAGAAGGTACAGTCACACAGCAGTTGTTACTAGATTAGTAATCCAGAGGCATGGACTAAGAACCAGAAGATGAGAGTTCAAACTCCACCAGGGCAATTGAAGAATTGAAGAAATAACTGTGGAACTATTGGTTTATTGTAAAAAAATAGTCTGGCTTCCTAATGTCCATTTGAGAAGGGAAACTGCCATCTTTACTCGGTCTGCTGTACGTGACCCCAAACCCACAAAGGCTGACACTTAAATATTCTTGAAAATGGCCTAGCAAGACTCAGCTGTACCAAACAGAACAGGAATAAAACAGTAGTGTTCAGTCAGGAGGGAATGGGCCTGGGAATCTTCAACATTGACTCTGAATCCCAGGAAAGTCTCATAGCAATAGGCCAAACATCGGCAAGAAAACATCCTACTGATTACCACCCACTGCCCTCCCTCAGCTGATGAATCAGTATCCTCCATGTTCAACACCACTCGGAAGAAGGAGAAAGAATACAGAATCTTCTCTGGGTAGGGGACTTCAATTTTCATCACTAAGAGTGGCTCAGTAGCTTAGTGACCAATTTGACCAAGTCCTTAAGGACATTCCATGATTGAAAAAGGGAAAAAAAAACGGCAATTGATGTTACATTTCTCTTCGACACTTCATCTTGGTGTCCTGATGATGAGCCATGGGTCTTCATGTTTGTTTCTTTAAAAATTAAATGGCATCTCTCTTTTTATTAGTTATGCTAAGAATGATTATTTTGATAACCAACAAAAAGCCAAAATAAATCTTCAACCACTTCCTACTTCTCTGCAGTATAGCTATCTTGGCATGATGTTCTTTAAAAATGCAATATTGCTCTTAAATAACACATTGATCTCCTGCATATTGGCGCACACGCTTGAAGTACTGTTGCTCCAAGGCAGTCAGCCAAGTTTGTTACCCAGGGAGTTCTGCTTCTCATTTTATAAATGAAGCATCCCGCAGCTCACATATGTGCCTATTACTCAAGGGAAGGTATGTTGATGTCATGTGACCCTCTGCATGGATCTGAATACAGGCCCTGTCACTTCCAGATTTCTCAGTTAAATGATAACCAATCCCAGTAACCTGGCTTCCAATTTACACCTGAGATTTTTTGATCAGACAACGTCACAATAGACCTAATCCACTGAATGTCTTTAAATTCACTGAGAATAGCAATTAATAAGATATTCCTCCATGTTTCACACTCTTAGTCAAAAGTCACCAAGTTTTTAAGGATCTGTGTTTGAGTTAACTTAATTGGGTTGGTTCTGCTTAATCGATGAATTTTTTTTTAAAGATAGACAAGAAAGTAAAATTAATAGCTGCTCTGATGCCTGCCAGTGCTCTCACAGTCTGACAATGTAACAGCTGAATGAATGCAAATCCCAGAAATCCAGACCTCAGAGAAACAATTTAATAAGGCATAGAAATTTTATTTCAGCTGCAGCAGAATAAGCAGTTTTTATATAAAATATATTGTAGGTTCGATTTAGATTTGCTGACATTGGGTTGATGTGCAGGCTATGAACATGCAGCTGTCTATAATAAACATCAATCTCATAGAGAAAGCTGGAGAACAGGGAAAAGCCAGGAGATGATGATATATTGAAAATATGCTGGTCTTCTGTCAAACTCCCATCCGTAACTCCAGCTGGAGTTTAGTACAAGGTCCGGAGAGTAGTCTGGAAGTAGAATACATTAGGTTCCAGCCTTCACTGAAATTTTGTTAGCGGGTTGCCTGAGACAGAAGCTCCGCCTCAAATATGGTTCCTTGACTCAATGAGACCTGCTTAAAAACTTGCTGTAAGTTTGGAGGGCCAATATGCCCTGTGAAGTGAGGCTCACCGGCCTCTTGACTGCCAGGATTGCAGTCACGCAAATTTGCATCCATTGTATATAATTAACTTTTGACCTACAACACTGCCTCAATATGCTACTAACATAGCCAAGAGTGATGAGCTCTGAAGTGGCAGAGTTAACATCCAATTTTACAGATAAGCAAATGCATAGATTTTCTGATTGGACCATCTGCTTGACCCACAGTGAAATTTTGGGCATAGCTTAATTTTGATATTCCAGGTGAGTTGAAGCATGGAGACCACTTTTCCTTTGAGCCCTCCACAATTGTTGGGTAGGAAATCGTGCACTGATGATGGAATAAAGGGGCAGGAAGGGTCACAGAGGACTATTGACTCTTGTACAATAAAGATCTAGAAGAAGCAGATAGCTCATTTACTCTCACTAGGAGAATGCCATTGAAACAACAATAAGGCAATTAGTTGTTTGGTAGTATAGAACTTGAGTATTGCTGAAAAAAGGGACATGTCGAAGCTTTTTGTCTTGCACTCATCAGGACACTTCACAAGAATACCAATATAAGGGGAAAACAACAATTTATATTGTATAAGAAGTGAATGCTGATTGGTTGGCAAGTGGACTCTGATTGGTAGAGGCGCTGCCATGGAGAATGCACCAGTGATGGTGACTGACAGTTAACTGCCAAGCATTGTTTGAAATTTGAACGGCCGCCGTTCGCCACAGGCAAGGTGCAGACCATACCCAACCAACACATGCTTGCAAAACTCAAAACACAATGTCCAACATTTAGATGTGACTCTGCAATTAGACAAGATTTGCTAAAGAATCTTCAGTGTGCTAAGAACTACGCTGACAACTAATTTAAGATTGTCAGTCAGGATCGCAGTGCGCTGCATTTGCATGTACTGGAAGTTACACATAATAATACACAGGGCCCTGTTCTTGGCAGAAAGAACATGCACACGCATTGCACTTGTTTCAGCTAAACAAAATAAATTTCAAAGCCTCTACCGATCAGCACTCTCTTCTCATACAATATAAATTGTTGTTTTCCCCTTATATTGGTATTCTTGCGAAGTGTCCTGATAAGTGCTAGATGAAAAGCTTTTTCAACAACAAGGCAATTGCACAATCAATAGAACAGAGGAAATTATGGCACGATTTGATAAAGGTGTTCATAATTATGAAGGAATGTGACAGAGTAGATAGAACTGACTGATTCCAGCGATACTATGATTTAGAACAGAAAGTCATTAAGATTAAATGTAAGTTATTTAAGACAGATGACTTGCAACTGGTTGATAACGTGCGCAAAACAACTGTGATCGACATGGAACTTAATAAGTTGAACATCAAAATAGCTCCCCTACAAGAAACCAGGCTTATTCAGAGCGGATCACTGAAATAAAAGCATTACACATTCATCTGACAGGGGAAGAGTTCAGAGGAATCAGTTGGGCAAGGTGTAGAATTCACTGTAAGAAACACATTACTCTCGATAATAGAACACCTCACTAATGGTTCAAAACATGTTTGCTCCATCTGCCTCTCTGCTCAAACAGGGCCAGTTAACCTCATGAGTATCTATGTTCCAAATCTGTGCTCCACTCAAGGCAAAAGACCAGTTCTATGAGGAGCTTGACACTGCTATCAGCAGAATCCTTAAGTCAAACTGTCTTTACCTACCACAGCATTTCAATGCAAGAGTGGGTGTGGCTAATGAGGTATAGCCCTGCTGTCTCGGACATCATTGCCTGGGAAAGATAAATAAGAATGGACAGACTACTTAAGCTTTGCTGCTACCATGAGCTTTGGGTAACTAATACTTTCTTTCAAAACAAACTATGCCACAAGGAGACATCCAAGATCAGGGCATTGGCACCAATTGGATCTGATCATCACCAAACATGACTCTCTCAACACACGCAGCTACCACAGCGCTGACTGTGTTACAGGTCTCTCCCTGGTGCACACCAGGGTAAGGAGGCAACCCTTGAAGTATTTTCATTCAAATCAGAAGTGCCATCCTTGTAACAATGTCAGCCATAATATCTACCCAGATAAAAACTAACAGTTCCTTCATTCAACTGAAAGATGCTCTCTAGCATTCCCACACACAGTACAGAAGCAAAATGGAACATATTTTATGACACAATCTACAATACTGCACTCTCAACATATGGGAAGCAAGAGCAGAAAATTGCTGACTGGTTCGAGGCTAACATCACTGCAATGGAATCTGTCATTGAAACCATGTGGTCTACTCATTAATTACAAGAGACATCTGAGTGAAAAGATTATAAATGCACTAAGAGCCCCTCAAAGTAAAGTCTAATAAACTGCTAGGCAGTGCTTCAATAACTACTGGATGCAACTCTGCCAGTATATCCAGATGTCCTTTGACAGAGAGAATGTCAAGGGCACGTGTGAAGAGATTAAAAAGGCACCAGGTCTAACAGCAAAGAAAATGGCTCCACTGAAAACAAAGGCAGGGTTGGTCATCACCAACTGCATTAAACAGTTAGAGAGATGGGTGGAACACCCCCTTTAGTTGTACACTAGGAGGAACACTGTCTCTAGACACCACAGAAAGCCTGCCTGACATGACAGAGATGGATATTGAACCCACAGTGGAGGAGCTTAGCAAAACTATTGAATTACATACCATGGGCAGAGCTCCAGATGCTGACGCTATTACACCTGAACTTATCAAGCATGGGAAACTGGCACTCCTACAACATCTGCATGAACTTTTGTGTCTCTGCTGGAGGCAGGCAGCAGTGCCCCAGGGTGTGTGATGCAAAGGTTGTGACCCTGCACAAAAACAAGGGCAGGGATTGCAACTATCAAAGCATCTCCCTGCTGAACATCATGGGAAAAGTGTTTGCCCAAGTTGCCCTTGTCAGACTGCAGATCCTGGCAGCACACATCTACCCTGACTCCCAGTGTGGTTTCAGAGCTGTAAGATCTACAATTGACGTGATCTTCTCAGTCCGGCAGCTGCAAGAGAAATGCTGTGAACAAATGAGACCACTATATATTGCCTGCATTGATCTCACCAAGGCAATAGACCATGTGAGCTGAGGTAGTCTATTTAAGTTGCTAAAGACAATTGGCTGCCTGTTGAAACAGTTCAATGTGACCTTACCCATCATGCTGCCATAGAAAGAGAAGTTCAAGCAACATTGGAACCTTTTGAGATCCACAGTGGGGTCAAACAGAGTTGTTCTGGCAACGCCATTCGGGCATATTCTTCTTTTTGCTGTTGTCATATGCCTTCAGGTCATCTAGAGAGGGTTGTCTACTTATATACTAGAATTTACAGAAAGCTTTTCAGCCTTGTTCGCCCAAGATCCAAGACAAAGGTACGCCAAGTCCTCAAGGAGTTGCCCTATGCTGATTACGCCGCACTAACATTCTATACTGAGAAATACCTGTAGCAGCGTATGGACAAACTCTCTCATACCTGTAAAGAGTTTGGTTTTACCATCGGCATGAGGAAGACAAACGTCATGGCCCAGGATGTTGCCTTACTGACATCAATCGGCATTGACAATGTAATGCTGGAGATTGTTGATAGCTTCATATATCTCGGTTCCACAATCACCAGCAATCTGCCACTTGATATTGAAAGCAGCTCACTCACAGCAAAAGCTGCAGCCGTTATGTCCAAATGAAGTAAGAGATTGTGGAACAGCAGCAACCTAACTAAGTGTACCAAACTGCGAATCTACTAAACCTGCATCCTCAACACACTACTCTGCAGTGGAGAGAGAGCTGGACAACATATTGTAGGCAGGGGAATAAGCTGAACAATTTCCATCTTCACTGTCTCAGACTCATTCTCGGCATCTGTTGGCAGGACAAGGTCACCGACCCAGGGATCCTGGAGCATGCTAATTCCATCTGCGTACACACTCATTGCTAAGCTAATGAAATCTGCATTGGCTCAGCCATATTCATCAGATAGATGACAGCCATACTCCTGAAGAACTTCTGCATGATGAATTGGCCACTGGATCATGACCTCCTGGGCATCCACAAGGACACCTGCAAACGAGATATGAAGATGGCAGACATTGGCACTGACCTGTGAAGGCTGACTGTTTGGAAGGGCATTGGAAGAGGTGAGCAGAAACAAAAAGCTCAGCTGACTGAGAAGAGGGCCCAGAGACAATTCATCTCAGCCTCCTCCGGAGGTCACCAGCATCACAGATGCCGGTCTCCAGCCAAGTCGATTCACTCCGTGTGTTATCAAGAAATGGCTGAAGGCACTGGATACTGCAAAGGCTGTAGGACCTGACAATGATCCAGAAACAGTACTGAAGACTTGTGCCTCTAGACAAGCTGTTCCAGGACAGCTACAACACTGGCATCTACCCAGCTATGTGGAAAATTGCCAGGTATGTCCTGTACACAAGAATCAGGAGGAATCCTTCAGCAGGTTTTCCTTTTCTCTGCAAAGCACAATTACTTTGTCTTGAGTTTTGTAATTTAATAGAGTCTCATCGAGTTTATTCTGCTGTTCTTCCATTCTGTTGTTCAAGGTAGTCTGTATTTCTTCATGCTGAAGGATTATGTACTGTTTTTGAATTTGATCTTGAAGGACAGTTGGTTCTTTCAACGATTTATTTTCCTGTTCAGCCCTTGCCTTTTCACTCTGCACTTTAGTGCATTGCTTTATGATGACTGATAGTTCCAATGCAGCTTTTTCTGAAGTACTATTCGATTTCTTTTTTAACTCCTCATGCTTTCCCAGGGGCACGTATTGGATCTTAAAAGAGTCTTTCAAGGCTGCAACTTCCTTAAGTGCATTTTCTGCCTACTGTTGTGCCTGACTGTACCTCTGGTTGAGTTTTCACAACTCCCTCTTCAATCTGTCAACAATGGAATTCAGAGCTGCTATTTCTTCCTGACACCTTTGTGTCACCTCAGAAATTTGTTTGTTCAGATCTCGAACAGTTGTGTTCATTGAAGACTTTAGTTTGTCGCACGTTTTCAAAGATATATACTCAGCTTGAATTTTGTATTTCAACTCTCCCAATTCAGCTTTGATGCAAACATTTTCCAATCTTATTTCATTTTCCTTTTGCAGGGTTTATTTTGGACTTCATCAGATAACTTTTCTTCATTTCCAGCAAGCTGCTTGCTCTGCACTGCTGCCTGCTACTGTAGTTGGGCTAATGTGTTGGGTTTGCTCAGGTAATGTCTTTTTCACTTTTGTAGCTTTGCTGGGGGTTTTCTATCCCTCTTTTCAAACTCTAAGTGCTCCACAACTTGAAGATTAGAATATTCGTCAAAGGCTTTTAATATTTCATCGAAGCTGATCAATGCTTTGCATTAGGATTACTTCTTCCACAAGTTCACCAAACCTGCATAAAAAGGTATTAATCTAGACCTTTTCTGCCTTTCTACTTAGACCTCATATACTCCAGTAGTTTAGAAATTCTGTTCTCCAGGACATCAAATTTTCCTTTAGGTTTGGCCCTTGGATAAGTCCAAATTGGCCTGGTAGTTTTAATTTACTATCCATGGCTGTTTTTCATAACAGGTGAGTACCTCTTTAATTTTTTTTCTTCCAAGGTAGATCCGCAGTAACCACTGTTTTTTTTCCCCTTCATTCTTCCTGTGCTGGTCAGGTTTTGGTAGGCTCCTGTTATGCTGACTAAAACTTTTTTAAGCTTGTTGTCTCTGCAGGAAACCTTTAAAACAAGAACCCTGGGCCATCTAGTGGATTTTTAAATCAGAGAAAATATACTGAAAGGCAATTTTTAAGCCTTGCCTTCAGTTTTAAAACATTTTTTTACTTAGTTGAGATCAGCCACCACGTGTTACGATGCCGGCTGTGGACCTGTTGCTGCAGCTTTCTGAATTGCAAGATGGCGTCGCCATTTACTTGGAGACAAAGAGATTTCCCGCACTTGTTGGTTTTGGCCAGCTCGCTACAATGGTGATCACGCTCAGGTAGAAAAAAAATCAATAACGGCTGCCTGCAGAGTTCTCTTGCTCAGTGTTTCTGCTCAAAGTTGCAAATTCATCGAATCCTGGCTTTTGCTTGCCTTTAGCTGGGTTTAAAAAGTCATGATTCCCCCAGTGTATTAAATTATTTATAAATGTTTTTGGAGTAGGTTCAGACACCATGTGTTAAGACGCCAACTCAGGGGTTGTATTTTTAGCTATGGCTTTTTTCAAACCGCACTTCTGACTCTGAAATTTTTAAAGATTTCTCAGGACCTGCTGTAGCTTGGAATTTTAAAAGATTTAGCTCACCCTTGCTAGGTCTGCTGACACTGTGCTCTGGGATGTGAAGCTGGAGTTCTAAAAGGAGATGCACTGGAGTCTTCTGCTGCAGTAAGAAATTTTAAATCTCTGCCTTCAGCTTCCAAGCCTTTCTTTGGAGCTTTCTTTCCTGGTGATTTTTCCTTTGCACCTCTGCAACTGGAATATCTATCAGGTCAGAATGCTTTGTTAAATTTTTTCTCAGTCTTCCAGCATTTTCATTTCTCTCTGCATTTCCTACGAGGTTTTGGGTTTTTCTACAAGCTGCCACCATGTTGTAGAGTATTGGTTACAGTTCAGTAGGTCTGAAGAAGTCTTCATAGTCATTGAGCAAATCATTATACCTCTGCTCAGCTGGTATCCTAGACTACCTAATGGATGTCATATATAGCTCCAGAGAATGCCTCAAATTCTAATGAGCCGCCCTGAGAGTTGCCATGATAAGTGAAACATTAGTGATATGCTGGACTAACTTAAACTGAAGGCATCGTAAAATATGACTGACAAGTAAATGTCAATTTGCATAAACTAGTCTGGATTGCAGATGAGTTCAACATTGAGAGAAAGAAATCTCTTATTTACGTAGATAATGGCATTATGTAATGGAGCATGTATGGCCACAATCTATAATCCCATAGGCACTGATAAGTTCTGCCGCTCTATAGAATTTCAGTCTTTCCATACTGCTGTTGGCTCTCTATGGGGAAAATAAATGAAATTGTTTCGCAAGTCACTTGCTGAATACATCTATGGACAGCTGATTGGCTTAGGTTGGCAAAGTCCCCGATGGAAACTAAAACTACCCCAAAGCATCCAAAATAAGGGTAGTTGTGACCTCAACAGCAACCGGCAAAGCCACTCCTATGACAGAGCTGGACTGTAGTTCAGACATCATAGAATGCTTCATAAGTTGTGGTTGCTACAGACACTATTTTTGTGACTAATGGAGGTTATGTATCTCTGTCTGTAGGGGTGTCTGTAGACTCTGGTATAGAATAGATCAGGTGGGTGCAAAACAATTCTGGTGTAGCCTGACATTTTTCCCTTTATCCTCCTTTTCCTTCAAAACCCAGCTACCGGGAAATTCCCATAGGGAAAACACTTGGAGTGACATTGGATCAGTTGTGCAAAAAGAGACAGCAGCACAACAACTGCCACCAGGATCTGAAGTGCCAACAGGGAAAATCAAAACAAGAAAAATCACCAATGAAAAATGGTTGAAAAGTGGCCTGACAATCTTCTTACAGAGCTTCCAAAACTCAATCTATACATCTCAGTCTCTAGCATCCCTGGATAATGGAATATGTGCTAAATTGATGTAAAATATCATGTACAACATCAAAACATCATTTTGGCCTTATGTATATTCATCTGCCCACAAACTGGCAGGCGCCTCCTAGACCCATTACAATTACACTCAAACATCACTAAGATCCTGCCAGTGGATCAATAATGCCCACATTATGCCCTAAAATCCCGTGTTATTGTTCAGAAAATTTACCCTAAGACCTATTAAAGCTGACAACTAAACAGCTGTTTAACAAGTGAAGTATTAAACTTATCTTTAGTTTACTGAACACTATTGTTCTTCTTCTATGGCCGAAAAGTGAGAGAACAAGGTGCGACTTATCATTATCTAGGCTAGTTTTTAAAAGCGATGTTATCATACTTTCAACACAAGTGATCTATGTGCTTCACGTTTATCTGTCAGCAATACAAAAATTCAATGCCAGCACTTAAAAATTTCCACTCAATTTTTCAGCAATTAAATAAAGACTAAAATAACCACACTGGATAAAAAAATTCTGCTTTGATAATAAGTTAGGTAGTTTGGGATTAGTCCAAATATGTATTACTCAGGAATAGCATAATTTCTAACTGCTATGCTTTCTGTGAAAAAGTATGTAATCAAAATATTACAGGAGCCCTTGAATCATTTTTGAGTTAATTAGGAAACAATTTGGTTTATTTTGTGTTCTTTATATACCAACTGGATATCATTCTAGAGACAGATAGAATTTAATTAGACTGAGTGATTGGTTAAAGTACATCTCCCTCACCCTCAGGCTTGGAGGGCTGAATGCAGGTACACCTCAGGCAATTAATTAGTTATAGAAGCTCGACGCCTTGGGAAAGGTGAATTTGATTGCAAATGAAGGAAAGCAAAATGCCATCTCTTACTGAATATTGTTATGGACCACAGGCCCTGTAAAATAAATATTAATAAATACAATAGGTTATTGTTCAAAAATGGCTTAGGAGGTAAGATGTAGGGTTAGATCAGCATTTCAAAGTTTGCCTTTGACAAACAAATAAAAAATTTGCAAAACCTTGTCTCAGAAGATTAAATGAATTGGCTAGAATCCATGCTAAAGTAAGTAATACACTTGGCATTGAATTGAATTGATGGGCTTAATTGTCTTTCCTCAGTTCATGTTTTTATCATTTTATGATACCGGAAGAAAAAAAAATCTGTACTTTTTGAAGATAGAAAGTCTACCACTGTTAAATGTCTTTTACCTTTATATCTTTATTCTGCATTTCCATTTATTACTTTTCTAAGAAGAGCCTGAATATTCATCATGTTTACTACATACTTCACACTTCCAGGATCGATGTTTATATCATTTTGGCAGTTTTTATCAGCAGTCAAAATTTTGCAGAAATATACATTTATAGGTCTGAGCTATGAGGAACGATTGGATAGGCTGGGGTTGTTTTCCTTGGAGCAGCGAAGGTTGAGAGGGGACCTGATAGAGGTGTATAAGATTATGAGGGGCATAGATAGAGTAGATAGGAAGGCACTTTTTCCATTAGTAGAGGGGTCAATATCCAGGGGGCATAGATTTAAATTAAGAGGTAGAAGGCTAAGAGGGGAGTTGTAGAGAAATTTTTTCACCCAGAGGCTGGTGGGAGTCTGGAACTCACTGCCTGAAAGGGTGGTTGAGTTAGAAATTCTCGTAACATTTAAGAAGTATTTAGATATTCACTTGCGTGACCATTGCCTCCAGGGCTATGGGCCAAGCGCTGGAAAATGGGATTAGCGTAGTCAGATCTTTGTTGACCAACGTGGATACGATGAGCCAAATGGCGCCCTTCTGTGCTATAGACATCTACACAGATTTGAAAACCTACTGGGTCCACATTTCTGGTTGGTAGGGTTTTCACATTGCTTAGTCTGCTTATAGGCACCTCACATACGAATGAAATCTGACATTCAGAATGCAGTACATAACATTGATTCCAAACAGATCAGCCCAGGTGATAAAAATACTTTGGCAATGAATTAAAACAAATTTTGGTACACTCTTCATAACTCAGGGTGGAATAGTCAACCCGCGTTGGCGATGGGTGTCATGGTGGGCTGGGGGGGGTTGGGAGGGGTACAATATGGCGGGATGCCCAAAAATTGGTTTCATATCGTTGTGAAACTTGTCAGTCATTGTCTGCTCCGCCCATGAATGCATTTGCATCTCATCATCTTGCCTGCCCGCCGGAATCATCCCCCCATGTCATGTTTACCCCCCATATCCTGTGCGACTTCAGAATGACGTGATTCACAACAGCATTTAAAAGGCGTCCACCTGGCGAGCTGAACTTCGAGGGGAACTCAGAGGCAAGTGCACACTAATGTAATGCAGCACTCATGAGGGTCGTCTGTTCAACTTCAAGAGGTGCTGCGCATTCAGGCAAGTCACGTTTTCCCAGCTGGCTGATAGTGCGGTGCCGGAGCAAGGGCTGCACTGCAGTTGGGGCAAAGGTAGGGGAGGTGGGGAAGGCAATACGATCTAATGGTAGTGCACAGGCACATGGGGAGTTGTTGGTTTGCTGGGGGCGGGGGGGGGGGGGAAAGGGGGCGTGAAAGTGACCATTAGGGAAACCCTGTATAAAGTGAGCATTCTTCCACAGTTAAGACAGCGCAGCCACATTGACATGCCTGGAGTCGGGCCTCTAGTTTAACTACCCACTCAACCAACGCAGGAGCATGAAAGTGCCACCGAACTTTTCACCCCTTGGGCGCAGACAATAAGTTAATGAGCGTCTTAGGGGACTGCAGGACAATTGGATGACTGGGCAAGTTGTACAATCTTGCGAAAGCTGGCCATGGAGCAGTCACTGGTGGAGGCGCTCACAGCCCCTTGCAATGTTTTCATCCCGGTTTGGACCAGCCTCCCCCATGATTCAAGTGAAGGTGTGTGTGAGAGAGTGAGTGGTGATGTCCCTTGAGCTGGCAGTGAGTGAGATGCCTGTGAATGTGTGAGTTTAGAGTGATGAGATGGTTGACTTATTCTGGCGGCACATCGTTCATCCTCTTTGTGCACTCGATGGCCAAACTCGTGGGCAGCGTTGGCATGGACCACCACTTGCACCACCTCCCAAGCCGGACTGGTGATGTTGCTCCTCCTTCTGCGGCCAGAGTGGGGGTAGAGGACATCACGGCAGGCCTCCATGGCGTCCAAAAGGCATTCCAGGGACTCATCACTGAATTCGTGGGGGGGTGGGGTTGCAGTCTTTTTGTCTTTTGGGGCCATGTCTTCTGTGCAGCAGTCCTGGGCTGGAAGCATTGAGAGGCGTACACACGGCTGCAGTTTAAATATGGCACTCGGCATGAGGTGACGGTATGGCGGGCAAATCGGAGACCGCACACCAGTGAAACAGTGTGCTCCCCATCAGTGAATAATTAATGAGGTGGGAAGGGGACGATATAGTGTGAAAACTCACCAATGCGGCCAGCGGGTAAATCAACTTTCTCCCCGCCCACTACCGCACTTTGTGCAAATCTGGGACGATTCCACCCTCAGTGATCATCATAGAAGAATGACACCTAAAGCAACATACCAATTACATAGCGCAACCAAATGGGTTTGACCTAGATTAGTTAAGAAAGCAAATTCATCTTCCAAAAAGAGATGAAAATAACACCAAAACATCCTTTTGAAGAAATCCCTGAAAGCTTGGAAATACATTTTACAATTAACGCAATTACCTTGCTTTAAAGCATATATTACCTCCAAATTCTTATCAGTTCCTTATTAAAATCTAATGTTCAGAAGTTCAAAGCTCTGAACTACAATATTATTGCCAAGTTAATATTGTTAAATATGTTAATAAAATTCATGGATATATATTCTGAACTTTTTAAATATTTAAACATATTCAGTAATGGATCAATTAATTTTGAGAACTGAGTAAATTGGTATTTATAGTTTAGATTTGAGATTTACTTTCATGAGGGTACAAAGCATGCTTTAAAGATTTATTCAGGTCACTTGAATAAAGTGATTTTCATAATTCTGTGGTTTAATATGACTGTGAAGAGAAATCATACCTTTGGTATCCACTTTGAAGTCTTCTGGCAGTAAGCCATCTTGCCTGTTGCCTAGGACAAATGCCAGAAACGAAAGGATGAGTGCATCTAGGATTCCAATAATCGCCAGAATGTAGGCCCAGCGAACAGAGCAGGCACCAAGTGTGTACTTGTCTGTTTTTTCACCACACATGCGCTTTACTTCATCTGAATCCCAGCCATCTGGGAAGATCATGCAGCCCAGGATCAAGCAGGCAGCTGAAAAAAAACATCAAAAAGTGACAAAAAACCACATACCACAAAGCCTGCCACTTATGTACGTAACACAAACTTTAGAATGGGATGACAAAACATTGGATGCAAATGTCAATCAAATACAAGCTCCTGACTGGTTTGCCTTCCACCTTCATAATTCCATTTTGGGATATCTGAATTTTGGACAATTTTTTGCCATGCTTATCATAACA
The DNA here is from genome assembly GCF_017639515.1 of Carcharodon carcharias. Lineage (NCBI taxonomy): Eukaryota > Metazoa > Chordata > Chondrichthyes > Lamniformes > Lamnidae > Carcharodon > Carcharodon carcharias. Next base: position 120,626,276 of record NC_054479.1, on the reverse strand, counting down.
TTTAGCTATACAGCGATAAAATCATCTCATTTCAGTGGTCTCCAGAAGTGGACATAATGTACCGATATAGTGTTAGTATATATTTCTGAAAAGTCAGGTCTAATTAATTCCTGATTCCTTTGTAAAATTTAATGCAAACTTGTAGTAATAAAATTATTCAATTTTGGGGTGAAGAACTCAACCACCCCAACCCAACTTTCCATGTCTGTGCCTTTGAATTTCAACCAGTCCATCATATCCACTGTTTTGTAGATAATTTGTCTTACCATAAGAAGTAAAATGGAATATGATGGATGACATTAAATGCCAAAGCTAGGGAATAGCTACATCTTTACCAATTCTTTCATCTGGAGAACATCAGGAACTCATGTTACCAACATGAGTGTCATATAGAAATATGGTTAAACACTGCTTGTAAAGATAGAGTTTCGGTGGCTGAGTAAGCCAAAATGTAGGCCCAGAATATCCTTGATCTGACGAACACTGAAGGATCACCAAAATCCATGCTGATCTTGCCATTGGCAACTTTGCTGTAGATCTCATTTGCATGTCCGGAGCATTAAAACTGGTGTAAAACAAGCAAAAATTCAGCATAACCTTTTAGGGGCCTGAAAAAACATGTGGTATCTTTTACTGTCTCTAATTTATCAATATCATGAAACTTAGTTTGAAACCATCAAACCATCATTTATGTGCATTAATCGCCACTGCATGTTTAAGTAAATGCAATTCTGGATCTCCTCATGGTTATGTACTGTCACCTTTACTCTACATCCTCCATATGAATGGTTGTTGAACAGAGTACAATGACATAATAATCCTGAAGTATGCTGATGATATAGTTCTTGTGGGTCTCACCGGAAATAATGAAGTGAAACTATAGGGATTCAGTGGAGACATTTGTAAAACGGTGCACTAACAATTCCCTTAAGGTGAAAGAACTAGTTCTAGACTTCAGAAAAAGCTTCGGTTAATGATATTGTTCCTGTGGAGATTCATGATGTGGACATTGAAATAGTTACTAACTACAAGTATCTAGGTATCAATGTAGATGATACATTGAATTGGAAGGAACAGTATACCTATGTGGCGGCCAAGGGATATACACAATTACTTTACCTCAGAAAATTAAAATCTTTTTGAGTAAATCCTGCAATCATGAACACTTCTAAACAGCTGTAGTTGAGGGTGCTACCTTTAGTGGGTGTCTTGCCTGGCACTGTTGTCTTAAGAAAGCAGACAATTTAAGAGCATAGACACTATTGAACCAGCAGGAAGGTTATCTGATAAGCAGATCTTTCTGATGAAATCTGCTGTCAAAGAATTTTGATGAAAGTAAAAAGAGTGTCATGAACAATGAGAATCACTCCCTGGTTTCAGTATTACTGCTGGATGCTTTCAGGGAAAAGGCTGCAATCGCTCAGGTGCAGTGCAAATCGATTCCTGGGCCAGGATCTCCCGACATCAGCCCACATCATTTCAATTCTCAGATCGGTGGGGGTGCAGCCAAATCAGCTGTGCACCCGCCAACTTGTCAATGGCCTATTGAGGCCATTTAAAAAGTAATTGAAATAATTAATGGAACTGCCCGTCCAACCTTAATAGGGTGCTGGTGAGAAGCGACTCAGGAGGGAATTGAGGAGGACTCACTGTCAAAGAATGGAATAGCCCCAAACATTTCATTGCTGTAGTGTTTTCATCCCTCCCTCCTCCTCAAACCTAAAAAAAGTGAGGAAGAGGCAGTGCCTTCAGGAGTGCACCAGACCTGCGTGGGACACTCTTCTGAAAGTGGATTTTAAAGAAAAAGCAGCTGATTGGTGAGTAATCCTGGGAGCAGACTCGGAGGGAGGAGCACAGGAGCGGTGAGTATAAATCTAGCTTATCTCGGGGATTCACGGCCTTGTCTCCAGGGAGCGGACTTGGGGGAGGAGCACCGGAGCGATGAACTCGGGGCACAGAGTAACTGAAGCCAAAACTGAAAGAGTGACATCACAGGAAAGCTGTGACCTGAATGGTTGGCAGGAAATCTGCACCAAATTTGAAAAAAAACACTGCAAAGCTAATTAATAAATTAATTATCTAAGTAGAGATGGCTGGGCAGGTGATGTGCTGTAGCTGTATGATGTGGGAGCTGGCAGATCCCATTGCGAGCCACAGTGACCACATCTGCAGCAAGTGTTGGTTGCTGGAGGAACTCCGGCTCAGAATTGATAAGCTGGAGTCCGAGCTCTGGACACTGTGGCACATCCGGGAGGGGGAGAGTTACCTGGATGCTTTGTATCAGGAGACGGTCACACCCGGTAGATTAAGTAGCTCAAGTCCGGTAAGTGGTCAGGGTCAGCAGGGTGTGACTGCAAGTGAGGCAGGTAGAGGGATCCTGTGTTCAGGAACAGAGCAGCCTCAGTTCTTGACCCTGTCCAACAGGTACGAGGTACTTGCTCCCTGTGTGGATGAAGAAGAGAGCTGTAGGGAGGATGAGCCAGCTGACCACGGAACCGTGGCACAGGAGGCCATTCAAGAGGGGGGAGAAAAAAGACAAGTGATAGTTGTAGGGAATTCTATAATTAGGGGAACTGATAGCTTCCTTTGCTAGCAGGATCGAGGTATGTTGCATTCCCGGTGCCAGGGTGAGGGACATCTCTGACCGACTTGAAAGGATATTAGAGAGGGAGGGGGAGGATCCAGTTGTTGTGGTCCACGTCAGGACAAATAACATAGGTAAGACTAGGAAAGAGGACCTGTTTGGGGATTATCAGGAACTAGGAACTAAATTAAAGAACAGGTCCTCAAGGGTTATAATCTCCGGATTACTACCCAAGCCACGTGCAAATTGGCATAGGGACAAGAGAATAAGGGAAGTAAACAAGTGGCTAAAGGAGTGGTGCAGGAAAGAGGGGTTCCATTTCGTGGGGCACTGGCATCAGTATTGGAACAGAGGGATCTGTACTGTTGGGACGGTCTCCACCTGAACCGTTCTGGGACAAATGTTCTAGTGAAAAGGGTAAATAGGGTGGTCAACAGGACTTTAAACTAGAAAGTGGGGAGGGGGGAGGAGGAAAGGGTAAAACACGAAGAAGCATGACTAATGGGAAACAAAGCAGCAGGTTAGCGTGTGGGGGGGGTGGATTCAACTTCATGGAAAATTATGAAAAAACTGAGAAGAAAGGAGAGCCCAGGAGAGGCTATTAAAGTCTCCAGAACACAAAATAGGACAGAGTGTTTGGAAAGGGCTAGGAATCTAACTTCAAGCACATCAGATAAAGGGATAACAATGAGAAAGGGGACGGGAAATACAGGACTGAAGGTGTTGTATCTGAATGCACGCAATATATGAAATAAGGTAAATGAGCTTGTGGCGCAGATTGAAATTGGCAGGTATGATGTGATGGGCATTACGGAGACATGGCTGCAAGGGGATCAGGACTGGGAGCTAAATATCCAAGGAAATACATCCTATCGAAAAGATAGGCAGGTTGGCAGAGGCAGTGGGGTTGCTTTGTTAGTAAGAAATGAAATTAAATCGATAGCAAGAAATGATGTAGGGTCAGATGATGTAGAATCTGTGTGGGTAGAGTTGAGGAACCGCAAAGGTAAAAAAACCATAATGGGAGTTATGTACAGGCCTCTGAACAGTAGTCAGGATGTGGGGCACAAGATACACCAGGAGATAGAAAAGGTGTGTAAGAAAGGCAAGGTTACAGTGATCATGGGGGATTTTAATATGCAGGTAGACTGGGAAAATCAGGTTGGTAGTGGATCCCAAGAAAAGGAATTTGTGGAATGTCTACAAGATGGCTTTTTGGAGCAGCTTGTGGTGGAGCCCACTAGGGAACAGACAATTCTAGATTTAGTGATGTGTAATGAGGCAGATTTGATAAGGGAGCTTAAGGTGAAGGAAGTGACCATAAAATGATAGAATTTACCCTGCAATTTGAGAGTAAAAAGCTGGAATCAGATGTAATGGTATTATAGTTGAATAAAGGCAACTACAGAGGCATGAGGGAGGAGCTGGCTAGAATTGACTGGGAGATGAACCTAGCAGGAAAGACAGTGGAACAGCAATGGCAGGAGTTTCTGGGAGTAATTTGGGAGACACAGCAAAAATTCATCCCTGGGAAGAAGAAGCATACGAAAGGGAGGACGAGACAACCATGGCTGACAAGGGAAGTCAGGGACAGCATAAAAGCTGAAGAGAAAGCATACAATGCGGCGAAGAGCAGTGGGAAACCAGGGGATTGGGAAGGCTACAAAGACCAACAGAGGACAACTAAAAAAGAAATAAGGAGGGAGAAGATTAAATATGAGGGTAAACTAGCCAGTAATATAAAAGAAGATTGCAAGAGTTTTTTTTAGATATATAAAGGGTAAGAGAGACAAAAGTGGACATTGGGCAGCTGCAAAATGACGCTGGAGAAGTAGTAGTGGGGAACAAAGAAATGGCGGAGGAACCGAATAGGTACTTTGCATCAGTCTTCACAGTGGAAGACACGAGTGACATCCCCAAAGTTCAAGAGAGTCAGGGGGCAGAGGTGAGTATGGTGGCCATTACCAAGGAGAAGGTGCTAGGAAAACTGAAAGGTCTGAAGATGGATAAATCGCCTGCACCAGATGGATTACACCCCAGGGTTCTGAAGGAGATAGTGGAGGTGTTAGTGGTGATCTTTCAGGAATCACTAGAGTCAGGGAGGACTAGAAAATCGCTAATGTAACCTGCCTGTTTAAGAAGGGAGTGAGGCAAAAGATGGGAAATTACAGGCTGATTAGCCTGACCTCGGTCGTTGGTAAGATTTTAGAGTCCATTATTAAGGATGAGATTTCAGAATACTTGGAAGTGCATGGTAAAATAGGGCAAAGTCAGCATGGTTTCATCAAGGGGAGGTCATGTCTGACAAATCTGTTAGAATTCTTTGAGGAGGTAACGAGTAGGTTAGACAAAGGAGAGCCAATGGATGTTATCTACTTGGACTTCCAGAAGCCTTTGACAAGGTGCCGCACAGGAGGCTGCTCAGTAAGATATGAGCCCATGGTGTTAGAGGCAAGATACTAGCATGGATAGAAGATTGGCTGTCTGGCAGGAGGCAGAGAGTGGGGATAAGAGGGTCCTTCTCAGGATGGCGGCCGGTGACTAGTGGAGTTCCGCAGGGGTCAGTGTTGGGACCACAACTTTTCACTTTATACATTAATGATCTAGATGAAGGAACTGAGGGCATCCTGGCTAAGTTTGCAGACGATACAAAGATAGGTGGAGGGACAGGTAGTATTGAGGAGGCAGGGAGGCTGCAGAAGGATTTAGAGAGTTTAGAAGAATGGGCAAAGAAGTGGCAGATGGAATACAACGTGGGCAAGTGTGAGGTCATGCACTTTGGTAGGAAGAATAGAGGCATGGACTATTTTATAAATAGGGAGAGAATTCAGAAATCTGGAGTGCAAAGGGACTTGGGAGTCCTAGTCCAGGATTCTCTTAAGTTTAACTTGCAGGTTGAGTCGGTAGTTAGGATGGCAAATGCAATGTTGACATTTATTTCGAGAGGACTAGAATATAAAAGCAGGGATGTGCTGCTGAGGCTTTATAAGGCTCTGGTCAGACCACATTTAGAATATTGTGAGCAATTTTGAGCCCCGTATCTCAGGAAGGATGTGCTGGCCCTGGAGAGGATCTAGAGGAGGTTCATGAGAACGATCCCAGGAATGAAAGGCTTAACATATGAGGAACGTTTGAGGACTCTGATCTATACTCGATGGAGTTTAGAAGTATGAGGGGGGGATCTGATTGAAACTTACAGAATACTGAAAGGCCTGGATAGAGTGGACGTGGGGAAGATGTTTCCATTATTGGAGAGACTAGGACCCAAGGGCACAGCCTCAGAGTAAAGGGAAGACCTTTTAGAACAGAGATGAGGAGAAACTTGTTTAGCCAGAGAGTGGTGAATCTATGGAATTCATTGCCACAGAAGGCTGTGGAGGCCAGGTCATTGAGAGTGTATTTAAGACTGAGATAGATAGGTTCTTGATTGGTAAGGGGATCAAAGGTTATGGGGAGAAGGCGGGAGAATGGGGTTGAGAAACTTATCAGCCATGATTGAATGGCAGAGCAGACTCGATGGGCCGATTGGCCTAATTTCTGCTCCTATGTCTTATGGTCTTAAGGTTGGCGGGCAGGCCGGGAGCCTTGGCGGGCTTCTGAAAAAGCATGAAATCTCACCCACAGGCGGGATGAGGTTTCAGGAGGGATTTTAAAAATTTAATAAAGTTTTGATTAAAAGTGACGAACGTGTCCCAACTCATGTGGCAGCACTTAGCCTCAGGGAGATGAGTGCAATCTTTTGAGTGCATGTGTGAAAGAGCACACTCTCAGCTGAGGGATTTCACCCTCCCCCGCCCCCCCACCACATAGGGAGCGCATAGCGCTTCCTGGCAGACGTCACACTGGCCGGTCCTTAATTGGCCTGCCCACGTCAAATGGCAGCACGCCTCCAATCGGGGGCACCAATCGGAGGTGAGGCCGCTCCTGAACATACCCCTGATGGGTGGAAAATTCTTCCCCTGAACTCGTTTGTGCTATTCTCTGTAAGAACTTTTAACAGGAGTTTGATGTACAGATGAATATATGCACTCAGGGAGGGATTCACTGACTGATTGCTTTAATGCATTGGAATAGTTTTTAATATATACTTAGTTAAAGTTAGATCTCTGTGATCGGGTAATTTTCTTATATTGTCATTATTCATTTATATGTAATTTTTAAAAGAACAATCGAGCAATGTTACCTGAACTGAATTTCTATATGGATAATATAGTGAAATTGATTTGAATTGAGGAATCCTTCCACTTTTTATTATTACAGATTCCAATTCCATTATAAAGCATTCAAGGATGCATAAAATACATTAGGTCTCAGTGAGAAAATTAAAAGAATCACCATCAGACGCCAGGGCCTGGATTTTTCCTAAGGCAGGAGGGCTGGGCAGGAGCGGGCCAATTAAGGCCCGCCCAGCATAATGTGCAGCTGGTAGTACTCAACGCTACCTGTGCGGGCAGGGGGAGGAGGCAGAATCAGGGTATGTGCGCGGAGCTGCCTCAGGAAGATCGAATGGATCTGAAAATCTATTTTAAAATTTATTCAAACATCCCCTCGTGTGACTGTCACATGAGTTGGGACGTTTGTAAAGGTGGGAACATTTATTTATTTATTTTATAAAAGCTTCAGGAAACTCATCCCGCTCGTGGATGAGGTTTCCTGAAAAACGTGAAGGCCGCTTGGGCTCTTCACAGACCCGCCAGCCTTAAGGTTGGACAGGCAGCGTTCTTACATACTTTAATTAATCCCTTAATGGCCAAGATAGGCCCTTAACATTTCAGCAGGTGTGCAGCTGACAACGGCGCGCGCGCGCCCGCCAAACAAAATGTCGTGATGACATCAGGACGCACGCCGACTGGAAGATTCTGCCCCAGAAATAAATTGTTAGGACCAAGACTGAAGCTTAATCATATCAATTTGTGTTGTGGAGCATTGAAATTTTTGGGTGTACATTTCCGCTTGTTCAGAACAGCCAAAAATGTATGAAACTTGTGTTCTCATATCTTTTGCATCAGTGTGGGGTTATGTTAATGAACTAAATAGGGGCCCAATAGTTATAACTTGGGAACAATGTTAAAAATTATGAGGAAATTCCAACCTAATGTTTCTTTGATCTACTTGTCTCAAAACCTATATTTAAAATTTTCTGTATCTTTTCCCGACAAATTTATGGGGAGTGGAGTTACTGTGCAAGTCTCCCCTATTATTTTTACGTTAAATATTTATATTTTCAAAATTGTGAGCCCAATGCACAAGTTCTCTCCGTAAGAAATAGAAGTTATTTATTAGGTGCATCTCATGTATACCAAAACATATTCAGCAATAGGCTGAACACATTTTCATGACATCTGTATTTCACCAGACCTCCTGTGGTAATACATAATGGCTCAAATTCTATACACAGCAATGAAGGAATGGTGCTAACTGCTGACCTCAAAGAACGCCACCCACAATGATCTAATGATATCTGTGGCACGGATTTCATCTTTCCTAATGTTAATTTGAATCTGACCCCAAATCAAGGGATGTCCAGGAGTCCAGCAATAATGATGTTATCAAACAGGATAAGCAGCCAATCACATTGAAGGATTCTCACAGACAGCAAACCAAGAAAGTAAAAGGCACTGCTTTCCTTAACTTTTAATTCAATTTTACAGAGAACATAACTTTTTCAGGAGTTTCTAACAATGATATTGCAATGTAAAATGTAAGTTCTCATCAATTCAGTGACTCCTAAAGATGGCCATCTGCAGGGACGTCAACAGCGCACCCTGTGGAAGAGCAGGGAATCATTGACAGCAACTTCTTGATTTACATAGGATTACATTGGATATACAGCACAGAAATAGGCCATTTGGCCCAAACAGTCCATGCCAGTGTTTATGCTCCAGTTGATCCTCCTCCCAGCTTTCCCATCTAAATCTATCATTGTAACTCTCTAACCCTTTCTCTCTATCGTGCTTATCTAGCTTCCCCTTAAATGAATCTACATTATTCGTTTCAATCACTCTCCATGGTAACCAGCTCCACATTCTCACCACTCTCTGGGTAAGAGGTTTCACTGCACAGGCACGAGAGCCAGAAGTTGTGTCAGTGTCACAGGGTAATGACGCCAAACGCTGACTGTTTCACCATCATTACAACCAAAAATCCGGATCAATGATTTTTCAGATCATCTACCAAATACTGTACTAATAATTAAGAATGGTCACAGCACAGGAGGAGATCATTCAGCCCATCATGTCCACATTAAACCATTTGGAGATTCTCTTAAACCTTAGTTGTGTAAAGTTTCTATGATCAGGTCCTTGAAATGCTATTGAAATTAAAACTCTAACTGGCACAGGAAATTTAATAATCTTTAAAGACTCACTTCGGTTTATTTATAGCTTCAAATCCATATTTTCCCATCTAGCAAATCTAACTGTTATCGATATGAGCCAGTCTACTACACACTGTAAAAAGGAATAATGAGTAGGGATATTACAGCCATATCTCAAGTATGCTTGAACTGATATTTTCCACATGTGAGCTATTTGATATCTGTCAGCTGTGGTTCAGTTGGTAGCACTCTTGCTTCTGAGTAACAATGTTGTGGGTTCAAATCCCACTTCAGAGACTTGACGAAAAAAAATCTAAGCAGACATTACAGTGCAGAACTGAGGGAGGAGCTGTCTTTCAGATGAGATGTTAAACCGAAACCCTGCCTTCTTTCTAAGGTGGGTGTTAAAGAACCAGCGACACTATTTCAAAGAAGAGCAAAAGGGTTTCCCCTGTTGTCCTGGCCAATATTTATCCCTCAATCAACATCACAAAAACAGATTATTTGGTCATTATCACATTGTTGTTTGTGGGATCTTGCTTATGCAAATTGGTTGCTGCATTTCTTACATTACAACAGTGACTCTGTTTCAAAACGTGTTCCATTGATTGTAAAGTGCTTTTGGACATCCTAAGCTTGTGAAACTTTGTTTTTTAAGCTTTGTCCTTTACATAAAACTGCACACATGGAGCAACACATTTTAGCTGTCACTAGCATTAGAAAATGTTCCAGATTTCATGGACATATGTGCTTATGTTCCTGACACACAGTAAACAGATTATCTCGCCTGTGAAAGTGAGTTCCCTTCATTCTTTCATTTCTCTACAAGATAATCAGATCACTTGCTGTATCATCAATCCTTCATTTCAACTGTCATAACTTAGTGTCACTGGTGAGATACCCTCTATTTTTTCATGTTCATTCTAAATCACAATGTTTCTCAAATCACCCTTCATTTTAGTGAAGCTTGAAATTAATTAATATTGTGGTGCACTTTTCCATTAATCAAAATTTCTCACTGACAGCTGAGGCCATTTCAGGCTGTAATAGCTCACCGACAAAAATAACACGCAGTCAGCCTTTAGACTGATATAAACAAATTTAATTTTATGCAGTGTTGAATTTAGGAATAGTCAAAATTATACTTGTACATTATCATGCAGTCACTTTGTTTTTATTTACTTTCTTAAGATATTTCTTTATTTCATCTTTGTTGGTCTTCAGGTCATACATCATTTTCAGTTGTGATGACAGGGGGCTGAACTTCACCCAGATCTCTGTTAATCAGTTAGCTGTTAAGAGTGTCTTGTCCTCTGTGAGAATACATTGAGCCTATTTTCACTGGGACTGACTTTTCTCACTGTTTTTGCTGGGTTTTGGTCATTAAATGAATGCACTGGCAATCCCATGGTAGCTCCTGGGTGTGATTATTTCTCACTGAGTTTCTGCATTAGCTAGGGGTGACATTCTCAATGCAATCTCAGGCCTTCCCCATGTCTGCCTGCTGATGTTGACAAGAAGGCGTGGACACATATTAAAATCAGCAGTGACAGCACTGAAATCCTCAAATCTTATGACTTACGCTCCATTGCACAGAGCGATTTAGGAAGGAACAAAAGAAGTGCCACTGATGGAGGTGCTTTACATTAGAGCCTAAAGGAATTTTCAAAAGAAATCACTGGGGACACAGAAAAGATTCTGATGAAGAGTCATCGTCGACCTGAAACATTAAGTATGTTTTTCTCTTCCTAGATGCTGCCTGATCGGCTGAGTATTTCCAGCATTTTCTGCTTTCATTAAAGATTTTGAAGCTTTTGAAGAGACATGGGCATATAAGATATTACCTACTCTAAAAAACACATTAGAAGCCATACAGGTCCAATGAATACCTTAGCGAGGAGCTCCACATTAGAAGAGAAAGCTTCACCATGGGGACAATAGCTACTGCATTAAGACCTGTAGCCAAGGTGATCTGCCTGTGTCTGTGAAAATGGAAACTGCATTCAAATTGTTGACCACAGGCTTATTTCAAGGAGCCACAGGCTGTCTGTAATACTACCCAAGGGGTTAGCTGGCCACATATACATCAGGTATCAACTAACATTTTTTTTTTAGCAGAGCTGGGAAATTCATTCAGTTTGGCATGACGGCAAGACAGCAGCATGATTCAGTTTTATCAGGTTGCTGTCTTTCCCAGAGTATTTCATGGATGGAGCCCATGTGCCACTGCAAGCACCTACCATTAACATCCTCAACTTTCCTAACAGAAATTGGTACCCACTTGCTGACTGTCTCGATTGAGTGTAACCAGACACAAGACAGTTTTTTACGTCCATATCCAATTGGCTTACAGTTGGCATGATGCTGACCCAGTCCTTGTTTGTGGTGATGGAGTCATTAGTATGGTTGGGGCTGCTGCATTCCAGCTGTAAGGTCATGTCAGAGGAGCCAGCCCAAAAGGGGCCTGGGAGGCAGGAACAGCTTCATGCTGCTCTGATGCAACAGAGGGGGCCTCGCAGTCAAGCAAACTGCACAACTCTTCAGTTCTCTAAAGGAACTATTGGGCCATCCCTGCCAGGTTATCAACCCTCTTCAAGACTTCTGTGCAAGATAAGAATGTGAACCAAGTCTTTGAAGTAACCGATGCCATCACCTAGACTTTTCAAAATAATAAAGGTGATAAATCAGTTTCCGTCCCTCATATGCCCTTTACACTCAAAATAAATTGTCAGCTTTAGGGAGTTAAACGCTGTTCAATAATTACGTTGAATGAGAACTGCCAAAAAAAGTGTTCCAACCTGACTGAAAAGACTACAGGAGAAAAACACATCCCTAAGTGAATTGAATACTTCCTCCGTCAACACTCACAAATTATAGATAGAAACTATTTCTTGTAAAGATTTAACAAGGAATTCTGAAAATGCTTTCAACCTGATTAATAAGGTCAAAGCCAAACCATAGTTAATAAAAGAGACTCGACAGGTGGGATTTTCCGACCCCGCCCCCTGCCAGTACCGCCCTGGCCCCGCCCCCCTGTGGGACTGCCCTGGCCTCATCCCCCCACCACGAACACACTGGCCCCATCCCCCCCGCCAGGAACACCCTGGCCCCGCCCCTGCCCGGGATCGCCCTGGCCCTGCCCCACCCACTGCCCGGCCCCGCCCTGGCCCCGCCTCTGCCCTCCCACCGGGACCACCCGCCCCCCCCCCCCCCGCCCCACCCCCCCCCACCGCCGGGACCACCCTGGAACCGCCCTCTCCCCCCGCCCGGATCACTCCAGCCCCACCCGACCCTGCCGAAAGTCAATGGACATTTGGCTCAGCCACCAAATCTCCTGCTGTGGGTTCCACCATGCCGGGGCCAGAAAACCCCAGCGTACAATTCAAATGCTTCAGCTGGAATATTCCGGCCTCGTTGGCATCGGGTGTCATGGCGGGTGGGGCAGGGGGGTGAGATAATATGGCGAGAAGGCCAAAAACCGGTTTTACGCCATTGGGAAACCAGTTTGCGATCAGCTGCTCCGCCCGTCAATGGCGGCCGTGTTTCCCGCTGCCATACATCGGGAACGTCATTTTAATACATTTGCATCTAATTATTAGCCCTGCTCAACGGAATCATCCCCACACGTCACATTTATCGCCCATGTCAGCGTGAATTCAGAACAGCTTCATAACTGTTTTTGAAAGGCCTGCACCTGGCAACCTGAACTTCGAGGGGAACATGGAGGAGCGCAGTGTTCATGAGCACCGCTCCTAGGACATCAAGGAAGAGGCGCTGTGCATTTGCTGGGGGGGCACAGGCAAGTCGCTTTTTCCCAGCTGGCTTTCAGTGCAGTGCCAGGGCAAGGGCTCCAGCACGGGTGTGGGGAGGGCGTGACAGCACAGACAGGCTGAAGGAAACACTCAATCACATGGGGGGAGGGGGTGGGTGCGAGAAGAGGTGGTGAGGGAAGTGGCCACACACTTGGAAAAGCTTGTCAAAAGTGTGCATCCTTCCACAGCTGAGACCATTCAGCTGTAGCTCCACTGACATGTTTGGAGTCGGGCCTCTGAAGTTTTTCTGCCCACTCAAGCAATGCAAAAGCATGAAAGTGCCACCAAATGCTCCAGAATGTTTCACCCCTCGAGCGTATACTGCAAATTAATGTGCATTTTAGGAGGTTGCAGACCAATTGGACGACTGGGCAAGTTGTACATTCCCCTTGCAAAAGGTGGCCAGTCAGTGGTGGAGGAGCTCACAGCCCCTTGCAATGTCTTTATTAAGGTTTGGTCCAGTATCCCTCATGGTTCAAGTGGCCATGCGGTGCAGGTTAGGAGAATGCCTGCACCTGATCTGAGAGCACAGCATGGAGTCCAATGGGCAAAGCTGCCGCCAATCGGTCAAGTGGAGTGGGGCAGAGGTGGAGTGGATTTCAGCCAGCCAGTGAGTGCACGATACACTGACCATCCAAGTGATGGCCAGTACTCACCGGTATGAGTGCAGGGGCTGTCAGATGTGGCCAAAAGAGGTTCTTAGTGCACCCATGCTAACCCGTGTGTCTCTCTCCTTTATACTGCAGGAGGGGAACATCAGGATTATGGAGCCTATTGGTTTAGCGATATTCCTCATGGCTTATAAAGACCAGAGAAGTAGAAGAAGAGAATGTAGGGGGTGCCTGGCCTGGCAACGGGAGGAACACCTCCCTCAAGATGAAGGGAGCAGCAGGGTCTGCTCCACATGAAGCTGAAGATCCTGAGTGAGCCATCACTTGTAGGCACCTCGCTAAGGCCCAGGGTCTATAGACGGTGCCTGTCATTCCTGCAGATGACTGACCCAGTATCACCAAAGACGGCTCATGTCTAGGGAACTGGTCAGTTATATATGCCACCTGCTGCAGGATTTGATGCCATGAATGGCATCCACTGCCCGTGGCCATGAAAGTGACTGCAGCATTCAATTTTTACACCAGTGGCTCCTTCCAGGGCTCCACAGGTGACCTGTGTGGCATCTCACGAGCCTCCAGGCACAAGTGTATCCAGGAGGTCACGGACACCATCTTCACGAAGGCACAGAACTTTGTGCATTTTGACCGGGATCAGGAAAGCAAGGAAGCAAAAGCGCTGGGATTCGCGCAGATCTCAGGTTTTCCACAGGTGCAGGGCGCCATCGACTGCACTCACATGGTGCTTAGATACCCGTGGCAACAAGGAGTCAACTACGTCAACTGAACTCGCTGAATGTTCAGATGCTGTACGACCACCATAAACTTATCCTGCAGGTCTGTGCATGATTCCCAGGGTGTTTAAAACTTCTACACCCTTTGCAGGTATCAGATCCCTGACATCTTCCATGGTTCAGAGAGGCTGCAGGGCTGGCTCCTTGGGGACAAGGGGATGTGGCTGATGACACCCGTGCGGCGGCCTCAGACTGCAGCAGAGCAATGGTCTGCTCTGTTCACGCCATGAGCTGGACTTTGGTGGAGCAAACAGTAGGCATTTTGAAAATGAGGTTCCGGTGCCTCGACAGATCCAATGGAGATGGAGCCCTGCAATACAGTCCCCACTGGGTGTTGTGCATCATCATCACTTATTATTGCTCTACAACCTGGTACTACAATGGGGAGAGGGCCTAGCTGAGGAGGAGAAGGGGGAGCTGCATATCTCTGATGAGGAAGAAGATGAGGGGATGATGGTGATGGCATCCTCAAAAGTGAGGAAGCTGGTGATGAGGCCATCACACTGGCCAGATGAGGCAGGGGCACTCAGGAGGCCCTCACAGTCGCAAGAATCGTGGAGGATGATGACGAGTGAGGACAGTCCTGACTTCCTCACCTTGCATCTGTGAATGTTTGACTCCTGAGTGGCTCCTGTGTGACTCCTGATGGCAGTGCACATACCTTCAGTGCTCAGGCTTCTGTCATGGAGACGCAGCCATGAAACTTTAAATGCAGCTGATCCTTTGTCCGCCTTCAGCACCTGACCCCTTAAGGAGCACAACATCACAGGTCACAGATGCTGAAGAGATGAGGGTCCAGCCCCATCTCAAAGGTGCTGAGAGAACACAGAGAGAATCACGGAACTCTGTGACGCTTGCCCACAACATTCTGGTAGCAATGACAAGCACCATCGAGGTGCAGACATCACTAAGGTGTCCAGCGAGTGTGAAACCGGAACAATGCCTTGGTCTGAAGGTTACACACTGCACAGGGAAGAGGTCCTGGAGTGAGACACCTGCCTTTATTTTGTGCAGGAACCAAGGTTTCACATCTGAGCGACGTGAACACTGCTCATCAGAACAAGGAGCCATGGGCAAGGAGACAGTTTTGAGAGTTTATTTACAATAGTGAACATAATGTACAAATGATTAATACATTGCCCAGGCTGTGCAACTACAGCTTCTTAACCTTCTAACCCTGTAGCTACGTCTTGGTGCTCCCCCAACATCCACAGTGAAGGTGGAGGCAGCCTGCTGACTGCTGCGCCTTGTGATGACCTTGACGGGTGTCCTCTGGAGGGCTGTGACCTGCAGGGCCCCGGCCTACTCTTGGGTCCTGCTGCGTGGCAGTGGCACCCTCCTTGATCTGTGGAGCTGGAGCTGCTGGGGTCACGGGAAGAGGGGTTTCGGATGGGCCAGACACTCCAGGACTCACCTGAGTGGATGGCCCCGGGTGTGCATCTGCTGATCCTCCTCTCTACAGGTGCCCAAGGGCCCTTGGCTGACTCCTTGGGGAGAAGGGGGAAGCTGGAATGAGACTGAGCTACGCAGGACCCCACACACATTTACACGGTTACAGGCCAACTGTGGCTTCAGTAATGGAGCTCAGCCCGTGTAGCAGTGCAGTACTGATGTCCTGCACCAAGGTCTCCATGGTGGCCGCCATCTGCCAGTGTTAACCTTGGTGCATTGGCATGCCGGCGCTATCACCTCAGACTGAAGGCAGATGGACTCCTCTATCATGCCTTGCAATCTGAGGAGTGCAGCAGACATCCCTTCCTGATGTTCCTGAGCTTGCCTTTGCAGCGCCAGCAACTGAGGTATGATTGGGTCCAGAGGCTCCTCATCGGACTCAGACACAGCATATTTCTGGCTTCCAGCAGTACTCCGAGCGTCGGAAACCTGGGAAGTCCCTGCCACCGCCTGCTGTGTGCTCACCAGATTGTGATCCCAAGGCTACTCTAGAACTAGGTCCCACCGAGGTGTGTGTCTCTGCGCTGGTGGAGTGTGGGTGAGCTCTGTGATGGGTCTTCAATTAGGGTGTCATCAGATTCTTCTTCTGAGGTGTCTTCAGGGCTTGAGTCGAGGACCGGGCTCATGGTCACCCTTGGCTGCTTCCCAGAGGTGCCTGTCAAAACAAGAAGAGATAATTAGTGCATGGCAGGGGATGGCTGAACAGGGGAACTCATTCACAGCATGGTTGTCTGATGGATGTTGCACTGCTGGACCCTCACTTGGTTGAGCACCACCCAGCACAGGAACGGTCCAGATTGTCACCGGCCAGTTGGATGATTCTATTTTTAAAGTCTGTGAGGATCTTGACGTCAGGCACTCCTCCACCAGTTTGTGACCTCCCCCTTTTGTTGTGTCCTTCATGAAGGCAGCTAGAGAGAATGTAAACAGAACGCCTACCAGGCCAGATGATAAAGGTGCCTGGCATGTGTGGGTGGTGAGTGGTGCCATGGACAGGATGAGACCCAACTGCAGGACAGATGAAGGTGTGTATGAGAGAATGAATGGCAATGTCCCTTGAACTGGCAGTGAGTGAGATCCCTGTGGATGTGTGATGGGTTTGTTACTGTGAGAGTTGAGAGTGATGAGAAGAGTGACTTACCCTGGCGGAACGGAGGAGATCATTCATCCTCTTTCGGCACTGGGTGACTGCCCACTTTTGCAGGACATTAGCGCTGACCACCACTGCCACCGCCTCCCATGCTGGATTAGTGACCTTGCTTGTTGGTCTTCACCCAGAGCCGGGGTAAGGACTTCATGCTGGGCCTCCACAGCGTTTATTCGGGGCCCCGAGGGAGGCGTAGCTAAATTTGGGGGCAGCATCTTTCCTCCCTTTAGCAGCCATGACTTTCAGCAGCTTCCGATGTCTTAGAGAGAGCTAGCTCAGTGCAGGGGTGTCCTTTAAATATGGCCCCCAGATTACTGAAGGCCTTAGGTGACATGGGGGCGGGTGGGTGAATCTGAGGCCGCCCCGCCCTATAGTGTTTCCTGGGAATGCATTATTTATAAGGCAGAAATGGGATGATATGGTGCGAAAACCTACCATTGCAGTTAGCGAGTAAAACGTCCTTTTTCCCCTCCCGCTATCGCACTTTGTGTAAAAATGGGACGATTCCACCCTTCGCATATTTGAATGCACACAAGGTGTACTAAACTAAAAGATATATATGTCAAAACAAGTGACTGGCTGTAGGAATGAGGTAAAATATATGGCAAACAAGGCAGGAACAAAGCTGTAGTTTTAGAGAAACATGAATATTGGTTTCAAATAGAAAACCACTGTTGAAGTATTATGCATCCCTGTTGTGCCATTACCCAGTTATGGCACAATTTTCAATTTTGTCTTCCTGCTAAACACTGACAGTAACTACACTAGTAGATCCCTATAGATCCCCTGGATCAGTTTCTACAGCCTTTCAAATTAGCTCTTCATTCCATTTTTTCGAAGCTAGTACAAACACCAAGCCAGAAAGGTATGTTGAAATTTATGCCATCCACATCTTGAAATTGCCTACCAATATTGCACATATTTAAAAATGATATACAGTTAAAGAAGAAGTACAACTGATAGCAGACAAGTGCCAAGATTTAAACAGTCGCTTGGTGGTACAGAACTTGAATATTGCTGAAAAGAGAAACATGTTGCCAAAGCTTTTCATTGTGCACTCATCAGGACAAATGCAAGAATGCCATGTTTCCAAGGATCACAACAATTTATACTAGAAGAGAAAAGGGTGCTGATTGGTTAGCAAGTATAGTTTTGAAGATTCAAATAATAGTGTGATTATTTTGTAACTCAACTGGTCCATGCGTGAACAACACTGTAGAGAATTGCTTTTCAAATCTGCATTGAATGTATTGTAAAACCAGAATCTGCATTGTTGACAATTCTCTCCCACGGCATCAAAAATAACACTGCACGTGTTGTGGTGGTGAAGTGCACTGACTGAATGCCTGAAATATTGGAGAAAGTTTTGATTCCGCTCATGCCACAGGATTGCTTCTCTCGGCTGTTCTGGCCTGAAACGGTGCTGAGCAGAGGCCATCCATAACTTTGCAGAGAAAATAAGTAAAATCAGGAAGGGAACTGGTCCCCAGACTCTACCGTGGCACTTTTGGCGATCAAGAGTGGAATTAGCAGAAGGAGCAAGCTTGGCTGCCTGAAGTTGCTGCCTAGCTGAGAGGATGAGGACAAAAGGTGCAGTTTCAGATCCTCACAAAAATTATTGAAAATAAATATGTGGAATTTTGGAAAGCTGGCTGGCTGGCACCATGGCCATCATTTGTTGAGGGGATGGTGAGGGAGCAGGCATATTGGCATTGCCAGAGAGGCCAACATGTACCACTCCCATAACCTCACTGCGCTCCGTCATGGTTGAAGCTCAGCTCTCCCACTTAAGCCTCTACCTAAATCAGTGAACCAGATTATCCATTAATAATTATCACATTACTGTGCGTGGGACCTCATTGTATGCAAATTAGCTACACATTTCCTCCGTTACAGCAGTGATTGCACTTCCAAAAAAAGTAATCCATTGGCTTTAAAATGCTTTGGAAAATGCAGAGGTCATGCGAGGCATAACATAAAGCCATTTTTTCCATACTGTAGCAGATTTGGGGCTCAACTGAATCTCTATCCATTCTGTCTCATCTGTCCAAGCTTGGGGGAGGCACCATCACCTGAGTGGACCTAGCATGAGAATCCTTACTAGTGATATCACAGATTGTGACATGGAGGGCCCAGCTGCAGGACCCACTGAGGTGACTGCATGCTGCATGGATGACTGCACAATTTCAAAAGCAACACAAGCTGGGAGTACAGAAACTCTGTGGTAGTTGTGCTCAGAAATCATCCTTCCCCTAAAGGCTGGACCCCTGAAGTCTGAACCTCTGTCCTCTTGAGCAGAATCCACCCGCCACCCCCCCACTACTACACCCCCACGTGCCCAGTGCATTGCATCCTGGGTTAACCTTTCCACCTATTCCTCCTCTCACATGCTTGCTGAAAGCTCTAGTGCAGACCCCTCTAACCCACCATTTGCAATGCAGGGGGCGTCAATTACTGTGCTGGTGCTTGACAAAGTGAGAGTGAGTGACAGTGCACCTTCAGAAGCAGTCTCCTCCTGCCCTCTGCCACAGCATGACTAGAAAGAAGGGAGTGGGGCCAGAGTTAGCCTGTAATAGCAAGGGTAAGCAGTAGCAGAAGATTGGCTGCACTATGCATCATAAGAACATCATGTTGTGTGGATAGAGTGTTCAGTATAAAAAGAGCGGTAAAAGATGATGTCCAAACATACTGCTGTCTGTAGCCTCCAGCCTCATCGTCTCCAATGCCTCGTGTCCTCCATCTGCCAATTATGTCAATGGCAGCCTCCTGGACTGATGCGAGCACTTGTATCAATGCAGGACCTCCTGCTAATCTCTTGGTATGTGCTAATTTATCCTGCAAGAAGAGTGGAAATGTGTGCATGTGTGCCCTTTTGACTTTGTGAGGCGGCCTAGGGTCCTGAATATGCAACTAGAAGCAGAAGGAGAAATTTTGTGTCTGCAGGAGAAACAAGGTTGGGAACAGTTGATGGTGTTCAGGCTAATGAAGGTTCATGCAGAGCCATACAAGAGTGAGAGAGATGTGAAGAGGCGCCTTTACTTAGCAGTTCTGGTGACCTTGTTAATTTTTTCCCCTGCACTGCAGCCAGGCTTTGAAAACAATGTTTGTGTCATTTACATATTCTGTCACCTCTCTCCATTCCTGCTCAGGCATTTGCCTCAGCATCTGGCTATCACCACTGGGAAGTAGGATGTTCTTTGTGTTGTTCATTTGCTCCATGGCACTATCTTAAAACCTGGGGACGTTAGCTACAGTAATCTTGTGATAAACATGTTCTAATATTCATTATGTAAAACATAAAACTTAAATAGCATCCGCCATACAGGATTCCCCATCCTCCCAAATTAGCAAACCTCCTATAGGAAGCATGATTAGCGTTGGCTGCTAACCTCAGTATTATGAAGCCTCATCACAAGAACGGGCGTGGGTGTCTGGCCAATGTTATCTGGCATGGAGCACAATGCCTCACTCACCCAATGTACACAATATACAAAAATCAAACTCAATGTCCTCTGTTATAAGGGTTACTCAGGAAAAGGGTTCCTTCAGTCCTTGGTCCTTTTCTCATACAGAACCTCTGAAAATTAATAGTTTAAGTGATTATCCTTTCAGCTTGTTAAACTGTGCTTAGAAAACCCTTGAAATTGTTCATTATGGACATGTGTAAGTAAAAGCAGAAAATACTGGATATGCACAACAGGTCAATAATACTTTGGGTGTAATTTTTCATTTACACAAAATATTCTCCTCTTTCTCTCATTTCCTTAACTTGAAGCATTAAAGTAGGTTTCTTTTTAAGATGCTGATTGACCTGCTATGCATCTCCAACATTTCTCACTTTAGTTTTAACTTTTAAAAATTTACATTATTTGTAATATCTCATTACATTGCTTATAGACCTTTGCACCTGTCCACTCCACAAAATCAAATAACTTTAGGTCTTTCTTACAGATTACATTTTTCGTGTGTACAAATTCTTCTTCAGCTTCAAAAGGATAACTGAACCTCGGCAGGAGTGTTCTGTGGTTCACTGCACCATTCTTCGAACCTTCTCCCAGGTGTATCATTTAAAACCCTTCACAAAATACCCGAATGTCCACCGCTTCACAATGAGATAGTTAGTGGTTAGTAAACCTCTGTGCTCATGAATTAAACTCTTAAGTTCAACATTCAAGTACACCAGTGTTATGTAGCATGAGATTTCCTAGTATGGTGTCGGGAAACAATGGAAATACAGAACTTTGAGGCTCACAGTCCCGCCATTCACTAAAACTTTATGTTCCCATCACGAGTAACAGTACTTGGGTGAATCTAAAATTTCCACCTTCACTACCCTACTTGGAAGACTGTGCAAGGTGTGGATGTCCATTTGTGACAAAGCAGCTCCCTACATGGTCTTAGATTGTCATGGTTTAATCCATGCCTCTTGTTCCAGAGTCTCAGCTGATCTCAAAATAATGCTTCAGGTTTATCTATATCATTTAATATCTAACATATTCATACAAGGTTTCTTCTCCATGATGTCCTTTTGAAGATCTCTAATTTGTCTAGTCTTATAGCCTAATAGCATCGATGATACTTAAATATAAACCATCAAATAATCTTAAAACAGAAATTAGCTTATCTGATTGGATATTTTAAATTTGCACAATAATTTGTAATTTTTAAAACTTAATTTATGGGATGTGGGCATCGCTGGCTGGGCCAGCATTTATTGTCCATCCCGAATTGCACTTGAGAAGGTGATGGTGAGCTGCCTGCTTGAACCACTGCAGTCCCTGTGGTGTAGGTACACCCATAGTGCTGTTAGGGAGAGAGTTCCAGGATGTTGACCCAGCGATAGTGAAGGAATGGTGATATACTTCCAGGTCAGGATGGTGAGTGGCTTGGAGGGGAACATCCAGGTGGTAGTGTTCCCATGTATCAGCTGCCCTTGTCCTTCTAGGTGGTAGCAAACATGGGTTTGGAAGGTGCTGCCTAAGGAGTCTAGGTGAGTTTCTGCAGTGCATCTTGTAGATGGTACACACTGCTGCCACTGTTTGACGGTGTGGAGGAAATTAATGCTTGTGAAAGGGGTGCCAATCAAGCGGGCTGCTTTGTCCTGGATGGTATCAAGCTTTTGAGTGTTGTTGGAGCTGCACTCATCTAGGCAAGTGGAGAGTATTCCATCACACTCCTGACTTGTGCCTTGTAGGTGGTGGACAGGCTTTGGGGAGTCAAGAGGTAAGTTACTCACCGCAGGATTTCTAGCCACTGACCTTCTCTTGCAGCCACAGTTTTTAAATGGCTATTTTAGTTCAGTTTCTGGTCAATGGTAATCCCAAGGATGTTGATAGTGGGATTCAGCGATGGTAATGGCATTGAATGTCAAGGGCCGATGGTTAGATTCTCTCTTGTTGGAGGTGGTCATTGCCTGGCACTTGTGTTGCACGATGTAACTTGCCACGTCATCCCAAGCCTGGATATTGTCCAGGTCTTGCTGCATTTGGACATGGGCTGCTTCGGTATCGGAGGAGTCGAGAATGGTGCTGAACATTGCAATCATCAGCGAACATCCCCACTTCTGACGATATGATGGAAGGAAAGTCATTGATGAAGCAGCTGAAGATGGTTGGGCTGAGGATACTAACCTAAGGAACTCCTGCAGTGATGTCCTAGAGCTGAGATGATTGACCTCCAACAACCACAACCATCTTCCTTTGTGCTAGGTATGACTTCAACCTGTGGAGAGTGTTCCCTCGATTCCCAATTGACTCCAGTTTTGCTAGGGCTCCTTGATGCCACCCTTGGTCAAATGCTGCCTTGATGTCAAGGGTAGTCACTCTCACCCTCGCCTCAGGAGCTCAGCTCTTTTGTCCATGTTTGAACCGAGGCTGCAATGTGGTCAGAAGCTGGGTGACTTGGGCGGAATCCAAACTGAGCGTCAGTGAGCAGGTTATTGCTAAGCCAGTGTTGCTTGATAGCACTGTTGATGACCCCTTTCATCACGTTACTGATGATAGCATATTATGGGATACATCCTTCAGCACATTATAAAAACTTAAAAGAATTTTTTTTTTTTTTTTTACAAATTCTTGTCAACTCTCTTCACCAAAGGGAATTGACTACTTGCTGGTATATAATTCCACAGGTGCTGGGTGGTCTCTCCTTCCTTAATCAAATGCCTAAGTTCATGAATTAATAGTGGATGCAAACTATTCTCCATGAGGGCACCAGTGTCAGTCCCAAGCCTGCCATCACCCAACATCCGGTATACATATCCAATTCTTGCAAGGCTTACCAGATAGATTGAATCTCCCTTTCCTAATCTAGAGGAACTGAATGCAATTGAAGCACCCCTACCATTATTTTGAATGAGATCCTGTTAACTCAGTGCAAGGACGAAAAAACAGTAAAAACTGGGAAATATGGATACTGTACTGAACTGATCTTGTACAACTTAAAATGGAACACCAGTAAAATCTCAGAAATAAGAGTACTGTTTCAAACTGTTTTTTCCAATTGAGAAATGTCAAACATGGTCTCTTCCTAGTTCATATGGCTGAACAATACACCACAAATATTCACTGGCTAACATTATTACGTGTTGATGCATTTAAACTCACTTTAATAGCCTATAAGTCTATTTTTTCCTTTTAAGTGTTGGTTTTCTCCACCAAGCTTTGTTGCTTCATACAATCTCATTCCAGCTGCAGTTATCTTCACAATTTCACCAATAGTGTAATCCAATGTGTTGTGTTGCAGAGATGGTTAAGGTTGTGCCTTATTTTGTATGGGAAGCCATCTGAAACCTAAAGCACTGGACCTGAAGGTTATAATTCATCATAAGACATAGCAATGGTCCAAAGTCACATACACCACAAAGCAATTTTAATGGGATGCCCAGAAAGAAAGCTGAAAGATCACAAGAGCACGAGATTTTCAATGTTTGTAATGTTTATAAAATTATTTAACTCCTTTCATTTTGTCAATGCTGAAATAGCCAATCTTTCCCAACTATTCCCCTTGAAAAGTAAATGCACATGTTCCTTAGTAACAGAATAGCTTAGCCTTCAGGCCATGTATCACTAGAAACATGTGACAAACTAATTAATTTCAACCATGAAACTGACTTCAACAATAATGTAGGGTACCCAGAGAGAAAAATCAACTTTCTATCAGTTCTATTATCCAGTGTTCTGGGCTTCCTCAGGCAGACACTTGTCATGAAAAGATAATAATTTTCATAATATTATTGGGATTTATTGTAAAGTAGGAATAGTGGAGTCTGGATAGTCTGTGTGTGTGTCTGCATATGTGTGTGTGTGTTTGGGGGGACGTAACTGAATTAAAGACAGCTGGTCTGAAGGCTTTGATCTATCAGAAGAGGAATTAGATTTCAGATGTTAAATAAGTAAACATGGCTGAAGTTAATTAAGGGGTTTTAGGAGTTATCATAGTAATTTGTAGACCTGTGTACGTGCTTAAAATTATTTATTTTATTAATAAATGTTTCATTTAGTTTTGTAAAAAAAAACCTCCAAGGGCAAGGTTTTACAGCCCCTCCCACCCATTATGGTCCCGTCGAACTGAATGGAGATTTAAATGGTTCATAGCAACCGCCGGGAGGAGAGACACCACGGTAGGGCTGTAAAATCCTGACCTAAGACTCGGTGGACTTATTACTACTGAATTCAAGGCACGCATCTCAAAATAAAAAATACAAATCGCAAAACATTTGTGGCAGTTGTTTCAGGTTTCCCTCTGGGATTTGAGCAGCTTAGCATTTACCATCCACTGTGCCATAACACACTACTCAATACAACTTTTCTCATTGTGGCTACGAACACAAAGTTGGTACAAGTTAGGTAATATTGCTTTAGACTTTAGTACTTGTGTGGAATCACAATTTAATCTCATACACAATTTGCTGTGTTTCATTTGGTGCATGGATTGAAATGTACTCCTGGTAATTGACTTTTCACTTTGAATTTCTCCCTCACTACACCAAGAGAGAAAGCAATTACATTCCATTGTTATCCCAGTTGAGACAAGCTAACTCAGCATTGAGCAGTCTGAAACATAGTATAGAGACCAGAAAAACCTAAGTGTCAGTACTTGTCTGGTTATGCTTCTTTGAAGTGACTTGGGCCTTTTTAAGCTACATTAAAGGTGTTGTACTAATGCAAGTTGTTGTTGAAATTTTGGGATCTGTTTTTATAAAGTTAGCATTCAAAAAACACAGGACAGAGGTCCAGTGAATTCAGTTTCTTACAGTAACAGCTCAACAGTGACAACCAAGATCCAAACTTTCAAAGGCATTGCAGAGTTTGGATCTAAATGGTGACGACTTATAAACAATGAAGATCTGTTTTCCAAGATGAATGCCCAATTAGATTTATTTTCAGCACTTTGTTAAAGGATTAGCAACCAATGTTGAGAATGCTGATGGTTTAGAAACCCCTGGACAGCCTTTCAGGTCACTTTGATAAGCAGAAAATACAGCAAATTTTAAAGAGAATAAATATGAGGTACTGTACGTCAGAACAAACAACAATTGCTCATCATTCTAATTGCTATTGGGGGGAATAGAGGCTTGAATGTTCTAAAAAGGCAAAACTTCAGTCTAATCTTCCATTTTAAAGGGCTAAGATGGCCTAGGTTATTACCACAGTCAGGGATGCTAATGCTCAGTCACCTAATCAAACACAAGAGACCTTTTTTGTGATTATCATCTAGTAGCCCATTCAGAAGCAGAGATTTGGAACTGCATCTCCCTGTACTTCAAAAGCAGCAGGTATCTCGATGACAAAATGTTCCTAATGATCTCTCCAGAAGCAGTGAATGACTGCTGACAGGTAAATGGAAGCCAAATGGAGCCGAGACTGACAGGATAAATATCTCATTTCACCAGACACAATACTTTATAAGTGAAGGAACCTGTAATCAGAACCTAGTTCAGAATGGATGCGATCCTATAGCAGAGAACTGTACCAGATACTAATCAGCAATTGTCATACTGATGCGGTTAATATACATTTTGGGCAGCCTAAGAAAAAGCACTAAATGGCATGCTTACCCATATCGAATTGTACCTGATTAGGTGACTTTAATACTTAAACATTTCAATTTTCCCAACGCTGACATCCCTGTGAGGAATGTGACAGGATGTTTTCTGGGGGACAGGAAGAAACGTCTACACAACCCCAAGTCTAAGCAGCGCGGATAAAACTGAAGCCAGAGCAGAGGTAGAAATGGTCAAACTTAAGCTTGGGTGCCTGTACTGCTTGTTGTGCATTATCATGCTGCATATTGCACTGCAGAGAGGCCTGTATCTGAAGGAGGCAGAGCAGCAGTTTCATTAGATGAGGATTGCTTGGGGTAAAATACAAAAAAAGCAGAGGAAAAAAGGTACCTCATTCACAGTCTCCTGGAGGAGAGAGGGGGGAGTGTTTAGCAGCACTAAACATGGGTGAATCATTCGTTGGTACTTTTCATTGACATTGCACACATTTATAATCATGACTATTTTCTTGATAAAGCTATCAGTTAGCTGAAGCATTCTACATGATAGTTTGGCTCAGTTGGCAGCACGCAAGTCATTAGATTGTGGGTTCAAGCCCCACTTACTGAGGTGCCACCTTTCAGATTAGATATTTGTTTACTGATTCAGGTGGAAGTAAAAATTACAGGGAATCACTTATAGAAGAGCAGGGAAGTCTGGATTTATCACCGAACCAACATCCCCAAAGATAACTTTATCTGGTCATTCACTAATTTACTGTTTGTAGGAATTTGCTATATGCACATTTTGGAATTTAGGAAGAGGAGAACGTCAATCAGGCACTTTTCTGCCAACCAGTTAGATCAGGGGGGAAATCAGTGTCTCAAATATATTTGCTTTTGATGTATATCCCTTGGTATCCATTACCGAATGTAGCAGGGTCTCTGCCATCAGGTGGTGATGGTCGGGGACAGTGCTGAGCAGGGGAACCACTTGGCCCCTGTGGGCCCCTCTGTGCAGGCAGCAGTGTCTCTGGCAGGCTGAGGGGCAGCCAGATGCCATGAGATGAGGGAGAGAGCAGCAAGGAGTTGATGGGGTGAAGGGTGACCAACTCTCACAGAGACAATAATGGGAAGCTCTGGCATGGGGGTCTGTTGGAGCCCGGTTATTTGGGGGGGGTGGGTGGATGATGTTCCAGAGCTGTAACAATGGAAGGGAAGGATGGGTGCTGTCAGAATTCTGACAGCATGGAAAATTGGGGTGGGGGTGGGGGGAGCTGGCACAGCGCGCAAACAGGATGAGAGCAGGTACTGTGCATATGTGATTAAAGGTCCAGATTATTGAAAATCCAGCAGCATTCAACCCGGGGCACTGGACAGCGGCGTCTGTGGGCAATCCTGTAAAATAAAAGATGATTGGTCACCCTGGGAGCAGAAGTCCAGGGCTGTGATTTGCAACATAGTAAAAGCCAAGGCCACAAATAGGGCAGCTCGAAGCCTCTGGTGGCTGGAGAACTGGGAAGTGGAACTGGAATGGGCATATAGTTGCTGGAGACCTGGTCGGGCTGCCTAGGCAGCATTCCTGAGTCTGAGAAGCCCTGAGGAGTGGAAGAATTCCCTTGAGTCTGGGAGACAAGGTAATTGGATTCACATGGTCACAGGAAATTAGCAGTAGGAGCTCCACCAACTGAACTCTGTTACCCAGAAACTGAACTGGACTAGCCATATAAATACTGTGGCTATAAGAGCAGGTCAGAGGCTAGGAATCCTGCGACAAGTAACTCACCTCCTGACTCCCCAAACCCTCTCCACCACCTACAAGGCACAAGTCAGGAGTATGATGGAATACTCTCCACTTGCCTGGATGAGTGCAGCTCCCACAACACTCAAGAAGATTGACACCATCCAAGATAAAAGCATCCTGCTTGATTGGTGCCATATCCATAAACATTCACTCCCTCCACCACTGACGCACAGTAACAGCAGTGTGTACCATCTACAAGATGCACTGCAGGAATTTGCCAAGGTTCCTTAAACAGCATCTTCCAAACCCACAACAAACAACCATCTAGAAGGACAAGGGCAGCAGATAGATGGGAACACCACCACTGGAAGTTCCCCTTCAAGTCACTCACCATCCTGACTTGGAAATATATTGCCGTTCCTTCACTGTCGCTGGGTCAAAATCCTGGAACTCCCTTCCTAACAGCACTGTGGGTGTACCTACACTACATGGACTGCAGCGGTTCAAGAAGGCAGCTCACCATCACCTTCTCAAGGGCAACTAGGGATGGGCAATAAATGCTGGCCCATCCAGCAAAGCCCACATTCCGGTGAATGAATATATTAAAAAAAATGTCAAGAATTAAGCTCGCGATGGTCTCCTGGATCTGGAGTGTTGGACCTGAATATCCATCCTAAATATTCTGTTCCTCTAAGTCAAGCTTTTCAATTGATATTTATGAAGATTTGATGCCAGTGGAATAAAGGTCACTTTTTATAACCTTTGTGCAGTCCATGTGAATGAATCACATGTTACACTGATAAAAACCTATCCATTTTAGTCCTGACAATGTGTCCGTATAAAAGCAATTTTTCTTTATTGAAATCAATATTCATGATGAAGGCACTGAACATTTTGAGTAGTCATTGAATAATTATACAGTATGTATCACTGAATTTAGAATTATAAATTAAAATGTAGTATAACTGCGTCAGTTCTTTGTGAGGCTTTAGCAAGATGAACAAACTATAATTGCAAAATTCTGTCACTAAAATGAAACCTGACAGAAACACATTAAAGACAGTATAATTACACCAATATAAATTGAAATTCTAGCCAAGGTACAGGTAGAAGGGATCTTTAATTAGTAACTAAGACAGATGTTTTTTTTATTAATACAAGGGATGAAACAAGCTAAATATGAAATAATGACTGCCTATAACCATTCTGGGATTTCCCTAGAAAGAGTTACTGCAATAACAACATATTATACAGAGAACAAAAGGTCAGCATTTGTTCTTTCCAGTGTTAATTCCCAAAAAGAAATAAGAAAGTCTGTCAAAGCTGCAGATGAGAGCGGAATGTGATCACTTCATTTAAGAGTTTTATTTTAGAAGCTAAGGGAACTTTTTTTAAATAATAGAAAATTCAAAAGGAACTCAAACTGCAAGATAGGATACAAAAATATTACAGAAAACGTATCTAGTGATGCTTATGACCTTCCCCTCCCATACAAACATATAAAAGCAATTCATAAGCACTGATGTATATGAATCTCGTAATTGTTGTAAATGCTGTGATCATGATCATTTGTGTTGTGTGTGAATTGTACGGAAATAAATTAAATTAATTTGTACAAAACAGCAGCCAGCAAAATTTACATGAAAATCATTTTGACGACTTAATAAAGAAAGGGTAGAAATTGATATGAGTTGTTCCCATGTTTTGGACGTAAAACTGATGCAAAGCACACCAAAGGATATTAACTGAGAGAGAGCCTGCGGCCAATCTGCACAAGCATGTCAAAAACAAAAACAGAAATACCTGGAAAAACTCAGCAGGTCTGGCAGCATTGGCGGAGAAGAACACAGGTAACGTTTCGAGTCCTCATGACCCGTCAACAGAACAAAGTAAAAATAGGAAAGGGGTGAAATATAAGCTGGTTTAATTCTGGTGGGGGTGGGGGTGGGGGGGGGGGGGGGGGGGGTGGGGGCTGGTGTTGGGACAAGAAAAGCTAGGTAACGGGCCAGTGATAGGTGGGGATAACCAAAAGCTGTCACAGACAAAAGGACAAAGAGGTGTTGAAGGTGGTGATATTATCTAAAGGAATGTTCTAATTAAGGGTAGAAAGCAGGACAAACAAGGTACAGATAGCCCTAGTGGGGGTGGGGTGGGGTGAAGGAATACTAAAAAGTAGAGATAAAACAATGGATGGAAATACATTTAAAAATAATGGAAATAGGTAGGAAAAGAAAAATCTATACAAATTATTGGAAAAAACGAAAAGGAGGGGGATAAAACGGAAAGGGGGTGGGGATGGAGGAGAGAATTCATGATCTAAAATTGTTGAACTCAATATTCAGTCCGGAAGGCTGTAAAGTGCCTAGTCGAAAGATGAGGTGCTGTTCCTCCAGTTTGCGTTGAGCTTTACTGGAACAATGTAGCAAGCCAAGGATGGACATGTGGGCATGAGAGCAGGGTGGAGTGTTGAAATGGCAAGCGACAGGGAGGTCTGAGTAATGCTTGTGGACAGACTGAAGGTGTTCTGCAAAGCAGTCACCCAGTCTGCGTTTGGTCTCTCCAATGTAGAGGAGACCGCATTGGGAGCAACGAATGCAGTAAACTAAGTTGAGGGAAGTGCAGGTGAAATGCTGCTTCACTTGAAAAGACTGGGCCCTTGGCCGATGAGGAGAGGGGAAGTGAAAGGACAGGTGTTGTATCTTCTGCGGTTGCATGGGAATGTGCCGTGGGAGGGGGTTGAGGAATAGGGGGTGATGGAGGAGTGGACCAGGGTGTCATGGAGGGAATGATCCCTACGGAATGCCGCCGGGGGGGTGAAAGGAAGATGTGCTTGGTGGTGGCATCATACTGGAGTTGGCGGAAATGGCGGAGGATGATCCTTTGAATGTGGAGGCTGGTGGGGTGATAAGTGAGGACAAGGGGGACCCTATCATGTTTCTGGGAGGGAGGAGATGGTGTGAGGGCAGATGCGCGGGAGATTGGCCGGACACGGTTGTGGGCCTTGTCAACAACCGTGGGTGGAAAACCTCGGTTAAGGAAGAAGGAGGACATGTCAGAGGAACTGTTTTTGAAAGTGGCATCATCAGAACAGATGCGACGGAGGCGAATGAACTGAGAGAGCGGGATGGAGTCCTTACAAGAAGCCGGGTGTGAGGAGCTGTAGTCGAGGTAGCTGTGGGAGTCGATAGGCTTGTAATGGATATTAGTGGACAGTCTATCACCAGAAATTGAGACAGAGAGGTCAAGGAAGGGAAGGGAAGTGTCATTGTTCCAGTGAAGCTCAACGCAAACTGGAGGAACAGCACCTCATCTTCCGACTAGGCACTCTACACTTTGGTTATCTCCACCTATCACTGGCCCTTTACCTAGCTCTTCTTGTCTCAACACCGCACCCCCCCCCCCCCCCCCCCCACCTTAAACCAGCTTATATTTCACCCCTTTCCTATCTTTACTTAGTCTGTTGAAGGGTCATGAGGACTCGAAACATCAACTGTGCTCTTCTCCACCCATGCTGCCAGACCTGCTGAGTTTTTCCAGGTTATTCTGTTATTGTTTTTGTTTTGGATTTCCAGCATCTGCAGTTCTTTGCTTTTATCTCTGCACAAGCATGAGTCTCACTGCTAAATTTGTGGACAGGCGCCTAAAATAGATAATAAAAAATACCTGGAAAAACTCAGCAGGTCTGACAGCATCAGATAAAACAGATATTCAGACCATAAAATATGCAAATCAGGTTCCTTATGCCTTTTAAAGCATCCTCCTTCAAAATTTGTGGACAGTGATTGGGGTAGTTGTTGGGCCTGTCCTGGTAAGGACTCTTCAATGGATAAGGCAGGTGGAGAAAACACACTCAAAGCAAAATTACCAAGTGTGGAAGTAAATAAAGCAATGGCACAGTGTGTTAAAGAAATGCCTGCTTATCTCTGGATGTGGCGACAGATCCAGCTAAGACACAGTGTTTGATGAGCTCCTGTCTCTGACAGCCAGGAAGGGTCCTAACTAAAATAACAGTCTCTCTCCACAACCTAATTCCCAGATTACATCAATCAATAAAACAAAATGTCCTTGAAAATTCAAACACAGCTGTCACTAATTTGGTTATCTTATTCAGAGAAGTCACAGGGATAGGGGCCAACTGATAGAACTATCAGGCTGATTTGACTGGGGCATTCTTCGTAGTTTGTGGATCGAGACTTGTTATTTAGAGCTCTGCATTACATTGAACTTGTGCCATACCCGATGTTGCCAATAGGTGGAAGATAGCAACATGTTCCAAATGCAAAGTCTTTTCTCCATTAGCTTCAAACAATATCCATCTCTAATCATCAATCATTTCAAAAAATCAGTATTTCAAGATTTTCCTTTCTTTACCCATTGTTTATGTATGTTGCCCTTTTCTGATAGTTCTCAAGTTCTATTTGTTTCAAAGGGGGCAAATTGGTAGATTATAATAATTTAATTAATTATCTTGCTGACATCAATCCTGCAGGATATTTCAAGGTAGATTAACATCATGAAAACATCATTGCCTCTTCCTCTTGTAGAACATACTTAAGTATTTATACCAATATTAATGTCAAAATGGAAGTACAGGAGATCTGTCAGCACGTTATCAAACTTATTTTATCAAATTTAACATACTGTACAAATCAGCATGCAAAACATAGACATTTTCTATTATAAATATGGATGCAAAAATATGCAACAGCATGAGTGAACAATTAACATATTAGAAAATTTATATCAGCCAATAAATAAGGAGAAAGGTGAGAAGAAGGAAACCAGGGGTAGAATGTTCCGCCCGTCGGGCAAGCGTCCCAACATCATCACGCACTCTCACGATATTTCGGTCAACAGGCACGAGAAGCCTATTAAGAGGCCTATCAAAGCCATTAAAGTAGCAATTGACGGTGATTCATCGCTGCCCATCCAACGTTACGGTTGGCGGGCAGGCGAATCGGTCAGGCAGCCTTGGCCTTTTTGAGGAAGCCTCATCCCAGGGTGGGATGAGGTTTCCATGATTAACTTAAAGAAAATTAAAATGTTTTGAAAACATTTTCATTATCCGTATGCTGAGGTGTCTCATTCTGACGCGTGAACGTTTTTCCCGATTTTAAATTCTGTTTTTATTCATTTTAAATTCAAAAGCTCCCCGAGGCAGCTCTCTGCCTTCAGGGAGCTTTCCTTCCGCACTCCCCTGCACCGACTTCAGCGCTCGCCCTCCTCCCGCACCCACCCCAGCAGCGCTGAGCCTATTAGTGTGCCTTTCACGCTGGCTGGCCATGCCTGTCGAGCCTAATTCAATTTTTTGAGAAGATGACTAATAGACAAGGGAATGTCTCTGCACGTTATTTATATGGTCTTCCAGAAGGCATTTGATAAAATCCTTCGCAAAAGACTGTTAGCTAAAGTTAACAGTCTTAACTGTTAACTTTAACTTGAAGGCAAATCATAGACCTGATTAGGAAATTGGCTGTTTGGAAGGAACAGAGACTAGGGATAATAGACAGCTACTCTAATTGGCAAGATATGACTAATGGTGTCCCACAGGGATCTACGTTGAGGCCTCAACTATTCACTGTATTCATTAATAGTTGGACGAAAGGAAGTCAAATATCCAAATTTACTGATGGCATAAAGATAGGGGGGATTAAAAGCAGTGTAGGTGGAAGCAAAAATTACAAAGAGATATTGATAGATTAATTATTAATAGAATGGGGAAAATGTTGGTAAATTGATTTCAATGTAGGTAAATATGAGGTCATCCACTTTGGACCTAAAAGGATAGAACAGAGGTATTTTCTAAATGGTGAAAAGCTTGAAAGAGTGGAGGTCTAAAGAGACTTGGGGGTCAAGGTGCGCAAATCTATCAAAACATCTTGAATAGGTGCAGAAAATAATCAAAATGACTAATGGAATGCTGCCCTTTATATCTAGCAGAAGAGCATACAAGTGGGTAGAATTCATGCTTCACCTATATAAATTAGATCACACCTGGAATACTATAAACAGTTCTGGGCAGCACACCTTAGGAATGATATATTGTCCTTGGTGAGAGTGCAGAATAGATTTACCAGAATGATAGCGGGACTCCAAGGGGAGTTAAATTACAAGGAAAAATTAACCAAATCAGAGTTACATTTCCTGAAATTTATAAGTTAAGGGGTAACTTGATCATAGTTTACAGGATATTAAAGGGAACAAATAGAGGAGGCTGAAAGAAAGTATTTTTGCTGGTTGGGCAGTACAAGCTTAGGGGGCATAGTAAAAATAATTAGATGTAAACCTTTCGGGAGTGAATTTAGGAAACACTTCTTTATGTTAAAGGTAATAGAGCTTTGGAATCCTCTACGCAAACGGCAATTGATGCTAGACAAAATGTTAATTTTAAAACTGAGATTGATACCTTTGGCTAACAAAAATGTAAGGATATGGGATACGGATGGTAAATAGACCTAGACTGCAGATCAGCCATGATCTCATCGAATGATGAGACAGGTTCAAGGGAATAAACAGCCTTATCCTTTTCACATGTTCCTATTATGTGACTTTGAAATGAGACTGAATTACACCAGGCATGGGAATACACGATGAATAGTAGGACCCTGGGAAGTACCGAGGATCAGAGAGACCTTGGTATGCACGTCCACCACTCCCTTAAGGTAGCGGGACAGATAGATAAGGTGGTTAATTGCCTTTATTAGCCGAGGCATAGAATATAAAAGCAGGGAGGTTATGCTGGAATTGTATAAAACGCTGGTTAGGCCACAGCTAGAGTATTGCGTGGAGTTCTGGAATCTGCATTGTAGGAAGGATGTGATCGCACTAGAGCGCAGAGGAGATATACCAGAATGTTGCCTGGGTTGGAGAGTTTTAGTTATGAAGAGAGATTAGATAGACTGGGGTTATTTTCCCTGGAGCAGGGGAGATTGAGGGGGGACATGGTTGAAGTCTATAAAATTGTGAGGGGCATAGATAGGGTAGACAGGAAGGAACTTTTCCCCTTGGTGGAGGGATCAATAACCAGGGGGCATAGATTTAAGGTAAGGGGCAGGAGGTTTAAAGGGGTTGTGAGGAAGAATTTTTTCACCCAGAGGGTGGTGGGAATCTGGAACTCACTGCCTGAAAGGGTGGTAGAGGCAGAAACCCACATAACATTTAAGAAGTATTTGGATGTGCACATGCGATACCATGGCATACAAGGCCATGGGCCTAGCACTGGAAAATGGGATTAGAATAGTTACATACTTGTTTGTCCAGCACAGATTCGATGGGCCGAAGGGCCCTTTTCTGTGCTGTAGACCTCTATGACAGTGCACTTTGATCCAATTATCCCCCAATCTCTTACCTTGAAGACCACATTAGGTCATGACTCCCTGTGAATAACACCACAGAATACAACCCTTCAGACTTCTCCCAAATATTTTGAAAAGTATCTGGGGAAAAGCTGTTACTGTCTACTGGTAAAAAAAAACTGTAATACATTAATATTACCAAGTAATTTTATTTTTAATACTAGTACTAGCAAAAAATATAATCTACTAAATTACTTCCATAACTAGTAGTAGGAAAGAATCTGCAGTAGTATTATTTACCATACAATAATAGTAAATAAATGCATTCTAGCATCACTTCATTAAGAATGCTTCTTTGCTGCAGTTAACAGTCAATGGACTTCAGTAGATTTGATCTGCTCTCTAGCCAAGAATGAAGCAACTTTTCTCACTGGCATCTGAATACTCAGTTTTAATGTTAGCAGAAAGCCTTCTTGGCCTTTTGCTAACATTAAAAAGATCAAAATTTACATTTGTAGAGAGACCCACTCAGGTAACCACATCAATGCAGCTACTATACAGCTCCACAATCGGCTACTGGGAGGTGTGTGAGGGTGCCTTTGCACAATGGCATTGGTGGAGATCAGAACTTGCTACTTGTGAAAAAAATAAGCATCCAAATATGATTCCCATTTCTGCATGCTGCAGTGTATAGAAAATGTTTATGGAAGTTTCCCTTTCTGCAATTAAAGGTCAAACTCTCAAGGAAGACAATGAAGTTCTGGTGAGAGCGGCCTTTGAAAATGCAATAAAATACTTACAGTAAAATTCAGCCCGTGCAGGAAGCTGCATACAATACTCAATGAGACATACCCAGAAGCAGAAATATGCACACAACTTATTATAGGCCTCTACTATTTACATTGTTGGTAAGCAGTTGGTGTTCCTGCTTAGTTTTGGTGGACAATAAAAAGTTACATGAAGTCAAATACTGAAATTGTGGCCAGTTATAACGTTAATGATGAAAGAAGTTTATAATTTTTTTAAATAAAGGTTCCAAACCGCCATGGAAGGGGCGGGGCCAGAAATGGCAGAGAGCCGTTCAAAAGCCCATGGACTTCAGCAGGACCGTAAAATCCTGCCGATGTAAAATTCTGCCCTATGTTAATTGTCATGCCTTAGTAACATGTTGGAAAATGAAATACATACTGGCTTGGGCTATTTGCTCTTTTGTCAATGTCAGGGGTAAAATTTTTAGCTAGGCAGGCGGGCCCACGCCTGACCCGCTCGCGTATATAATGACGTGCGTTGACGTCGGGCAAGCGTCCTGACATCAACGCGCAGTCGCGCGATATTTAGTTCCACAGGCGCATGCCAGAGTCGGCAGCGCGACCGCCGACAATTAAAAGGTCTGCGAAGGCCATTAAGTTATCAATTAAGTTGAATTTTTCACTGCCTGTCCAACCTTATGGTTGGCGGGCAGGCGAAAAGGCCAAGCAGCCTTTGCACTGTTTTAGAAAACCTCATCCCCGGGCGGGATGAGGTATCCTAAAGCAAATAAAAATAAAATGAAAATTTTGAAATTTAATGAATAACATGTCCCTGCTCATCTGACAAAGTCACATGATGGGACATGTTTCATAACACTTTTATTTTCTTTATTCTTTTTTTATATAGCTCATCTCCCTGAGGCAGCTCTGTGCCTCAGGGTGATTATGAAGCGCGCAGCCGCGAAGGTCACACTCACCTGGCTTGCACCCCCCACCCTGGGCACCCCGCACCCAACGACACAGGCAGTGCTGAGCACTGTCACTTGCGTTTCACGCTGGGCGGGCCTTAATTAGCCCACCAGCGTGAAATTGATTTCTGGCCCCGATTGCCTGCACTGAGCCCGCCTGACATGGGTGAAATTCTGACCCAGGTCTCACTTCGCTAAAGGCAGCAGTTTATTTAAGGTTCCAATGAACACTCATTAATCTGTTATCTAGCCAGGGACTAAAAATTGGACCTTTAAGGACCCAACGTATTTCTCAGTAGTCTGGCTCAATCATAGTTTGATGTGTTTTGAGCTTTCTATTTAATAGTGACACAAAACATTTTGATGTTACAACAAAAGAATTAGCAGTAAGTTTGGAAAATGAGAAGAATTTCTTTGAGATAAATATTCCAGTTTTTCAGGAATGTCAAAGAGATACCAAGGAGATACATGTGTTTTAAAGATGAAATAATAACCTGTAACATAGGCAATTACATTTTGGATCAAAGCACAAGGCAAATTATCAATGACTTACTAAAAGTCAACTTAAGGTTTAGAAAAAAGTACTTTGGCAGCTTGTTGTGATAGCGTTGAAGATTTGAGACCTTCTGGAGGCTTTCGTTGCCTTGATAACACTACTTTCTAAAAACATTGAAAGAAAAACAATGGGAATGATAATGAAGGATTTTATATAAAATACTATTTGCCTTCCAGTTCAGAATCAATTTAACAGACTCTGAAGAGTCAGAGGAGCAGAAATTGGACTCCGTTCCCATATTAAGGATGTAATTAAAATGAGCACAACAATGAAAAATCTTGGGGATCAACATTCTGCATGCAATTAGTTTATTTCCCACATAAAATCCATTCTTGCCTTCAGCTATGTCCACTTGTGAAGTGTTCCTGTTGGAGATGATACTTCTCCATGGGTGCTCACACTCTGCCTGCCTGGCTTGCTCGCTCACGGTCTACCTCTTGTGCATCTGCACTCTTGCCATCTCACCAAATTGGCCTAAATGGCTGCCCTGTTGCTGCCAGAAGCAGATATTAGGCCCTTTACAAATGCATTGTCTCTGAGAATGGGCTATGAGCTCAAAACCTATCTTTTTGATCAAGCTTTCAATCACTCGTCCCAATATCTCAAGCAGCTTGATGTCAAATTTTGTCTAATAACACTTCTGTGAAGCGTGTTGGAATGTTTTACTACCTTAACAGTGTTAAATAAATGCAGATTGTTGTACTATGTTTAATCCAAAATGTTGACTATTTTTCCAAAGTATGCAGTTAAAATAAATATCTCAGTATTATCTGTGAATCGCTACACAGAACAGCAGACCTATAGTTTACATTTAGCACTAAGTTTCCCCTATTTCATCTGCCAAGGCACAGACAATAATGTGCCTCGACATTTCAAGTAAGCTTTGGCAGTCATCCACAGGATAATTGAAGAGGACTAAAGTGCAACAAAGCAGTCAATTTTCTTTTGCAAAACTCAGCAAAACTTATGATTTTGGAACTGAAGCAAAGATTGAAAAAAAATATTGGAGCAAGGATAAGGTTGTGGTCAGATAGGGACAAAGAACAAAAAGAAGTAGTGGGATTTGTAAAAGAGTTCTACTATATTTTAAAAAGCTTCTTGGGAGATTTGTTGAGCATTGTGCAATCTTCTTGAGCTATAACTGATTTTCCACAGTTTTTATATAGTCAGCTCATGTGTACAATGAAACATAGCACAGTGCCACCTTTATAGATGTGTTAAATTTCATTTGTTGACTTAATGGACCTTGTAGCATTACGCTGAGCCACACAGAAAAGGAAAATCCTAGACCTGATCATGGCCGAATTAGCTAATCACAGCCGGAGAAGCCTTGGAAGCAATGCAGTTGGGTTTTAGTGTCTCCAGGTATGTATACAGGGTTAAAATCAATCTGAAACAGGCAGGTTTGTTAAATTATGATGGAAGGCTAAACATGTAAAATCAGCTTGGATCCTCATTCTGTTAGGATTCCAATTATCAGGATGTGAGTGATTGGAAGGGCAGAATGCAAACCCCTTCACTCTTACCAGCCAAATAGCCTATTGAAACTGCCTAGACTTTACCATGAGAAATGGCCATTGGGCAAGGTACAGGAAGGCTGCTGGTGCTGATGGAAATATCTCTCAGCATGAGTTATTGTCTGAGGAAGTGTGCTGAAAATTGAAATATAAAATGCAAAAATCAGATATCTATGCTCGATGAAACACTGGGACAAGGCTGACTGCCACACTCAAATGTCAAATACACTGGGTCCAATAATGTGGTGGGCATCCAATGGACTAGGCATATAAGGTG
Source organism: Carcharodon carcharias (assembly GCF_017639515.1). NCBI lineage: Eukaryota > Metazoa > Chordata > Chondrichthyes > Lamniformes > Lamnidae > Carcharodon > Carcharodon carcharias. Next base: position 120,587,475 of record NC_054479.1, on the reverse strand, counting down.
CCCATCCCTGGAGAAGTAGCATGCAGGCCTGAGCCTGCAATGCATTTAAGACACCCAGCACATCCTATATGGATGACCAGTGCTGCTGCGTGCACAAGGCTTAAGGCCTGAAAAATACTTAAATTGTGATCTGCCTTATAATGATCATAATGTAGATAGAAAACTATTAAGGGGAGGATTGCAGTACAAATAACCTATTTTCTCCCTTTCTTATGCAGTTCCCCTATCTCTCCCTTGTTGCTTCCCCACCACCCACAGCTGCTTCCCTATCAGCCCCCTTACCTAGCTGGTGAAATTGCTGGCACTCATGAACAGCTGACAGCCGTTGCCTGGCTGCTGGCCCTCAAGATTTGAGGCCTATGCAACACCAACCACCCCCACCCCCCACCGTCTTGATGACCTCAGTCTATTATGAGAAACCCACCTGCAGTAACGGAAATATGTTCAGTTGAGCTGAGCTCGCAGGCACACAGAGTGCCAGAACAGTACTGCACCACGCCACATTTTTAGCCCATTGTTTCCGCCTCTATGGTCATAGCCAGTTTCAGCCAGCTGCAATACTCTTTAATGAACCATCTGCCATCAGCCCAATGATTTTTGAAAGCGGGTCCATATGCTCACCGACAAAAACAGTCAGGAGGCCTGCAACATGGAAGGATGGCATAAAGCGATGGTACAAAACAACAAATGAATGTTTGCTGAAAAAAAGAGACTTTGTTTTGTCGAAACTTTTCATCTTGCACTCATCAGGACAACTTGCAAAAAAATACCAATGTCAGGGGAAACTACACACTTATACTTTATGAGCAGAGAGTGCTGATTGGTTGGCAAGTGGACTCTGATTGGTAGAGGTGTTGCCATGGAGAATGCATATAAAAAATGTCTCTTTTTTCAGCAACACTCAAAGTTCTGTACTACCAAACTACTAAATGTATTTTTATGTTCTCAGTTAGAACATTTTAATGAGTGGGGAAAAAAAATCAGCATGGCAATACCAAGCTGGTCACTGCAATATTCCTACAGATGAGCGGAAATCATTGGAATTACGGTAAATTAACTCCCAAGAAATCCATTGTATTGAATTCGAGATGGCTAGGAAGAGTTGCATTACAAAGGAAGACTTTTACTATATTATATATGAAGTATATTTATGTCAAACTGCTTTCCATTTTTTCACTTTTGTTAAGATAATTTAATGCATTATTTTCATCATTATTCACTGCCTGCCCAATTCTGAAACATGCAGTTTCTCTGGTGAGAAAAAAAGTGATAATCAATCATAATGTGCCCATGAAATTGATCCTAAAACACTCAGGGCAGAATTTTTCACTCGTTGGGCAGGCGTGTGCCTGACCCAAATGAGCTTAAAATGATGCGCAATAACGTCGGGTGAGTGTCCCGACATCATCGCGCACTCGCACAATATTTTGGTCGGCGGGTGTGCGCATGAGTTGGCAGCGCGTCCGCCAACAATTATAAGGCCTATTAAGGCCATTAAACAACTAATTGAATTAAATTTTTCACTGCCCATCCAACCTTTCGGTTGGTGGGCAAGCAAAAAGGCAAAGGCAGTCTTTGCATTTTTTGCAAAACCTCATCCACGGGTGGGATGAGGTTTTGATGCATCATGAAAAATGTTTTTTAAATGTTCATACTAATTTCTAACATGTCCATGCTCATGTGACATGAGAATTTCCAGTGTGCATGTGTGAACTTGTGTGCTTGCCCTCCTCCACACCACGCCCCACCACAGGCGGCACTGAGCGCTGAAGTGCACTTTTCATGCAGGGCGGGCCTTAATTGGCCCACCAGCGTGAAATCGCAGTCCGGCCCCGATCGCAGACAGTGATCTGCTTCCCGACCGCTCCCGCCAAGCCTGCCCGATGAGGGCAAAATTCTGCCCTCAAAGTTCAAAATAGATACTTAAATAGAAAAGTTGATAAATCACTCTGTACTCGAGCAGTGGAGTGAGAGTATTTGGGCAAAACTGGCTGAGCTGTAGGCTTGAAAAAGCCCAACGTACCTTTGGGTTCTTAATTTGCTTCTGAATTGCATCAATGAGAAACAGCAGGAAATTGATAGTGGGAGAATGAGTCCCAGGTGAGGCGATAACAAGTAAGGCAATACATCATTGACAATGTGAATTCGAGGCCCACCATTCTGCAGGGCTGGTAGGAGATAGAGTTTTACAATTGTAAAATAATTACCTTCATGGTGAGGAAAGAATATCTCTGTGAAGTTGCAACACAGGACACGTATGGAGATAAACAAGTCAACATTGTCAAAAGTGTTGTACTCACATTTGAAAATGTTGTCAAGGATGTAACAAGTAATGGAGAAATAAAAATAGCAGGGTTTTGCAAATTACAATATCCATCTCACACTGGCAATGAGAATATTCAGCATGAAAGAATTTCAATGACCCAAATCACTCTGTCTCATTCAACACCACTCTTGAAAATTTTAGCCCATTTTGGCATGGATATCACACAACCAGGGCGGAAGTGGAGCTGGGGGTGATAGTCAGTGGCAATTTAGGGTGGAACTTGGGGCATGCTTCTTCACAGAATCGTTACAGCATAGGAGGCTATTCGGTCCGTTGTGTTTGTGCTGGCTCTCCAAGGGAGCAATTTACCCAGTGTCATTCCCCCGCATTCTCCCTGTAGCGCTCCACATTCTTCCTTTTCAGATAATAATCCAAATCCCTCTTGAGTGCCTCAGTTGAAGCTGCCTCCATCACAGTCTCAGGCAGTACATTCCAGATCCTAACCACTTGCTGCATCAAAAGGTTTTCCTCATGTCATCATTGCTTCATTTGCCAATTACTTTAAATCTGTGGCCTCTGATTCTCAATCCTTCCACCAATTGGAACAGTTTTTACCTATCTACTCTGACCAGACCCTCATGATTTCGAATGCCTCTATCAAATCTTCTCTCTCGGCCTACTCCTCAAGGAAAACAGTCCCAACTTCTTCAATCTATCTATGTAACCAAAGCTCCTCATCCCTGGAATCATTCTCATGAACTTTTTCTGCATTCTCTCATGCCTTCACATCCTTTCTAAAGTGTAGCATCCAGAACTGGACTCAAAACTCCTGTTCTTCCATTTGCCCTTCCCTCTAACATAACATCTCTGTAAGGCTGGTAGAATGCAGAAATCCTACCAGTTCCAGTGAGCATACAACCAATGCAAAATAGACCTGCATGGAGTCCACCATCGTGTTTCCCAACAGCTGCTGAATTGTCATTAACCAAGTTTTAACTCAACTAATGGAAGACCTCAGATTGAAAAAAAATATCCTTTGGCAAGGCCAGCCTGCCTCTTTTCCAAATGGAGTAGTGGTCTTCATTTGCAGGATACTATGTAACTAAGAGGGTTGAATTCAGAGATTCCAGTTGTTGTAAGCTTCCACAGATCAGTGAGCATTGTGAGCAGCTGTCTGTTGCCTGCTGCATGTGCAAAGGAACAGAAAAGCAGTTGATTCCTACTTACATCAATGGAATTCCATGCTATCAGTTAGCCCTGCATCAGTTGCTATAGGTATGACATTTAAAAACAAATGAGCCCACAGGGACTCCAGCAAAGGAAATTTAATTCTGCTATAATCAGGGTTAGTTGCTGATGCAGTTACCTGGCTCACCAATGGACTGCAGCCAACCACCAGCACGATTTCCTTAGCTCGAGGAACAATTAGGAGAATGGCACATGCACAGCATGAGTCACATGGGGACAGCACAGCAGCACAAAAGCAAAGATAAACACTTAAAAGCAATAAGATCCATTCATTTTAAGTACATCTTTTTGTCGATTGCACTTTTATTGTATGGGAAAGATAGCATCAGTTGCCCAAAAGCAGTTCTCTGCAACCAATGTACTTGGTAAAACAAACAGAACTTCTAGGATTGTAGACATGTCCAAATGCAGGTAATACTATAGGCACATTTTGGGGGGTTTTTTTAAGTTATTTTTCCACAAAGGATTGAGTAACCACATTTTACATCACAATATGTGCATTCCAGTTTAAAATTTTTAAAAATGTACCTATATTAAAAGGTAGTTAACATATGTTTTAACACAGACTATTAACAATAAGCAATCTGTTAACCTGTCTTGGTAATAGGAAATTCCATGTCTTGACTTCCTCACCCAGGCAAACAGCCTTTCTCCCCACCCCATCTTCTAAGTTTTTATAACGAATTGCTGAAAATGTTCAATTCATAAAAAGTGCATTCTTTTAATAACTAGTTAACGATTTTTCTTCCAGATTGCTAGTCTACTAGAAACTCCAGGACAACCCTGCAGGGTTGGCAATCTTATCCGGTCATCAATAAACACCTCACACCCTTTGTATTGGAAAATCATTGATCCGTTTTTGGCTGTGAACATTGGGAGATAAGCAGAGGTTGGTACAGAGGTCACTGAGGATTTTAGCAATGCAGTAGGCAGCAAAGGCTGTGAGTAGGTTGGAATATAGGAAAATAGAAAGCTGTTCTGTTTCAGTCAAGTAGGATAGAGAAGCATCAAATGTTCATTATTTTATAATACTAGCAAAGTCAAGTTGAACGGAGTGAATTGGATTTTCACTTTTTGTTCTAATTCCTCACTCACTGTGAAATAACAATGTAACAATGCCTGGCCTCATATCTCACCAACTATTTGCTCAGTCCACTTCACTGAAATCAAAGAAAGACACCTGTAAATGACACAAATACCCAGTTCAGATCACAAAGTATTCCATGGTTACATCACTGGATTGTGCCATTATATAGTAAATGTCGAGCAGTCCAAGTCAAATCCCACGCAACTAAGATGCTCAGGCCTCTTGAGAGTGACTGACACTATAAAACTAACTGATCCGAATGTGTAACGATCGTCTAACTACAGAGCAGTATGACCCTAATGTATTCTCATCCATCACTTTCTCTCCTTTGATTATCTCTCAGTAAAAGTATTCTGGACAAACCCTTCATTGAGACACATTTGTCAGGAATTTCCTCAGAGCTGCTTCTACTTCACCACCACATTTTCACTAAACGTGAAGAAACCTTGGGTGGAAACTTAGCACCTTTGAATTTTTTCTGCTATCAGAACGAAAAGTGGATCCTGACCCTAATGCTGTTGGGTAGATGGAGGGTGTTGTGATCTTACATGAGATGGCCAATTAAGGACAGCAGGTGGGTGGGTTTTCAAGGTGGGAAGCCCAATCAGAGGGCCCGAAGCTATGGACAGCTGGTGGCATCACTGGGAGTAGTGGATGCTGAAGTAGATAGGATTTTGCAAGGGTGCCTCAAGATGGAAGCCTTCACTGAAGCCTTAACTTTAAAATTGGTGAATGGTCACACCTGGCAGGCATCATTGTGGAGGGAGAACCCCTCCACAGGACTGCTTATGGCCAGGGGTGATTCAGGGGGAAGCGTCGATAACCCCTTAACCTATCACATCCTTCCAAAGTCGGGAAGGTCCCTAAAATGGCCCAATTGGTTAGCTGCTGCCACATTTCCCTCACCTCTGGCAAGATAGCTTGTGTCTATTCTTCAAGTGTTTGTCTATTATCCCACCATGATCCTGTTATCACCTGACCTTCTTGCACATTCAATGGGGTCATCAGATAGCGATCAGGAGTGGTGAAATCTCGTTAGTGTTCCTCTCCATAGCTGGTGGATGCTGACAAAATTTATATCTGACTGATTGAGCACAAACCAAAGCTGAAGCCTTACTGTTCTATAGTCCCACTAATTCCGTGATCCTACACCAGTATAGGGTTGCCAACTGTGATTAAATATATTCCTGGAGGTTTTATCACATGACCTTCCTCCCACATGCTTGCCATTAGTCAGCCAACACATCCATCCTTGTGATGCATTGCCTTTCTATGCCAATTGGAAAGCAAAAAGACTTATTATCTGATTTGGATGATGCTAGGCTGTTAGCCAAACAGTGTAATATTTCCTCCCCATTTTCCATATTTTTTATATCTGGTAAAGTGAAAAGTTCAAAGAAAATGACACAAAAAAAGAGCAATGTACCGATGAATTTTCTCCAGTGCTGCACAGAGCTCCAGTGTGCCCTGGAGATTGATCTTTAATTCCTGAAGACTCCAGACCAATCCTGGTGGCATTGCAGGAAATCATGATTTTAGATCCAGGAACAGACAATTATGGGCTTTGCACCGACAATATCCTCTTAGTAAGTGCTATTCTCTGCTGGAGTACACAAATATGAAATCAGCTCTAATACCCACACCACGCACTGAGCCATTTGGGCATCCTAGTCAACTGTATTCTAAAATGCTCAATTAATTAACAAAGATCATCACTGCTGCTTTCTTGCTGGTTCGGTCAGATGTTTAAAAATAATTCTGCATCAATATCACACAAACAAGAGTTTGCAATGTGAAAACTTAGCAAATAACATTAACACTCCTTACTGTGGAGTCTGAGTTTCATGTTCACTTATTTGAGTGACATGGCGTGTATCACACTGCATTGTGTTATATCACCGAATATAGTTGCACTGAGCTTGCTAATATAATGAGGATGGTATTATATGGAGCTCTCCCTGCACCAGCTGAGACAAATTCACATTTATCTCACTCCTGCTTGTAGGTTTTGATGCTACTACTTAAATGCCATCTGTCACACAGTTCTAGCATGATGTGACAGACTGAATTGGCCAGGTTTGAAAATCAACACACACATGGAAAAAAATTTCAAAAATTCCAAATTAGATTCAAAAGGCACATGAGCTTAAGGCAAAAAGCTGATTAATGCTGGGTTGCTAGACATTTAATCAAAAGAAAACATGGAAAAATACCCATGGGATCTACTATCACTAACAACAGGCATAAGGAATTCACTCAATTGTGTCCGGACATTACTGGTTGAGCTGCTTATTTGTATGTTTGTGTTTTAACAATACTGTAATATTTCTTATAATGAGAATCAACAGGAAAATTCTCTACTGCTTAGAATTGTATTCAGCATAAAAGAAGATGGCCACAGCTGTTGGAGGCCAAATATCTCAGCCCCGGAACATCACCTCAGGGGTTCCTCAGGGTAGTGTCCTAGGCCCAAGCATCTTTGGCTGCTACATCAATGACCTTCCCTTTATCATCAGGTCAGTACCATTTGCAAGACCTGGGCAACATTGAGGCTTGGGCTAATAAGTGGCTGATTCGCACCTCACAAATGCCAGGCAATGATCGTCCCCAACAAGAAAGAATCTATCATCTCCCTTTGGCGTTCAACCATATGGCCATCACTGAACCCCCAACCATCAAAATCCTAAGGTTACCATTGACCAGAGACTTAACTGGACCAGCCATAAAGATGCTGTGGCAGATCAGAGGTTGGAAATTCTGTGGTGAGTAACTCACGTCCTGACTCCTTCAAAGCCTGTCCACCATCTGCAAGGCACAACTCAGGAGTGTAATGGAATACTCTCCACTTGCCTGGGTGAGGGCAGTTCCAACAACGCTCAAGAATTTCAACACGTTCAAGGACAAAGCAGCCTGCTTGATCAGCACCCTATCTACCGCCTTAAAGATTCACTCCCTCCACCACCAGTGCAGAGTGGCAGCAGTGTGTACCAATTACAAGATGCACTGCAGCAGCTCATCAAGGCTCTTTTGACAGCACCTTCGAAACCTGCAATCTCTGCCACCTGGAAGAACAAGAGCAGCAGAAGCATGGGAACACCACCATCTGCAAGTTCCCTTCCAAGTCGCACACAACCCCGACTTGGAACTATATCACTGTTCTTTCACTGTTACTGGGTCAAAATCCTGGAACTCTTATAATAGCACTGTGGGTGCACCTACACCGCAGCGGTTCAAGAAGGTAGCTCACCATTACATTTTCAAGGGCGATTAGGGATGGGCAACAAACACTGGTCGTGCCAGTGGCGCTCACAGCCCATGAATGAATAAGAGCAAACTCACACAAGCACAGAAACAGAAGCTTGTATTACCCAGTGGCCTTGTACCAATGTTTATGTGAATGTTTGCAACAAGTTGTTATGAGGATTTGGTGCTAATCTTTAAACTTTCTATAAGAATGGCAGAGAAGGCTGTTTGGGAACCTTCTTGACCAGGGTCACCCAGGCCTTGTCTAGTAACATTCCACTGAAAGACAGCAGCATTGATTCATTCACCTTGGGGAGTTTAGTCAGTCAGTTCGAGGGTAGCTCACTGGGAGAACCACAAAACACAAATAAGCAGGTGAAAGTAGTCCAGGAGGAGCAGAAGGCACCCACTAAGAGGGTTATCCAAAGCTGAGTCCAAATGCCTTGGGCCCAGCTAAACAGAAGGATGCCTTCTGAGCATGACCATTGTTGAGCTCATTGGTGGCAACTGCTTGCTTGCTCAGACTGATTGGTCCTGCTGATGTACCCTTGGAAAGAGACAGAAGCAAAAAAAAAATAAAGTGGCTGCCAATTTCTTTGCTACTGGCAGCACTGTGCCTATTCTGGGGTTGGGCTACAAGTCCTTCTACACAATGCGGTCAAGAATAGGATATTCATTGTGCCAAGGTGTATAACAAAGGCTAAAAACTGGTTATGTCTGTTCCCCTTAACAGTTCCTGGGCAGTACGAAGCCCAGTGCACATTTTTTTACCTAATAGCCCAGAGGTCAATTTCCCACTCAAATGGTACCTGTCCTTTATATGGCACTTGGGGCAGAATCTTTCCCTTGTCGGGCGGGTGCAGCGGGCAGACCCAGGAGCGGCCGCAAAACCGACTGCCACACATAATCAGGCCCCAACCGTGATTTCACGCTGGCTGGCCAATTGACTGTCAGCCAGCGTGAAAGGTGCACTAAGAAGCTCAGCGCTGCAGGGGTGGGGGGGCAGGAGGAGTGGGAGCACTGAAGTTTGAGCATGCGCAGGGGTGCATTCACTGAAAGCTCTCTGTAGGCACAGAGCTGACTCAGGGAGCTGAAAATTCTTAACATGACAAATGAAGATTTCAAAAATAAGGAAAACATGTCCGCACGTGTGGTGACTCTGTCACATGAACAGAGACATGTGAAATATGAGTTTTAAAAAGTTTTATTGGTTCTTTAGTCACTGATTGAAACTTTGTCCCATCCATGGATAAGGTTTCATTAAAAATGCAAAGGCCACCTGGCCTATTCACCCTCCCACCAACTGAACAGTTGAGCAGGCAGTGAAAAATACAGCTCAATTAATTACTTAAGGGCCTTAATAGGCCTCTTAATCGTCAGCGGGTGCACTGCCACCTCTCGCGCGCACCCGCCGACCAAAAGATTGCGAGAGTGCCTGATGACATCGGGACGCTCACCTGACACCATTGCGCACTATTTCACTCCCGTTCGGGCCAGGCACGCGCCCGCCTGAAGAGGGAAAAATTCTGTCTTCGATTTCAGAAGCAGCCTGGTAGCTATGAATGTCCAGTTTATTTGTAAGTATTAGCACATGACCAGTGACCAGAATTATGAGGAAATCAATGAGGAAGTTACTTTGACATGGTTTCCATGTTTTAAATTGTCACTGAAAACCAATTTAAGATTATCATTTGGGCTCACAGTGTGGCTCACTTACGCATGCTAGAAGCTACATACATTCACACACAGGGTTCTGTTCTTTGCAGGCAGAAGGAGAATGTCCATGCATTGCGCCTTTTTCAACCACACAAAAGCTTTGAGGGACAGTCGTTCCCTGGCTCATTCTTTATGGCAATGCCTTGACCAGAGTCAACCTCCCAGGTTTGAATTTGAACAAAAGCTTGGCAGTTAAATACCCGCTTCTGCATCCTCTATGGCAACGCCTCTACAAACCACAGTCTGCTTGCCAACCAATCAGCACTCTCTTCTCATGCAGTATAAATTGTTGTTCCCTTTACCATTGGTAATCTTGTGACCTGTCCTGATGAGTGCAAGACGAAAAGCTTAGACAGCATGTCTCTTTTTTCAGCAATACTCAATAACTACAGCTTTTTCTACCAGGAATAATCATCACAGGCTGAAATCTGTAGTGTAAAGGGTTGATGTTATACATGTAAATTCATTAGTCATGTAAGGTCACATGACAACAGAGCCTACTGAGGGATGGTTGCGTGTGAAGCTTCGTGCTAAGCCTTGTCTTAGCCGCGTGAGGTCAGCGGGTGTGTGCCGGAGTCGGCAGCATGCCCACCGACAATTAAAAGGGCTATTAAAGCCATTAACATGGTAATTGAAATAAATTTTTCAGTGCCCATCCAACATTACAGTTGGCAGGCAGACGAAAAGGCCAAGCGGCCTTTGCACTTTTTAAGAAACCTCATCCGCAGGCAGGATGATGTTTCCTAAAGCAAATAAAAATAAAATTAAAATTTTAAAATTTAATTAATAACATGTCCAGAGGACATGTTTTATAGCATTTTTCATTTATTTAAAAAAAAAAATTCTTCATCTTCCTGAGACAGCTCTATGCCTCAGGGAGATTATCAAGCGCATACTTGTGTGCATGTGCAAAGTTCACACTTGCCCTCCTCCTTCCGCCTGCACAGGCAGCGCTGAGCGCTGCCACTCATGATTCATACTGGGCAGGCCTTAGTTGGCCCACCAGCATGAAATCGCCTTCTGGCCTCGACTGCAGGTGGCAGTCGGCTTCCACCAACTAGCGGAAGGGATGCGGAGAAACAAATTTGCAAAGAAATTACAGAGTAATCATAACAGGGTCTTCAGTTATTCAAATATAGACTGGGATAGGAATAGTACAAAAGGACAAGAGGGGCGAGAGTTCCTGGAATGTGCTCAAGATAATTTTCTACAGTAGGATGTTCCGAGTCCAATGAGAGTACATGCACTTTTAAATCTGTTTCAGGGGTATGTGTTGGCCCAAGTGGATCAAATATCATTGGGAAGAGCCTCTAGGGGAGAGTGGCCATTGTATCATAAGGTTTAAGTTAACCATGGAAAAGGACAGGGAACAATCCAGAGCAGGGATAATTAACTGGGGGAATGCCAACTTCGATGGGATGAGAATGCATCGGAGTCGAGTGAGTTGGAATCAAACATTTCAGAAAAGACAGTGGCTGAGCAATGGACTACCTTCAAAGAAAAAATATTGCAGGCAATGTCAAGGTATATTCTCTTGAAGGGGAAAGGTAGGACAAATAAATCCAGAGTGCCTTGGATGACGAGAGATAGGGGTAAAGGTGAAAAGGAGGAAGTGCGCGTACGACAGATGTCGGGTAGAAAATACAATGGAGAATCAGGCCGAATATAGAAGGACCAGAGGGGAAGTGAAGAAACTAATAAGAAAAGCAAGGAGAGAGTATGAAAAGAGGCTGGCAGCAAACATAAAAGAGAAACCCAAGGTCTTCTTTAAGCTGTAAATAATGAAAGGGTGGTAAAAGAAAGAGTAGGGCCAATTAGGGACAAAAAAGGGACTTGCATGTGGAAGCTGGAGAAATAGTGGAGGTGTTAAATGAGTACTTTGCATCTGTCTTTACAAAGGAAGAACTTGCTACCCAGGCCGAGATGAGAGATGTGGTAACTGGTATACTAGAAGAACTTACAATCGAAAGAAAGGGGGTGTTGGAAAGGCTATCTCTACTTAAAATAGATAAGGTACCAGGACCAGATGAGATGCATCCAAGGCTACTGAGGGAAGTGATCGTGGAAATTGCAGAGGGACTAGTGATAATCTTTCAGTCTTCCTCAGACAGAGAGGAGGTGCCAGAGGACTGGGGAACTTGTGAATGTTACGCCCTTGTTCAAAAAGGGGTGCAAGGATAAAGTTGGCAACTACAGGCCAGTCAGTTTGGCCTCAGTGGTAGGGAAACTTCTGGAAACTGTAGTATAGGATAAAAGTTAAATAATCACTTAGACAAGTGCAGGATAATTAAGGAGAGCCAGCATGGATTCATCAAGGGAAAATCATGTTTAACTAACTTGTTGGAGTTTTTGAGGAGGTAACAGAGACGGTTGATAAAGGAAACGCTGTTGATGTGGTGGATTTGGATTTTCAAAAGGCATTTGATACAGTGCCACACAACTTGTGAGCAAAATTCGAAGTCATGGAATAAAAGGGAAAGTAGGCACTTGGATAAGAAAGTGGCTGAATGACAGGAAACAGAGTAGTAATAAATGGTTGTTTTTCAGATTGGAGGAGGGTTTGCAGTGGAGTTCCTCAGTATTGGGACCCTTGCTCTTCCGGATATATATCAATGACCCTGACTGTGATGTGCAGGGCATGATTTCAAAATTTGCAGATGATACAAAGATTGGAAATTTGGTCAACTGTGATAGGGATAGTCTTGAACTTCAAAAGGACAAAGACATGTTGGTGGATTGAGCAGACAAGTGGCAGATGAAGTTCAATGCAGAGAAATGTGAGGTGAATCATTTTGGCAGGAAAGATATGGTCAGACAACATGAAATAAAGTGAAAGCTTCTAATGATGCAGGAACCGGGGGACCCTCAACACATACATACATAGGTCATTGAAGATGGCAGGGCATGTTGAGAGAGCAGTTAATAAAGCATGTGGTATCTTAGACCTTATTAATAGGGGCATTGAGTACAAGAGTAAGGAGGTCATGTTGAACTTGTAAAACTAACTAGGCCTCATCTGGAGTACTGCATCCAGTTCTGGGTGCCATACTTGAGGAAAGATGTGAAGGCATTGGAGAGAGTACAGAGGGGATTCACAAGAATAATTCTTGGGATGAAGAACTGTAGCTGTGGGGATAGATTTTAGAGGGTGGGACTCTTTTCCTTGGAGAAAAGAAGGCTGAGAGGAGACTTGGTAAAGGTATTTAAGATTCAGAGGGGTATGGACAGGGTAAACAGTGAGAAACTTACCGCCCAAGAGAACATCAAGAACACAAGGCACAGATTCAAAATAATTGGCAAAAGGAGTAAATGTGATGTGAGGAATTTTTTTTTCACCCAGATGGTGGTTGGAGTCTGGACCAAACTTCCTGAAAGGGTGATGGAGGCAGGTTCGATTGAGGTATTCAAAAGAGAATTGGATTGCTACCTGAAAAGAGAGAATGTGCAAGGTTATGGTGATAAGGCAGGGAAGTGGGACTAGGTGGATTGCTCTTTCAGAGAGCCAGTGCAGACTCAATGGGCCAAATGGCCTCCTTCTGCACTGTAAAGATACTGTGATACTGTAATAGTTGTTGACTACTACTCCAGATGGATTGAGACTAAGCATCTTCATGGCCCCACCTTGAAAGCTGTCATTACATCACCAAAATAAATTTTTGCCATACATGGTATTCTGGGTCTAGTCACTCCAGACAATGGCCCACACTTTGCCAATGAATGATTTAAGCAGTTCACAGAAGCCTTTACATTTGTCCACACGACTAGCTCACCCAAATATCTGCAAGCGGAGGCCGAAAGAGGAATAGGTATAGTAAAGGCTTTGTCAAAGAAAAATGGCAATATCAACTTGGTACTGTTGAGCTGCCATTCCACACTGCTCCAGAATGGTCTGGTTCTGTGTCAAAGTCTAATGGGAAGACAACAGGAGACTCAACTTCCTGCTGTTCTGCACACGCTTATGCCATGCCTCAAGGCATCAGATATAGAGAGTGTAAAGGAGAAGGCAACGGAAAACCACTGCTGTACTTTGCCAAGCATAATTAGGGACCAATCCAATGTAAGCCCATGGTCACCAATGCCTTTCTTAGGGCATGGTAGCTGACAGAGCAGGAGGCAGGGAAGAGGACGATGAGTATCATGCAAATCAAACCAGAAACTATTATCAACGCCATAGAGTACGCAACTTACCAAAACTCCAGGGAGGAAAGTTAGTGTGGATTCGTGACCAAAATCGCAAGGCCAGGTTTTGGAAAAATCACTACATTTATGATCTTATCCTGTGGAGATTGACAATGGAAAAGTGAGAAGAAATAGAAGTGCACTCGTATCTACAAGACGACGACCTTCAATGGAATGGACCAGTTACCCAGAAAATCTGGAAGACAACCGGAACCATGAGCTGGTATTCACTGATAATTCACATGCTACTCTACTGAATTTGAGAGAGAACATGGAGAGATCGAATCCAATACATTGTCCAAGAAAGCTGAGAACAAGATCAAGGAGATTGGTGAAACCACCACAACTGTTATCTCTGTGAACCAGAGATGAAGTCAGAGACTTTGGGGGGGAAATGTAGGATGATGTAAATAATGTATTCAATAGAGTCAGAGACTCGGAGAGAGATGTAGTACAAAAGGTTAATGTTAGATGTGTAAACAGTCTACATCATCAGTGATGTAAGATCACATGACAGCAGAGCCTACTGGGGGATGATTCCATGTGAAGCCTTGTCCATAGTTAGAAGAATATTTAATAAAAGATCAAGTTTACCAACAGCCTTGCCTCCAGCAGTCTCTATTGATCCTAACCAAGGACAACCCAAGCTAAGACCCACAACGATAAAAGACAATCATTAAAAGAAAGTAAAAGTGAACAATAATGTAGTTGCCAAGAACAGACAGCTGAATTTTGTGCTCTCAGATGCACCTAACCGATTGTCTTTTGTCTGGCAAGGTCATTATACTCTTATTGATTACTAATGCCAATCCTAATTTTTCCACGTGACTATTGATTGCTGGAATATACACGATGTGGGCTCTTTCTCTGGTTGCCACAAGGTATTAAAGGGCCTCAACCATGTGGCTGAACTAAAAACAGCAGAAATACAGAATGTTATCAAAAACTGATTCTATCACAAACAAGTCAACAGTCCACACCACAGCAGTACACTGTGGAATTATCTAAAATATAGGAATCTTAGGCTAACTTGTTTAGTAAAGCTCACTATTTTCACCCTGTTCAAACCCTACCAATTCCATGAATACAGTGACAGGAATGCTCAATAGAGCCAGTTCATGCACACACTTCAGAGAACATTCCCACTATTTGAATACACTGTAACTAAAGCTTGTAATGTTCAAAATAAGATTTCCATCAAAATATTTTTTAAAAATCAAAATGAATGAGTCAATTTGCCAATTGAATTATTCTCATGTCCTTTCATACCTTCTCGGAATTGTCACTTGAAAGCTTCAACCTCAAGCAAAATGTTGAGCTTGACCTTGTTTGCTCTGAGCAGGTGACTATCAGCTGAAGACAGCTTCTGCAACCTGAGCATGTGCAGAATGCACAATTGCCCAGTTGCATCAATAGATTCTAAACTAGCCAAATGATAATCACCATCTACAAATTGATTTGGATATTTTTCTAAATTACTTGAAGCTGAAGGACAAATTGCAATATTTAATTCATGTAAAGTTTATTTAATTATTTGAAGAAAAATCAGAAAGGCTGTGTGTGTGTGCGCGAGTGAGAGAGCGACGATTTTTGGGGGCAGAGTTTCTTTTCTCATCCCAGTTTGAATTCTTCTTTATATAAAAAAAATTGAATTATGAAATCAAACAAAAGTCTCTAATTATCCAGTTTTCAGTTGTGTTTTATTCTGAAGTTCTGTTCACCCTAGGTTTACCATTTAATGTCTTGTCAAACCAAAGAAATCCCCCTGCTGAAAAACCATTGGTGCTCTAACCTGGTTCTACTAGATCTCTGGATCGACCCACAGTGCCAAAACCAAACACAGGATCATCTCAGTGCTGCAAAAACACAACATTATCCAAAGTGCAGCTAAACACCACTTCCTCTCCCCAAGACCACTGCATATCAGATATTGAACTCCAACTCTGTACCTTGCCAATTAACTTGCTTTGTCTTCTCAGCTTTAAAACTGATAAGGGATAAAGATCAAATAGGTAGATAAAGGAATAGCAACTAATTAAATTCTCAGCTCTTGCTCTACTAAGCTTAATGTTGAACCTCTACGGGCACAGACAACAATGGCAGTTACTTTGAAATTTAAGATTTATTTCCACAGGCAGACTTGTTACCAGTTTCAGACTACATTAATTTACTGATCAAGGACTGACAGTATGAGTTCACAAAATGCCATTCTACCGCATTAGTTCAGAGAACCTTAAACATTTACAGCACAGGAGGCCATTCAGCCCATCACATTCATGCCAGCTTTTTGCTAAATTATTCCAACATGAATCCCACTCCTCCCCCTTGTCCTACATCATCATCTACTTCAAATGTTTATTAATTTTTTCTTTAATTATGCAATGCAGTCTGCCTCAGCTACTCACAGTAGAGCATCATTCCATGCTCCTCCAATCCTCTGCATAATGAAATTTCCCCGAACCTGTCTCTTCTTTCTATTAATGACAATTTAAAATTGATGGCCACTCATAATTGACTCCCCAACCAGAAGAAATAGGTTTTTTCTCCCTATTCATGCCATTAACACCCTTCAAAATTTTTAAATCTATTAAATCTTCTCTTAGTTTTCTCTGCTCCAATGCAAATAGTTGCAGTATTTCAAACTAAATCATGCAATAAATCATTTAAGCTTTTTGCCTTTCGTTATGTTGGCAAACTATGTGCTCAACCAAACTGCTGTCCTAAGAGCAAACCCATTGCAAAATAAATGAGGCAGAGTGCTACAAATTATATTTAAAAATGTTATTATGGATGCTAATGTAAGGGTATCTCCGAGTCATTACATCCAGGAAGGCACAATATAAATTAATGAAAATTAAATGTGAATGTAACAGGAATAGCTATTGATCAATATTCAAAGATAAACATTTGGATTAATCAGCATAGCTGAAAAATAAATGTCATAACACTATAAACATTCAAAATACAATTGGATGCTAAAATAAGAGAACAAGGATGTTATTGGGATGAACATTGATATAGCTTTTTGTCCTGGATTTTTCCAATGTTTTTAGTTGTTTCTGCTAAATAGAGCACTTTGGGTGTTTCGAGTTCAAAGATAGCAATACTTCTTAATGTGAGGTCTTTATTGAACTGCTGTAAAATGGCAGCTTAGAGAGAGAGTCCCTCATGGCAGAGGTTACATGGCTACAGCAAGCCAGATAGGACATGTAGCAATGTTGCATTTCAAAACCCAAACAATTCTCTTCTCCAAACGAACAAAAGACAGCTTTGCATGCATGATCATATGTAACTACGATTAATCCATGTTACCCACTATACACTCACTGTGCTCATGCATTAACAACTGCTTGTTCCCCAGTCACTCTCTGCCCCTGCATTGCATACATAGGGTGCAATCGTCCCAGATTTACACTAAGTGCGGTAACGGGTGGGTAAAATGGTTCACCCACCGGCCATGATAGCGGGTTTACATGCCATATCGTCCCAAAACTGCCACACTAATTAGGCACTCCTGGGAAACACGCCATTTCCATGGTGAATGGGCTCTCACTCGCATGCCAGCTATCATCTCGCTGCTTCATCACGCCAGGCACCATATTTAAGGTCCAGCCACGCGCACACATCTCAGTGTTTCCAGACCACAACTGCTGCAAAGAAGACATGGCCCTGAAAGGAAAAAAAGACTGCAGCCCTCAGATTCAGCGACGTGTCATTAGAATGCCTGTTGGAAGCCATGGAGTCCCACTGGGATGTCCTCTACCCCCACTCTGCTCAGGATGGGCAGCACCCTCACTAATCTGGCTTGGGAGGTAATGGCACTGGTGGTCAGCGCCAATGCCCCTCAAAAGAGTGCAGCCACCCAGTGCTGCAAGAAGATGAATGATCTCCTCCATTTCGCCAGGGTAAGTCACTCTTCTCATCACTCATCACTCTTCCCATCAACTCACACACTCAGAAAACCAACACACATCCACAGGGATCTCATTCATTGCCAGCTCATGGAACATCATCATTCATTCTCTCGCACTCACTGTCATTGTCCTCATCCCATTCATGGGACCACTCACCACCCACATAGGCCAGGCATACTTATCAACTGGCATGGCATGCATCCTGCTTACACTTTTTCCATCTCTATTCATGCAGGACAAGCTGGCACACAACAACAGGGAGAGGTCTCAGACCAGTGGAGATATGCCTGAAATCAAGGTCCTCACAGACTTTGAAAACAGTCCCATCTAGCTGGCCGGTGACGATCTGGACTGATCCTGTGTTGATGATGAGGTCAGCGGTGCTCTAGCAAATGAGGGTCCAGCAGTCCGACAAACATCAACCATGCTGTGAGTAATGTGTCCTCTTTCACAGGCCACTGCCATGCACTAATTATCTCTCCTTGTCTCCACAGGCACATCTAGGAAACAGTAGATGGAGTCCATGACCTAGGGCCTCCAATCAAGCCCCAAAGAAACCTCTGAAGAGGAATCTGAAGGCCCTCTCCCTGAAGACCCATCACAGCGCTCATCCACACCCTCCACCAGAATAGAGACACACACCTTGGTGGGACCTAGCTTTAGATTAGCCTTGGGATCACAATCTGGTGAGCACATTGCACTGCCTGATCCACAGCAGGCAGCGGCAGGGACTTCCCAGGTGTCCAGCACTTGGAGGACTGCTGGAGGCCAGAACATTGCTGAGCTCAAGTCAGATGACGAGCATCTGGACTTGGTCATGTCACAGTTGCTGGAGCTGCAAAGTTAAACTCAGGAACATCAGGAAGGGATGTCCGTTACACTCTTCAGATTGCAAGGCACAATGGAGGAGTCCATCTGCCTTCAGGCTGAGGTGATAGCGCTGGCATGCCAATGCAGCAAAATCAACACTGGTAGGATGGCGACCACAATGGAGACCTTGGTCCAGGACATTGGTCCTGCATTGCTGCACAGGCTCAACTCCATCGCTGACGCCATAGTTGGCCTGAACAGTGTGTATAAGAGAGGGGTGCCAGGCAGCTCGATCTCACTCCAGCTACCCTTCTCCTCAAGGAATCAGCCTGGGGCCCTCGGGCACCCATAGGGTGGAGGATCAGCAGGTGCACACCCTGGGGCTGTCCAACCAGGTGATTCTGAGAGTGTCCGGCCCATAACAATCCCCTCTTCCTGTGACCTCAGCAGCTTCAGTTCCACAGGCCGAGGACACTGCCACACAACAGGACCCCAAAAGCAGGCCGGGGCCCTCCAAGTCTCAGTCCTCCAGGGGACACTCGCCAAGTCATCACAGACAGTCAGCAGGCTGCCTCCACCTCCGCTGTGGATGTCGGGGGAGCACCAAGACATAGCGGCAGGATTAGGAAGGTTAAACTGGATTAGTTGCACAGCCTGGGCACAGGTGTTAATCACTTGAACACAATGTTCACTATTGTCAATAATGCCAAGAATGTCTCCCTGCCTATGGCTCCTTGTTCTGATAAGCAGTGTTCTTGTCATTCAGCTGTGAAACCTTTCTGCACAAGATAAAGGCAGATGTCTCAGTCCAGGGTCTCTTCCCTGTGCTCTGTGCAGCCTTCAGACCAAAGTGATGATCCAGCCTCACACTCCCTGGAAACATTACTGATGCCTGCACCTCGGCGATGCTGGTCATTGCTGCCAAAATGTAGTGGGCAGGCCCCACAGAGTTCTCTCATTCTCTCTGTGTGCTCTCAGCACCTTTAAGACGGGGCTGGCCGCCATCACTTTAGCATCTGTGACCAGAGACGCTGTGCTCCTGAAGGGCTTAAGTGCTGAAGGCGGACAAAAGATCAGATATTTCTAAAGTTTCATGGCTGTGTTTCTATGGTATGACCCTGATCACAGAGCGCAAGGGATCTGCCCTCAGCCAGACAGGAGTCAGACATTCTCAGAGGCTATGTGAAGATTTATGGAGCATCCTCACTGCATGTTGTCATTATCCTCCTGCTATTGAGTGACTATTAGGGTCTCTGCTGCATCTCCACGACAGGAGCATTCTCACAGAAGGTATTCGCGCTGCCATAAGCCAAACTGGAGTCAAACATTCAAAGGTGCAATGTGAGGATCTATGGGGTCACCTCACTGTACGTCGTCACCATCCTCGACAAATCTGGCAGCTTTGAGGGCCACTTACATGTGCCTGCCTCATCTAGCCACTGCAAGGACCTCATCCCCATCATTGTCGCCTCCAAGGACCTCCTGAGCCTCACCCCTGTTGGCGTCCTCCTCATTGGAGGAGACGTGCCGCTCCTCCACCTCCTCCTCAGTCAGCTCATCTCCCTGTTGCAGCGCCAGGTGTAAAGGGCACAGCAGACGACGATGATGCATAACACCCTCTGCATACTGTATTGCAGGCTCCACCAGACCGATCCTGGCCCTGGGGACACATCTTCAGCATGCCGATGGTCTGCCCCACCAAGTTGTGAGCTGCAGCATGAGCCTCATTATACCGTTGCTCTGCTGCAGTCTGAGGCAGCCACATGGGTGTCATCAGCCACGGCTTCTGCGGGTAGCCCTTGTCCCCGAGGAGACATCCCTGCAGCCTCTGTGGACCCTGGGTGACTCCAGGGATCTGTGACCGACTGAGGATATAGGGCATCGTGCACACTCCCTGGAAACTGTGCACACACCTGCAGGATGCGTTTCTGGTGGTCGCATGCCAGCTGAAAGCCCTTGCGGTTGATGTTATCCACCATGTGTTGTGATGGAGATCTGAGCGCCACATGAGTGCAGTCAATCGCACCCTGAACCTGTGGGAAACCTGAAATCTGGGTGATTCAAATTGCTCTTACACCCTGGCTGTTCAGGTTCTGGACAAAATGCACAAAGTTGTGTGCCCTTGCAAAGATGGCATCTGGGACCTCATGGATGCATTTGTGGGCAGAGGCTTGTGAGATCACACAGAGGTCACCTATGGAGCTCTGAAAAGAGCCACCACAGTCACTTTCACAGCCACTGGCAACGGATGCCTTCCATGTCCCAGTGACATCAAGTCCTGCAGTAGCTGGCAGATGTGACCCACCAGTTCCCTAGACATGTGCAGTTGTTGGTGACACTGGTTCTTGGTCATCTGCAGGAATGAAAGGCGGCGTCAATAGACCCTGGGTGTCGCTAGGCACTGACCAGCGATGGCTCACTGTGGCTCTTTGGCGGTGTGCGCAGGAGCCCCAGCTGCCCCTTCTTCCTGAGGGTGTAGCTCCTGCCTCTGCGCAGCCAGGAGCCTCAGTCGCTCTCTCCTCCATCATCTTCGCTCTCTGTAGGCCATCAGGCATACAGCTAGTTCACCAGGCTCCATGATAATGATGTAGTCCTTCTGCAGGATGAAAGAAAGAGACACGTGGTTAGCATGGGTGTACTAAGGACATGCCCTGGTTAAGTGTAAAGGCACCTTAATGCATCCTGGAGAGTGCTGGTCACCACTTGGATGGCCAGAGATTAGTGTGCTGCATGGCTGCCCGAAACCCCAACACCTCTGCTGCAATTCACCCGAATGATTGGCAGCAGCTTTGCCCACTGGACTGCATGCTGTGCTCTCAGCTCAGGTGCAGGCATTCTCCAAACCCATGCTGCAAGGCTGCACTGTTAGCTTGAACCATGGGGGAGACTGGTCCAAATCGAGATGCTGACATTGCAAGGGGCTGTGAGCACCTCCTGCAGTGACTGCTCCATGGCTGGCTTTAGCAAGGAGACTGTACAATGTTGTCAAACTGTTCTGCAGTCCATTAAAATGCTCACAACTTTGCAGTCTGTGCCAGGGGGTTGGGGGGTGTGAAAAGCTTAAGAGGACTAGGTGGCACTTTGATTCCTCTGCATTGCTTGAGTGGGCAGAGAAGCTAGGCTAGAAATCCGACTCTAATCATATCAATGTGGCTGTGCCTGAACTGGCTCAGTTGCAGAGGAATGGTCAATTTATACAGGTTTCCCTAATGCGTGGCCCCTTTCCTTGCCCACTCTTTCCCCCGCCCTGAATGCCTGTGCGCTATATTCAACAGCAGGGCTGCCCTTAACCCCGACCCCCCAATGTCCCTCAAGCTTGAAGGTCAACAGGCACCCCTGGCAAGTGCTGCACAACATTACTGTGTACTCACCTCCGAGTTCCCATCAAAGTGCAGCACACCAAGTGTACGCCACTTAGGTGCAGTTGTGAAACACATCGGCATGCTTTCCTGCCGATGTGGGTGGGCGATTCAGGAGGGTGGAGGGACGATTCCGGCAGGCTGGCCTAATAATTATATGCTGAAGTATTACAATGAGGTTATCGATGTCCAGTGGTGGGAAATGCGGCCCGCCATTGGCAGATTGAGCGGACAATCGCGAACTGGCTTCATTCCATCGTGAAACCGATCACGCCACATTGTCCAATCATGCCACCAAAAACACCCAATGCTGGTGAGCATGGAAAATTCCACCCACCTTCTTCAAATAGTGCAGGTCTTTTAATGGTGCATGTGCGTGTTGTCCTTGACTATTTAAAACAAATGCAGAAAATTATGAAAAAACTTAGCAGGTCTGACAGTATCTGTGGAGAGAGAAACAGAGTTTGTATAACCCTTCTTATGGACTAGAAATATCAACTCTGTTTCTCTCTCCACAGATGCTGTCAGACCTGTTAAGTTTTTCCAGCATTTTCTGTGTTTGTTTCAGATTTCCAGCATCTGCAGTATTTTGCCTTTGTCCTCGACTATTTGTCTGGGTGATGTTCCTTGTCTAGAAAGTGTCAACCCCATGGCACTTGTTGCCATCATAACTGTTGTTGCTCCATTGTGGTTGTTGGACTCCTGGCATTGATGGTAACTCCGTACTCAGTGCAGCTGGTGAGATCCCTTGTTCTTGACTGGCTGATTGCTGTGAAGCAACAGCTTTGTGCCATGAAGGAACAGCTTCGCTAGTTGTATGTATATGATTGCGGCTGCACTGGTATATTTGGTTGTTCACTTCCACCTTGTATGATCGAGGTGAGAATTTCTCTACACATGTCCCAAGTTTCCACATGGGTTGACTCTTGTTGAGAGCACTGAAGGTTTGTACTTTGACTGGCTCTCCAATGCTCAACTCTGGCAATAATTTGGCAGTCTTGTCAAACTGAAGTTTGACTTTCTGCTGTTTCACCTTGATTTTTTTCATTCACGCCTGTAACTACTTCTGGTTCCAGTAGCTTTTTTGCTCTTGGAAGAGTAGTTTGGGCGTGGCACAACATTAGTCTTTGGACTGGACTACTTTCCATGCCTTCAGTCAATCGGTGTGTTTCTCCACTTGAGGATTACCTTGTATACATCTGTGTTAGATTTTCATGATTTCTTGATGATTTATTTGGTGATTTTCACTGCCACCTCAGCCTTTCAATACAACTGGGGATAGTGTGGAAGTGATGTGTGGTGTTGAATTTCCCAATTCTTTGTGAAGCGGTTGAATTCTTCACTCGTGAACTGAGGTCCACTGTCACTCATCACAATGTCTGGAATGTCACAATGACTGAACTGCGCTTTCAGGCATTCTACTATTTTTTCTGTTCTTGTTGAAGTCAGCTACTCTAAATCCCAGTACTGAGAATAGTAGTTTCCAGTGACAAGATAATCAGCTCCTGCTATAGGGAAGAAGTCTATTCCCAGCTTTATCCATGGTCTATTTGGGATGTCATGTATCAGCAACTGCTCTCTAGCTTGTTTAGCTTGGTACTCGTTATAAGCACCACACTGGCCCATGCGGTCTTTAATTTTATTGTTTATATTTGGCCAGCAGAGCACTTGTCTTGCCTTTCTCGGAATTGATTCAATTCCTTGATTCCTTGTATAGATGCACTTCAGCATCTCTTCCCTCGTCTCCTTAGGGATGATGACTCTATTTCCTTTGTACAAGATGCCATCTTGGGCTGTCAATTCATCTCAATATGCCCAATATGCTCTTGTGACCACAGGTGCATCCTTGATACTCTCAGGCCATCCTTTCATCACTACTTCTTATAGCACTTGAAGAGCTGTATCTTGTTGGGTAGTTTGCTTGATTTGAGCAAGGTGCTTGTCTGTCAGATTCAGCGTCTCTGCTGGGTTGATGACTTACAGATTATGTTGAGCTGCTGCTTTATACAGATGCTTTGGAGCAGATAGTAGCAGTTTGAGAAAAATACTTTGAAGTGGCCTGTGGACAGACAGGTATTGATGGAAATGTTCACAAGCAAAAATGATAGCCAGGCACTCTTTCTCAATCTTAGCATAGCTAAGTTTGCATTAGTGCCCTGGAAGCAAATGCTACTGGTTGTCCTTTCTGCTTTAGGGTTGCTCCAAGACCTGTCTCACTGGCGTCAAACTGCAAGGTGACTTCAACACTGATGTCATAGTATTCAGCACTAGTGCGGCCATCACTAGTTGTTTGATTTTAGCTGCTTCTTGTTATGTGCCCCAATACCACTGCACCTCTTTTGCAGTGAGCTTGTGTGATGGTTCACACTCCGACAACAAATTGGGCAAATACTTTGCTAAATAATTCATGAATCCAACAAATCGTTGCACTGCTTTCACATCTATTAGTCACTGCAACAGTTCTCACTTTGCCAGGATCGGGCAAAGACCTTTTGCTCTCAATACATGTCCTATGTTCTTGACTTCAGGCATCTTCAGTTGCAATTACTTCCTGGTCAGCTTCAGGTCATCTGGTGAGCTCTCACCAGCAGTCATATTAAATTCTGATCATGGCCAGCTATCACTTCTTCCCTTGTGTCTCCACATTCATAGACGAGTAGATCAATCCCTATGGTCTTCACTCTGGAAAGATCACTGACTATCTCGTGTGTCTGCGTTGATACATTTCTGGAGCCATGGAAATGCCAAATGGCGTGCGCAACCATCTGGATCTCCCAAACTGCATTCAGAATAGAGCTAGAAAGCTGCTGCTTTCATCCAGCTTCATGTGCCAGTAACCATCCTTTATGCCTAGGGTAGTAAAGATCTTGGTCTTGGCAAGTTGTGGCAATATCCCTTTGAGGTTAGCATAGAGTAGTGAGATCGCTTCAGCACTTTATTTAAATCCTTTGGGTCTAAGCATACTCCCAGCTTTCCAGGTTTTTTCACTGCTACCATGCTGCTAATCCAGCCTGTAGGAGCTGTCACTTTCTTGATTACTCCCTTTTTTTCCTGCTCTGTATCCTGTCATTTAGGTTTGATATGAGGGCAGCTGGAACTCTTCCCGGCAGATGCTGAATTGAACTTATGCTCTCTACTTTTAGATGATATTCTCCTGCTGAACATCCCAACCCTGTAAACACATCTTTGTACTCCTCTAGGATCTGTTTGGCGGTCAATGGTTTTGTGTGCTGCGACACGTTGTAAACCTCTGCTGGCACGTTCAGGGTTACCAGTCCAAGCTTTAGACTTGCTTCAGCTGAGATGAGTGACTGTGTGTCCCATCTATGATATGGAACTCTAGATCTTCCTTCTTGCCATTGCATTGGGCTCTCAGATTGATTTGTCCTTTCGGTATGAGTATTGTACCATCATATATCGTCAACCTTACTTTCAAGGGCTTCATTTTTGGATCGCCATGTTGTGCCACTTTGCACAGGTCTGTGAAGGTCATGATGTTGCATGACACACCAATGTCTATCTGACACTTCTTATTCACTTGATGCTCTCCTTCTACAGTCACTTTTGTAACAGTCACAAACTATTTATTACCTATAGATATGATGGAACCAGCCTGTTGTATAGTGTATTGTGCTTCTCAGACTCTTCTACTGATATCTCTCCAATGGCCATTTGTATAGGCTTGTTTTGCTTCTTTCTAGCCAAACACTTGTATGTGAAATGATTCAGCTTCTTGCAATTAAAATACTGCTTTCCCCACACTGGACAATCCTTTTTCATCTTTGCATGATGTTGTCCACAGTATTTGCATCCTGACCTTTGTCTGTGATTGTTCTGCTCTTTCAGCCTGGAATGTTTCTCAATATAATATATCTGCTGGTCTGCTCTGCCATTTATGTGCTTTAACTGACCACATGTCTATCGCTTTCCTGAGCATTTGTTCCTCCTCTTTCAGTAGACTCGGTCTCACAGAGGGATCGCATAGATCTAAGGCTATTCAATCTTTAATCAGGTTATCTTTTAATTGCCTGAATTCACATGATTCTGCAAGCTGTGTCACAGCAGTCACATACTGATTGATGGGCTCGTTTTCATCTTGAGTTCTAGTGTTGAACACATAGCATTCATAAGTAATGTTCAATCGGGTTTCAAAGCATGCATTAAAGGCTTTCAAAATGTCTGCCATCTGTTTCCTTTGCTCATTGCTTAGATTTAGGGTGGAATACAATTTGCACCTGTCCCTCACCAGCAGTGTCAGAAGTGTGGCTACTCATATTGGTTCTGGCTTGCTAATTAAATATGTTGCAAGCACGTAGTTTTACAATTGCAAGTGGAGAAACTACCAGTTCTTCCACATATCACCTTTCATTTCTACCAGAGCAGGGATAGGGAAGTGTAAACCTTGTTAACTCACCCAGTATTTCACTTGCATCCTTCAGTTTGGGTTTGTTTTTCTTTGCCCTTTTTCAGCAGCTTTTAATTCCTGTGTGCCTTTCTGAGCTGTGGCTTCTCTGCAGAATTTCCAGAATTTCAAAACTCTATTTTAAATCCCACTTCTGATGTTTCAAGTTCAAAGACAATAGTGCTTCTTCAGGTCTTTCTCAGTGTGAGGTTTTTATTAAACTACTTGCAGAGAGAGTGCCTCATGGCCAAAGTCACATGACTACAGTAAGCCAGGTAGGACACTGCATTTCAAAACCCAAACATCGGTGCCTAGTTGTTTGTTCGTCAAACATTCATATTTTCTATTCCCTGAAACACTATATAATTTCCTTTTCATTCTGAGTTGACATGCTAGAGGTAATGTCAGCCTGGGTGCTCTCTCCTTGGATCTCATCCATTCTGTAACAGGCCAATGGGATCAATTCATTTAAAGACTGATGGTCTCATGGTCTTATTTTTATGTTAGGCTTAATTGAAAAAGGAAAATTAGAGGAAAATATAATCCAAATTACACAGAAGTAGAACTGTGTTTACATCCTAATGGCTGCTCCCTTAAAGCTAGACAACAAAGTTATATCAAACAAGGACAACAACTTTGAGGCTCTGTGTATTCACACAAGTGAGTTAGGCAGGCGGGCTCTAGGTGTGCTAACACTGCTGCTTTAAGAGAACGGACAGAGCTCACACTCCAAGGGTGAGAAGCGTGTAGAGCGCTCACAAATGCATGGCTGCAATATCAGGTCCACTTGCAGGATTCAGGTGGGGAGTGGGATGGTGTTCAGGCTCGGTCCCCATCCACTTCTTTGTCAGCATCTGAATCACTCTGAAACTTTCTGCTGCAGCATTCTGGATACCATGGTCCTAGTCACTCCTACAAGTTGACTGACAGCATTAAAAGGCAACCAGGCTTGTGGCTATCTGTTGAAGTTTGTGGGCTCCATTTATCTTTTCCATGTGGTAAGTTGTACAATCCCTCCTTTTTTGATAGTTTTCTGTGTAGTACTCTCCCAGTCTCTTGTTTTCCACTCTTAGGCTATATCTGCTGGGCATGGGAAAACATACCACCTGCAAGTTTGCCTCCAAGCCACACGCCATTCTGACTTGGAATTACAGTAAAGTCCCGCATTTGTGTTTTCCTGGTTCGCGTTTTCACTTACCCGCGCTTTGCACTTTGTACACAGAATCATACATCACGTGAGCAGTGTTTGCTCATCCGCGGTTTCTTCTCCTTCTCTCTTCTCTTCCCGGGGAGGCAACAGCCATAATGGAGCGGAGACCTGGAACAGTTGCAACTGAAGTGCAGCCCGAATGAACGGAATAACCTGGAAATGTCCGAATCGCGCTGCAATAATGACTGTGCTCGTTTTGAACTCTTCACCGATGCATTGCTCAGAGGCTCCCCTGTCTGTTGGATACAGGTACTGCACCACAATTTAGAGCGGAGTAACTGTCCAAACCAATGCTCCCCTGGCATGGCTGGAACCAATCTAATTCAGTCCCGTGGAAAAGCATGTTCGTTGTTCGCGATTTTGCTGTTTGGTGGGGGTGGGGGGGGGGGGGGTTTCGCGGGAAAGTAACTCCCACGATCAGCAGGACTTTACTGTAAATTACATTTCTGTCACTGTCACTGGGCCAAAGTTCTGGGAACTCCTTCCCTTACATCACTGTGACTGTACCTACAGCATATAGACTGCAGCAGTTCAAGAAGACAGCTCTCCATCACCTTCTCAAGGAGATGGGCAATAAATGCTGGCCTTACCAGTGACGCCCACATCCCACGAAAGAATAAAATAAATTCACATTGTTGCAGATAATGACACCATACCACTGCTGCTTCCCTGACAGTTATTTATTTTAACTGAATGACTGAGAATCACCAAGAGTATTGTGCATCACCTATACACTGGAAAGTATCCAAGCTGATGTTGTACTTAATAAGCAAATCATCTGAAAATATTCAAGGCAGTTTACCTTGCAACTCTTCAGTAATTCAATGTAATTGCAAATTGATTTTTCCCCCAAGTATGAGCTAATTCATGAAGTACTTCAAAATTAGATAGAGGGATCATCAAGTTTTAAGATGCTATTTTATTATCTTACAAATAATTAACTTATCTTAACAGAATATAAATGAAACACTCTGGACTGCAGCAGCAAAGACGAAGCACCATAACAAAGTTAATAACATTTTCTATCTAATATTTCAATATCGCTGAAGTAATTCAGAGGTTTTTTTAACATTCCCCTGTGAAATTAATTTTCCAGGCAGCTTCTTTTCACGCCTTATCTTTTCAAAACCTTTTTCTTTTCCCTCTCAGCCCAGCACTTTTCTTTCCCAGGTGAGGTGATTTTCTTACTGTGACTTGAAGCTCATGGGCCACCACTAAAACAAACAAAAACGTATTTACATCATCATAAAAGCAAAATACTGCAGATGCTGGAAATCTGAAACAAAAACAAAAATAGCTGGAAAAACTCAGCAGAACTGACAGCATCTGTGGAGAGGAAGACAGAGTTAACGTTTCGAGTCCGTATGACTCTTCATCAGAACTGAAGAAAAATGGAAATGAGGTGAAATATAAGCTGTTTGGGGGGTGGGGCGGGGGGGGGCTGGTGGTGCAGTGGGCTAGGTAGAGCTGAATAGAGGGCCAGTGATAGGTGGAGGCTAAAGAGAGATTGCCAAAGATGTCATAGACAAAAGGACAAAGGGGTATAGTCTGTGGTGATATTAGCTAAAGGATGTGCTAATGGTGACGTTAAGGGTAGAAAGCAGGATGAGAACTGACAGCCCAACCCCTTCCCACAGCACCTTCCCATGCAACTGCAGAAGGTGCAACACCTACCCCTTTACTTCCCCCCTCCTCACCGTCCAAGGGCCCAAAC
Source organism: Carcharodon carcharias (assembly GCF_017639515.1). Classification (NCBI taxonomy): domain Eukaryota; kingdom Metazoa; phylum Chordata; class Chondrichthyes; order Lamniformes; family Lamnidae; genus Carcharodon; species Carcharodon carcharias. The sequence continues at coordinate 120,558,327 of NC_054479.1, read as the reverse complement.
ACTCCTTTCAAGTGAAGCAGCACTTCACTTGCACTTCCCTCAATTTAGTCTACTGCATTCGCTACTCCCAATGCGGTTTCCTCTAAATTGGACAGCCCAAACGCAGACTGGGTGACCGCTTTGCGGAACACCTTCAGTCTGTCCACAAGCATGGCCCAGACCTCCCTGTCACTTGCCATTTCAACACACCACCCTGCTCTCATGCCCACATGTCCGTCCTTGGCCTGCTGTAATGCCCCAGTGAAGCTCAACGCAAACTGGAGGAACAGCACCTCATCTTCCGATAGGAACTTAACAGCCTTCCGGACTTAACATTGAGTTCAACAATTTTAAATCATGAACTCTCTCCTCCATCCCCACCCCCTTTCCGATCCCCTTTTTTCGAATAATAATTATTTTAAAAAAATATATTTTTCTTTTTCCACCTATTTCTATTATTATTTTTAAATTTATTTCCATCCATTGTTTTATCTCCACCTTTTAGCCTATTTTGATCCCTTCCCCCGACCCCACCCCCACTAAGGCTATCTGTCAATTGCTCATCCTACTTTCTAACCTTAATGTCACCATTAGCACATCCTTTGGCTAATATCTCCACCATCTACACACCTTTGTCCTTTTGTCTATGACATCTTTGGCAATCTCTTCTCTGCTTCTACCTATTACTGGCCCTCTATCCAGCTCCACCTGTCCCACCCCCCACAACCAGCTTATATTTCACCTCATTTCTATTTCTCTTCAGTTCTGATGAGGAGTCATTCGGACTCGAAACGTTAACTCTGTCTTCCTCTCCACAGATGCTGTCAGTTCTGCTGAGTTTTTCCAGCTATTTTTGTTTTTGTTTCTTGTTTTTACATTGACCCAGCGAGGAATTTTAGTTATGAGTGCTTCATATTTCTGAGAGAGGGAAAAATATAATTTCAATGCTATGCTTTTGATACCCCAGCAAATTTAGAGGTTCTTTCAGATTAGCAACCCATCTGTCCATGCACCCCCTGGCAGACGTGACTGACCTGCTGCAGCCTGAGAGTACACAAGCTACAAATTGGCTCAAAGCACCACCATTAATATGAACAGAGTGAATAAGATTTCATTGATAATCCATACTTCAGCTGCCTTAATACCACATCAAAGATTATTGTGGAAAATAAAAGCTCGTGATGTAGGGAGTAACATATTGGCATGGATAGAAGATTGGCTGGCTAACAGAAAACAGGGTAGCCATTAATAGGCCCTTTTCAGGTTCGCAGGATATAATGAGTGGTGTGCCACAGGGATCAGTGCTGGGGCCTCAACCTTTTGCAATTTATATAAGTGACTTGAATGAAGGGACAGAAGGTATGGTTGCTAAATTTGCTGATGGTACAAAGATAGGTAGGAAAATAAGTTGTGAAGAGGACATTAGGAGGCTACAAGAGGGCATAGATAGGCTAAGCGAGTGGGCAAAGATCTGGCAGATGGAGTATAATGTGGGCAAATGTGAAATTGTCCATTTTAAAAGGAAGAATAAAAAAGAAGCACATTGTCTAAATGATGAAAGATTGCAGAGCTCTGAGATGCAAAGGGATCTGGGTGTCTTAGTGCATGAATCACAAAAGGCTAATATGCAGCTACACCAAGTAATCGGGAAAGCTAATAGAATGTTATTATTTAACGCGAGGGAAATTGAATATAAAAATAGGGAGGGTATGTTTTAGTTATACAGGACACTGTGAGACCACATCTGGAGTACAGTGTACTGTATTGGTCTCCTTATTTAAGGATGTAAATGCATTAGAAGCAATTTAGAGAAGGTTTACTAAACTAATACCAGGAATGGATGGGTTGTCTTTTGAGGAAAGGTTGGACAGGCTAGGCTTTTATCTGCTGAAGTTGAGAAGAGTAAGATGTGACTTGATTGAAACCTTTAAGACCCTGAGGAGTGTTTACAGGGTCAATGTGGAGAGGATGTTTCCTCTTTTGGGAGAATCTAGAACTGAGGGGGTCACTGTTTAAAAATAAGAGGTTGCCCATTTAAGACAGAGATGAGAAGAAATTTTTTCTCTCAGAGGGTCTTGAGTTTTTGGACTCCCTTCCTCAAAAGGCAGTGGAAGCAGTCTTTGAATGTTTTCAAGGCAGAGGTAGATAGATTCTTGATAAACAAGGGGTGATGGGTTATCTGAGGTAGGCGAGATGTTACAGTCAGATCAGCCATGATCTTATTGAATGGTGGAGCAGGCTCAGAGGGCCAAGTGACCTACTCCTGCTCCTAACTCACATTCGTATGTAATACGTAACTTTTGCTTGTTATGTAGGGGGCTGAAGGATGTGAAAAACTGCTAATGAAAAAAATGGCAAACAAAATCAGCTAAATAAAAACTCAAAGTTTAACAAACATAAAAAAAGTGGCTTCGATTTGACTCTGGGACTATTGCTGTAGCAGTCATTGTCAGATGTTTAAATACTGCTCTTAAATGTGTTTCTATTTTACTTAAGTTTATATAATTTATGAATCTTTAAAGTTTTTTTGTATTGATGCTCATTGTCTGTATGTTTGGATCCAAAAATGTTTACATCAACAACATTATAATTCTGCAGGCTGCATTACCGGAACTTGTATCAGGCCAGAATTGTCCCTTAGATCTAATCATCCTACAGGTATTTATAATTCATGACAAATTAAATTAATATTCATTCCTTTAGGGCTGTGTGTGGTGCTGGTCACACTCCACTGTGAAGAATCAACATGTGTCCTGAAGGATAAGTAATTGAATGAAGTCTCCCCAGGATGATGAAGGATACAAGAAATTCACGCTCAGGCTAAAATTTCAATTAAATAACGGAAAAGCCTCAAGGGAGTTTCTTTGTTAGCTTTCCTTCAGAGAGGTGAGAAAGATAAAAGATAAAAGGACAGATATTACACAAACTGAAATATTCAGAACTATTTCTGCCTTGCACATTTCCACAGGCTTTCTCTGAGAGATCTCCTTTCCTGTTGTAAAGTCTGGTGACAACTCAACAAACATGGAAATGACACCAACTCTCCAGGATTCTTCAGGAGTTAAAAGGTTCATCTCCTCGACACTGTTAGCCAACTGTCCAACACTGAGTAACTCAGGAGAAAATGAATATGGACATTAGAAAAATTTTTCTTTTTATTAGTTTTCAAAATATTGATGGCACTTTAGCAAAAAGGCTGGCTCAGCTCTACGATTGGAGGTACGGGCTTTCAAATTCCCAACCGTCTAGCCTTTGGCTCTCCATTCATTACGACATTTCTGCTGCTACCAAGCTGCTCAATCACACTCTCACCTCCACCTATAATGCATTAATCCCCATGAAAAGCGTTTTCCCGGTACAGCCATGATGTCCGCCCACTGAAATCCAAGGGACTCACACTTAAATGTTTATGACAATTGGTTTAGCCATTAACGCCAGATCTAGCTGAACTACATAAAGCATTATGGGGTCCTGCTCTCCTCAGGTTTTACTTGCATGTTGGCATTCAAAGATAACCCCCAGTTCATTTCTCCACTACAAAGTGTCTTCTGAAATCTCTCCTCTGCCTCTTTCATCGACACCTCCAACAACTAGTGCAAGGAACTCACAGAATTATTTGTCACGAAGACTGAGACCATCCGATCAGCTGCCTCTGCCGCTTCCCTCCCTTCCCCTAGCCCACAGGGGCAAACTTCCCCTAATATTACTCCGCTACCGTTACCCCTGAATTTGCGTGTTTCTCTCCCTTGTCCCTTCATGCCCTCTCCGAGCTCATCCTGTCCATGAGACCCGCCTCCTGCTCCCTCGACCATATTCCTACCAAACTGCTGACCACTCAACTTTCCTTCCTGGCCCCCAGGTTAGCTGATATTGTTAACGGTACCCTCTCCTCAGGTACTGTCCCTTTATCCCTTCAAATCTCCCATCATCACCCCATCCTCAAAAAAAGCACACACTTAGCCTCTCTGTCCTTGCAGATTGCCAAACCTTCTTCAACCTCACATTCCTCTCTAAAGTTCTTGAACGTGTTGTCGCCCCGCCCCCTAAATCCATGCCAATCTTTCACAGAACTCCATTTCTGAACCCCTCAAATCTGGTTTCCATCCATCACAGCACTGAAACAGTCCTTATCAAAATCACAAATGATATCCTGTGCCCATGGTAAACTATCTCTCCTCATTCTTCTCAACTGGACCCTTTGACACGGTTATCACACCATCCTCCTTCAATGCCTTTCCTTCATTGTCTAGCTGGGTGGACCTGCACTCATTTGGTTCCTTTCTTATCTATCCAGTCACAGCCAGATGGATTCTCTGCCCATTCCCACACTGTTACCTCAAAGGTCTAACTTTGGCTCCTCGCATTGACATGCTGCCGCTCATCCAAAAACACGTCACTTATTTACATTTTTCCTTTCTACTGACATAATGGTGTATTTTATTATTATCGCTAGCCTCCCTCCATCTTTCTTGTTTCCACTCCCCTACCTAAATATCCTAAATCCTGCTATTTGAGCTCTTAATCTTGCCCAAGATGTAGCCAGGGCTCAGTAATTGCTGTTCCATCATTGAATTCTAACTGTATTCTTGCTTCTATTTCCTCTATCAATAATATTCCTCGCATCAGCGTAAAGCCAGCGTGTTTGCTTAATGGCTCTACCCTTCCTAATCTAAAACCCTTCCTCTCACAAACTGAAATGAGAAACATTTTTACTGGTCCGGCTGATACCAAATCCCACATGACTCACCTATTGTAACATTCTAGCATCTGTAGAAATCTTACAAAGGCTTGTACACTTTAACTACGGGATTATAATTAATCATCAGCCATAAGCCTGTCTTTCTCCTTTTGTCACACCAGCAACCATTCTCATTATGTAAACGTTGTCCTGTATATACTCAAAAATATATTTAACACAGGGAACAGAGCTAAGATCATGCTTTGAATATATTTTTGTGAATTTCTCATGCCGTTAAGCCCCTCAAATCTGTTCCATCATTCAATTCGATCATGGCTGACCTGTACCTCCACCTGCATTTGCTCATTTTAACTGCATATTCCTTGATCAGGAGCTCTTGTGGCACAGTGGTAGTGGGCCAGGAGCTCTGGGTTCAAGTCCCACTCTGGGACACGATAGCCATGGAAGACGCATTCATAATGTGGCCAAATTGATTATCAGCCTGTAAATCCTTCCAGTATGCCTGATGGCAGGTGGTAAAAGCAGAAGGGTTTCCTGGTCAGCCATACTAAGGAAGGCAATAGCAAACCACAGCAGTACTTTATCAAGCATAATCATGGACCAATCCAATGGACGTCCACGGTTGCCAATGCTTTCTTACGGCATGAAACCTGAAGGAGGAGGAGAATTCTTTGATCCCCTAACCTAACAAAAATCCAACCACCCTGGTCTTGCAAGCTCTGGCTGTTGCAGCATCCACAACTTTTAGGCCAATTTCGGATTTCTGCTACCTGCTGTATGATGAGCATCCCCCCCCGCCCCCCCACCACAAATGGCCTGGTTCTGATTTTAAGGTTATGCCCCATTGTTCTTGATACCCTGAACAGTGGAAATAATTTCCCTGTACCTACCCTATTGAACCCTTTTAACATGTTAAACACCTCAATCAGGTAGACCCAATATCATTCTCGTATCTATACCCTATCAGCTTCCTGAGATTCAGAGTCCAAAATTTGATGCAGTATTTCGGATGGGGCCTGAGTGAGAATCTGTATAATTGAAGCAAACCTTCCCTGCTTTTATAAACCAGGCCCATGAGATAAACATTCTATTTGCTTATTTTTATATTGTTTTCTGTATCTGTTTACTAGCTTTAAATGATAAGTTTACTTGAGCTCCCAAATCTCTTTGCTCCTCCACAATTCCTAATTTCTTACCATTAGGAAAATATTCCCCTTTATCTTTCTTATGTCCAAAGTGGATGACTTCACACTTCACCACATTGAACTCCATCTGCCATGGTTTTGCACACTGTCTATGCCCCTTTTTAATTTCTAACTCCAATCTGCACCATTTACTGACCTTTTTAACCTAGTGCCATCTGCAAACTTGCGTATGCAACATTTTATTCCTTCATCCCAGTCATTACTAAATAAGGTGAAAAGTTAAGGTTCCAGAGCAGGTTCCTGCAGAACATTAATAACATCCTATCAACCTCTCTCTCCCCTACCTCCCAGCCAAATTATAACCCAATCTGTGCACTCTCATTTTCACCAATAATCATGCGTGTGTAGTTTTATTAAATGCCTTCTGGAAATCCACATAGATAACATATATGGATGCAATCTTATTGGTGACCTCTTCAAAAAAAAGTAACTAGATTAATTCGACACAACTTGCCCTTGACAAAGCCATGGGCTGAACTTTGCTGGCCCGGTGGAGTTGGGGGTGGGGATGCATTGGAACGGCTTGGCGACACGTTCCTGCCTCCAGGGGAACCTCCCAGGTGGAGGAGGGGAGAGAATCATCAGCCCACTCCAATGAGGTGACCAGCTAATTATGTCACATAAGCGTCCATTGAGGGGCCCTTTTCCAATGGAAATGGGAGCTTCCCGCCATTCAAGCAGACCCCCCGCACCCACCACATGGGGAGCCTGCCAGTTCTCTGGACATGGAGTTTCAGCGGCAGGCCAGGGCTCCATCAACACTCTGGATAAGTCCCCCTGTTCCAGAGCTGCGGTGATCAACAGGCCACAGCCCTGGTTACAGGACTCCCTGTGGAGGGGATCGCCCTCCACACTGATGGTCTGACAGTGGCTACACTTGCTTCTAGCAATTTTAGAAGTTTTCAGAGGGTGTCTCCATCTTGAAGCCTCTTTCCACCTGCACCTGCCTCTTCTGGTGGGACAGCCAATGCCCACAACCCTAGGTGCTTTGATTGGTCCTCCCGCCTACACAGCCTGCTCTCCATCCCAAATTGCACAGGGCTCCCCTAACCCATTAAATTGCGAGGGGTGGGGGTGTGCAAACGTTAACATTGCTTTGGTGTTATAATATGTTAACATGTAAGGTAAGGTTTTGCTATTATAGATGTCAACTTAAAAGGCATGACTCAAATATGTTGACACAGGATGTATGGTCAAAATGCAACATTTTTGATATATCATTTATTGATAGGTGGATGCATCAACAGCTAAGAACTATGGAAGGTTGGAGCACAGACCTGTAAATGTTTTCCTGAAATTGTTTGTAGTTCTATCTGATGTCTGCCAAACTTCCTACTTCTATGATGTCAGCAAATTTAAGTATTGTGCTCCATATACCCAAGTCCGAGCCATCCATGTGTCAGTAGAAAACTGGACTCAGGTTGGAGAAGAATAGAGTGTGCAGTCTAATTTTTCTTTTATGGCACGTGCCTATATTTTTGTTACAATTCTCCTTATAAATATCCTTTAAAAATAGAAACATAGGAACAGGAGTAGGCCATTCAGCCCTTCGTGCTTGCTCCAACATCCAATAAGATCATGGCTGACTCTCTATCTCAACGCCATACTCCTATGCTCTCCCCATACCTCTTGACACCTTTAGAGTCCAGAAATCTATCTGTTTCCTTCTTAAATATATTCAATGTCTTGGCCTCCACAGCCCTCTGTGGTAGAGAGTTCCATAGGTTCACCACCTCCTGAATGAAGATGTTTCTTCTCATCTCAGTCCTAAATGGTCTACCCTGTATCCTGAGAATGTGACCCCTTGTTCTAGAACCTCCAGCCAAAGGAAACATCATCCCTGCATCCAGTCTGTCCATCCCTGTCAGAATGTTATGTTTCAGTGAGATCCCCTCTCATTCTTCTAAACTCCAGTGAATACAGGCCTAGTCGGCCCAATCTCTCCTCAAATGACGATCCTTTAATCCAGGAATCAGTCTGGTGGACTTTCACTGCACTCCCTATATGGCAAGTACATCCTTTCTTAGGTAAGGGGATCAAAACTGCACACAATACTCTAGGTGTGGCCTCACCAAGGCCCTGTACAGTTGCAGTAAGACATCCTTGCTCCTGTACTCAAGTCCTCTCGTAATGAAGGCCAACATACCCTTTTCCTTCTTAACTGCTTGCTGTATCTGCATGCTCACTTTCAGTGATAAGTGTACAAGGACATTCAGGTCTCTTTGTACATCAACATTTCCCAATCTATCATCATTTAAATAGTCTGTTATTCTGTTTTTCGTGCTTATCCACGTTATACTACATCTGCCATATATTTGCCCACTCACTCAACCTGTCTAAATCTCCTTGAAGTTTCTTAACACCCTCCTCATTGCTCGCATTCCCACCAAGTTTTGTGTCATCAGCAAACTTGGAAATATTACTTTTGGTTCCCTCAACCAAATCATTGATGTATATTGTGGATAGCTGGGACCCAAGCACTGATCCCTGCGGTATCCCACTAATCACCGCTTCCCACTCCGAAAAAGACCCATTTATTCCTATTCTCTGCTTCCTGTCTGCTAACCAATTCTCAATCCATGCCAATATATTACCCCCAATCCCATGTGCTTTACTTTTACACACTGATCGCTTATGAGGAACTTTATCAAAAGCTTTCTGAAAATCCAAATACACCACATCCACTGGTTCTCCCTTATCTATCCTGCTAGTTATGTCCTCAAAAAACTTCAGTAGGTTTGTCAAACATGATTTCTCTTTCATAAATCGATGTTGACTTTCTCTAATCCCATTGATATTTTCTAAGTGTCCTGTTATCCATATACACTAATTCTACTGCAATATATGTTTAATTTATAGAAAAAATATTTTCAATGATAAATTACATTGTTATTTATCTTTGTGTCCATCAAGGTGAGGAAAGTCCATTTTGGGCATCCATAGTCAGTATCAAGCACTGTTTAATCAGACGTTGATAAAGAGAGAGTAAAGCTCCCTCAACACTGTCCTGACAATGGAGAAATTACTGTTCTGGCCATTATGTATAACAGCATCAAAAATGCATTCAAAAAGATCCACAACTATAAAGGACACTACTGCATTGTCATACTGTAACACAGGAAATCAATAACACTATCAAGGTTATTAGTGCCTAAACATATTTCATTTAAATTCAAGGTTTGAAATCTAATTATTTAAGCTATTCTTTCGGTGGTAAGGCTGCAATTTTTTTAACCTTTGACCTGCAGGCACGTCAAATTAGTTTTCTGCTGGCGTTGATGAGGGATATAATGGGCAAATTAGAGATGCTGTTGGAATTATCAGCTTGCATTATATACCAGTGGCACAGCACCAACTATGCAACAGTATTTTGTTCTCTAAATGGTCTATTTCAAAGCTGGATTTTGTTCTCAGCAGGGTTAGACTCTGACTGCCTTTCCACAAGCTATTCAGAGAAGGGGCAGCAGAATCAAAATATTTAATATATTGCAACCTAGCACCCACTTAGCCATCGTCTTAAATTCCTACCCTCTTCTTCCTATGTTCCTGCTCTAAGTGTTTCCATAACATTAATAGATAAACTGCCAGATCCCCAGCAGAGTAGAAAACTGATTAAGAGGCAGACAAGTAGTTTTGGAGCTAAAGGTAACTTATTACCACCCACCTAGAGAAAAACAGAAACCGTAATTATCATCAGTATCTGCAAAATAGTTAGATAACTTTAGTACTGATTTAGGAAGTGCTTTAGGTAAAGAGTGATCAACACATGTAATGGGCTTCCCAGTAAACGTCAGGGTAGCAAAACCTTCGGGCAGAGTTTTCTCCCCGTCGGGCAGGCTGGTCGGGAGTGGGCACGGGCGGGCACGGAGCCAATTGCTGCCCGCGATCGGCTACGCGCCACCATTTTACACGGGCGGGTCAATTAAGGCCCGCCCAGCGTGACGCGCGGCCAGTAGTACTCAGCTCTACCTGTGCGGGCGGGGGGGAGGAGGGAGAGTCGGAGCCTGCGCTCTTTTGCGTGCAGGCGTGTGAAAGAGCACAGAAATCTCCCTGAGGCATGGAGCTGCCTCAGGGGGATTAAGTTCAGATTGAAAGTTTTAAATAAAGAAAGATTAAAATTATTTAGACATGTCCCCTCATGCAACGATGCCACATGAGCTGGGACACCTTTATGAATTGTGAAAAAAAGTTATTTTTTTAAATAAAACCTTCAGGAAACCTCATCCCGCCCGTGGATGAGATGTCCTGAAAAATGCGAAGGCCGCGTGGGCTCTTCGCCTGCCCGCCAACTTTAAGGTTGGATGGGCAGCGCTGTTAATTATCTAAGTTAGTTTCCTAATGGCCTTACTGGGCCTTTGACAGTTTGGCAGGCTCGCAGCCGCCTCCAGCACGCGCCCACCGAACGAAAGACATAAATGACGCGCAATGACGTCAGGATGCACACCCGATGTCATCGCGCGCCATTTTATGCGTCAGCATGCTGGGCCCGCCCCCACACGCTGACATCAAAACCCTCGCCTTCGATTTATTTAATACACAATAGGATACAGCAATGGGGAACTGCAGGTGCTTCTAGATGGTTGAAACAATATAGGCTGAATGGTCTTCCTGTTCCATCATTATCTCTTGATCATGTGTTATGATGTTACGGAGTAAGGAGATGCAATGAGAGGATGCTACGCGGAGTGAGGCATATAGACAGAGGCCACGATTTTATGGCCCCTCCCGCCCGGTGGGATATTCCATTCTCGCTGAACTGAATGGAGATTTAAATGGCTCGCTGCGTCCGCTGGGGGGTGGGGGGGGAGAGAGACACGCCGCGGCAGGGCCGTCAAATCCTGGCCAGAGTGTGTAGTTGGGAATTTGGTTCAATGGGAATTCAGTGCAGAGGGGGAATGCTTTTTTTCCCAGACTCCAGTAGTTAATGAGTATTTTATCTTTGTCTGCAAGCTAGCAGAGTGTAACTTTCTATTACTTTAGCTGTGCAAATTATTAATTAATTGCCTAATTAAATAAATGAGATTGGACAGAAATGGCAGGGCTGGTGGTGTGCCCTGACTGTGGCAAGTGCAAATCTGTGGAATGCACTGCAATTCCAGACAGCCATATCTGCACAAAGTGTCTCCAGCTTGCACAACTTAGGCGTGGAGTTGCTGAGCTGGAGTCTAAGTCGCAGACATTGCGGGGCATCAGGGAGTGGGCAGAGTTATCTGGACACTTTGTTCCAGGAGACAGTCGCCCCCTTTAGGTTAAGCAAAATTTTTGAGTTGGTCAATGGTCAGGAACAGGATGGTGTGACTGCGAGTCAGGCAGGTAGGGGGAATCAGCATGTAATGATAGAGGAACCTTGGTCCCTGACTTTGTCCAACAGGTACAAGCTGTTAATATGGCAATCATCTTGTTAAAACCAACTGTTAGTTAAACAGGTGATGGGCATTAATTAATAATTTGCCATATTAACACAAGCTGCTTGCTGCCTGTGTGGATGAGGAGAAGGGTTGCAAGATGGATGAGTGGACTGACCATAGCACTATGGAAGGATGCCATTCAATTGTGGGGAGTGAAAAGGAATGCAGGAGTTAGTATAGTCAGGGAGATAGATACTGTTCTCTGCAGCTGTGACAGGGAACTCCGAAGGTTGCGTTGCCTGCCTGGGCTGGGGTTATGGACATCTCCTCGTGGCTGGAAAGGAACTTGGAGTGGGAGGAGCCAGTTGTTGTGGCCAATGTGGGAACCAACAACAAAGGTAGAACCAGGAATCATGTTCTGCTAAAAAAATTTGAGGAGTTAGGGTCCAAATTAAAACTCAGCATCAAAGCTAATCATCTCTAGATTGTTACCTGAGCTATGTGCCATTTGGCATTGGGTCAAGCAGATTAGAGAAGCAAATATATGGCTTAAACAGTGATATAGGAAGAAGGGGTTTTGATTCATGGGGCACTGGTGTCAGTTATCAGGGAAAAGTGAGATATTCTGTTGGGATGGGCTTCACTTGACCCAGGATGGGACCATATAACAGTACACCAATGTGTTAATGAACTCCCACTTAAGTCAGTTGCCCAACAAAACAATGGGGTTAAAATGGCCATGGGTCAGGAATAGAGGAACAAGTTTGTCATTTGGATTTTAACTCTAACATCTGGTTTCATCTGTGGAAAATTCTCCTTGTAGATAATGAGACATCTATTTAGAGAGACAATCACACATAATTACCATACATAGTCACAAACCCACACACACTGACACATACTTTTAACTATACACACTTATAGTTGTGCCATATATATACAGGCATGTGCACAACAGACAATTTCAGGTACATACATGGAAATCTTTAGGAGACAGTTACATCTCTACACACATAGATCCAGACACACAGTTAATTATGTAAAAATACACACACACAATACACAAGTATTCAGTCATAATTACAATTATATATAAGGACAGGGAAGCTTTCAGATGTTTCTGTTCTCTGGAAGGTTTATCTTTTTGAAAATTTAAATTTAGCTAATATTTTGAAGTCACAAACTGCTATTTGAACTATGAACAAACTAGGGTTTATGTGCTAATGGCATAATATTTTAAAACCACTTTTGAACATTCTTTTACTAATGTGTCATTGGGCCAGTTAGTTGCCACTATAAATTTCAAATAGGAAGACTGATAGGATTCAGATATTCTGCCAATTTGACAAATCGTATATAAATGCAACTTATTATGAAGACAGAGGTTTTTGCTAACTGTAGCAAGGTTAGAAATTCCATCTGATAACTTAAACATTGTAGATTGGTACTGACCCTTCTCATTTTATGATGTAAAACCTAATCAGATTACTGTGTGTTATCCAGGCTACAAAATGGAACACGATTTCCAGTCACATTGACTGGCAGTGTCAATGATAATAGAGTAAATTTTCTAGATGCCACATATAAATAGTGTCCTGTCTTTTCCAAAACTTAAGCCAAAAGAAACACCAAGCATTCATCATGAAGCCTCCAGCACCAATTCTGATGTGGGCAAACACAAAGATTAGAAAACTTACTGATTTATCACTGTTAACACCAACAACAGACTGAATTCTTTAGAAGTGAGATAATACAGAAAATGGTGGAAATGCCTCATAGATAAATCAGAAACTGATACAGAAAAATGGATTTCCATAGGGATCAGAACTTACTCATTCATTATATCACCAGCTTGCTATTCCCAATATGGCCCAACATCATTTGTAGCTGGTCTGAAACCCAAGTAAAATGCTAATGTAGACCCATATTGAAGAGTTGCTGAAGCTAGGTCATATGAATTATCATCTTCATAAATAATGTACTTGAGAACATTTTATGGAATGCTAATGATCACTCAAAGCAAAGAGCTATAAAGAATAGCAGGACATAGTAAGCAGTGATATAGAAGCAATAGTTCACACCTGTTCTTTCAGGAAATAGAGAAATTGGTGGATGAAGGAAATTCTGTGGATAATTTACAAAGGGTTCAGAATACATGGGGAAAAGTGACCGCACAAGACAACGCCAGTAGCGTTATTCTTAGGACCTGCCTGCAGTGCCATAAGAAAATAAGGCCTTCCCAAGGCTCCCCTTGACATCTCTCTTACTGTGAATACAGCCCCTCACCACCACACTTACCCTCATCAGTACCAATCCTTCTTTTCCTTGATGCACAAGTGTCTAACTCAATGGGACACTTTTCAACGCCTCCTTCTGCTTGCACTCGCCCTCAACAGCTGCCTTGGCCCTCGAAACTGGCATGAACAATGTCCTGCATTTAATTTATTATATGTCACTTTCCTTACATTTTCTTTTGCACCCAGCTGCAGTTTCTTCCTCTCAACAACAAAGGCTTGCATTCAGATAGCACTTCTCATGTAATAAAACATCACAAGAGCTTTGTGGAACAAAATTTGACCGACCCCACTCAAAGAGATATTAGGCCAGATGTCTGATCACAGAGGCAGGTTTTAAGGAGCATCTTAAAGGAGGAAAGCAAGGAAGAGAAGGGGAGAGACATAGGGAAGAAATTCCAGAGCTTAGAACCCAGACAGCTGAAGGCACAGCTGCCAATGGTGGAGTGATTAAAATCAGGATGACTCAAGAGGCTAGCATTGGTGGAGTACAGAGAATGACATTATACTGCCTCTTAGCTCTTCACAACTCTTTCACAGGTCACAATCAGATCCCAATCTTCCTGCAAGATCATGACACACAATCAGCATTTGATGATCGAGGTTTCAAAATGGTCCGCTTGTATTGAAAGGTGAGGGGGTCATATTCCTCCAAATCATCACTTAGTACTTTGGCGGAAAATAGGACAGGAAGACAATTCTCTGACAATACACTACTCCCAAAAAGAGTCTGCCAAGATTTTCCTGTGTGCAGATGGTAACTGCCTGCACTGCTGCCAGTGAGTGGGTGGGTCTTTCTTTGCCACTCAATTTCCTTTCAGGACTGCCACTCTTCAGACACTATAAAGGTATCTTGCCAATTGTACTGCTTCTGCTTGATGTAGGGGCTGATTTTAGAATTCATAACTGTAGTATCTTGAAGCAGTGCAAGTAAATTTTACATCTTATAATCTTTTGTACTTGTGAAGGAACAAAGACATTTCCCGGAAATTAAACCAGGATCCTTCCAGTGCCAAATTTAAATTATTGCCGATATTGAAGAACTAGTTTGCACCATTTCTGCTACCAGGAGGAGGGTGATGAGGATCATTAATGAGGTGGTGGGGGGGGGGGGGGGGGGGGGGGGGGGGGGGGGGGGGGGGGGGGTGTGGTTGCTGAGCTAATTCATCATTATAGAAGCTACTGAACCCTTAAATGAGATACCCAGACCAGAAGAGCGTATTGACCAAGTCAGTGGCAGATGTCCTTTTCAGGAATGTGTTGTTGCAATTTTATTCCTATTGCCCTGGCAGGGTAGGGAATGCTTGCAGGTTTACAGTTTGGTTAGAATTCCCCCGTTGCAGGGTCACAACAGTGGGACATACATAGTAATAACAGCTCCATACAAACATCTAAACAACTGTATCAAGAGAAAAGGGTTTGAGTCATTCAATGTCCAACTGGTGTGTTTTACCAGCTATGTTATTCTTCATCAGAATGAATGCCACCTGGGAAACTGCCACAAGGCTTTTGTGCTTCATTAATCCTTTATCCCAGGATATTCATTCAGAGACTTTCAATCAGATGGCCAATGATCAGAGATAACTTCTACAAATGTGGTGAATCTGTCCATTTTATCATCTAAAGGTAGGCAAAGAAATGTAACTACAATGAAGCATTTGGTGTAACAATTCTAATTGAGCATATTGCTTTGGAAACTTCTTGAACTCAACTTCTATTAATGAGGAAAACAAGTCAGAGAGGAGTTATGATTTAAATCTTTAAAATGCTGAGATAATTTCAGATGTAAGTATGTTGCTTGTGCAGAAATAGATCAAATAGCACACAACTAACAAACTAAAAACGAGATGACAGATTGGAAAAACAATCCATCGCATTAGTGAATAGGTGGAATATACTATCTGCAAAAGCAATTAATCTTGTGTTGATTGAATGCTTTAAGAGAGTTGAATAAATGTTCAAAAGCAGGATGAAATAGGCACAGTTGATCAAACACTCTATGGACCATGACAGTTCCTGTGCTACTGGAATGATGAATGAGTGTGAATACATGGGAGTTGTAAGATTAATATTCTCCAGTTTTGCTTCATTACCCTAAGGGTTGGGGAAAAATTTCATAAAGCTGTATTATTTTAGGAGTATACCTGTCCTTTGGGAGACTGAATGGGGTTTGGGTATTCCATGGTGGTTAGAAATTGAACTTCAGTATGGAGGGTTGGTTCTTGATTGTCAAATAGCCTTACTCTTTTTCTAATTTTCACATTTTCTTAAATTATCTTCTTTTGCTTGTGTCATAAATATAGTCCATTTGCAAATGGACATGCTTGGTGGCACTTCTATGTCGTACATCATGGCGAAACTTATAACTGTGCCTATTACAGTGATAGATTACAGATGTATTGAAATAAACCAGATTGCAAATGCAGGCGTGTTTTTTAGGGTGCTGTACTTATTACAGTGAGAAAGATTATACAGCATTAAAATGAATAAAGCTGTGCTATTGTCAGTCACTGTATGCTGATAGGACAATGTGCAGCTACTCGATCAAATGAAAGTTAAATAAGCATTACTGCAATTTAATACAAAGTGTTAAAATCTTATAAATAATAAGCTGGAGTGATTCTTATCATGTTCTTCTGAGAGTGTACATCTTACTAAGTGTTAATGAGCTGGACAAGAAAAGCTCCTTGTACACGCGGCTTCGAATCATGTCAATTTAGATCCTCTGCTGTTCTGTCCTGAGGGAAACCACAGCTTTCGCCATCAGTCTAATGCGTCTGAAAATGTATTCACAGGGGCCTGATACTTTAATTATCACATTTGGAGAGTGTGAATTTTTGCAAATATCACAGGGAGAATCAACCAGGGTGTAACAGAGCAGGTATTATTGCGAACAAAACACTGGCATTTTAGAAAGGACAGCCTGCAGAAAGCAAGGAAAACAGCCTGGGACAGCACCGATGCCAGCTTCTACTCAATCTGACCATAGAATTCATAGTAAATTGTTTCGTTAAAAAATACTGCCACAAACATCCGCAGAAGATTTGAATAAAACCGTCATGAAAGGTTATTTATGCATATGTATATAAAATCAAAATGAAATTGCTGAAAATTATTACTGGACTGGAATCTAGTCTCAGGTTTTAGATGACAGTCAGAAATAATTCCAGCACCTCATTGGTGACCCATTTGGCAAGGACACAGTGGAAATTGCTCCTAAGCATTACTATGTGAGGACAACAAAAATCAGCTTGAGTACTGGCTGCTAATCACCATCCAGTGGTTCTAGCTGGAAAGTGTTTTTCACATCGGCTGCAGAGTGAACTTGATGTTTCCAGTTAAATAGCCTGCAATATCAACATCCTGGGGATTACCATTGACCAGAAACTGAACTGGACTAGCCATATAAATACTGTGGTTACAACAGCAGGTCAGAGGCTAGGAATCCTGCAGCGAGTAACTCATCTCCTGACTCCCCAAAGTCTGTCCAACATCTACAAGGCACAAGTCAGGAGTGTGATGGAATACTGTTAAGAAATAGAAATAGTTTAAGTAAGTTATATTGGTATTTGTGGGGTTAGGGATGAGTTTTGGCTTTAATGTTTAAGTTTGATTTATATTTCTGTATCTGTGTTAACAAAAGTTAAAGTTGATTTTTAGTTTCACTTTAAAAGGTGCTTGCATTTCTAATAAGAATTTACGACTGTAAGAGAAGTTAAGCAATCACAAGAGTAGAAAAACTGGGCTGTTGCCTAGCAACAGGGTTCCAGAGAGGCAGGCTCCTCCCACAGAAGAAACTAGAAACAGCCGTTTTGAGTTTAGTTTTGAAGACAGCTGCTGGACAGAAGCAGCCTAGAAGTCTCAGCCAGTTCCAAACTAAAGAAAGTCCCCAAGAATCCAGGGGGATGGAACTGAAGAAAGTCCCAAGAAGACCTTCTAGTCAAAAGAAGGACAGGAATCTGGAAAAGGTCCTGTTAAGTGAAGTTAAGAATGTGGGGCAGAGAAAGGCTCCAAGCTTCAAGCTTAAAGCTCCAAGCTGCAGGAAGCAGAGTCGAAACAATGTAAAGGCTTATGAGAAGTCAGAAGGTCCAAAGAGGCAACTGAAGGTCTGTAACTCTTTGCCTTGGGCATGTGAAGCAGTGGTGTACTGTTGACAGCTGAGTCGGCGCGAGTGAGTGTGCGGAAGAAATCGTGAATGCACATGGTGACCAGGGGAGAGTCGAAACCCTGGAGATGGACCCTTGTGGAAAGCATCAGTTTGGGAGAAGATTCCAAGGTGAGTTCTTGGAAAGTGGAGATTGGAAACCCTTGTGTGAAAGATGAAGTTCAATGAGACTGGTTGGCTCACAGTGTGACAAGCAGCTGGGGGGAGTTGGGGAGAGATCCATAGCATTTGCTTGGGGTGGCATCTCTCATTTGGTTTCAGAGTGTGGTGTGCCTGACTACAGGTTGCTAATTGATTTACATGGACTGTACTTACCGTGAACATTAGAGTATAAGATAGCTTTTGTAACCTGTGTTATCCTTACAAATCTGTATAAATCTGTTCAGGTATAGTTGTGGGTGAAGGAGTATTTTAATAGAGTTCATCTTTTCTTGTTTAATAAATGTTTTATGCTTTTGTTAAAAGTTCATCAGCTGACTCTGTGACTCTGTTCATTAGCTACTCTCCTCGTATCTAAACAAACAAATTAAAAGTTAGGATCTATCAAGGGTTCCACTCTGGGATCAGGCTTGTCCAGTTGTATCATCAGCTGGGATCATGACAATTATCTCCACTTGCCTGGATGAGTGCAGCTCCAATAACACTCAAGAAGCTGACACCATCCAAGATTGGCACCCCTTCCACAAACATTCACTCCTTCCACCACCAGCGCACAGTAGCAGCAGTGTGTATCATTTACAAGATGCACAGCAGGACCTTACCAAGGCTCCTTAGGCAGCACCTTCCAAACCCACGACCGCTACCATCTAGAAGGACAAGGGCAGCAGATACGTGGGAACACCACCACCTGGAAATTCCCCTCCAAGCCACTCACCATCCTGATTTGGAAATACATTGGCGTTCCTTTACCATCACTGGGTCAAAATCCTGGAACTCCCTCCCTAACAGCACTGTGGGTGTACCTACACCACATGAACTGCAACAGCTCAAGCAGCTCACCAGCACCTTCTCATGGGCATTAGGAATGGGCAATAAATGCTGGCCTAGCCAGTGACGCACACATCCCATAAATGAATTTAAAAAAATACTCATCTATATTGGAGGAGGCATGGAACGATAATGTGCTGGCACTGTCAAAAGAATCGGAGAGGAATAACAGTGTCACAGGCAGCATATGGTGAGTATCTGGGCACAAGTGGGCTGCAGCAAAGTCAGAAGATAGTGTGTGTGCCAGCTTCCAGAGGGCAAGATCACAGTTCTGCTGCAGACAACTCATATGAGATTTCTCAGAACAGGAGTAGCTGCTCACAGACCACCTGTCCAGAACAAAGGGCTGCAACATGGCTCTCTTTGTAAGCACACTGTCCACATGTGGTCAGTGGCAGAAGGGAGCCATGAGCCAGGTGTAGAGTGGGCATTCCACATCACCCAGCAGCTAGCATCTGGTTCTTCATGGAGGCAGAGGATGAATGTATTGTGGCAGCTGCCAGGATAGTGGGAATTCACTGACAGGATGTTCAGGGTATGGTCACACAATTCCTGCACATTGATGGAGTGGTACCTTCTGCAGTTGTGGTACATTCCCTATTGATATGTAGAGCCTGTAGAGCCAAGTATGTGAATTGATGGCTCCCTGCAATCCCGTTAGCTTGGCAAAGTCACTTGCTCACTCCTTCTGTTTCTCCCCAGTAAGAGAAAAGACAATGAAGTCCCCTCTCCTCCTACTCAGGGTGAACGTCACCTTCCTGATGCAATGTTGCATGATGAACTGTGAAGAGTTGAAAATGTCACTTGTTACTGCCCATTAGGATCCATTGGTACAGAAATTAAAAGCCTTTGGCCATGTCATCCTCACCCTGTTGTGCAGATGCAGGTCTTTTGTAGGAGGTGGCACAGTTCAGTAAGCACCTTCTTGGTGAAATATGGGTGCCTCAGACAATGCTCCTGGCTGAGGTGGAGGTAGGAGAAGTGCTCTCTGAAGACCCTTTGTGAGAAGGCCTTCTGTTAAAAGCTCTTCTCCTCCCTCTGCACACAGCTTCCCCTCTCTCCTGCCTCTGCTCCATTCCCAACTCAAGCAGCAGCCCAAGAGAGAAGCAGCATCTATAGACCCATTACTGAAACAGGCTTTCTCCTGACAGGCCAAAAAACTCCTCTGACCCCCTTGGCAAAGTCCAGCACCATTACCCTGTGAATCTAAAAGCCTTTCCAAACTTCTTCAATAACGCTCAACACTGTACCTCCATTCAGTCTGCCTCAGAAAACTAAAATCAAAGCCTGGAAGCCCCAGGGTGACCCCTTTTAAATACAGGCTGTGGGGAGGGGATCCCTTGTGTCCACACGTGTTCAGCTGGGAGGGATTAAGTGAGATACTGTTTAATGTCATGATCTGCGCAAGCTTGCCACACCTGCCTAGCACCCTTACAATCAGAAGTGGCCAGAAGTGTTGCAGCCGACATTGTTAAAGCAGCACTATGGAACCGGAATTTGCGGCTGCTGGGTCTAAAATGAGGTGTGTGGCCACAACAGTGGAACAGCCACGTGAATCTTGGCATGTCATCAGCAGCAGATGGGTAAGAAGCCTCTGCGTAACTCATGGGACTGCCCAGTAACAGTCACCATCAATCAATTTTATAACGGCAACTCAGAATAGCAAGTCTCCACAAAATGAATTACATTATTCGAAATGTGTTTCCTCATTAAAAAAAAAACATGATATTGTTCAGTAATGTTGAGCATTAGTCTATAGCTGAAGAGTGGTGGAGGTATGAGGGGGTGGTGGTGAGGAAAGTGGGGCTTTGATTGTTGGGATGCAGAAATGGAGGAAGTGTGTATACATTTCCAGTGAAATAACTTTGGAACAGATTTCCCCAGAGACCTTGAAGTAAATTATTTTTTTGATTAGTTCTTGAAAAGTAAATAAAAAAAATGTTCAGCTTACTCCTGCAATAATGAAATACCATATTGATAGTAAAAAGATCCCTGTATGTATTGTAGAAGAACAGCTCTCTGGGCAGAGTTTTCAGTTCGGTGGATGGGCGTGGTCAACGGGCCTGGGATCAGCCAGGAACAGGCCGCCATCCGCAATCGCCCCCCACCCCCCCCAACCGCAATTTCATGTTGGCGGGCCAATTAAGGCCCGCCCAGCGTGAAATGTGGCTCCGCACTGGTTGGGAAGAGCCGGGCAGCAGCCTGTCAGCTGCCAGGTCCAATGGCAACCCGGTGGCCAGTTTAAGAATGGCACAGGCAGCCCTTTGAAGGCTGCCATGGAAGAATGTCTCTTGTTACCTAAGGTGAAGGCGTCGAATGCGGCTGGAGATGTCGGGCAGGAGAGCAGGTTGGGTGGGCGCTCGGTCCCCCGCTTTTTGGATGAGTGCCTCACGGTCCTCCTGGAGGAGACGGCTGTCAGGAAGGACACCCTTGTCCCCAGAGGTGGAAAGGGCCACCACACCTCACAAAGAGGACATGGGAGGAGGTTGCAGCCCAGGTGAGCAGCCATGAAGTGGCACGGCGCACTTGGGTGCAGTGCCAGAAGAGGTTCAATGACCTGCTGCGCTCAGGAAGGGTGAGTACCGTGTTGGCATGGGTCACTGTGCAGAAGCGTTAACATGTAGCCGTCCCCCTGTGGACCTCAGCGGTATTAGGTTTTGAATGCCAACTGTCAATGACGCCGGAGCTGGCCAAAGGGGTGAGCCCTGGCTGCTTGGACTGAGTGCCTTGCGGCTTGAGGGCCACAACTCGGATATGTCCTGCGAAGTGTTCCTCAGGTGGGGTTAGTCAGGCTGCAATGGCGCTGCAGGTAGAGAGTGGACTAATCAATGCCCCTCTAACCTTTCAGGAGAAGACGAGCCATAACCAATCAGAGAGGTCACAAACAGGTGGAGGCCCGCCCAACCTGCTGCAGCTCACCAGATTCAAGCGGGATCCCCTAGAGCTAGAGGACCAGCACTCTCCATGTGCAACCAGGCTTGGAGAGGTGGGGGTGCCAGACGAAGGTAAGAGTGCAGTGCACAGAGGTGAGAGTTTCAGATTGTGCAACCTTTCTAGTGTAGTCTCTTCATTGATATGAGCCTTAAACCTGGAGTCCCCATTGATCATTGAAAGACGATGGCACCATGATGCAGATCTCCATTGTCTCACCAGGGTGTTTGGCATGCACAGTGACAATGTGATGACCTTAACTAATAACATGTCCTTGTTCTCCCTTAGATTTGCCAGCATGCACTTGCTCTGTGGACCCCAAAGGGCCACCCCTGACGCCAGAGGACCACCGGGCTTCACTTGTACCTGCGTCACATTGGCTCTCTGACCCAGGCGCCAGCACAGATACCAGCACCTTGGTGGGCATTAGATCGGCGGATAGAATGTTGGTGCATGTTGGTGAGGGCACTTCACACTCATCTGATATGCAGGTGGAGGCAGAGAGTCCACAGGGGCTGGCAGTTGGAGGACTGCTGTGGACCAGGACAAAGTTGAGTCGAAAGCAGTTGATGAGCCTCTGGAGTTGTCCGTTAGGTGGCAGATGCTGGATGTCTAGCGGGATGTGCGGGAGGATCTGGCGGAAATCCATGAGGGTCTGCGTGCCATGGTCTCCGTTGTGGAGGAGTCCATGCAGAGCATGAGCACTGCGTTGACCTCATGGCTGAGCGCACTGGCTCCTCCACAGAGAAAGTAGCGACTCTCATGGAAAGGCTGCTCCAGGGACAGAATCAGGGGTTCCTGAGGTTGCGCTTGGACCTGCAAGCCCTCACACAGGTTATGACCTTAGGTGATCAGTGCCAGTGTGGGAGAAGGATGAGACACCCAGAATCCCAGCTAGGTGCCCATCCTTCAATCGTGAGCAATTGTCCTGATGGCCTGAGTATGCTTCACCCCTTTTTTTTCTGTAGTACAGGATATGCCAGTATGTAAAGTAATGTGAGTGGCTTGATACCTTATTGCACAGCATTGAGTGGACTTTGGGTTCAAATGAAATGGCCATTTCAGACATCCAAGATGGAGGTGGCAGCCCTGGCATGATGTGGAAGGAGATCTTTGGCAGCCTAGCTCAAGGAGCATTGGATCAAGGCATTCCCGTCTCCCTGGAGGTTACTGAGTTCTGCCTCCATGCCTTCAGCATTCTCCTCACTGTGCTCCTCTTCTAACTCACTACTGGATTCATCATCTGGGGCCCGTGCAGCTGCATTAAGATCCTCTTCCTCCAGTGGGTCTCCCTGTGCCACTGCCAGATTGTGGAGAACGCAGCATGCAACCACTTTCAGTGACAGCTGCTCTGGTTGGGGGGGGGGGGTTATTGTAGTGCTCCCCCTGAACGTTCCAGGCAGCGGAAGTGCATCTTCAGAAGACCTATGGTTCTCTCCACCACCACCCTTGTGAAGGCATGACTCGTATTGTAACGCTGCTCTGCCTCTGTTCTTAGGTGGTGGAGAGGCATCATAAGCCACCTTTTCAATGGGTAGCTCTTGTAACCCAGCAGCCATCCATCCAGTCGGGCTGGAGCACTGAAGAGTCTCGGCACTTCTCAGCGTCTCAGGATGTAAGCATCATGGGGGCTGCCAGGGTACCTTGCACAGGCTTGCAGAATCTGCATCCTATGGTCACACACTATCTGGATGTTCATGGAGTGGAATCTCTTCCTGTTGACGAAGGCACACGGCTGACCCGCTGGCACCTTGATGGCCACACGCGTGCAGTCGATTGCACCCTGGATGCAGGGGAACCCAGCAATTGCTGCAGTGTCTGGCTTGCCAAGCCTTGCTGGCCTCATCCATATGGTAAAGAATAATGGTTAGTACCTGTCTGAACAGATGAACTGTCATCAGCTTGATGCAACTGTGGGCAGCTGATTGGGAGACTCCACAAAGATCATCCACTGAGCCCAGGAAAGAGCCAGAGGCATAGAAGTTGAGGGCCACAGTGACCTTGAGAGCCACCGGCATGGGGTGTCCACCCACATGGTCAGAGCTGACCTCAGGCCCAATCATCTGACAAACTGAGGTCATGGTCTCCGTTGAGAGGCGGAGCATCCTTTGGCATTGCACTTCAGACATATTGAGGTAGCTGCATCGCCACCTGTAAACCCTGGCAGCAGGACAGTGGTGTCTTCTGCGGCCCCTTCTGTCTTAGACTACCTGTGCCCCTTGTGCCTGCGCCTCTCCTCCCACAGGTCTCTCCTTTGGAAGCTGCCTGGCCTCCTCTCCCTTCTGCCCCTCTCTTCCTCAGAGGAGGAGATGGCACCTGTGGAATCCACATTACCAGTGTAACGGAAAGTTGTCTGATACCTGTAAGGGACCACACTAAATCCTCCAGGGGCCTTGGAGACACTAGTAAGTCCTGAAACAAAGCCTGGAAATGCTAACAATGAAGCCCTGAACAGAGATTAATCTGCCAAGTACCAATAAGCAACCAGCAGCAAACTATCTCCAAAACTCCTCTCTACTCACACTGGCTATGCTGCTGACCTTTTAATCCTGCCCTTGGATGAGGTTTAGCAAATTGTCGGCTGCCAGCCTGCCTGTTTTGCCCATGTGACGCACGCGAAATTGCACAGGCAATGTAAAATCTAGTTTAATTGCCTTTTTATTGGCCTTAACTGGCCTTGTAATTTATGGTGGGCATGGCTCCAACTCCCGCACGCGCCCGCTGACCGAAATATTGCGCGAGTGCGCTGTCACGACTCACTGGGGATAGTGGGCTGTAATATCAAGCCCCACTGTTCCCTGAGCCGCAACAAAAGTGAAAAGTTTGATCAAACCACCAGGTTGTCCCAATTCTACCTAACTGTTTAATTTAGGTTAACAGAATATGAACGCCAGGTTTCTAAACTTAATGGGAAATAACTGTTTATTGAACAAATCATCATTAACTAGTGGCAGAAGAAAGAAATATGAACTGCCAACTTCTAACACTATAACTTAAACTTTATCCCCTTCTCAAATCCCTATACACACACACACAAGACAAACAAAACATGGATTTCAAGTGTGGGATAAAACAGTTCACTAGCACCAATTCCGGGGTACAGGCTTCGATGGGTTGATTTTGATCAATGTCTTCCAAATTCCTTTCAGTTCTTGTTGATGACACAAGGTGGTCTTCCAGCATTTTCAGTCTGTAGTTCACTGGTTGAGCATTTGTCTTTCAATGTCTCTGACAGTGGCTTTTCCTTTTGCCTCTTGACAGGGTTTTCAGAGCGAGAGCAGGTTATAGAGATATGAGGAGAATAAAAAAGCTAGCTATTATTGTGGAATTACTAGAATCTTCCACACACAGGAGAAAGAGATTTTAGGTCTTGTTCCTTTCAGGCTAGGAGCTATTCTGCTGCACTCACACAAAACGTAGTCACCTGGTCAGGAGCTAATTAAAATGCTGTTGTCAGACAGCTCCACTGGTCCAGGACTCCTTTCTGGCACCATCCTGTCTTTCATGGCGCACACTGTTCCAGGGCTGCAAAATTGTATATATCTCTCATTCTGTGCCAGTGGACAAGGCTTTCAACTGCAGCCACTGTAATTTTACCACAGTCTAATAGAAAATAAAAAGATATATTCTTTACAACAGTCCAACAGAAATAAAAAGATATGTTCCTAACAGTGTGATGACATTAGGACACTCGCCCGTCATCATCATGCGCTATTTTATGCTCGAGTGGGTTGAGCACATGCCCATCCGCTCAATGAAAAATTCTGCCCCAAGTGTTTTGCTGTTCAACTCTAGTGAAAGTATTTGGTGACTCTGACCTTTCTGTCCTTGGCCTGCTGAAGAGTGTTCCAATGAAGCTCAATACAAGCTCATGGACTAGCATCTCATCTTTCAACTTTACAGCTGTCTGGCCTCACCACTGAGCTCAACAATTTTAGATCTTAACCTCTGCCCCAATTTTGTTTCATGTTTCTTTGCTTTTTTGTTTTTTTAATTTCTTTTCTCCCTTATTTTCTTCACTTTGTGTTCGGATGGCAGTTATCTTGCACACACCTTTTGTTCCAAAGTCTACTCTCTCGTTCTCACCGTGGAACCTGGGCAATGAATAAGAAAGGATGAAGTACGATGAGACTCCTTATGTCCTGGACCACTTCACTTATCGTAAACGCCTGTTAGGAACTCTAGAAATACTTAGCAGACAGAGCTTTGGTAAACAAGTTCTCAACAGCAGAACAGGCAGAGGAAGATGTGCCATCTGGAAATCTCAACAGCTGTTCCAGCAGACGAAGGCTGCAGCAGAACGAAACCTCCAATAGTCTCAGTTTCCTTGCCATTGGATCAAGGTTTTTGTCCTGTCTTTTCAGACAGTTTCTTCACGCTAAAAGATGTCATGCACAGGCATCTTTCTTTGTGACCACATCTCCCAAGCCCTTTGGTGAACAGAAAATGGTGACAGGAGCGGGATTATGTCGTCTGGAAGCTTCTAGCCATGAGCTGGCACGGAGGCAGCAGTTATAAGATGGTCGCCTAGCACTCGGGTGAGGCAGGGGCACATTTTGGCAGCTGTAACTATGACTTAGCAGCCCTCTTTAGGATCCACTCTGCTCACCTCTTATTGGGGAGAGTGCTAAAAAGGTGTCCTAAACATAGGCTGCCTCACCTCTCCCGAATGGATAGCCACGTTCAGAGGGATCAACTTCTGTGGTAGAAACACCGAAAAGACAGAAGTAGTGAAGTTTGGGACCTGGAACAGCAGGACCCTCGTGGACAACCTGCGAGTGCACACCCAGAGCACCCGAGAACTCTGGTGATATGACATTGACATTGCTGCTCTGATGAGACCCAGTGAGCTGGAGAGAGTCAACTCAAGAAACTCCAATTCAACTATACTTTCTTGTGGAAAGGGAAATCATAAGATGAATAGCTGAGTTAATGGAGTTGGATTTGCCATCAAGAATTAACTTATGATCCAACTTCATGAGTTCCCTCTTGGAAGAAATGCGCACCTCTCAACTGGCAAGGAGCCAATTCACCACCATGGTCAGTGCATATGCCCAACTCTGTACCAACAGCAAAACCAAGGAAGATTTCTATGCCAAACTTGACCAGGTTCTTTGTGGGGTTCTGAAGGAGGACAGGCTTCTTCGTCTTAGAGACTTCAATACCAGAGTTGGAAGGGATTTCAATCTCTGGAATGAAACTATTGGCAGGTAGGAATTGGAAACGTCAACGCCAACTCTGTCAAATGAACAGAACATAGGCTTATCATCACCAATACCCTGTACAAGTACAAAATGTCATGGCAACGCCCATGGTCCAAATACAGGCACCTGATTGATTACATTATCCCCATTTGTCCCCGGAATTGCAAAGATGTCCATGCCACCAGGGCAATGACAGGGGGCTGATGATTGCTGGACCAATCACCACTTCATTCATTCAATTTTGCCCATCAAACTGGTGATCTGAATGAGACCCAGCGGGCTGGAGAGGGGCAGATCAAGGAACTCCGAGGTGACTATATTTTATTCTGGAAAGGGGAGACAGAAGACAACAGGTACAACAGGAGAGATGTCCACACAAGATCAACGTCGAAGTTCTGAAGGATCCAATCAAAAGAGACTAATTCCAACAATGCCTTAGGGAAAAACTTTCAAACTTCAATCAAGAACTGAAGAAGAGCATCCATAGAGCTTGGGATGTCTTTAAATCCAATATCATCAAGCCTGCAAAGAGACACTTGGATTTTCAGTCAGGAAACATCAGGATTCATTTGATGAAAATGATCAGGATATCAATGAATTGATTGATTGTAAGCGCAAGACTTTTGGCAGAAACTCAAAGCAAAGAAACTGGCTTACCAACAAGTAAAGACCGAGGTACAAATGTACACCCACGACATGAAGAACATGTGGTAGGCAGACAAGGCAAAGGAAATTCAACATCTCATTGACATGAAAGATATCCTTGGCTTCTTCACTGCCACAAAGGTTATTTATGGCACAAGTACTCACGAATCAGCTCCTCTGAGGCCCAACGACTGGGTAGATCTGATCAAGGAAGCTATCAAGGCCTGTTGGAGGGAGCATTTTGAAGACCTTTCCAATCTAGAACCAATTGTTGATAAGATTGATTTCAACTCCATCCCACAACCCCCAGTTAGGGCTGAGCTCAGAACTCCACCAGCACCTATGGAGGTGATGAAAGCCATCACACAAATGAAGAACAACAAAGCAGCAGGAGGTGATAGAATCTCCACTGAAATCTTTAAACACAGAGGAGGTGAACTAACATTACAGCTCCAAGCCCTTATCATACAGATCTGGAATAAAAATGAAGTCACGAATGATCTCAAGGAGCCAGGATTGTGACAATCTCCAAGAAAGGGGACAAATCCAACTGTGGAAATTACACAGGCATCTCCCTGCTTTCCACTTATTACACTTGCTGAGTGCAGCTGTGTCAAGATCCCTTTTCTCCACTGTGTCCCCCCTTGCCAATGCCAAATTGTGGAGAGCACAGCAAGCAACCACTATCAGTGACACTTGCTCTGGGGGGTATTGCAGTGCTCCCCCTGAATAGTCCAGGCATTGAGAAGATCTATAGACCTCTCTACCCCCACCTTTTGTGGAGGCATGACTCGTATTGTAACGAATCTCTGCCCTTGTTCTTGGGAGGCGGAGAGGTGTCCTCTTCAATGGATAGCCCTTGTTACCCAGCAGCCATCCATCCAGTCGGGCTGGAGCACTGAAGAGCCTCGGCACCTGGGCGTGTTTCAGGATATAAATGTCATGGAAGCTGCCAGGATACCTTGTACAGACTTGCAGGATTTTCATCCTGTGGTCACACACTATCTGGATGTTCATACAGTGGATTCCCTTCCTGTTGACAAAGGCACCCGGCTGACCCGCTGGCACCTTGATGGCCACATGTGTGCAGTCGATGGCACCCTGGATGTGGGGAAACCCAGCAATTGCTGCAAACACTCTGGCTTGCTCAACCTGTCTGGCCTCCTCCATACGGTAAAGAATAAAGGTCAGTACCCGCCTGATCAAAGCTTCTGTCACCAGCCTGATGCAACTGTGGGCAACTGTTTGGGAGACTCCACAAAAATCCCCCACTAAGCCCTGGAAAGAGCCGGAGGCATAGAAGTTGAGGGCCGCTGTGACCTTCAGCGCCACTGGCATGGAGTGTCCACCCACACAGTCAGAGCTGATCTCAGGGCCAATCACCTGGCAAATGGAGGTCACGGTCTCCCTTGAGAGGGAGAGCCTTCTTCAGCATTGCACCTTGGACATATTGAAGTAGCTGCATCGCCGCCTGTAAACCCTGGCAGCAGGATAGTGGTGTCTTCTGCAGCCCCTTCCACCTTGGACTACCTGCTGGCCCTGCGCCCCTTGTGCCTGTGCCTCTCCTCCCTCAGGTCCATCCCCTGGAAGCTACATTGGGACACCTGGCCTCCTCCCCCTTCTGCCCCTCTCTTCCTCCTCAGAGGAGGTGCCACCAGCGGAAACCACAATCCCCATTACCAGGGTAAAAGAAGGCTGGCTGATACCTGGAAGGGTCCACATGGTTTAAAACCTTCGGGGGCCTAGCAGACAGCAATGAGTCCTGAAATGGCGCCTGGAAATGCTAAGAATGAAGGCCTGAGCAGAGATGAAGCTGCCAAGAACCAATAAGCAACCAGCTGCAAACTTTCTCCAAAACTCATCGCTACTCACACTAGCAATGGTGCTGACCCTTTTTATCCCACACTTGGATGCGGTTTGTGAAAATGTTGGCTGGCCGCCTGCCCGTTTTGCTGGTGCAATGAGCAGAAAATTGCACGGGCAGGGAAAACTCACAGTCAATTGGACTGTTAAGGGCCTTAAATGGCCTGTTAATTAATGGCAGGTGTCGCTCTGGCACCCGCATGCATCTGTCAAGCGAAATATCGTGCGAGTGCGCGATGACATTGGGACATCCGCCTGACATCATCGCGCCCTATGTTACTCCTGATCGGGTCGGGCCCGTGCCCGCCCATGGGATAAAAAATTCTGCTCCTTGTGTATTATGTCATCGAGTACCTATTAGCTGAACTACTTATGTTAAAGTGATGAGAATGGTTAAAAACAGGGTGGGCCAGGGGAAGGCTGTCATCTCCCACCCCACTGAGGAACTCGTCCAACACTACGAAGCTTCTGGGGGATCCAGATGTTGCCACTGAATCCTTGGAAACTCAGGATATGGCCAGTCACGAAAGGTGACGTAAAACTACGGAGGAGCTCAACTTCACTCACTCAAGTAAAAATTAACCTAATTAATGTGGCTACTTTCTGCTGTTTTAAAAGTTTTATTGACTGAACTACAAATCAGTATAAAACTAGGATTTAATACTCTCACAGGACTAAGGCAGGAAGGTTGATGCTGAGCAGGTAAAGCACCTCCAATGTTTCTGAGTAGATTCCAAACCTTTCTACCTTGGCAACGTCTGGATCCCCCTAGAATGCTTTTGCTTCTAGGCTGCTCCTCCACTCTAAGGTTGCCTCAACTAAGGAAGCTCATTGTGAAGTTAGGAAGGAACTCTCCAAAACCATTTCATTATCTCTGTCCACATCCCTGCTTTCTTTGCCCTATATTACAGCTGACATTGACACAGGGTTTTCCTCCACTACAGGAAGGAAAGCAACAGGAATCGATGGCATATATCCTGAATTCCTGAAGTACTTGGGACCTAATGCACATGACTGGCTGGTTTCTTTCTGTACTAATACCCATGCAACTGGTGTCATTCCAACAATCTGGAGAGGGGCTAAAGTCATTGCCATTCTCAAATCAGGGAAACCTGCTGCTGACCCAGCTAGTTATCAGCTCATATTTCTACCCTGGACATCTTACCAATTGTTTGAGCTCCTCCTGGTCAGGCTCTCTTCAGTGGGGGAACCCAACCTCTCTAACGAGCAAGCCAGTTTCAGAGCTGATAGTAGCCGAGTTGACCAAGTACCACATTACCATTCATATTGAAGCTGGCTACCAATGCATGCTCAAGACAGGCATTGCACTCATTGAACTTTCATCAGCATATGACACTGTAGGGCAGCACGGTCTTCTGTTGAAAGCTGCCAGACTTTACCACTGGCAGCTACAACGCATGTCCTTCTTTCAATGCTTAGCAATCGAAGATACAGGCTTTCACTGGGAGAGCAAACAAGCTCCACAAGGATCCTGATTGATGGCCTTCGCCAAGGCTTAGTTTTAACTCCAATCCTCTTCAACACTGATGTAAGTGACATGCCTCCCACCACCTCTGGGAAATTTGCCTATGCAGATGATCTGGCCCTTGCTGCCCAACTGATTAATCAATTCTGAAGATTAATTCTGAAGAACAGTTAAATTAGACTCAAAATATTAACCCTGTTCCTCTCTCCACAGATGCTGCCAGACCTGCTGCATTTTTCCAGCTTTTTTTGTTTTTATTTTAGGTTAATTAATGATTTGATAGTACAGGGTTCTCCAGGGAAGAATGATCATAACTTAGGAATTTCACATTCAGTTTGAGGGTGAGAAACCTGGATATAAAACTAGTATCTTTGACTTAAATAAAGGTAATTATAAATGTATGAAAACAGAGTTGGCTAAAGTAGACTGGGAAAATGGGCTAAAAAGGAAGAGAGTAGATAAGAGATATATTTCATTGAGAAAGAAA
The DNA here is from genome assembly GCF_017639515.1 of Carcharodon carcharias. Lineage (NCBI taxonomy): Eukaryota > Metazoa > Chordata > Chondrichthyes > Lamniformes > Lamnidae > Carcharodon > Carcharodon carcharias. Next base: position 120,527,034 of record NC_054479.1, on the reverse strand, counting down.
CACCTTTCAAGAAAGATGAACCATTTCTGGTTAACTAAAGAATTTAAGGATGGTATCAAATCGAATGAAAAGGTGTACCATGCTACAAAGGTTAGTGGTAAACAGGAGATTGGAAAAATTTGAGAAACCAGCAAAGGATGGCTAAAAAAAAAATAGGAGAAATTAGGATATGTGAGTAAACTAGCAAGAAATATAAAAACAGACAGTTAGGAGCTTTTACAAATATATAAACAGAGTAGCTAAAGTAAGTATTGGCCTCGAGATGGGAATGTCAAGTTAATAATGGGAAACAAGGAAATGTCAGAGACTTTGAACAAGTATATTGTATCTGTCTTCACAGTAGAAGATACTAAAAGCAACCCAAGAATATTAGAAAATCAAGGTGCAAAAGTAGGGTGAGGTGCGGTTAGAACTTAAAACAATCACTATCACCAGAGAAAAAGATCATCTTATTGATTGGGGACTAGGCTCAAGGGCCAAATAGCCTAGAGCCGCTCCTATTCCTAATGTTCTTAAATATAGTGTCTCATCAGGATCCATGGTATAAATAGAAAATTCATGGTAAACCAATTGGGCTGATTTTTACCTGGCCAAACTGGCATTAACAAACTCAAACTCATTGTTCTGAGAAGAGTCTTATTGGACTCAGAACGTTAACTCTGTTTCTCTCTCCACAGATGCTGCAGGCCTGCTGAGTTTTTCCAGTGTTTTCTGTTTCCATTTCACTCCTCAATGTGTTCACCTGTCCTCTATAATGACTTACCTGATCAAAATGGCTCAGATCTTCTTTTCTAATGACCATTCATTACATTCATTTCCTACTGTAACTTATACTTTGTCATGATGTGAAATCTATGGAATTCCTTACCTCTCTCTCTGCCTTTCCCATTACAGTCAACAGAGTTTCGAATGTCAAATAACCATTATTTCATCTTCACTTCTACTCTTTCAAACTTAAGGGTGTCCTATAATGTAAACTTTAGTCCTTCACCATGATTTCTCTCTTAACAAAAAGGGTCCATTAAATATTCTGTACTAACAAGAACATTGGCCTGGGAAGCACCAGCTTCTAGAATGGAATTATTGTGCTCAATTTTAGGTAGATGGCAGGGGGTCCTGCCTTTGGGGCCTAAAGCGGGTTGCGGCCCCACTTTGGTGGGCAGCAGGGCCTCGGTTCGCATTTTGCTGGTGACAGTCAATTAAGTGGTTGCCATCAGGGCTGTCATCCCTATTAAGGTTGGCAGCCCACCTTGCCAGAGCTCAATCAGAGGGCTGGCAGCTCAGCAGTACCATTGAGAGTGGTGGTCACTGCTGGGACTGCACCTGGAGGATCAGGGCACATCAATGGTCATACATCCTCTAAGCCAGATAAGTGGAGTCTAGGGGGTGCAGGTGCCAGGCAGGCTGTCATGGGGGGGTGGCCATTGTCTCCAGGGTGACGCCTCCTTGGGCCAAAGAGTGCCTGAAAAAGAAGGTTCCCCCCCACCCCACCAGTTTTCAGTGGATGCTCTCCCCATGTAGCAGAGGTCACATCCACCCCAACCGCACCTGTAGCTGGTAAAATGCCAGTGAAGATGGGAAGAAGCCAAAGTGGCTTAACTGGCTCCGAGCTGCCACCTTTCCCACTGCTGACAAAATGGCATGGCAGCAGCATCCACTGCCACCTGCTGCCTTCCCCTGCCATTTTACCAGCCTTCCTACATGCCAGCCTGTACCCAAAGGGCTGGTAATAATCAGCCCATTGTTCCTTCATTAATATCTTACTGTTAGTTTGATACCTCCAACCAGCATTTCTTCACAGATTTTTTTTCTGTAAAAAGCAAAAAACACAATAAAAGAAATTGTGTGGTTCCCACAGCCATAGCTCTGTTGCTAGGCTACACCACACATACCAACAATAGCACAGGTGACAAATTAGCTAAAAGATAAAGCATTGTGTCAGTTCCTAAACACACAGGACTGAATGTGCGATCAATTTGTTGAACTTAGTATAATCTTAGCAATTAACCCCACTTGTTAAAAATGCACCATTATTTAGCACTGTGTTGGCATACTAAACAGCAAAATAAAAGCTGAAAGAGGCAGCAAACATTTTAATGTCTGTAACACGTAGCTGACAAAAATATTGGAGCATATTTTCTTATTGTGTTTGTTGTAAAGGAAAGGGTCACTTGGGCTCAGCACTTACAAAAACATTGAGCAGAGCAGATTGCACATCCACTTCTGCCCCATTTACATTAATGATGGAAAATTGGACAGACTCCTTTATGGGCATGTTATCCTCTCTGCTTGTGCTTCCTCTATTCATCCTTCAGGCCAATCAGAATATGAGGAAGATTTGTTCCAAATTTTTTAATATTGCCGTTTAAAAACTCATTATTGTTTAAAAAAAAATGTAGTTTCTATTCAAGCCAAGTCTGGAGGATGCTCTACTACTTTGTTTACAATGCCAATTGTTTTCAAATCCAGTTAAATATCTTGAGACATTTGTTTTAACTAATGATAGAAAATATTGATACACCGGGCTGAAATATCTTCCCAAATGCCAGCCTGGGGCAGAAGAGACCCAAGATTCCTTGTTGGGCCAAAAGGAGAATGCTTGGTCCTCCTCAGAAATAAGGAACCTTCAAAAGTGTAGAAGAAGCGACTTACCAACTAGGTCTCTTCCGGTTCGATGCTTATTGCTGCCAGATTCATGGGTTTGGCGGCATGTGGGTATCCCAATCCCAGGAGTTAAAATTCAATGGCATTATTGTTCGAGACTTTCCCATTTTAGTTAGGACCCCTGCATGCCTAGGACAGATGGCCATCATACTCCTGGAATCCCAGCAATCAATATGGCTATTTCAAGAGGCCACTGGGCAAGTTAGTTTAAAATCAGAGCTATCATTATACTAACAAGCTGGACTCACTGGGAGCAGAATTGGACCGTTTGAGAAGGCCAGCAGGATTACTGCCCTTTTCACTTTGTTCAACACTGCATTGATAAAGACAAAGATTGATACATTAGCACTCTTGGCATGGAGCCTCATTTGACAGGATAGCTTGGAGTTCATTCTACATAATTGGTGGTGACTTTCCAGTAAATAAAATGAACAACTGTCAGGATCAATTATCCATCCAAGCAGATTTCCTCAGTTAATGTCATTTGTTGTAGATTACCAATTATAATAATAGCGTCATAAAGATTCACCATGTGTGCATACATTTATTTATAAACAGAGATAAAATGACAAGAAATATAATCATACTTCCCTGTTATGATTTGATTTGTGAGAAAGAGCAGCATTGATAAAGGCTCGCCCAACGTGAAGTCGCCTTCCAGCCTCGATCGCGGGCGCCCCCACCAAACAAGATTCTGCCCATAAGAATGGGTGGGGGAGAAGGAAGAAGAAGCCTGTGTCCTCTGGGTTTTGTGAATAAACCCATGTTAAGGAAAAATAGGCTCCAGGTTCCTCCTTTATTCAGTGAATAACATAGGGAATTTATAACACTTCGGGCTGCTTTGAAAATTCTATGGTACAAAAGATAACAATCTACAATTAAACGTTTCCTGTACCAGAAATGGAAAGAATGCTTTTAACAAATATAATTTGGAGATTTAGCCAGAGTGTAGGTAACTGAACAAGCTTTGGCAGGATGTTGTTAAAAGCTCTATGCGCTAAATAATAGAAGTTATTGTTCAGATAGTTATCATGGAAAATGAATTGTGTTTTTCAACATAAACTCTAAAACATATTGCTGCACCCAAGTAAGATCTAAGTCAGTTCCACTTGTACCAGTGTCTGGATTAAAAGATGGCAGATCAAAACGAATGTGGATGAATACAAAGAAACAACTTGCACTTATGAGCTCAGGACCTCCCAAGGTACTTTACAGCCAACAGAGTACTTTTGAAGTATTATTCCTGTTGTAATGTTGGAAATGTAAGAATGTTAGGTAACAGGGATCATACAGAACTTGAGTATTGCTGAAAAAAGACATTCTTATGTCGAAGCTTTTGTCTTGCACTCATCAGGACACTTTGCAAGAATACCAAATGTAAAAGGAACAACAATTGGTACTGTGTGAGAAGAGAATGCTGATTGGCTGGCAAGTGGACTCTGATTGGTAGAGCCATTGCCATGGAGAATGCATCGGTTGATGGTGACTGACAGTTAACTACCAAGCATTATTTGAAATTTAAACCAGGCAGCTTAACTTTGGTCAAGGCATTGTCCTGAGGAATTAGCCAGCGAATGGCTGTCACTTATGTTGTTTAGCTGAAACAGGCACAACGTGTATACATGTTCTTGCTATCTGCAAAGAACAGGGCCCTGTGTATTAATACATGTAGCTTCCAGTACACACAAATGTGCCACGCTGTGAGCCTAACTGACAATCTTAAATTGGTTGTCAGTGTAATTCTTAGCACACTGAGGAATATTTAGCAAATATTATCTCCACCTTTCACTGGCCTTCTTTCCAGCTCTTCTTGTCCCACCCACCCCCTCACCCTTAAACTAACTTATATTTCACCTCTTTTCTATTTTTACTTAGTTCTGTTGAAGGGTCATTCAGACTCGAAATGTTAACTGTGTTCCTCTCCACAGATGCTGCCAGACCTGCTGCATTTTTCCAGGTATTTTCGTTATTGTTTTGGATTTCCAGCATCCGCAGTTTTTTGCTTTTATCTTAATATTTAGCAAATGTTGTCCAATTATGGAATCACATCTAGTATTGGACTGTGAACAATGTTTTGAGTTTTGCAAGCAAGGGCTGGTTGGGTAGGGTCTGTACCTTGCCTGTTGCGAACATCGGAAGAGACATAGTGTTGATATGGGACGCCATTTTTTGGGACATAAGGCCTACATATCTAGCATCACACTGGCACTGAAATTCATATATCACATTAATCATTTGTGTGATAGGCAGAATGTCTTTTTGGCTTAATGGCAGCATCCTGATAATGGCGAATACCACATGTGTTGCTTCTGCATAGCAACAGCGTGAAACAGCTGGCTTCACCTGTTGCTCAAATTTTTGAGATACCTTGCCCTTCCATGGTAATCTGAGGTAGAATGGGCACTTTGCAGAGCCGAAAATGACAGCCTTAGGCCTGTTCATGAGTTTGCGTGATATACAGTAGGAAATGACCTAATCAGTGTAGTCATTATCCCGCAGGATGCCTTTGATGCACCTTATTTCGGCATCAGGCTTGCATGGTGAGCAAATGGCTCGGGCCGTATTTACAAGGTTGTCGATAAGGCCAGTCTTATAGTGGAACTGTAAGAATCCCAACGCATATACTGAGCAGTGAAGGTAGGCTTGCGGTAGACCGTAATAGAAAATCCCATGGAAGATTTCTCAACTAGTATGTCAATGAAAGGGAGTTCATTTGGCTGCTCCATTTCAAAGGTGAATTTGAGCGCAGATGGAGCCCATTAAGGCATGTAAGGAAATTATTACATGCAGCAGTAGATGTAAATATAGCAAATGTATCATTCACATACTTGCCAAACAATCAGCACTCTCTTCTCATGCAGTATAAATTGTTGTTCCCTTTACATTTGGTATTCTTGTGAATTGTCCTGATGAATGCAAGATGAGAAGCTTCGACAAAAAAAGTCTTTTTCAGCAGTACTCAATGTTAGGTAATGTGTACTGATAAGTCAAATGAGATTTGCAGACTATGGTGAAAATGTAATTTATATGTGATTATACATTTAATGTAAGAATCTTTTAGCTTGACCAAACACTGCAATCTTAAGAATATGAGATTATTAATTAAAGCAGTTTATTCAGCACTGCATGTCTCATTGATAAGGTTAGGTTTGGAACATTCTGTGTAATATTGGGCACAGCTTCCCAAAAAAAGGATTTTGACGTTTTGGCAAGAGTTCAAGAAACCACAACAGTGGTGATTCTGTCACTTAAACCTCCAAGTTTTGAGGACTGAATTGAGCTTGATCTTATTGGTACAAAAATGTTTCAGAAGGAGCAGGAGTAAAGGCCTTTCAGAGACATAGATTACATGATTACAAATAGCTTATCACAGGACAGGAGGACACGAGTATAATGTTAATCAATCCCAAGAAAGATTGTGATCACACACATCACATGGTACCTCAGCATTATCAAGTTATGCAGTTTGTCATTGGACTGGGGATATTGCACAGGCACAAGCTACTCCATGGAATATGCTTTTACATATCTCAGTTTCACTTAAATACATAGCATTACAATAGTAAAGTATTATTTATACCACATGGTACACAGAAACCAGCTTGCAGTTAAGCAAGGAGTTACTATAAAACTATCTTAAAATTCTTATGCAGTAGTACTTTGACATTCTCGTATTCTTAAAATGGTGGCATTTTTGCAGAATTTATAATACAAAGTTGTTGTAACACCCACCTAATATTACATCATGGACACTGACATTAGGGTGTGGCTGCAACTTGTCTATGTAGCACTGCTTTGTGTATCTAAGTAAGTAACACCTGGTGATGCAATAAGCATTAAGGCAGAGGCAGCTGCAGTTGTTCTGTATACACATTTTACTCTGGGACTGTGGGACGATTATTTTTACATACCACATAAGCTCCTCAAAGTGCAACCCTATACAACTATTGCAATCGCTACAGGGCAGAAGAAAAGCCCTGAAATTCCTGGAGCTATCTGTCACATTACAGCTTGGTGTAGTATTGCATTACTGTAGAAATTTTTACTAATTAATAAAAGGCTTACAATTGCAGTTTTTTTCAGGTGTTATTGGTGTGCTCTTAGTTCATAACTAATAATGAAGTGTATTTTACCAAAAGAATGAAATAAAGAAATATCTCTGCAAACGTTTGCAGCTCATTATTGGTTTAGTAAGTGGAACTAAGCTTGATATGCTGCAAAAAATTCCCAGTGGTAACTCTATTGCTTACAGATGATTTCTTTGCTAGATTAAAGCTCTATTTTTTATCAGTAAGAATGAACTAGCAGAAATTGCCTCGAAACCTTTGGTATATGCAGTCAATGATACGTGTGAATAGGAAAATGGAGAAACAAAAAGTATTTGCATAAAAGGTTGGACCAACTGTTTTGGATTCAGGTTTTTAATCAAAGTTTGCTTTGATCGCATCTATTGTTTTCCATCTTTTTATTCTGTATGCAGTCTGGAATTCCACATTATATTTTTTTGTCTAATCAATGAGCTTTCATTAATTTTGATATTAGACAACCATTATTTCTACTGTTAATGCTGACCTCTGACTTAATCTATGAACATTTTTCAAATCTGTTTTTTAACTTAAAAATATAGGTAATCAGCTCAGCCTAATTATCTTTTTCCTTTACTCGATCAGACAAATTTTTTGCTCCATTCTGCTAGTTAGGAACTACCCTTGATCTGAACTGTTGCCTTTCAATGAACATTTCACAGACTCTTCAGCTTAAGCCAGCAATTAGAAATGGGTAAGTGCCACCGCGTTTCATATAATTGTCTTGTTTAGCTGTGACATTTTACACACACATTTACTGATTAAAATCATTTAAGATATCTTTTGGCATTAGTGAGATTGTATAAATTACAAAACAATAACCCAGACCACCTTCTTCACAACAATCAAGTCTGCTTAATGGGTCATTTTCATAGTTTTCTTTGTGTTATTTTTATGAGGGCTTAAATCCCTCACCTTTCCCTGAACCTGAGAGTGGGAGAGGGCACAGATGGCCTACTCCCAGCCATTTGGAGGATCATTTTCTGGGAAACCTTGCCTACAATGTGCTATGCACTGCTGATAGACGAGGTTCTCAACTGTTAGCGCCTACTTGGACATACATGATTGCATCTACCTGTATTTTTATACAAATATTGTTGGATACACGTTAATTTAAAAGGGTTTCTCATTCGTGCCTTTAGAATACCACTAGACTTCAGAATTTCAGTGCAGTTTGCCATAATGGGTTATATGACCTTTAATTATCCAAGGCGCCTGCCTGATCCAGGCATAAGGCACTTTAACAGTGAAAATCGGGGTCCTATGTCAGTATAGGATTCTGAAAGTAAAATTCAATTACAGATGGGTAGCGCTTGTGCTATGCTATGTGATTGTACTGTGTTACCTTTTGTAACATATAGGTAGAGGGTGATGGACTCTTTGCATTTTGCAGTGTGGCTCTAACTACTCAATGGATGGTTACCATCACAGGTAATCTGCAAATAAGTAAATTATCCCTGTCATCTCATTAATAAATTAAAAATCTAGATCACTCTGTAGCCACGTGGATGATATTATATACTGCCCTTTTACCTCTGTAACTTGACTTGGGTCCAGCTGAAAATAGTGGGTTCTGTGTTTCCTGTTTTGATCAAGAGGGTTGTCAGTTTCAATCCAGCTCCTATTACATGGGTTCACATCACAGATCCGGCATTGGTATGGGAAATAGAATGTTACAACAGTGTGGGGTGATCTAAGGGTGTTAAAAATTGGTGAAAGGACACATCATACGAGGAAAGTGGATGGACGTTCATCAATCTCAGGTGATAAAATGAACTATGTTACATCTGATGACAGTTTAACTGTTCTGAAATGTAGTAATCCCTTCTAATGGAATCCAAAATTGGGATTACCCACAGAGGATTTGCAGCCTGATTCCTGCATTTGTCTAAGAAATGGAGTCTGTTTGAATAAAACTCCAAGCATTCATGAATTATGGACCTAGCTCCAAAAACTCTCCATGGAATAAAAATGTTCCCTCAATTCTCAGCTGCTATTTATCTGATCTCTCTGGTGGGATAGAAGGGGAATGAGTGTGGGAGGCTTTAGATTGGCACAGCCATGGAGTGGGCTTGGCAGGATGTGACGAGTGGTGTGCCACAGGAATCAGTGCTGGGGCCTCAACATTTTACAATTTATATAAATGTCTTGGATGAAGGGACAGAAGATATGGTTGCTAAATTCTCCTGACGACACAAAGATAGGTAGGAAAGTAAATTGTTCAGAGGACACAAGGAGGCTACAAAGGGACATAGATAGGTTAAGTGAGTGGGCAAAGATTGGGCAAATGGAGTGTAATGCAGGAAAATGTGAAATTGTCAATTTTGGCACGAAGAATAAAGAAGAAGCTTATTATCTAAATGGTGAGAGATTGCAGAGCTCTGAGTTTCAGCGTGATCAGGTTGTTCTAGTGCATGAATCACAAAAGGTTAGTATTCATTTACAGCAGGTAATTAGGAAAGCTAATGGAATGTTCTTGTTTATTGTGAGGGGAATTGATTACAAAAGTAGGGGAGATTATGCTTCGGTTGTACAGGGCACTGGTGAGACCACATCGGGGGCAGGATTTTCCCTTCGTCGGGTTGGTGCGACGGGCAGGCCTGAAACAGCCGTGAAACTGACCGCTGCCCGTGATCAGGCTCCGACTGCAATTTCTCACTGGCTGGCCAATTAACAGTCAGCCAGCATGAAACACGCACAGCTGCCAGGGTGGGGGTGGGGGGGGGCGGGAGGAGCATGAGCGCTGAAGTCTGCGCATGCGCGGGTTTGTGCGCATTGAATGCTCCCTGAAAGCACAGAGTTGCCGAGGGAGCTGAAGAATTTAAAAATGAAAAATAAAGCTTTTACAAAGGATATAAACATGTCTCCACATGTGACCCAGTCACATGAAGAGGGACACGTTAAAAATGATGTTAAAAATGTTTTACTTTTTTTAATCTTACCATTGGAAACTTCATCTGCCCGTGGATGAGGTTTCGTAAAAAATGCAAAGGCCGCCTGGCCTATTCGCCCGGCCACTAACCGAATGGTTGAGCAGGCAGCGAAAAATACAAATTAATTAATTGTTTAAGGGCCTTAATTGTCGGCCCGTGCGCTGCCAACTCTCACACGCACATGCCAACGGAAAAATTGCAATGATGTTGGGTCGCTCGTCCAATATCATAGTGCACTATTTTACTCCCGATCTGGTCGGGCGCGCGCCCACCTGCGGGACGAATAACTCTGCCCCTGGAGAACTGTGAACAGCACTGGTGCCCTCATTTAAGGAAAGATGTAAATACATTAGAAGCAGTTCAGAGAAGGTTTACTAGACCAATACCAGATTGTCTTCTGAGGAAAGGCTGGATAGATTAGGCTTGTATCCACTGGAATTTAGAAGAGTAAGAGGCAACTTGATCGAAACCTTTCAGATTCTGAGGAGTCTTGACAGGGTGGATGTGGAGAAGATGTTTCCTCTTGTGGGAGAATCTAGAACTAGGGATTACTGTTTAAGAATAAGGAGTCACTCATTTAAGGCAGAGATGAGGAGAAATTTTTTCTCTCAAGAGGGTCGTGAACCTTTGGAACTCCCTCCCTCAAAAGGCAGTGGAAGCAGAGTCTTTGAATATTTTTAAGGCAGAGCTAGGTAGATTCTTGATTAACAAGGGGGTGAAAGGTTATCGGGGGTAAGCAGGAATGTGGAATTGAGGTTACAATCAGATCAGCCATGATCTTATTGAATGATGGAGCAGGCTCAAGGAGCCGAGTAGCCTATTCCTGCTCCTAATTTGTATGTATGTTCGCATGTAACTATAAGACGTAGTGGCATGTTTATAAAAATAATTTGGCATGGCAGAAATTAAATCAGTTGTCTTGCCTTTTAAAAGTTGCGGCCCAGCCCAAACCACCTAATAAAGTTGTTTTTTGTGGGCTCATAATGAATCGGTCTTCCCAATCTTGGGTCTTGATCCTAATATCATGGGCACCTCTAATTACTCTGACATTAAAGTTTGCCTCTAAATGTGCCATTGCAGTTCACAAAGTATTAACAATTAAATAATGCAAATTATTTAATGAGCGGAAGTTACCTTACAAAATAATAGACCAGGACCAGAATTTTTTGTTCATTGGGCAGGCGCGTGCCCAACCCGAGCGAGCGTAAAATGACGCGCAATGACATCAGGCAAGTGTCCCAACAGCATTGCGCACTCGTGTGATATTCCAATCGATGGACGCATGCCGACAGTTAAAAGGCCTATTAAGGCCGTTCAAGTAATAATTAAGTTCAATCTTTCGCTGTCCGTCCAATCTTACGGTTGGAGGGCAGGCGAAAAGACCAAGCGGCCTTTGGATTTTTTGGGAAACCTCATCCACAGGCAGGATGAGGTTTCCAACAGCAAATAAAAATTAATAAAAATGTTTAAATTTCATGCATAATGTGTCCTTGCTCATGTGACAGAGTCACATGAGGGGACATGTTCTTAACATTTTAAAATTTTTTATTTAAAATTTTTAAAAACTTCAGCTCCCTGAGGCAGCTCTGTGCCTCAGGGAGCTTTCCCTGTGCACACCTACGCACATGCACAAGGTACCCGCTCACCCTCCTCCTGCCCCTCAACAGGCAGCGCTGAGCACTGTAGCGTACGTTTCATGCTGGGAAGGGCTTAATCGGCCCGCCAGCGTGAAATCGCAGCTGCGGCCCAATAGCAGCAGCAACCGGCTTCCCAACCGTTCCTGCTCACCCCTTCTGAGCCCGCCCGACCAGGGCAAAATCCTGGCCCAGCAAACCCGCATCTACTTCCATTTAAATACAGGCTCCAGAAGCAATACAATTTAGACACTTTCACAAATGTGTAGCATTCAGGATAAGTTGTTTCTTCATCATAGTTCTTGTATATAGAGCTTGTAATTACAAGTCAACCCTAAGCCCACGCACAGATGGAGATGGCTGTTAGTTTGCCAATCAGCTAGTTTGTAAAGATACTTCTCTTCTCCCATTACAAACAGTCTAATTAAGTGAAGCCTATTAACACCGGGATAACATCGTGCAAAGTAGATTCCGAATATTTAATTGAAATATTTGGATAAAACACCAATGGCTTACATACACCAAAATATGTTAAACTCAGCTGTACTCTGGCATTTGCCAATCATTCTAAGAATTCTGGATGGAGTGTGCTTTTCCAGTATTTTGCTATTTTAATACTTATATGAATAATCAAACCTTCCACTTCATTTATAAGAAGTAGTTTTATACATTCCATGCAGCCTCCTTCCCTCCACTCCACATTAAAGCCACCTCATTCACACTGTGGGATGTGAGGATGGGTGGGATGAGTGGCCAAAAAGTAGCTGTTAAAGGTTTGAAGAAGTTTGTAGTTCATATGCCTGACACCAGATTTGGAAGGAATTTCTCTCTTCAGAACTCTGTCAAAGCAGGAGATTCCCAGGAAGGCAGCAGAAATGCTTTAGGGATGCCCTCAAAGCATCCATGAAGAGGTCAAACATACCCGCCGACTCATGGGGGTCCCTGGTTTATGACCAACCAAAATGGAGAAGGCTTATTTGGCAACGCAGCAAAGACAGCAAGAGACTTCATCGGGAATGTGTAGAGGCAAAGTCAAGGCTTAGGAGAGCGCACAACTCTCCAAACACCTCATCTACCCAACCCTTCAAGCAGCACCTACCCGCATGTGGCAGAGCCTGCAGACTGTGCATGGGACTTAGCAGCCATCTCAGAACCCATCAAACCAAAGTGGAAGCAAGTCATCCTCGATTCCGAGGGACTGCCGACGAGAAGAGGAATTAAAGGTTTTAAGTCAAAATATAGTTGTGCAAATAGCAGGGCCTTGTGCACACACAAGTAAATTGATAAAAGTTGGAAACTATTATTTGATTCTATCAATTCCTTAAATCACTGAGCATGCTCTGTATCAGAAAAATGATCACTATCTTTAAAGGATGAGGCTTTTTTTTTTGCTGCCTGTTTGATTTCAGACCTTCCTGTTATTAACAGGAGTCGGACACTAATGGCAGAACTCCAGTCTCTGGCTCCAACATCTCAAGACCAGTCCCATAGATGAGCCTCCCAAAAGTTGAAAGCAACCATGCGCATTTACAGGAGACCAGCAGCAGGTTCATACTGTAGGTCGGCTATTAGTAGTGAGTAGCTTAATATCTTTCGGAAGCATATTGAGGGTCCAAGTAAGTATATTCCCATAAATAACGCAACTTCCTCAGTAATATATTTTAGGACTGTCCTAAGGGTCATTTCATTGGTGCAGAGATATGCAATCTTTTTGTACTGTTTTCCTCGTGATGTAGGAAAATATATTGAACTCCAAAGTCTCATCAGTAAAACACTCAGGACAAGAGATGAAAGCTGAAATTATTTCCTGGATAAACAACTGGTGCTAGGCAGTGAGTAGCAATCACTTCAGGATTTGTATCTATACAAACACAACCCTTTGCCAGTCAACCAGTAAATTGGATGCTGACTTGTGCATTGTGAATTCTACCTTCGAGGGCTAAGTGGAACCAGTAGATTCGCTATCGCCTGAACAGAATGTATAAAGGGAATTTAAATTAAACAGATTTTGGGTTAAATGTTGTTTACCAGCTGAAAAATCTTAAAATTTTAAAATAGAACTTTGCAATGTAAGATAAAAGCAAAAAACTGCAGATGCTGGAAATCCTAAACAAAAACAAAAATAAAAATACCTGGAAAAACTCAGCAGGTCTGACAGCATCTGCGGAGAGGAATACAGTTAACGTTTTGAGTCCGTTTGACTCTTCAACAGAACTAAGGAAAAATAAAAGAGAGGTGAAATATAAGGTGATTTAAGGAGGAGGTGGGCTGGGACAGGTAGAGTTGAATAGAGGGCCAGTGATAGGTGGAGATAGCCAAAAGATGTCATAGAGGTGGTGATATTAGCTAAGGAATGTGCTAATAGGTGACATTAAGGGTAGAATGCAGGACGAGCAAGGTACAGATAGCCCTAGTGGGGGTGGGGTGGGGGGAAAGGATCGAAATAGGCTAAAAGGTAGAGATAAAACAATGGATGGAAATACATTTAAAAATAATGGAAATAGGTGGAAAAGAAAAATCCATATAAATTATTGGAAAAAAGGGGGATCGAAAACGGGGTGGGGATGGAGGACAGAGTTCATGGTCTAAAATTATTGAACTCAATATTCAGTCCGGAAGGCTGTAAAGTGCCTAGTCGGAAGATGAGGTGCTGTTCCTCCAGTTTGCGTTGAGCTTCACTGGAACAATGCAGCAAGCCAAGGAAGGACATGTGGGCATGAGAGCAGGGTGGTTGAAAAGGCAAGCGACAGGGAGGTCTGGGTAATGCTTGCGGACAGACTGGTGTTCCACAAAGCGGTCACCCTGTCTGCGGTTGGTCTCACTAATGTAGAGGAAACCGCATTGGGAGCAGCGAATGCAGTAGACTAAATTGAGGGAAGTGCAAGTGAAATGCCGCTTCACTTGAAAGGAGTGTTTGGCCCCACCCGCACAGAGAGACTCAGTGCTTCCAGGCGAGCGTCACGCTGGGCGGGCCTTAATTGGCCCACCCACATAAAATAGCAGCGTGGCCCCAATTGGGGGCACCAATCGGGTTCACACCTGCCCCCGCACAACCCCACCGATGGGGCAAATTTCTGCCCTATGGGTTGCTGTTGGTAAAACATATAGCAATGTAGAATAGTACAGGTAGTCAGGAATAAACTGGTTCATATTCATGCCCAAACTTAGTAGAACATAACTGAAACATTGTGAGAGTCAAGACCTCAACTGTGATAAGAATAAATTGTGAGTGAGATTGAACAAAGGCCTTTTTGGGAGTGTTGTTAAGAATTACTATATGATAAGCCAAATAAAAATGTATACATCTGTAAATCTGGAATCTACCAGTAATCAATTATAACAGGGCTGACAATCTAATAGATATCAATTTATAACATGCCTTAAATAAACAGGCTCAGTCTATACAACTAACCATAAGTATAGCAACTCAATTGTAGACGGCCAATTTAACAAACCAAAGAAATGCTTCCTAGTTGGTTCACTTAGGTTGAGGTTACCAGTGGAGATTCTGGCCACCAAGCAGTAGCTGTAGCTCATACAGAACTATCTTTTGCAGTGAGAAACGGGCAGACACCAATTAAATCTTTCCCCTACAACATTCTATTTCTGTAATGTTGTCTTTGAGGGATCAATGAAAATGTGCCTTAAAATCCAAAGGAATTAGTCCTGGTTTAGTAGTCTCGGTTAATATTACTGTCAGAGATAAATGGCATTTCCCTAGCTTTCAGGAATGTTACATTTTTTAAAATGACACATTTTTGGGGAATGTTAACACTCTCAGTCATGCTTTAACTGCTCTAATATATAAGTTGATTTACAGGACGATCCCACACATATCATAGTTCACTGATGTGATTCATATTGAAACCATCTTTCCTTTAATTATTGTCTTCACTAAAGTGCTGTTAGTTTTGACATTGTTGGTGTCAAGTCTATTCTGCAAAAAGGTACAAAGCAATACTTCAATTTGGTTGACATGAATCTTTCAGACATGCATATTTCCAGGAGCCATAAAGAGCTAACCAAAGGCACTTTGATATGAATTATTTCAAGCAACAAGGAAAATGGGTAGGACTGCATCCTGGTGTAAAGTGACAGTGGATTATTTATGGAGACTAGCTCTTGGAATCTTTCATTTTAAGTTTATTTGATACATTCACTTTGGCAGCATGTACACCTAGCCTAGTAGGGTACATAGGGGACGTCAAATGGTCTAACTGAGGCAAAGTACATTGGTGCCTATAGCATTCTGACGGGCATGCCGTGAGACTTCTTTAGGGATAAAGGAAGGGATTAGCTTTTTGTATAGAAAGTCATTTGTACAATAAAGCCTCTTCACAGGTGTTGAGTGTTTCACAGGGTTCAAAAGTGACCTGAGTCTAGATATGACACAAGGTTATCCAGCTCATCTAATTGAAGTTGAAAAACTGCACAGAACTTGTTTTTCTCCCTTCTAGCATATCATCAAACCAATCTAAAATCAGGCTGTTAGTCTAGGAACATGAGTAGGCTATTCATTCCCTGAGCCTGCTCTGCTATTCAGTTAGAACATAGCTGATCAGTACCTCAACTTCATTTACCTGCTATCCTTCTAATCCCTTTCTACCCTCTACCAATTAAAAAAAGGACAGAAGGAACCAATCCGACCATTCTAGTTAGCTTTTGAAAGGTTTTCAGCCATGAACTTTTCTACTAAGCTGAAGACTTACTATTGGAAATGAGGTTTGTAACATAATAAAAAGTGTTTTTTACTTGATCCATCTCTAAGTACACACACCCAGGACAACCTGTCATAGATAAAAAGCTCTTTTTGAAAGGAATAGTTAGATATAAAAATGTTACAGAATTTCAAGAGCTTGAGTAAACATACCCAGAAAGCAGTATTTTCTGTGTTGGAAATTCCTTTTTTAATCTCACATAGATTTTTAAAAAAAATTTCTGACTACAGTAATGAATGTTGGAATGAGCAGTCTCATTGCAGTGGTGTTGGTGTTGAATACTGAGGGCATTTATCAGCTGGGTGTGAGGAGTGAGTGTGATGGTAGGATGGACTATTGATAGTTTGAAGGGGAGAGATAATAATTTGCTGCCGTGGAGCTCCACCAGCTTTAGGTTTTGGTGCTCTTGTTCTTTCTGTTCATCCTCGACTTCCTGGCTATCCTCTTTGTCTTGCACAACAAAAACAGAAAATGCTGGAAAAACTCAGCAGGCCTAGCAGCATCTGTGGAGAGAGAAACAGAGTTAACATTTCGAGAGCTCTGAAGAAGGGTCACCCGGACTCTCTCTGTTTCTCTCTCCACAGATGCAGCTGGACCTGCTGAGTTTTTCCAGCATTTTCTGTTTTTGTTTCAGGTTTCCAGAATCCTCAGTATTTTGCCTTTCTCTTTGTCTTGCACTTGAACTTCTTCCTCCTGAGGTGCTTTAAGGGGTTGTTCTCTTTTCAGGGTCAAGTTGTAGAATGTGCAGCATAACACGACAAATCCAGGGATCTTCTCAGAGCCGTACTGAAGGGAACCGACAGATCTATCCAGGTATTTGAAACTCTGCTTTGGAATGACAATAATTTATTCTATCAGAGTCCTGTTTAGGATGTGGTATTGATTGTAGTACTGAGTGTCAGTGCTTAGGTTTCTGATAAGAGTCCTGAGCTACATGATCAGGGAACAGTTTTATCCCCAAGCAGCCAGCCTAACACCTAGGGTTGCCAACCCTCCAGGATTGGCCTCAAATGTCCAGGGATTGAAGATCAATCTCCAAGACACTGCTGCGTGCAACCCTGGAGAAAAATCACCAGGACATTAAAAAAGATTTTTTGTTGTTATTTTCTTTCAACGGTTCTCTTTACCAGATATAAAACTGTTGAAAATGGTAGGGGGGGAAAGGGATGTTTGGCTGACAGTCAAGTATCATGCTATTGGGTGAATGAGTCTTTTTGCTTTCTAATTGTTGTAGGAAGGATGGGTATGTTGGTCTGGAGCGTGGGGGAAAAGTCATGTGATGAAATCTCCAGGAATACCCTACTGACAACTGATAGTCTGGGTGGAAGAGAAAGTAGAGATGGAGGACCGGTGCAGGATAAATGCATCAGGATTTCCATCAGGATGTACATGATTTGCTTGCTGCCTGTGCTTGCACTCCTGCTGAACATTCAAGGAGTGGTAGCCCTTCCTGATCATGAATAGCCTGTGTCTTTATATGGAACATGCAGGGCAGCATGTGTGCAATCAATGACAATCTGGACATTTTGGAAGCTTGCAATTCTGGCAATGCCTGAAGCCCTTTTTTATGTAACTGCATCCATTAGAAAGGTGATAAAATTGGTTGCACTCTTTAAAATGGGCCTCTATGATTCGGCTGATACAGCAGTGCACAGCAACTTGAATAATATTGCTAATGCCACCTCTTGCAGCCTGGATTATCCCAGAAGTGAGACTGTTAGTGACCTTTCCAGTAATAGGCACTGATGTTCTGTCGAAGGGTCATGAGGACTCGAAACGTCAACTCTTTTCTTCTCCGCCGATGCTGCCAGACCTGCTGAGTTTTTCCAGGTAATTCTGTTTTTGTTTACTGATGTACATAAGTTGGTTCTGGGTTACAATTGCTGCTGCAATAGGGAGCATGGTTCAGGCACAGACTCCCTAAGTAGGTAGAGCCACCAGACACAATGCTCTCCATTGAAGTTTAAGGAGGACATCAGGTTGTGGAAGACATATGCGGTGTAAAGCTCCCGCGTCCTCCACTATCTGGCTCTCTTCTGCCTGCAGTTAGAAAGTCTGCTCTCTTATTTGCTGCTGCACCTCGTCCTCACCCTCCAGCTCCAAGGTGCAGCCTGAGCAACACATCCATTTACACCAAGCTGTCACACTACTTGAACTGCCTTGGATAATGTTAGCTCTTCCCTGGACTGCAGAAAATCAGATAAGGCTTTATCAAGCACGCTGACCACAATGCGGTCTTGGATGAGTTCCTCCTTTAAAGTCCCATTCTCACAACTATCAGCCAAACGATATGGGTCATTAATAAAAAAATCAATACTTTCACCGGATTCTTGAGTGTGTCTGTTAAACCTCGGCCAGTGTATAATAATGTTCCTCTGAAGACTGAAATATGAATCGAAGACCTTAATAACCTCCTTGATAGGTTGCTGTGTGTTACTAAAATATCATCTGCACTGCTGCCAGTGGAATAGAGGGTGTGCTCACCTGCTCTTTACCAAGCTTCTGTAACCCTGAAATGGTCCTATACCTGTTGAATTGGCAACACCAGTTTTTTCAGTGTGCTGTGGTCAATGCCTTCCACATAGTCAGGTAGAAGTAGCGCTTTTCCCACAATTGTTAGTTATTTCAGTTGACTGTCTTGAGACTCCGTTGGCGCTTTTCCTTTCAATTCTTTGGCGCAGTCATTCTTTTGCTCCTTTATTCTCAATGGCTTTCACTTTCCCACCACTGGCAGATTCATCTGGGATCCTCGCTATGCAGTATGTTTACCGCTGTCACCATGAAGTATCATCAGAAACAGTCCCAGGGTGTATTTAACAGAGACTACTGAAAACAAAGCAGCAATGAAACTTCCAAATGTTTATTAACTATATACAACTATGTACAGGGATAGATAAGCATGAGGCTCCTTCCAGAACCATCTCTCTGAGTTCTAGTGACATGTGATCTGTCATCACAGATGATGTATATTAGCTATTGACCCTTTATACTATATTAGGTGCTGGTACTTACAGCATTTTCTGTTTCTAATTCAGACTTCCAGCATTAGGTGTATTTTACTTTTGTATTAGTGTTTAATTCATTCCCACTTTTCTTCCAGGAATGCCCACCTTGAAAAAGTTCTACTCTTCTCTCTGATGGAGTTTCTGTTTGTCTCTTCTGCTTTGTTTGCCTTTTGGCTTTCTATTTCCCCTCCTCGTATTTGATTGGGTATCTAACAAAACTTGTTTCATAGCCACATCTCCTCCCCAGTTCCAATGAAAGGTCATCAACCAAAAACAATAACTCGGTTTCTTTCTTCGCACATGCTGCCAGACCTGCTGAGTTTTTTCAGCATTTTCAGGTTTTTATTTTTGATTTCCGGCATTCGTAGTAGTTTGCTCTTGCATTAAATGTTAAAGGCTTCTTCTGTTTGATTACACCTTTGGTAGCCTCCTCTAATGCAAGTCGCATGTTTTGTGAGAACAGGGCAATGTTGAGATGGGCAGAAGACAATAAACAATAAAGATCGTCTCCGAGTGAGAATTTGCTGTCACAAGTTCCATGATTAATCTAAGGAGTCAGTGTCTAAACATTTACACAACTAGGCCACAATGTTTCAATTCTGTGACTAACGTTAATTTTCAAAGGCTTCCTGAAGAGAACTCATAAGCCAGAATTTTTCCCACGTCGGGCGGGCTTGGTGGGATTGCCCGTGATCGGCTCCGCACCGCCATTTTACACAGGCGGGCCAATTAAGGCACGGAGCTGCCTCAGGGAGATTGAAGTGCTTTTGAAAAACATAAATAAATGTAATAAAAACTTTTGAAACATATCCCCTCATGTGCCTGTGTCACATGAGATGGGACATGTTTTTACTTTTCTGAAAAACTTCTTATTTCATTCATAAAAGCTTTAGGAAACCTCATCCCACTTGCGGATGAGGTTTCCTAAAAAAAGTCAAGGCCGCTTGGCCTTTTAGCCTGCCCGCCAACCGTTAGGTTGGATGAGCAGCATAAAGTTGAAATTAATTACCTAGTTAATGGCCTTAATAGGCCTTTCAATTATCAGTGGGCACGCAGCTGATTCCAGCGCGTGCCCATCAAGCGAAACATCGCGAGATAGCGCGATGACTTCGGGTTGCACACCCGATGTCATCAAGCGTCATTTTACGCGGCAGCGTGTCGGGCCCACCCCCGCATGCCGACTGAAAAATCCTGGCCATATGATCTGACATATAGGAAAGTACACCAAGGTGGCACCACGGAGTAGGTTTCCAGCCACCAGCGGAAATCTGAAAACACAGGGCAATTCCTATCACTTTCCATTTATTATCCTAACTTGAAAAATTACACCATTATTGAAATGAAATTTCATGAGATGTTGCTATTGGACTGCAGCAGAATCAATGCCACGTTTCATATCTTCATAAGGAATCACAGGTTTGATTTCCAATGACAATAACCTTTACTGCAAATCTAGTGCTTTTTATAAAGCACAATATTCAATTTGGAGTGAGGGTGCAGAGGACAAGGTAACCTTGCATTCTGTGCCTCAAGGTGGAAAATATTCCGACGTTTTCACAGTGAATAGCTTTTGCAGACTGTTAGATAGCTTGAAACCTACAAAGCTAATGCATTCACTGATAAGCACAGAATGCTGTAGCAAATATGAAAGGAGGCTCAAGTGAGCAAATCAATTAATCATAATCTATACTCCAAGCTCCATGTAGCAATGTCATGGAGGAAATAAGAAAGCAGCCTAATGATGCCATGCAAATTAGCCCTATATACGATTCTGTATAATTGTAATATTTGAAGATGATGGACCATGCACATAATGAAATAGGAAAAACAGCACATTTGTTTGTTTATGTACAACATGTGTTTCCCTGTAAAGCCATATTGGTTTTATTTGAAAGTCTGTACTGAATGACTACACCAGCAGGTTGTTCTGCACTTTACAACCTCCAGAGATTCCAATGAAGGTTTCAGCTCATTCACATTCATAGGACATCTAATCTTCGAGTGCAGTATACAGCAGAATGTAGCCACAGAATGCAATTGTGGCTATAGTAGCATAGTACTTATGTCACCAGACCATTACTCCAGAGGCCTGGAGTAATAATCAGGAGACATGAGTTTAAATCTCCACCGTGGCAGCTGGGGAATTTAAATTCAGTTAGTTAAATAAATTTGGAATAAAAAGCTAGTATTATTAATGGTGACCATGAAACTACCAGTCTGTTGTAAAAACCCATATGGTTCACTAATCCCCTTTAGGGAAGGAAATCTGCTATCCTGACCTGATCTGGCCTATGTGTGACTCCAGACTCTCAGCAATGTCATTCACTCTTAACCGCCCTCTGATACGACCTAGTAAGCCACTCCGTTGTAACAAACTGCCACAAAAAAATTGAGTAAAATGGATGGACCTCCTGGGATCAACCTAGTCTCATGACATCAGATCAAATGTGGACTGACGTATCAGTACTCCTCCATATTGAACACCACTCGGAAGAAGCACTGAGGGTAGCAAGGGCACAGAATATAGTCAGGATGAGGAACTTCAATGTCCATCCTCGAGAGTGGCTCAATAGCGCCGACTGAGCTGGCCAAGTCCTGAAGGACATATCTGCCAGACTGGGCTTGTAGCAGGTGGTGAGAGAACCTGCACGTTGGCCTCACCAATCTACTTGTCGCAGATGCACCTGCCCATTACTGTTTTGATAAGAGTGACCACCACGCAATTCTTGTGGAGACAAAATCTTGTCTTCACACTGAGGATATTGTCCATCGTGTTGTGTGGCACCGTGTTAAATAGGATAGATTCAGAGCAGATCCAGCAGCTCAAAGCAGGGCATCCGTGAGGCACTTTGGGACATCAGCAACAGCAAATTTACACTCCACCACAATCCGTAACCTCCTGGTCTGGAATATCACTCACTCTACCATTACCATGAAGCCTGGGGAATCAACCCTGCATCAATGAGGAGAGTAGTAGAGCATGCCAGAAGTACCAAAAAATAGCTAACCTGGTGTAGCTACAACACAGATCTGCAAACATGCTATATAGAGGCAGCAGCATGGAGACAGAGAGGTCAAAGAAGGGAAGGGAAGTGTCAGAGATGGACCATGTGAAGGTGATAGAGGGGTGGAAATTGGAAGCTTTCCAGTATCTGCTGTATTTTGCTTTTATCTTAGTGTTTAATTCACTGCCATTTCTCTTCCAGGAATGCCTACCTTGAAGAAGTACTACTCATCTCTCTGACAGGATTGCTTCCAATTTCCACCCCTGTATCACCTTCACATGGTCCATCTCTGACACTTCCCTTCCCTTCCTTGATCTCTCTGTCTCCATTTCTGGTGATAGACTATCTACAAATATTCATCACAAGCGCACCAACTCCCACAGCTAACTCGACTACAGCTCCTCATACCCTGCTTCCTGTAAGGACTTCATCCCATTCTCTCAGTTCCTTCGCCTCCATCGCATCTGTCCCGATGATGCCACTTTCCAAAACAATGCTTCTGACATGTCTTGCTTCTTCATTAACCGAGGTTCCCCCACCGACTGTGGTTGACGGGGCCCTCAACTGTGTACAATCCATCTCCCACACCTCTGCCCTCACACCTTCCCCTCTCTCCCAGAACCACGATTTGGTCCCCATTGTCCACACTTTTCACCCCACCAGCCTCCGCATTCAAAGGATCATCCTCTGCCATTTTTGTCAAATCCAGCATGATGCAACCACCAAACACGTCTTTCCCTCACTGCCCCCTCTCCCCCCCACCCACTCCGCCTCCGCCAACCCTTGTCAGCATTCCATAGGGACTGTTCCCTCTGGGACACTCTGGTCCACTCCTCCATCACCCCCAACACCTCGTCCCCTTCCCTTGGCACCTTCCCATGCAATCGCAGAAAATGTAACACCCGCCCATTTACCTCCTCCCTCCATATCATCCAAGGGCCCAAACCCTCCTTTCAGGTGGAGCAGCACTTCACTTGCACCTCCTTCAATTTGGTCTACTGCATCCGCTGCTCCAAATGTGGTCTCCTCTACATTAGGGAGACCAAACGCAGACTGGGTGACCACTTGGCGGAACACCTCCAGTCTGTCCGCAAGCATGACCTAGACCTTCCAGTCGCTTCCCATTTCAACACACCATCCTGCTCTCATGCCCACATGTCCATTCTTGGCCTGCTGCAATGTTCCAGTGAAGCTCAACACAAACTTGGAGGAACAGCACCTCATCTTCCAATTAGGCACCTTACAGCCTTCTGGGCTTAACATTGAGTTCAACAACTTCAGACCATGAACTCTCTCCTCCATCCTCACCTCCATTTTTTCATCCCCTTTCTTCTACATTCATTTTTTACCCACTTGTTTTATTTTTATTCATTTATCTGTAGTTTTATCCCTCTTTTCCCATTTTCTATCCTTTTTTCCCCCTACCATCTCTTTCCATCCCATCCCCCACAGGGCCATCTGTCACTTGTTCCATGTTTTCTTTCACATATGTTATCCTTGGCCTGTTATAATCACATTTTGTTTTCTTAACTTTATGCCACTATAAGCACCATTTTTTAAGCATTAACCACTATCATTAACACTCTCTTTGTCCTCTTGTTCATGATAACTTTGTCAATCCTTCCTTTGTCCCCACCAATCACTGGCCTTCTGTCCAGCTCCACTTGCCCCACCTCACTGAAACAGTATAAATTTCATCACATTTCCACTTCTCTTCAGCTCTAAAGAAGGGTCATAAGGACTCAAAATGTTAATTTTGTTTTTTCTTCTCCACAGATGCTGCTGAGTTTTTCCAGCATTTTCTGTTTTTGTTTCAGATTTCCAGCACCCACAGTATTTTGCTTTAACTTAGTGTCCAGTGGCTAATCCATCTCAGCCTCCTCTGAGGTCTCCATCATAATATCATAACGTGTTAATGTAACATTCATGCATTTGATAAATAATCATTTCAGGGTTCCTCACCTACTTAAATAGGTTTAACTTTTGATTGAAATAGTAGATAAGTCTTGCAGTGTCACTCATCACACATAGAATCCTATGGCTTTTGAAAGTATTTTTCCATTTGGGGCAAATATTCTTCCATTGGGGATGGACTGTAAGCCCCACCTACCTGCGCAATCTTCTGGGCGGTGTCCAATTAAGACGCTGTCTTTGGAAGCCCCAACCAATTAGGAACAATGGACGATCTTCACAGGAGGAGGGCTAATGGCACCCATGGGGAAAGGTGGGTGCTGCTGATGTAGGAGGAAGACAGCAGGGGTGTTCACCCTAAGCTGGAGATGCCCTCTGAAGACATAAAAAACATTTCTAAATAGCTGGCCGCAGTTACTAGACCATCACTGTTGAGAGGAAACCCCTCCACAGAAGGGCATTTGGCCACAACTGTAGCCTTCTGATAAGTGTGCCTCCTGAAAGGGGTTGCAGAAAGGAAATGACGGAGGCCTCACTGGCCTCCTCCAGAGGCCAACTCCAGTGATCTGTCGGGATTCAACCATAGCAGGAGGCTGGTTCACTGCCAGTAACATCCTGGCAGTTACCTCAATCTGCCCACAAATGGCCGCTGATTGACTACCCCCAACTGGCAGACAGTGGCCATTGCTGGTGTGATCCTGCCTTTGGCAATATCATCCAGAGGTGTGAACGCATTGGGCCAACAACCTGACGCCCTCACATCCCAAGTTTGTTCCCAGTCCTGCCTTCAAACCCGCCTTCGCAGGACCAGGAAGATTCAGAGTATATGCTGGGGTTTTTTTAATAACAAGAACATTAATGCATGCGCCACACAATGAATCCCCCTGGTATTGAGATGGAGCTGTGTAGATATCCTTGCCAGGTTCTTCAGGCCACAAAATCTTACTACAGATAAGCACATCATGAGGTCACTTGAAGGCTAATTGCTATCACTGAAGAAAGTTGTAAAATTGGCATCTTGTAAATCTCCAAATTCAGATTAGCAGGAACCAACAGGAAATGACTAACATTCCTTTCCAAATGTATTTTTATGATGTTATCTGTCATTTATAAATTCCCCATCAGTTCCTTTGTGCTTTGCTGCTGTTTTAGAAATATTTTGTTTGAGTCAATCAGGTGCATGTATCCATTTTGAAATGCAATGGAAGCAAATTAAATGCAATAGTCTACATGTCAACTCTTTAGATTCTTTGAACGTTTGTGATTGAAGGTACATTGGCAAATTTGGCCATGCATCAAAAAATCACCGTATTATTGATGAAGTATGTGACAGATTATTGCTGATATGACAAGTACAATCATTTTCTGTTGAATCCTGTATTTGAAGGTATGTTTATCTTAACACAAAAATCTGGAGAGGAGATAAAAGTACAAGAAATGAAATCTAGGAGGATTGAATCACCATTCAAATAAGGAGCAAAATCCAATAAGAGCTGTTCATTACAATAAGTATTATTGTTTTGATGTTCACCAAAGAAGGGAAGCTTTAAGGTAGGTTAATGTCTTCTTACATTTGTCTGTTTGGCTCTTATAATAAAAAATGTGCCCTCGACCTTGATGGAACTGTCTGTACATTTGGTAAATATATGGAAATGATAAATCATTTTTCTCTGAAATGTGTTAACATTTTGATCAATTTTGTTCAAAACTTCATATCTTGCATCTCTAGCCTTGTGGAAATCATGCTAGCAATCATAAATCAAATAATTTAATATCTGATTTTTGTTCCAGTAATAAATGCCTATTTTCAAACAGCCTGTTTATTTGATAGTTGCACTGTGGCTTGGCCTCGATAAAGCCACATCTGCAGCAAATAAAAGCTATTTTTAAACCATGCCCAGCTAACTCCCACATTTATTAAGATTGACAGATAGAGAGAGAGAGAGGCCAGTCAGTACATGTTAAAAATCCAAAGATACAACGCTAAATATGAATTGAAACCAGCCAAATTCACAGTAATAGTGACATTAAGAAAATTTAAAGAGCAACCCTATTAGTAAATGTCAATAAAACTAATGCCATTTAAAACCATTGTGTTCTCCACAATGACTTTCTTTTCTATATCTACATTCAGCAAAGTTCAGTTGATAAATTCACAACCCACGATAGAGGTGACACCTACACAGTGTGAAGATTGCAGGGTTCCTTCCCAGTACTGATTTTGTTGGTGTTAGCGTTAGTCTTGAAGAACAACTACTGCAAAATACTGCGGATGCTGGAAATCTGAAATAAAAACAGAAAAGTGCTGGAAAACTCAGCATCTTTGGAAAGAGAAACAGAGTTAACGCTGAGTCCAATTGGACTTGAAAGCACAGAATGATAGAAAAGTTACGGCACAGAAAGAGGCCATTCAGTCCGTTGTGCCTGTGCCAGCCAAAAAAAAAGCTAGCCGCTCATTTTTATCACCATCTTCCAGCACCTGGTCCGTAGCCGCGCAACACTTCAGGTGCATATCCAGGTACCTTTTAAATGAGTTGAGCATTTCAGCATCAAACACCAATTTAGGAAGTGAATTCCAGATGCCCACCGCTGGGTGAAAAGGTTTTTCCTCATGTCCCCTCTAATCCTCCTACCAATCACTTTAAATCTATGACCCCTGGTAATTGGCCCCCCAGCTATGGGAAACAGGTCTTTCTTGTCTACCCTAACTAGGACCCTTATAATTTTGTACACCTCAATTAGGTCACTCCTCAGCCTCCTCTATTCTAAAGAAAACTACCCTAGCCTATCCAATCTTTCTTCATAGCTACAATTTTCAAGCCCTGGCAACATTCTTGTTATTCTAAGACATTGGGCAGGATTTTGCCCTTGGTGGGCGTGCGGGCCCCACCGGCTCGGCGGCGGGCAGACAGCCGACCCCTGCTGCCGAAACGGGACCCGCCGCCGTTTTGAGTGGCCCGTCCAGTGACCTTCCCAACAGGAAGCGCATAGCTGGGGGGCCAGTTACCAGGGGTCATGGATTTAAAGTGATTGGTAGGAGGATTAGAGGGGACATGAGGAAAAACCTTTAGTGTGACAATGTCACACGAGATGGGACATGTTTATAAATATCACATTACATTTATTAAAGTTTTTTAAAAGGAACAAGAAACCTCATCCCGCCAGTGGATGAGGTTTCATTTGTTATCAGAAGCCCGCTGGGGCTCCTGGCCTGCCCTCCAGCCTTAAGGTTGGACGGGCAGGGCCTTTAATTAATTTAATTACCCTGCAAATGGTCTCAATGGGCCATTGTCAGGTCGGCGGGTGGACAGCTGATTTCGCTGTCCGCCCGCCTTCCTAAAGATTTAAAGGGACCGGGATGACGTCGGGGGTTCCTCCCGATGTCATTTTCCCGTCGGCAAGCGGGCCCAGTCCCCAAATCGCCAACAGGAAAATTCTGGCCGTTAATTCTGTTTCTCTCTCTCTCTCCACAGATGCTGAGTTTTTCCAGCCTTTTCTGTTTTGATACTAGTTCAGTACGTTTGTAAGCAAAGAGGAGAAACAAAGAGGGGCCAAACCCACAGATAAACATAACTCCTCATTTTACAAAACCTGAAGCTAAGTTCTCTCAGCAATTCTAAAAGGAATAGTCAGTTAAGCTAATTAGACTAAAAAAGTATGTATGAAGTGAGTACATAGCAACTAGACTTTGAAACCACAAAGTATGTTATGGTAGAAAAATTAACATTTGAAGCACCACTAATTAGATATGCTTTTATATTCAAATTAATTTGATTACAAAATAGATTAGGAAAAATAATATCAGCTGAAAATACTGGAACTGCTCAGCTGGGCTGGCAGTCTCCATGGAGAGAAAAACAGAGGTAATGTTTCCAGTTATGTTGAGGGATCATCAACCTGACTCTGTTTGTAGGACCCTGTGTAAGTGGGTGGTACAAGCACAGTGCACACTCTGTTTCATGTGTACCAGTTAGTGTGCAGCCTAAACCAGCTCTCCTTAAAGGGCACATTGGTGGACTCTCCAGAATAGACCCAGAAATTTATTCTCGGGGAATTTTTGCAAAGACAGAAGGAGCGACGAATAGATGGCAAGGTCAACCCACATCACCGTCCATCACAAAGACTTCCACCCCCGCGACATTCCCCCACATCCATCTTTGCTCAGCCCCATCAGCTGGTAAAACTCTCATCCATGCATTTGTCAACCCCCAGGCTCGATTGTTCCAATGTTCTTCTGGCCTGCCTCCTATCCTCTACATTCTATAACTGTTAGATCCCCAAAATCTTGTTGCCTGAATCCCACTGTGTAACCTATCATGGCAAGGCCACGAAGAGATTTGATTATGGGTTAATAATTTCAAATTGGGGGAAGCACAATGCAGCATTACCTATTTCGGTTTCCTACCTACTACCCCCATGTCCCAGTCTCTTTATACTCCTTTGAGTAAACTAAAACTGAAAGAACAAATTAACTAATGACCAGCCCCTTAAAGAGGCACCACTTTATACTCTTTTGAGCACCTGTGAAAATAAACAGATTAATGAATCAAATTAATTGAATAGACAAATTGACAGCCCCTTAAAGGGGCACTGTAACAAAAGGATAAAGATTTAAAGGAAACTTCACAAACTAAAGCAAAATGTAATTTTGGGGGCCAACGATGAACTCCAGCCCTCAGCAGTGCCCACCAGTCATAGAAGGCCTCGTGTGCCAGTGCACACCTCTCCAAAGACACCCGGCCACGAGCATAGCTGCAGAAAAGGGGCATATATTATGCCAGACAACTCCCTCAACTGGCTGCTGCCACTCTTTATACTCTTTTGAGAACCTACAAACTAAGAGTAACTGATCAAATTAACTAATTTAAACAAATTGACAGCTCCGTAAAGGGGCTTTGTAACTAAGAGGAAAAGAAGTAACGGCATCTTTCCAAATTAAATCAAAATATCGTTTTGGGGGCCAATGATGCACCCACAGTGCTGCAAACCTAAGCACAGACAGCTGGACCTGACCACCCCCTCGGCCGCCCACTGCCTGGACCTCAGTCTCTCTTTACAAGTGCTCTAGGTACTTAATTGAACAATGACCTTCACCTATATCTTAACAATGTAATTAACATCCTATGTAGTGGGCAGGAAGCATACGGTCGTTGTGGACCAGATGTACACTACCTGTCTCATTAGTAAAACCCCAACAATCCATGCACAATGCCTCCAGCTGAAACAGGAGTGATGCCCTTCACAATTCAAATAAGGCCTCTACTGCCTGGTTGAGGCTCATATTGCAAGACTGGTCCGCCCCCTAAGCCAGCCAGTGCCTTAAAGGGACCACTGTAGGCCAAAACTGTAGTATAAGAGTCTGGCACATACAGGGTTAATGTAGAACTGAGTACAGTGCTACCCACATAGTGATGTAAGAAGGCACATGACCCAGACCCAGGGTCAGTGTGGCGTTGAGCAG
Organism: Carcharodon carcharias; assembly: GCF_017639515.1. Taxonomy (NCBI): domain Eukaryota; kingdom Metazoa; phylum Chordata; class Chondrichthyes; order Lamniformes; family Lamnidae; genus Carcharodon; species Carcharodon carcharias. The sequence continues at coordinate 120,497,618 of NC_054479.1, read as the reverse complement.
AGATGTGTATGTCCCTAAGCATGGAGACTGCCCCTAGCTTGTACTCTCTACTGTACATGTGTGAATAGTTCTAGTCATTAATAAAGACGTACAATAAACCTACATAAGACTACAGGCACTTCTTTAAGACATACTAATCTATAACCAACAACCTCACAACATGGTAGAAGGAAGGGGATTAAACACCCAGAGCCTCACTAAAATGTAGAGATAAACCGAAATGCTGGAAGACTGAGAAAAATTCAACAAAGCATTCTGGCCTGAAAAGAAGTTCCTAAAGAAGCAGAGGTGCAGAGGAAAAATCACTAGAAAACACTCCAGAGAAAGTCCTGGAAGCTGAAGGCAGAGGTTTAAAATTCCTTACTGCAGCAGACTCCATTGACTATCCTATGGAAGTCCAACTTCAGAGTGCAGAGTCAACAGAACCTGCAAGGGTGAGCTAGCTCTTTTACAATTCCAGGCTGTAGCAAATCCTGAGAGCTCCTTTAAGTAATTCAGTGTCAGAAGTGCCATTTGAAAGAAACCCGGTGCTAAAACCCAATCCCCAAGTCAGAGCCCGAAAAGGTGGGACACAAGCTCGTCTGAAAGAAAAAAAGAGTGAATGAGATAAATATTCGGGAATGTCACGACTCTTCAGCTCAGTAAAAAAAAACAAGTAGACGCTCCAATTTGACTGACTGGACAGTTTACAAAGTTAACTGCTGAACAAAAGAAGTCAGCAGGCAACTGATCCAGGCAGCCATTGTTAATTTTTTTTTAAGAAGAGTGCCATCACCATTTTGCAGAGCTGGCCAGAATTGGCAGGCACAGGAAATCCCTTTGTCTCCGAGCGAACGCTGACGCTATCTTGAATCCCAGACAGCTCTTAAAGCTGCACATACCCTTTTAAACATTTTTAACATAGATCACAATTCCACAATTCCGAGCCAATTCTGACTATCCAAGGCTCAGGCCAATCGCAAAATTGGGAATTTTGGAGGAAAAGATTCTTAAGATACAGCATCATTCCCAAGTTTAAATAAAAAATCAGGAAAAGCATAGGTGGACACGCTGCTTTACTTGATAGGCCCAATTGCAGACGGCATCATTGTAAGACAAGGAATTAATGAATCATCCGCAAAATTTGACAAGGTACTAAAATCATTCAAAGTACTAAAATCATTCAACATTTATTTCAATCTAAGAAGCAATAAAATACTTGAAAGAGCTAAATTCAATAAGAGATCCATGAGACCAGTCGATTCATTCATCAATGATGTGCACAGGATGACAGAAGGTTGTGCATACAGAGATTTAAAGTTGAACTCATCGGAGACAGAATAGTGGGAGGAGTAGCAGGTGATATGCTCTCGAACCTCTTACAAGTAAAGGAAGATCTAACACTGGAAAAGGCAATCCAGGTAGGTAGGCAGTCAGAACTCTGTGAGCAGCACAGGACAATCTTAAGGGCAGAGAATAAAACATGATGTAGAGGCCAACACTCAGTCCTGCTTGTCAGATCACAAACGGGGTGGAATCATCCCAGATTCGCACTAAGTGTGATAGTGTGTGGGAAAAGGGACATTTTACCCGCTGGCCACAATGGCGGCTTTTCACACCGTATCATCCCAATCCCGCCTCATTAATCATGCATTCCCAGGAAACACACTGGGTCGCTGGCGGGGCATCGTCTCATTCACCTGCCCCACCGTCACCTCAAGGCCTTCAGTAAACTGGGCTCTATATTTAAAGGCTGCCTCTGTACAGAGCCAGCACTCTTCAAGTAGTAGGAAGCTGCTGCAAACTGATGGCTGCCAAAGAGAGGATGCATGCTGCCCGGAGACTTAGCGATGCCTCCCTTGAGCACCTACTGGACACAGTGGAAGCCCAATGTCCTCTACCCCCGCTCTGGGAAGCAAGGTCGCCAATCCAGCATGGAGGCGGTGGCAGTGCTGGTCAGCGCCAACAACATGCAAAATAGGACAGCTACCCAGTGCAGAAGAGGATGAGCGGTCTCATCTGTTCTTCCAGGATAGGTCACTCTACATCACTCTCAACTCACACACTCACAAACCCATCACACATCCACAGGGATCTCACACCTCAAGGGGTCAACACCACTAACTCTCACGCACACGTTCACATCTCCATCAGGCCCATATTCTCTCGAGCCCGCATCATCATCCCGTCCATGGCTCCGCTAACCACACAAACATTCGATGTAGTGCCATGCATCCTGCTCACACTCTAGCTGCTCTCATACAGGAGAAACTGGCTCAAAGCAGCAGGGATAGGTCCCAGACCGGGGGTGGGGTGGCCCACATTAGGGCCCTCGCTCACTTTGAAGAGTGCGCCATTGCGCTGACTGGTGAGGATGTGGACTGTCCCTGCGGTGATGGTGGGGTCGGCGGTGAAAACCCTCGCGAGGATCCTGCACCACATCATCCCTCTCTCAATGCAAATGTGGGTGCTCTCTCTCCTGCTTTTGAATCTGCTGCCATGCACTAATTATCTCTACTTTGGTTCACAGGGAGCTCTGCCAAGCAACTGACACCCTCAACCAGCCAGTCAGCCCCTCAGCCCCATCCACGTCCTCACCTCCAGCCAAGAGGGCTCCTCCTTCATTGGTGACCTGGAAATAAGCAGCCTGGAAGACCTGTCACAGCATTTACCCACAACCTGCATCAGACCTTGGTGGGATCTGGGTCTAGAGCAGACTCAGGTTCACAATCTGGTGGTCACCGCACGGACGGGTGTCTGCAGCAGGAGGAGGCAGGTTCAGCCGAGCTCCCTGGCACTTGGACGACTGCTGTTGTAGAGGCATCTGTGAGGTTTGAGTCAGAAGACAGACCTCTGGTTCAGCCTTCCAAATCATTGTGGAGAGGCAGCAGAAGGTGGGGGAACATTATGCAGAGCTTTGGAAGCCCTCAACAGAGCAACACGTGAGTCGGAGGAATGTCTCCGCCTGTGCCTGATGAAGTGGTGCCCACCTGTGTGTGTATGGCGGTCTCCATGGACAGGTTGGCAGACACCATGGAAACCCTGGTCCAGCAGAATGCAGAGATGCTTGCAGACCTGCACTGCATCGTGGTAGCAATGGGTGAGTTCCTGCAGTGGCAACGCGAGAGACATGGCACCTTGACATCCTTCCTGGTGCTCCGTCCACTCAAGGAGTCAGGCCAAGGTTCTGGGGCACCTGAAGGGAAGAGGAGTGGCAGCTGGACACCCCTGGGTCATCCACTCAGGATACTCAGAGGCTGCCCTCTCCCTCCGAGCCCTCTTTGCCTGTGAGCCCCTCAACCTCGTACTCTGACACCGCAGAGGGAGGAGCTGACCCACGGGACAACACCCAAAGCCAACCTGGGCACCCAAGACCTCGGTTCTCCAGAGGACCCATGCCGAAGTCATCAGAGGCAACAGGGCCAACCATTGTACAGGCTGTCTCCACCCCTGCTGTGGTGTCAGGGCAGCACCTTGAAGAAGTGGTAAGCCTAGGAAAGTTAAAAAATTCTGATCATAAATGGTTGCACATGTGAACACATGTTGCCACTTTATAATCTGTAATTATATTCACTTTCATTGAATAGTGTGTAATGGTGTATTTCATGTGTAATGGTGTATTATAGGCTCCCCCTGCATCCCCCCACCACCCAATGCACTAGCAGCTCAACTGCATGCAGACGGACCAGGTGTGATTCTGGAGAGAGAAGTGTCTGTGTGGCAGGGCCTTTCAGAGCCTGATGTAAGCACTCTCCCACGTACGCCGATCCATTCTTCATCACAACTCATCTCAATCTCCAGAGCATTTTCAATGCTGCCCACTGAGGTTCTCTTTCAGTTCTCCATCTGCACTGACCTGCATCTCCGCCCGCCCATTGGCCACACTCCCATGCAGCACCTGTTCCCGCCCAACATGAGGCTCCTTTCACTTTTGATTTTGCAGGATGGTACTGGTGAAGTTTTTCTCCTCCCCTAGTCACCCATGCCCCATCACTGTTGACCACCCCCCAGCATCACCTCCCACCTCCCCACCAGCCAGAACCCTTTTCTTTCTGGGATGTCCAGGTGAACGTGCACATTCCCTACCATCTGGAGAATCCCACCCGCATCCACATTGACCTCCCCAACCTCCTCCTTCCCACCCTTAGGGTCCGTGTCTGCCTCCGAGTCCCCACCAACCACCCTCACCATCCCTTCTACTGCTCCCATTGCATCCTCACCTTCCCGCCCTACTAGCTCACTCTGCCCTCTCATTCTCACCGTTCCCTCCTACCATGCCCACCCTCCCCAGGAGGCAGTCATGGATTCCACAAACCCCTCCCTTGCATGTTCACCTGAACATCTCCACCACTTACTCCCTCCTCTACCTTTACTCCGTCCTCCACACTTACTCCTTCCTCCCCCTGGACTCCTTCCCCCCTCCAGGTTCCTTCCTCCACCTGAACTCCTTCCCGCCTCCAAACTCATTCCCTTGCACCTTATTCCTCCTCACACCTATTTCCTCAGTTGCCTCATTCACTCCCATAACACCTTCCTCCATCCGTACTGCACTCCCCTCCTCCCAACCTCACCCCACACCGACACCATTTCACTCCCCTCCCAACCTCACTCCCACCCGGTACACTTTCCTTTCCCAGTCAAGCCTAGGGCCATCCTCTCCCACTCTCCCACCCCCAGTACACCTTCCTCTTCCACTCACAGCTGGAACTTCCTCTCCAGCTACTCGACAGTCAACCGTACCAGACCATGGCCAAGACACTGATGTCTTGAAGCAGACCCTCAACCGTAGCCAAAACAGAATTACCTGGAAAAACTCAGCAGGTCTGGCAGCATCGGCGGAGAAGAAAAGAGTTGACGTTTCGAGTCCTCATGACCCTTCGACAGAACTTGCGTTCGAATGCAAGTTCTGTCGAAGGGTCATGAGGACTCGAAACGTCAACTCTTTTCTTCTCCGCCGATGCTGCCAGACCTGCTGAGTTTTTCCAGGTAATTCTGTTTTTGTTTTGGATTTTCAGCATCCGCAGTTTTTTTGTTCTTACCTCAACCGTAGCCTTCCACTTTCCATGAGCTGCTTCGCTCCAGAGTCTTTTCCATGAGAATCCACCCAGCATGCAATGCAGGTGTTCCTCCAGTGTCCAGTTGCTGTCGGGCTCCAGCATTTTCTGCTCCTCGGATGTCTGCAATGTGAGCAAGGCCCTGGTGGTAGGTCCTGACTTCTGCATGTCACAGTTGTCAAGACCTGTTCTGCACCGGTGTGCTTTCCCGCCAATGTGCGTGGTAAATTTGACATGGGGGGTTGATTCCAGTGAGCTGGGCTTATATTGATATGCAGATGTATTAAAATGAAGTTCCTGACCTGCGGCGGTGGGAAACGCGGCCCACCATTGTCGGGTGGAGCGGGCGATTGCAAACTGGTTTTACGACTGCATGAAAGCAATTTTTGGCCTTCCTGCAATACTGTCCGCACATGCCCATGACACCCGACGCCAAAGGGCACAGAAAATTCTGCCCAGGGACACTCTAAGTCAGGGAAAGCAGCTCCTGAACTGCCAGCAGAGTGATCATGTCAGTGCTGTGGAGCGAAGAGCTCTCACAGGTGAGATCAATGTCCTGCAACTGCAGCCCAGTGCAACAGGATTGGACACTATGGCAAACTGTGCAAGGGAAGAACTCTGATACACAGAAAAGGCCCAAAGATGATCCACAAGGTCAGGACGCATACCCACAAAGCACACGGCCATGCTTCTTGGGTGAGATCCTAGCTGGGATTTCAGCTCTGAACCGTCTTCTCTCTTTGCAGAGCAGGTTTGTCCATTCTCGTTACTGGTCCCAGCAAATCCTCAATGGTCAGACCAGCCAACCACCGAGAGGTAACCACGATGCCTCCGGTGGAAGAGGTGAAAGAGAATGACCAACAGTTTGAGAAGCCTCTACCTCCAGCCCTGAACACGGTGCAACAGGTCAGCACTGCAACCACTGTGTATACGCTGCAACTCTCAGCCGGCATGCCAAAGGCAGAGAGATGCTGGAACCTGGTAGCAGCTGTCCAAGGCCAACAACAAAAAGTGGAGGTGAACATACCACTAAACCTTATTCTCATCACAGGAACGCTCTTCCTCAATTAGACCAACCAAGTGCAATTCAACATGAAGGGATGGAGGAAAAGAATGAAAGCTTACCCCAGGTGCCAGCTCAATCTCCAGGCCAACAGAGACGACCAGCAACAACAGCCTCCCACTCCTCCGACAGGACGGTGATCATGAGGTGGAAGGGTTATGAGGCCTCGAGACCACCTGAACCTCTAAATTCATGGACTTGAAGGGGGGGGGAGATGAGATAGTGATAACATAGTAACAACAATATAAACACATGGGACTGATGACAATGAATGACATGGGGCAGGATCTTCCCTTCGTCGGGCAGGTGCAGCAGGCGGACCTGGGAATGGCCGCGAAATGGACTGCCGCCCGCAATCGGGCTCCGACTGCAATTGCCTGCTGGCTGGCCAATTAACGGGCAGCCAGCGTGGAACGCGCGCTGAGAGCCTCAACACTGTGGGAGCGGGGGCAGGGGCGGGGGGGGGGGGTGCGCGAGCGCTGAAGTCTGCGCCTGCGTGGGGTTGTGGGCACTGAATGCTCCCTGAAGGCACAGAGCTGCCTCAGGAAGCTGAAGAATTTTAAAATGAAACATAAAGCTTTTACAAATGATATAAACATGTCCCCAGATGTGACCCAGTCACATGAAGAGGGACACGTTAAAAATGATGTTAATCACTTTTTATTGTTTTTTTATTTGCTGTTGGAAACCTCACCCTGCCCGTGGATGAGGTTTAGTAAAGAATGCAAAGGCTGCCGGACCTATTCGCCTGCCCACCGACCGTAAGGTTGGATGGGCAGCGAAAAATAGCTTCTAATTACTTGCTTAAGGACCTTAACAGGCCTCTTTTTTGTTGGCGGGCACGTGGCCAACTTTTGCGCGTGCCTGCTGACCGAAATATCGCATGAGCGCACAATGACGTTGGGACTCTCGCTCGCTGTCATCTCACACTATTTTAGTCCCGGTCGGGTCGGACAAAAAATTCTGCCCATGAAGTAAACTAGTATAACTCCAAATACATTGGATAAAGACCTGGGGAGAGGTGTAGAATGAGGATCTGGCAATATAGGGTCAACGTGGGACTGAGTACAGTACTACCCACAGAGTGATGTAAGAAGGCACATGACCCAGGCCCAAGGTCAGTGTGGTGTTGAGCAGAGATATGTACAGACCAAAGCATGGAGACATCTCCTAGCCTAGGCTCTTTACTGTAGATGTGTAAATAGATCTAGTAATTTAAAAAGACTTGTAATTAACTTAGAGAAGCCTACAGAGACTTCTTTAAGACATACTGTTCTGTAACCAACACCCTCCCAACAAATAAAAGAAAGTAGGATTTAAAAAAATAAACTTGCCTGAAGTGTGAAGAATAGGAATGCTCCTCCCTATACTCTATTAATAGACCTCTGGCTGCCGGCAGCCCCCACTCCCTTGCTGCCTCTCCTCAGCCATTGATTTCTTTAAACCAGCATCGTAGTAGCCCAAGTTTCAATAATACTTTCCCAGACCAGCTTCCTCTTACGGAGGAAAAAAACAAAAAAACTGCGGATGCTGGAAATCCAAAACAAAATTCAGCAGGTCTGGCAGCATCTCTGTTGAAGGGTCATGAGGACTCGAAACGTCAACTCTTTTCTTCTCCGTCGATGCTGCCAGACCTGCTGAGTTTTTCCAGGTAATTCTGTTTTTGTTTCAGCTTCCTCTTACACTGCTCGTCCGAACAGAAGCAGTCCATTCAACCCCTCAAGCCTGTTCTGTGATTTAATGAGATTAGGTCTGATCTGTACCTCAACTCCATTTACCCAGCTTGACTTCCATTTCCTTAATATCCTTACCTAGCTAAAATTTTCCAAAAAAAATTCAAAAAATCTTATCTTTGAAAGTTTCAATTTACCCAGCCTTAAAGGAATTTTGTGTGTAGTATTAGTTCCTAACTTAGAATCTGAATAGCCTAGTTCTGAACTCTCCCATCAGAGGAAATAGTTTCTATGGTACCAACTTCTTTAATTATATTAGACACCTCAATTAGATCAGCCCTTAATATCTATGTTCAAGGGAATTGAACCTATCCTATGCAGCCTGTCCTCATAATTTAACCCTTCAAACCTTGTTATCAAGCTGATGAATCTGCACTGCACACTGAGGTTAATAATTTATGGTACTAGGTTTGTAACCCCAAGATCAAGAGTTCAAATCTCACAATGGCAAACTATGAAACAATGTAACTTCATCTGAAAAACAGATGGAAACGGGTTTGTACTCGAAAGAGTTATACCGGCACTTCCTGATACACAGGGGAGGATTTCCCCCTCGTCGGGCGGGCACGGTGGGTGGGTCCGGGAGCGGCCATGCAACAGTCTGCCACCCGCGATCGGGTTCCGACCGCGATTTCGCACTGGCTGGCCAATTAACAGCCAGCCAGCGTGAATCGCGCACTGAAGCGCTCAGCGCTGCCGGGGTGGGGACTGGCGGAGGACGAAGGTAGAAGTCAGCGCATGCGTATGGGTGCACTCACAGAAAGTTCCCTGAAGGCACAGAGCTGCCTCGGGGAGCTGGAGATTTTTAACTTTATAAATAAAGATGGTAAAATTAAGAAAAACATGTCCGCGCCCCCCCCCCCCATGTGACTTGTCACATGAACAGAGACATGTTAGAAAGGTGATTTAAACATTTTTATTTTATTTTTAATTAACATCGGAAACCTCATCCCGTCCGTGGATAAGGTCTCCTCAAAAATCCAAAGGCCGCTTGGCCTTTTTGCCCGCCCGCCAACCATAATGTTGGACAGGCCAGGAAAAATTCCATTTAATTGGTGAATTATAATGGATGTAACAGCCCTTTTAACTGTCGGCAGGCGTGCTGCCAACTCCCATGCGTGCCCACCAACCAAAATATCGCGTGCTATTTCACGCTCATGCGTGTCCAGCGTGTGCCTGCATGCTGAGGTGAAAATTCAGCCCACAGTGCCTGGCACTGAATGCAGGACTCTGCAGAGCCATCCCTAGGGTATGGCGAATCAGATCAACCATTTTGGGGGTTCCGTGTTTTGGGGGGCCCTGGGCTGGGGTGAATGCATGTGGCCTATCGTTTCCGGTTTAGTTTGAAGGTGTTTTTTTCATTAACCCAATGGAGCGGCCCTATTGTTTCTTCAAATACAGTGGCTAGCGCTAGCAGAGACAAAGACAAATGGAGAAAATATAGCTCAGGTGCGGAGAAAAGGCAGAAAAAAAAGAGGGAAGAAATGGTTAAGACCCTGAAAGGTTTGCTGGAAAAATTCAAGGTTTTTAAAAGTGTTTTGGCTGGTGAGGAAAATGCTGAATTAATATACGCCAATGAATGTACCACCACGGCTGAGGAAGAGGGCATTAGTGCAAAACGTACACAGGTTGATGAAATGGCTAATACTTCCAATGTTATTTCCACTGAAGAAGAAATGCATGATCCAGCAAATTGGCCAGATTTATTCGACAACATGATGATAGACATTTGAGTGGAGACAGGGCCTGTTAAAATAACTGGTAGTGACTAGCTACCGAAGAATGATGATAATCAAAACTTTTCAGAAGACGTATGCACATAGAGAATGCCAAATGAAGAAAGGGTTGAAAGACATTAGCTGGTGTACCCGAAGAAAGCCGATGCAGCTTTTTTGCTTCTGCTGCAAATTGTACAGCTCAAAAACGCAAATTAGTCAAGGAAGGCAGCAATGACTGGAAGCATATCAATGACAGATTGCAATCTCATGAATTATCTAAGGAGTATATTCAAAGCGCAACAAAATGGATTGACATACAGTGAAGATTCTCTGCAATGAAGACAATAGATGAGTACGCACAGAAAGAAATAAGCAAGAAGAAACATTGGCAATCACTGTCAACACGTATTATAGCAGTTGGGCAGTACCTAGCTTTGCATAACTCAGCATTTCGTGGAACAAATACAAGGCTTTATGAACATAACAATGGCAACTTTCTGGGGTTAGTTGAGGTGATAGCTAAATTTGGTCCTACAATGCAAGAACATGTCCGACGCGTGAAGAAATCCATGACCATTATCTTGGACCTTGTATTCAAAATGAGCTAAACTCAATGATGGCATTGAAAGTGAAGAAGAACACTATTGAAAAGGTGAAGACTGCAAGATACTTTGCAGTTATTCTTGACTGTACTCCTGATCTGAGTCACCAAGAGCAGATATTCCTTGTGCTTCATTATGTTGACATGACTTTTGAAGAAATGAAGGTAAAGGAGAACTTTATTGACTTTTTCCCAATTCAAGATAGAAGTGGACAAGGACCGTCAGATTCTCTCATGGCTGCACTCTTACTGATTGTAGGGGGCAGAGATATGATAATGGAGCAAATATGTAAGGCCAGAAACAAGGCATACAGGCACGCATCCTTCAGCTCAACCGCTGAGCCTTTTTCATTCCATGTGGCTGCCACAACTTAAACCTGGTAATGGGAGATATGGCAAAGTGTAGTTCTAAAGCCATGGCAATTTTTGGAGTTGTGCAGAGAGTTTACAATATATTTGCAGCTTCAGCTAATAGATGGCAAATCTTGAGAGTGACTGCTCCCTCTCTAACTCCAAAGCAGTTGTCAGACACCGGGTGGGAGTGTGGGGTAGAGTGTGCAAATGCAATCCGTTACCAGACAAGTGATATCAGGAACATCTTGCTTAAAGTTGCTGAAGAATGCGATGACTCAAAATTTAAAAGTGAGGCTGAGTCCTTGGTCAACTACAAACTTGAAAGTTGTGAATTCCTGTTTGCAATGGTTGTGTGGTACGACATCATGTTCATCGTAAACACTGTGAGCAAGACACTTCAACCCAGGGAAATGCAGCTTGATGCAGCTCTCGCACACAGCAAAGAACTAATTGATTGTCTGTGGAAATACAGGAGTACTGACTTTACCTCAGCCAAGAACACAGCAACAGAAACAGCAGCTGAAATGGACGTTGAGCCTAAATTCAGAGAACATGTGAAACAAAAGAGAGGTGAGAAGGAACTAGAGAATTTGCCTGAGAAAACATTTGAAACCAATTACTTTCTGGTCATTGTGGATCAGGCTCTCTTGTCACTGACCACAGAATTCGAACAAATCCAAGTATACGCCAACAATTTCGGTTTTCTGTATGATGTGAAGAAACAGTATGACAGAAGATGAGATGAGAAAGCAGTGCATGGAATCGGGCATCATATTATTTGACAAAGAATCTCATGATATCGACGGTGCGGACATTTTCTCAGAGCTTCGGGTGCTATGACAATTCATTCCCGAAGGAACAAGGACTGCACTTCAAGCCCTTTGGCATCTTCAAAGGCTGAGCAGTTCCTTCCCAAACGCAGCAATAGTGTACTGGATTTTGCTGACAATTCCAGTCACAGTGGCTTCAGGGGAGTGATGTTTTTCTAGGTTAAAAATGATAAAGAACTACCTGAGGACAACTATGTCTCAAGGTAGGCTGGGTGGACTGGCAATTCTGTTCATCGAGAAGGAAGAAGCATCTAACCTGGATTACCACGATCAGATAGCAGAGTTTGTTGCAAGGGACTCTCGGAAGGTGGATTTCAGAATGTAAGCTGCGCGGCCCTGATTGCGATCAGAGAGGTTTTTTTATGATATCAACTTAATTATAATTATGCATAAGAAGCACAACATAATATAACCGCATTGTAATTATACAGTTGGACAGTATCATATTTAACCTGCAGCCTGCAGCTGCCCTTGACGTTCATTGTAACCAGCGTTCACCTGTATAAAAATGTTCTGGGGGGGTGCTCCGCAAAGTGGGAATTCCCTTGGGCCCCAGAACCCCCCCCACTCACTAGGGACGGCCCTGGTACCATGTATGTGGTCCATTCAGGGCTTCGAGTATGAGGCCCAAGGCCCATTATGGGGGATGTCCTGGGCCTCACCATTCACGTACAGGGATTGTGCCTTGCATCCCCAGGCACCCTGAAATCGGCAGGCCTGAATTTCTAGGCCAGTGCTTTTCTGCTCCTTAGAAAGGACTTGTATGTGCCACAGCATATTCTGAACACTTAAGGAATGACCTACAAAAGTGTTTTTGACTGATGAGGGTTCTGCCAAGAGGTGCAGCAGTGTCAATAGGAGGAAGGTGCAAGCAGACCTGCAGCTGCAGGGAAACTAAACAGAAGGGTGTGTTCACTGGAATTTTCACCTTCTCAACACAGTTTATAGGCCCAGAAGAATAAACTTGGAGTTCCTGAGGAGCAGCCCTTAAGGAGCTTTCCCGAACGGCTGTGACTCCTCCTGCAACAAGAAACAAACTGCCACAGGCAGCACAGCACTGCCTGATGCAGTCAAGCTCAGTGCAGTCCTCAGCTCCTTTCCCTCCAGCTCTATCAGGGTGGCCACAGAGAATAGCAGTATCATCAAGTCAGGCTGCAGCTCAATGCCTGCATTAAGTAGCAGGTGACTGCTGCCTGTTCTCACTTTCATTGCCTTTCCTGTGGACAACTGGATGCAGCAAAATAGAGCTCTGGGGTTTTCACAGATTACAGGACTTGCCAAGGTCCACAGTGTCGTTAGCTTCTCCCGTATCGCCTGTGGGTTCCTTCAGATGAACTCCTTAAGGTTTGCCAACTCATGCTGGATGTACCCATGGAGGTTTCATCACATGATTTTCACCCTTCCAACTGCCCTGGCCCCACCTCCCCCCCACCACCTCACCTGACCTCCCGCTCCCTCTATTGGTCACCCAGCATGTTCATTCTCAAGGCATAACCCCATTTTTCAATTGGAAAGTGAAGAAACTACACTGCCCAGTTAGATGATTCTTAACAGTCAGTCAAACGGCCTTTCCTATTATATGCTCAACTTTGTTATAAATAATAAACAAGTGATCAAAGAGCAGTTAGTTTTTTTCAAACATTCCCCCAGGAGTTTTCTCCTGCGTTCCTCCAAATTATGTCCTTAAGATTAATCTTCAATTCCTAAGAGAGTCCAGGGCAATCCTGGAGGTTTGACAATCTTTGATCCCACTTTCAAGGATCACAGTTGCTTCTCTCCATTTATATACAGTTGGTGGGCGTTCACCAGCAGTACGTCATTGCAGCTCTGCATCTGCTTTCCTAGCAACCACCATGGTTCTTTTATCTTTAAGTCTGCAGGACCATCACTTCCCTACAGTTTCTCAAAGGCCAATTTATGTCAGCTAGTCTAAATGATGGAGCAAGAGGCCCTGAACTGGGAAATGAAAAACAGCTGAGAAACAGTAAATACTCAAAAAAACAGAATGAGCAAGAAGCTAGGCCGAGACGATACTGTGGATTAACAAGAAACCCTTTCATCAATGAAGACCTAAACATCAACCTAGTCCAGAGTAATGGGAGGTTAATAGGTGAAACGTTGTTTTATAACATGCCAGATTCACCAGCCTGTTCAGGCACAAAACTGTCCAGAAATTGCAACTAAATTGGCCATTTTGATCAAGGAAACTTTAGGAACAGTTAGTGTGTGAAGAAGAAAAGTTTGCATTGATGCATCCTCTTCAGAGGATGAGGTTGGGACCCATTCTAGAAGCGGAATTGAAGTTGCTCTTTACTTTGCAGCTGGCAATGTGATACCCAAACCAGGCAACCTGTTCTTCAACACCAGCAACCCTAACCTTGATGAGCATAAAACTTTACCAGAAATACTGGTAAAGAATTGAGAAGAACTGAAAGAATTGAGTAGTGGAGTGAAATTAATAAGCTTGATATAATTTTTTAAGTAACATTAATTATGGAGATCCACTGCCATCCTTGACCATCTTGGCAAGTTGCCTGTAAAGGAAGAAAACGGCTTGGAAAAATAAAGTTTAAATATTCTTTCTCTATTAATAAAATTTTGCTCTTACAGCTTAATAATGTCATTAGTTTTAAAATATGAGCTTATTTTCCTTATTGACGTGTTTGTTTCTGAAGTGGAGAGACTAATTTTATCTTTTATATATCCCAAACAGTCTCAAGCATTCTCTCTGGTTAGATGCAACACAGAGCTCTGCTAAACAAACAGGAATCTCTACTGAGCCAATGCGTCATTTATTGCCTGCACCATCTTCCTTTTTCTTCTTCAATGTACACTGACAAATCATTACAAACCTGGGGGTAGTTTTATGGTATAGACTAGTGATCACTGGGAACTGAGCTAACGTTATCCAGATTCATTTAATTCATGACCTTCACTCCTTCCGGAGAGAAGAGACTATCTTCTTGGCTGCAGTTGGATAAAGTGTCTGGACATGAAAACAATAATCACTATGTAAGTGAAGTCATCACTTTAAATGTTTAAGAAAATGTATTGTCCAGTATTTGTAATCAGTTAAATTTTATTCAAAAACAACATGCACTTTACTAGATTAACAATCCTCTTCATCATAATTCTTGATATAGGTTATTATAGAATTGGGTTGCACGGTAAGAAGCGGTGGCAAATAATTTATGAAGAGTTATGATACGTGCTTGCCAGTTTAGCAGCTTGGACCAATGATTTGTGATTGTGAAGTTTAATGATGCAGGTACTATTGCCAGCGACCTGAACCACGATTCATTACTCTGCCTCTGCCTGTGCGAATAGGTTCTTCTGTCCTCGGCTGTCACTTTTTTTGGTTCATATTTCATAAGTTTATGAGAACTATTGAAGCCATGCAATGTTTAAATTAATGGTGGAAATTTCATGTAATTTCACATTCAACCTCAGAGGTCCTAAATTCGGAAGCTGTAAAGCAGACTCTCGACAATCCATTCTGATTCTCACAATAGATAGAGTCAACCAATGACTACTGTATGCCCCTGTTATTGAAATCATTTGGAGGACTAGCAACTCCTAATTTATTTTACACAGAAGCATGAGCCAGTGATCAGATAATCAAAATACTGCTGCTCATTATTGTAATGTTACATCAGAAAGGGATTTATTTTACTTTCAGTAATTCTTAACATTTTAGTACACTCCTAATATCTGATAATTATATATTATTTTCTTTAAAAATGTACAATAAAACTGTTTAGAGTAAAATAATTTAGCCAATTTAATAATGCTGCAGTGGTGCCACCGCCTTTTGGTGACCATGATTTATTTATCTGCATTACTGTGATTTCACTGACAGAAACTAGGGCTTCAAACATTAAAATTAGAATTATTACCAGAATGTCACAACTGGAATCTATAATTCACCTCCTTAGTTAAAAAATCAAATATCCAATATTTCAGAATTTTGATCGATAAAGTAGAAACTGATCAGTTCTCACTTCAGCCAGAGTAATCTGCAATAACTCTACATGCAAATATTGAAGTTGGACCATAGCATAAATCAATCTTCAGAGTTATTGCCCCAGAGAAGTAACCATAAATATGGAGATATGACAGCTCTTTCCCTTTTTCTGTAAGTCTCCCTTGTTCTTTGCTTTTTTCTCTTTCTCCTATAAATCTCCATTCTAGATGTATTCCCTTACTGATTTAATTTGTAATTTTATTTTATCTTCTTTAAAACATCATTGATCATTTGTTGATGGTTGAGCAAAGCCCGGTTGATTTTGGACATCGAGACTTAGAAAAAAATATTTCTAATAGCTCCTTCCAGGTCTCATTAAAGTGAACAGAGGAAATAGGACCAAGAGTAGGCCATTCAGCCCCTCGAGCCTACTTCACCATTCAACTAAATCATGTCTGATCTTCTGCCTCAATGTCAGTTTCCCTCACTATCCACATATCCCTTGATAACTTTAATATCTGGAAATCTATCAATCACTGTCTTGAATATATTCAATAACTGAACTTCCACAGCCTTCTGGGGTAGAGAATTCCAAAGTTTTGCCACCATTTGAGTGAAGAAATTCCTCAGTCCTAAATGGCCTATCTCTCATTCTGAGACTGTGTCCCCTGGTTCTAGAAGCCCCCCAAGCCAAGGGAAACATGCTTTCTGCATCCACCCTGTTGAGCCCTGTAAGAATTTTGTATGTTTCAATGAGATAAAATCAACAGCAAAACGACAGCCAGTGCCCCTGGCTAGATAACAATGAACTCGTAACCGCTTGGGGAACAACTGGCCGATCATTAGTAACCACTGAGCTAAAACTCGTACCAAACTGAGGATTTTATCACTGCAAATAATATTTGTAACATCGTAATGGCATTAAAAAAATAACATTTAAGAAGGATTTTAAAATTACAATACTAAGGTGTCTAAGATTTTATCTTTCTGAGTTGCATCGTGAGTTTAAACATATGTTCCCATTAATTTTGTGCTATTTCAAGGTTCCTCTGGCCTTCTCTTAGAGCCAGTAGGTGGCCCATTTTCTGACTTAATAAGACGCTTTCATCCCGAATCTAAAAGGAGCATCCCTACTGTCCTAATGTGACATTTATACATTGTCTATACCAGCCGTCCAATCATCTTCTCAGTAGGATCGTCAACTTTGAGACAAATTACAAAGTCCTCTTGATTTATTCCCACTAGATCCTTGACAGTCAATTCTTCAGGTTCAGCATTCCCTGTGTAAAATAATTAAACCAGAACTATAACTTTAACTTTCCCCTTAAAAGTGTGAGTCCATGCTTTTTTTCGACTACACTATTTTATTAAGATCTTCCCTGTGTCATGTTAGTGTAAACATCCCCAGTTTCTGTAACTGGTTCTAGTTTCTTGTATATTTGATTTTATTCCCACTTCCAATAAAGTGATTTATATTGCACGGACATTTGTTGTTTACAAAGATAACTAAGGTGTCTGCTGGGCAACTCCTTGCATATCAAGGCAGCTGCATGTACAATTGACCCTTGTTTTCTCTGATTCAACCAATTTCCAATTTAATTTCCAACTTTCCATCACACCGCATTCCATGCCTCCCACTTTTGTAGAAAATCTTGCCTGCAGTACTATTAATTGCTTTTCTAATATCTAAATATTTAATATCCTTTTTCCTAAAGTTGCTAGAATTTATGTTGCATCCTTCCTCTATTCCACTGTTAACCTAACATTAATCTCGACGATAGCCTGTTCTTTAATTTCAAATTTCTCTCTGATTATGTCATCATCATCTTCATAAGCAGGAAGTTCTGAGGTATTCATTACCATCATCCCCTGGCTTTACCTGCTCGAGCATGTTATTATTCAGTGTGATTGTACCTTGTATTCTACCCAGTTAATTATTGTGTCAATTTCTAGACTCATACTCCCTGCTGTCATCTGCTCCATGTCACTTTGGGTCGGCTCCTGTGAGCCAGTTTGGCTCAGTTGGTGAATCTAGTCTTTTGAGCTTCAATATTGTGAATTCAAGCTCCATTCCAGCCCTTGACATACTAGTGCAATGCTAAAGAAGAAATGCAATGCCAGAGCTCCTTACATCAGATATTAAACCAAGGCTGCATGTCTGTAGCTCCTATTCATCCAGATGAACAGTAAAATATCTAATAGCTCTATTCAGGGAATTTTCCCACAAACAGCACAACCAAAGTGAATCAAACAACTTTCTGTCACATTACTTCTTGTGGGATCTTGCTTTGCACAAAATGGCGGCCAAACGTTACGTGCACTTCTGGCTGTAAAGACAGTAAGGAAAATCAAACTATTAATTTAATGAGAAGCACATTGAGATGTTTCTGAAATAAGATGTTATATAACTACAAGCCGGTCTTTCCTTTCTTTCCCTGTTCTATCAACATCTGGCCTCCACCTTTTCCAGTTTCATGATTCTTTCTTTAGAGTCTTATTTTTTACTGCTCTCTTGCTTTAATATAA
Organism: Carcharodon carcharias; assembly: GCF_017639515.1. NCBI lineage: Eukaryota > Metazoa > Chordata > Chondrichthyes > Lamniformes > Lamnidae > Carcharodon > Carcharodon carcharias. The sequence continues at coordinate 120,479,796 of NC_054479.1, read as the reverse complement.
GGGGAAAAATTCCTTTTTCTTGATAAAGACGCAGCATAATTCACACTGCAAAGTAAAAATGTCAATGCATCACGAAAAGGTCATCGCGTTACTTGCTCATGTAGCACATTGCTTCAGGGTTCATAATCCCATCCCACACCGCTTTTAGCCCTGCTTAATAATAAGCACTTTATGGTTGCTCATCTGCTTTTTACTACAATAATAAACCAATTAATTCTTCAATTTAGCAAGGGAAATCAGAACTTAGAGATTGCGTTGTATTCATTTTAATTAGTCTTTCTTTTAATAAGTTAAACAGTATATCTATTTATGTTACAAATTGCACTCATTAGACACAATACCATCAGAAATATCAATGGTAAATAAAAGGGTCCAGTTATTATGAAATTCAATTGTACAATCCAAAAGATAAATATACAACTAATAGTAGAGCACACCAAGGCCGGCTTATGTGTACATGTATGTTTTGACGTATTATTTTCTATATAATTTAATCAAACAATTTGGGGGACCCAAAATCCACAAATGGGATTCAGATAAACGAGATTCATCGACCAATATTTCCATCAAGCTCTTGAGTCCTAATCATAGCCATAGTGATCTATGAATGAGTCCAGCAGAAAAGTGTTTGTGTGTCTGTGGGGTTGGGGGGACTGTTGCTGGTGGTGTGTGTGGAAGCTGTGAACCAGCATGTTGATGGATTAGCTGTCCTAGTGCAATCTTACCTTGCTGGCCGGAAAATGGATTTTGCAAGTGGATGTATCGCTAATTTATATTCCTTTCAGGCTTGAGAGATATTCCCATTCATAGTTTAGCAATCAGTAGTCAACCTTAAACACTTTCTGATCTGATAAGAAAGGTGCACTGCTCAAATCACAATGTAGCTGAAATCAAATCTGCCATCTGTAAAATTGACATAATAGGATCTATACAGGGGAACTTGTGATTTCAACAGCAAGTCTTTAATTACCTTGTTGAGATCGCCCTACAGACAATCGACCCTCTTTGTCCCACGCTTGTCATATTCACAGAAAACAGCTACATTGTGACCCAAGTACTATGGGGCAATTTTGCAGTCAGTAAATGAATGGTTAGAAGATGCTGTTAGTCAACTATTCAAAATATGCAGCACCTACTCCAAAGCTCTGGGACCTATTTGAACAGAGCAAGCCACTGTGTCTATTCTTAACCAATCAGTTTGAAGAATGTTAACAAGTAGCAGAGTCTGAATCAGTAAGTGTCTGCCAGAATATTGAATCAATGTAAACTCAGGTACAAAAAGTGAAATAAAGAAAGTGAAAGAAAGATTGGATTAAAAGAGATAAAAGACAGAAAGAAAAAGTAAATGTAAATATCTAATTTTTACTTTTTATATTTCCAATATGTGAAGGGATGAAACTACTTATAACTTATAAAAGTTAATTTTCAGTGCTGGAGAGGTCATTTGGCAATAATTAAGACTTACCAAGCTACTATAAGGATACATACAGTGGAATTGATGAGGCCAAACTTTTTCTGGCATGTTTAGTTTGTACCTATGAGGTGACAGGAGTTTCATGCCGTGAAATCCATCTGAATGATGAATCTCTCAGTGAGATACCATTATCAGACAGCTTTTAGAAGAGCAGAGCATCTCTGATAGCAACTTCCTGATTCCCACGCAAAGCTGCACATATGGGGTCACAGAAGTCGTATTCGATTTCCACATAAATAACTATTCATTTCAACCACAAAATCCACCCGATTACAATATTTTTCTTATCAAACCAAGAAATTTGGTAGGACTGATCTATCTTCAGCTTGTGAGGAAGAAAACCTGGGGCGGGATTTTCCGGTAGTTGGGCCCGCGCCCAGGAGGGGCTGAGAAATGTGCCGCCGCCCACAATTGGGCCCCGGCTGCACTTTCACGTTGGCTGGCCAATTAAGGCCCGCACAGCGTGAAATGCGGCTCTGCACTGGACGGAAAGGGCCAAGCAGGGGTATGGGCCTGTCGGCCACCAGGTCCAATAGCAACCCAGCGGCCGGGCTTAAGAGCGGCCCAGGCAGCCCTGGACGGCTGTCACGGAGGATGTCCCCTGAACCGACACTATGAACCCGAGAGTGGCCGGACACGGCAGACAGGAGGGTAGGTTGGGTGGGCACTTGGCCCCCCTTCTCTGATGAGTGCCTCACCATCCTCCTGGAGGAGGTGGCTGCCAGCAGGGACACCCTTGTCCCCAGGAATGGAGGAGGAGGCCATCGCACCTAATCAAGAGGGCATGGGAGGAGGTGGCAGCGCTGGTCAGTGGCTGTGACATAGTGCAGCGCTCCTGGCTGCAGCGCCGAAAGTGCCTCAATGATCTGCTGCGTTCAAGAAGGGTGAGTACCATGTTGGCATGGGTCATTGTGCAGATGTGTTAAGGTCTGGCCATCTCCCCTTGGACCTCAGGGTGCTAGAGTCTGAGTGTCAACTGTCAATCACACCGGAGCTGGCCAAGGGGGTGAGCCCTGGCTGCTTGGAATGAGTGCCTTGTGGCTCAAGGGCCACAACTTGGATGTGCCCTGCCAGATGTTCCTCAGCTGGGGTTGGCCAGGCTGCAATGGCGCTGCAGGTACAGAGTGGACTAATCAATGCTCCTCTGCTGTTTCAGGAGAAAATGGCCCACAAAAATATAGAAAGGTTGCAGACCCTGCTAGCCTCCTATTGCACTCAAGATATGAGCAAGATCCCTGGAACCTGAGAGCTGACACGCCCCACATGCCACCGGTTGTGGAGAGGTGGGGGTGCCAGACGAAGGTAAGAGTGCAGTGCACTGAGGTGAGAATTTTGGCTTGTGCAACCATTCTAGTGTACTCTCTTCATTGATGTGAGCCTCAAACCTGGAGACCCCATTGATCATTGGAATACAAGGGCACAATGATGCAGATCTTCGTTGTCTCACCAGGGTGCCTGCCATGCACAGTGACAGTGTGATGACTTTAACTAATGACATGTCCTTCTTCTCCCTTTTATTTTCACCCGCAGGTGTTCGATCTCCAGACCCCGAAGGGCCACCTCTGACAACGGAGGACCACTGTGCATCATTTGCACCTGCATCACACCTGCCCTCTGAAGCAGGCACCAGCACCTCGGTGGGCATCAGAATGGAGTCTAGAATCTCGGTGCACATCGGTGAGGGCACTTCACAATCGCTTGAGGCTCAGACGGAGGCAAAGAGTGCCCAGGGCCCCAGCAATCAGAGAACTGCTGGGGACCAGGACGATGCTGAGTCGAAGGTTGATGCTGAGCCTCTGGAGTTGTCCGTTAGGTAGCAGATGCTGGATGTCCAGTGAGATTTGCAGGAGGATCTGGTGGAGATTCATGGAGGGTATGCGTGCAATGGTCTCTGTGATGGCCTCCAGTGGGTCCCCTCTTGTCAGTGTCAGATTGTGGAGAGCACAACATGCAACCACGATCAGTGACACCTGCTTTGGGGGGGTATTGTAGTACTCCCCCTGAATGGTCCAAGCATTGGAAATGCATCTTGAGAATACCTATGGTCCTCTCTACCACCGCCCTTGGTGGTGGACTCGTATTGTAACGTGTCTCTGCCTCTGTTCTTGGGAGTCAGAGAGGCGTCATGAGCCACCTCTTCAATGGATAGCCCTTGTCACACAGCAGCCATCCATCCAGTGGGCTGGAGCACGGGAGAGCCTCTGCAACTGGGTGTGTCTCAGGATGTATCCGTCATGGGGACTGCCTGGGTAGGTTGGACAGACTTGCAGAATCTGCATCCTGTGTCACACACTATCTGCACATCCATGGAGTGGAATGCCTTCCTGTTGACGAAGGTACCCAGCTCACCCGCTGGCACCTTAATGGCCACATGTGTGCAGTCGATGGCACCCTGGATGCGGGGGAACCCAGCAATTGCAGCAAAGCCTCTGGCTCACTCTGTCTGGCTGGCCCCCTCCATATAGTAAAGAATAAAGGTCAGTACCAGCCTGAACAGAGCTTCTGTCACCAGCCTGATGCGACTGTGGACAGCTGAGTGGGAGACTCCACACAGATCACCCACTGCACCCTGGAAAGAGCCAGAGGCATAGAAGTTGAGGGCCACTGTGACCTTCAGAGCCACTGGCATGGGATGTCCACCCACACAGTCACAGCTGATCTCAGGCCCTATCATCTGGCAGCTGGAGGTCACGGTCTCCTTTGAGAGACGGTGTCTCCTTCGGCATTGCACCTTGAACATATTGAGCCTGCTGCATCGCTGCCTGTAAACCCTGGCAGCAGGATAGTGGCCCCTTCTGCGGCCCCTTCCACCTTGGATTACCTGCTGGCCCTGCGCCCCTTGTGCCTGCGCCTCTCCTCCCACAGGGTCCCTCCCCTGGAAGCTGCATTGGGACACCTGGCCCCTCTCCCTTCTGCCCCTCTGTTCCTCCTCAGAGGAGGTGCCGCCAGCGGAGAGCACACTCCCCACTCCCAGGGCAAGGGAAGGCTGTCTGATACCAGGAAGGATCCACACAGCCTAAATCCTCCAGGGGCCTAGCAGACAGCAATGAATGAAGCCTGGAAATGCTAAGAATGAAGCCCCGAACTGAGATGAAGCTGCCAAGTACTAATAAGCCACCAGCTGCAAACTACCTCCAAAATCCTCACTACTCACACTGGCAATGCTGCTGACTCTTTTTATCCCGCCCTTGGATGAGGTTTTTGAAAATGTCGCTGGCCGCCTGCCCAGTTTGCCTGTGCGATGAGCAGAAAATCGCACGGGCAAGGAAAAATCACAATTAATTGGACTGTTACAGGCCTTACGTGGCCATTTAATTGACGGTGGACACTTCTCTGGCGCACGCGCATGCCTGCCGAGCGAAATATCACACAAGTGCGCGATGATGTCAGGACACTCCTCCGACATCATGGTGCACAATTTTACACCTGATTGGGTCGGGCACGTGCACGCCCGCGGGACATAAAATTCTGCCCCTGATTTACGGAGCCAAACAAAATTTGGTGACTGAGCTATTTATATTTTTAAAAAGTGGGAACATGTTTCCCTGTGCTTAAGAGATTTGTCATTCAATAAGATTCATAATAATCTGTAGTTTACAAGAACTCGCGTGGAGGGTTTCAGAACTACAGCAGCTTTGTGTATCATGTGGTGGAATTCTTTCAGTGGCGGATGTGGCTGAAAATGGATTTTATAATAAACTCTTAATGGAAGAACCCTCATATCATGGTTGATTTTCACAGGTCATTAGGACCACTGGAATAGATTAAATGTCCTTATTAATGCTTTCATGTTGCATTTCCTATCAGATATCAATGCATTCCTAAAAGTAATATAATTAGTTCAAAAATGTATTTGTTAGAAAGATTATAAGCAGCAAATTATATAATATTGCATTTCTTGGATCCTTGCTCTTGTCCTTTTCTGACAATTGCTTTTCCTGTTATTTTGTCTTGCTCCTCTTCAGCCAGGAACCACGGGCTGAATTTTTGGGGCCCCCAAAGGCAGGAACCAAGGTGGGGATGCCCCAAAAATACTGGCGCCAAACGGTGTGTCAATTTCCAGATACCGATTCCAGCACCAAGAATAATTGCCAGAGCAAGGAGAGGGCGGTACAGGGATCCTGCTCTCCTCCAAATTAAGGCCAATTAAACTAGTTAAAAAGGTCATTAAGAGCTTGTTGAAGAGGCAAGTGGGAATATTTCAAATCATGCACAGGTGTCAATTTTTGAACAGTAGAGGAGAACAGTCTGCAGCTAGTCCAGGCTTCCCCAGGGCATCAGCCTGGCCCCACAATTGGGTCAGCATGGCAAAGGGGGCTTGGCACTTGGTGAGGAGATGAACTTGGCACTGTACAGATAGCAGGGAGGGTTGGCATAGCATTCAGGCATTGAATGGGATCATCACCCAGCCTTGGCATCACGGGAGTAGAAGAGCAGGGGCCAAGGCTCCCAACCAAAATAGGACAGCTTTCTGTCTAAAAGGAAGGCAGCATCTGATATTGAGGGCACAACTGTCAGATTTTAGACTCAATGGCAATAAGGGTCAACACCCCTCCAGAGGAAGAGTGGCAGTCCAGGCGTTAGGAGGGTACGAGAGAGGAAAGAGGGCAGGAGGGCAATAAAGGCCATAGCGTCAATACAGGATACGCCATTGAAGGTGGAGCTACCTGGAGATGTCTGAGACCCAGTGCTGCAGGAGACCACCACTCTCTAGGCAGTTGATCATGAACATTTGCGCCTTCATCACCAAAACCTTGCACCTCGCAACACTGATCAACCTGTTCTGCCGCTAGCTGTCAAAGTCACTGAGGCCTTGAACATTTTCACCTGGCTCCTTCCAAGGATCAACTGCAAATCTTGGTGGCATCTCATAAATGGCTACACACCATATTGCATCTCGCTGGACAGCACATTCATTTGACAAAGGACAAGGTCTTGCAGGGACAGAGGTCACTGGGTTCAGACTCCATTTCTGGACTCCTCCAAGTGCAGTGTGTCATTGATTGTACCGATATGGCCTTCAAGGCACCCAGCAACCGGCCAGTGAGATACATTGACAGGAAGGGCTTCCGCTCCCTCAACGCCCAAATGGTCTGCAACCACAACAAGAGCTTCCACCATGTGTGTGCCCACGTTCCTGGTAACTGCCAGGACTCCTTCATCCTCCACCAGTCCAGGCTGCCTCAGATCTTCACTCCAATCCTTAAGCTGCGAGATGGATCCTAGGGAACAAGGATATCCCTTGAAGAGCAGGCTACTGAGGCGTCTACAGGAGCCCCAGATAGAGCACAGAGATGATGCAACTAATTCCACCTGCTCAGTGAGATGAGCAGCGAGCAGGCCATTGGGCTTCTGAAGATGCGATTCTGGTGCCCTGACCAGTAGTGCCCGCCAATATTTTCCTGCAAGAGTCTTGGTCATTGTGGTGGTCTGCTATGCTCTCCAGTACATGGGTCTCGAGAGAAGTGTGGACCTTGTTGGCAATGAACCTCTGGAAGGAGACAGTTCATCGAGGGAGGAGCAGGGACAGAAGATCAGAGATAAAGAAGAACAGGAGGTGGAGAGAGATGCGCTGAACAGAGGGGTTCCCCTGCTGCATGACGAGGTGGTCTCCTCCAGGAAGAGGACCTCCCTTCTCTCCCTCACGGCCTCCACATTCGATCCAGGTCTGAATCAATGAAGCGTCGTCTGTCCTGCCCTAGTGCCATGGCTCTGGCTCCCCTGTGACATCTCACTTCCCTCTAGGACAGTGGAAGGTTTTGGCACACACCACAGCTCTCATCCTTGGGACAGCCAGCTGCCTCAGTGATGGCTGCCGTGGGAATCTAAATGAGCCCCCACACTTCAACTGACCCACTTCTATTCCCGCTCCACTAGCTAAAAGTGTACAGGAAACCTGTCTCCAATGCAATTATGGGCTTTCCCATGCAAAATCTGAACTTTAATCAGTTTCCTTCTAGAGGCAGGTTTCTGAACCAACAACAGACGTGGCTCTTGTTTCCTGCCTCCATGGCGAAAATTAAGTCCTCTCTCTCCAGTTTAGAATGGGGAGGACATAAGTTTAAGGAATGGGTAATATGCCCCCACAAAATGTGGTCAATGCCACTGTTGTCTAAGGGTGGGTTGGCATGACCAGTTTTGTTTCCTCAATCCATTCACTGTCTCCTTTAATGAACATCCTAGAATAGTAGACAGGCAGGGATATGAATTCACATCCAATATCCATCATGGTGCCATTACTTGGCTCAACCTAAAAAGTTTCAAACTTTTCAAAAAGCTTTTATGAATGTTCATTATTTTCAACTTCCATCGATGTGCCTCATGAGCATTACTATGACTTTGCAACATTACAGATATGCACAACGTAATCATTTCATTCCAGTTGTTGCCGAAGATACTGAAAAGAGACTTATTTCTCACCACTGAAATTGGTAAGTTTTCATTTTGAAGTACTGAATCAATATGAAGTGAGCTAATCATCTTCAATGGTAAATTTAAAATAAGAGATATGATAGTAAACATTCAATTTAAGCAGCAGAATCAAAAAACAGTTTATTCTTAAACTCATATTGTGCTGCTGCTCAGTCAGACCTGTGACCTTAGTGAGGAATCAGCTATGTGTGTGTGTTGAATGCGAGTATGTGCTGAGCCTGCTTTGATTTCAAACAGCTGATTCTGATCATTTCTGCGTTTATACAGATAACTTAGAAGTAGACACATATGAACCAATAAAACAATGGGCATTAAGTTTTGGTATAGAAGTATGGTATCAGGTAGACAAATAGTAAACTGCAGCAAAAGACACTTCCAATTAGAGAAGCCGGGCATGTTGCCTAGGCAACTGATTAATTAACCAGCAGATTAACTCCAAATCAGAAAGGAAAAAGTCAACTGCTGGACATGCAGAGTGCACAATATAACCAATATGTAACTTCTCCTTTCATTATTTCACAAGCCAAAATTAATTTGCTTAATGTTGACAATTCTAATAGAACTACTGGCACCAAGTAGTTTTTCACAAAAGAAGGGTAAAAATTCTAGTGCTAGGGAATGATTTTTATGGCTCAGTGCTCCTCTTAGTACAGCCCATTCTTCTTCTTCTGCCCAAAGGCAGGTCCAATCCACAGTGCGACCATCTCCACCACAGGTAGGACAAGGAGGCAGGTCCCAAATCCATCCCAGCTGGAATGAGGATTGAGCCTCTACCACCACTATTCATATCTCCAGACTACAACATTCATGTAAAGGTCCATTTTACCGTGGCAACTCTGATTCCTTGGGCAGCCAGTTGGCTGGACAGCCAGTGTGGATCAGACTGGCACCAACAGCACAGGGCACAATCCCCATTCCAGCTGGGATGGATTTGGGACCTGCCTCCTTGTCCTACCTGTGGTGGAGATGGTCGCAATGTGGATTGGACCTGCCTTTGGGCAGAAGAAGAAGAATGGGCTGTACTAAGAGGAGCACTGAGCCATAAAAATCATTCCCTAGCACTAGAATTTTTACCCTCCTTTTGTGAAAAACTACTTGGTGCCAGAAGTTCTATTAGATTGTCAACATTAAGCAAATTAATTTTGGTTTGTGAAATAATTAAAGGATTTGTGCTTTCCGTTCCCCATTTCTCTCCCATTTCCCTGTGCTGGTTGTCCATCCTCTCCCTTTTCCTATTCACTCTATCAAAACCCTCCATAATTAAAAAAAAACTTTTGCTCCATCTCTTTTTCACCATCACTGCAGCAGTGGAAATAGCTCCAGTTTCTCAAGTCTGTCCTCTTAGCTATAATGCCCTATAACCATATTTATCAATTCAAAATGCTGTTGGCCTTTTTATGATTGTATCTACCTTCCAGAGAGTTTTGTATTTGATCTCTAATTATTCATACCCTTCATTGCCTTTCCATTGAACATTTATTCCCATTACTGTTTTTTCCTCAAATTATTTTGCATTAATATATGTAAAATTGCATTTTCCACCTATATGTCCATTGAACTACCTGCCTGAAGAATCGAACAGCCTACCTCACTGTTTATCAAATTCCCTATTTGTATCATCAGCAAGGTTCAAGACTGTGCTCCAAATCATCTGTCTATATATATATATATATATATATATATGAATGAGAACAAGGTAGGCCAGTAGAGTGCACAACTTAAACCCTTCTCCACTCTGTGCAATGCCCATTTACTCTAAATTAGTTTCTTGTTCATCAACAACTTGTCATCATTTCCTCTTATGCCTGTTTCCTGAATTTTTCAAGAAGCCTTGTGAGACACCTTATAAAATATCTTCTGTAAATGCATATGTGCAACACCTAACTCATGCCTTCTAAATATCCTGTCATCTCTTCAAAATACAATTAAATGTTTCAAACATGATTTGCCTATGCATGTGAAGAGATTTCCTCACAACCGATGTGCCAGTTGGACTAGTTGGAGGCTTACAGCTGCCTTTTGATCTTACATTGCCTCTGCCTGCACACCCATTCTTAGCCCAATGAGGATGATTTAGCAAATGTTGTCCAATCGCAGAATCACATCGAATGTTGGACACTGTCCTTTGAGTTTTGCAAACATGGGCTGGTTGGGTACGGTCTTACCTTGCCTGTTGCGAACAGCAGCTACGACATTCTGTTTGATATGATCCGCCAGTCTTTGGGGCGTACTGTCTACATATCTGGCATCACACCAGCACTGGAATTCATATACCACATTACTCATTTGTGTGATACTCTTTTTGGCTTGATGGCAGTTTCCAGTTAGTGGTGGATACCACTCGTGTTGTTATTGCATAGTAGCAGCATAAACAGCTAGCTTCATCTGTTGCTCAAATTTTGAGATACCTTGCCCTTGCCCTAACAGGATGCTGCTATCAAGCCAAAAAGATGTTCTGCCTATCACACAAATGAGTAACGTGGTATATGAATTTCAGTGCCAATGTAATGCTAGATATGTAGACAGTACGCCCCAAAGACTGGCGGATCATATCTAGGCTATTCACTGACTCATTCCTCAGGGCAATGCCTTGACCAATCAGGGTCAAGCTGCCTAGTTTAAACTTCAAACAATGCTTGGCAGTTAACTGTCAGTCACCATCAGTGGTGCATTCTCCATGGCAATACCTCTACCAAGCAGAATCCACTTGTCAACAAATCAACACTCTCTTCACATACAGTATAAATTGTTGCATTCCCCTTATATTGGTATTCTTGAGAAGTGTCCTGATGAGTGCAAGACAAAAAGCTTTGACGTCTTTTTTTTCAACAATATTCATAGAAATGTTATTGCCATTTTTGTAATGTTATTACCATGAATATTAAGTTCCCAAATCAATGTCTGTTTTAGTTACTGTGTCAATACTAAAGCTTCTAACTGACCAATTTTATTTTGAGCACTTTGTGCATTCACATACAAACCATTCAATCCTAATTCCAATTTTTGAAACATTAACACAGTCCACAACACATCTTTCTTATCTTTTCTCCTTTGACATTTTTTGAGTATTTATAATTTTGTTAAACCTTCTGCTTATATTCCAATGGGGTTTATCATTGTACACTCTTTCCTCGATCTCAAATCTCAACGTTCTCCACAGCTATGCCATATTGGTTTATGTTTCCTCTCCTCTGCTCTATTTATCTTTTCCATAAGTATGCTGTGAGGGGACTAAGACCTCATCCTGTATAATTTTATGAATAAAATATAGAGAGAGATATGCTCAGTGCTATCTCAAAAACGGAATCTATGTCTGTCAGAGGCCCCTGAACAAAAGAAGCTACCTGGAAGAATTGGAGAAACTTACACCCTGTTATCCCTGAAGGGACGCTAATGACTACCCCACCGCAGGCCCCCCCCCCAACTGTGGGCTGCACAGGCCAAATTCAAAGAGCACTATACAAAGGCCAACTGCATTTCATAGCTCAGGCTGGCCAACTGGAGTCTACTTGTCTGCTAAAGCAAAGGCCCCTGCAACCTTCCTTTCAATTTTTAATGATTCAGACATTTAACAACCTTGGGGTGCCTGACTAGGGTTACGCATCCCTTGTCAAAGCCAGAGTGGAGAGGTTGCAGTCATGTGACATGGGCCTCTAGCTGGTGGAATCAGTAATATTGCCTTGTGGAACTGCAAAGTCAGTCTGCCATTTTATCATCTAACTAGCAACAACACAGACAGAGAGCTCTGGCCCAGGTTGGAAATCTGGCCCCAACTACACTGCTTCTACTGGAAATTCTGTACCACCACTTACAAGACTGATTCACCTCTGTGAGCCTATCTCATCGTGTGAAATCAACACGACTGAAGAAGTGAATTAACCAGCATCGGATTTCAACCCACCAACTTCCATTAAGGAATTCCTCACGGACTTGGATTCTGGAACCCACATGAAACAATACTTTTTTTCTCTGTGATCTCTGCACTGTAAATCTTTCTCTTCTCTACTCCTCTTTTACTGTATGAAGGCAATGGCTGGGATTTTCCGGCCCCATCGTGGGGGAGGCAGCGCCCCATCCAGAAGTCCATTGACTTGCGGTGGGACCAAACAATCCTGGCAGCAGAAGGGTGCAGAAAATCCCACCCAACATTGCAATCCTCCTCCCACATTTTAAGTGTATGCAAATAAACTAACCCTTTGAGTTCATCCTATCTTGAGCTTGCTCTGGAGTTATTAATAGAAAACTGGATCACACCAAAACCAAGGGGTTGGGAAATACACCACTGCTTATAAAGAGGGAAACAAATCAAAAACATCTTTCTGTTTACGGATGGGTGGTAAGAGGAGTAATTAGTGCCGTTGAAATTAAACACCCGCCTTTCCATAACAATGTTGTTGATTTTTTTTGGTTGAGGTGAAGGCCTTCCCTGTTCCAGAATTAGCTCCAGTGTCCCCAAAATGTCAGTGCTTTTTTCCTGCAGCTACACACTGGTCCTCCTAATTTTTCTCTCTCACAGTTCAATGTGCGACACAGGAAGAAATCTAGAGACCGCCAACTCTTTGAAGTCTTGTTTTTCAATCTAATACTGAATGCAAATCCCTCTTCAAGACTTTAAATGTACTTTTAATCTATTTCATTGGTTTTAACATGGACCATGACATTTGGTTCCTTTGCCTGTCCTCCCAGAAATATTTCTATTATGTGCTGGTTTTCACCCGGGTACAATGATACAACATCTGGATTCCTAATCACGATTGTTAAAAAGGATGTCTGTTGCATATGGAATAAATCATAATTAATACTCCTATTTCTGTCAACTTGCCTCTCAATCCTTTGGTCCGTGGTATTGCAGTGTTGCAGTGTTGCTCAGGCCCATCCTCTTTAATCAGTCCACCTGATTCACCCTTGTTTTTTATTCTTTCACAGGATGTGAGCATCATTGGCTAGGCCAGCATTTTTGCCCATCCCTAATTGCCCTTGAGAAAGTGGTGGTGAGCTGCCTTCTTGAACTACTGCAGTCCATGTGGTGTAGGTGCACCCACAGTGCTGTTAGGGGTTTTAACCCAGTGACAATGTAGGAACTGTGATACAGCTCCAAGTCAGGATGCTGTGTGGCTTGGAAGGGAACTTGCAAGTGGTGTTCGCATGCAGCTGGTGCCCTTGTCCTTCTAGATGGTAGAGGTTGCAGGTTGGAAACCGCTGTCTAAGGAGCCTTGGTTAGTTGCTGCAGTGCATCTTGTAGATGGTACACAATGCTGCCACTGTGATTCAGTGGTGGGGGAGTGAATGTTGAAGGTGGTAGATGGGGTGCCAATGAAGTGGGCTGCTTTGTCCTGGATGGTGTCGAGCTTCTTGAGAGTTGTGGGAGTTGCATTTATCCAGGCAAGTGGAGAGTTTTCCATTACACCCCTGACTTGTGCCTTGTAGATAGTGGACGGCTTTGGGGAGTCCGGAGATGAGTTACTCACCATAGAATTCCCAGCCTCTGACCTGCTCTTGTAGCCACGATATTTATGTGGCTGGTCCAGTTCAGTCAATGGTAATCCCCAGGATGTTGGTCGTGGGAGATTCAGCGAAGGTAATGTCATTGAATGACAAGGGGAGATGATTAGATTTTCTCTTGAGAGAATTGCTATGCACTTATGCAGCTTGAATGTTTCTTGTCACTTATCAGCCCAAGCCTGAATATTGTCCAGGTCTTGTTACATATGGACATGGACTGGTTCAGTATCTGAGGAGTCGTGAATGGTGCTGAATACTGCAACCATCAGTGAAAATCATCACATATGATCTTATGATGGAGGGGGAGTCATTAATGAAGCTGCTGAAGATGGTTGGGCCTAAGGCACTATGGGTCAAGAGCTGGTAAATGGGATTAGATGGGTGTTTGATGGCTGGCACAGACACGATGGGCCGAAGGGCCTGTTTCTGTGCTTTATAACTCTATACCTCCGTGATTCACAATTCTGAGGAACTCTTGTGACTATGTCCAGGGATGATTGACCTCCAACAACCACAACCATCTTCTTTTGTGCTAGGTATGGCTCCAACCAGTGAAGAGCTTCCTCCTGATTCCCAATGACTCCAGTTTTGCTAGGTCTCCTCAGTCAAATACTGCCTTGATGTCAAAGGCATTCACTCTCACTTCAGTTCATGAGACTAAGGCTGTAATGAGGTAAGGATCTGAATAGCCCCGACAGAACCCGAACTGAGCGTCAGTGAGCAGGTTATTGCTGAGTAGTGCCGCTTGATAGTACTTTCGACGATACCTTCCATCAATTTGCTGATGATCGAGAGTAGACTGATGAGGCAGTAGTTGGCTGGGTTGGATTTGTCCTGCTTTTTGTGTACAGGACCTACCTGGGCCACATTGCCATTTTTAGCTGCACTGGAACAGTTGGCTAATGGCACCAGTAGCTCTGGTGCACACGTTTTCGGTACTATTGCTGGAACGTTGTTAGAGCCCATAGTCTTTGCAATATCCAGTACCTTCAGCCATTTCTTGATATCATATGGAGTGAATCGAATTGGCTGCAGACTGACAACATTGATGCTGGGTAGGAACCCAAGATGGATCATCTACTCAGAACTTCTAGCTGAAGACTGTAGCAAATGCTTCAGCTTTCTCTTTTGCACTTATGTGAGGATGGGGATATTTGTGAAGCTTCCTCCTCCAGTGAGTTGTTCAGTTGTCCACCGCCATTCATGACTGGATGTGGCAGAACTGCAGAGTTTAGATCTGATCTGTTGGTTTTGGGATTGCTAAATTCTGTTTATCGCATGCTGCTTTCACTGTTTGGCATGCAAATAATCCTATGCTTTACCACCCTGACACCTCACTTTCAGATATGCCTGGCACTGCTCCTGGCATGCCCTCCTGCACTCTTCTTTGAAGCAGGGTTGCTCCACAGGCTTGATGGTAATGGTAGAGTGGGGGATATGGTGGACCATGAGATTACAGATTGGGTTGAATACAATTCTGTTGCTGCCGATGGCCTACATGGATGCCCAGTTTGGAGTTACTATATTAGTTCGAAGTCTATCCCATTTAGTACAGTGGTAATGCCACACAAACCTGCAACATGAACTGGCTACAATTGCCTCCTGAGTGATCAAGTTATGGAGAATACAATGCAGGAGCTCCTCATACTCTCTGATAATGTGGAGTTTGCTAATTGCTTCTTATACACCAAGATCTTTTGTGCCACAATGTTCTAATACTTAATAAAAATGTGCTGCCCTTGGATACATTAGGGATCCACAACAGCTCAGATCACACTCTCACTGAGATCCTGAGAGGTCTTGACAGGGTAAACATGGAGAGGATGTTTCCTCTTGTGGGAGAATCTAGTACTTGGGGCCACTGTTTAAAAATAAGGGATTGCCCATTTAGGACAGAGATGAGGAGGATTTTTTTCTCTCAGAGGGTCGTGAGTCTTTGGAAGTCTCTTCCTCAAAAGGCGGTGAAAGCAGAATCTTTGAATATTTTTAAGGCAGAACTAGATGGATTCTTGATAAGCAAAGGGGCAAATATTATTGGAGGTAGACAGGAATGTGGAGTTTAGGTTGAAATCAGAT
Source organism: Carcharodon carcharias (assembly GCF_017639515.1). Taxonomy (NCBI): domain Eukaryota; kingdom Metazoa; phylum Chordata; class Chondrichthyes; order Lamniformes; family Lamnidae; genus Carcharodon; species Carcharodon carcharias. The sequence continues at coordinate 120,464,312 of NC_054479.1, read as the reverse complement.
CAGCCATGATCTTATAGAATGGCAGAGCAGGCTCGAGCGGCCAAGTGGCCTATTTCTGCTCCTAATTTGTATATTCGTATGTACATGGACAACAGGCCCCAGGCCCAATAACTGGAGAGCCTCAGGCCTCACCATTTAGGACCAGGGAATGTGCCCGAAAAAGCACATGGCTGAATTTTTGGGCCACAGTTTAAATATGCCAATGAGTTTGCTGTATAAGTAGTAAGGGTTAATGATGAACAGCCTGTGCTGTATTCATGTCATTCTGAAAGATTTATACCAGTACGTTGTGCAGATGTACTGTGCCATGAACTCTGAAGTCCAACTCATCATTCTCTGTCTCTAATTCCTGCCCCAGCAAGACATAAAATCCTTCAGATTTAAATCAAGTCAAAGAGACGAATGGGACAATGGGCATTTTCCAGTAAAATAATTTACCTGTAGTTTTATAGAAGGTTGTTCAGTGCTGAATCTTTTTGAGTTTTACATTACCAAATCACACCCTTGCATTGCACTAAATCAACTAATAGTGCCCAAAAAAGTTGTCAAATACTATACTGAAAATTATTAGTCACTTTAACCTGTTGGGAGTTCTGGTTACATATTTGCACTACATTTTATATGAATGAGTAAAAGGTAATTCTGCTCAAAGGGTTATAATAACATTTAGAATTAATTAGGATTTTAATAATTCATCTTATTGCCACCGTGTGAAAAGTTGGACTGCTTCCTATCCTTTGAACTTAGAACTGTTCCTTGTATTCTCTGGACCAATCTCAGATCATCCATCACCTCTTCCTGAGCATGAAATGACATGCAATCCCTGAGAGCCTGGACTGATTCAAACTGGATCAGCATTTGGTCTCTGTCTAGAATCTACCTGACACAAAAAGGATTTACTTCATCCCACAAACTTGTCTCATTTTTCTTCATTCTTAGGCAGTCTACTGGCTTTGTGCACTTTTCAGTTATTAGTAGCATCATCCTGTTATAATGAAGTAGATTTTGATTGTGCAATGGTATAAAAGGGGTGATAGAAAATCAGCAGCTCGTTTTTTATATCTCTCCCAATTTTTGACTTAAATTATTAACTTTATTGACTTCCCTATGGGCTGAGAACACCAGTGTTAGAAAAACCCAACTCAAACAAGTGGCTGCTTCACTTAAATGTGGGATTAATTGAATAGCTGTTTCAAAGAGACTGCACAGGCTCATTAGACTGAATGGCCTCCTTCTGTGCTACAAGATTCCATGATTTTATGAATGGGTTTCCGGATAAAAACCTTTTTTGAGTTGTTTAGAAGGGGAGACCAATAAGACAGGGAAGGCTGTATGAGGAATCTTCTGAGTTCACCTGTTGCAAATGGGCCACGATAAACACATAGGGGAGACAGGGATAGAAGAATTTATTGATGGGATTAGATGAAAAATGGTAAGAGGTGGTTCATGTGGACTATAAATACCAGCATGGACCTGTTGGGCCGAATGAACTGCTTTGGTGCTGGAAATACTATGTGGGAGCTTTTTGAGGTCTTCAGAATTTTTGTCAGTTTCATTTAATTGTCCCAATCACTTTAGACTTCAAATTTCAAATCTAGATATTCACTAAGATTAAATGTCATTGGTCTCTTCCATAAGTGGACCCACATCATTCCCAATCAGGTGTTTACTTTCACTGCGCAGAATCTAGATACATGATAGCATGACTTGGAGTTAACACTGGGCCAGAAATCATGATCATGGAATATACAGGAACAAGCCACTGAGTCCTCGTGTCACTTCCACCATCCAATTAGATCATGGCCAATCCTCAACATGTGTCTTCTGTGTGCTCTTCTAATATTCTGACAAGTGAACTGATTCATTCTTTAGTGCTTGGACTGTTGAAACTATTTCACAGCCTGTAAGTGAGTTTGCAGAGTGACAGTAGCAACAAATTTCACCTTACTTCAGGCTCTCTTTGTAAACAAGAAAAATAATGAACAACATCACATTGTTCCAGTTACAAGATTAAGTAACACCTTCCTTTGGTCAGCCCTGTCACTGAATCAGACCAAAGTTTCCATGGATCCTGGCCGACTTTCATAAAGTTTCTGCCTTTCTCACCACATGTTATCTTGTAACCATGAACACTACCATCTTCTTTTGTTATGCTGATGGTTAAGGAAGTTCAGGAGATCTTCCAAATAATCCAACTATCATTACCCTTCCCATTCCTCCTTGGAATGGTGCCGTAAGCCATTTCAAAATGAACTGCATTCTCTCAACACGAATCTGAATGGTTCAACGAAAAGGCTGAACCACCTCCAATCTCCCTCTGCTTCCTTGAATGGTAACAAGGCAGGCAATACTCAACTAGCTGGTCCATCGAGCTTGATGACAAACCTCTTCCCTCAGCCCCTTCCAGCTCTGGTTGTAAACTGGATTTAAACCTTTGTGATCTCCCTTCAATTTAAACATAACACTTCAGCATGAATTATATCAGAATCCTTCTATTGTAAAAAGTTTTTAAAAATGCCAAATATATATTTTCACTTGTGCATAAGATTCCGCTGTCAGTGATACTGTGCTGTTTGCATCCTTGTAGCTATGTTAATGAGCTGATATAGACAAATTGGGCACAACCAATCCATTTCCATTTCGGCCCATCATCACTGAAACAGATTATCTGGTCATGATCACTTTGCTGTTTGTGGGAGTTTCTTGGGTGTAAATTGGCCGCATTTCCTGTACTTTCCTGCAAAAGTACTTTATTGGCTATAAAGCACTTTGAGATGTCCAGTGGACATGAAAAGTGCTAGATAAATGCAAGTTTTTCTCTTTTATTTTCTTTAAAAATTGAGTTCTTTGATTTATACTGAATGGTTTTGTATAGAATATATAACTAAATTAACAAATGATATCTTGGAAATCTAAGATTACTACTGATTTGTATTTATCCAAATTCACTGCACTACCAATAATACAAGCTCAGTGGGCAGATGATCTGGTCCCACTGGCGGCTGGCGTCATTGTGGACTTCAATGGACAATATGGAAAGAAGGCCAAAAATTGGTTCCACGCTGTCGTGAAGCCAGTTTGCGATCGTCCGTTCCACCAGTCAATGGCGGGCCGCATTTCCCACCACCGCACGTCGGGAACCTAACTTCATTATTTTAGCATCTCATTATAAGCCCTGCTTGCTGGAATTATCCCCCGATGCTGGATCATCCGGGCACATCAGTGTAATTGCAGGCCAACATGTTTCACAACTGTACATAAGCGACATATGCCTGACAAGCTGCACTTGACTCGGGACTTGTTTGTTTGCCTGCCTTGCTTCAGGCAGCACCTGCAGTCATCAGTGCCAGGCTTTGCAGGCAGCACCACATCACTTTTAGGGGGGCAAACAGGCAAGTCTCTACCTACCAGACCAGTTGTGAGGCAGGGGTGCTTCTCAATGGCTGCAGGGCTAGGCCTTGCTTGGGGAAGAGGGAGAAGTGGCCTCAGGTAAGGGAAGAAGCTGAAGGACAAGAGCTGTACTGGGGAAGGGGGGTATCCCAGGGTGTGTATGGGGGCACATGTTGATCTGTGCAAGTAGTCTCAAGATGGTGAGGGCTGAGGAGGCAGTCTCCAGAGGAGATGAGGCCAGGTGGTGATGTGAGGTTATGTGTGTGAGAGTGAGTGGTGATGTCCCTTGAGCTGGCAGTGAGTGAGATACCAGTGAATGTGTGATGGGCTTGTGAGTCTGTGAGTTTAGAGTCATAAGAACATAAGAAATAGGAACAGCAGTAGACCATTTGGCCCCTTGAGACTGCTCCGCCATTCAATAAGAACATGGCTAAACTTCTTGTGTTTCGATTTCCACGTTCCCATCTAACCTCAATAACCTTTGATTCCCTTGCCTAACAAGAATCTATCTAGGTCTGCCTTAAAAATATTCAATGACTTCACCTCCACCATCTTCTGAGGCAGAGAATTCGAAAATCACACAACTCTCTGAGAGAAAAAATTTCTCTTCATCTCTGTCATAAAAGGGCAACCCCTAGTTTTAAAACAGTGCCCCTTAGTTCTGGACACATCCACAGGAGGAAATATCCTTTCCCTGTCCACATTGCCAAGGCCATTCAGGATCTTATATTCTTCAATCAAATCACCCCTCACTCTTCCAAGCTCCAGTGGAAACAAGCCTAGTCTGTCCAACCTTTCCTCATACGACAATCCACTCATTCCAGGTATCAATCTAGTAAACCTCCTTTGAACCATCTTCAATGCATTTACATCCTTTCTTAAATAAGGAGACCAAAACTGCACACTGTATTCACGGTGCGGTCTCACCAATGCCCTGTATAACTGAAGCATAACATCCTTACTTTTATTTTCAATCCCTCTCGTAACAAAGGATAGATTGCTATTAGCCTTCTTAATTACTTGCTGTTCCTGCATACTAACTTTTTGTGACTCATGTACTAGAACACCTATATTCCTCTGCACCTCAGAATTATGCAGCCGTTCTCCATTTAAGTAATACTCTGCTTTTTTGTTCTTGCTGCCAAAGTGAATAACTTCACATTTTCCCACATTATACCCCATCTGCCAAATTTTTGCCCACTTTCAACCTATCTGTAGCCATCCCCAAACTCCTTACGTCCTCTTCACAACACACTTTTCTACCTATCTTTGTGTCATCTGCAAATTTAGCAACCATGCCTTCACTCCCCTCATCTAAGTCATTGATGTAAATCGTAAAAAATTGAAGCCCCAGTACAGACCCCTGTGGGACTCCACTCGTCACATCCTGCCAATCAGAAAAGGACCCATTTATGCATACTCTCTGCTTTCTGCCAGCCAGCCAATCTTCTATCCATGCTAATATGTTACCCCCTACACCATGCACTTTTATTTTCTGTAATAATCTTTGATGTGGCACCTTATCAAGTGCCTTCTGAAAATCCAAGTACAGTACCTCTACAGGCTCTCCTTTCTCCGCTGTGCATGTTACTTCTTCAAAAAACTCCAATAAATTGTTAAACATGATTTTTCCTTTCACAAAATCATGCTGACTCTTCCCTATTGCCTTGAGCTCTTCTAAGTGCCCAGCTATAGCCATCTTAATGATCGGTTCTAATAACTTCCCCACGACAGATGTCAAGCTAACTGGCCTATAGTTTCCAGTTTTCTGCCTCTCTCGCTTCTTGAATAGAAGGGTTTTATTTGCTACTTTTCAATCAGATGGAACCTTTCCAGGATCTAGCGAATTTTGGAAAATTAACACCAACGCATTGACTACCTCATTAGCCACCTCTTTTAAGACCCTAGGATATAGTCCATTGGGACCCAGAGACTTGCCAGCCTGAAGCTCCATCAATTTGCTCAGTACCGTTTCCCTGGTGATTTCAATTTCACCAAATTCCTTTCTCCCATTCACCTCCTGATTTGCAGCTATTACTGGAATGTTATTTGTATCCTCAAAAGTGAACACAGAAGCAAAATATTTGTTTATTCTTCCGCCATTTCCTTATTATCTACTATTAACTCCCCACAGTCACTCTCTAGAGGACCAACACTCACTTACTTACTCTTTTCCTTTTTAAATACCTGTAGAAACTCTTGCTATCTGTTTTTACACTTCTAGCAACTTCCTCTCATAATTTAATTTCTTTCTCTGATTAACCTTTTAGTCATACTCTGCCATTCTTTATATTCTGTCCAATCATCTGTCCTGCCACTCATCTTTGCGGAGTTGCATACTTTTTTCTTAAGTTTGATGCTTTCCTTAACTTCTTTAGTTAACACGGATGGTGGGTTCTCCCCTTGCTATCAGATCATATTTAATTACTTCAGTATGGGCCATCAATTCATTTACTTTGTTAAGAATGCTACGCGCAGTCAGATACAGACCCTTCAGTTTTTTTTTGTTACCTTTGTAACATCTAGTCGTGACTGCTGATGTATTCCTAGGTTTTATCTCTCTGTCACTTTTTGCCATTCTCTGACCCTCATTTCTCATATTACTATTTTGCTCTCCTGTCTTGACTCTACACCTTGAATTGCTACATCTACCCAAACTTGATCCCTCACCCCTCTTGTTCAGTTTAAAGACCTTCTACTTCCCTAGTTATGTGATTTGTGAGGACACTCGTTCCACCACGGTTCAGGTGTAAATGGTACCAACGGTACAGCCCCCACTTTCCCCAGTACTGATGCCAGTGACCCACAAACCGGAACCACTTCTCCCACACTAGTCTTTGAGACACACTTTCATCCCTCTAATCTTATTTGCTCTATGCCAATTTGCACATGGCTCAGGTAATAATCCAGAGATTATTACCTTTGAGGTCCTGCTTCTTAATTTAACTTAGCTCCTCATACTGACTTTGCAGAACCTCTTTCCTAATTCTACCTAGGTCATTGGTACCTACATGGACCAAGACAATTGGATCCTCCCCCTCCCACTGCAAATTCCTCTCCAGCCCTGAGCAGATGTCCCGAACCCTGGAACCGGGCAGGCAACACTGCCGTCTGGACTCTCGCTCTTTGCTGCACAGCGCAGTGTCAATCCCCCTCAGTATTATATCCCATACTACCATTCCTTTTTGCTCCCCCACTTGAATGGCTTCCTGTACCACAGTGCCATGGCCAGCCAGCTCATCCACTTTGCAGGCTTCGCTTTCATCCACATAGGTTGTGAGCACCTCAAATCTGTTTGATAATTGCAAAGCCAGAGGCTCCTCCCCTACTGTCTGATTGGAAAGTAGCAAATATAACCCAGAGTGAGGAAATGGTGAGGTAACGGGGTAGTGGGCGATTCAGAGGCCGTCTGCCAGCGAGACAGCGTGTTTCTTCTGGCTGCGTAATTAATGGTGCGGGAAGTGGACGATACAGCGGGAAAACCCTCCATTGCAGACGGCAGATAAATCGTCATTTTTCACACCCACTACCGCATTTAGTAATCTGGGACAATTACGCCAAGTAGTTTGTATGAGTATTAAATTACCTCTTCATTCTTTCAAAGGATTTGTCCTGTAGGTTTAAACATAGTTCAGCGCTATGTCAGACACACAGTGCTAGTAATATGTATCTCAGAGATAGATATGCTCTGATTAATATGCAATTTCTCAAGAGCAAGTATGATGCTATTTTGAAGCATAATGTGCCACCAAACGTCACTGAAAGGTGACTGGAGAATCTCTGCAAAGGTTGTGCTTTTTCATGGGTGCTTGATGAAATCACAGATTTCATTTTATTGCAATTATATGATATGTTCTTCAGAAATATTAAAGCTACATAAATAGGAATGGCAAGGAGGGCAAATTATACGCATATTTACAACAGGCATGAAACAAAATAAACTACATATCATAGAAGGATACTGATTTAATAAAATAGTCAGCAGGAATTTACCAACAGATGAGTTAATAAGACTGATTAAATAATAGGCAGTTTAGTGTGTGTTTTCCAATGGCAGCCACCGATGTACTAATGTTGAATATATTATACACATTTAGTACTGAATATATTATATACATTTAATACTGAAGCAGTCCATGTCCAAATGCAGCAAGATCTGAATAATATCCATGTTTGGGCTGACAAGTGGCAAGTAACATTCACGCCACACATGTGCCAGGCAATGGCCATCCCCAACAAGAGTCAATCTAACCATTGCCCCTTTACATTCAATGGCATTACCATCACTGAATCCCCCACTATCAAGATCCTGGGGGTTACCATTGACCAGAAAATGAACTGGACTAGTCATATAGATGCTGTGGCTGCAGGGGCAGGTCAAAGGCTAGGGATCCTGCAGCAAGTAACTTACCTCCTGACTCCCCAAAGACTGTCCACTATCTACAAAGCACAGGCAAGGCACTTGCCTAGATGAGTGCAGCTCCCACAACACTTAAGAAGCTTGACACCATCCAGGACAAAGCAGCCTGGTTGATTGGCACCTCATCCACAAAACATTCACTCCCTCCACCACTAGCACACAGGGGCAGCAGTGTGTACCATCTACAAAATGTACTGCAGGAACTCACCAAGGCTCTTTTGACAGCCCCTTCCAAACCCACAAATGCTGTCATCTAGAAGGACAAGGGCAGCAGACACATGGGAACACCAACACTTGGAAGTTCGTCTCCAAGGCACACACCGTCCTGACTTGAAAATATATCGCCATTCCTTCAGTGTCGCTGGGTCAAAATCCTGGAACTCCCTCCCTAACAGCACTGTGGGTGTACCTACACCACATAGACTGCAGGGGTTCAAGCTCACCATCACCTTCTCAAGGGCAACTAAGGATGGTCAATTAATGCTGGCCTAGCCAGCGACACCCACATCCCATGAATGAATAAAGAGTAATATTAATACGTCAGTCCATAACAAAAAATGGGCAGGAGTTTAATCCTGTTGGAATTCCATTCACTCTGGCCCCTAGAGTACAAAACTAGCAACATTAGAAATAATCCTATCAAACAGATAGACACTTAATTTAAGTATGAGTTGAGTTGGTTCCATCCTGCTCCCCATTTCCTGCTCTTCTAATGTATAAGACATCAGTCAGAATTTTACCAGAAGGAAGCAACTCCCGCTACCAAGACTGAAAGCATTTGGTGTCCTCATAGGGTAGTTAAGAAGTTTCTTTGATATGCTGGGGCTAGGAGAGAGGTCTGGCGATTGCAGGGGTGAACCCTCCTGCAGGGCTAGCCATTGTCACCGGGATGGGGGATGGGGGCTTGGGGAATGGGGCGGTGGAGGGGGGGGGGGATGTGGGGGGAACGGGACGGACCCCTCCATGGGCCATGGAACAGCCAAAAAGAAGGCCTCCCCACACCCTGAGAAGTCACCTCAATGTATCTTGCAGTCTCTCCATTCACCAGTAAAATGCTGTAAAGTGGCCATTAATTGGTCAGTTAATTGAAATAATTGGCCGCCTGCCTCCAATCGCCAGGCGGCTGAGCTGCTCATATTCCTGCTCATGGGAATATCCCACCATGGCCAGGAGATATTGGGGCCCAGATTTTTGCCACGATTGAAAGCCTCTCTATTGTAGTGAAAATAGCGGAACTGCCCAAAAATTGTAAGTCCCACCACAAACACAGTATTCCAATTTTCGCTGGGGTGGGAATGGGGGAGGGATGCATGTTTTAAGGAGGCAGCTGGCCATTTAAATTAGCAAATTCCTTCACTCTAGTTGGATTTTGATAACCTAGGAATGTGGATCCCAAAGTGCGCAGAGCAGACCTGGCCTGAATTTGGCTAATTTCTTTGGATGGCCAGGAGACCCCCTTTGGAGAGGTAGGGTCCCCTGTTGAATTTGCTTTCAAATTTTATTCAGTTAAAATCATCGAAGTTTCTTACCCACGCTGGAGCCACTGGGAGGCAGTGGTTTTGTCAATGGACTAGTAATCCAGACACCTGGGGTAATGCTCTGGGATCCTGAGTTGGCAGGTGGTGGAATTTGTATCGAATAAAAATCTGGAATTAAAAAGCTAATGATAATGGTGAAACCATTGTCAATTGTCATAAAGACCCATCTGGTTCACTAATGCCCTTTAGGGAAGGAAATCTACTGTCCTTACCTGGTCTGGCTTACATGTGATTCCAGACCCACAGCAATGTGGTTGACTCTTAAATGCCTCTGAAATGACCCAGAAAGTCACTCTGTTATATCAAACCTCTAGGAAGTCTATAAGGAATTAACTTAGGCATCAACTTAAGCACTGGAAATGACAACGGCAAACTTAACCCTGTCGACCCTGTAAGGTCCTCCTTACTAACATCTGGAGGCTTGTGCCAAAATTGGGAGAGCTGTCTCACAGGCTAATCAAGCAACAGCCCGGCATAGTCAATCTTACAGATAATGTCCCAGACACCACCATCACCATCCCTGGGTGTGTCCTATCCCACCAGCAGGACAGACCCAGCAGAGGTGGCAGCACAGTGGTACACTGTAGGGAGGGAGCTACCCTGGGTGTCCTCAACATTGGCTCTGGCCCCCATGAAGTCTCATGGCATCAGGTGAAACATAGGCAAGGAAACCTCCTGCTGATTACCACGTACCACCCTCCCTCAGCTGATGAATCAGTGCTCCTCCATGTTGAACACCACATGGAGGAAGCACTGAGGGTGGCAAGTATACAGAATGTACTCTGGGTGGGGGACTTCAATGTCCATCATCAAAAATGGCTCAGTAGCACCACTACTGACCGAGCTGGCCAAGTCCTAAAGGACATAGCTGCTAGACTGAGTCTGCGGCCGGTGGTGAGGGAAAACATACTTGACCTCATCCTCATCAACCTGCCTGCCGCAGATGCATCTGTCCATGACAGCATCGGTAGGAGTGACCACTGCCATACATCTGGATACAAAGCCCCGTCCTCACATCGAGGATACCCTCCATCGTGTTGTGTGGCACTACCAACATGCTACATGGGATAGATTTCAAACAGATCTAGCAACTCAAGACTGGGCAACCATGAGGTGCTGTGGGCCATCAGCAGTAGCAGAATTGTACTCAACCACAATCTGTAACCTCTTGGCCCAGCATATCCCCCGCTCTTCCATTACCCCCAAGCCATGGGATCAATCCTGGTTCAATGAAGAGTGCAGGAGGGCATGGCAGGAACAGCACCAGACATACTTAAAAATGAGGTGTCAACCTGGTGAAGCTACAACTCAGGATTACTTGCATACCAAACAGCTTAAGCAGCATGCAATAGACAGAGCTAAGTGATTCCACAACCAACGGATCAATTCTAAGCTCTGCAGTCCTGCCATATCCAGTTGTGAATGGTGGTGGACAACTAAACAATCAGGGTCAAGCTGCCTGGTTTAAATTTCAAACAATGCTTGGCAGTTAACTGTCAGTCACCATCAGTGGTGCATTCTCTATGGCAACGCCATTTGCCATCCAATCAGCACCCTCTTCGCATATAGTATAAATTGTTGTTTTCCCCCTTATATTGGTATTCTTGCGAGTGTCCTGATGAGTGCAAGATGAAAAGCTTAGACATGTTTCTCTTTTCAGCAATGCATCTGAATATTTTTTTTTAAATAATGACACCAGCCTAACTGCCTGACAACTTAGTGACAGTCAGAGTAAGGTTCAGATAGATTTGTGGTAGCTAATGAGGAGGAGAGAGTTTTTATTTTTCTGTCACACTAGATATTACTGAATGGGCTTGTTCCTCTGACACTGATGAATAGGTTTGTCCCCCGTCCTCTCATTTCCTTTTGACATTTTCACAATCTCTCCCTGTTTTTGTTTCCTCCAGAATTGTCCCGTCTTTCTTTGTTCTTTCTTTCATTCTTTAAAAGGCATCTGCTTACTGCCACTCTCTAATACACAAAACACCCCAAAGCAAACAGTGGGAGCTACACAAACATGAATTGGGATCCCAATGGACTATACCACAATAATTTAAAACCTACAAACATCCATTCGCCAACAAAGGCAAAACCAAAAATAGACGCAAAGGCCCAACACATGAAAAACACATTTCTCTTGTAAGTACAGAGCTCAGCATGGACCTGTGGCACCAACCGAATACATTGCTTGCTGACTGATTACAGCAAGCCACAAAAATACCTGAAAATGTTTCACTTGCATAAAGTTCCCGCATTTTTCTAAGTGTAAAACTGGGCAGTGGTTGGACATGGGATGATGGCATCAGTTCTGTATGTTTTAGTTGATAATAAGAATGAATTCACAATCATAACTATTATTTGCTAATCATTAAGAAAACTGAAAAATAAACTTTTTGTAAAAATCAGACTTTGGACTGTTGGTTTTACATTTTAGAAGTTGTCAAGACAACGGACTTATCAAACCAAATGTTTCATCCAAGTACAAATACCTGGACAACTTCACAATCCCATTTGACACAGAAATCATCTGTTCTCCATAACTTGTCACAGCCTATCACATGCTCCATTTATTACTAAACTTTTGTCCTTTACAACATTATTGTCATATAATCATGTGCAGTATAACTTGTACCAAATTGTTCAGCACTCCCTTCAGCACTACACTCTAACTTAACATAATTGTGGCATGAATCTCAGTTCTTGTTCTCCTAGAATGGTCATTTTTAAATTTTTACCCACTTTTGGGTATAATAAAAATTGCCAAGAAGCATATAATAAAGGATGGGTGTAGAAAACAGGGTAGCAGACTATTTCTCCTATTCCACTATTAAAAATATCCTTCTGTTAACTCAATAATGATCTGGAACTTGCTGCCCACAGGGTGGTAGAAGAAGAGACTATCAACAATTTCAAAAGTAAGTTGGATGGTTACTTAAAGGAAATAAACTTGCAGGACCACTGAAATAAAGTGTTGCGGACAGAGATAAACTGAAACCCCCAATTCCTCTTCCCTTCTGCCGTAATCTGTGTAGTTTATTTTTGAAAAGGCTAATGTGTATGTTCCCAAACCCTCAACAGTGTGCAGCCAACTTAGAAGTCACCAGCAGTAGACTTTCATGGATTTAAAGGAGGATTGTTTATTCACACAGACATGCCAGAAAGTCTAAGGCAACGTAAATCACACATCACACACCCAAGAAAGATACAATTAAAGAAGGTAGTGCACTTCTACAAGTATTAAAATCAAACAGAATAATTAGCAGTTCACATGTCTTTGAGAGCGTAGTAAAGGGGGGAGCTTTTCCACCTCTGGAATTGTAGCTCAGGTAAGTTCAGATGGCTGGATTCTGATCCAGATTTACTGCAGGGTTCCTTTGATGGGAAGACTGCTCATCAGATCATGTAGACAGGTACTGGTGGTTGTTGTAACTGGGGGGTCAAATTTCTTTACAAGTGAATTTGGAGCTATTCAGAAACAGGCTGGAGGAGGCTTTTTAAAAGACCTTTAAGCCATGCAGTTCTTAAAAGGCAAGATGGCACAGCCTTTCTCTGCAACTGTGGTATTTTGGTGTTGGTCTGCAGACTGCTCAGGTTTCTTCTGGGTTTTGGAATGAAAGAACTTAATTATCAGACAACAGTTTCAATCATATGATTAACAGCTATTGATACACAATAAAACGCAAATGGTGGTCTTTCAGTAGCACAGAATTAGTTTCAGTCACATGGTCAAAAGCCATTGATATTCAATAGAAGATAAATGGTGGTCTTTCATACTTCACTTGTGGATAACTGGTCTCAATAGCTTTCCTTTGTTACATGGTAAACCTGGAGTCATAGAATCTAGGAGTCTATTGTCTCTGTGTTTTGGAGTAAGCTTTGACAAAGCAGGTGGAAAATTCCACAGATGAGTGCTGTTTAGGCATGTCTGTTCAAGGGGGCGACACCCACCCATTATAGTTCAATTTGGAACTTTCTGGAAGCTTGTTAGCCTGTTGAAGTTGCAAAAGATTACCTGACCCTCTTGGCAGCCATCTGAAGAGTAATATTTTCATGCCTGTACTGGCATGACAGGTGGAATCGGACTGACTGTATAGTTTCGCAGAGAGCTGGCATCGACTCAATGGGCCAAATGGTCTTCTTTTGTGCCATAAATGGCTCTTTAACATTTAATCTAGTTGCTGAACTACATTATACTCAGAGGCCTAATAATTGCAGTATCATGCACAGGTTCATTATCCTGCTTATTCCTAGCATCTATCATTAGAACTTTTGGTCTATTAAGTGATAAAAAATTAAGATACCAGCTGCAGAAATCTCATGCAAAAGTACTTAATATCTCATTAATTCAATAATAAGATCCAGATTCTAAATCCTTTTCACCTTGTGTTGCAACTGAATTAATACACAATCATAAATGGCATATGCTCAATTAATGCTAGAACTAAATTGTCTTAAATTGTGCGCCATCCAGCTTCTTTAGAGCTACATAACAGGAAAGATGGTCACAAACCTCGTCACTGTAAAGTTTAATTGAGCTGTATTGGTTGCTATGGCTGTCGGCACAGATGGGCAAGAATTCATTCAGCTGTGCAATTTAATATTGAAATGGTGGAAGATGGTAATTGTATAGAAAGCTTTTAATTGTCATCAAGGGAAAAGTTAGCTGGAATAAACATTTGAGTTATAACAGAAATCTTATAAATAGAAAGCTCAGACAAGGGAGCAAGTCAATGGCCTCCCAGAGATGTTGAGTTAATAGCAACTGCACTTATGAAGGATTTATTAGAGCTGCTGACCAGTATTATCACACCAAACCTTGCCTGTTTCATTTGCAGTGCTCCAGTTCTTGTCAACAACAATAATTCAGTGAATAAAACGGCTTATTTTAATTAAATCAGCACCATTGTAATAGATAGGCTTGACAACAAACATTGTGCACTGCACTTGATTTTAATGAGGTTGTGTTGTATCTTGTGAGCTCTTTTTTGTTGCAGAAGAACAATTCTCAGAATAGTCTTATTCATCTAGCTTTGAACCTGACAGTTATGGAATTATAGAATGGCTCCAGCAAAGACAGAGGCCATTCAGACCATCAAGCCAATGCTGACTCTCTGCAAGAACAAGTTAGCTAGTCCCACTGCCCTGCCCTGTCCCCAATGCCCTGCAATGTTTTGTTTTTCAGTTGCTTATCCTGTACCCTTTTGAAAGCCATGATTGAATCTGCCTCCACCATCCTGTCCCGAGTGCATTCCAGATCGTAACCACTCACTGAATAAAAATATTTTCCCTCCTGTTGCTTTGATTCTTTTGCCAATAGCTTCAAACTTGTATCCTCTGGTTCTTGACTCTTTTGCCTTTGGGAACAGTTTCACTCTATCTAATCCCCTCTCAACCTTCAGTTCTCTAAAAAGAACAACCCTAGTTTCTCCAATCTATCCACGTAACTGATGTCTCTCATCCCTGGAACCTTTCCCATAAATCTTTTCTGCACCCGCTCTAAAGCCTTCACATATTTCCTAATCAGCCCAATGTTGGACACAATGGCCGGAATTTTGTCAGACCAATGGCTGTTTTGCCCTCTGGTTGGAGAGGGGAACCCCTGCCAGTTCCATGGACGAGTCCATGGATTCCCGATGGAATCAATTGCCTTTCACTCTCCTAAGTGGCCACCAGTGGGCCTTCCCCCTATTTGAAGTCCCTGACTGAAGAGGTTTCGCCTCCCAAGAGCTGCTGGCCTCATGCCACCAGCAGCAATTGGAGTGGTGCCTGCTGGTGGCACTGCACCTACCAGAGGCCCAAGATCATCACGAGACCCTAGGTTAAAGGTGAGTGAGGGTGGGATGGGAGTCATGGTGGGGAGGGAGGGGTATCGGAGGCAAGGGCAGGGGGTGGCTTTCAGTGGTCATGTCCCTGTCGATGCTGAGTCCCTTGATCAGGTACAGAGTGCCTGACAATGAGGGCTCCCTCCCCCTCCCCACCCCCCAATGGGTGGTTGCTGGAAAATCCAACAGAATTTGCTAGGCAGCCTTCCAAGGGCACGGGAAAGCAATGTGACCTCCATTTAATCCCTGAGCCACCACACATTGTGGTGGGGTCAGGGGTAATGGGTATCAATTGGCTCATCAATGAGCTTAACTGACATCTCACCGGTGGTGTCAGGGAATCTGTACCAGCCCCTTCTGCCCTCTGACTTAATTGGAGAAGGTTTTGCCACTGATGGGAGACTGATGCAGCGCCTCTCCCACGATTAAGTCGGCCTCCATGGTTCCTGCTGTGACGGGCTGCATTAACTCCAGCCCAATACTTCAGCTGGGGCCAAAACAGTTTTGAATGGGCTGTTCAGAAATCTTTTAAATTGTAACCAGCTCTCCAAAGTGCTGGCTATCTAAATGGAACTCCATTGTTACCACTTTAATTTTCTGCCTTATTGTGTTAGTTATTAATGTTACTATTGGATTCAATCACATTTCCTCGTGAGCAAAACAAATAAAAAATAATTCAATTGATGGCCCTTCCAGTAATTTGCCCTTTCCTTGCTCTGTATTCACTTACAGATTTGATAAATTGAAGTAACCCTGCTTCTGTATCCCATACATAAATGACAGAATCTTAATTGCTATTTTGGTTTGTCTCTCTGGTTTGCAAGTATCAAAGTGCTATAGCCATTTTGTAGCAATATCCTTTGTAGAAGGATTAACAATAGAAGATTAAGTTATGCAGGGAAGTAAAAACTCAATCAATTGCTCAAACATATATTGGAATAACACACCTTTTGTGTGCAAATAGCTCCTTGACTCCGTGTGGTGTGGTGTTCCATTTGCTAATCACTCTCTGGGTGAAGATGTTTCTCTTGAATTCCCCATTGGATTTATCAGTGACGACCTTATATTTATTGTCTCTAGTTCTGGTCTCCCCTGCAAGTAGAAATATCTCCTCCATATCTACCCTATCAAAACCTTTTATAATTTTAAAGGTCTCTATTAGGCCACTTCCCAATTTTCTCTTTTCTAGGGAGAAAGCCCCAAACTGTTCAAATTTTCCTGATAGGTATAACCTCTGTTATGCCTAATAAAGGAATGCCCTATTCATAACTTTAAACAAGGATTGAGTTCATATATAATTTTTCAGAACTGTCTTTTATCTTTCAAAATGGACACTCACAAGGTGGCTAAGATGGTTGCCAAGAGTCAGGTGCCCTTTGCTTATTCAACACAGACTAGGTCAAGCTTCCAGAGAGTTCTAATCAAATTGCCCTGAGAGGTTGGGGGAGGGGTGGGGGTGGGGCTTCCCTGGATGAATGTTATCTGTGGGATTTACATATGCTATTGTAAGTAAATTGGTGCAAAATGTGAATATGGTGAAGATTGGATACTCCTGCCTGCTTTGCACTGCTTCATTTACCTGCCTGTATAAAACTGGACTTTCAGGCTTTTAAACTGTTGTGCTCTATAGGCAGATCAGAGATTATTATTGAAATTGCAGTGTTGACAGGTCTTTGCTGAGCATTTTCCTTGTTTTCTTCCTTGCCAATGATGTGCTTTAAATTATTTACCCAAAAATTAAAGTCAATGGACTTCTCCTCTCCAAGATCAATGCTTTACAAAAGAGAGCTGAAGAGACCAGTTATCCACTAAATAAGCCTGAAGGGCCATCATCTATCTCCTATTGTATATCAGAGGCCTTTTAGCTTCAAGCCATTCTGGGTGGGCAATAGTTTTTGATCATGTGACTGAAACCGGTCTCTGGTACCAAAATCCTTTATTATCCAAAAAATCCAGGAGAAGGCCTTGGCAGCCTGCAGAAGAGCACCCAAAGCCATAGCAACTGCAGAAAAGGCAGTGTCTCCTTTTTTAAGAACCAGGAGGCTGTAAATTCTTTAAAAATCTCCTAGCCTGATTCCCAAACTCCAAGTCCATCTGCAAAGGAATCTGACATCCTGATATGAAAACCACAAATGCCCAGCTTTGCAATCTGCTGAACGTTCACCTCCTGAGGAAATCATGCAACAATCTGGACATCTGATTTCAGCTATTTGAACCCATCTGAACTACAATTCAAGAGTTTTTGGGGCCCCACACTGACTGATCTCCTACAACAATCCAAAAATGTGAACTGTTAACTATTTTTTTGGTTTAACACCTGCAGAAGCGCAATATCCTCTTTAATTGTATCATTCTTGAGTGCATGGTGTGCGACTGAAGTAGCGTTTAGATTTTGGAATGAGTTTGCGAATAAGTAATCTTCCTTACTTAAACCCACAAAAGTTTGCTACTGGTTCTTTAAACTGACCACATGCTAAAGGGGACTTAGAAACACACACATCTATCTTTCCAACAAAACCACACTGATTGCAGACAGTAAGGGAAGAGAATTGGGAGTATCAGTTTATTTTTCCTCTCCTGTCTGTAACACCTCTCAGCTCAGCTAGCAATACAGTAAACCTTTTTAGCACTTTGTCCACTGCCTCTATATCGTTTTTTATATTATCAAAACAAGACGGTTCACCATATTCCAAATGTGGTCTAACCATGGTATTGTAGAAATTTAATACAGCTTCTCTGCTTTTCAGATCTATTGCTCTATATAAGAATCCCATGCTTTATTTGTTTTTTATTGCCATATTAAACTGTGTCACTAGATTTCATGGTCTGTATCTGTGTACCCCAGATCTGTCTGTTCATCTAATCCCATTTAGACATTTGTGTTTCAAGAAGTATGTAAACTGCTTATTCTTCCCACGAAAATGTACTCTTCACATTCATTTATACTGAAGTCAATTGACTAATTAAATGCCCATTCTACAAGGTTATTAATGTTTTCCTATATCTTGTTACTGTCTCCTCTGTATTAACATCTTTTTGAGTTCTCTGCCCAAAGGCAGGTCTGACCCACAGCACCACGACCTTCATCACGGGTAGGGCAAGAAGGTATGCCCTGAATCCACCCCAGCTGAAATGGGGTTCAAACCCCTTGCTGTTGACACCATGGGCAGAATTCTCCACTCGTTGGCCAGGCGCACGCCTGACCCCAATGAGGGTAAAATGACGCACGATGACGTCCGGTGAGCATCCCAACATCATCGCGCACTCTGGCGATATTTCAGTTGGTGGGCATGCGCGGGAGTTGGCAGCGTGCCCGCCAACAATTAACAGGCCTATTAAGGCCATTTAAGATCTAACTGAATTAAAGTTTTCGTGCCTATCCAACCTTACAGCTGGCAGGCAGGCAAAGAGGCTAGGCGGCCTTTGCATTTTTTGTGAGACCTTATCCACGGGCGGGGGTGAGGTTTCGATCTGTCACTTTAAAAAAAACTTTAACTTTTCAAACTAATTTCTAACATGTCCCTGATCGTCTGACAGAGACACTTGAGGGGACATATTGTTAACATTTTTAAAAATCTTTATTTTCATTGTTCAAAATCTTCAGCTCCTGAGGCATCAGGGAGCTTAACCTGCGTGCAGTCACACGCATGCGTGAACTTGCGCGCTCACCCTCCTCTTCCCCCCACCCCTCCCCTCCCCCTCCTACACAGGCAGCACTGAGTGCTACAGCGCATGCTTCACTTTGGGCGGGTCTTAATTGGCCCACCAGCGTGAAATTGCAGTCGGGCCCCAATTGCGGGTGGCGGTCGGCTTCCCGGCCACTCCCACTCGCCCCCGCCGAGCCGGCACAACGAGGGCAAAATTCTTCCCCATCTAATCCATACTGGCTGTCTAGCCAACTGAACCAACCGACCCTCCAAGGGATCTAAGTTGCTGTGGCAATATACATTTACATGCATGTTGTCGTCCCGGAGCTATGAATAGTGATGGTACAGGCTCCAATCTTCTTTCCATCACCTGGCTGACCAGGAAAGTCTTCCGCTCTTAACACCTGCCAGTGGCGTAAGTTGGAAGGATTTATAGGCTGATATTCAGTCGGTTTGGCTGCGTTTTAAACGCACTTTCCTTGGCCATCAGGTCCTATAGTGGGACTTGAACCCAGAGCTTCTGGCTCAGAGGCAGGGCCGCTACCCACTGCACCACAAGACCTCCTTCTGTATTACCTACACTCCAACTCCCCCTGCCCCCCAACCAATTTGGTGTCTTCCACAAATACATAAATTGCACTTTCAGGTCATTTATGTGGATAGAGAGCACTAATGGTTCCGGCATTGTTCCCTGTCTTAACTTACTGCAACAATGAGTTTTGGGTAAACATGATGGACTCCCATTCTTCATTGACTTGGCACTCAGGCGGTTTATTGATATCAGGGTGTTCTGAGTTGTTTCTGAAATTCTATTATCTCTCCTATGACGATACAGCACCTTAATAATACAGGCTCAGTGAAGCAATGCTTTTTTGTAAAGTTTTACAGCATTGTTCTTTGACATATTTAGAGCAAGAACTCACTTAAGTTCCTATTCAGCATTACTGAAACATTATAAACTTGGCAATTTCTAATGCTTCATATGATGCGACTTTCATCACATGTATTCAGGGCGTTTTTAATCAGCAAGGGGTTTCATTCAAAATAGGACTTAGAGTTTCTATTGTAAAAATCTACTCTTTCAAATGTATAAATTCCATTTGATATTTTATATTACAATGTGACTAAATGAAGATTCCCTTAAACTATTTTCTCCACTGGTTTGCTAAAATTTCAGAGAATAACCTCTGTTAAAAATTAAACACAAGTATTTGGCTGAAGTGAATAACATCTAAACACTCGGTAAAATATGTTTACAACACATTCCAGCAAAGGTGTCATTTTACAGATCATAACCTCATCTTTTATGTAATTATTCTTAACATTGGCAGAATTTTTTTTTCTTAAAAAGGTGTTTGCAAACTGTCAGAATGTGTGTTCAGTTTGGAGTTCTGCTACTAGACCTAGAGAAGCCACTGGGGCAGAAGTACAATAATAGAGTATTGCTCAGTGCAAAGGTCTGGATGATTGAAGTTAGGGCTCATGGCAACGGATTTAGCAAAATCAAAAAGACAAGAAAAATCTATCTGTTCTTTGCAAATGGTGTGTTTCATTTACCCTGGTTTCTGTTTTAATCTTAAGGTAATTTTTATTCTTTTCTATTATCATTCTGTTTTAAAGATCAACAGGACTGCTCTGAATGAGATCAGGCAGTCAGCTTAAAATAGGGTTGAAAACAGGTCCATCAGGGGACTGACTGAGCCACTTCAAACTGCATTGATTTCAATGTACATAGGCTTGGATATTTGTTGCAATGTTCTTAGGATTTTTAATACTTTACCTCATTTACTATGAGAACTTGTGAATGTGCGTTTTCTCCAATGTCATTTTATATAAGATTATGTAATTTGGGGGGACCCCATTAACAATCAATATCTGTCTACCTGCCAATTGATCAGCCTGTTAGCAGACTGCAAGCAGGATTGAAGATGGAGTTCTATTAGCAGAGACTGAGCTGCTATTTATCATTGCTTGGAATTTCCACAGGGATCCTCCAGCAGGAAATCAGTGGAACCCTTGGAGAAAGATCATAATTGACCATTTCTCTGGGTGGGGGTGGAATGGTTCTGTCAATCTCTCACTGCAGTTACAACAGAGCAAGAGAGCCCTGTAGAAATTCAAGCCTTAAGTTTTTAAATCTTAAAGTTATTGCTTTTTGTTCAGTCCTGTCTTGGATAAAGTTTAGAACTTTATTATGTGTTTGCACATAAATTACATTGAAGAAGCTACATCTTTCTTTAGTGTTAATTGTTACATATTGTATACTTTACTTGCTCATTGACAATATTAAAGATAGGGTGCACAACCATATTATCAAAACATGGGAGTCTAAAAAAACTGTTGTGGGGGTTACTGAGAAATTGTTTAACATAAATCAGAGATTCCCTTATGTGAAGAACTAAAGAAGATTTCCGAAAGTTAGGCCTTCAATGCAAGTGCTTTTTCTTCTGATCATGCTAGGGTACTGCACTGCTTGTCAAACAATGTTTCACTTTGTTAGATGCTGACAAACTGAAACAAAGCTGCCAGTGTCACGGCAACATTTGCAAGATAATTTTAAAGGAACATGCAGTGGACAACAGAAGTGTCTACTAGTCAAAAAGCTAAGGCAAATGATAAAGTAAATTAGCCTTATTATTTGAAACAAGAATGCATGAAGGGATAAATGGTGTCAAGGCGAACAGGGAACATAGTGTGAAGCAACACCAGAAGAATATTGCAGCTGAGTGTAAACACCTGGACTGATGGTGGGGTTATTTCAGATCAACACAAAACACTCTGTAAACAGAAAAGGCCGTGCAGACCTTGCTTTCAATCCAATGTTCAGGTCCCCATTCAGGATCTGAACTGAAGTACAGGCATTTGTAGTTAGACTTCATGATAGTAATATTAACTAGGTCAAAAATATTCCAACGTTAATCCGTGGCCACTGAATTTTGTGAATGATCCACTCATTTTATCTGGTTTCAGTTTTGCTCTTCAACTTTTCTTTTTCTTCCGTTCACATTTTACCATGCTGTTTCTGTATAGAAGTGGCTACCTAATATGAGGATTATCTATGCTCAAACATGGCTCAAGACTGGTCAGGTCATAAAAGCACCAAAACTGCATCTCTATTCAGCATATTGAGTTAATCTATAATGCATCTGAATGCTTTTGCATTACTTGGAGGAATGCAGAGATCTTGGAGGGCTGCAGGGCTGGAGGAGGTTACAGAGATAGGAAGTGGGGAGCAGGGGAGCGAGGTGCTAAAGAAATAGAGAAAATTTTAAGGTCAAGGCATCTGAGTAAAATTCAGATCAGCAAGCACAGGGGTGAAGAGTGAACAGAACTTGGTGTAGCAGAATTTTGGTGAGCTCAAGTTTATGGAGGGTGGGAGGCTGACCAGAAAACCACTAGAATTGTTAACTCTGAAGGTGAGAACATGGGTGAAGGTTTCAACAGCAGATAAACTTATGTTGGAGAGGAGAGGGGGTATGTTACAAAGTCGGGAGTAGGTAGACTTTGTTATGAGTAGATATGGGGTTGGAAATTCAGCTCAGGGTCGAACAGGATGCTAAGGTTGCAAACAGTCTGGTTCAACCTGAAATGGTGTCAAAGAGGGAGATTGAAACTTGCCCCAGTAAAGTCCAGAATTTTGTCACAACTGTCAGAGCAAAAATAACAGAAATCCCAAAAATCGTAACTCCCGCCCCCAAACACGGCACTTCCCTGGGAATGGGGGCAGGATACATTTCACATATCCACATATTATGGAGGTAGCTGGCTATTTAAAACAGCAGCTGCCTCCACTCTAATCAGGCTTTTGATAGCCTAGGAATGTGAAACCTGAAATGTGCGGTGTAGACCTGGTGAGAGCAGGTCCAAACTTCGCGTATTTCTTTGGATAGCCAGGAGACCCCTTTGGAGAGGTAGGGTCCCTTGTTGAATTTGCTTTCGAATTTTATTCACTGCCCCAGAAGTGGCACAATCATCTTCCATCAATCCAAGGAAGTAGGAGGTTGCGGCTCCTGGTCTCACAGGGATATTCCTTTTGCCCCTACCAACACATGCCCCCAGGTACCAGGAATAACTTTGTGCTGGAGAAGGGTATATAACACTTTGTGCAAAGGAACATAGAAGATGTGCAATGCACCCTCGCACATATAGGCCTTGGAAACCAGTCACTGGGAGCAGTCAGAGGCCAGAGGGAGGGCAGAAGGTCAGGAGGGAGAGGCTGCTGCCCTTGCACCAGGAAGGAGGAGGAGGAGAGACCGGGTAAGCAGGTACTGCCCTGGGGGAAGGGTTTACAGACCTAGGACATCCTACTTCAATATGACAGAGGGCCAGTGCCAAAGACGACCGAGGCTAAGCCGTGTGGCGGTGACAGACATATGTCAACTGGTCCAGCAGCAACTCGAGCCACAATCCATTGACCCCCATGCCCTGCCCCTGGCTGTGAAGGTAACCATTACTCTCAACTTCCATGCCTGAGGATCATTCCAGGGATCATCAGACGACCTGTCTGGTATATCCGTCAGCTGTACACAGCTGCATTAAGACTGTAACTAATGCCCTGTTTGCTTATGTGGGGGATCACATTACTTTCCCTCAGACACAGAGAGCCACAGCCTTTGTCCAATGAGCAGCCTTCCCTCAGGTGCAGGTTGTTATTGATGGCACCACCTCAAAATGTGGACAACTTTGTCAACCTGAGGTCCTTCCACTCAATCAATGTACAAGTGGTTTGTGACCACCACACGTTCTTCATTCATGTGTATGTAAGGATCCCTGGCAGCTGCCATGTCTCCTTCATACCGAAGAGTTCCCAGCTCCCTCAGCTATTTCTGCTACCAATGCAGATGCGCTGTTGGCATCTAGGGGACACAAATTACCCCTAATGAGCTTGGATAATGACCTCCTTTAGGAGCCCACAAACAGAGGCAGAGCACAACTACAATGGCAGCCATGTTGTCACCAGGGGAACAACCAAGCAGGAAACTGGCAGTTTAAAAGATGCACTTCAGGTGCCACAATCGCTCAGGTGGAGCTCTGCAATATGCCCCAGCAAGGGTATCAAGAATAGTTGTAGTGAGCTGCACACTGCACAGCAAAGGGGCATACAAATCGACGATGACTGTGCCATGGGCAGAGCCCAACCTCTGAGGAGGAGGG
This sequence comes from Carcharodon carcharias, assembly GCF_017639515.1. Taxonomy (NCBI): domain Eukaryota; kingdom Metazoa; phylum Chordata; class Chondrichthyes; order Lamniformes; family Lamnidae; genus Carcharodon; species Carcharodon carcharias. The sequence goes on along the minus strand of NC_054479.1, from coordinate 120,440,341 downwards.
AGATGAGGAGGAGGAGGAAGACCCCATCCATTCTGAGGGTTCCGAAACGGATAAGCACTGTTATGACCGCAGCTGAGCAAGCTAAATCTCAGAGGGAAACTTGGCTTACTGATCATAACTTTTTTTTTGTATTTTGAAAACGAGGGGAAAACTACTGAAAGCTATCAGAAGCATAGAATCCCAGTAAAGCTTTTAGGATTTTAAAATATTAAAGATTTATTAACAGGAAAAAAAAAACTTAAACACACAAGACTAAAATTACACAGTTGGAACAATCTTCCAAAACATTGCCCAAAAAAACCCCACTTGGCCAGAACACGCAAGTAAACTACTTGGCAACATCTCCCTTATAGATTTTTAACCATAAAAATCCAGTAATATTACCCAAGGCAAAAACTGCGGCTACTTTAATAAAGTATACCACACAACTTCTCGCTCTCTTCCACTCTGGTGCGGAAATCCGAAGGAAGTTCAGAAACAGACTGCTTTCTGAAAACAATGACTTTTCTGGCTTGAAACTGGATGGCTGCTTCAAATTGATAACTTTTCTCAGCACAGAGCTGGTCTCAGGACATCTCCCCACACAGCCACCTCAACTTAACTAAACATCCCCCTTCTTTCTCTTTTATCCTAGACTCCATTGTGCTAAACACCTCTTTGAATTCAAATTTTCCAAAATATGGAAATCTTTCATGTACTCCTATTGCCTCCACTTTTGGGTCAAATAAAATGTAATAATCTCCCCTCATTTACTTATGAAACCTTTGCAAATTGTAAAAGTCCCTTAAAGTCACATTGAAATTTAGCAGCTGAAAGGTCATGTCCTTACCTATCACCTAGTGCAAATCTTAAAACCCAGCCTATTTAGTTGTAATTCCAACTTCACCAGAGCTTCTCTTTACAAATGCCTGCATCTTTAATCTCTGAGTTCCCACAGACAAGCTGTCTTCGCTAACCTTTCCCCCAGTTTAATTAATCATCGACACACATGCATAGCCTTCTTTACAGAAAACCATCTTATCCCCCAAAATATTAAAATAATAACATCGATCTTCACAGGATGAGGAGGCCTTAAATGACAGAGCAGATGGGAGACATGGTCAAGTAGCCAGGGCTGACTCTGTGCAGGAGGGGATCATCACCAGATGGGTCCTTGAGCAAGATAGAATCTCATAAGATCCTCTGGTATCACAACTGCCATCAGCCAGTCCTTGATGACATACTTCCACATAAAGAACCTTGTACATTGACTCCACAATTACTCAAGGGACTGCTCATCTCCAAAAGGCACATAATAAACATCAATGAGTCGGACTGTCATATTCATATGGCTGACATCCTCACCATCATAACCGTAGGCCTCAACATATTGCAAACACACATGATGATAAGCCATTTATAAGCTGGCCCCTCACATGAATGCCAATGACTGTAAATGAGGGGCTTATGCTGCCAAATTGTCCATAATAAAACCATGCCCACAATGTTGAGAGTGACAGGACGTCAGACTTCAAAGCCTATACATGCTGATAGGATTGTATTTTGTAGCACAGGTGCAGAGAAGGCACCTCACGCATGAGGAGCTGTAACTGTACAACAACAGCTCTTGGAAAGAACTTGCACAACATTCATTCCAGCCAATGATCCAGTTTTTGACATGGGGGTGAGATGCAACATTCCTGACTTCCATATATACCTCTGCTTACCACATGAAACACATTGGGTGGAATTGTCCCAGATTTGCACCGAGTGCGGTTGTGGGTGGGTAAAACAATGTTTCACCTTCCGGCCGCAATATGGCTTCTCACGCTGTATCGTCCCAAACCGACTGCATTAATTATGCATTCCCAGGAAACATGCCGTTTAGATGCAGACGGGCTCTGATTCACCCGCCACACCGTCGCCTCGCCACTTCATCACGCCATAGCCACATTTAAAGTACAACCGCGTGAACACTTCTCAGTGCTTCCAGCCCAGGACTGCTGCAAATAAGACATGGCCCAAAAAGGCAAGAAGACTACAGCCCCCAGGTTTAGCGACGCGTCCCGCAAGCATCTTTTGGAAGCTGTGGAAGCCCACCATGATGTCCTCTACCCCTGCTCTGGTCGCAGGAGTGGCAGCAACATTACCACTCCAGCTTGGTGGGCGATGGCAGTGGTGATCAGTGCCAATGCTGCACGAAGAGGTTGGCCATCCAATGCAGAAAGAGGATGAATGATCTCATCTGTGCAGCCAGAGTAAGGCAGCCAACTCATCACTCTCAACTCACATACTCAAGCTCATCACACATTCACTGACACCTCACTCACTGCCAGCTCAAGGGACATCACCACTCACTCTTTCAAACACATCCTCACATCTCCATCTGCTCTGGATATTGCCCCCTCAACCCTCACCTTCTTGAAGCCTCTTGCACAGATCAACTTGCGACCCCCACACAAACCCTGAGATACCCCCCGTTCCCCAGTGCAGCCCCCATCTTACAGCCTCTTCCCTTGCCTGAGGTCACATCTCCCCCTTCCCCAAGCAAGCACTAACCCTGCAGCCATTGAAAAGCCACCCCCGCCTTATGGCTGGTCTGGTAAGTTGGCAGCTGCCCATGAGCTCCCCCAAAACTGATGTTGGCCTTCGAAGCCTGGCACTGATGACCGCCAATGCTGCCCGAAGCCAGGTAGGCAAACACACCGCAAAGTCCTGAGCCAAGTGCAGCTCGCCAGGTGCACCTCACTTATGTACAGTTGTGAAACATATCGTGATGCCTGGATGATGCAGTGGGGAGGGGGGTGGGGGGGGGTGATTGTGGCGGGCAGGGCTTATAATGAGATGCTAAAGTCCTCATCCTATGAAGATGGATGTTATTATTTTAAAAGTTTTGGGAATAAGGTGGTATTCTGTATTGTCTCTGGACTAGTAATCCAGAGACCCAAGAAATGCTCTGTGGACCCGGCTTCGAATCCCACCATGGCTGAAGGTGAAATTTAAATTCAATAAAAATCTGGAATTAAAAGTCTAATGATGGCCATAGAACCATTGTCGATTGTTGTAAAAACCGATTTGGTTCACTAATGTCCTTTAGGGAAGGAAATCTGTTGTCCTTACCTCGTCTACACATGACTCCAGACCTACAGCAATGTGGATGACTCTTAAATATCCTCTGAAATGGCCTACCAAGCCACTGAGTCGTAACAACAGCTACAAAGTCACAAATAAGATATGAAACCCAATGGACCACCTGGCATCGACCTAGGCACTGGAAATGACAACGGCAATCTCAGCCCTGTCGACCCTGCAAAGTCCTCCTTACTAACATCTGGGGGCTAGTGCCAAAATTGGGAGAGCTGTCCCACAGACTAGTCAAGCAACAGCCTGACATAGTCACCCTCATAGAATCATGCCTTACAGATAGTGTCCCAGACACCACCATCACCAACCTGTTCCACCGGAAGGACAGACCCAGCAGAGGTGGTGCACAGTGGTATACAGTTGGGAGGGAGTTGCCCTGGGAGTCCTTAACATCAACTCCGGACCCCATGAAGTTGCATGGCATCAGATCAAACATGGGCAAGGAAACCTCCTGCTGTTCACTATGTAACCGCACCACCCCCCCCAAACCCCCACCCCTCCATGCCCCTCCACGCAGCTGATGAATCAATGCTTCTCCATGTTGAACACCACTTGGATGAAACACTGAGGGTGGCAAGGGTGCAGAATGTACTCTGGATGGGGGACTTCAATGTCCATCACCAAAAGTGGCTCGGTAGCACTACTATTGACCAAGCTGGCCAAGTCATAGGCTGGTTCTGCAACAGGTGGTGAGGGAACCAACAAGAGGGAAAAACATACTTGACCTCAGATGCATCTAGCCATGACAGTATCGGTAGGAGTGACCACCGCACAGTCATTGTGGAGGTGAAGTCCTAACTTCACATTGAGGATATCCTCCATCATGTTGTGTGGCACTACCAGCATGCTAAATGGGACAGATTTTGAACAGATCTAGCAACTCAAGTCTGTGCATCCATGAGGTGCTGTGAGCCATCATCAGCAGGAGAATTGTACTCGAACACAATCTATAACCTCATAGCCCGGCATATCCCCACACTACTGTTACCATCGAGTTGGGGTCAACCCTGGTTCAATGAAGAGAGAAGGAGGGCATGCCAGGAGCAGCACCAGGCATACCTAAAAATGAGGTGTCAACCAGGTAAAGCTATAACAAAGGACTACTTGCATGCCAAACAGCATAAGCAGCAAATGATAGACAGGGCTAAGTGATCCCACATCTAATGGATCAAATCTAAGCTCTGCAATCCTGCCACATCCAGTCATGAAATGTGGTGGACAATTAAACAATTCACCGGAGGAAGGGGCTCCACAAATATCCCCATCCTCAATGATGGGGGAGCTCAGCACATCAGTGCAAAAGATAAGGCTGAAGCATTTGCAACAATCTTCAGCCAGAAGTGCTGATGATCCATCCCAGCCTGCTCCAGAGGTCCCCAGCATCACAGATGCCAGTCTTCAGCCAATTCGATTCACTCCACATGATAGCAAGAAATGGCTGAAGGCACTGGATACTGCAAAAGCTATGGGCCCTGACAATATTCCAGCAATAGTACTGAAAACTTGTGCTCCAGAACTTGCCACACCCCTAGCCAAGCTGTTCCAGTGCAGCTACAACACTGGCATCTACCCAGCTATTTGGAAAATTGCCCAGGCATCTCCTGTACACAAAAAACAGGACAAATACAACCCAGCCAATTACCACCCCATCAGCCTACTCTCGATCATCGGTAAAGTAATGGAAGGGGTCATCGACAGTGTTACCAAGCGGCACTTGCTTAGCAATAACTTGCTCACTGACGTCCAGTTTGGGTTCTGCCAGGGCCACTCAGCTCCTGACCTCATTACAGCCTTGGTTCAAACATGGACAAAAGAGCTGAACTCCTGAGGTGAGGTGAGAGTGACTGCCCTTGACATCAAGGCAGCCTTTGATCGAGTGTGGCATCAAGGAGCCCTAGCAAAACTGGAGTCAATGGGAACCAGGGGGAAAACTCTCTGCTGTTTGGAGTCATACCTAGCACAAAGGAAGATGGTTGTGGTTGTTGGAGGTCAGTTGTCTCAGCTCCAGGACATCACTGCAGGAGTCCTCGGCCCAACCACCTTCAGCTGCTTCATCAATGATCCTCCTTCCATCATAGGGTCAGAAGTGGTGACGTTCGCTGATGATTGCACAATGTTCAGCACTACTTGTGACTCCTCAGATACTGAAGCAGTCCATGTCCAAATGCAGCAAGATCTGGACAATATCCAGGCTTGGGCTGACAAGTGGCAAGTAACATTTGGGCCACAAAAGTGCCAGGCAATGACCATCTCCAACAAGAGAGAATCCAACCATTGCCCCTTGACGTTCGATGGCCTTACCATCACTGAATCCCCCACTATCAACATCCTGGAGGTTACCATTGACCATAAACTGAACTGGACTAGCCATATAAATACTGTGGCTACAAGAGCAGATCAGAGGCAAGGAATTGTGCGATGGGTAACTCATCTCCTGACTCCCCAAAGTCTGTCCACCATCTACAAGGTACAAGTCAGGAGTGTGATGGAATACTCCCCACTTGCCTGGGTGAGTGCAGCTCCCACAACACTCAAGAAGCTTGACACCATCCAGGACAAAGCAGCCCACTTGATTGACATCCCATGGTAATGGTAGTGATAAGGGCTAAAGAAGGTGCTGATAGTGGCATAAAGGTAAGAAAGCAAAATGTGTTAATAGCAGAACAAGGGTAAGCACTTTGTGAAAGAATAATATGGAACAAATAACAGATGGCCCTTTTGGGCGTGGTGTGGGGGGAGGTAGCAGTGGTTTGGGAAAAAGGGTGGAAAAAGGAATTAAAAAGGGGATAGAACAATGAATAAATGAATAAAAATGAAAAAAAGTGGATAAAAATGAAAATAAATTCAAAAAGGGGGGAGGTTAAAAAGGGGTGAAGATAGGGGAGAGAGTTCATGGTCTGAAGTTATTGAACTCAGTGTTAAGCCTGGAAGCCTGTAAAGTGCCTTACCACTACCATTAACACTCCCTTTGTCCTTTTGTCCATGACACCCTTGTCAATCTCTCCTTAGCCCCCAACTATCGCTGGCCTTCTATCCAGCTTCACCTGCTCCACCCCCACTTAAACAGTATAAATTTCATCACATTTCTACTTTTCTCTTTAGCTCTGAAGAAGAGTAATACAGACTTGAAATGTTAACTCGGCCTCTCTCTCCAAAGATGCTGCCAGACTCATTGAGTTTTTCCAGCATTTTATGTTTTTATTTCAAATTTCCAGCATCTGCGGTATTGTGCTTTTATGAATTTACATTAGCCTGATATAGTCCATGGAGGGATGTTGTTCTTCACTGTGTCGTTGCATCACAGCACTCATTCACATGTGCTCTGTGTGCAGTGACATGAGCTGTGTACACATACAAGCCTCAGTGCTGAAGCAGAGGTATGTGCCATGTCTCACATTTAGCTGCAGCATGCAGATCTGACCCTTCCCTTGGAGCGCTGTGTGGATGTGCCAAGCTTCTCACCTTGCTGGAATGCAGCAGGTCATTGAACCTTTTTCTGAACTGAATCCATGAGCGCGGATGGTCTCCTGCTGTGCTCACCACAGCTGCAATTTGAATCCAGGCCTTCCTGATTGCTGCAGGTGCATTACAGCGGTCAGCAGGATAGACTGGTCTCCTCTTCTGGATCTAATCCACCAAAACGTGAAAGTCCTGGTCAGAAAAGCGAGGGGTAGCTGAACCCATCCTTTCCCCCGTGTATCCTATTTGTGACATTCTATGAATAAAAATCTAAGGCGAAAAGAGTTGTGAGCCATTCCATTTACATTGGTCTCACTCACTTTTGTGTGCTTACATGCACTAATCAATGATTACTGGTAAGATTTGGTGGAGCAAATAGCTGTGTGCAAAAGCTGGATGCCATGTATGTTGCAGCTGTGACTCCAAGGTAGCATGCTGTGCTCCACGGCCACTGACAGCCCTACTGGTTTCCTCCCTCTTAGTCACACTGTTATGCCATGACAGTGTGCAGCTGTGAGGGTCAAAGGCCAATTGTGTGGGCACATCCATATAGATGGCTGGCAAGAGGTTAAGTGGATGGGATAATGAGCATGGCGCTGTTCATCATTCATCCACCCACTAAATCTTGGCAGCTAACAACATGACTACGTAATATCTATACCAGGTAGTGGTGGCAAGATGATGGCATCTTCATGGCTGTGCCTTGAGAATCCACTTCATGATTTCAGCGGTTCGGTAGAATACACCTTGTTTAGGCAGCAACAATGACATTTCTCCCTTAGGGAAAACCCATGATGGGCCACCCATTCTAGGGTCAGCTAACAGTTCGACAACATTGACAGCTTGGACTCTCACCTGACAATGCAATGACATCTCCTCTGAGGCACAGGGACTTTAACATTAATGACCTACCTCTCAAATGGTCCTTTCTGAAGGCCTGTTTTTCATCTGCGCCCAAGTCACCCAACTGGCACCAGGCCTGCCTTTGACTCCCACTACTACCGGGGTCGCCTGCTTTTTGTAGCCCAACACACCCCGTCCCCCACCACTGCACCTCTCCCCCCTCGCCAAAATTCAAATGTTCAGGCAGACATTTTTAGAGGTGGGGCTCACACAGTCGGGTATGCTCCCATCTCTGCACACCTGACCCGGGAGTGAAAATCTGGGCCTAAATATCCATTATGGACTTTTAATTCCATTGTACTGTAGTTTTGTGCATGGCAGTCGATATCTAGATTTAAATAGTTTAATGATTCCTTGAGTGTAAGATGCATATATAGTGATTACTGGCACTGCTGAACCTGGATCCAGAAACTAATTCTTCTCTGAGGTTTAAAATGAAACTGACTGTGCCAGTCTTAAGGGCAAACAGAAAAACCTTTACAGGAAACAGATTGTGTTGTGGACATCGCCAACAAACTGCCTAAAAGTACTTAACAAACAATGGGGTAGGGGTTGGCCAGAAATGACACTGGGTGAAGTTAGAAAAGATAGTAAGATGGTCAAATACATGGTCAAAGAAAGAGAATTTAAGAAGGCTTTTGGAGTTAGTGAGAGAAAGGTAGAAGGAGTGAGGATAGCACTGTAGTAGCTGAAACTGCTGCCATTGATGGTTGAAAGCAAAGCAAAGGATGCACAGTTGCCCAGAATGGATGTAGAATTGATGGAGGTTGTCAAGTTAGGAACAGAAAACAGCAAAAAAAGGATTATCTTATACACATCTAGAACATGCTCTGACAAACACACCAAAGTCTCTTGGCATGTGAGAGCATTGTGAATACATCTTACTGCAATGCTGTGGTGCTCAGTTGTGTTGTTTTAGGGATTGTACTCTCTCTATCTCTCTATTAGGGGTTTTTCAATGCATCAGATAATTGTGAGAAGAGGCGAGATCTACCTCACATTAATACTATGAAAACTTTGAGATTTTCCCCCACTTTTCTCATCCCCACTATAATGATATCCAAATTAACTAAAATAATAGTTTGAAAACATTTTATAGCGGAGGATTTTCCCCTCGTCGGGCGGGCCTGGGAGCGGCCTCAAAATGGTCCACCGCGTGATCGGGTCCTGACCGCATTTCACGCTGGCTGGCCAAGTAACGGACAGCCAGCGTGAAACGCACGCTGGAAACTTCAGTGTGGCCTGGGTGGGGGTGGGAGGAGCGCGAGCGCCGAAGTCTGCGCATGCGCAGAGGTGTGCTCAGTGAAAGCTCCCTGAAGGCACAGAGCTGCCTCAGGTAGCTGAAGATTTTTAAAATGAAAAATAAAAGATTCTAAAAATAAGGAAAACATGTCCCCCCCCCCCCCCAATAACAGTTCAGCTACATGCAGCAGGCCCACCAGTGATTCTGGAAGGAGAAGTGTGTGTGTGGTAGAGTCTTTCAGAGCCCCATGCAAGCACTCTCCCACACATGCAGATCCTTCCTCGATCACACTCATCTCAATGTCCCGAGCATTTTCAATGTTGCCTGCTGGGGTTATCTTTCAGTTGTCCATCTAAGCTGACCTGCATTTCAGCCCACCCACTGATTGTACTCCCATGCAGCACCTTGGACAAGATCCTGGGCAACTGCCAATATTCATGGGTGATCCTTCAGGAGGGCTGAGGAGAAAACTGGAAAACAAAACAAGTCTAGTTCTTACAAAACAACGTTTGCTCCTAACCTTTCAGTAGCCACAACAAAACCTGTTTTCTTGGAGCCTTAGGTCCTATTATCAAATACCAGAATATAGTTGTAGGATCAAAGCCAAAGATGCAACAAACTCTATCCCAAATTCTTTTAAGGAGAGAATAAAAGAACCTGGTAATTAAAAATTACAGATTTTAAGATGCTTTGATCTTGATGATCAAAGGAATCTTAATAATCTCAGACATCTGTGATGTTACTAAGAATTCTTTAGGGTGTTTGGTTTCTACTTGCTGTGCATAACGTGACACTCTTACTCTTTCTCTTATTTGCTCCTTGCTGGATGCAAATTCTATTTAATACTATATTTACGTTTCTACTTTGCACAACTCTAGTCTTGGTAGCAAACAAGCCATGTAAACTGGGCATCACAGTTGCCAACTGAAACATTCAAGAAGCAAAGCTCAGTAATCCACAAGGCTCTGTGGATCGTGCTCCGAAAGATTTGGATGTCCAAGAGACTTTAACACAATCCTGCTACATGATGATATAACTGCAAACATCTTGAGTGGGATATCTGAAACAAGTGCCTTAAAAATCTGGACTGGGATCAAGGAAGGCTGTTTGATAGCCCCCGTACTACTTACAACCGACCTGACAGTGGCTATTCACCTCATCAAAGATCAACTCCCATTCTGGTGTCAGTGTTAAATAGTGCCTAGATGGAAAGCTCTTTAACCTTCGTCGCCTCCGCTCCAAAATTAAACTGACCTTCACAGATATACATGATCTACGGTGTGCAGGTGATTACAGTAACGTTGTCCACTCTGAACCAGATTTGCAAGCCATTCTCAGTCTCTTCAATTCTGAATACAATTCTGCCTGTCCTTGAACGTTACCAAAACGAAACTCATGTATCAACCCACACTTAGGGCAGAATTTTCCAGACCTGCTCGCCACCCAGGATCATCTGGTCCCGCCGAAAGTCAATGGATTTTTGGCTGGCCCATTGCATCCCCCGTGGCGTGTCCCGCCACAGTGAGGCCAGATAATCCCTGCCTTACTCGGCCATTTCCCATATATGTTGAAGGAGAGACTCTGGAATATGTTGAGCATGCGAGAAACAACTGAGCTACCAAAGAAAATGCCTCAAGCATTCTTTAAAAAGCTTTTCAGTTGCCAAAAGCAAAATACAGTGGATGCTGGAAACCTAAATTAAACGTGCATCGGAAAATTCTGGAAATATGCAGGTCAGTTGCCGTGTTGGTTTTTCATCAAACTGAGCAAATTGGTATTGGGGGAAATAAAGCTTTATAACCTTCTAAAGATATTAAAAATACATATTTTGTGCACTTGAAAAATCTCTAAAAAGATTTTCTGTTGGAGGCCTATTCCTCTCTGGGGCATTCAATAGCTATCACTACATCTGCTCAGTGAAGCGGCTCAACAAATTGTCAGCCACCTTCCAGAATGCAATATTCTCACTTCATATGTGCATCCTGATGAGTTCTGAAAACTTGGTTCATAAAGCCACTCTCACAAACAATCAGTACCTACAAATACAAGATTTGTCTTGTGACTGATAGTAAGACTGCCATCTTAGAGAAGATACCAGGACTTGCTTTTTGTAAGCCCCGTCCCTCTTTTCCAGTTCAACTTTTGTCATGGACAGATTTTATGTGTTTTGAATCAAAGTGTTTGTATGTGAGGTGCATGTGTTTTCTCACCCTCAGAGTGGTTGTCCTAATTTAAATAATTCCAGCAGCAAGGTTTTTCCTGGGTTTTAAATAAAGAAGGTTATTTATTATCCTACGCTTACCCCAGAGGTTTAAAAATGCAATGTATCACACACACGTACATTCACACTAAAGATTAGATACAGGTGGAGAAAAAAAAAGTTACAATTTGGGATTATTTCAGTCTTTTTCATAGCAGGCATGTAGTTTCTTAGATGAGTTGATGCTTTGGCTGGAGCGAATGTCTTTAAATGCAGAGGATTCTCTGTAAACTGTGAGGTTTTGTGCAGTTGAATTGCCAGGAGGTTGGTCCTCAGGTGAACTTGAAGTCAGAGCAGATTGGAGAGAGTCCTTCTTTCAAGGTATTGCTGTTTTTTTACCTTGGCTGCTTAGTTGACTTTCAACGGTTCAATGGCTTTCTACTGGTCTCTCTGTCTCTGCAGCACTGATTCTTGCTGTTTTAAAAGCAGGCAACAAACATAGCTGTCAAGCCCATGTGACCTGTTACAAGTCCAAAGTCCTTTTCCAAATAAGGTGGTATGTTAGGCCGATAAACATACCATGTTGTGGCTTTTCAAATTTTGTGAGTTTAGGATAGCCAAGGTCTTTGTTTTTGGATGAGGGCCATCAGAATTGCCTAACACCCATTGAGTTTCAATGTCAAGTTGTCAGTAGGTTCTGGTCCATATTTAATCAGGTACTGGCTGAAGTCTGTCAACAGTTCAAATGCCAAAAGTCACATGGTATGCTGCAGCCACCTTAACAGCTTTTATGTTCACTTTTTAAAATACAGATTTAAAATTTGTAATATGCCTTTACTGGGCATGGCACACTGAAAAAGTACTTTGAAAAAGTATTGAGTACCAGTGCCCCAAGCAGCCAAGAAGCCATTGTCAGTAGCAGTGCAGGTAACTGAAATTTATTTTCTCATTCTCTATAAAGCATCAAAACAACGAAAGACATCAACTTTTGAACTTTATCAATCAGGACTTTAACAAGGGTAACTTTACCAAGAAAAACAATGCAAATGATCAAATTTGGTGGTTATATGTGTGGCAAGTAAACCAGTTGTGATAGCTGTGCCATTGTTTCATTTTGCATTATATTCTAAATGGTCAGAAGATGTATAGTTATTATAGAACAGTGAATCTGAGAGACAACTCAGCAATAATCAGCAGTAAAAGAGTACAGTATAAGATATATAAGAGCAGGAAGTTCGGGAAGAACATATTATCATTCAGGTTTGGGGGGGGAATGCCCTGAGATGAAGTCTTAGTGTTAAACATGAATTTTCAGCCAATGGTAACGCTACGTATCATTAACAACACATATCATAAAGAAGGAATTATTCAAATTAGTTTAATTTTTATTAAGGTTGATATTTCTAGAGTATAACCATAAAAACTCTGACAGGAAGTGATACAAACATATGAACATACAAACATGGAACAGGAGTAGGCCACTCGGCCCTTCAAGCCTGCTCTGCTATTCAATAAGATCATGGCTGATCTGATTGTAACCTCCTGCCTACCCTGAAAACCTTTCATGCCCTTGTTAATCAAGAATCTACTTCACTCTGCCTTAAAAATATTCAAAGACCCTTAGCGGAATTGTTCTAGATTTGCATTAAGTGCAGTAGGGGGTGGGTAAAACATCGTTTTACCCGTCGGCCGAGCTGGCTGGTTTTCACGCTATATCATCCCATACCTGCCACATTACTTATGCATTCCCAGGAAACACACCGTTTCCATGGTGGGCTCGCATTCGCCCGCCACGACATCACCTTGCCGTTTCATTATGCCAGGCACCACATTTAAGCACAGCCGTGCTCAGTGCTTCCAGCCCAGGACTGCAGTAAAGAAGACATGGCCTGAAAGGCAAGAAGACTGCAGCCCTCGAGCGCTTTTTGGGTGGCGTGGAGGCTCGCTATGATGTCCTCTACCCCCGCTCTGGCTGCAGGAGGGGTAGCAACATTATCACCGGCTTGGTAGGCGATGGCAGTGGTGATCAGTGCCAATGCTGCACAGAAGAGGTTGGCCATCCAATGCAGATAGAGCAGATAGAGGATGAATGGTCTCATCCATCCAGCCAGGATATGACAACTATCTCATCACTCTAAACTCACACACTCAAGCCCATCACACATTCACTGGCACCTCAATCACTGCCAGCTCAAGGGACATCACCACCCATTTTCACATACACACCCTCACATGTCCATCTGGCCTCATCTCCTATGGAGACTGCCACCTCAGCCCTCACCATCTTGAGGCTTGAACAGATCAACATCAACATACACCTTGGGATACCCTCCTTCCCCAGTACAGTTCTTGTCCTGCAGCCTCTTCCCTTGCCTGAGGCCACTTCTCCCCCTTCCCCAAGCAAGACCTTGCTCTGCAACCGCTGAAAAGCTGCCCACATATAGCTGATCTGGTAGGTAGAAGCCTACCTATGAGCTCCCCTAAAAGTGATGTGATGCTGTCTGTGAAGCCTGGTGTTGATTACTGTGTTTGCATGGTAGGCAAACAAATCTTGAAGTCCTGAGCAAAGTGCCGCCCGCTAATTGCATGCCTTATATATGCTGTTGTGAAACATATCAGCATTGGGCCGATGATCCAATGTGGGGAGGATGAGTCCGGTGGACTGGCCTTTTAATGATATGACGTATTATGATGAGGCTCCTGATGTCCGATGGCAGGGAACATGACTCATCATTGGCAGGCAGAGGTGGACCATCACAAACTGGTTTCACGACATTGTGAAACCAATTTTTGGTCTTGCCATATTGTCCGCTCACGCCACCGACCACGCCCGATGTCAGCAGGCGCAGAAAATCCCAGCCTCTGCTTCCACTGCCTTATAAGGAAGAGTGTTTCAAAGACTCATGACCGTCTGGGAGACAAAATTTCTCCTCATCTCTGTTTTAAATGGGTGACCTCTTATTTTTAAACCGTGACTCCCTAGTTTTAGATTCCCACAAAAGGTAACATCCTTTCCACAGCTACCCTGCCAAGACCCCTCAGGATCTTAAAGGTTTTGATCAAGTCACGTCTTACTCTTCTAAATTCCAGTGGATGCAAGCCAAACCTGTCCAAGACAACGCACCTATTCCTGGTATTAGTCTGGCAAACCTTCTCTGAACTGCTTTTAATGCATTTACATCTTTCATCAAATAAGGAGACCAAACTGTACACAATACTCCAGATGTGGTCTCACTAGTGTTCTGTACAACTGAAGCATAACCTCCCTACTTTTGTACTCAATTCCCCTCACAATAAACAATAACATTCTATTAGCTTTCCTAATTACCTGATGTACCTGCCTACGCCTTTTGTGATTCATGCACAAGGACACCCAGATCCCTCTGAATCTCAGAGCTCTACAGTCTATCACCATTTAGATAATGAGCTTCTTTTTTATTGTTCCTGCCAAAATGGACAATTTCACATTTGCCCACATTATACTCTCTTTGCCAGGTCTTTGCCCACTCACTTAGCTTATCTATGTCACTTTGTAGCCTCCTTACGTTCTCTGCACAACTTACTTTCCGACCTATCTTTGTGTCATCAGTAAATTTAGCAACCATTCCTTGTGCCCCTTCATCCAATCGTTTATATAAATTGTAAAAGGGTGAGGCCCCAGCACTGATCCCTGTGGCACACCACTCATGACATCCTGTGAAACAGAAAATACCCATTTATGGCTACCCTCTGTTTCCTGTTAGCAAGCCAATCTTCTCTCCATTCTAACATATTACCCCCTGCCCCATGACCTTTTATTTTGCACAATAACCTTTGATGTGGCACCTTATCAAATGTCTTCTGGAAAACTAAGTATAGCACATCCAACCAGTTCCCCCATATCCAAAGCACATGTGACTCCTTCGAAGAACTCCAAAAAATTGGTTAAACATGATTTCCCCTACACAAAACAATGTTGACTTTCCCCGATTGCCTTAAGCTTTTCTAAGTGCCCTGCTATAACATCTTTAATAATAGCTTCTCACTTTTTCCCTATGACAGATGTTGGGCTAACTGGCTTAATTTCCTGCTTTCAATCTCCCTCATTTTTTGAATAAAGCAGTTACATTTGCTCTTTTCCAATCTAATGGAACCTTCCTCAAATCTAGGGAATTTTGGAAAATTAAAACCAATGCATCAACTATTTCCCTAGCCACTTGTTTCACGACCCTAGGATGAAGTCCATCAGGAACCAGGAATTTGTCAACTCGCAGCTCCTACAATTTGCTCAATACCACTTCCCTGGTGATTATAATTGTCCTGAGTTCCTCACTCCATTCCATTTCCTGATTTATAGCAATTTCTGGGATGTTACTTGTATCAAGAATACATGGTTTATTATGAAATTTGAGAAGCTTTGTATTTCATTTAATGCATGCATGTGACAGCTTCCAGAGCTCTGTAAATGTAAAATTGCCGCACTAAAGGGTCACACAGGAACTGGTCAGGTATCTCTGAATAAACTAATAACCTTTTTTCTGGTTTCCTAAATGCAGATATCATTTGTCCTTTTCGACCAATTGAATTGAAAACCTGATCTACAACATTCATCCTATCTGTTGCAGCTCAGGTTAAATCAAGATAACGATTAGTGAAAATCGATGCAAAATTCCTGCTCAATTCATCTGCCATCTCCTTACTTTCAATTATTAATTCCCCAGACTCACTTTCTATGGAACTCACTTGGTTAACTCTTTTCTTATTTAAGTATCTATAGAAACTCTTACTATCCATCTTTATATTTCCAGCTGGCTTTCTCTTGTATCTATATTTTCCCTCCTTAATAATCTTTCCGTCATTCTTTGCTGTTCTTTATATTCTGTCTAATCTTCTGACCTGCCACCTGCCACCTGACCAAGCCGTCGATAACACCTTTTTAAGTTCACAGATGATGCCAAATTGCTTCAGGACTCAAATGATAGGTAAGGAGGAAAATCAGGTGCAAAGACGTCTGAACAAATTCCACAGATGGTAAATGATTGGCAATTGGAATTAAAGTATCCAAGTGCAAGGTAATGAGACTCAGGAAGGGAAAAGAATGGAAATAAATCGCTCTAGGAAACTGGACATAACACAGGAATAGAAATTATTGGTAGCTCACTAAAACTAACAACCAAGTAGTTGCAATAAGAAGCTAATTGGTTCTTGGAAAAGTATAGCTGGAAAAATCAAGCTTGAATCCCAGGAAGTGTTTAATGCACCTGTTAAAGTTACTGGTATGGCCACCATTTGAGCACTGTGTACAATTCTAGGCACCATAATTAGAGCATAGCACAGAAATATGCTATATGGCCCAGCTGTTCTCTGCTTGTGTATTTTCAATTTTTTTTGGTTGTTCTTGGGATGTGTTTCTGTCTATCTGTAATTATCCTAGAAAAGGCGATGGTGAGCTGCCTTCTTGAATGCAGCTGAACAGCTTGCTAGGCCATTTCAGAAGAGTTATGGGTCAACCACATATTGCTTTGGTATGGAGTCACACCAGGTAAGGACAGTAGATTCCCTAAAGGACAGTTGTGAACCTAATGAGCTTTTACAACAAACCAGCAGTTTCATGCTCATTATTATTGATGCTAGCTTTTTATTCTAGACTTAGTTAATTAATTGAATTTAAATTCCCCGGCTGTTGTGGTGGGATTTGAACTCATGCCTCTGGATCATTAGTCCAGCCCTCTGTTTTTTGGCCTTGTCTTTTCCAGTCTTGCATTTTCTCACATTCAATGTCAGTTGCACTCAATCACTTGTAAGTTTTAACGCTGTTACAAACTATTAATCGGTAATAATCACTGAACAGAAACAGTTTTAGAATCTCAGGAAGTACCAAAAAGTGAAAAGCATGAACAAATGACTGGAATAAAATGTCAGATAATTATCTGTAAAGCATAAAGTTTTACACCCAAAGCATTCTATTTGAAGGTGTTAATGGGCCTGCTCCATTTCTCCAATTTTTTCTTTACTTTTAGTTTTAGACTTCCAACATTTACAGTTTATTTTCTCCCTTTTATCTCAAAGACAAATGACTTGTGGGCAATTCAACATCATTTATTAATGGGTATCAAACAATAATCTATCTGACCAGTAAAACAAAGACAATGGGTGGGATTTTCCAGCCCTGCCAGCAGGGGGCATCATCACAGGGAGGACGGGAAAATTTGCAGAGTGGCCTTGCTAGCAGGGCTGGAAAATCCTGCCCAATATGACAGATTTGCTACTGGTAAAGACCTATTTTTCTATAGCTATGGTGCTTACATCATATTGTAGCAGCTTTAGCTACCTGCTGTGCTAAGAGTGTAAAATATCAAGAATACATGGTTTATTATGAAATTTGAGAAGCTTTGTATTTCATTTAATGCGTGCATTTGACAGCTTCCAGAGCTCTGTAAATGTAAAATTGCCGCGCTAAAGAGTCACACAGGAACTGGTCAGGTATCTCTGAATAAACTAATAACCTTTTTTCTGGTTTCCTAAATGCAGATATCATTTGTCCTTTTCGACCAATTGAATTGAAAACCTGATCTACAACATTCATCCTATCTGTTGCAGCTCGGGTTAAATCAAGGTAACAATTTGGAGCTACATTAATATTGGACTGTAACTGGTTATTCGTTTGGAGGAAGGAAGGGGCTTGGGATTGGTTGGACTGTGGCTTTAAGTTTGGGGATAAAAATTCAACTTTCCTCACCTCCTACGAGCTGCTGGGTTCCCGAAGTTCTGGGGCAGAATTTTCGAGGGTCGGCAGGCAGCCACGATCAGCGAGCCCGGGAGCAGCTGGGGAACAGACTGCTGACCATGATCGGTCCCCGACCGCGATTTCACGCCGGCTAATTAACAGCCAACCAGCGTGAAAGGCTCAGCGCTGCCGGGGCTGGGTGCAGGAGGAGGGCGAGCGCTGAAGTCAGTGCGGGTGTGGGGGAGCACAAGGAATGCTCCCTGAAGGCGGAGAGCTGCCTCAAGGAGCTGACGAACTTAAAATCAACATAAACAGAATATGAAATCGGGCAAAAATGTCCTTGCGTCAGAATCAGACACCTCAACATACGGATGGTGAAAATTTTTTCCAAACGTTTTAATCTTTTTTTAAATTAATCACGGAAGCCTCATCCCACCCTTGATTGAGGCTTCCTCAAGAACGCAAAGGCGACCTGGCTGATGCACCCGCCTGCCAACCATAACGTTGGACGGGCAGCGAAAAATCGCCATGAATTACTAGTTTAGTGGCTTTAATAGGCCTCTTAATTGTCGCAAGTGCGCGATGGCGTCAGGACGCTTGCCTGACATCACCGCACACTATTTCACGCTTGAGCATGTTGGGCACATGCCCGCATGCCAAGCAGAAAATTCTACCCCTGGGAAACCTGTCCAATTGTGTATAAAAATAAAGTCACGGTTAAAATGAAAATGTGCAGCCTCAAAAAACTATTGAAATAACCAACCCGCCTCCTGCTAGCTGATTGGTCACTCCCCCCTCATTTCACCTTCATTTAACCCTGAAGTAAGCAGCTTCAGTTCCTATTTCAGATTTCTGGCTTTTTAAACTCCCAACCAAACCTGTTTTTTGGGGGGGTTTATCAATTCCCCACCACCCCTACTTCTGCAAGAGTATCTGCTGAATGGCCATCAGGAGAAACTCAATGATCCTAGCTAGCATCCAATCATTCGTAATTTAAAAATACACCAACGACATGCAGTTTATCTACTCTTGCTGCCTTTGCACAATTATTATTGTGTAAATTGAGCTAAGCCTATGCTATTCCTTGCATCACATTCACATTTCCTGAACTTCCAAATACAGTAAATATGACCAAACGTTTCAATAAAATTTATCGATTTTTAATCTCTGATTAAAACACAGGTGCCAGTGATTTCATCCATTTAAAAAAATCAAAGTGATTTTATTTCCCTATTTAAATAATAGCATCATTCCTGTAACATGAAAGACTTTTGAATTCTCGTTGTAGATCTGCAAAGTCGTCATTTTTACCTGGACTATGATTCACTTTATTCCTGACATCTGTTTACCATTATCAACTCCACATATGCATGAATTATTGATAAAATTGCCCAAGAATTTTTACATCAACGGAGGCTGCATAAATGTTGCCTAGCCCAAGGGGCTAAATGCAAGAAACTGAAATAGAAACACTTTGAATATGGAGGTAGTGCAGCCTTGTGAGAAGTGCTGTTCTGAGAAAAGTTTCTTCCCTCTGCTCATGGGGGTGTTAAAAATATATGTCACGGAATTTTATGGTCCCCCACTGGTGGATTTGCAGGTAGTGGGGTGGAGTGGGGTGGGGGCTGTGAAATTCCCCAGATGGCCTTCCCTCCGTCCTCCCGCCAGTCCCAACCTGTCTAGAATTTTGCAGTGGGCCGGGCGAGGCCTAGGCCAGCCTCCTCATTCTTGCCCCAATGGAGGCTCTTAAGTGGTCAATTAATGACCACTTACAGGTCGTTTCCCAGCCAGTCTCAATTTTACATCTTCCCTCCTCACCATCTGAGGGTCCAAACACTCCTTTTAGGTGAAGCAGCACTTCACTTGTACACCCTTCAATTTGGTCTACTGCATCCGCTGCTCCCAATGTGGTCTCCGCTATATTGGGGAGACCAAACGCAGACTGGGTGACTGTTTTGTGGAACACCTCCGGTCTGTCTGCAAGCATGACCCAGACCTTCCTGTTGCTTGCCATTTCAACACACCACCCTGCTCTCATGCCCACATGTCCATCCTTGGCCTGCTGTAATGTTCCAGTGAAGCCCAACACAAACTGGAGGAACAGCACCTCATCTTCCGATTAGGCACCTTACAGCCTTCCGGACTTAACATTGAGTTCAACAACTTCAGACAGTGAACTCTCTCCTCCATCCCCACCCCCTTTTTTAACCCCTTTCTTCTACATTCGTTTTTATTTTTTATCCACTTATTTTATTTTTATTCATTCATCTCTAGTTTTATCCCTTTTTTTTAATCCCATTTTCTATCCTTTTTCTCCCCGCCATCACCCCTTCCCCCCACCCCATCCCCTACAGGGCCATCTGTCACTTGTTCCATGCTGTTCTTTCACACAATGCTACCCTTATTCTGCTATAATCGCATTCTGCTTTCTTATTTTTATGTCACTATTAGTTCCTTTTTTAGCACTAACCACTACCATTAACAATCCCTTTAGTTCATGACATTCTCTGTCAATCCCTCCTTTGTCAATCTCTCCCTTGTCATACAGGGCCATACAGACTCGAAACGTTAACTTTGTTTTTCTCTCGCCACAGACGCTGTCAGGCCTTCTGAGTTTTTCCAGCATTTACTGTTTGTTTCAGATTTCCAGCATCCGCAGTATTTTGCTTTTATCTTAATATGCAAAAGATTATATCTACTTAACAAAAAGCAGTGAAGACAGCATGGAAATTTCTTATCCCCAATGCCTAGGTTTCGTCTTCTGTCTGAAGTGATGTTGAACTGTGTCACAGAAGAATTATACCATAAAAGCAATGGTGGACCTGTGCAGAGGAAGACTGAGAGTCTTCAACTTATATCCTTAATTATAACTATCTTTGATTCCCTTATTAAGGAATAGTCCAAATTAACTCTTTTTATTGGCTAAGGGTGAAGGTCATCTGGTGTCACCCTACTAGAGTCACATAGGCTGGGACAAATGCCTCCCTCTTTTTCCTGAGTTCCAGGAGGTTACATTACATTGTGAACAAATGACAGCACATCCTTTAGATACAGATTGCAGTTCTACAAACAATGCTACATCCTCTTATCACTAATACAAACTGTAGTAGACAATTCACAATTTTCCTCCTCCAACTACCATGCCCCAAGAGAGCTTGGACAACCAAGGACTCCCATTGGATTGGTCCATGAATATGCTTGGCAAAGTGGTTAGTTAGCCATTGCCTTCTGCAGTATGGCTGACCAGAAAACACTCTCACTTGCCATCAGGCAAATTGGAAGGATTTACAGGCTGATAATCAACCTGTTTGGCCACATTATGAATGCACCTTCCACGGTCATCAAGCCCTGAATTGGGATTTGAACCCGGAGCGTCTGGCCCAACGCTGCCACAGGACTTCCTTCTTAAGCTATAGATATGGTTAATAGGTCAACCTAAGTCTAATTCAAAAACACAGTTCTTGTTTTACAAATATCAAGATAAAGAAGCCATGTTGAGTTCAAACTATTGACCAAAACTTGCTTATCTCTTTTAAGGTTTTAGGCTTCTTAGACATTTCATCACCTTTAAGGTCATTGGTAAAGAAAAATAGTTTATTTACAGACACAGTTGCTTTCTGTTCTCAGCTTGCTCTTAACAGTTTAATTGTATCACTCAGCAGACAGGAATTTAAACTGAACTATTTAAAAATTGGCTAAGATAAAATCCTAAAATGTTACTTCAAACTGAATGAAACCCTAAAAATGAGAAATATTACCAAAATCCTACAGGCGCCTCCTTCAACAGCTTCCTTTCCACGTCAGGCTCTTCCCCCCACCACTCAACAAGGTCTGCCACCTGCAGGTGCTCCCTCTCTCCCAGCCTCTCCATCATGACCCCCAGTCCTCTCTCCTCACCTCCCTGGGCCTCATTTCCCCAACTCCATGAGACCACTTGTACTTGCCTGGTCCTGGACTCTGGGACTTTGAGTCTGGGGACTGCTTGTAGTCCCACTCCCAGTCCTGGCCACTGCTGTTACCGGCACTGCTGGGACTACAAAGCTGCTGGTCAATCTGATTGGTCGGCAGCTCTCTGAGGTGGGACTTCCTCCCAAGTGTGGGGCAGAAGTCCCATCTCCAGCAAATTAACTCTCCTTGGAGCATTAAATGGCTGCGGGGCAGTCGGTATCAGCAGGGATGCATTCCTCACTGACTCTTTGTGGGGGTAGGTAACCCTGGCATCCAAAACATCCCGTCCATGTTGCAAGTCCAAGAAAACAAAGTTCTTCCATTCTCCTCACCAAAGTTTGCACTTAAATAACATCAAAACAACTGATAAACTGGTCATTTGACTCAATTATCTTTCTGGGGTCTTTCTGTGTCCAAAATGGCTTCTACATGAGCGATGATCTTATTGAAACATATAAGATTCTGAGGGGACTTGACAGGATGAATGCTGGGAGGGCATTTCCACTTATGGGCAAAACTAGGGGCAGAATTTTCTGCCTGTCGGGCGGGCGGGCCTGACCCAATCTCCGGCAGGCCAGGAGCCGATCCCCACCGGAGAAGGGGATCCCGCTGCCATTTTACGTGGGCGGGCCAATTAAGGCCCGCCCAGCGTGACGTCCAGCGGGAACCGCTATGCGCTCCCTGTGTGGGCTGGGGGGGGTGGAGATTCCCTAAAAGTGAGAGTGCGCTCTTTCGCGCATGCGAATGATAAAGCTCACATCTCCCTGAGGCTAAGTGCTGCCTCAGGGAGATCGCTGACACTTTTAAAAATATTAAAAATGGAAAAAGAATTCCCTAACATGTCCCCCTCATGTGACAATGTCACATGAGATGGGACATGTTCATAAATTACAGTAAAACTTTATTAAACTTTTTAGAACACCGCATTCTGGATGAGGTTTCATGTTTTTTCCATTTGCCGCCAGGGTTCCTGGCCTGCCCACTAACCTTACGGTTGGACGAGCAGGTTTTTTACTTACTTAATTGACTCTGTCAATGGCCTCAATTGGCTACTGACAGGTTGGCGGGCGCACAGCTGATTTTGCTGGCGCCCGCCTTGCTGAAAATTTAAATGGGGTGGGATGATGTCGGCGGTTCCGCCCAATGTCATCCTGCGTCAGCAAGCAGGCCCCGCCCCCTGCTCGCCGACGGCAAAATTCTGCCCTAGAACTAGGGGGACACAGTTTAAGAGTAAGGGGTCGCCAGTTTAAGACAGAGATGAGAATCTTTGAGGAGAATGAAGGCCGTTTCCCTGTGAAATTTGCTTCCACAGAGAGCATTAGAGGCTGGATCATTGAATATATTCAAGGCTGAGTTAAGATAGATTTTTGATCGACAAGGGAGTCAAGTGTTATGGGGTACAGGCAGGAAAATGGAATTGAGGCCACATTCAGATCAGCCATGATCTTGTCGAATGGCAAAGCAGGATCAAGGGACCAAATGGCCTACTCCTGCTCCTAATTTGTACGTTCATACATTTTCCCAAATAACAAGTCACAGTGTTTCAGAAGTTGTGTTGCGCTATTTTTGAGAAATGATAAAGTGTTTTTTTTTAATTCATAATGAATTAGTTTTTACTCTGTACCTTGAAGGATACGATAAACTAATCAAAAATGTTTTATGAGGAGACAAAACTGATTTGATTTGCTGTTAACTATTCAATGAATACACTTACAGCAGATTATTCAGCCACTCTTAAATGGAACTATGGAACTGAAAACTAAATAACTAAGCTGAAAGACTGCAACACACTTATGATGATCATAAATGCATCGGCCGGGATTTTCCGTACCCGCTGGCATTGGGCGTGTTTGGTGACATGAGCAGACAATATGGTGAGAAGGCAAAAAATTGGTTTCACAATGTCGTGATACCAGTTTGCAATCATCTGCTCAGCCCGTCAATGGGCCACATTCCCCACCATCCCCCTCATCCACCCAAACCCCACCCCCCCACCAGATCATCCGCCCACCTAGGCGGAAAACACGCCAATGCAAAACACGTCCTGACAAGTGTGACATGCAGAAGTCGGGACTTACCGCCAGGGCCTTGCTCTTATCACGGACATCCGAGGAGCAGAAGATGCTGGAACTCAAAAGCAATGGCATATTGGAGGAACGTCCATACCATGCTGGGTGGATTCTTATGGGCATGGTTCCGCTGCAAAGCAGCGCACTTAAGTTGGAAAGTCACCATTGACGCTCATAACAGATGATGGTCGAGGTGGTGGGAGAGGAAGGTCTAGGATCGACTGGGAAAGGAATAAGTGTTGGGGGGGTGAGTTGGGAGGGAGGAGGGAGTACAGGAGGTGGAGGAGGTAACGGAGGAGAAGATGGCAATTAGGGAGGTAAGTATAAGGAGGGGTGGAAGGTGTAAGAGGAGCTCAGAGTAGGAGAAGAAAGAGTGCGGAGAGGGGAGGGACTAAGGGTGGAGGAAGAAGTAAGGGTGGAGGAAGGAGTTGGGAAGGGGAAGGAATAAAGCTGGAGAAAGAAGTGAGGGTGTCTGAGGGAGTCAGGAAGAGGAAGGATTGTGCTGGAGGAGGAAGAAGTGAGACTGGAAGGAGAGATAAGGCTAAGGGTGGCGGAAGAAGTAAGGTGCCTGAGGGAGTCAGGAATGGGAAGGAACTAAGTGGGGGGGGGGGGGGGCGGCGGCGGCTCTGGGGTGGGTGGAAGGACTAAGGGGGACAGGGTTCCAAGGGGATAAGGGGTCCAGAGAGGAGAAGGGGTTCCGGTGGGGAAGGGGTCCAGAGCGGGGTAAGGGGTTCCGGGGGAAGGGGTCTGGAGGAGGGGATGTCCAGGTGAATGTGCAAGAGAGGGGTCTAATCGTTCCAAGACAGCCTCCTGGGGAGCAAAATAAGGGTGGGTGTGGTATGAGGGAATGGTGAGAATCACTAAGGGCAGAGTGAGGCAGTAGGATGGGAGGATGAGAGTTTGACAATAGCAGTAGAAGGGGCGGCGAGGGTGCTTGATGGCGACTTGGAGGCAGAAACCGACACTAGGGGTGGGAAGGAGGAAGTCAGAGAGGCAGGTGAATGTGGATGGGGGTGGGATTTTCGGGAAGGAAGGGAACCTGCACGTTCACCTGGACATCCCTGAAGGAAAAACATTGTGGCTGGTAGCCATGGAGGGGAGGTGGAAGGTGATGCCAGGGGGGTCGACTGTGATGGGGGAAAGGAAATGGGTGAATGGGGGAGGTGAAAAATCGAACTTAGACCATGTTATCCAAATTGAAAGTGAAACGAGAGTCGTGGTGCGCAAGATCAGGTGCTGCATGGGAGTGTGATCATTGGGCGGGAGGAGATGCAGGTCAGCTCAGGTGGACAACTGAAAGTGAACCCCAGCAGGCAGCATTGAAAATGCTCAGGACATTGGCATGAGTACGATACATGAAGGATCCGTGTGCGTGGAAGAGTGCTTGAGCGAGGCTCCAAAAGGCCCTGCCACACACACATATCTTCCCCGAGAATCACTCATTGGCCAGCTGCTCGCTCTGCAGTGACAGAGGACAAGGTTGAGGGGCTCGCAGGCAAAGGGGACTCAGAGGGAGAGGACAGCCTCTGAGGTTCCTGAGTGGATGAGCCACGGGTGTCTAGCTGCTGTTCCTCTGCCCTTCAGGTGCCCTGGGGCCCTGGCCTGACTCGTTGAGGGAAAGGAGTACCTGGCGCGATGTCGAGGTGCCCTGTTTTGCCACTGCAGAAAGTCACCCATGGCTCCTGCGATGGAGTGCAGGTCTGCACACATCTCTGCATTCTGTTGGACCAGCATCTCCATGGCATTCGCCATCATCCCCAGGGAGGCCTCCATACATGCACCTGTGGGCACCACTTCATCAGAGAGCAGCAGATGCGCTTCTCCGACTCGCGTGCTACTCTGCTAAGGGCTTCCAACAACTCTGCGTGATGTTCCCATGCCTTCTGCTGACTCTCCAGGATGAGTTTGAAAGCCAAATCTGAAGGCTCGTCATCTGACTTGGACCTCACAGATGCCTGAACCCCAGCAGCCCTCCAAGTGCCAGGGAGCTCGCACAAACCTGCCTCCTGCAGCCGCGGACATGTGTCTGTGCGGTGACCACCAGATTGTGAACCCGAGCCCACTCTAGATCTAGGTTACACCGAGATGCGTGTCTCTGTGCTGGTGCAGGGTGAGGGTAAGTGCTGTCACAGGTCTTTCAGGCTGCTTATTTCCAGCTCTTCATTGGAGGAGACCATAAGACGTAGAAGCAGAAGTAGGCCATTTGGCCCATTGAATCTGCTCTGCCATTCAATGAGATCATGGCTGATCTGATAATTGTCAACTCCTTTCCTGCCTTTTTTCTGCAACCCTTGATTCCCTTACTGATTAAAAATCTGTCTATCTCAGCCTCTACAGCCCTGTGCGGTAAAGAATTCCACAGATTGACTACCCTCTGAGAAGAAATTCCTCCTCATCTCTGTTTTAAATGGGCGCCCCCTTACTCTGAGATTATGCCCTCTGGTCCTAGACTCTTCCACAAGGGGAAACAATCTCTCAGCATCTACCCTGTCAAGCCCCCTAAGAATCTTATATGTTTCAATAAGGTTGCCTCTCATTCTTCTAAACTCCAATGAGTACAGGCCCAACCTTTTCTACCTCTCCTCATAAGAAAATCCCTCCATATCTGGGATCAACCTAGTGAACCTTCTCTGGACTGCCTCCAATACCAGTATATCTTTCCTTAGATAAGGGACCAAAACTGTTCACAGTATTCCAGGTGTGGTCTAACTAGTGCCTTGTATAGTTTTAGCAACACTTCCCTATTTTTATACTCTACTCCTTTTGAAATAAAAGCCAACATTCCATTTGCCTTCCCTATTACCTGTTGAACTTGTATGTTAGCTTGTTGGGATTCATGCACAAGGACTCCCAAATCCCTCTGTGCTGCAGCCTTTTACAGTCTTTCTCCATTTAAATAATATTCTGCTCCTTTATTCTTCCTGCCAAAGTGCATAACCTCAAATTTTCCCATATTATATTCCATCTGCCAAGTTTTTGCCCAGTCACTTAACCTGTCTATATCCCTCCGTAGATTTCTTGTGTCATCCTCACTACTTGCCTTTCCACCTATTTTTGTGTCATCCACAAACTTGGCGATAGTACATTCACTTCCCTCATTTAAGTCATTAATATATATTGTAAATAATTGAGGCCCCAGCACTGATCCCTGTGGCACTCCACTAGTTACAGATTGCCATCCCAAAAATGCCCCCCTTATCACAACTCTCTGTCTTCTATCAGTTAGCCAATCCTCTGTCCATGCTAATGTACTGCCCCAACACCATGGGCTCTTATCTTATTAAATAGCCTTACATGCCATACCTTATCGAACACCTTTTGGAAATCCAAAAATATATTACATCTATTGGTTCCCCTTTATCTATCCTGCTTGTTACCTCCTAAAAGAATTCTAATAAATTTGCCAGGCATGATTTCCCCTTCATGAAGCAATGCTGAATCTGCTTGATTAGATTATGTATTTCTAAATGCTCTGCTATTACATCCTTTATAATAGACTCCAACATTTTCCCAATGACAGATGTTAAGCTAACTGGCCTTTGGTTACCTGTTTTTTGTCTCCTCGCATTTTGAATATGGGTGTTACATTGGCCCTTCTCTAATCCTCTGGGACATTTCCAGAACCTAAGGGATTTCTATCAGTGCATCCAATATCTCTGTAGCTACTTCATTTAACATCCTACAATGCAACCCATCAGGTCCAGGGGACTTATCGACCTTTAGCCCCATTAGTTTCCCTAGTACTTTTTCTCTAGTGATAGTTATTGTATTTATTTCCTCCCCCCATTTTGCCCCTTGATTATTGAGGCGTCCTCTTGGCTGGAGGTGAGGATGTGGATGCAGCTGAGGAACTGGCTGGCTGAGGGGTCGGTCGCTTGGCAGAGCTCACACCTCAAGGGACAATGCCATTAACTCTCACATACACCCTCACATATCCAGTTAGTGGCATTGAGGTGTGAGCTCCCTGTGGCTGTATAATGGGTTTGAGAATGTGTGAGTTGAGAGTGATCTTTTTATCGTGTCCATGGACAGTCTATACATGGCCCAGCCAGAACTGGACACATTTTTGAGCCTTGTTGTTGAATTCGGCAAGATCTACGGCAGTGCAGGGTTCCTCTAGCGATAGGCATTGCAGGGGATGTTGCATAGTCTGTGGCTCAGTTCCACATTCACAAGTTGTCGGGCTGGTTGTATATCCCCATTTGCTTAGTGACAGCTTTGAACGACCTACACCAGTCCTAAGTCTGTTAAGGCGCTTCCAGGTTGCCAAGTTGCAATTCGCTCCTGGGGGAAGGCTTTCATCCGGTAGAATTTCCATCACTGGGGGTTGTTCCAGACTGGTGTGCCGGTCTTTCCACAAGGCGATGTGGGCTTCAGATGGGGTTGATTGTAATGGAACAACACTGTTCATGAAGCTCTTCCTTGACTTTAGGCGGCTGGGTGTAGGTATATGACCATGTAGAGGGTGCCTCTCATCTGATGTTTGATGGAGTCGCTCTTTCTTGCTGGCTACTGTTCTTCTTATATCTGGGGGAGCAATACCTGCCAGGATATATAGGCTGTTGGTGTTTGTTGGTTTTAAACAACCTGTGATAAGTTGGCAGCTTGCATTCAGAACGGCATCCATCTTCTTAGCATGAGTAGATCTTTCCCATGCAGGACAGGTGTATTCGGCAGTGGAATAGCAAAGAGCAAGTGCACTGGTTCGCAATGTTTTTGAGCTTGCTCGAGTTGAGAGTGATGAGAGCCATCAACTCAATGAGACCATTCATCCTGTAGCGGCACTGGGTGGCTGTCCTCTTTTGCAGGGTATTGGCTTTGACCACTGCCTCCCAAGCTGGACTAATGAGGTTGCTGCCCACCCTGTGGTCAGAATGGTGATAAAGGACATCACGGTGAGCCTCTACTATGTCCAAAAGGCGATTGATGGATGTGTCATTGAGCCTGGGGGCTGCAGTCTTTTTGCCTTTCAGGGCCATGTCTTCTTTGTAGCAGTTGTGGGCTGGAAGCACTGAGAGGTGTGCGTGTGGCTGGACTTTAAAAGTGGTGCCCGGCATGCTGAAGCAGCGAGGTGATGGTGTGGCGGGCAAATGAGAGCCCGCCAGCCATGGAAATGGCGTGTTTCCCAGGAATGCATAATTAATGCGGCAGGTTTGGAACGATATGGCGTGAAAAACTGTCATTGCAGCCCACAGGTAAAACGTCATTTTACTCGTCAGCTACCATACTTAGTGCAAATCTGGGATTATTCCGCCCATCTTCAGAGGAATTTTCAGAGCTTTCATTAAGTTTAATACCCTTCATCGTGTACAGTGATTTTTAATTACTGTCCCATAAATATATTATTATTCACATTCCCACATGATATCAGAACATATTTCCATTGACTTATCTAAAATTATCACTAACTCATACCACCCAGCTGGAAACTGCAGCGAATGGGCAGCATGGTGAAAAAAGTAATGATCATGCTTAACATTATGATTTAGTTTTCCACTAAAACTTTTGCTGTTGAGGCTGCAATCATCTCAGTGCCCAGGATTAAAGACCATCCTTTTATTGTGTGATATTGGCTACCAGAAATCAGATGGCTTGCCCACCATGTTCTGGTTTTTTTTAGAAATGTGGTTCATACATACCATATTGATGTGCTGATATGTATGAGCTAAAAATGATAGTGCAAATGAAGTATAAAGAAGCAGCAAGACACAGCAAGAAAGTAAAACTTTGTAACAAAAAGAAAAATTGCTGGAAAAACTCAGCAGGTCTGACAGCATCTGTGGAGAGAAAGACAGAGTCCTTTAGCCAGTATCACCACCATCAACACCCCTTCAACCTTTTGTTTATGACATCTTTTGCAATCTCTCCTTTGCCCTCACCCATCACTGGCCTTCTATCCAGCTTCACCTGTCCCACCCCCCCTTAAACAGTATATATTTCACCACATTTTTACTTCTCTTTAGTTCTGAAGAAGTCATATGCGCCCGAAGTGTTAACTCTGTTTCTCTCTCACAGAAACTGTCAGACCTACTGAGTTTTTCCAGCAACTTTTGTTTCAGATTTTCAGCATCCGCAGTATTTTGCTTTAATCTAAAACTTTGTGTTAAACTATAAAGATAGAATAAGTCCAGAAGGGATTAAAATGTTCCTTTCTAGAATGTATTTGTTGCAGTCCATTTGGTTGCAACAGTTTTTCACAGACCATTACAATGCAATGTGTATCAGGAGGGTGAATTCTTGCTCCACCAGTTCCTCCCATTGTCTATGTTTGGCAGTGAAATTTGTCTCTAGATTACTAATTAATACCAGATTAAAGTCAACAAATTGGAGCTGTAATCAGTGTCAATGTATCTTTGTTTTTTGAAGAGCCAACAACCTGCATGAATAGCAATCTGAGAGTCTAACAGGATCTGCACCTACAGCAAGATGTCGGGCTTGGCCTAAATAGCCAAGTGGTTATGGTACTGGGTTTGTAACCCCAAGATCAAGAGTTCAAATCTCACAATGGCAAACTATGAAACAATGTAACTTCATCTGAAACAGATGGAAACAGGTTTACTCAAAAGAGTATCAAGAGTTCAAATCTCACAATGGCAAACTATGAAACAATGTAACTTCATCTGAAACAGATGGAAACAGGTTTGTACTTGAAAGAGTTACAGGAAAATGTCGGGCTTGGCCTAAATAGCCAAGTGGTTATGGTACTGGGTTTGTAACCCCAAGATCAAGAGTTCAAATCTCACAATGGCAAACTATGAAATAATGTAACTTCATCTGAAACAGATGGAAATGGGTTTGTACTTGAAAGAGTTACAGCAAGATGGCAGTTTTCAGATATTAATGGGTAGAGCGTCTGCTATGCACACCATCCATTGGTACTGAATGTGGCTCATGGAGGAGAATGTTTCTCCTGGCTCCATTAAAATCTCCTTATCTGTTGCTAGCTGCTAAATGACTCCCAACCCTGTGTTAGCCCCCACTTAACCCTTACTTTGAGCTCGGTTATGCAGTGGAACAATCAGATTTCCTCCTCTCACACACCACCCACACAACCCCACCCCTACTGGTGAGCACTGTAAGCTTTTAAAAGGCCTGACCATGAAAACAATTTGGGCCACATGCTCGAACCGTTGGTCAGACAATGTGATTGCTCCTCCCACCACCTGTCTAAAACGTGCTCCTTATTTTCCCAAATATTTTCATACAATTGTTTTGATTGGTCTTAGAAAAATCTCCAGTTCAAGTGGCTTTGATTTTCAAATGAAAAATTCATCGAAGACCTTAGTTTCCCTTGTTGTTTCCAGGGCACCACCTCTTTTCTGCAGTTGCTGAAATTCCAAGTTTACATCAAAATACATCCTTTCCTCAGAGACTTTGATTTTTCTGCCCTGCTACGCAGTGAGACTGTGAAAGCATGCAGCACACAATAAAATATGTTGCAAAGGTACCTCTGGAGTATTCTGAACAACTGAACCTTTATTTAAAGTTGCCAAAGCTTTTTTCAATTATATTTTGTGTAGCATGATGTACACTTCTTTATGCATGGCTTTTGTGGCTTTGAGGTGATGAGGAGGTGTCACAAGCCTTGATTTCAGACCACAGCTGTGGTCTCCAAAAACTCACTGATTCACTCTGTCTCTTTGATGAAAGGGTTTCTGCAAGACCAAAGTATTCAAACCAAAAATGGTGTCATGATTTGGGACAAAGAATTAGCAGCTGACTATAAGATAAGATTTTTGCAAACGCTGACAACCTGAATGTTGAGAGAAGTGTCTCTTCCAGATAACGTAAGCTACAGATTGTGTCTTGGGCCTTGATTTTAATCTGCATGCATGTAGTTTACCACTGCAAGGACATTACAAAATCCACTGATGGTGTAAAAATGTTGATATAACAGACTACACTACAAAATCCCTGCCTGTTGACAGGAAAATACCAGACATTAAAGTTGATTACATCTGTAACCTTGACTGTAATTGGTGAGGCTTCAGCAATTAGGGGTGGTGATTTAATGTATTCAATGAGTATGTAGCACAGGTCAATGAGGGCATCTCTGGCACAATATGCCACAAGCATCAACTGCTGCTCTGTGTAATTAATGCCTGGTAGATGATCTGAATAATACTCTTACTCTCTTTTCTCTTCAATACTTTCCTCCTTCTTCATTGATACATGACACAGAGAACATTTTCTGATTCCTTGACCTTAGCAAGGTGGCTCCTGGCCTGGGCTGGTCCTGTTGCAGAAAGCATGCTGAATGGGGAAATGAAGGAAATCAGGCGCATCCTCAGGACTGTATGGATCGGAGATCAGAATTATATTTGAGTTTCCATGTGTAATAACAACTAATGGGACAAAGATGTAACTGAATGTAAATTGTAAATCAAATGTGGAGTCAGGAAACAATGCCCATAGGCAGCTGATAAAATTTCACAGCAGGAACCAAAGGCCCTAGTTCACGTTTGACAATGTGGTATTAGCGCTGCATGAGTCAGGTTCAAGGAGAGCCATTCTGTTTGGCACTTCAGAGCACCTTCTCCAGAGGTCAGCAGAGCAACATGCCTGGTAGGAGAAAGCAAACAGGATCCAGGTTGTGTATCCTGCCTGCTGGTTCTGGGAACTTTCATACTGCGATTTACAACTGAAAGCCTTAGCATACACCGCCAGCTTCAAAGAGCTTCACACTTTCAATCATTGTAACACAATATAGCTGCATGTTGCATGGGCAGTTACTGATGGCTGCAGGTTACTATTTATGTACACCTTCAAGATTATATTAATTATACATTCAGAGGACATATATACAGGAAACTGACCTGAACTGAAGGAGAACTTAATAACCACAAGCCTTTGATTCTCTCAGAGGTGGCCATCATGAATATTCCTGCAGATAAAAGCACGGAGGTATTAGGGGAAGGTGAAGCCACTTACGGTTTCCCCTTCTCACTCACTCACTCCCTCCTCCAAAGGCAAACAACCACATAAACAACAATAACTTCTATTTATAAAGCATCTTTAACAGAGTAGAATACCTCAAGGTGCTTCACAAATAAAGAATGAGCACTAAGCAATAATAGGAGAGTTAAGAAAGTGTGTTAAATCACCATTTTTTCTAAACTATCTCCTGGCATAATCTTGGTGTTGGCAATGAAGCTCCTCTCTCACTGATGAAAAGGTCAATTAGACTCCCTGTGTAAAATTTACACCATCAGCGAGAAACACACTTTCCTTCATATTATCTTGAGTTTTCAACATAAATATCATATATATATATATATATATATATATGTGTGTGTGACTGTGCCTGTGTGTCAGAACTAAACAGCTACTGGGCCACAAATACCTTTGTGTAGCTATGCAGAATTTCCCCAGGGCAGGCAGCACATAGGCTGTTACCACTGCATCCCCAAGCAGTCTTCACCTTTGATATGGACGCAAGGAGCTATGTCCACAATGTGTGCCTGAGCACATGAAAATGGCACTATCCTGATGTCACATTGCCCAAATGGCTGCTGTGAAGCCAGGGCACCAAAATTAGTCAATGAAGGTCCTGCAATGGTTGCACCGTTGACTCTGAAAAGAAGAAGGGTGAAATAACGTGATATGCCCCGCAGTGGTATCCTTTCAAGGATTGTAGGCAAGTGAAATTTAAGGAACTTTTTATGCTGGAAAGCACCAAAAATACTCTGGAATATTTCCTGAGGTGTTTTGGTGCATTTCCCAGAGAGTGTGGCAACATACTTATGGGGATGGCAGAAGAGTAAGTGACCTGTCCACACAAAGGTTGCAATAGGCAGGGGGCAGCAGTGACCAGTGTCTCTGGGTTATGGCCGGAAGTCGGAGCAGAGGGTGGGGAAAGGACAATCTCTGTGTCATGCCCTCTGCCAAGCTGAGCTCCTCCATGCTCCTTGACAGTGGCAGAAGGCTGTCTGGCAGGCCAGCCATTGCACCCAGAATCTTGGTGTGCATCCTATTCAGTGGTCTCCTGCATGCCACCCCATCTAGGTCCTGATCTGAATCTTGTGCTTCAGTACCTGTCTGCCACCTCACCCTCTATTGAGCTGGCAAATGAACCATCCTTTCACTCTGGCCAGCTTGTGGCCCACCCATACTCAGTAACTCACCATGCACTGATCCCAGCTCAATGCAAGCCTCCAAGATAAGTGCCACTACCAGTGTCTGAGCTGGTGGCATCAAGTTTCAGATCAACTGATGGGCCTCTTCATTGGTGTTGTGCTATTGCTCTCTTTCTCCTTGCCTGCAATGGTTGGGCAAGCAGCAGTTCTTGGGTCTGAAAGCAGGAACTCAGAAGGGGAAGGTCAGTATGAGGGGAGGAGGTTAGGGTGGGAAGCAAGAGGGCTATAGTGACATCATCAGCAGCTTACCAGATAGCAGGATGAGGATGAGCTGGGAGTTGAGAAAGGGCATGAGACTGGAAGATGCCATCATCCTCAATGTTCTCCAAGAAGTCAGATACTCCGGGCCCCTTAGCAGCCGGTACCATGTTGCAGAGAACCATTTTCTCTGTATGGCTCAGCAGACGCAGGTGCCCTTGTCCCCCACCAGCTCAACTCTGCTTCCTTCTACCTGTGCTACTTTGTCCTGCAATAGAGAGAGCAGAATATCAGTGGTTGTGCAGCACTATGTTTGGATGCTTGTCAAAGCTACGTAAGCTGGATGTAAGTGGAGACACTGAGAGCTGGCTGTGAGGCTGACAGCATTGTAAGGTGTGAGGATGAGGTGGAGTATCTGGATGTTAGGCCTGAGTCCTGAATGTCAGGGAGTGCTGCCGGCTGAGTGATGGGGGTGTGATGCATTGAGCAAGGTAAGAGGTTGGTGTTGTGGTGGGTAGGAGATGTCATGCGAAGATACATTCACTGACATTGATCACCTGCGTTAGCTCAGTAGACCTCTTCTGGCACTGCTGCCGTATCCTAGGACCCAGATTCCAGGGCCAGGATTTTCAGGGCCCAGAAAGGTTAGGAACGGAGGTGAATGGGTCCTGAAAGTATTGGCACCAGCTGACATTCCAGTTTCCTGACACCATTCCCAGGGCCAACCATTTTGGGGGATACAGGTTCGGGGTATGACAAGGTTGCCCACCTCCACAAGGTGGGCAGCCAATTAGGCTCATGGGGTCAATTAGGCTGGGATTTCCCAGAACAGGCCAGGGATCCAGCTCTCCAAGCAGACCTACAAGCCCTCCCTGCCTTCCTGGGTGCAGGTGCAGTCAAAGACCGCTGTGTACAAGGATTTCCACACCCCAGAATGATGGCCGTTTGCTTTTTCTATTTTTTAATTAAATTTAAAGTTGCTGAGAGGGCACCTTCACCCTGAAGCGCCCTCTCAGTTACTTACCCTTTACTGCATTCAGGTGCTCCCATGAAGATGCAAGGCCTTTGACTGGCCCTCCAGTTTTGACAGCCCACCTATCAGCTTTAATTGGACAAGGAACCTGTCTCCATGCCAGTTAAGAGGGTGCCCCAGTCAAAATCTCAACGTGACTGATCTCCCCGGAAGTGGGCTCAGGATCCAGAAACAGCCTCGGCTCCTGTTTCCCATGCTCAATGTGAAACTTGAACCCCAACAGTTGTTCTTACTGGCTACACACTCCCACTCCCTTCTGAGGGTGGGCCTTGAAAGTCTCCTGGCGGCGCGCATACTTTCTCATGCTCACCTGCACAACAAATGCCTCCAGCACACATCAATCAGTCTGGATCCCTCTGTGTGTCCTTGTGTTCACTTTGCAAGGAATTCCATTGCGGAAAGTTTTACCTTTAAGAAGTAGCCTGACTTTAAGAAAAAGCATATGAATGGCAAACAAAGCAGCCCGTGCCCCATGCTGAGTGCAGTGCTTGTTGGTAGCATTGAGAAGAGACCAGCAGCAGGGGCTAATGCTGCCAAAACCATGCAGATGAAACAGGTGGATCAATTTTATATCTTACCCACCTCGACCTGGATGGGCGTGAGTACAATATGAATCATGGCCTCTGGTGCCGAAAGGGCACATGAATTTCTAGTCAATATTTATGATTCAGTTATCAATCAGAAGTTTATGCCGATGTAATGTAAATCCTCTTGTCAAAACCATGATGTTAAGGGAACAGTAAAATAAAGATAAAAGTAATGTTATCAAGTCCTTTTAGGAATAAAGCTGATCAAAACACGTTCACGATCTTCAGTTCTTACCAATCTCTTCAGTTGTTCATAATATTTGTTGGTCTGCTGAAGGTAGGACTGGGTTGTAGGTAGCCTAAGGAATCAAGGCTTTCTGATTAAAGAGATTATAGATAAGGTACAATTTATCCTTTATCAGTAAGATCAGAATTTAAATAAACAGTAGTAATTCCAACAATGGCACACTGAGACTTGGGCCTGAATTTGCACGCAGACAGAGAGACTTTCCATCTGCGTGAAAATGCCGGCACAGGCCAAATCTGAAATCTGCCATTTTCGCGGGGGTTGGGGTGGAGGAGAATGGGGGTGGGTTATAAATCACACATTTGTGCTTCACAGAGGCAACTGGTCAATCAATCAGCAGCTGCCTCCACTCATGTGAATTTGGTATGGTAGGTGTCAGAAACCTGGTGTGCAGATTAGATTCATGGATTTGTTTGGATAGCCAGGGTACCATTTTGGAGAGGTGAAGTACCGCTTTGGATATAGTCCCAGGACAACTTTGGGAGAGGTCGGATGCTCTTTGGTGGAGGTAAATTACCCTCTGGTGGAGGGAAGGTGCTCTTTGTGGTAGGTTAAGTGCCCTTTGAGATAGTTAACAGTAGACATGACTGTGCTTAAAAATTGCATAAACTCATTGGAACTGTCAAGCTGTCAAAGAACTGTCAAAGCTGTCAAAGAACTGTCAAAACTGTCAAAGAACTGTCAAACTTCATTGGAATTGTCAAAACTCATTGGAACTGTCAAAGCTGTCAATGCTTTAACTCTGCTGGGCTTTAAATTTAAAAATGATGTGCAGAGTTTAAAAAATCAGTGCCTGCTATTTCACTTTGTCTGTTGACATTTGCCTGAGGGTTATTATTATAAAATTTATGCTCCATGATTGATTTTACAACCCAACATTATCACAGTGGGGTGCCTGTTAAGTAAGTGGTTTGATTGACAGCTCCAATTGTTTATAGAATAGAAATGTTTGTTTCTTTGAGAGATTAAGTACTTAAGTAAAATGTTTGCTTTCATAAGAGATTAGTTGAAAGAATTTCTATGTATTGATTTTTTTTTATCAATGAGTGTTTTTTTTAAATAGTTTCATGTCAATAGACACAATTTTATATCAGCATGGCTCTTGAGGTTTGCCCATGGTGGATACTAGGTGATTTGGCATGGAGGGATAATGGCAAAGTGTAGTGGGTTGAGGGCACTAGTTGGTATTAAATTGGCATAGGAGCTATAAAGACCCATGAGGATGAGTGGGTAGTATGGATTGGCATGGGGGTATGAGGAGTCATGTGGGGTGGATGTAGGGCATTGTGTGGCACAGGGGTATGAAGGGCCATGGGGATTGGTAGAGGGGCATAGGGTGCCAGAAGGTGTATGAAGGGCTACGGGATTTGGGTGGGGGGCATGAGATGGCATAGATTGGATTGGATGGGGCATGGAGAGTGTGTGGGGGGAGGTGGGGTGGTGAGGAATGTTTTTTGTTTTAGTCAATTTTTGAATAACTTCAACGGAGTGCCGCTACACTGAGGCAGGCTTTCTGCCCACCCCTCATCTGCAACCAGCAGCCTCCACACTTGTTTCAGGGGCGGCAGACCCAACTACTAATCCAGCCCACCCCCACATAAGGAAAATCTGACCTTCTGGGCCTCTTTTCCCAGATTGGGTTGACGGAGCCGGGAATTGTCATGTCTCTGAACTCCTGAACTGGGAGCCAAAATCCGGGCCTTAGAATTTCACTTTGGCTCTGAAGGAAGTGTTATGTTTAGTTGATGATGCAGTATTTTTAATGTGAAATAGAAAACACAGAAGCAAGGCTGAAAGTGGCTCCACTCTTCTATGAGTTACAAGAAGTTAAGCCATATTCCCAGAAGTTCCTCAAAAATATCTTGCATTGAAAGGAAGTTGGAGAGAGGAAAAATGCCTGAAGAAATTACAGGTGACCTAGAAG
Organism: Carcharodon carcharias; assembly: GCF_017639515.1. Classification (NCBI taxonomy): domain Eukaryota; kingdom Metazoa; phylum Chordata; class Chondrichthyes; order Lamniformes; family Lamnidae; genus Carcharodon; species Carcharodon carcharias. The sequence continues at coordinate 120,402,565 of NC_054479.1, read as the reverse complement.
AACTGTTCACCATTGGAAACTGCATCAATAAGAAACCCCAAAGCCTGTCCACCATCGATAAGGCAGAATTCAGGATTGTGATAGAATACTCTCCACTTGCCTGGAGGATTGCAGCTCCAATAACACTCAAGAAACTTGACACCATCCAAGGCAAAGCAGCCTGCTTGATCAGCACCCCATTGTCCACCTTCAACATTCACTCCCCCCATCACTAGTGTACAGTGGCAACAGTGTGTGCCATCTACAAGATGCACTGCAGCAACTCATCAAGGCTCCTTAGACAGCATCTTCCAAACCCACAACTTCTACCACCTGGAAGAATAAGGGCAACAGTTGCATAGGAACACCACCACCTGCAAGTTATCCTCCAAATCACACACAATTCAGACTTGGAAATATGGCATTGTTCCTTCACTGTTGCTGGGCCAAAATTCTGGAACTTCCTATCTAACAACTCTATTGGTGTACCTACACCACATGGACTGCAGCAACTCAACAGGGCAACTCGCCACCACCTGCTCAAGGGCAGTTAGGGATGGGCAATAAATGCCAGCCTCACTAGCGATGCTCATATCCCAAAGAAGAATTTTAAAAAAGAACCAGTACAGTCGTGCTCTACATGCAATCCAATACATGACGCCACCACAATACCCTGTTTTGGACCTTTCAACATTATTGTTTATTAATCAATCTGAACGAAGTTTGTTCCCACTTCTCAATTCCTGGTTGTCTCTTCGCTTGGAGTGCATTATGGCATCTCTATTTTATATGTCAAGTTTGTTACCTGGCTGATGGAGCAATTACAATTTACTTTTTGAAAAAGGGCCAAATCATGATTTATTGATTTACAGAGAGTTGGTTAGATAGCCTTAATCATTAGTCCTTCTTTTGTTTTGTAAAATTAAAATATGAAAATTCTAAACTTGCTGCTTTTTATAGTTCAGTAAATCTGTATCGGACAAGTCCAATTTTTCTTTTACAAATAAAATTAATGATGAAAGAATAGTTTATTATTAACTAAATGTGAATTATCGAGGCAAGCAAATGGCATGCATCAGCACTAACTGCCTTGAATTAAAAGTCATGTACGCGTTTAACAGGTAACATTTCAGGGATTTCTGTACAATGCTTTTTTTTATTTACCCAATAATTTACAAGTTACTCAATTTCCATTTGAGAACACAATTTAAACATGCTCTATGAAATAGTCTCAAAAGAATTGCTTGAAAACTCTTTCCCATTGGCATTTATATGGAAATTGAAATAAATTACATCCTGCCAGCATATTCTTAATATAACTGCTCATCCATTTTACCACAGCTACTGTGTTTTGTAATTACTGTTTTTTCTCCTATAAAGCTTTTGTAAAGCACACACTTACTCCAGTACTATTCTTTTAAGTAGGGAATAATGTTACAGTTGACTGTGCATGTAATAAGGTCATTAAGAACCTTTACAGCACTTTCACAATGCAGTACACTTCTGTGCTAATACTTAGGCCGGAATTTTCCATGTTCGTTGGCATTGGGCGTCATGGCAGGTGTGAGCGGACAATATGGCAGGAGGGCCAAAAGTCAGTTTCATGCCATCGTGAAGCCAGTTTGCATTCACGTTTCCCACCACTGCACGTAAGACATTTTAATACACCTGCATAACATTATAAGCCCTGCTCACCGGAATCATCCCTCCATGCTGGATCGTATGGGCACGCTGCCGTGATGCAAGCTGATGTGTTTCACAACAGCATTTATAAGGCATGCACCTGGCAAGCTGCACTTCGAGGGGAACTCAGGTGAGTACACAGTAATGTAGCACAGTGCTCGCGAGGGTCGTCTGTTGGGCTTCAAGGTAGAGGTGCCGCGCATTCAGACGAGGGCACAGGCAAGTCGCTTTTTCCTAGCTGGCTGACAGTGCGGTTCCAGGGCAAGGGCTGCACTGCGGTTGAGGCGAGTTGGGGGAGGGCAAGGGCTGCACTGCGGTTGATGGTAGTTCAACAAGCACATCCAGGGCGGGGAGAGGGAAGCAGCCACGTGTTAGGAAAACCTTGTATAAAGTGACCATCCACCCGCAGCTGAGACAGTTCAGGTGCAGCCACATTGACGTGTATGGAGTTGGTCCTCTAGCTTATCTTCCCACTCAAGCAATGCAGAGGCCTGAAAGTGCTACCAGATGCTGCAGAGCTTTTCACCCTTCGGGCACAGACTGCAAACTAATGTGCCTTTGAGTGGACTGCAGGACAGCTGGATGACTGTACATGTTGTACAATCTCCTTGCGAAAGCTGGCCTTGGAGCAGTCACTGGTGGAGGCGCTCACAGTCCCTTGCAATGTTATCATCCTGGTTTGGCCCCCATGGTCCAATCTAACAATGTAGCCTTGCAGTGCGGGTTAGGAGAATGCCTGCACTTTAGCTGAGAGCACAGCATGCAGTCCAGTGGGCAAAGCTGCCGCCAATCGGTCAAGTGGGATGGGGCAGAGGTGGGTGAGGTTTCAGGCAGCCATGCAGCGCACTAAACTCTGGCCATCCATGTGGCGGCTAACACTCTCTGGGATGCATTAACGGGCCTTTAGGCTTAACCAAAAGAGGTTCTTAGTACACCCAAACTAACCCATGGCTCTCTCTCTTTCATTCTGCAGGAGCAGTACATCAAGAGCATGGAGCCTGGTGACCTGGCTGTATGACTCATGGCTTACAGGGAGCGGAGATGAAGGAGAAGAGAACGATGGAAGCACCTGGCTGGGCAGAGGAAGGAGCAGCACCATCAGGAAGAAGGGGCAGCTGGGCTCCCGTGCATGCCGCTGAAGAGCCACAGCGAACCATCGCTGGTTGGTGCCTAGCTGGGCCCAGGGTCTAGAGATTGTCATTCCTGCACATGACCAAGAACTAGTGTCACCGAAGGCTGCACGTGTCCAGGAAACTGGTCAGTCATATTTGCCACCTGCTGCAGGATTTGGTGCCACAGGGACATGGAGGTCATCCACTGCCAGTGGCCATGAAAGTGACTGCAGTGCTCAATTTTTACACCAGTGGTTCCTTTCAGGGTTTCACATGTGACCTCTGTGGGATATTGCAAGCCTATGCACACAAATGCATCCATGAGGTCACAGATGCCACCTTTGCGAAGGTGCAGAACTTTACGCATTTCATCCAGGATCAGGAAAGCCATGAAGCAAGAGCTCTGGGATTAGCCCAGATCTCTGGTTTCCCACAGGTGCAGGGCTCAATTGAGTGTACTCACGTGGCGCTCAGATATCCGCGGCAACAAGCGGTCAACTACGTCAACCACAACGGCTTCCACTCATTGAATAGAATTACCTGGAAAAACTCAGCAGGTCTGGCAGCATCGGCGGAGAAGAAAAGAGTTGACGTTTCGAGTCCTCATGACCCTTCGACAGAAGGGTCATGAGGACTCGAAACGTCAACTCTTTTCTTCTCCGCCGATGCTGCCAGACCTGCTGAGTTTTTCCAGGTAATTCTGTTTTTGTTTTGGATTTCCAGCATCCGCAGTTTTTTTGTTTTTATCCACTCATTGAATGTTCAGCTGGTGTGTGACCACTACAAACGCCTCCTGCAGGTTTCCACATTGTTCCCAGGGAGTGTCCACAACTCCTATAGGGTGAAGAGGTCCTCAAAGGCAAGGGTGATGGCAATGAGGCCATCACACTGGCCAGATGAGGCAGGCACACTCAGGAGGCCCTCATAGCTGCTAGATTCGTGGAGGATGATGATGCCTTGCAAAGAGGAGACAGCATAGATCCTCACTTGCATCTGTGAACATTTCGCTCCTATCTGGCTGATGGTAGATCGCTTGTGCTCTGTGAACAGGATCATATCATGGAGATGCAGTAGGGAAACTTTAACTTCTCCTGATCCTATCCTTAATGAGCTGAAGCTTTCAAGATTACTCTTTCGCCGTAACTGATGGCTGATAAGACGGGGGCCTCATTGCCATCACCCTTGCCTTTGAGGACCTCCTCACCCTATAGGAGTTGTGGACACTCCCTGGGAACCATGTGAAGACCTGCAGGAGGCGTTTGTGGTGGTCACACACCAGCTGAACCTTCAACGGTGCTGGGAAGGTTGCAGAAAGCACAGGGAAGAGGCCCTGGACTGAGACATCGGCCTTTATCTTGTGCAGGGACCAAGACTTCACATCTGAATGACACGAACACTGCTCATCAGAACAAGGAGCCACAGGCAAGGAGGCATTCTTGGGAGTTTATTAACAAAGTGAACATTATGTGTAAGTAGTCGTCTCAATTTCTGTGCTCCTCTCACCCATTCTAATCTGTCTCTCTCTGAACCTACTGCACTCCATTCTCTCAGGTCCAACCCTAACATTATCATCAAACCCGCTGACAAGTGTAGTGCTGTTGTCTGGCGCACTGACCTCTACCTCGCGGAGGCTGAGCGTCAACTTGCAGACACTTCCTCCTACCTCTCCTTGGACCATGACCCCACCACTGAACATCAAGCCATTGTTTCCAGGACTGTCACTGACCTCATCTCCTCTGGAGATCTTCCTCCCACAGATTCCAACCTGATAGTCGCCCAACCTCGGACGGCCCGCTTCTACCCAAAATCCACAAACAGAACTGTCCCGGTAGACTGATCGTCTCAGCTTGCTCCTGCCCCACAGAACTCATTTCTCATTATCTTGACTCCCTTCTCTCTCCCCTTGTCCAGTCCCTTCCCACATACATCCGTGATTCCTCTGACACCTTACGTCACATCAACAATTTCCAGTTCCCTGGCCCCAACCGCTTCTTCTTCACCATGGACGTCCAATCCCTCTACACCTCCATCCCCCACCAGGATAGTCTGAGGGCCCTTAGCTTCTTCCTCGAACAGAGGACCGAACAATCCCCATCCACCACTACTCTCCTCCGTCTGGCTGAACTTGTTCTTACACTGAACAATTTCTCCTTAAACTCTTCTCACTTCCTCCAAATAAAAGGTGTGGCTATGGGTACCTGCATGGGCCCCAGCTATGCCTGTCTCTTTATGGGGTATGTGGAACATTCCTTGTTCCAGTCCTACTCCGGCCCCCTTCCACAACTCTTTCTCCGGTACATCGATGATTACTTCGGTGCTGCTTCATGCTCTCATTGGGACTTGGAAAAATTTATTAATTTTGCTTCCAATCTCCACCCCGCCATCATTTTCACATGTTCCATCTCTGACACTTCCCTTCCCTTCCTTGACCTCTCTGTCTCAATTTCTGGTGATAGACTGTCCACCAATATCCATTACAAGCCTACTGACTCCCACAGCTACTTCGACTACAGCTCCTCACACCCCTCTTCCTGTAAGGACTCCATCCCATTCACTCAGTTCCTTCACCTCCGTCGCATCTGTTCTGATGATGCTACCTTCAAAAACAGTTCCTCTGACATGTCCTCCTTCTTCCTTAACTGAGGTTTTCTACCCACGGTCGTTGACAGGGCCCTGAACCGTGTCCGGCCCATCTCCCGCGCATCCACCCTCACGCCTTCTCCTCCCTCCCAGAAACATGATAGGGTCCCCCTTGTCCTCACTTATCACCCCACCAGCCTCCGCATTCAAAGGATCATCCTCCGCCATTTCCGCCAACTCCAGCATGATGCCACCACCAAACACATCTTCCCTTCACCCCCCCCCCGGCGGCATTCAGTAGGGATCGTTCCCTCCGGGACACCCTGATCCACTGCTCCATCACTCCCTACTCCTCAACCCCCACCTATGGCACCTCCCCATGCCCACACAAAAGATGCAGCACCTGCCCCTTCACTTCCTCTCTCCTCACCGTCCAAGGGCCCAAACACTCCTTTCAAGTGAAGCAGCATTTCACTTGCATTCCCCCCAACTTAGTCCATTGCATTCGTTGCTCCCAATGCGGTCTCCTCTACATTGGAGAGACCAAACGTAAACTGGGCGACTGCTTTGCAGAACACCTGCGGTCTGTCCACAAGAATGACCCAAACCTCCCTGTCGCTTGCCATTTTAACACTCCACCCTGCTCTCTTGCCCACATGTCTGTCCTTGGCTTGCTGCATTGTTCTAGTGAAGCTCAACGCAAGCTGGAGGAACACCACCTCATCTTCCGACCAGGCACTTTACAACCTTCCGGACTGAATATTGAATTCAACAACTTTAGGTCTTGAACTCCCCCCTCCATCCCCACCCCCTTTCTGTTTCGTCCCCCTTCCTTTTGTTTTTTCCAATAATTTATATAGATTTTCCTTTTCCCACCTATTTCCATTATTTTAAATCTTTTATGACCCGCTAGTCTTTCTACCCCACCCCCACTAGAGCTATACCATGAGTGCCCTACCATCCATTCTTAATTAGCACATTGGTTTAGATAATATCACCAACTTCAACACCTCTGTGTTCTTTTGTTCTTTTGTCTGTGACATCCTTTGATTATCTGCTCCTATCACTGCTTGCTTGTCCCTACAACCACACCACCCCCCGCCAACTTCTCCCCCCCCCCCCCCCCCCCCCCCCCCCCCACCACCACCACCTTAAACCAGCTTATATTTCACCCCTCTCCTTATACTCGCTCAGTTCTGTGGAAGGGTCATGAGGACTCGAAACGTCAACTCTTTTCTTCTCCACCGATGCTGCCAGACCTGCTGAGATTTTCCAGGTAATTCTGTTTTTATTATAAGTGATTGACACGCATGCCCAGGCTGTGCAACTACATCTTCTTAACATTCCTAACCCTGCCGCTACATTTGATGCTCCCCCAATATCCACAGCAGAGGTGGAGGCAGCCTGCTGACTGCTATGCCCTACCTGTGATGACCTTGACCAGCATCCTCTGGACAGCCAAGATCTGGACAGCCCTGGCCTGCCTTTGGGGTCTGGCTGTGTAGCAGTGCATCCTCTTCAGCCTGTAGAGCTGGATTTGCTGGGATCACAGGAAAAGCGGATTCAATGGGCCGGACACTCCCTGAGTCACCAGTGGATGGCCCCAGGGTGTGCACCTGCTAGTCCTCCTCCCTATGGGTGCCCAAGGGCCCCTGGCTGACTCCTTGAGGAGAACAAGAAGCTGGACTGAGAAGAAGCTACTCTGCACCCCTCTCACATTGACATTGTTGGAAGCCAACTGTGGTACCAGCAATGGAGTTCAGCCCGCACAGCAATGCAGGACCCATGTCCTGGACCAAGGTCTCCATGGCAGCTGCCATTCTACCAGTGTTGACCTCGGTGTGTTGGCATGCCTGCGCTATCACCTCAGCCTGAAGGTGGATGGATTCCTCCATTGTGCCTTGCAATCTGAGGAGTGCAGTGGACATCCCTTCCTGATGTTCCCAAGCTTGCCTTTGCAGCTCCAGCAACTAAGGTATGACCAAGTCCACAAGTTCATCATCTGACTCGGACTCAACAGATTTTTGGTCTTCAGCAGTCCTCCGGGTGCTTGAAACCTGAGAAGTCCCTGCCGGGGATCAGAAAGTTCTATGTGCTCACCAGATAATGATCCTGAGGCTACTCTAAAGCTAGGTCCCACTGAGGTATGTGTCTCTTTGCTGGTAGAGGTTGTGGGTGAGCGTTATGACAGGTCTTCAATGATAGTTTCAGCAGATTCCACTTCAGGGGTGTCTTCGGGGCTTGAGTGAAGCACTTGGGTTGTGGACCCCCTCAGCCATTTCCCAGATGTGCCTGCGAAAGCAAGGAGGGATAATTAGTGCATGGCAGTGGCCTGTGAAACAGGACACATCACTCACAGCATGGTTGTCTGATGGATGTTGCACTGCTGGATCCTCACTTGGTTGAGCACCGCCAACCTCACAGGAATGGTCCAGATCATCACCGGCCAGCTGGATGATTCTATTTTCAAAGTCCGTGAGGACCTTGATGTCAGACATTCCTCCATCAGTCTACGACCTCTCCCTTTTGTTATATGCCACCTTGTCCTGCATGATACAAGATGGAGAGAGTGTAAGCAGGACACCTGCCAGGCCAGATGATAAGGATGCCTGGCATGTGTGGGTGGTGAGTGGTATCATGGATGGGATGAGGACAATGAAGATGTATGTGAAGAATGAATGGTGATGTCCTTTGAACTGGCAGTGAGTGAGATCCCTGTGGATGTATGATGGGTTTGTGAGTGTGTGAGTTGAGAGTGATGGGGTGAGTGACTTATCCTGGCGGAACAGAGGAGATCACTCATTCTCTTTTGGCACTGGGTGACTGTCCTCTTTTGCAGGCCATTGTTGCTGACCACTGCTACCATCGCCTCCCATGCTGAATTTGTCACCTTGCTTGATGGCCTTTGTCCAGAGCGGGGGTAGAGGGCATCGCGGTGGGCTCCACTGCATCTAGTAGCCGCTCAAGGGAGGTATCAGTAAACTTGGGGACAGCAATTTTTCACTCTTCGGCAGCCATCGCTTTGCAGTAGCTTCCTATCTCTTGAAGAGTGCTAGGTCTTTGCAGGGGTCGTCTTTAAATATTGGTCCCGGTTTAGTTACGGCCTTATGTGATGGCAGGGTGGGCAAATGAGGGGCCACCCTGTCAGTGACCCGATGTGTTTCCCGGGAATGCGTGATTAATGAGGCGTGATTGGGATAATACGGTGTGAAAACCTGCCATTGTGACCAGCTGGTTCCCGCCCACACTTAGTACAAATTTGGGACGATCCCACCTTCAGTCCCATAGTAAGTATACTTATAGCCATATTCTTACTTTGTTGTATGAAAAAGTTGATACAGTGAAGTACTCTGGACAGACCTTGTCAACAACGAAATAATAAACCTTTGAGATTAGACTGAAAAATTTATCTTCACAAGTGCGTTGAACTAGAAACTTGATTGCCAAGAGGCTCAGTAGTATAAGAGCTGGTGTAACACCATGAACTAAGTTTCACATTACAACCAAACTATAACTATAACATGCATTTATATAGCACCTTTAACATTGTGAAACGCCCAAGGCACTTCACAGGAATATTATCAAATGAAATTGGATACCGAGACACATCAGGAATACTAGGACAGATGACCAAATGCTTGGACAAAGAGGTAGGTATTAAGGAGCATCTTAGTGGAAGAGAGACAAGCAGAGAGGTGAAAAATTTAGGGAGGAAATTCCAGAGCTTAGGGTCTAGGCAGTTGAAGGCATGGCTGCCAAAAGTTGGACAATTGAAATTGGGAATGTGCAAGAGCCCAGAGATGGAAGAGCTCAGAGATCTCGGAGGGTTGTCATGGAGGTGATTACAGAAACAGGGAGAGGTAAAGCAATGGAGAGATTTGAAAGCAAGGATGGGAATATTGAAGTCAAATGAAAAATGTTGTAAACTATGCATAAATACAAAATACAGAAATGCAGATATACTGAACAATTCAGCAATTAAAACCAATTATTACTGATAAATGTAGTAAACAATAAGGAACATAGTCACAGACTTCAAGAGGATAGAGATGAAATTTAATGAAAAGAAGCGTGAAATTACGCATTTTGGAAAGAAGAATGTGGAGAACTAAGACGTACAATTTTAAAGGCGGTGCAGGAGCAGAGAGACATGGGGATTCTCATAGGCAAATCTTTGAAGGTGGCAGGACAAGTTGATGAGGCCGTTTGGAGAAAAGTATGTGATCTTTGGATTTGTAAATAGAGTAACAGGATAAGAGAGATGAGAAATTAGAAAGAGATGATGAGAAAGATGCATTTGAAATGGAATCAGCAGAATCAATGCAAAGACCTTCTTTAATTAGACATTACTTTGCTCTATGGTTATTCATATAAATGCAATAATACAAAAAATAATGTTATTTGTCAAATGTATGTCATACACTAATGCAAATCTCTGCATCATACTTAATTCTGCAGCCAAAATGTCTGTTATTCCAATATTGACCTTTCCACAAATAAATCCACGGATCTGATCTGACTCAAGCATTCGTTTCATGAATGCAGAACAGTAGCATCATAAAACATTAAAAAGGCACATATCTGCATGTTATCAACACTGCATTATATTATGTTGTTCCTGTCTCTGTAAGACTAGTATTTCCTTTGGCTTAAAATGCACAATGCCAGTGGACATCTGTTAGCTCATATGTAAAAATCTTGGCCTTCTCTGCCATTTTAATCTGAGCGAGGGAGCATGATGGTTTCCCTGTTGGGTAAAACCTGTCGGGAGCAGCAAAAAGAGCCAAATGAGGACCAGAAAGTAAATTTCTTTTATAATCAACTTTGTACTTTCATTATGAGCCAAAAGGAGCAGGAATGCCTTACTATGGGATGTCATGGAGAAGATGCAGAAAGCATTCACTAAGATCATACTGTAGGAGAAATTCTATAGGAATTGTCTTACATGTGTTCTCAAAATAGAGTTAGTAATCAGGCCGCATGAAAGGATAGGAAAGTAGTAAGTTAACAGTGAAGGTTTATACAAATAAAATATTCATGAACGGGGACAGAAGACAACCTTTCTAGACCACAGGGCTGGAGGTGCTTCATTAAGAAAGGCATAAGTATGTCCTGCCTTTCTGGAACTATTTGAGGTCTCTTGTTAGGGGAGTAAACTACTGACCTAGCATACTTAGGTGCCTGTACTTCATTGATTGAGAGGTCATCAAGGTACATAGAAGGTGATGTGATTGGCGTTAGAAGGGTAGAACCCTTTCAGCACATTTGTTCAATAGAATTGAGGAGATTTCTTTGAAAATTAAGAATATGCAAGATGTTAACCTTTAACTCTTGGGCAGTAGTCTGGCAGAATGGATCATCCAACTTGTGGAGTTGGCCAATTTTATCCTGTTGATCTCAATGAGATGAAAATCAGGTAGGCCGTACAATGAATATGTAGTCAGTTCCTATAGATTACCGCCCAAGCAATTAAAGTGAACATTACCCTCAGTGTTTTTGATACTAAAGTTCAGGCTCAGTTCTCAGTCTTCAATCTTTTGTTCTTATTTTAGTTCTAGTTCTCCTACTAGTTATCTAAGGGTATCTTTGGAAAATTGGAAAGTGTATCTCTGACTGAGAAAGGCTATAAAAATTATGATTATATAGGCATGCCAACCAAATGTAATCAGATTTATCCATTGAGATCGAGGGATGTGAGAACTAAGTGAGCTAGTCCAATGACAGCAACTTGTATGAAAGGTGAATTTAAACAGGAGGAGAAAATTCAGGAGGTACTTCTACTGATGCAGGCTCATCACTCATGTCACCACCTCAAGGGTGGTGGAAAATGATAATGGAGACTGAAGTTCAACTTCAGCTCCTTTGGAATCTATCCACCAACGCTAAAACCATCTACATTTTGTCAGTTTTTACATTATTTATATTTAAATAATTGATAATTCGTTAATGAGGCAGTGGGAAGGAAGGTGATATTATCACACGTCCACAAACCAGGTTGACTTATGTTTGACTGCAGCTAATAGGCTTTCTGAAAAAAAAATTATAAATCTTCAAAATACAACGTACCATTGCATTAAAATAGTATAAAAATACACAAACAGGAAAGAAAAGGTGAATGCTACTAAGTATTGTTTAAAAGGGATTCCATAGACTGGAATTATTGAATTAAGGATTTCAAACAATTACAAGTGCTTTTAATTCTAAAGAAAAGCAAGAAAACAATACTCTATTTCTGTCCTCATAATCCAATTCCTCCATGCCCTCAAACGTTCCATATTCTTTCAATAGTTGCAGTATCCTTTTGGTACTGTCGTAACCACAACTGTACATGGTATTCTAAGTGCAGCCACATCACTGATTTATAAAGTGGCAGGAGATTACCTCTTTATTCCGGTTCAATATTGACCACCTAATGCTTCCCAACATCTGATTTGCTTTACTCACAGCCGCCAAGTGTTGTTGTGATTGTTTCAATTTATTGTCAATCAGAGCCCCCAGATCTCTTTCATTTCCCATGGACATTATTTTCTTTCCACTAAAGTAATAGTCTCTTCCTGGATTCTTTTTTCCTCAGGTGAAGCACTTTGCATTTCTCTACAGTGAATACCATTTGCCATATGTCTGCCCAATTCCCAAGCAATTCTTCAGAAATTTCAGTATCACTACTATTCATTAAGGTTATTCACAGCACAGAATATAAACAAGCTCCTACTGTGCTAGTGAACCTTTACAACTATGCAATGATGACAAAAGTTGTTTATTCTCTTGCACAGTTAATATCAATACAGTAAGTGATTAATACAAAGCAACTTTACCCAGAAATAATCTACTTGGTGGGCAAAAGGGGTTGCATTCTTGGCAAGCAGAATTCCATTTCCATGGATTAATTATTCAGGTTAGGTCTCATGCTAAATTTTAACAACAATTACCAGAGCACTACTATTCAGTGCCCATCTAAAACTAGACAAATAATACATTTCAACAAAGTGGGCCAAAATCCTTCACAGGGTGGGACATTTTGTTTCCATATAGCCTTAGTTAAAAGCAAACAGTTCTAGGTTAGGCACTCCTCACACGGTATAAAATTTCTACATTGCTTTTCAAGATAGCAAATTGTACTTCTTTGGTGTGGAAGAAATTGTTTTTGTTAGTTCTCTGTGGCTGTAATTTGGCATCTATGTAATTTTAAGCAAATTCACATAAATGAAATTTGTTTTAGAGGCTACTCTCTTCTTGGAATTCTCAGACAAGCCATAAGTCATTAGCCAAACAGGGAAGAATATCATTAACTACTATTTTACTGACAATTATCAGAGTTAATCTCTGAGTATCTGGTAAGGATGCTATAGTAGGCCTGTCCTGAAGAAGGAGGATAATTCATTAGAGAGGAAGCAGAAACAGAAAACTTGCAGTTTGATCTCAGCCTTTGACCCCTATTTTAGCAGATTATGGAGCAACATAAACAAAAACCCAAAGTCGGTATTTTGCTTAGCATCTGAAGACAGCAAAACCCAAAAACAAACCAGCAGAAATGAATAGAGTTGCATGAAATGTGGCCATGAAATCAGGAATGCCAAAAGTCAGATAGAGAACAGCCAGGTGAAATCAAGAACATTCAATAAATTCAACAGCATCCAGATAGATTTGGTGCCATCAGCCTCCATGCCAGTTCTCTGCCACAATCCCAACCCAAAGCCGTTTTGAAAGAGGCTGGCTTGGGGTTGGATCAGCTGCCAGCCAGCCAGCCAGCCAGCGGCGGATAGCCAATTTAGGTTAATTATTTTTAAATAAAAGGTCTATTAAGGTCTTGTAGCCACACCAAATGAGATTTGCGGTCAGCAATGCGGGCAGTCCACATTTGCCTGAACCATGTCCAAGCGAACGTGGCGAGCTCAGGGCAGGAAGGTAGAGGAGGTGGCCACAATGGTTCAAGTGAGGGAACTCTGCACTCCCCCTCTCTCCACCGGATCTATAATAGCTGAGGGGTTGCAGCTCCTAGCCATTCCCCTGGAGGGGTTGCTCCTCAGGATCATGGTCAGGTAGCTGTGACATTTTAAAAAAGAAAATAATTGCACCTGCCTTTGTCCCTCACTGTCTCCATCTACTTTTCAGCAGCTCCCACCTCAGCTAGTGGGCTGCCGATCACTGAGTGCTGGAGGACCTCACACTGGCCTCCAGCATTGGGAGCCCATCCACCATTCCTGATTGAACGGCAAGCCTTCTCCCTGGTCTTAATTGGCTGAACTATTGAAAAATGCGTTAGGCGTGTCTAAAGCACACTGTGCAGTGGGGCAACTTGGAACTAGCCCCCACATCCAGTTCCCAATCCCTGATTGAAAATTCAGCCTCATAAATGCCAGCCAGAATGGAAATTATTGGGTAATTTCCCCATTTATCAGGCCTGGAGATCATCCTGCTGTAATTAACTGGGATTAATTTCACAAGGGCAATTGGGGATGAGCAACAATTGCTGGCCTTGCCAGTGAATCTCACATCCCATGAAAAAATGAAAAAAATACAATTTGTCTTACATATCATGCCTGCTGCCTGGCCTACATTGACTCCCTGTCTGGCAATGCCTCGATTTTAAAATTGTCATCCTTGTTTTCAAATCTCACCATTGCCTCACCTCTCCCTATTTCTGAATTTAATTGCGAATGGCTGGACAGGATCAAAGGAGTAATGACAGTGAATGCAGCCAGTTTTGTCATCATTATTACCATAAAACCCTGGCTAAAGAATTTGATTTAAAAAAACTGATTTGCAATTTTGCTTTTTTTAAGCAAATATATTTGCAACAGTGTTCAATATTACTGAAAGGTTCTGCTTAAATATAGAAGTTTATATTCTTGACTACTGTTTATAATTTCTTTGAGCAACATCATGGGAGGTCAACTAGTATTGTTATAATTGTCTTTCTTCCTAACCTTCTCCCCTACCATTCTGTTCTGAAGGAGTTAGCACATCTCGGACGAACAGTTCCATCTCTGGCACTAATTATCTCCTCCAATCCTACAACATCCTGAGATCTCTGCAGTGCTACAACTCTGTCCTTTTGTGTATTGCTGAGTAGAATTGCTTACAATTGCTCCATTCAGTCAACTGCCCAGCCCCTATGTTCTGTGATTCCCCCTAAATCTCTCTTCTCCTTTAACATGCTTCTTAAACCAATATTTCCTGTCAAAGGTGTTGGGGGGTACAGGTGTGCTCTATGAAGCACCCTGGGACATTTTACTATGTAAAGGCGCTACATAGATACAAGTTATTGTTAGGTAATTATCCTCCTGTAATGGTATTTTGCTGGAGAAATAATCCTGAATTACTCAGGCAACACTGCTGCTGTAATTTCGACCATGAGTTCAGATACTGTAAATAAAAACTACAAGTCCCATCCTGACTCCAGCTCACTGGCTGACACAGTGGTGTTAATATTCACTCTGAATAAATAAACTGGTGAGAGCAGAACATAAAGTTAGATGCTAATTAAACATCCTTAAAAGCTCACCTTTAATATCCAAACAGAAACTCCCTAATGATGTGATTCAGAACCAGCATACTACTTGAAAATTATTACAATATTCTGTTTAAAAACAAACCAACAACATCCATTGTTGGAACAGTGTAATGTACGAATCATCTGTAATGAAGCATTAGAAAGTTTAGCATGATTAAAACATGCAGAACTGGAGTAATATTTCTTTAGATTAAATAATTACAATTTGTAGGCAGAAAATTTCAGGTAAGGGTTCCTTTGACCTTTTGAAAGTATTGTTTAACAGTGTCACAAAAGAAAAGCGGTGCCTTACTTGTTGACATAGTACTGAACACTCAGCAGGAAATAAAAGATGAGAATGTGTCGGGAGCTGCAGCCTGACACTGCTATAGTTTTGACAGGAGTACTTCACTGATGGATTTTGTTTTTGTCAGGATGCTGACAAGGTTGTTCTTGCCACCTATTCTCTATGGATAAAAGTGATGATCTGTACATTCACATCCTGCCTTCAGGAATTTAAGCAGAAACAAAAAATGTGATGCACATCTCCAGTGAAAGGATTAAAAAAATTGGTACAAGAGCTCCTCAGAAAGAACATGACCAGTGTTCCTGGCAAATAAATAATGCACCCAATCCAGGTACAAATTTAAATAAATATCTCCCCCTCACCTACTAGTTATATACTGGAATAGTATCAACATTTTTTACAGGGAAGAAGCATTTCTTTACCCAAGATACCAAGTTGGCATAATGTCCCATATTTTTAGAATGCAGATTTATAAACAAAGGGCTGGATTTTTGCAGTCAGTAGCAAAGTAATGGTGCTTACCACTAACCTTGAAGAAAGCTGTCCACAAAGATCTAGCCATCTCTGAGGCATGGATTTCCCCTTTCCTGATGCCAGTTTGAAGCATCCAGCAGCACTGCTGTCACCAAGCAGCCAATCACAGTGAAGAATTCTCACAGGCAGCAAACAAGAATTAAAATCACTGAAACCCTTATAAATAAGTGAAAGTTTTAATGTAATGGAAAAATTTCATATTCAAAAAGTATAAAATTATTCTTTAAAAGTGAGTACAGTTATAACTTTTTCAAGGGCCTTTGCAATTAGATTAAAAGCGGGACAGTGGAAATTCTTGTCAATTTTATGATTCCTAACTGATTGCATTATGGAGAGACTGCTACAGTGCACCTTCTGGAGAAGAGTACAATCACTGACAGCAATTTCTGGATTTCTGCATTTAACTGCAAATGGGTGGACAGGTTCAGAGGAGTAATGACAGTGAATGCTGCCAGTTTTGTCATCATTATTACCATAAAATCCAGTCTAAAGAACTTGATTAAAAAAAAACTGATTTGCAATTTTGCTTTTTTAAAGCAAATATATTTGCAACAGCATTCAATGTTTTACTGAAATGTTCTGCTTAAATATATAAGTTTATATTCTTGACTACTGTTTATAGTTTCTTTGAGCAACATCATGAGAGGTCAACTACTTTGTTATAATTTTCTTTCTTACTAACTTTCTCCCCTACCATTCTGTTCTGAAGGAGTTAGCACACCTCAGAGAAACAGTTCCATCTCTGGCACTAATTATCTTCTGGTCCAATTAACCATGCTTCTTATGTGAGCCTTGGCAATAATAGTTGGCAAACTATATCTCAATAAAGGGCACCCCATTCAAGCCAGATCCTGCCTCAGTCAACAGACATGGGTACCTCCAGCATGCTTCACTGAATAGCAACCAGGAACAGTAAGCTTACTCAGGAGGGCTGAGGTCAATTGTCTTTGCCCACATCCCTACCCCCAAAAACTTGGTGACTCAGCAGAGACCAATGAGCCTAGGATATTCAGTATCCGAACACAAACCTCACCCATGTTAATAAATCACATTTAGCCTTTCTACTTTGAAGTGTAAACTATAGCACATGATGCAGTACATTTTTTAAAAGAAAGGTAATTTTTATTACACTGCTTTTTCGACACTCAGCACTAAAAGATGTTTAGTCACTTAATGTGTCCCTCAGCTAAAGAAAAAAATGTTTCAAAGTATATATATTATTATAGATAATAATACTATCTATTATCACATACTACTGCGAAGAACTGTTCAGTAAAAGCACATGCATTCAAAATAAACCTACCTTCATTTGAGTTAATTATTGTCCTATTAAATTTCTATTAAATTTAATGTCAAAGAAGCAGTATGATATAGTGGGTTAACTGCATTTTCTAACCTCTGAAACCTGAGTTTCAATTCAGCCAAGACTAAAAAGATAAAAGTCATTCCACAAACTTAAATGAAATTAGCTATATCTTGCACACACTGTGAATGGCCAGTCTTGCTGTTTGAGAAAGAATTTACCAGCAATCTCCTGGGATTAATCAGAAAATTGCATGAAGCATTATTTGTTCAGTCTGAACCTAGATCTGTAATTTGGTCATGAACTGGCATCTTCAATCATAGCAGCCACAGGATGGCTGCTGTGGGAAATGGAAAATTCTCATTGGTGAAGTAATGGTTGATCTTTTAAGGTTGGGGGTAAGGTATCTGATTGGAGAACAAATTATACCTATAGATCAGGAGATCAAATTGCTATGCCTCCTTGCTTTTAGTGTTAAATGAAGCCTTCAATCCTCAATAATGTTTCATAGATTGAAACTCCAAATACTCTTATTGACTAAAATAACTTTTACTTTCATTGGGAATGCCTCAAATCAAGTAAACACTCTAATATATTTTTCTGTCTGGAGATTGTTCCACTGTGCTTAATTAAATTTAAGCACCAAGTATTCTTTGTTCAAAAAAACCATCCATAAACTGCCTAGTAAGACTAATCAGAATATTGCATTGGCCATTATTTTACTTGGTTTGAGAAAGCAATGATAAACATTTCACAAAACCAAGGATTTGGACATCTTAAAGGTTAAAACCAGATATCTGAAACAATCTGAAAGTACTTTAAAAAAAATGTCTTTGAGCGGTATGATCGATCTCAGAAATGTGTGTATAAAGAAAGGTTGCTGCAGAATAGACAAAAAACAGGTTGCATTTGCAGTCACAAACCAGGACTCTATTCTACCATCTGTAGAGTAATTGAATTAGCAGAACATATTAATTCAGAGATTAGAGAGGCTTGCAGCAAAAGCAGAGTGGTTTTAATGGGAATCTTGAATTTTCATATGGATTAAGAAGAACAGATTAGCTCAAATTAGAAAGATAGTAAATTTCTGGCGTGTGTTCAAGATACTTTTCCAAAGCAATGTGCACCAGACCCATGAGGCCATGCTAAACTAGATTTAGTAATGAGACAGATTTACTTAATAATCTAACAGTTAGTGAACATTTATCAAACAGTAATCATAAAATGATCAAGTTCAATGCTAGGTTGATAAGGAGAATCATAGGACAATTAGGAAATTCTAAGATTTCAGATAGGCTAGCTCTAGCTACAAGACAAAGAGCGGAATCTTACCCTATAATTGTGGATAGCATAATCTTCCAGGGAGTGATCTTCTTGTTCAATTAAAAATGGTGGGTGAGCTCAATCAGAGGGACTACAGCCTTAGCAAAGGTAGGCGCTGCCATTGTAGGAGCTGGACAGAAAGGGTGCCTCCATTTTGGGCTGCCTGCTGAAGATGTTTACATCATTTAAAAATAAACTGTGGCTGCAACTGCCAGGTCAGTACTGTTGAGGGAGAACTGCGTATTGGGTAAAACTACAGATGAACAGTTGGAGGTGTTCAAAAAAAGAACTTAGCTTACGACATGGTCAGTGTATATCCCTAAGGGGAAAGAGCTCTACTTACCAATTAAAACATCCTTTGTTGACAAAAGAGGTGAGATAGCATAAAACTAAAAGAGCATACAAAAGTGTGGAGAGTAGTGTCCTTCCAGGAGATTGGGAGAGATATAAAGAACAGCAAAGGAAGATTAAAAAAAAGTTAGAGCTGTAAAAAGGAATACGAAATGAAACTTGCGAGGAATATCAAAATCAACATGGCTTTTTATTATATTGGAAGAAAAAGGGAAGTATGGGCACTTTAAAAACAGGTTGAGGCAATATTGCAACTAAAATAAGGAAATCAAAGGCCTATTTAATATTTACAGTGTGGCAGGCTCCACAGTGGAGAAAGAGAATAATGTACCTGACACTCCAGGGAAACTAACAATGGGTTAATGGCTGGCACTCAGTAAGGTTATCGTAAGCAAGAAAACAGTATTAGAAAAAATAATGGCACTAAAGACTGACAACAGAGTGTTTTCATTTGTGGGATGTGAGCATCTCTGGCAGACAAAATTTATTGCCCTCGAGTAGATGGTGGTGAGCTGCCTTCTTAAACCATCATAGTCCACGTGGTAAAGTTGCTCCCACGGTTGTTACAAATATCTAGTTCATGGTTCATGTTAATATTTTAGAGGTAATATTTAGTTATGGGAAGATTAAAGTTTAACTGTAGAAAATTGGATAAGTGCATTTAAAGCAGCTTGGAGTCTATTATACTAAAAGGTTGAGGCAATGTTGACTTAAGTGGGTAACAGATAGAAAGGTAAGATCCCAAAATAGTAGGTGGGCTTACTTTGCTAGAGAAGCTTGAGAAGTGATGTCTACATTGCTTGCAAAGAAATGCAGATTAGAGAGATGTTTTGTTTTGGGAGTTAAAGCTAAATTAGTTTAAGAGCATTCAGTGAACCCTGAAAGGCTGTGTCATCAGGGAGATGGGTGGAGCTTAAGTAGGTTCTGTGGTTTCGATTCATCTTAGTGTTCTGCAGCAGGGAAAGAGGCTATACTGAAAGTGTGCTGTTGTTAGCAGGCTACAGACTTTTTTTATTCATCCCTAGTTGCCCTTGAAAGGTGATGAGGTGACGAGCTGCTTTCTTGAACCGCTGCAGTCCATGTGGTGTGGGTACACCCACAGTACTGTTAGGGAGTTCCAGGATTTTTACCCAGCAACAGTGAAGGAACGGCAATATATTTCCACGTCAGGATGGTGAGTGACTTGGAGGGGGACTTCCAGGTGGTGATGTTCCCATCCATCTGCTGCCCTTGTCCTTCTAGACGATAGCGGTCGTGGGTTTGGAAGGTGCTGTCTAAGGAGCCTTGGTGAATTCCTGCAGTGCATCTTGTAGATGGCACACATTGCTGCAACTGTGCGTCAATGGTGGAGGGAGT
Organism: Carcharodon carcharias; assembly: GCF_017639515.1. Taxonomy (NCBI): domain Eukaryota; kingdom Metazoa; phylum Chordata; class Chondrichthyes; order Lamniformes; family Lamnidae; genus Carcharodon; species Carcharodon carcharias. Next base: position 120,382,544 of record NC_054479.1, on the reverse strand, counting down.
GAATGTTTATGGATGTGTTGCCAATCAAATGGTCTCCTTTGTCCTGGGTGATGTCAAACTCCTTGAGTATTGTGGGAGCTGCATTCATCCAGGCAAGTGGGGAGTATTCCATCACACTCCTGACTTGTGCAGATGGTGGACAGGCTTTGGGGAGTCAGGAGGTAAGTTACTCGTCGCACAATTCCGAGACTCTTGCAGCCACAGTATAGCTAGTCCAATTCAATTTCTGGTCAATGGTAATTCCCAGGTTGTTAATAGTGGGGGATTCAGTGATGGTAATGCTATTAAACATCAAGAGATGATGGTCGGATTCTCTCTTGTTGGAGGTGGTCATTGCCTGACACTTGTGTGGCCCGAATGTTACTTGCCACTTATCAGCCCAAGCCTGGGTATTGTCCAGGTCTTGCTACATTTGGACATGGATTGCTTCCGTATCTGAGGAGTCATGAATGGTGCTGAACATTGTGCAATCATCAGCGAACATACTCACTTCTGACCTTGTGATGGAAGGAAGGTCATTGATGTTAGACTTCATAAAAGCCCTGGGAGCTATTGCAATTTGGATCTTGTGTGGTTTGCAGCTCACAGAGAAGCCCTTGGAGCTGTTCGGTGCATTTAGGGATCAGCAGAATTCCAGGTGAGTCAAGGAGGCAGCGGAAGGTCATTGGTTCTGTGCTGGAGATAGTTAGGGCTCAGTGAAGCCCTGGGAGATATTTATAGCTCGAAGCAGCCAGGAGTCTGGAGCTTGGAGAAACCCAGGGACGGTGCCAGCTCAGAGCAGCTTGCAGTCGGCAAAAGATTTGGAATTGTGCCAGTAATTAGGGCTGGGAGTGTGGCTTTGTAAATCCTGTGGCACACAGGGGAGAATTTTCTGCATGTCGGGTGGGCCGGTCAGGAGTGGGCGGGTGCGGGTGCAGAGCCAATCGCCACCCACGATTGGCTGTGTGCCGCCATTTTACACAGGTGGGCCAATTAAGGCCTGCCCAGCGTGACACATGGCCAGTCAGTACTACCTGTGTGGGCAAGGGGAGGAAGGAGAGTCAGGGCCTGCACTCTTTTGTGTATTTGTGCGAAAGAGCACAGAAATCTCCCTGAGACACGGAGCTGCCTCAGGAAGATTAAGTACATATTGAAATTTCTTAATAAAGAAAGAGAAAAATTATTTAGACATGTCCCCTCATATGAGCTGGGACATGTTTGTCAATTTGGCAATATTTATTTATTGATTTTATTAAACCTTCAGGAAACCTCATCCCGCCCATGCCCTTAATAGGCTTTTGACAGTTCGGCGGGCACGCAGCCACCTCTGGCACGTGCCCACCGAACGAAAGATCTAATTGATGCACGATGACGTCAGGACGCACGCCCGACATCATCGCACGTCATTTTGTGCATCAGCGTGTCGGGCCCGCCCCCGCACCCTGACATCAAAGTTCTGGCCACAGTTTCAGGAGAGGAGATTGAACTATTAGTAAGCAAGCAGTAGTTCAGTCAGATTGAGTCGGGACGGCTTTTGAGGGAATTCAGAAGCTAAGGGCAGAATCCTCCCAGATTGCACTAAATGCAGTAGCGGACGGGTAAAACAACGTTTTACCCACCGGCCACAATGGCAGCTTTTCATGCCGTATCATCCCTAACCCGCCACATTATTTGTGCATTCTCAGGAAACATGTCGTTTCCATGGTGGGCATTCATTCATTCATTCACCCACCACGCCATCCTCTCGCCGCTTCACCACACCAGTTGGAATATTTAAAGTGCAACCCAGCGCACACTTCTCAAAAAGACTGCGGCTTCCCGGTTCAATTACTCATTCCTCAAGCTGCTTTTGGATGCAGTGGAGGCTCGCCGTGATGTCCTCTACCCCTGCTCTGGCTGCAGGATGGTCACTAATCTGACTTGGGAGGCAGTGGTCAGTACCAATGCCCTGCAAAAGAGGTCCTCCACCCAGTGCTGAAAGAGGACAAATGATCTCCTCCGTTCCGCCAGGCTAATTCACTTTTCTCATCACTCTCAACTCCAAAACTCACAAACCCATCACATATTCACAGGGCCCTCACTCACTGACAGTCCAAGGGACATCACCATTCACTCTCTCACACTCACCGTCATTGTCCTCATCCCATCCATGGGACCACTCACTACCCACACATGCCAGGCATACTGATCATCTGGTCTGGCAGGCATCCTGCTTACACTCTCTCCATCTCTATTCATGCAGGACAAGCTGGCACACAACAAGAGATTGCGTACCAGTGGAGGAATGCCTGAAATCAAGGTCCTCACTGACTTTGAAAACAGAGCCATCCAGCTGGCCGGCGAGGACCTGTGATGTCCCTGTGCTGATGGTGAGGTTGGCGGTGCTCTACCAAGTGAGAATCCAGCAGTGCAACATCCATCAGACAACCATCCTGTGAGTGATGTATCCTGTTTCACAGGCCACTGCCATGCACTCATTATCTCTCCTTGCTTTCACAGGCACATCTGGGAAACTGCCAGGTGGGTCCATGATCCAGGGCCTCCAATCAAGCCTCGAAGAAACCTCTGAAGTGGAATCTGAAGTGACCCTCCATGAAGTCCCATCACAGCGCTCACTCACTCCCTCCACCAGCACAGAGCCACACACCTCAGAGGGACCTGGCTTTAGAGCAGCTTTGGGGTCACAATCTGATGAGCAAATTACACTTTTTGATCCACAGCAGGTAGTGGCAGGGACTTCCCAGGTTTCCAGCACTCAGAGGACTGCTGGAGGCCAGAAATTTGCTGTGTCCGAGTCAAATGACGAGCCTCTGGACTTGGTCATGTCACAGTTGCTGGAGCTGCAAAGACAAGCTCAGGAACATGAGGAAGGGATGTCCGCTGCACTCCTCACATTGCAAGGCACAATGGAGGAGTCCATCTGCCTTCAGTCTGAGATGATAGCGCCAGCATGCCAACGCACTGAGGTCAACACTGGTAGGAATACGGCCCCCATGAAGACCTTGGTCCAGGATGTTGCTCCTGCACCGCTATGTGGGCTGAACTCCATCGCTCATGCCATAGTTGGCCTCAACAGTGTGTATGTGAGAGGGATGTAGAGCAGCTTGATCTCAGTACAACTACCCCTTCACCTCAAGGAGTCAGCCAGGGGTCCTTGGGTGCCCACAGGGAGGAGGATCAGCAGATGCACACCCAGGGGCCATCCACCTTGGTGACTCCGGGAGTGTCCAGCCCATCCAGATCCCCTCTTCCTGTGACCCCAGCAACTCCAGCTCCACAGCTCACGAAAGGTGTCACTGCCATACAGCATTTCCCTGTAAGTTGGCTGGGGCCCTCCAGGTCTTAGTCCACCAGACAACACCCCTCGGCAGACTGCCTCCACCGTAGACATCCAGGGAGTACCAAGAAGGTTAAGATGTAACTCTTTCGAGTACAAACCTGTTTCCATCTGTTTCAGATGAAGTTACATTGTTTCATAATTTTGCCATTGTGAGATTTGAACTCTTGATCTTGGGGTTACAAACCCAATACCATAACCACTTCACTATTTAGGCCAAGCAATAGGTTCTCTGACAGCTTTTCATAGTTTGCCATTGTGAGATTTGAACTCTTGATCTTGGGGTTGCAAGGTCAGTACCATAACCACTTGGCTATTTAGGCCAAGCCGTTAAGAAGATGTAACTCTTTCGTGTACAAACACGTTTCCATCTGTTTCAGATGAAGTTACATTGTTTCATGGTTTGCCATTGTGAGATTTGAACTCTTGATCAATGAATCGACATTTCTGGACCGGGAATCGAACCCGGGCTGTAGCGGTGAGAGCACCGAATCCTTAACAGTAGACCACCAAGAAAGTTGCATAAGAAGGTTAAGATGTAACTCTTTCGAGTACAAACCTGTTTCCATCTGTTTCAGATGAAGTTACATTGTTTCATAATTTTGCCATTGTGAGATTTGAACTCTTGATCTTGGGGTTACAAACCCAATACCATAACCACTTGGCTATTTAGGCCAAGCTAAAAATGCTGAAGCCACTTTGTAACTCTTTTGAGTACAAACACATTTCCATCTGTTTTTCAGATGAAGTTACATTGTTTCATAGTTTGACCAGTGTGAGATTTGAACTCTTGATCTTAGGGTTACAAGCCCAGTACCATTACCACTTGGCTATTTAGGCCAAGCCTTAATTTGCCATTGTGAGAGTTGAACTTTTTTTGATTTTGGGGTTACAAGCCCAGTACCATAACCACTTGGCTATTTAGGCCAAGCCTACTAAAGGAGTGTTGTGTTGTTGTAACTCTTTCGAGTACAAACCTGTTTCCATCTGTTTCAGATGAAGTTACATTGTTTCATAGTTTGCCATTGTGAGATTTGAACACTTGATCTGGGGGTTACAAACCCAGTACCATAACCACTTGGCTATTTAGGCCAAGCTTAAAGACATTGGTGTAACTCTTTCGAGTACAAACACATTTTCATCTGTTCCTATTCAGATGAAATTACATTGTTTCATAATTTGCCATGGTGAGATTTGAACTCTTGATCTTGGGGTTACAAGCCCAGTACCATAACCATTTGGCTATCATACCAGAACTAAAACATGTAACTCTTTTGAGTACAAACCTGTTTCCATCTGTTTCAGATGAAGTTATATTGTTTCATAGTTTGCCATGGTGAGATTTGAACTCTTGATCTTGGCGTTACAAACCCAGTACCATAACCACTTGGCTATTTAAGCCAAGCACAAGATGTAACTCTTTCGAGTACAAACCTGTTTCCATCTGTTTCAGATGAAGTTACATTGTTTCATAGTTTTGCCATTGTGAGATTTGAACTCTTGATACTCTTTCGAGTACAAACCTGTTTCCATCTGTTTCAGATGAAGTCACATTGTTCCATAGTTTGCCATTGTGAGATTTGAACTCTTGATCTTGGGGTTACAAACCCAGTACCATAACCACTTGGCTATTTAGGCCAAGCAATAGGTTCTCTGACAGCTTTTCATAGTTTGCCATTGTGAGATTTGAACTCTTGATCTTGGGGTTGCAAGCCCAGTACCATAACCACTTGGCTATTTAGGCCAAGCTTAAGAAGGTTAGGAAGATGTAACTCTTTCGAGTATAAACCCGTTTCCATCTGTTTCAGATGAAGTTACATTGTTTCATAGTTTTGCCATTGTGAGATTTGAACTCTTGATACTCTTTCGAGTACAAACCTGTTTCCATCTGTTTCAGATGAAGTCACATTGTTCCATAGTTTGCCATTGTGAGATTTGAACTCTTGATAATCTTTTAAATGAAAACCAAATCAACAAAATTGGGATAAATCAGGCACAGCCCCTAATTCAGGTCAGCTGTAAAACCAAGAACAAAGTTTAAAGGAAACTTACAAACTTTAAATCAAAATGTGATTAAAGGGGTCAACAAAACACCCCAGTCCCCGCGGTGCCCACCGAGCACGGAAGGCCTCGAGAGTGCCAGCAGACACCGCGTGCTCCTTCTCCAGGGACATCCGGCAGCGAACGTAGCCGCGGAAGAGGGACAAACAATCGGGCGGGACTCCCCCGTCGATCGCCCGCTGCCTGGACCTGTTAATGGCCAACTTGGCCAATAAGGTTAACAAGTTGTAACTCTTTCGAGTACAAACATATTTCTATTTGTTTATTCAGATGAAGTTACATTGTTTCATAATTTGCCATTGTGAGATTTGAACTCTTGATCTTGGGGTTACAAACCCAGTACCATAACCACTTGGCTATTTAGGCCAAGCAAAGATCATCTATGCTTTTGTAACACTTTTGAGTACAAACACATTTCCATCTGTTCCTATTCAGATGAAGTTACATTGTTTCACAGTTTGCCATGGTGAGATTTGAACTCTTGATCTTGGGGTTACAAGCCCAGTACCATAACCATTTGGCTATTTAGGCCAAACCCTAATGAGACTGTAACTCTTTCGAGTACAAACCCGTTTCCATCTGTTTCAGATGAAGTAACATTGTTTCATAGTTTGCCATTGTGAGATTTGAACTCTTGATAATCTTTTAAATGAAAACCAAATCAACAAAATTGGAATAAATCAGGCACAGCCCCTAATTCAGGTCAGCTGTAAAACCAAGAACAAAGTTTAAAGGAAACTTACAAACTTTAAATCAAAATGTGATTAAAGGGGTCAACAAAACACCCCAGTCCCCGCGGTGCCCACCGAGCACGGAAGGCCTCGAGAGTGCCAGCAGACACCGTGTGCTCCTTCTCCAGGGACATCCGGCAGCGAACGTAGCCACGGAAGAGGGACAAACAATCGGGCGGGACTCCCCCGTCGATCGCCCGCTGCCTGGACCTGTTAATGGCCAACTTGGCCAGGCCCAGGAGCAGGTTCACGAGGAGGTCCTCCTCCTTCCCGACCCCCTTCCGCACCGGGTGCCCATAGATCAGGAGCGTGGGGCTGAAGTGCAAACAAAACATCAATAAAAGGTTTTTCAAATAACTAAAAAGGGAGTGCAACCTACAACACCCTATGTATACATGGTCCACGGACTCCACAAGACCGCAAAAAGGGCACGTGTCCTGAGAGTCCGTGAACCTATGCATCCTCTTATTATAAGGGACTGCTGCATGCAACACCCTCCAACCCAGGTCCCCGATAGAAAGGGGGAGGACACCTCCGTAGAGGGCCTCCCATCGAGGGCCTCCGCCGCCGGACGGCAACAAGGCACGCCAGGGCGTGTCCGGTCGACGGACAAGGGCGAGAAAATGGAAGGTGTGCAGCAGCAGTCTGTACAAAAAGCCCCTCTTTGCCGTGCCAAAAGGCACAGAGGGCATGTCCCCGAGGCGGCTCATATTGCGGGGCACCAGCACCCGAGGGAGGGTTCGGGGCTTGGGGCCAATGTGGAATTCTGTCCGAACAGGGGAATGTTCAGACAGAAGACCACCGCGCACCTGGGCCACCTCAAGACCCAAAATAACGTCGGGTCCGAGCACGACCGTTCTCAGGTCTTGGATGGCATCGGCTGCGACCTGGACACTCTCAGACGCGCGTCGCGCCAACTCCTGCGGGAGCATCCAGCCCAGTCCTCCGCCACCCAGCACGTCCCCGATCCTGGTCACCCCTGCGGCCACAGCCCTCCTCTCCGCCAACCACTGAAAAGGACGGAGGGGCGGATTCCTGAGCAGCGGCTCTCTGACGATAGCCGCTACTCCTGACGGGGGAGAGCTGCGTCACGAGGCGACCACTTTCCAGACTTTGATCAGGTCCTGGTAAAAGACGGGCAACGCCTGCAAGGAGCCACCGAGGCCCAGCTGCTCTATAAACAGGAGCTGCACGTCATAATTCAGGCCGTGCACCTGACGGAAGAAATACGTCATCAGGGCACACCATCTAGGAGGAGGCTCGACGTAGAGGTATCGCTGCAGGGTCTGAAGGCGGAAAGTCGCCACCTGAGTGCGTAGGCACACTAGCGCCTGACCACCCTCCCTAAGCGGGAGACTCAGAACCTCGGCAGCGACCCAGTGCAATCTTTTGTCCCAGAAGAAGTCGACTAACAATCTCTGGATTCTTGTGACAAAGTCCGGGGGAGGGGTCAAAGTGACCAGCCGATACCACAACATGGCGGCGATCAGCTGGTTTATGACCAGAACTCGACCTCGGTAAGACTCTTGATACTCTTTTTTGAATAAACCCATTTCCATCTGTTTCAGATGAAGTTACATTGTTTCATAGTTTGCCATTGTGAGATTTGAACGTTTGATCTTGGGGTTACAAACCCAGTACCATAACCACTTGGCTATTTAGGCCAAGCTAAATGAGAAATGTAACTCTTTCGAGTACAAACATGTTTCCATCTGTTTTCAGATGAAGTTACATTGTTTCATAGTTTGCCATTGTGAGATTTGAACTCTTGATCTTGGGGTTACAAACCCAGTACCGTAACCACTTGGCTTTTTAGGCCAAGCCGTTAAGAAGATGTAACTCTTTCGAGTACAAACCCGTTTCCATCTGTTTCAGATGAAGTTACATTGTTTCATAGTTTGCCATTGTGAGATTTGAACTCTTGATCTTGGGATTACAAGCCCAGTACCATAACCACTTGGCTATTTAGGCCAAGCAAAATAAGGTTAACAAGTTGTAACTCTTTCGAGTACAAACATATTTCCATTTGTTTATTCAGATGAAGTTACATTGTTTCATAATTTGCCATTGTGAGATTTGAACTCTTGATCTTGGGGTTACAAACCCAGTACTATAACCACTTGGCTATTTAGGCCAAGCTAAATGAGAAATGTAACTCTTTCGAGTACAAACATGTTTCCATCTGTTTTCAGATGAAGTTACATTGTTTCATAGTTTGCCATTGTGAGATTTGAACTCTTGATCTTGGGGTTATAAACCCAGTACCGTAACCACTTGGCTTTTTAGGCCAAGCCGTTAAGAAGATGTAACTCTTTCGAGTACAAACCCGTTTCCATCTGTTTCAGATGAAGTTACATAGTTTCATAGTTTGCCATTGTGAGATTTGAACTGTTGATCTTGGGGTTACAAACCCAGTACCGTAACCACTTGGCTTTTTAGGCCAAGCCGTTAAGAAGATGTAACTCTTTCGAGTACAAACCCGTTTCCATCTGTTTCAGATGAAGTTACGTTGTTTCATAGTTTGCCATTGTGAGATTTGAACTCTTGATCTTGGGGTTACAAGCCCAGTACCATAACCACTTGGCTATTTAGGCCAAGCAAAATAAGGTTAACAAGTTGTAACTCTTTCGAGTACAAACATATTTCCATTTGTTTATTCAGATGAAGTTACATTGTTTCATAATTTGCCATTGTGAGATTTGAACTCTTGATCTTGGGGTTACAAACCCAGTACCATAACCACTTGGCTATTTAGGCCAAGCTAAATGAGAAATGTAACTCTTTCGAGTACAAACATGTTTCCATCTGTTTTCAGATGAAGTTACATTGTTTCATAGTTTGCCATTGTGAGATTTGAACTCTTGATCTTGGGGTTATAAACCCAGTACCGTAACCACTTGGCTTTTTAGGCCAAGCCGTTAAGAAGATGTAACTCTTTCGAGTACAAACCCGTTTCCATCTGTTTCAGATGAAGTTACATAGTTTCATAGTTTGCCATTGTGAGATTTGAACTGTTGATCTTGGGGTTACAAACCCAGTACCGTAACCACTTGGCTTTTTAGGCCAAGCCGTTAAGAAGATGTAGTTGCACAGCCTGACCATGGGTGTTAATCACTTTTACATACTGTTCACTATTGTCACTAAATTCCCAAGAATGTCCCCCTGCCTATGACTCCTTACTCTGATGAGCAGCGTTCTTGTCACTCATGTGAAACCTTTCTGCACAAGATAAAGGCAGGTGTCTCAGTCCAGAGCCTCTTCCCTGTGCTCTGTGCTTTTGCAGCCTTCCGACAAAAGTGATGGTCTGGTCTCACACCCCCTGGACACGTTACTGATGCCTGCACCTCAGAGGTGCTTGTCATTGTTGCCAGAATGTCATGGGCCGGCGTCACAGAATTCTCTCATTCTCTCTGTGTGCTCTCAGCACCTTTAAGGAGGGGCTGGCCCCCATCTCTTCAGCATCTGTGACCAGTGACGCTGTGCTCCTGAAGGGCTCAGGTGCTGAAGGCAGACAAAGGATCAGATGCTTTTAAAGTTTTATGGCTGCGTCTCTACACTATCATCCTGATCACAGAGTGCAAGTGAGCTGTCCTCGGCCACAGAAGTCAAACATTGTCAGAGGCTATATGAAGATCTATGGAGTGTCCTCACGGTACCTCGTCATCATCTTCCTGCAAAGAGCGACTAATAGGGCCTCCGCTGCCTCTCCATGACAAGAGCATTATCACAGAGAGTATGCACGCTGAAATAAGCCAGACTGAAGTCAAACATTCATAGATGCAATGTGAGGATCTATGGTGTCTCCTCACTGCGTGTTGTCATCATCCTCCACAAATTTAGAAGCTATGAGGGACTCCCGAGCGCACCTGCTTCCTCTGGCCAGTACAAGGATCTCATCGCCATCATCATCACCTTCGAGGACCTCCTCATTACCATTTATGTCTGCCTCATTGGAAAATACTTCCAGCTCCTCCATCTCCTCCTCAGCCAACTCCTCTCCCCATTGCAGCACCAAGTTGTAAAGGGCACAAGAAACGATGATGATGCGTGACACCCTCTGTATTGCAGGGCTCCACCAGACCAGTCCAGGCACCGGAACCGCATCTTCAGCATCCTGATGGTCTACTCCACCAAGTTGTGAGATGCAGCATGAGCCCATTATAGCATCGCACTGCTGCAGCCTGAGGCCGCCGCACGGATGTCATCAGCCAAGGCCTCTGCGGGTACCCCTTGTCCCTAAGGAGCCATCCCTGCAGCCTCTATGGACCACTGAAGACATCAGGGATCTGTGACCGACTGAGGATGCAGGAGTCATGCAAACTCCCTGGAAACCGTGTGCAGACCTGCTGGATGCATTTGTGGTGGTCACACACCAGCTGCACGTTCGGTGAATGGAACCCTTGCGGTTGTAATAGTTGACTATGTGTTGCAATGGAGATCTGAGTGCCATGTGAGTGCAGTTGATGGCACCCTGCACCTGTGAGAAACCTAAGATCTGGGCAAATCCAGTCGCTGTTGCATCCTGGCTCCCCTGGTCCCGGGCAAAATGCACAAGTTGTGTGTCCTCACGAAGATGGCATCCGTGACCTTGTGGATGCATTTGTGGGTGTAGGCTTGAGATATCCCACAGAGGTCACCTATAGAGCCCTGAAAGGACCCACTGGCGTGGAAATTAAGTGCCGCTATCACTTTCACAGCCACTGGCAGTTGATGTCCTTCATGTCCACGTGGTGCCAAATCCTGCATTGGCTGGCAGATGTGACCAACCAGTTCCCTAGGGATGCATTGTCTTCGGTGACACTGGTTCTCAGTCATCTGCAGGAATGAAAGGCAGCATCTACAGACCCTGGGTCTAGCTAGGCACTGACCAGCGACGGCTCACTATGGCTCTTCAGCGGCGTGTGCGGGTGCCCCAGCTGTCCCTTCTTCCAGAGGGTACTGCTCCTCCCTCTGCAGAGCCAGGCACCTCAATCGCTCTCTTCTCCGTCGTCTTCGCTCTCTATGCACCATGCAACAAACAGCTAGTTCACCAGGCTCCATGATCCTGATGTACTCCTGCTGGATGAAAGACGAAAGAAGGATGTGTGGGTTAGCATGGGTGTGCTATGAACCTCTCTTGGTTAAGTCTGAAGGCCCCTTAATGCATCCCAGTGAATACTGGCTACCCCTTTGATGACCAGAGATTAGTGCGCTGCATGGCTCACTGAAACCCCATCTTATTCCACCCCACTCTACCTGACTGATTGGTGGCAGTTTTGCCCATTGGACTGCATGCTGTGCTCTCAGCTCAGGTGCAGACATTCTCCTAACGCACACTGCAAGGCTGCATTGTTAGCTTGAACCATGGGGGAGACTGGTTCAAACCATTGCAAGGGACTGTGAGCACCTCCGCCAGTGACTGCTCCATGTCCAGCTTTAGCAAGGAGATTGTACATTGTGCCCAGTCATCCAATTGTTCTACAGTCTACTAAAACACTCAATAGTTTGCGGTCTGGACCCAAGGGGTAGAAAATTCTGGGGCACTTGATGGCACTTTGATGTCTCCGCATTGCTTGAGTGGGCAAGTAAGCTGGAGGCTCAACTCCAATCCTATCAATCTGGCTGCACCTGAATTGACTCAGCTGCAGAGGAATGGTCACTTTATACACGGTGTCCCTAATGCATGGCCACTTCCCTCACCCACCCTCCCCATCCTGCATGTGCTTATGTGCTATCTTCAACTGCAGGTCAGCCTTTGCCACCCCCCCACCAGAGTTGCCTCAATCGCAGGGCAGTGTTTGCCCCCTCCCCCAATGTCACCTCAACCACAGCGCAGCCTCTGCCCCCCCCCCCCAAAATCGCCCCAACCTTGAAGTACAACAGCCGTTACTGTTCACTCACCTACGAGTTCCCCTCAAAGTGCAGCCCGCCAAGTGCAAGCCTTTTATATGCTGCTGTGAAACACATTGGTGCGATGGGCAGATGATCCACAGGGTAGATAGGACCAGTGGGCTAGCCTTATAATTATATGCTGATGCATTACAATGAGGTTCTCAACATCCGATGGTGGGAAATTCGGCCCACCATCGACGGGCTGAGCAGACGATCGCAAACTGGTTTCACAATGTCGTAAAACCAATTTTTGGCCTTCTTGCCATATTGTCCACTCACACCACTGAGCACGCCTGACGCCAGTGGGCACGGACGATTCCACCCTAAATCTTCAAAAGTGAGGAACTGAAAGCCCTCTTGAGGGAGACAGAGTTTTAACAAGATATTGTGATTCACACTGATGTCTGGCGGGTTGCTGAGAAGTCCAGGGGGTCACTCCTGGTTGCATCTGCCATTTAATGTGCAGTGTGGTGTGTTCGACCACAGTTTGCATATTAATTCATATTCACCTGATGTTAATTCTGAATGTTAAGAGTATAATATAGATAATATAAATTGGTTTACTTTTCTAACTTTGTATGGTAAAGTTTATTTTGTTTGTTTACAACTGTGGAATCTTGTGGCTTTATTCTGCTAGTGAATAACTGGGATTTCAGACTTTTGGCTGAATTTTCCCTCTGTCGGGGGGGGGGATTGTGCGGGGGCAGGCGGGAACGAGCGCAAACCGCCATTTTACGTGGGTGGGCCAATTAAGGCCCACGCAGTGTGACGCTCGCCCGGAAGCGCTCAGCGCTCCTTGTGCGGGCGGGGGGAGATTCTGTGAGTCAGGAGTGCTCTCTTTCGCGCATGTGCGGGAAGTCTCAGGGAGATTTGTTTAAGTTTAAAATTTCTAAATAAAGTATTTGAAAACTTTTAAAACATGTCCCCTCATGTGGCAGTGTCACATGAACTGGGACATACCAATGATTTTTTAAAACATTTTTATTGAATTTTTAAACACATATGAAACCTCATCCCGCCTGTGGATGAGGTTCCATGAAAAATGCAAGGGCCACCTGGGCTCTTCACCAGCCGCCAACCTTAAATTTGGACTGGCAGCTCATTTAATTGTTTAAATTAGTTTTTAACAGGCCTTAATAGGCCTCTGACAGTTCGGCCAGCGCGCCAAACTGAACATCTAAATGACGTGCGGTGATGTCAGGACACCCGCCCGATGTCACTGCACGTCATTTTACCTGTTGGCAAGTGGGCCCCGCCCCCACTCGCCGACCAGAGAATTCAGCTCTTTCTCTACTTTAAAACTGAAGTTCGTGGTCCCTAAAAGGATCATAACACAGTGCTGTTAGGAAGGGAATTCCAGGATTTTCACCCAGTGGTGATGAAGGAACGGTGATATAGCTCCAAGTCAGGATGGTGTGTGGCTGGACCGAGGGGTTTGAATGGTGGGAACTTGCAGATAATGGTGAACACATGCATTTGCTGCCCTTATCCTTTTAGGTGGTAGTGGTTGCAAGTTGGGAGGAGATGTCAAAGATTTGGCAAGTTGCTACAGTGCATGATATACATTGATGTCATGTGTACCAGTGGTGAAGAGAAGGAATGTTTAAGGTGGTGGATGGGATGCCCAATGAAGCAGGCTGCTTTGTCCTGGATGGTGTTAAGCTTCCTGAGTGTTGTTGGAGCTGCACCAATCGAGGCAAGTGGAAAGTATTCCATCGTACTCCTAACTTTAGATGGTGGAAAGGTTTTGGGGAGCCAGAAGGTGAATCACTCACCACAGAATTCCCAACCTCTGACCTGGGTGTTGCAGCCACAATATTTGTGTGGGTGATCCAGTTGTGTGGTAAACAGTGACACCCTGTTAAAGTTGGAATTGTGCTGCAATACAGTACATTCTTTAAGTTGGTAATCAAGGGCATCTGTCCCCATTTGGGGAAGTATGAGGGCTTCATTACAAGAGTATAAAAAGGTGTTCACACCGGGTGTTGGGGGTAACTGGGTGAGACTTTACTCTGCAGGCTCAGAAATAAACCTGTCTTAATGTACAGGCTGGCTTCTGACTCATTCTTTCCTCAACATATGATTATTGGAATTAACAACCAGGATGTTGATAATGGGGAATTCAATAATAGTAATGTCCTTGAATGTCAAGTGGGAGCGATTAGGATGTGTGATGCCAGAATGTAACAGATAGAAGCAATGTAAATTTGCACAATTTTTAATACAATGAATAGATAAATTGATACTTTAAATGCTGACTGAGCAATGACAATTATTTGTGCTTCCACAAATCTGTGTTTCTTTAAATGTTAGAGAAATAGGACTAACATAGGCCATTGATTAATCTTTGATATATTGTGAAAGCCTTATTGGAGGTTGACAACAATTTTCTGATGACTGTATCTAACACTATTTCAATTTTGTACTGGAAATGAACTGGGCATTTAATTTTCAAGTTCTGATACAGAAGTCTTCTTCTAGTAAATCATGCATGCCTAAATGACAAGAGAAAAATAGCAAATAAGAGGATGTGGTTGTTCAATGAGCTCTCTGATAAGCTTCATTGCATACGGGGTCCAAAATTCAAATTCTGACAAATATGAAAATTACTCCTAGCTTCAAAATTCTAAGCGCAAAGTTCAATCTTTTATTTTTGCCGCTTCAAAGGAACTTCTGTTCCTCCTTTTAAGCACTTTCATGTTATAGCAAACATGTCTTTCTCATAAGACATAAAAGCACCAGAGCATAAATATTAACATTCATCATAAATCAGAAAATGCCTTTTGACTGAACAAGACTCCAATTTTGATAGATCTCATCTCTACCTACATACTTTCTCCCAAAACCCTTCCAGCTCTGCTCTTTTCAGAAATGCTGCTGTCTCTTGAACCCATTTACATTCTCTGCTTCAATTGCCTTCTCTTGCAATTTATTCCTGAAGTATTTTTCTGCAAAAGGTTCGTCTGTCTTCTTCTAATTACCCTTTATTTTAGAAAGATGGTTTTATAAGCATGAACATAATACTATAGAAACAAAAATAAGTACTTTTTATTTCAAAATGAGCAACATATAAATGTCTCATTCCTGAAATACAACTCTTATATTTCAGGGTGATGTGCCAGTCTTAAATGTTACACTTATGATCATTCATACCATACAGATATAAAGTTGCTCCCAATTGAATAATGAATTTGATAAACAATGTAATCTTATCTGTAAACACTAGCCATTGTAGCCATCATAAAGCACTGGTATATCATTTTTGTTTTATTTGGTGGCCTATTTCAATAGAGGCCAACTCTGTGAGTAACCTACACCAACTACAGACTGCAGCCAAGGGGTTTCTGCCTGAGCTCTTCCAAGTGCTTGTAAGCAAATAATTTGACAAATTGTCCAAGCTATGGGGTCATAGCTGTACTAATATTTTAAATAGACAATCTTCAAGTGGGAGTCAATGTTCACACTCTATAATAACAACAGTGTGTGAGACCAAATAAAACTAGCAGACTATGCAGTGGCTTCTCCACTTGATTTTTTCATGAGAAAAGGGTTTTTCTTCCGTCCTGTAATAAAAAATGATAATAAAGATCCTGTTCCTTTTTTTTTAAGTTTTGGATAGCACACTTCATTCATGTGGTTGAATAGACCTAATTGATCTAAACATTATATTTATTTCTTCTCACACCTCTCAACCATTGGTTATTATAGAAAGAAATAATGACTAATTAGTTTGCTTTTAGTTTAAACCTTTTAAAAGCAGAGGAAGCCTAACTTGGATTTCATGACAAAAGCTCTGGGAAATGAATTACAACACGCAATTTAAATAGCATAGATTACTTATGTTGTAGAAAATTTTGCTGCTTAAGCAGATTGCAAAGACACTTAATCATGTTGGGAATAGACTAATAAAAGTACACATATCCAGGGTAGTTTATAGGGAAGAGGTTCTTCTTCTGAAGAAGCTTTTGATCCTGCCTAAAATAAAACTGATGTATGGCAGACTCTTTATACTCCTGACAAATGCTGAAAGTCTGACATAAAAACAGAAAATGGTGGAAATGCACAGGTGAGCCAGCATCTGAAATGATACTGTTTCAGTTTAGGTCCTTTGTGAGCATTGTTCTGAGGAGGGTTTACATCCAAAACATTAACCTTTTGAAAGATGCTATCTATTTCCAGTATTTCTCCTTTTATTGCAGCGAGCATTTATTATTACTGATAAAATTGTACTTACTAAGAACATGGAACACATAGGAAATTTTAGGAAAACTAAAAGGCTGATTAGCTAAAAGAGACATGAATTCTGGGCCAACCACAAATTAATTTTCTCATCATAAGAGTGTACAAAATTAGGAAGTCCATTGCAGTCCATCTGTCTGATGTCAAAGTTCAAAAAAATGCTATAGTTTATCCTTTAGCTTTTAGCAAAAAAAATGGATCCATTGACCTCTGAGACACCGCGCTAATCTCACTCTTCCATTCTGGTGCAGCATCATTTTCTTCTGCTGATTTGAAAAAATTTCTGCTCACTCCATAAGGTTCTTGGCTATTCTGTACCTGGTCATCTTGTGGACTAATCTCAAATGTGATAATGTTTCAAAATGTTTGGTCACGTCCTTAACCAGGGGCTCGAGATGTTTGTATTTAGATGTGAGCCTGTGCAGCCTGGAATCCAGTGACGCTAATTGTTTTGAAGCATTTAAAATTTGAAAGACTGGTTCCCGTTAAACTGGCTTCCTGTGAAAGCAGCAACATTTAACATTTTTAAATTTAGCTCCTTCATGGCACTTCCCTCACTTAGGTTGTGACAAGTTATCATAGTGAATTTCCACCCCCAGCTAAGGCAGTTGCTCCATTGATACTATGAATAGCACAAACACTTGCCAGGAAACTGAAAACAACCCTCCTGGGCAGGCAAGCATCCATTGTAAACCTTCATGACTCTAATTCCCTGACTACCTATTACCAATGAAAACATATTTCAAATATTCTTCATGCTTAAAATTGTGACTTTATTTTTCCCACAACCTTGTGTTGGGTTCTGCCGACATGGAACAGAAACCCAGCACTGCATATATTTAAAAACTTTACCCTTATTGCTATTTCTTATTTTTAAACTTTTTTGCTGAACAAAGACAATTAAAATGGTTGATCATCTGTCTAGGAGTTATCCTGAGCAGTCTCCAGAACAAAAGAATTTACCTCTCAGTTTCAGGAATATCACACCTTGTTATGGCCAAGGAGATACTAAAAGACAACCTGGGACTGGTCAGGCCAATTTCAAAGGGAGCTACAGGAAGGCCATTTGCATTTGATAAGCAAACCTTGCTGGCGGAGTCAGTGGGTCTACTGAGGCAATGGCTTCTCAAATGTCAGACCCTCAACTTAAATGGCATCCCTTTCAACCCATAATGGCTGAGACACTATCAGCCCTGAAAACAAAGCCAATTCCAGATGTTGAATAAACATCCCTTTTTGAAGTCATTGTGGAGAAAGAAGGTCACATGACCCAATACTCTGGCCTTTTGAACAGTTTAATATTACCTTTCTGAGCTGCACACCCTGATGCTGTTTTACTATCCAGCTGGCAAGCCACAAAGAAACCGTCTCAGTTCAGACAGGACAACTGGCCCATCAAACCTAAGTCTGCTGAAAGATTTTATGCCATAGCCTACAGAACTGACTCAATCTCTGCATGCCTACTTCATCTTGTAACATCAACACCACCTGAAAATTGAATCTTGCAGCACCAGTTTCCAGCCAGTTGAACTTGAAACGTCTACATGAAAGAGTTCCTCATTGGACTCTGACTTTGGGACTCTAGAACTTACGTGAACCAATTACAATTTTTGTGTGGTCCTAGTAGTGTAAACCTCCTTTTCCCTCTCCTCCCTTTACTGTGTGAATGTGGAGTGGGATGTTGTGGGCACTCCTATCACTGATTTTGAATGTGTTAAATAAACCTTCTGAGTTAATCCTAACTTGAGCTTGCTGTGGATTATTAGTAACATCGGATCACACAAAAATCGAGGGGTTGGAAAAACACACCACCACTTATTCTTTAAAACAAAATAATTCAAAACACCTTCTGTTTATGGACAGGTGTTAAGAGGAAAACAGTGCTGCTTGGTATTGTTTTCTATTGTTTCATTTCTGACCAGGTTACTAATTCCTTCACTTTATCATTATAAATACCTTTGTACTATAATCTACCTATAGAGTTACATTTGAGAAATTCTTGTTTTACCCCTTTATTTGCCACATTACTTCATTTATTGATCAAGTCAGTTTCCTGCTTCCTTTACTTTTTCCCAGTGGAATATGATTACTTTGTAATCTCAGTAACATAGTCATTAAAAGATTCTTCTTTTATCGTTGCATTTCATGCTGGCTCTCTTATTTTTCTTTTCACCTCCTCAAAATTCAGTCTCTTTAAGATGAGATAGTTTGTTGTCCTCACTCCTGTCTTCATCATAAGCCAACACTTAAAATCAATCATATTGTGATTGTCATTGACCTCAATTTCCTCTTTCTCCAGCAATATATATAATTATCCCTTAAACCTAATTATATTATTTGTTTAAAAGTCCTGAAGACAACAAACTGTGAGGAAACCAATGGTGCTGGAAATCCCAGCTGAATGACTAGTGATCTGTATGATACCAATCTTCATGCTATCTCCCACATGGCTGAAGCCCGTCATCACTGCTATTTCCATCCCAGTCTGCCATATCTGGCGGCAATAGATTCATGTAAGTCCATGTGTTTATTTCATATATCTGTTATATTTTGCGTTGAATATCTGCTAACTGGTTATTAGTTTGCTATTAGGTCTGCCTTCAGACAAGAGTTAACACAAGAGCAGAAGACCTTTATGGTATCCTTTGTAGTTGTCATGAGTAGCCTGCAGCAACTGCCAGAGAATATGTAACAGTGCTCCTCTATGCAGTCAGGTATGAATGAATGATTTAATCAAACACAGAGCACAATGGAATAAGTGGTACCTTCAGGGTCATCTGCAAGAGAGCTCAAAGAATGCAGGGAACAAGCACGGACTAACTTACTCTCATAAATTATGTGACTGACATTTTTGAGATCTTGAATGCCCATTCATATGAGTGGGAGATTAGAACTCACTCTGTGAAAGACACGGTTATCTGGTGTCAGAGTCAGGCAGGTTTACGATCGTCCAAGGCACTTCAGATGATTAATTAACCAGCTTGGCTACTGATGAGACTTGAATGAGAAAATCTGTTTTTCGACTCCCAATAACCCTGGAAGTATGGGTGAGTATTCATATACTCTTACAGCAGCTATCATCCCCTCCTCCAAATTTATATGTAAACTAAGAGATAAAAACAAAAAACTGTGGATGCTGGAAATCCAAAACAAAAACAGAATTACCTGGATAAACTCAGCAGGTCTGGCAGCATCGGCGGAGAAGAAAAGAGTTGACGTTTCGGGGCCTCATGACCCTTCAGCAGAACTGGGTGAATCCAAGGAGAGGGGTGAAATATAAGCTGGCTTAAGGTGGGGGGTGGGAAGAGAAGTGGAGGGGGGTGGTGTGGTTGTAGGGACAAGCAAGCAGTGATAGGAGCAGATAATCAAAGGATGTCACAGACAAAAGAACACAGAGGTGTTGAAGTTGGTGATATTATCTAAACAAATGTGCTAATTAAGAATGGATGGTAGGGCACTCAAGGTATAACTCTAGTGGGAGTGAGGGGCATAAAAGATTTTAAAATAATGGAAATAGGTGGGAAAAGAAAAATCTATATAAATTATTGGAAAAAACAAAAGGAAGGGGGGAGAAACAGAAAGGGGGTGGGGATGGAGGAGGGAGTTCAAGATCTATAGTTGTTGAATTCAATATTCAGTCCAGAAGGCTGTAAAGTGCCTAGTTGGAAGATGAGGTGCTGTTCCTCCAGTTTGCGTTGGAGGAACAGCACCTCATCTTCCAACTAGGCATTTTACAGCCTTCCGGACTGAATATTGAATTCAACAACTTTAGATCTTGAACTCCCTCCTCCATCCCCACCCCCTTTCTGTTTCTTCCCCCTTCCTTTTGTTTTTTCCAATAAGTTGTATAGATTTTTCTTTTCCCACCTATTTCCATTATTTTTAAATCTTTTCTGCCCCCCACCCCCACTAGAGCTATACCTGGAGTGCCCTACCATCCATTCTTAATTAGCACATTCGTTTAGATAATATCATCAACTTTAACACCTTTGTGTTCTTTTGTCTATGACATCCTTTGATTATCTGCTCCTATCACTGCTTGCTTGTCCCTAAAACCACACCACCCCCCTCCACTTCTCTCCCCCTACCTTAAACCAGCTTATATTTCACCCGTCTCCTTGGATTCACCCAGTTCTGCTGAAGGGTCATGAGGACTCGAAACGTCAACTCTTCTTCTCCGCCAATGCTGCCAGACCTGCTGAGTTTTTCCAGGTAATTCTGTTTTTGTTTTATATGTAAACTACATGAGGAAATCTGCCTTCAGCTTGATAGAAGGACCTCCATAGTAGCTTGCAAGATGCTAGCCAATTGGATCTTCTAAAAATCCTAGACATCTGAACCCAATGTATTTTTACCTTAATGGATAATTTGTCTAAGTATTTGTGCTCCAAAAGAGGGTAAGGTTACGATTAATAAATAAAATAACCTGTCATTACCAAATTTCAAATGGCAAATATTAAAAGAGTTGTATTATCTTGCTTTAAATTTCAAATGGCAACCTAATTTTATTTTTCAGTAAGGTATTGTTTTGAAAGATTTTCCCATTAGTTCCTGAATGCTGCTAAAGTGATCTCATTCCCTTTGGTAATAATCTGACCCAGCTGCCACCTTCAATCTCTTTAGATATTTAACATAAGTCATCTGCAGTCTGTAAAGAGGATCAGTCAAAGCAGACAGCATAGTTGAAATAGGGGGAATCAACCAAGCTTTAGTCTCATTCATATGATGCCTCCTATACACAAGATAATACTGCATGGCATATACGTAGTTGAAGCAAACTGATCATATTAGTCCACATTATTCTGAAGAGACGTGCATGGTTACACTTTCAGCATGTATTTACAAAACAATGCCCTTTCAAGTCAACAATGACACAGAAGCTGTGGGAATTGATCTTTGCTTTTCATTTATTATGCAATGTACTCCTTTTATAATCTTTCTTGTAGGATTTTTCTAAATGTAACTATTTCATGTGGGTAAAATAATAGCCATAAAATGGTATAGAATGAGACAGAAGTCTGAAGATCAAATTAGGTTAAAAACTATCTTCCTCAAAGGTAACAAAAACAGAAATGATCCACTATAGCATGTATGTTATAGTTTAATTTTTCATCTATATGACAATTATAATTTCATTTGTAGCCAGAATGCTGATGATCATACATGAGGTAGCTAGATCAAGCATTCATTAAATATTCTGGGATACCAACGAATAAATTATTGGAGTAAAGTAAAGCTACTACTTACGCACTCATATTGAATAACATCAGTTATGATAACGATATCAATACTCTACGTTAAATTATGGTAAATTTTAATACCTTCTTATTAAATTATTTACAATACATGCTTTCTCTGCAATGCTTTAATCTTCACTGTTTTAGCTTATAAATACTATTACCTGGCCACCGCCCTAGACCAGCCACGCTCCTATAATGGAGACCTCGTAACACAGTAGTTAACATCTTTGAATTGTATTTTTCTCACAAAAATATGGAGTGAGCCTCTGTATTCTCCAGCATGTTAAATTAGATTATTTTCGAAAGTGTGTGGATTCCGGATTACAGCATCCCATTCTATACATGGCATCATGGACTAAATGCAGACTCATTATCATTCAGTAATCAACAGACAGGGGTCACCAATATACAAGTAAAATGCTGAGGATGCCGGGACTCTGAAATAAAAACGGGAAAGGATGCAAACACTCACTGGGTCTGGCAGCATCCATGGAGAGGGAAACAACGTTTCAGGTCTATGACCTTTCGTCAGGCGTTTTGACGTTTGGCAAGAAGTAACTGTAATATTAACTGTTTCTCCTTCAATTGATGCCCCCAGACCTGCTGAATATTCCCAGCATTTTCTGTTTTTATTTCACCAGTCACCACCTGAGGTAGTGCTGGAGCCGCAGCAGCTCACGTCTATTTGAATGCCCTTTCCATTGCAGAAAAACATGTCAATTAAAAGAAGTTTGAAAGTTGATTATTTGTTTTCAATATCTGACACAAAAACAAATTCCAAATATATGGTAGTGAATTAAAATACAATCAAGTTTAAATTAAGCCACCAGTTGTTCCATTGAAGGTAACAATAACTGCCACGTGATATAAATCTTAGCTTTCCTGTAAGGTTGTTACTTTAGATAGCTACATTTAGGGAATCCGAACCCATTTTAAAAAGCAACGGTGAAAGAGTTGAAAACTTGGTTGAGTTCGAAACATTTCCCGCTCTAAAGCATTGTTCGGAAACCTGCTCCTGGAATGGCTTGACCCGTAACCGACTTATAGTCAACTCAGCTGCTTAAAAGCCCCCACACATCAGTACATGGGGCCCGCGTTTTTAAAGCTGCCAGAACTTCAAAGGTCTATAAAATAAAAGCCCTGGGGAAAAGCCTGTCATCCATGGGTTCCCACTACACAAGTCACATGAAAATTCGTCCGAATTTTATCTTGAAAATTACAAATGGGGAGTCACTCAATTGATCAAAGCTGTCAATTCTGTCCCGTACATTATCACAGAAAGGAGTTTCATTATTTCTGTTGCAAATGTACAGTAACCCAAAATGAATAATGCGGGATAATAAAACCTTCGACATTTGTTTCAGCGATGCATGATGGCTGGCTAAAAAGGTGATGGAGATGTGGAACCACAACTGACAAGAACCCTATAAAACGCATCCTTATTTCAGAATCACGCAGATAAATACATTGGCAACTATTATTTTAAAAACCGGATGTATTATTGTGATCCGTAGATGGGCCTCTTGCCTATTAACAGCAACACTTTAAACGTGTTCTCCTGTTGAAACACCACCAGAGTTTGACCACACAACCAAAAGACCCACTGAGAATATCTCAAACCTATCAAACATACATTGACTTCGAGAGGATCGTTCCCTTATCTCTGCAGAAACTTGCAGTCCCTGGAAAAAGTTGATCTTTAAAAAAATTGCATCGAGAAGAAAGCTTTTTTTTAAGGAGTGGCCAATGGGGAGGGGTTGGGTGGTGGGTAAGGGGCCAATGGAGAAGGAACAAGTGCTGAATTCTCCCCCTGTTGACTCACCAGATGTAAGTTGCACCCAGCCGCAGATTTTGTAGACGGTAGCCGTGTTACAGAAGAAGAAGAGGACGAAGCAGGCGATGCAGCCCATGATGAGCGCCATGGACATCGCGATGAAGAAAGACGCGGCTTTGAAAGCCCCGGACGCAATGGTGGAGAAGTCGGTGAAGCTGCCGCGACAGGTCAACTCCCGGGAGAGCCCGTTGCCGATGCAGTAATGGAAGAGCCCGAAGTAACCGGCTTGGGGGGTGTCCACCCCATCCCCGATCCAGTAAGGCTGGATGAAGCACACCACGTTCACTATAGCAAAACAAATGGTGAAAATCGCCCAGAGTACACCGATCGCTCTGGAGTTCCTCACGTAATTGGTGTGATAGATTTTGGCTGCCTCCTGAGCTGGCAACATTGCCGGTGTTGCCCGTGTCAGCCGATCCGCGAAAGATAGTTTCTGGTGCCAGAAGATGTTTGATTTTCTGGGTCACACTGGACCTTGCGATAAACAGTCAGCCAACTCGCCAGGGATGATCTTCAGTCCTCCCCCAAAAAGATTACCTTCTGATGTAAAAAAATAGAAACCACCTGACCTTGTTGCCAATCTGACATTATTCCTATATTTCTGGAGTTAGGATTCCGTGATGTGACTCTTACCTCTTTTCGTCAGAAGGATTTTCTTCCCCTGCCACAAGGTACAGTCTATGTGCAAAGTGCGTTGATCAGCGACGCATAGCTCACGCTGGCAGCTCCTGAGCCCGGGCTCTGGTGCTGAAGAATTATTGGAGGATGGCAGAGCAGCGACTGGTTCGCGAGCTGCAAAGCCCCATCCACCAAGGACGGTCTGAGATGGTACCTCGAACACAGCACAGCCCACAAGCGCGAACTGCCAAGCGCGCTGGATGTTGGGACATGTAGTTCTTGCCAAACTAAAATGATACGATCTCCCAGTCACTGTGCCAGTCATTGCAAATGAATATGTACAAATAGGCTTCGAAAATTAAGTTACCCAGAGCGATCTGAGTGCAGTCTCTTCGGCCACGTTTCTCCAATCCAATTCAATCCAAAACGTTAAGTCATTCATTAACTGTTCTCTGAATGTGCAGAATATGCTTATACCTTTACCTACTGTGTAAATGCATGGCTCTTTGCCATGTCTATTGGCACCGAAAAGCGCCTTGGTATTTGCATAACATGTTTTTAATCAGCTGCCATACCACTGCACTTCACTGGAAGATAGCAACAACTTGCATTTATATAGCACCTTTAACATAGTTTTAAAAATGTCCCAAGGCACTTTACAGGGGTGTTATTTGATAATTTGATAGTGCCTTGGGAATATTACTAGGTAAAAGGCAAGACAAAGTGCAAGTTGTTGTTCTATCCTGCAAAATTTGACACTGAATCCAACAGAGAAATATTAGGCCAGGTGACCAAAAGTTTGGTCAAAAGAGTTAAATTTTAAGAAGTGACTTGAAAGTGGAGAGTGGGGTGGAGAGGCAGAAAGGTTTAGGGATGCAACTGTAGGGCTTAGGCAGCTGTAGGTGTGCCCGCCAAAGATGAACCAAAGAAAATCTTAGGTATAGAAGGGACCAGAATTGCAGAAATACGGAGAACTCAAGATTTTAGGGCCAGAAGAGGCTACAGAGATCGTGAGCAGCAAGGAATCCAGTGTAGGTCAACAAATACACAGTGATGGGTGAATGGGACTTGGTGCAAGTTAGGATATGAGCATGGGAGCTTTTGATAAGCTCAAGGTTACAGAGGGTGAAAAGTATGAGGTCGACCAAGACAGCATTGAATTAGTCAATTCTGGAAATAATATAATCAAGTAACAGTGGGGATAACACTATAATGACATGTAAAAAGATAAATGCAATTGCCTCAACAACACCTTGCATTTATATAGCATTTTCAACATGGATCTTTAATATTCCAGGCTTGCCATTGTCCTAATTCACCCCTGTGGTCACTGGTCCATATTTGTCCCCATTTAAGCAACACCTTGATTTTACAATTCTCATCCTTGTTTTCAAATCTTTCCTTAGCTTCACCCCTCCATATGTCTCTAATCTCCTCCAACTCTATAAGCTCCTGAGATATCTGTACTTCTCCAATTTTGGCCTCTTGAGCAGCCCTGATTTTAATCATTCCACCATTGGTGGCCTTCAGCTGCCAAGGCGCTATGCACAGGAATTCGCCCCTGAAACATCTTAGCCTGTCTTCCTCTTGTTCCTCCTTTAAGACACTCCTTAAAACCTCCCTCTTTGACTTTTGGTCATCATCTCCAATATCTCCTTCTGTGACTCAGTGTCAGATTTTATTTAGTATGTTAAAGATGCTATATAAATACAAGTTTTTGTTGTGTGCAAAACCATTGGCTGCACAACCCATCCTAACAATTCCCTTTCTTTATGTGTACAGATCTCACCAGAGGAAGCTGACACTAAGGGAGGAGCATGAAGCATCCTCACCACATGAGCACCCATCAGCCTTGTGAATGAGTCATGGATTCCCACTGAGTAGCAGAAGCACTTGATCTTCCAACTGAAGTAACACTTCGAAAAAGCAGCTCAGAAAGTAGATAACACACACTACACTTCCATCAAGAGAAACTCCGAAGATGCAAATATCACAGAAGGGATATATATGTGAAGTGGAAATATTGATTAATTGTTCCTTCTTTAGAAAGTTTGTTGATGATTAGTTGACCAGAGAAATACATGATGTGGGGATGGTAGTGAATGCAGGATTTGACCCAGCATGCTGGTACTGGAGGGCTGCTTTTCAACTAAAATTGGGTCAATCAGTCCTTGTCACAACAATCTGCCTGGCCATGCATCAGCCCAACACACTGCTCCTTCATCTTTCATTACCTCTTCTTCATCATCATCTTCCTCTCTGAGTGATGTGTAGTGTAGCCTTCCAGTCTTTGTGGTTGCATAGGTTCTCTCTTTTAGAGGTAAAATTATGCAAATGATCTTTGATTCTTTCAAGAATTCTGCCTGATCTCTCCAGACATTAGAAACTACAACATGTTGATAATATGTTCTGTGAGAATTCAAGTGCTGGTACAAGGCCTCAAAATATTATTCTTCCATGTAGGAATAGTGGCTGCAGGCTAGTATCAATAACTGTGGCAGCAAGGGATATTCCTGGTCCCTGAGCAGCCATTCATCCTGCTTCTTCAAAGAGCTGTGGTACCATTAGCTATTGCAAGATGAAGGCCTTTGTGGCTCCTGCCGGATAATTTGCAGCTAGACAATTCCTCTAACCTCAGACCTAAAATAAGCTCTTTAGTTTGCTAGAGCTCTCACAAGTTAATGCTAAATTTTTGAAAAATATAATGAATTTAATTGTTTCAAACAATTTTTTATTATTTTATCACTGGTGGCTTAGTGCTGCAAGGAGGAATCTAGTAGATAGGTCGATTAAGAAACATACCAGGGAATAGTCAAGTTCATGATATAAGGATGCAAGATATGAAATGGTATCTTGAAGGACAATGCGCTATTGCTGAGATTATTAAACAGGTACTGAGAGATGACTGCGACATTAATCCAGCGGCTAGAAATGGTTGGAGGGTAAGCTCAAGTGTTATGCTGAAGATCAGACCATACAATGTGCTTGGTAAATGGGTTTGCAATGGCTCTGGACTAAAATTAAGTAAATGGTTTGGGTGTATAGGGGAGACTGCTGCAAACTGCTAAGCGGTTCATGGGTGCATTATGCCACATGTCCCATTTGTATCTTGGGGCAGAATCTTCTGTTTGGCATGCAGGGGCGAGCACCTGCCAAACTGTCAA
The DNA here is from genome assembly GCF_017639515.1 of Carcharodon carcharias. NCBI lineage: Eukaryota > Metazoa > Chordata > Chondrichthyes > Lamniformes > Lamnidae > Carcharodon > Carcharodon carcharias. The sequence continues at coordinate 120,355,470 of NC_054479.1, read as the reverse complement.
AGGCCTGTTAAGGCCACTAATAAACTAATTAAGGTCATTGTCAGGGCTGGCAGGCGAAGAACCCAGGTGACCTTCGCATTATTCATGAATTCTCATCCTGCCCATGGATGGTACTGTACCGTGGATTTTACTGTACAAACTAGTTGAGGATGGTGATTTTATGAAAGCCGAAAGCTTTTATTAATTAAATTAAAAATGTTATAAAAATTCATAAACATTCCCAGCTCATGTGACACTGAGGGGACATGTCTAAATAATTTTTAACTTTATTATTTCTGAACTTTTATTGTCTACTTAATTTTTCTGTGCTCTTTTATGTGCATGCACGAAAGAGCACAGGCCCCCAACTCTCCCTCCTGCCCGAACTCTCCCTCCTGCCCCCATCCACACAGGTAGCACTGAGCGCCGTGATTCGTGCTGGGTGGGCCTTAATTGGCCTGCCCATATAAAATGGTGGCGCGCAGCCGATCGCGGGCATTGATTGGCTCCAAGCCCAACTGCGCCCCCTCCCGACTGGCTCGCCCAATAGGAGAAAATTCTCCCCATGATGAACTTTACGATCTGTGAATTTAATGCAGGGGACCAGGCTGTGCATTTACATTAAATAATTAAATAAAATCTTTTGCAAATTTCTCAAGTTTCACCTGAGCTCTGCCACTGGTGAACAGGCTACCAATATAAAATTGGTCCATGATTGCTCCATTGATTTAGCCTGCCTTTGTACAATCCCTAAAGCTAGGTTGTTTTTATTACAGCTAATTTTTTCGGCTGTGGATATTAATTTACTTCTGTATCAATATTTCGCATAGCTTATGTTTTGTTTATATTTACGCATCTTTACAATGCCAGTCACTTTCCTGAGAAAGAATTTCCTGCAGTTTTTTCAGTGGTCCTGCATTCCAAATTCAGCTAACCAAGTTGCAAGGATAGAAATCTCTTTAGGTATTATTATTGTACTGTATAAATTAGTTGAGGATGATGATTTTATGAAGGTCAAAATCTTATGGTGCAATGACGCACCATAGCCTATGCATGCTCAAGTTAAAATTCAAAGACCCATATTTATACCATGTGCCATTACTTCCTGTGCGTGGTTAACACTGCTCTGTCTTTACTACCTCTGCTTCAATAAAAAATTGACTGAACTTTGGCATCCATCAGATAATCCAGTTTGTGTTATGAGGGTACTGCAAAACCGCATACTTGCTATTTATAGGGCCAGTCCTTTCTCAGTACACAATTTAGAACTTTTCATACTGAGACCATAGTTTGCCCCATGAGAATTATGCCCAACAGCCTTAGTGCAACAAAAGAGAAATGGTTATCTTAATGCGTTGTGTGCTATCTACCTGAGGGTCTAGTAGCTCATTGTTTATTTTTGTCCATGTGTTCTATGTAATGATATTGTATGCAAAGGTGGGTATACTTTGGTACTTTTCCAGATACCACAACATTTATTTTGTATTTTCTCCCAATTAGGAGGGTGGCCTTGTGCTCCAAAAGAAACTACCTTCTACCATTACACCCCAGCAGTAGGGTCTCTGATGATTCTGAGGAACAAAGGGACCTTGGCACGTGTGTCCATAGATCTCTGAAGGCGGAGGGGCATGTTGGTGGGGTGGTGAAAAAGGCATTTGGGACACTTGCCTTTATCAATCAAGGCATAGATTACAAAAGTATGGAGGTCTTGTTGGAGTTGTATAGAATCTTGGTGAGGCCACAGTGTGCAGTTCTGGTTGCCACATTATAGGAAGGATGTGATTGCACCGGAGGGGGTGCAGAGGAGATTCACCAGGATGTTGCCTGGGATGAAACATTTAAGTTATGAAGAGGTTGGATAGACTTGGGTTGTTTTCATTGGAGCAGGGAAGACTGAGGGGCAACCTGATCGAGGTGTACAAGATTATGGGGGCATGGACAGGGTGGATAGGGAGCAGCTGTTCCCCTTAGTTGAAGGGCCAGTCACGAGGGGACATAAGTTCAAGGTGAGGGGCAGGAGGTTTAGGGGGGAGGTGAGGAAAAACTTTTTTACCCAGAGGTTACCAGACGGTCTGAAATGCACTGCCTGGGAGGATGGTGGAGGCGGGTTGTCTCACATCCCTTAAAAAGTACCTGGATGAGCATTTGGCACGCCATAACATTCAAGGCTATTGGCCAAGTGCTGGTAAATGGGATTAGGTAGGTAGGTCAGGTGTTTCTCACATGTTGGTACAGACTCGATGGGCCGAAAGGTCTCTTTTGCACTGTGTGATTCTGTGATTCCATTGACAATTGAGTATTCTTCAAAGCCCTCATTAACCATATTTTATATGCCATAACCGTATACCAATACTAACATTTAATGGTGAGCATGAGCCCTTTAAAAACTTGTTGGATTTCATGGGCTATAGTAATTATGGTACTGGCCAGAAGAACTCAGCATTGCAAAGATCTGTTCAGCATTGCAAAAATCAGTATACTCCAGTGCCAGTGTGGGCAAGTCTGCATATGGCAAGCGTAACCCTGAGTTTGCCATCCTTGCAAAAATAACGATTGAATGTGAAGATGAAGACCATTAAATAGTGATCTGAATCTAGTATTTTTGAATTGAAATCCAGAAGGAAGCAGAAAAAGACTATGATGCATTCAGCTGAGACATTCTGAAAATGCACTTACATTAAAGGCAGAGATAAAGGAAAAATCCTATTAATATCTGGTAAATCCTATATATATATATCTAGAGAATATAATTATGTATACATTGTATGTGGGGGTGTGTGGTATATGTATATATACAGTAAATGCCAGACCAATATTGTATTTTGTATCTGTAACCATTTTAAATTACCTTAAAATGTATATATCTTTATTATATTATTTTAATAGTGTTTTTCACAATGATAAGTGCTTTACACAACAAACATTTTGAACTTGTATTGACTGTTACATGAACAAATGGCTTTATATTTCAGCAAATTGTGAAGATTAGCCATGTAGAAGATAGACAAGTTGTAATAATCCCAGAAGGTTCTTAGAGCAACATCATAAACATGATGTAACATTCTTCCTAGTTTTTTTTTAAACTGGAAATCTTTTAAACCAAATTTAAATAAATTATGTTTACTTTAAATGCCTTAAACTATGGTTAAGTAACCCTAAAAGCTCAGTTAATCTTAAATTTATAAAACAGATAATCACCATGAATAATCCTTTATGTGGAATATCTTGATTCAGAACTTTATCGAGCTCCATCCACCTGGTCAATTGGAGGACTTGATAATTCCCAAGCTGTGATGAGGAAGACTTCATTTTTTCTTGAAGTCATGGAAAGGTAACTGCAGCATTTTGAATTTGGACATATTTCCTCTCTTATTCTGAATAACTTGATAGGAAATTGGGAACTTGTACAGTTTTAAGTTATGTACAACAGCTCCTACTTTGACATTTCTGGATTGATCAGGACATCTTTTCATCGTCTCCTTCACAGCAATGTCTCTCTGACAGATCTCAAGATCTATTTCTCTCTGTTCCCTGGGCTGACCATCAAGTTTTATTCATGTATGTTGAAAACTTCCACTGTTGGTGTAGCTGTTTATTAGTTTTTAAGAAATGTTTACAGGTCTTGGTTTACAGCCTTCCCTTCTACTATTGCAGTACAAGAGTTTTCTGTAGAGTTTTCCTGAATCCTTTGACTTTACTGTTGACTTGGGGTCAATGTGGAATTTAAGAAAAACATGGAGTGAAAATAGGGAAAAAAACTCTTCATGCACTTAGGCTGCATTAAATGAGAATGATTTTACCACTATTTGTAATACACTAACAGATGTATGCTGCTTTACTCATTGAAAGCAGTGTAAACCAGAACCATCACAGTTAAAGCACAACTGAGAAGCCAATAGGGTGGTCATGCAGTAAAGAGCCATGTGTTAAGCTACTAATCATACACTTAATGATCTAAAAAAAAGGTTGGATAAGTCCCCTGCATAATGCTGATTGGCTAAGATAAAAGTGTGGGCAATCCAATGTACATGCCCATTTTGCCAACCATTCTGGTTTTAACTTACAAAACAAAAGGCTGTGTTGAAATAATTATTTACAGATGGGTTTTCAAGATTTTGTGAGTGGGAATGTTGGTGCTGTTCATTACTTTTTCCATCTCATGGAGCATGATGGCATTGTGGTGACTGGCAAATGGGGAAATAAGGAATATCACTGGGGGCCAATCAGTTGGAGTGGACATGGGCATTGCTGACAGTGTCCCCGTGGTGCCATTTAGCTACATGTCCACAATCTTTGTGTGGCAGCTGCAAGACCATGGGGCAGGGCAGTATTGTGCAGCAGAGTTGCACACAGTGCCTGCCTACTGAAGCAATGGGACTGTAGGTATGCCTGTGGGGCAGGGGGAATCTCAGAGAAGCTTCTCTGTGAATATGTATTTGATAACATTTACGACTTTAGCAATAACAGCTTTGGCAACAATTAGGTCAATTTTAGCAGATAAACTACATAGCACATTCTCTGACTGAATAGCAAACTTAGCAGCAAGAAATAAATGTTTGAAGATAGCACTTATGGATGTGATTGTCAGCAGAAAATAAATTCCAGTAAAGTAAGTCCCAATGGTTAAAAAAAATGAAATATGTACCATCTGGCAGTTCAAAGAGTTCTTTTGGGCTAAGATTTTTCATAGAGTCAGTAATAACATAGCTCCTGGGTTCTCAGAAGAGTACCACTCTAGGAATACTATATACAGTTTTGTTTTCAGACTCAAGGATATATTTGCATTGGGGGGGGGACTGCAATGAAGATTCACTCTCTAATTTCTGAGCTGAGGGGATTGTACAATGAGGAGAAATTGAGGCCTATATTCCCTAAAGTTTAGAAGAATGAGAGGTGATCCCACTGAAACTGGCTTTGAGGTTGAAGATCAACCATGATCATATTGAATAGTAGAGCAGACTTGATGGGTGGAATATCTGACTCCTGCTCCTATTTCTTATATTCTTAAGTAGGAAATTGCTGTTCTCCAGTTTATCTTAACTGCCAAATCTTGAATCATTTCAGTAGGAAATAGCAAGTTCCACCTGATGGAATCAAAGTTAGAATGAATAATTACAGGTCACCAAACACTCTTGTTACACTAAGCAGGAGTTCAGATACAATATTACACTACTACCCACTGAACCAGTCTTCAAGTATGCAATTAAGCAATAAAAGGGCTCCGGTTTGTCTATTAATATCCAAGCACAAATCGCCAAATATTGTGTGTTCTTGCTAACTGCCATGCTTAATTTCATGAGACATCAATCTTTACCAGAGTTGTTTTCAGTAACACCTGTAGTTATACCATTTAATTGTGCAATAATAGTTTTACATTTATGCAGCAATATGTAAAGGTTGACACAGTGAGGACAAATATGTAGAGGAACCAGACAAATCCTTAATTCCTTCCTTTAACTCGTCAACAAACTGTCTGGGGTTTTACCTTTTAGTGTAGATCTAGGGATAAATAGTGCTCCAATGCACCTCACTGAACTACATTTAACCCAATTTGAATCATAATTATTAACTCTCCATTGTCTTTATACCACACCCCCCCCCCCAACCACCCCGCCAAGCTGCTGAGCGAGAGAATAAACTATTTCTCACCAAATCACCAAAGAAGTCAAACCGTAAGTCAAGCCTGAAACAATGAATATTTATTTGTTGCAAATTGCAACTTTGGGCATATGAACTTTTAATAGACATGCATAAATGTAATCAGTTATCTAGCAGTTGAATAGAAAATCAGTAATGTATTTTGTTTTTGTAACCAAGTAGCAAAGGTTGCCCAATCAATTCAGAGTATCAACGTAAGTCTGCACTAACGGACACTGAACACAACTATAGCTGTGACCGGAATCTAATGTTATAACTTGGTAAGATTATTTTAATAGTGATTTCTTGGATAGCTGACAGCTTTAAATTGCCAGCCTAATAGCTCAATACCACGTTGTATTAACAGTGGAAAGGGCTTACATTGCTGAATCTTCATGAGCGGCATGGCTAAGTCATTTTTTTCTCTTTCCTAGGATGCAAGTGTTAAGTTCCGGCATGTTGAGTTGATGAACCCATTCGTAGTGGGATCAAAGCAACGATATCTGAATTGGCTTCACTCTCACCTTGTTTTGATCTCAAATTCTTATGAAGTTAACGGACACCTTCCTCTCCTGGAACTGACTGCAGAGCTTAACAAGCTGGCTCAGTATTTTACTCCCTATCATGATAAGGAGTTTTCTGCATCTGCTGGAACAGATGAAAGAGAATTCGAGTGAACTAACAGTGAGACAGCTACAAAGACAAAAGCTTGTCCTCTACAGACTTTCTACTGATACTACTTCTGAAGATCAACCGGAAGGCCACAGAACCATTTATTTTTACATCTTAATTTTAAAGGGAGGTCACCCCAAATTCACTTCAGCAATCAGGAAAACACCGACCCTCTTGCCCCCCGCCCCCGTCACTGCCACTCTCCTGCAAATAAAATCCAATAAAAGTGCATTCCTATGTTTGTCATTTAATTGCTGGGGCATGGTTTTTTTTCTTAGAAGACAGACTGTCTCCACCCTTTGCATTTTTTGAGCTTTTTCATACAAATGTGGAGAAGTGATACCTTTATATTCCATTAAGTATTAACCAGGTGGTTTGTGTTAGCAATAATGGTGTACCATTATAGTAATGGATCCCTGTAGTATAAACACGGGTCCTTTCTGGGATCATTACCTAGGACGTTTTATGACTTTAATTCCTTTTGTATGATTTTTATGGCCAAATAATTTAGGAAGAACCACTGCCTGAAGCCTGGATTATGGTTAATTTTACTTGTGTAAGGTAAAAGATATTTTCCTCAGCATTTAGTTGAACAGCTGAACTCCATTGTGTGTTGTCAGCTTCCGAGTTAAATCTTCATTCGAGTCACAGTTTATGTAACTTCTTCCATCAGCATTTTTGGGCAATTTACAGGGCACTTTTTCAACACGATTGTCTAATTCATTGAATCACTTGGTCCCAAGGTTCTGTTAGCCTGCTGGGAGATTTGAAAAAAAAACTAGTGAGCAGTATTAGATTCTCAGTTATTTAATTTAATCCCTGATAATGGCATCTGATTGTAGCTGGTCCAGGTTTTAGCAGATTGATATTTTGCAAAATCTTGTTGCATTAATTTCCTTCCGAGTGAGTAAAGATGCCTGTGTTCCATGGTAGTTTAGTGATCTAGTTGGTATGCGTCCAACCTCTGCTGTCTGGCGTTATCATTTTCAGGTCTCATAAAATAAGTCTAATTTCAGAAATTGCTATAATTTCAATCATGTTATAAACGCAACCTCACTTCAGAATTTATGTTGTAATTTGAATTCTTGATTCAGTGATTGTCTAGGAGCTCACCCACTCCTATTTTATGTATAACCATAAAAAGATTGTCAAATATTACCTAGCATCATACAATTATTAATGTTCCTGCTTTTTGATGCAGTGCAGATTATAAATAATGAAAAACAAATGCATCGAGGGAAATTGGAAAACATTGCTCTTCAGCAGTCATTGAAAGCTATATCGCGGTGACCTGCAACTTCATTCTTCAAGGAGAAAAACTTAGCAGCACAGATCGATTTAATGATCTTATTAAACTGTTGGATGCTGCCTAGCGGCCACCAACCAGAACTGACCTAGCGAAAATGACGTAGGGGGAAGTATTTCGCAATAAGGAGAAAAAGGATACAGAGGTTATGAAGCATGAGGTTAGAAAAGGAGGAATGGAATTGTTAGGAGTGGACTATCTCATTGCAGCTGGCAGATATATGTCCTAGGTTTATTTTTTAAATTTGTTTTTGGGATGTGAGCATCACTGGCAAGGCCAGCATTTACAGCCCAATTACCCTTAAGAAAGTGGATGTAATGATCTGACATCTTGAACCACTACAGTTCATGAGGTGTAGGTACATCACAGTGCTTAACTATCAGTCATTTAACATCTGTGTTTTTATCATAATTTGATAAAATTAAAATGCTTGATGAAATGCCTGTTAAATGATTCTACTCCGATCTAATCAGAATATGTAAAGTATTTTTTTGAGGGAAGACTGTGGCACAATGATATTGTCACTGGCCTAGTTATTCAGGAGACTTAGCAGAATACTCTGGGGACCTAAGTTCAAATCCCACCATGGCAGATGGTGTAATTTGCACTGTCCAATTTGGATTCAATTAAAAGTCTGGTGATGACCATGAAATCATTGTAAAAGCCCATCTGGTTCACTAATCCCCTTTAGAGAAGAAAATCTTCAGAGAAGGACCCTTACCTGGTCCGTGATTGACTCCTAAATGCCATCTGAACTTGGGCAAAGATTGGTGACAATAATTCAAACAAAACATACTGTTAAGGTGCTAGATCTGTTGTGTCTTATTTTAATCGAAAACAGCAAAAATCCTTTACTTTAGCCACCATGTGGTGTTATGGAAACCATCGACATATTCTGCTGCAGTGAAAAAGAAGCTTATTACAGTGCCGTTCAGTGGCAACAATCTGTTATTACAGCAATTATTACAACTTCCAAGGGAGAATTTAAGTTGGTGAAAGTGGAAGAGTTACAAAGGAGGTAAAAAAAATGAAACAAGGTAAGTGGAAAAATGCTTTCTCCCATGTTAAAGGAAAATATTGGTGTTTGAGGTTGGCATAGGGAAATAAGTACTCAACAACAAAATACCCAAAATATCTGATCATATGTTTCAACGCTGTTTGTGGGACTTTGCCATGCAAAATTTGGCTTCCTACATTGCGATAGTTACTATATTTCAAAAGTACTTAATTGCCTGAAAAATGTCCTGAGTCATGAAAGGCACTATGTAAATGCAAGTTTTTATTTTCCTTTTATATGGGCGCTGACTAATAAGTAACTTCCAACTCAAAAATGTGGTAAGTGTGCACTTTGGGCAATGTTTGATTCAGGATAGTGGGTGCTGATAGCCAGCTGTGTGCCCCTAAACCCATGGAATTACAGTCATTAAAATACAGGATTTATTTCAGATTTTGGTTATATACCTCATTTTGTTTTATACAAAAGAATGTTCAGTCTTATGTTATTACACTCAAACACATCCAATGCTGCTGCAAAGTCAGAATAATACAAAGATGGATGAAATGTGCTAGTGTCACAGAATCACAGAATTTTAATGGCACAGAAGGAGGCCATTCAGCCCATCGTGCCTGCAACAACTCTCCAAATGAGCATTATGACTTAGTGCCATTGCCCTGCCTTTGGCCCGTACCCCTGCACATTGTTTCTATTCAAATAATCATCCAATGCCCTCTTGAATGCCTCGATTGAACCATCACACTTCTAGGCAGTGCATTTCAGACTCGAACCACTTGGGTGAAAAAAAATTTTCTCACGTCACATTTGCTTCTTTTGTAAATCATTTTAAATCTGTGTCCTCTCATTTATTCTTGATCTTTTTACAAGCAGGAACAGCTTCTCCCTATCTACTCTGTACTGCCCCCATATGATTTTGAACATCTCTATCAAATCTCCTCTTAACCTTCTTCTCTCCAAGGAGAACAGTCCCAACCTATCCAATCTATCCTCATAGCTGATGTTTCCCATCCCTGGAACCATTCTTGTAAACATTTGTACTCTTTCCAATGTGTTCACAGCCTTCCTATAATGTGGCACCCAGAACTGTACACAATATTCCAGCTGAGGTCTGACAAGTGTCTTATATAAATTGATCATGACCTCCCTCCTCTTGTACTCTATGCCCCTATTAATAAAGCCCAGGATTCTATATGCTTTATTAACTGCTCTCTCCACATATCCTGCCACCTTCAATGATCTATGCACATGTATACCCAAGTCTTTCCGTTCCTGCACCCCCTTCAAAATTTCACCTCATTTTACATTATCTGTCAATGTTCTTTCTACCAAAAAGTATCACCTCACACTTCTTCGCATTGAACTTTGTCTGCCACCTGTCTACCCTCTCCAACTTGTCTATGTCCTCTTGAAGTTCCACACTGTCCTCCTCGCAGTTCACAACATTCCCAAGCTTTGTATCGTTCGCAAACTTTGAAGTTGTTCTCTGCACACCAAGATCTAGATCATCAATATATATCAGGAAAAGCAAGGGTCTCAATACCAACCCCTGGGAAACTCCACTACAGACCTTCCTCTAGCCCGAAAAATATCCATTGGCCATTACTCTCTACCTACTATTTTCAACCATTTTGGTATCCATGCTGCTACTGTCCCTTTTATTCCATGAGTAATAACTTTCCTCACAGTCTGTTGGGTGGCACTGTGTCAAATGCCTTTTGAAAGTCCATGTACACCACATCAACAGCATTACCCTCATTGACCTTTTCTGTTACCTCTTCAAAAAACTCCAGCAAGTTAGTTAAACTCAACTTCCCTTTAGAAATCCAAGCTGGCTCTTCCTTATCAACCCACATTTTTCCATGTGACTACTAATTCTATCACAAATAATTGTTTCTAGAATCTTGCCCACCACTGAAGTTAAACTGACTGGTCTGTAATTGCTGGGCTAATCCTTACAACCTTTTTTGAACAAGGAGGTAATGTTTGCAATTCTCCAGTCCTCCAGTCTAGGGAAGACTGAAAGATTATGACCAGCGCCCCTGAATTCCTACTCTGATTTCCTTCAATATCCTTGGATGCCTCTCGTCTGGTCTCGGTGCCTTGTCAACTTTAAGTATCGAAAGTCTATTCAACACTTCCTCCTTGTCAATTTTGAACGCTTCTAGTGATAGTTTCCTCAACTCTCACCATGGCCTGGGTAGCATCTACCCCCTTTGTAAAGACGGATGCAAAGAAGTCATTTAATACCTCAGCCATGGCCCCTTCATCCACGTGTAAATTCCCTTTTAGGTCCCTAATCAGCCCTACTCCTCCTTTTACCACCCTTTTACTATTTATATGTCGATAGAAGACTTTGGGATACCCTTTATGTTAGTTGCCAGTCTTTTCTCATAATTCCTCTTCGCTTCTCTAATATGCTTTTTCACTTCCACTCTGAAACTTCTATATTCCTCTTGCTTCTCAATTGTATTTTCTACCTGACACCTGCATACTTTTTCTTCTTTATCTTAATTTCAATTTCCTTTTTCATCCAAGGAGCTCTGAATTTGTTTGCTCTACCTTTCCCTTTTGATGGAATATACCTTGACTCTACCTGAACCAATTCTTTTTTGAAGGTAGCCCATTGTTTAGCTATAGCTTTTCCACCCAATCTTTCATTCCAATCTATCTGGCCCAGCTCCATTCTTGCCCCATCGAAGTAGGCTCTTGTCCAGTTAATTACACCTTGTATCGGGGAATATTTAACACCCAGTTCTGCCCTTCCTTGAGCCAGGTCTCTGTTATCGCCACAACATCATATTTCCACATGGCAATCTGTGCCTGTAACTCCCCAATCTTGTTGTTATACTCCATGCATTCACATACATGCATAGTAACCCTGATTTAGATTTTGTTACCTTCTCCCTTGCCCCGACTTTATCTTTTAACTTGCTATTCTCTATACTAGTGTTATGTGTCCCTCCTAGTATTTTGTGTAGCCTGCTATTCCTCTCTAATATTTTCTCTTGGTTCCACACCCCTGCTGAGTTAGTATAAAGCCCTCCCAACAGCACTAGCAAAACGCCTCCAAGGGAACTCAGTCCCAGCTCTGTTCAGGTGCAACCCATCAGGCTTGTACAGGTGCAATCTCCCCCAGAGCCAGGCCCAGTGCTCCAGGAATCCAAAGCCCTCCCTTATGCACTAACTTTCCAGCCACGCATTCATCTGCCTTATCCTCCTATTTCTGTACTCACTGGCACGTGACACTGGGAGTGATCCAGAGATTACTACATTTGAGATCCTGCTTGCTAATTTTCTATCAAGTGCTAATTGATGATGCGGAACCAAAGGTTGGATGTAGCTAAGGCAGGTTCTAATGAGTTAAAATGCTGCAACTGACTGAAGTTGTAACATTAACATTTTAACACCAAATATTCCAATACTAAACACCCAGAAAACTAAGGTTCTCTTCCATCCAGCTCCCACAGCACAACACCTCCTCCATTGATTAAGATCAATGGCGAGATCCTGGAAAATATGGACCATTTTCCATATCTTGGGAACCTCCTTTTGATGAATGCAGACATAGGCAATGAAATTCATGATCGCCTCCAATATGAACATATCAATATACAAAATAGGAGCAGAAGTAGGCCATTCAGCACCTCGAGCTAGCTCTGCCATTCGATAAGATCATGGCTGATCTGTTTGTGTTTCAAGTTCCACATTCCCACCTACCCCCGATAACCTTTGATTCCTTTGCCGAACAAGAATCTATCTACCTCTGCCTTAAAAATATTCAATGACCCTACCTCCACCTCCTTCTGAGGCAGAGAATTCCAAAGTTGCACAACCCTCAGAGAAAAACTTCTCCTCATCTCTGTCCTAAAAGGGCGACCCCTAATTTTAAAGCAGTGCCCCTTAGTTCCAGATTCACAAACAAGAGAAAACATCCTTTCCCTGTCCACCTTGTCAATAACATTCAGAATCTTCTATATTTCAATCAAGTCCAATGGAAACAAGCCCAGTCTGTCTAAACTTTCCTTATAAGACAACCCACTCATTCCAGGCATACTAACTTTTTGTGACTCGTGCAATAGAATACCTAGATCCCTCTGCACCTTGGAATTCTGCAGTCGTTCTCCGTTTATGTAATACTCTGATTTTTTTATTCTTCTTGCGAAAGTGAACAGCTTCACATTTTCCCACAAAAACCGAAGTGGAGAATGTGGGCAGTTCCAGCTCAGGATTTGGCTGAGAGAGGAAAAGAGTATTTGAGAATCAGGATCTGAAAACTGAGACTAAAGTCATGGTTTACCAAACAGCAGTGATTCCCCACGCTACTTTGGAGACTTGGACAACCACAGGAGGCACTGAAGAAATGTTAGTGGTGCTTTTGCAATATCCTCCAAATCCAGTGACTAGAAACGTGATCCAACACCAGTGTCCTCTCCCAAGCCAACATGTCCAGTATCAAGGCACTAATCACTCAAAACCAGCTCTGTTGGGCAGGACATGTAGTTCATATGCTGGACACCAGACTCCCGAAGCAACTGCTCTACTCAGAGCTTGGTTGTGACAGGAGGCTCCCAGGACAACAGAAATACTTTAGGGATGTCCTCCACCCTCACTCTGGCCGCAGGAGGTCCAGCAATCTCACCACTCTGGCTTGGGCGGCAGTGGCGGTCAGTGTCAACACTATGCAGAAGAGGTTGGCAGAAAGATGATGAATAATCTTATTCATGCCGTTAGGGTAAGGTAACCACCTCATCAGTCTAAACTCACACACTCACTAGGCCATTACATATTCTTGACTTTGGAATTCTCTTCCTCAAAAGGTGGTTGAGGCAGAGTCCTTGAATATCTTTAAGGCAGAGATAGGTAGATTCTTGTTAAGCAAGGGAGTGAAAGGTTACCAGGGAAAGGCAGGATTTATGAGGTTCAAATCAGATCAGCCATGGACTTATTGAATAGTGGAGCAGACTTGAGGGGCCAAGTGGCCTATTCCTGCTCCTAATTCATATGTTTGTATTCACTGACATCTCACTCGCTGCCGGCTCAAGGGACATCACCACTCACTCTCTCACACTGTTATTTCACAGCAGTTGGTAAAGGCTGAGTTGTTTAAATCCCAGAGGGAAACTTGAACAACTGTCATAACCTATATTTTCAATTGGTATGTTTGAGATGCAGCTCTGAATTCAGGAATAAAACCACCAAGCTTCAAGAGGTTTTTTATTTAAAACTAAATTAAACATTTATTAATTTAACAAAAAATTAAACACATACACATATCTACAAATTACCACCATAATCATTTTTTAAACAAATCCCCAAATTAATCACTCCCAGGTAAATCTTCACCAAGGCAACAATAACCCATAGACTTTAAACAGATGCAAGGCAAAGCACATTTGACCTTACGAATTCAAAATGAGGTTCCTTGCAAGTTAGTTCTTTTTGCAGACTAAGTTGTAGGCTTATAGATAAAAGCAAAATACTGCGGATGCTGGAAATCTGAAACTAAAACAAACATAGCTGGAAAAACTCATCAGATCTGACAGCATCTGTGGAGAGGAAGACAGAGTTAACGTTTTGAGTCCATAAGACTCTTCATCAGAACAAAGTCATACGCACTCGAAACGTTAACTCTGTCTTCCTCTCCACAGATGCTGTCAGACCTGCTGAGTTTTTCCAGCTATTTTTGATTTAGTTTGTAGGCTTATAGGCTGGTTAGATCTTAAATGCCTCTGAATTATACACACAAACTCCTTTTTGTTTATACCTAGCTTTCTCTTTGAATGTAAATTTTCCATTATATTACTAGTTTTTTTATATTTTACCTCTCCTAACAATAATCCCTTCATTCCACCAATTTTATTAATATAACACATTTCTTGGCATCTCCCAACTAGTTGCAAGATTTTACCCATTCTTTTGAAATGCAAATTTACAATTTATCTTCTACTCCTTATGTTTATCTAATTAACATCTCAAGCTACTATATATCAAAGGCTGGCTGGCTTTAATCCAATTATGACACACACATAGACAGAGACCCTACTACAAGTCCAATTTAAAAATTATTAATAACATTATAGACATTAATATCTTTTGATGAAACACACACACCTTCACATTTTCATCTGGCCTCATCTCCCATGGAGGCTGCTTCCTCAGCCCTCACCAACTTGAGGCTTCTTGCACAAATCAACATATGCCCCCACACACATCCTGGGATACCCCCATTCCCTAGTACATTCCCTCCCCCTTACCTGAGGCCACTTCTCCCCCTTTCCCAAGCAAGCCCTAGCCCTGCAACCGTTGAAAAGCTGCCCCTGCCTCTGGCTGGTCTGGTAAGTAGAGGCCTGCCCGTGAGTCCCCCTAAAAGTGATGTGGTGCTGCCTGCCAAGCCTGGCGCTGATGACCGAGCGCTGCCTGAAGATAGGTAGGCAAATAAACCTCGAAGTCCCAAGCGAACTGCAGCTCTTATGTACAGTTGTGAAACATGTTGGCGTGCCCGGATGATCCAGCATGGGTGAATGATTCTGGCAAGAGGGGCTTATAATGAGATGCCAAAGTATTGAAATTGTGTTCCCGACAAACAGTGGCAAGAAACGTAGCCCACCACTGATAGCCGGAGTGGGAGACTGCAAACTGGTTTCACAACAGCATGAAACTGATTTTTGGTCTTCTTGCCATATTGTCTCCCCTGCCCGCCATGACACCAGATACCAATGGGGCTGGAAAATTCCAGCCAAAGCATCAGAAAGAGGACACAAATCTCCCAACTTATCTACCTGACCAAGCACAACCTGTCCTGTAAGTGGCAGAGCCTGCAAATCGTACATTTGACTTATCAGTCATTTCAGAACCCATCAAACTGGAATGGAAGCAAGGCATCATCAACCCCATGGGACTGCCTAAGAAGGATGCGAACAGAACTCTAACAAAAGGAAGAATAATATTAAAGAATAGTTTATCAACGGTGCACATCATTAGAAAAGTCCAACACCAGTAAGATATATTTAAAACTGATTAATTTTGACATTTCTAAAGATTGACTCAATGAAGTCCTGTATTTCTGTCATTCAATCTCTCTTGTCTTCCACCCTATCGGAAACCTTCCTTTGTTCCTAACAAAAACAGAAAATGCTGGAAAAACTCAGCAGGTCTAACAGCATCTGTGGAGAGAAAAACAGAGTTAATGTTTCGAGTCCGCACGACTCTTCTTCAGAGCTATATTGGTATATTGCTTTTACCTTCCTTTGTCCCTTTTCTCCTAAGCACCCCTTGCTCAAAACCTATTATATGTCTAGTTCCGGTGAAATGTTAACTCTGCTCCTCTCTTCGCAGATGCTGCTGAGTGTTTACAGCATTTTCTTGTTTTTTTTAAAAAAACGGTTTTTCTTCATTCAGATATAAAAACAAAAAAACTGCGGATGCTGGAAATCCAAAACAAAAACAGAATTACCTGGAAAAACTCAGCAGGTCTGGCAGCATCGGCGGAGAAGAAAAGAGTTGACGTTTCGAGTCCTCATGACCCTTCGACAGAACTTGAGTTCAAGTCCAAGATTTTCCTTTTCCCACCTATTTCCATTATATAATAAAAAAAACCCCACTAGAGCTATACCTTGAGTGCCCCACCATCCATTCTTAATTAGCACATTCGTTTAGATAATATCACCAATTTTAACTTTAACACCTATGTGTTCTATTGTACTATTGTCGTTGACATCTTTTGATGATCTGCTCGCTTCATGCTCTCGTCGGGACTTGGAAAAATTTATTAATTTTGCTTCCAATCTCCACCCCTCCATCATTTTCACGTGGTCCATCTCTGACACTTCCCTTCCCTTCCTTGACCTCTCTGTCTCAATCTCTGGTGATAGACTGTCCACCAATATCCATTACAAACCCACCGACTCCCACAGCTATCTCGACTACAGCTCCTCACACCCCGCTTCCTGTAAGGACTCCATCTCATTCTCTCAGTTGCTTCGCCTCCGTCGCATCTGTTCCGATGATGCTACATTCAAAAACAGTTCCTCTGACATGTCCTCCTTCTTCCTTAACCGAGGTTTTCCACCCACGGTCGTTGACAGGGCCCTCAACCGTGTCCGGCCCATCTCCCGCGCATCCGCCCTCACGCCTTCTCCTCCCTCCCAGAAACATGATAGGGTCCCCCTTGTCCTCACTTATCACCCCACCAGCCTCCGCATTCAAAGAATCATCCTCCACCATTTCCGCCAACTCCAGCATGATGCCACCACCAAACACATCTTCCCTTCAGCCCCCTTATCGGCATTCAGTAGGGATCGCTCCCTCCGGGACACCCTGGTCCACTCCTCCATCACCCCCTACTCCTCAACCCTCTCCTATGGCACCACCCCATGCCCACGCAAAAGATGCAACACCTGCCCCTTCACTTCCTCTCTCCTCACCGTCCAAGGACCCAAACACTCCTTTCAAGTGAAGCAGCATTTCACTTGCATTTCCCCCAACTTAGTCTACTGCATTTGTTGCTCCCAATGTGGTCTCCTCTACATTGGAGAGACCAAACGTAAACTGGGCGACAGCTTTGCAGAACACCTGCGGTCTGTCCGCAAGAATGTCCCAAACCTCCCTGTCGCTTGCCATTTTAACACTCCACCCTGCTCTCTTGCCCACATGTCTGTCCTTGGCTTGCTGCATTGTTCCAGTGAAGCCCAACGCAAACTGGAGGAACAACACCTCATCTTCCGACTAGGCACTTTACAGCCTCCCGGAATGAATATTGAATTCAACAACTTTAGGTTGTGAGCTCCCTTCCCCATCCCCACCCCCTTTCTGTTTCCCCCTTCCCTTTTTTTTCCAATAAATTATAAAGATTTTCCTTTTCCCACCTATTTCTATTATATAATAAAAAACCCCACTAGAGCTATACCTTGAGTGTCCTACCATCCATTCTTAATTAGCACATTCGTTTAGATAATATCACCAACTTTAACTTTAACACCTATGTGTTCTTTTGTACTGTTGTCGTTGACATCTTTTGATGATCTGCTTCTATCACTGCTTGTTTGTCGCTACAACCACACCAACCCCCTCCACCTCTCTGTCTCTCTATCTCTCCGCCCCCCACACACACACCTTAAACCAGCTTATATTTCAGCTCTTTCCTGGACTCGAACTCAAGTTCTGTCGAAGGGTCATGAGGACTCGAAACGTCAACTCTTTTCTTCTCCGCCGATGCTGCCAGACCTGCTGAGTTTTTCCAGGTAATTCTGTTTTTGTTTTCTTCATTCAGGCAGTTCCTCAGCCTGGGAACTACAAGTCCCGTCCTACACCGTTGTTGCACACCTGCGCAGTGGGATTCCTCGCCGCGGGGTCGAAGTTCACTGTGGGAGGATTTGGCGCGTAAGCGGCCGGCGGACCCGACCGGGAGAAAGTGTTAACGGAGTCCGGCGGCCTGGGCGCAGCGGATAAACATACGGTAAAAGAAAGGGGGATAGTGAGACGGAGCCGAGCAAGTAGCTGGCGCCATTTAGCCAGCCGGATGTTTGACTGCTTTTCACTTAATGAGCGAGAGGCGAATGGTGGGAGACACTGTTTTTCTAGGGTTAAAAAGAGCGCGAACGATTTCGAACACATTGGGCAATGGGTTGGTTTTGAAGTGCTTTTTTTTTAAAAAAAAATAACGTTTTAAACTAAAAAGACCTTGTGCAAATGAGGAAAACAGCAAGTAAAGCACAGTTAGTGGATTTTGCGATTGGTGCCGTGACCAATTTGTTTTCTGTCTGTGTCACCTGTCGACCTTTTAAAGCGTATGCATTCAGCAAAACAAGCTTGGTATCTTACACAAAAACAGAATTACCTGGAAAAACTCAGCAGGTCTGGCAGCATCGGCGGAGAAGAAAAGAGTTGACGTTTCGAGTCCTCATGACCCTTCGACAGAACTTGAGTTTGAGTCCAAGAAAGAGTTGAAATATAAGCTGGTTTAAGGTGTGTGTGTGGGGGGCGGAGAGATAGAGAGAGAGGGGGGGGGGTGTGGTTGTAGGGACAAACAAGCAGTGATAGAAGCAGATCATCAAAAGATGTCAACGACAATAGTACAATAGAACACATAGGTGTTAAAGTTGGTGATATTATCTAAACAAATGTGCTAATTAAGAATGGATGGTAGGACACTCAAGGTATAGCTCTAGTGGGGTTTTTTATATATATAATGGAAATAGGTGGGAAAAGGAAAATCTTTATAATTTATTGGAAAAAAAAAGGAAGGGGGAAACAGAAAGGGGGTGGGGATGGGGGAGGGAGCTCACGACCTAAAGTTGTTGAATTCAATATTCAGTCCGGAAGGCTGTAAAGTCCCTAGTCGGAAGATGAGGTGTTGTTCCTCCAGTTTACGTTGGGCTTCACTGGAACAATGCAGCAAGCCAAGGACAGACATGTGGGCAAGAGAGCAGGGTGGAGTGTTAAAATGGCAAGCGACAGGGAGGTTTGGGTCATTCTTGCGGACAGACCGCAGGTGTTCTGCAAAGCTGTCGCCCAGTTTACGTTTGGTCTCTCCAATGTAGAGGAGACCACATTGGGAGCAATGAATGCAGTAGACTAAGTTGGGGGAAATGCAAGTGAAATGCTGCTTCACTTGAAAGGAGTGTTTGGGTCCTTGGACGGTGAGGAGAGAGGAAGTGAAGGGGCAGGTGTTGCATCTTTTGCGTGGGCATGGGGTGGTGCCATAGGAGGGGGTTAAGGAGTAGGGGGTGATGGAGGAGTGGACCAGGGTGTCCCGGAGGGAGCGATCCCTACGGAATGCCGATAAGGGGGGTGAAGGGAAGATGTGTTTGGTGGTGGCATCATGCTGGAGTTGGCGGAAATGGTGGAGGATGATCCTTTGAATGCGGAGGCTGGTGGGGTGATAAGTGAGGACAAGGGGGACCCTATCATGTTTCTGGGAGGGAGGAGAAGGCGTGAGGGCGGATGCGCGGGAGATGGGCCGGACACGGTTGAGGGCCCTGTCAACGACCGTGGGTGGAAAACCTCGGTTAAGGAAGAAGGAGGACATGTCAGAGGAACTGTTTTTGAATGTAGCATCATCGGAACAGATGCGACGGAGGCGAAGCAACTGAGAGAATGAGATGGAGTCCTTACAGGAAGCGGGGTGTGAGGAGCTGTAGTCGAGATAGCTGTGGGAGTCGGTGGGTTTGTAATGGATATTGGTGGACAGTCTATCACCAGAGATTGAGACAGAGAGGTCAAGGAAGGGAAGGGAAGTGTCAGAGATGGACCACGTGAAAATGATGGAGGGTTGGAGATTGGAAGCAAAATTAATAAATTTTTCCAAGTCCCGATGAGAGCATGAAGCGGCACCGAAGTAATCTTCGATGTACCAGAGAAAGAGTTGTGGAAGGGGGCCGGAGTAGGACTGGAACAAGGAATGTTCCACATACCCCATAAGGAGACAGGCATAGCTGGGGCCCATGCGGGTATCCATAGCCACACCTTTTATTTGGAGGAAGTGAGAGGAGTTGAAGGAGAAATTGTTCAGCGTGAGAACAAGTTCAGCCAGACGGAGGAGAGTAGTGGTGGATGGGGATTGTTCGGGCCTCTGTTCGAGGAAGAAGCTAAGGGCCCTCAGACCATCCTGGTGGGGGATGGAGGTGTAGAGGGATTGGACGTCCATGGTGAAGAGGAAGCGGTTGGGGCCAGGGAACTGGAAATTGTTGATGTGACGTAAGGTGTCAGAGGAATCACGGATGTAGGTGGGAAGGGACTGGACAAGGGGAGAGAGAAGGGAGTCAAGATAATGAGAAATGAGTTCTGTAGGGCAGGAGCAAGCTGAGACGATCGGTCTACCGGGGCAGTTCGGTTTGTGGATTTTGGGTAGGAGATAGAAGCGGGCCGTCTGAGGTTGGGCGATTATCAGGTTGGAAGCTGTGGGAGAGAGATCCCCAGAGGAGATGAGGTCAGTGACAGTCCTGGAAACAATGGCTTGATGTTCAGTGGTGGGGTCATGGTCCAGGGAGAGGTAGGAGGAAGTGTCTGCGATTTGACGCTCAGCCTCCGCGAGGTAGAGGTCAGTGCGCCAGACAACAACAGCACCACCCTTGTCATCGGGTTTGATGACAATGTCAGGGTTGGACCTGAGAGAATGGAGTGCAGTAAGTTCAGAGAGAGACAGGTTAGAATGGGTGAGAGGAGCAGAGAAATTGAGACGACTAAGGTCGCGCCGACAGTTCTCAATGAAAAGATCGAGAGAAGGTAAGAATCCAGAGGGAGGGGTCCATATGGAGGGAGAATATTGGAGATGGGTAAAAGGATCCGTTGAACTGGGAGAGGACTCCTGCCCAAAGAAGTGAGCCCGGAGACGAAGACGGCGGAAGAAGAGTTCAGTATCATGCCGAGCCCGAAATTCATTGGGGTGAGGGCGTAAGGGTATGAAACTAAGTCCATTGCTGAGCACTGAACGTTCAGCATCGGAGAGGAGAAGGTCAGGGGGTATAGTGAATACACGGCTGGGGTTGGGATTGGAAGAAAGGGTGAGGAAGGAGGGACAGGCAGGGGTGGAGGGTCCTAGATGGTTGTTGGTGTTGATGAGTTGTTGGAGCTTGCGTTCCTTAGCACTTGAGAGAAAGAGAAAAAGTTTCTTGTTGAGGCGTCGGATGAGCCGAAGGATAAAATGAAACTGGGGGCACGCGCAGCTTTGAAAAAGGGTACGGCGGTGCTGCTGGAGGGAGAGGTCGAGTGTGTTCATATGGCGGCGCATGGCACTGAGTGTGGATTTCAGAATGTGATGGGAACAGCAGTCCGAGAAACGTTTTATGTCCCGGCGATACCTGTAATCCTGGGTGGGTTCGAAACATGAGGGGTGGAATTTCAGTTGAAATCCACGTGGGGTAAGTCGGAGACGGAGACAGTCACTGAGAAAGGAGATATGGCTGTGAAAGCGGGTTTTAGTAAACACCTTGTCAAACACTAGGAGGGAAATGGAAAGCAAGGAAGGTGAGCAAGACAACAGAGAGATACGGAAATCTTGTCGCAGAGAGGAACAGAACTTCTTCAAGGAGGTAGGCATTTCTTGAAGAGCAATGGCAGTCAATTAAACACAGAGATAAAAACAAAAAAACTGCGGATGCTGGAAATCCAAAACAAAAACAGAATTACCTGGAAAAACTCAGCAGGTCTGGCAGCATCGGCGGAGAAGAAAAGAGTTGACGTTTCGAGTCCTCATGACCCTTCGACAGAACTTGAGTTTGAGTCCAAGAAAGAGTTGAAATATAAGCTGGTTTAAGGTGTGTGTGTGGGGGGGCGGAGAGATAGAGAGAGGTGGGGGGGTGGGGGGGGTGGTTTTAAGGACAAACAAGCAAGTGATAGAAGCAGATCATCAAACGATGTCAACGACAATAGTACAATAGAAAACAGGTGTTAAAGTTGGTGATATTATCTAAACGAATGTGCTAATTAAGAATGGATGGTAGGGCACTCAAGGTATAGCTCTAGTGGGGATGGGGAGAGCATAAAAGATTTTAAAATATTTAAAAATAATGGAAATAGGTGGGAAAAGAAAAATCTATATAATTTATTGGAAAAAAAAAGGAAGGGGAAAACAGAAAAGGGGTGGAGATGGGGGAGGGAGCTCAAGACCTAAAGTTGTTGAATTCAATATTCAGTCCGGAAGGCTGTAAAGTGCCTAGTCGGAAGATGAGGTGGTGTTCCTCCAGTTTGCATTGGGCTTCACTGGAACAATGCAGCAAGCCAAGGACAGACATGTGGGCAAGAGAGCAGGGTGGAGTGTTAAAATGGCAAGCGACAGGGAGGTTTGGGTCATTCTTGCGGACAGACCGCAGGTGTTCTGCAAAGCTGTCGCCCAGTTTACGTTTGGTCTCTCCAATGTAGGGGAGACCACATTGGGAGCAACGAATGCAGTAGACTAAGTTGGGGGAAATGCAAGTGAAATGCTGCTTCACTTGAAAGGAGTGTTTGGGCCCTTGGACGGTGAGGAGAGAGGAAGTGAAGGGGCAGGTGTTGCATCTTTTGCGTGGGCATGGGGTGGTGCCATAGGAGGGGGTTGAGGAGTAGGGGGTGATGGAGGAGTGGACCAGGGTGTCCCGGAGGGAGCGATCCCTACGGAATGCCGATAGGGAGGGTGAAGGGAAGATGTGTTTGGTGGTGGCATCATGCTGGAGATGGCGGAGGATGATCCTTTGAATGCGGAGGCTGGTGGGGTGATAAGTGAGGACAAGGGGGACCCTATCATGTTTCTGGGAGGGAGGAGAAGGCGTGAGGGCGGATGCGCGGGAGATGGGCCGGACACGGTTGAGGGCCCTGTCAACGACCGTGGGTGGAAAACCTCGGTTAAGGAAGAAGGAGGACATGTCAGAGGAACTGTTTTTGAATGTAGCATCATCGGAACAGATGCGACGGAGGCGAAGGAACTGAGAGAATGGGATGGAGTCCTTACAGGAAGTGGGGTGTGAGGAGCTGTAGTCGAGGTAGCTGTGGGAGTCGGTGGGTTTGTAATGGATATTGGTGGACAGTCTATCACCAGAGATTGAGACAGAGAGGTCAAGGAAGGGAAGGGAAGTGTCGGAGGTGGACCACGTGACAATGATGGAGGGGTGGAGATTGGAAGCAAAATTAATAAATTTTTCCAAGTCCCGACGAGAGCATGAAGCAGCACCGAAGTAATCATCGATGTACCGGAGAAAGAGTTGTGGAAGGGGGCCGGAGTAGGGCTGGAACAAGGAATGTTCTACATACCCCATAAAGAGACAGGCATTGGTATCTTACACGGATTCAATAGGTGGATTCTCAAAAAAAACTTCATAACAGTTTTCACACGGAATTTTTTTTTAAGTGGAGAGACTTTGTTTCAAGTATAGTGATTTAGATGCAAGGGCATATTAAAATGTGGAATAAAAAAACGAATTAAAAACTGAAAATGCTAGAAATATTCAGGCCTGCAGCATTTGGGGAGAGAGAAACAGTTAAAATTTAATGTCTGTGACCTTTCAGCAGAATTGGGAAAACTTGTGTTCCTCCAGGAATGCCCACCTTGATGTTTTGCTTTTCTCTCTAGTGGGATTTCCATTTGTCTCTTCTACCTTGTTGCCTTCATTGCTTTCTATTTCCCTTCTTTTGTCTTTCCTGCCCACCCCACCCGACCTTCCCTTTTGTTCTTTTTCCCACCCTCCTCCCTTTCAGTTGCTCAAACCCTATTACATTTCTAACTTTTTTCCTGTCCTGATGAAAGGTCACAGACCTGAAATGTTAACTCTTTTTCTGTCTCCACAGATGCTGCCAGACCTGCTGAGCATTTTCTGTTTTTATTTCTGATTTCTGGCATTTGTAGTGTTTTGATTTTGTTTGAATGAAAATAGTAATTTGATACATCAAGCCCATTTCTATAGATAATGTAGCATGTGCCATGTCCTGACTTAAATCTCAGTGGAAATTTTGGCAGATTAACTGACCCCAAAAATAGTGAAATAAAATGTTTGTATATTTCCCTTTCTTGATACCTAGCTATAGTTACATACCCAAGAGATTATGAAAAGCATCAGTTTCACTAGCTGCCTGCTAGTGTTCTGAATTCTGCTCTTCCCATGTTGCAGAAACACTTGCAATGCCAAAGAATTTGCAACATAAACATGACCTTTCAACACAACCAGGTAGCCAACAGTTGCTTAAAAGCAAAATACTGCAGATGATGGAAATCTGAAACAAAAACAGAAAATGCAAGAAAAGCTCCGCAGGTCTGACAGCATCTGTGGAGAGAGAAACAGAGTTGACGTTTCGAGTCCATATGACTCTGAAGAAGGATCAATTCTGTTTCTCTCTCCACAGATGCTGTCAGACCTGCTGAGTTTTTCTAGCATTTTCTGTTTTTGTTAGTGAACAGTTGCTTCTGTTTCAAGTAAGCTGTATCGTTAAGATAAATAAATACAAGTTTCTAACTTAATTCACACAAAACTGTGAGACAATTATTGGCTAAGGGGTCCCCCAGTAATCTGTGTCTGGACCTCTCTTTCTCATTCACATCCTGCCCCTCGGTCACCTCAAGTAAAGTAATGTTGATAAATGCCACGTGTATCTTGATGACACCCAGCTCTATACTCCCATCATTGCTTTTCACCCATCCACTGCCACTGTGTTGTCAGATTGCTTATCTGACATCCAGTTCTTTTAGTTTCTTCCAGTTGAACATAGGGAAGACCATTGTCTTCAGCATCTGTGACAAACTTTATAGCCTTGCCACCAATTCCATCCTACTTCCCAGTAATTGTATATAGTTGAAGCTTGAGTATTTGACTCTATCCTCTAAAGATGGACTACTTCCACCTCTAATTTGCCTGCCTCAGCCCATCTGCATGCCTCCAGGTTTGACTATTCAGATGTTATCCATCCCTTCCTCCTGAACCCTCCATAAACTTTAGCTCATCTCAAATTCTGCTGCCCATATCCTAATCACTGCCAGGTTCCAATCACCCATGGACAACTTTAAATAAGCTCCCATTCCCCAGTGCTTCAAATTAAAAATTCTCATCCTTGTGTTTAAATCCCTTAATGCCCTTGCTCCATCCTCCGTGTTTTTCCCATGCTGGAGTCTTGTGCAGCCTCTTCCCTCTGCCCAACTATTGGTTGATTGCCTTCAGTCCTAAGCTCTGGAAATCCCTCCTTTTACGACACTTCTTAAAACCTTCCACTTTACCTTTCAGGCAACGCTCATAATCTCCTCTTTGACATAGAAGCATAATGAGTAAAAATAAATTAATACTATGAGGGAGCACCATGGGATGTTTTTCCATGTTAAAGGTGCTATACAAATGCAAATATATGTAATTATGAAGCGGAGAGTAAGTAGACTGCAGTTCAAAAACAATCTAGAAATGAAATGGTTTCATGTAAAACTAGGCAGTATGATTAATTGAACAATATAGATGTTTTTGCATACATTCGCAGGATATAGACACTAATCTCCTGATTGGGTATCATAGCCCAAGTAAGATTCAAGTGTATTCATGCCATTGGTATTATGCTTGTCTTTCTTCCTGCTCTTGAGGTATTTCTGTACCATATGTACAAGTGCAAAATTTAGAGAGTCACTTATTCCTGGCCTGCCCAGCAACCTCATTTTCTATATCCAACAAGGGATGCCTTTCAGTATGCTAGATAATGGAGATTCCATTGTCCATTTATTCCAAATGTGGTAGGTCCATTTCCTTTAATTGATAAGCTTTAGGAATAATGTTGAATATATGTTGTGTAGATGAACAAGATATTACTGTTTTCAAGAGATTATTAATTGCTAAAGTTAGTTGATACATATTTTGTATATGTATCATAAGATAATCAAGTTTCACACTTGGCTTTTATTTTATGGCCTGCAGGAGAACTTTGTTGCATATAGTGTGTAAAGATGTCTATCTCCGATTATATTGAATATCCAGAAGAGAAGATGCTTTTGCTGAAAGAGAAACTGATTTGTCGGGACACCCAGATTTTGACTCTACAATCAATACTAGGAGAGGTAATTTTTATTTTAAAAGAACTGGTTGAATTTTTGAAACCAAATTTTTTGACCAAAAGTCATGGGTTGACTTTTACACAGGTAATATTTTGCAGGATTGACATGCCTAAAAAAGGCTCTTGCAGTGTTATACAGTAAAAATGAACTACACTAAAGAATTCATATTAGTTCTCTAAAAATTTATAACATTACATACTATAAACATTTGATCCAACATGATATCATTATATGCCACAACGAATTAACTACAACACTTCACATTGAAATCCTCCAAAATCACTCTGTTCATTATCTGAATCACCAACAATTCATCCCAATAGCCTAGTTTCATAACATCATCATGTGGACCTCCCTCACCTTCATCAAGATCATTGGTAGTTCCGGTAACTTCAGCGTCATTGTTCCAACAACTAATTGTCCTCAGTATTGTTGAAAGCATTTGATATTCCATATTTTAGAAATTATATTTTGACAATATTGGGATCAAGTTCGTTCCACGCATCGATGACCCATTGGCACAATATTGTGAGGGAGCTTCAATATTTCCACCTTTACTCAATGTTTTTCCCCTGCCAACATCCAATTATTCCTCATCCTTTGGTTACTGCCCTTGAGATGTTTATTTATGCACGCATCCAAAAAGGCTGAACATCGCTCGGGACCACTGAGAATAACTGCCATGTTGGTGTTGGTCAAGATGGACCAAATCGCTAACGAAGTAGGATCTGAACCAGTTGAATTTTCTTGCATAGCCCATATAGCCTCAAATTCCACACTTCTTTGAACCATTTTTGCAAGTGCCTTCATCCAGTCTTTCTCCTGAACATGGACAATAACACCTTTCTGAAATTTCTCTTTGGAGTGAGCTCTGTGCTTGAATATAACTATCGGTTTTAATTTGTGCCATCTGGTCTACATGATGGAACCAATGTGAACTGTGTCTTCTCGTGGTTAGTCAACTTTACATAAGTGTTGATTTTCACCAATCTTGGTAACGGCCTTGTTTGCTAACATGTCGCAGTTCATTGGTGTTTTAACCACATTTCCAATGCAGGCCAATCAATATGCATTCTTCTCTTGATCTCCAACAAAATGATTGAATTTGGCGGTTTTTTTATTGCGTTGAGATGGCAGATGCTGTGAAATTTTCAATTTCTAGCTGAGTACTAAATCATGCCTTTTCGTGAAGCTTGTGCGCCACCTGACACTGGCCTTGAATTCTGAAATGCCATCTAAAGGTATTGAGCTGTCTGGCTTTAGAGTTAATAATATAACCGTTTTGTTGCTCGTTAATTCATTCTGCCACATATTTTTCTCCAGTTTAAATGGAGGTGTGTAATTGTTCTTTCTTGAAGGCATTGTGACAGATCATGTGGTATACATTACTCTTGTTGATTGCTACTAGAATTGGCAAGTAAAAATCTAAAGGTTCCTGTGTGTGTCTTTAAATCAATAAACTGTAGTAATCACCGATAAGTAATTAATAATCACAACGGAGTTTGATACCTGGAAAACTAGGATTGACTTTTCCATGTGGTGCAAACAAAAATTACTCTTTTTAGGCCAAAGATCATGGGGTTGACTTTTACACAAGATTGGCTTCTTACACAAATGTAATTGAAGGTCGGGGTAATTTTGTGTAGCATTCTATTGTGTTTAAAGATTTAAATCATTAATATCTTGGAGTGTAACAGAAGAAAAAGCTTCTTTTTACATATCTTGTATTTGGCTTTTTTTTAATCTGTTATGATCTCCATAAAGTAACTTTTAAAAAAGGTACTTGAAATCCCAGTGACTGACTTATAAAGGAATTGCACAAGATTTCACGCTTTAAGATTTTTACTGTTTTTAAAAAAAAAAGTAAAAGCAACATGGACGAAACATTAGAGTATTAGCTTCCTACTAAGTAAGCTATAGAAAGGATAACCCTTATTATTGTCTCAACGCGACTGATAATCCCACACTGCACATTGCGATTCTGTGGAGAGTGTGCTGTAGTATTTTCAGGAAACAGTCCAAAGTCACTCCTAGCTTCCAATGGGCTTGCTTTTTTCCTGTTTTGCCCAGTTGTAACGCCCAGCGACTATCAAAAACAGCCTCCCTTAACCTTGCGAGAAATCCCGATTCGACCTCCAGCAGCACAGTTCACTCTGATGATCCCTGCCCCCAGTCGTACCAGGGTGAATTTCTTAGAGTTCTTAAATTCCTGCCAGTTCTCTCTCCTTGACTAGAGGACCATATGATATCAGCATTCCGCTGGGTAGCTAACTCAGTTGCAGCTACAGTTGTCTCGCTCTGTCTTTCTCTCCCGAAGTTCCCCCTTTCTTTCTGTTCCTGTTCAATGTTTGAGACCAAAAGTCTGAAATAACAAGAACATCTGCTTCTACCTTTGTTTTCAAGTGCTTAACCTGGCATGTGCATTAAATAGCACATGACTGGCTAGAACAGTTCCCAGGGTAACCAACCCACAGAGCCTTGATGTTGGGCAGAACTTGTGGATCACATGAATCTCTTCTATTTAAAACATAACCATCCTTCAAAATCTCGCACTGTAACAACTCTCCTTTTATCTTTTTTGTGTTATTATTTTGATTTTAACTTTTTTATTCTATTCAATCTGCCTATTTTTAAAAATTCTTTCTTGAGTTCCCTGAGTGCTGCTGCTTGTTTTTGGAAGGATAGGGATTCACATTGTAAAAAGTGTCCTCTGATGAGATCCTGTGGCCTGAAGATTGAAATGATGTAATTGATGAAACTAAAGTCAATTGGCAGATTGCTGCTTTAATATTTTAATTCCTTTTTTATTTTTTTGATTATTTTCTGTGCGATGTCCTGTCCATCATAAACACTTAAAAGACATTTTTTTTGTCGCGTTGGATACTTGTGCGTCCTTGCTGTACGCAAATTGGCTGCTGCGTTTCTTACACTGCAATAGTAATTATACGTCAGAAGATACTATGTTGGCTGTAAAGTGCTTTGCGACCACCCAAGGTCGTGAAAGTTGCTGTATAAATGCAACTTTTTTGTTTCTAAACATTGTTTTCTCATCTTACTATTTTTTATACTTAAGCCCAATAGTGAAAAATCTCTGTCTCCCCAATCTATATTGTTGTTGTAGCTCATTGTATTTTAGAATATTTAATGCTGATGTTGGCCTGAAAGTATTGTAGCCTTTATTTTAGATCAGTTGAACTATGATCCTAACTGATTTGAGGGAAGACATACAAAGCACTTCCCTTTCTGGTGAACATTTTCTTTACTTTTTTAGCCTGTCATGTAAATTTGCTAGAATATCTGTCTTTTTTTTAAAAATATCCATGTTAAAGCAGATTCCCTAACACTTTTAGATGTTTTGAGAAAAGCATGCCTCTATAGGTATTTTAATAATCTTGAAAATGTTTTTCTTCCTTTCAGCCTCGTCATTATAGTTACCCATCTGTTTTTGTATATGGGCATACAGCCACAGGAAAAACATATGCGACACAAACACTGTTGAAGACATTGAAGGTAAGATGAAAAGAGAATTCCATTTGTCAAACAGGATTATTACTGAATGCAGTAACATGGGAAATTTAAAATATTGACTTGCCTCATTGATGCTGTGGATCTCCAACAACTTGCATTTATGTAATGTCAAAGACGTGGAAAATATTCCAAAGTGTTTCACCGAGTATTTTGCAGGTCCTCAAAAATCAGTTAAAATATGAGGCACTATGATGAATCTTCCTTTGTTCACAGTAATGTAATTTGAGCTTGGGAGGAATGCGAAAAATAGAGAGAGAAGGTTGTACTGGCTAGAGAAAGGTTGGAAGTTGGAAATAGTAGAAGGATCACTTGTCAGATGACGAGCTTTCCTTTTTACTGTTGTCAAGTGGTGCAAGAGGGCGATAGAAAGCCTGCCTGCCCGAAGGAGCATTTAAGTTTTGGGCATATTTGGGACTTACTGAGTCGTTGAGGTGAAAAATGACATTTATTGTAATTTCAAAGTGTATTTTTCAGCAAATAAGGAAATATTGTGTACCCTGCACAAATGAGCTACTTAACTGAAGATGTGAATGAGATTCAATTTTCTTCAATGGTGCATGTTTACTTGATATTTCTTTATAACTTATTTTGCATTTAAAAATTTTTAAATTACAAATTTCTTCCACTGTATTTTAGTGTGGAATCCTGATGCTGGAATCAGATTAATCACTATTTTTGACTTTTAAATGTTGTAATGTTTTGTAATTATCAATAACATCACAAAATTAATTGTAATTCATCTGATACAGAAAAGTTAATGTGCGACATTTGGAAAACAAGCACAGTCATATCAACTACAGGACCGTGATGTAATTCATTGTAAAATGTCATCATTTTTTATACTCTGCGTTTAGGAAGCAATACATTTTCTCATATAATAGGAATTACCATGAGGAGTTTTTGATATGACTACAGATTTCAAGTAATTTTTGAAATGTTGTAGTTAAGAAAACTGAAGTTACTGCTTTCCTGGAGTAGCGATCTGACCATTGGTCATTTTGGTAGTACAGATACAGTATCTCAAATCCAGCAATCCAAAAACCGGGCAGTTTTTAAAAACGGCCCATGCAAGAATGCCCCGTGGAGACAAGTGCATAATTAAAAGTCTAATAATTTAAGTGCTCATCCCCCAAAAGGTTTGTAGTGTTTTGCTCGTTTTAGTTAATTAACCACAAATTGACAATAGAGGCAAAACTCCAAATGTTTTTCATTCTGGCCAGAGGGTACAAAATGCACGGGTCCATGCAGTGTCGCGTGCCTTTCGTTTCCCGTGCTTTGAGTGGTCGGAGAGGCCCTTGACCCTTCCCTACCCAACCTGAACCTTAGTCACAGCATGGTTCCAGTTTCACCATTAGTGCCCCTCTGCAGGTCTTGCTGGTGAACGAAAGTACTGTACAGCGGTTTCCTCTGTTACTAACAGGTGAGCAGTGCCTATAACCATCCATGAAAACTATATTTTGCATGACCTTTAGAATGAAAAGAAGCAACGTGGCAGAGGGAAATATGCAGGCTCTAGGTCCAAACAAGACTCAAAGGGAGGGATAAAAACATAAGAGCAGACATATTGCAATATGCATGAGGCTGAAGCCACCCAGCACCTCGCCTCTGAAAACCAGCAGGGTCTGAAATCTGGCACGGGCTCAGTCCCGAGGTTGCTGATTTTGAGAGACGCTACAGCACTTTTAGGAAAGGTGAACAAAAAAAGTAATCTTTGCAAGTTTAATCTCAAAACTGTCTTAACCCTCAAAAACCCAGTTTCTGCTGACTGATTATGGCATGAACTGACAACTGTTGAGGGGTCTGGTCGATATCATCCAATTCTCCCAGCTGAATGAATGATAAGTTGAAAGTAATTGTTGAAGTCTGAAGGGAGGTGATATGGAAGATAAAGGTGTACAATTTATTTGATAAATAAAGAAGACCTATTGGAATACAGAAGGCAGATATAGATATTGCTTGACTGGAATAGGCTAGTTGTCCCATGTATTTCCCTTTTTCTCTATTTTGTTAAAGTGGAGAGTTTTTATTTAAAATGAAATATTTTATTTAGATTTAATTGTGATTATTTTGCACTTTCAACATTCCATCATTGCATGAAGTATTCCCAAATCATGTTTTTTTGGTTTTGTAAATATTGGAGCTGATGTGGTCAGTTGGGTGATCTGAGTTGCAGTGGCTGTTTGGTACACTGGGTCATGAAGTGGATAGGAGGTGAAGCAATCAGTGCCAGATTGAGATCCTGTGTGATAGAGGAATGAAGACTTTGATTTATTAGCTCTTTTCATGTCCACAGGGCATCACAAAAGTACTTTACAGCCAACTATATACTTATTAAAAATTCATTCGTGGCTTGTGGGCTTCGCTGGCTGGGCCAGCATTTATTGCCCATTCCTAGTTGCCCTTAAGGTGGTGGGTGAGCTGTCACCTTGAACCGCTGTAGTCTGTGTTGTAGGTACACCCACAGTGCTGTTAGGAAGGGAGTTCCAGGATTTTGACCCGGTGACAATGAAGGAATGGAGATATATTTCCAAATCAGGATGTTGAGTGACTTGGAGGGGAAGTTCCAGATGGTGGTGTTCCCATGTGTCTGCTGCCCTTGCCCTTCTAGATGGTAGTGGTCATGGTTTGGAAGGTGTTGTCTAAGGAGCCTTGGTGAATTTCTGCAATGCATCTTGTAGATGGCATACACTGCTGCTACTGTGCATTGGCGGTCGAGGGAGTAAATGTTTGTGGATGTGATGCCAATTAAGCGAGCTGCTTTGTCCTGGATGGTGTCAAGCTTCTTGATTGTTGAAGTATAGATACTGTTGAAATGTAAGAAATGTGGTAGCCAGTTTGCAAGCAAGCTCTTAGAACAGCAGTATGAGAATTAACAGATAATCTTTTTGTGATGTTGACTTGAGGGATAAATATTGATTAGGAGAATGGTGATAAGTTTGTTGCTATTCATCAGAATGGTGTCATGAGGGCGGATCGGACTTTGGTTTAACGTTTCATCTGAAAGACTGTACCTCCGACAGTAGTAACTCCCTCACTGCTGCACTGGGACGTTAGCTTTGATCTTCATACTTCAGTCCTGAGTGGGGCTTCAACCCACAAACTCCTGAGGTGAGAGTGCTACCAACTGAGTCATGGTTGACACACAATGAAGCACAGTGCCACAGGCCTACAAGCTGAATGCCTACAGGCTTTTTCTTTGCTTATGAAAGCCTTATTGACGTATAAATAAGAGGATTTTCATAATCCATCTCCCGTGCATCAGTAACCCAGAAATTGTCTGCAACCAGAACCCTTCACAGCAAGTTGAGGGCTTTGGCAGCTTCTTTCCTTTATGAAGGAGCCACCTAGTACCCCTCACCTGAAATTAAAAAGCGAGAGAAAGAAGCAGGATGGAGATAGCAAAACTGCAACATTAGACTGATGTAAGTAAGCAAGTGATAGCATATCCCTGACTCCACTGGAAGATCCATTATCGGATTTAAATTTATAAACTAATTACACAAGTGAGTGGCAGCAAACAGCATAAATAAGAAAAATTATACAATGTTTTATTCTAGTAAAGATAATGAGGAATGTTAATTCTTTACATAAGGTTTGGTTTCAAAATTTGAATCCATTCTGCATCAGTCTTTGAGGTATGATTAGTCATGTCTTAGTGGTTGCTCATAAGATGGAAATGTTAAATTATACCTACTGTCACTTAGTAAAGAATGTGGTGAAACTGGTCAGTTCCCTGTTAAAGACTTCTATCAATTATCATGGAATGTATTAGTGATATTGATGCTCTGTGATATTCATTTGTTGAGCAATTTTGTTTTCTTTGCACATTAGAAAACAAAATCAAGAAACTGTATAATTTTAGAAGGTGTTTTTTTTTTTGGTGCTAGCTTGGAGCTTTAATGAAGAATAGCACAACCAACCCCTGTGTTCTGACTTTCTTACCTCAGCTATTTTCCTATAAGTTATTTTGCAGTCACTTACATGAAGAAAATGAGCAAAATGATCTTTCAAATGAATTGATGTTCATTTGAAAGGACTTCACCTCCCAGAAAATGAGCATTTGAAGTAAAATAAGCACCAAAATAGATTTAAAAAGTTTATTTTCAAATGTAAGTATTTTTAGCCACAGTGAAATTACCTACTGGTTTCACCAATATCTTCTAAAAGATTCTCTTTACAAGAAAATGCTTTATAGTGACCAGTTGGTGGTCTAGCTGCAGATATTTTATATCTGGAAATCAAGAGGGATAGGTAACTAAACATTATGCAGAAAGGATTGGAATTTCCTTCACTATTCTGCTCCTAAATGAGTCCGACAGTGGATAAATTGAATATCATTCTCACTGTCCCAACCAATAGATAGCCCCTAGATAAAAGCAAAATACTGCGGATGCTGGAAATCTGAAACAAAAACAAAAATAGCTGGAAAAACTCAGCAGGTCTGACAGCTTCTGCGGAGAGGAATACAGTTAACGTTTCGAGTCCGTATGACTCTTCATCAGAACTGAGGAAAAACAGAAATGAGGTGAAATATAAACTGGTTGAGAGGTGTGGGACAATTAAAGGTGGATAGAGGGCCAGTGATAGGTGGAGGCAAAAAAGAGATTGCCAAAGATGTCATAGACAAAAGGACAAAGGGGTGTTGACATTGGTGATATTAGCTAAGAAATGTGCTATTGGTGACATTAAGGGTAGAAAGCAGGATGAGCAAGTGACAGAGCCCTAGTGGGGGTGGGGCTGCTCCTATGTCTCATGGTCTTGTAGATAGGTTCTTGATTGGTAAGGGGATCAAAGGTTACGGGGAGAAGGCGGGAGAATGGGGCTAAGAAACTTATCAGCTATGATTGAATGGCGGAGCAGACTCGATGGGCCAAATGGCCTAATTTCTGCTCCTATGTCTTATGGTCTTAAGGGATCGAAATAGACTAAAAGGTGAAGATGAAACAATGGATGGGAATACATTTAAAAATAATGGAAGTAGATGGGAAAAGAAAAATATATTTAAAAAATATAAATAATTAGAAAAGGGGGGACCGGAAAGGGGGTGGGGATGGAGGCGAGAGTTCATGATCTGAAGTTGATGAACTCAGTATTAAGTCCGGCAGGCTGTAAAGTGCCTAGTCGAAAGATGAGGTGCTGTTCCTCCAGTTTGCGTTGAGCTTCACTGGAACATTGCAACAGGCCAAGGACAGACATGTGGGCATGAGAGCAGGGTGGTGTGTTGAAATGGCAAGCGACAGGGAGGTCTGGGTCATGTTTGCGGACAGAGCAAAGGTGTTCTGCAAAGCAGTCACCCAATAGATAGCCCTGCTGCCCAGAATAGCTGTTGGTCACTGCATTGCTAATGTCAGTGGAGGCGGGAGGGTGGCGGTGGTAGGATGGGGAAGATGATACCTCAGTTCCCAGCCCATTTTCATTTCACCTACTCCATCTGCATTCATTCCCTGAGACTACCTGTTGAAAGGTGTTAGGAGACTTGGAATAGCAGTGACTGTAGACCCAAATATTGTAAATGGAGGAAAGGGCCTAGTAGAGGCCCTTTTCCTCCATTTTTGCCTGGATTTCTTACCTATTGAATGCCTTGTCTCATATTGACTCCGACCCAGGAAACTGAGTTAGAACTACAAGATGATCTTGCAAAGGCAAGTATAGGAAAACCCAGCCCCAAGTGTTGAAAGCAATATTATTAGTCTATTAGTCATTAAGTGTGGTATATTCTGCTGTATTGTGATAATACATTAGGAGTAGATGCAGTTTTATATGTTCTGGTATTGTGGTTAATATACAGTCTTTGTCTCTTTGCAGTTTCCCCACGTGATTGTGAACTGTGTGGAATGCTTTTCTTCAAGGATGCTTTTCGAACAAATACTCAATCAGCTGCAGGGACATTCGCTGTCCCCCGCAAATGAATATTCTTCATGTTTGCAGTGTAACACACTCAATGAGTTTGTTCTACTGTTTAAACAAGTGGTCCATGAGCAGAATTTGAACAATCAAACTGTCATCATTGTAAGTAAAAGATTATGAAATTACACTGGCTTTTTTGGAAATTAGCATCTAGGTTTTGTGGGGAAACAGCAATGGAGTGGGATTAATTGGGCAGCTCTACCAAAGAGCTGGCAAAGGCACATTGGACTGAATGACCTGCTTCTGCACTGTGAGGTTAGTTTGCTTGTGAATTAAAACTACTAATCTCTTGAAAAAATGTGGTTCTTTTCAACCCATTCCTCCACCCCCCCCCCCCCCGCCTCCCCCCTTCCAAAACCCCCACCACCACCTGCATGCTCTGTGTGCATTCCTTGTGTTTTCTTAAGTGTTGCAGGCGATTATACTATTGAGTTAATCACAGCCAGGTTCAAATTTATCCTCACTCAATCTCCACACATTTAATTGTAACAGGGATTATGAAATACTGATGATAAGTAAAAGCCTCGGATTGCCTTTTGCTGCCCTTGTAATCACTCTTGCTGAAGCCAATGGAGGTCCTGCTGCTATCTCAGAGGGCTAACTGAGAAAAGATCCCAGGAACTGAACTGGGACTTTGCTCATCCGTATGGCTCAGCAAATTACTGAACTGCCGAACTGGAGGAGTTTCATAATCACTGCTTTTGGCAGCTGACTCTTTTGGGTAGCCCTTGTTTTTATATCACATACTGAATTGCCTTTTCCAAGAGTGATTTGACATTTGGCAAAAGAATGAAAAAAAACTCAAAGTTCACTGCCAGCCATTGGGAGAGGTAGCAAGAGAGTGTAGCCAATTTCAAGAAAAATTGGGGAGAAATTTTCCAAAAACTCCATGAAATAATAGTTCAGGATAACATGGTTACCGTGACTTGTCACTAAACAAACTTATCTACGGACCCTGTTGCATCCCAATATCCTTCTCCTACAGAAACTTTGGTCAATTCTTACATGACTGTAGGTGTCTATACTTGTCGCCTCCTCCTCTGTTAGAAGTTCCTAAGGAAAGCGATGCTTCCTGGTATCTAAGAATGCCCCTTAGTTCTAATTGTTTCTAACCTTTTCAAGTAACATTTGTATCTACAAGTCAACCTTTGGTAATCCTCCTCTGAGTCTACTTTTCTTCAAACTAAATATCACTGTAAATAGAACTGTAAGTCAGTTCTAGTAATTAAAAGACATAACTCTAGGTATAACAAACATTGCCTTCTTTTACACCCTCTCTGTAGCCTCAATATCTACCAATGGAGGTAGGGATCAAAGCTAAATAGTCAAAGCTTTATGTAATCTAATTTGATCTTTTCCATTCTTTATTAAACCAGCAATGCTGACAAGAAGCCTACTTGCTTTCCCTAATGACCCCGTGTTGCATGTGAACCTTTGGTGACAAATCAGTAGTTATGCCCAGTTAGTTGCTGTTACAAATATTTTTAGGTTGGCAATTGAAAGAGCATTGCATTTTTATAAAATGTTTTGAAAATTACTTACTTAGGAATTAAATGGCAGGGTGTAAGATGCATATAGGTGATTAGTAATGACATAGGGAAGTGTCTTGTGTAAATGCTATATGAAATAATTAAATATCTTAATTCAAGGTGTTGGATAAAGCAGAACAGTTGAGAGAAATGGATGCAAACCTGCTGCCAGGATTTCTGAGGTTCCAAGAATTGGTATGTAGCTAGCTTCTTGATGGTTATTGTAACTTCCTAAAACAAGCACCATTGTATTATTTTTAATTTCTTAAAATATTATTTCAAAGTCTTAAAATGTTGCTAGTCGAAATAGCATTTTTAATAAAATGACTACTTTGAACTGGCTATGTTAGTTGGAAGGCTACTAGTTTTGCTGCTGAGTGAAGAACATCCCCCCACGTGTGAGGAGATGTCTTCATACCAGTAGGTGGCTGAAAACCGCAAGGAAACTGCTCAGTTGACATACATCCATTAATGAGGTGCTATCACGATGACACTAAATTCTTCCTTCTTGCAAATCCTGGCACCGTTGGCACTTTTCTAATCAGTACATTTCTACAAGCTACATAATTATATCCTTGTAGTATTTGTTCAAGTATGACAAGATTTGTGCAGCTTGGGACCGTGAAACAGTGACTGCCATGAAGAATAATTGCTTCAGAGTTACTGCAGTTTTAGAGAATAATTGCTGTGGTGCTGAAACTCATTAGAGAGGTTTGCTAGATTTCTGGAAATTTACTCAATTACTTTTGAGGAATAGAGAGCAGAATATTTATAATAGGAAGTTATGTTGGTAGAGCTGAATCCATGATTGGTTAGATTATATCAAAGTCTATTGGGAAGATTGAAGCCATTGCCTTTCGTCCCCACCCTAAGTTCTGTTCCCAATTACTTAGTCTCTCTCTCTGGATATTGTCCGAGGCTGAGTCGGATTGTTCACAACCATGGCATCCTGTTTGAGCCTGAGTTGAGCTTACAATCCCAAATCCTCTCCATCAACAAGACAGCCTACTTCCACTACCGTAGCATCGGTTGTCTCTGCCCTGTCTCAACTCACCTGCTGCTAAAACCCTCATCCATGCCTTTTATACCTTAGATTTGTGTATTTCATTGCTCCCCTTGCCAGACTCTCACCTTGCTCTTTGCATAAACTTGAGCTCATTCAGCACTCTGCTGTCCAGATCTTAACTTGCACTTAGCCCTGCTCATTCATCATCCCTGTGCTTACTGATCTACATTGATTCCTAGTCCAACAAGGCCTCCGTTTTAATATACTTATCCTTATTTTCAATGCCCTCCATGGCTACACCCATTCTATCTCTGCAATATTTTCCAGCCCTGGAATTCTGAGTTCTCTGCGCTCATCCAGTCTGGCCTTTGCACAACTCCAGTTTTCTTTGCTTCACTACTAGTGGCTGTATCTTCACTTATCAAAACCTTGAGGTTTAGGGAAGGCATTCCAAACCTGTATGTGTGAAAGTGGGCTTGTTAGCATCCATTGGTTGGGTGCCAATTGGGGATCAAAATGGCATCCAGTATGTGCACATGCACACTTCAGCTGTGAATTGTGTTGGATGCCATATTGGTGAAGACGTTAGCAGGTGCGCAGCCAACGTTTGCTGGAAGTATGCAGGGTAGAACCATATTTCAAAAGATATGATAATTCTCCTCATCAGCCTTATTTAGGGCCCAGTTCTTCCACGCATGCAAAGCAATGTTCCATACCAGGGTCCTTAGAATCAGCTGGACAGGGTGAAAAACAAATGAAACTGTCTACAGGAAAATAGGAGTCTGAGCATCTCATGGGCTTTTAGCTGAATTGAAGAAGTGCAAATTGAGAGAGTACGACCACTGGAAAAGGTGGGTTGAGAGTCTAACGTTAATAATATAGAATGTGAAACATCAGGAAAGAACAGGCTAGGTCAGAGAAGGACTGGATGGGAGGACGGCATCAGAAACTGGACGGAGGGAGAAATGGCAGTGGTATGCAGAATTGCAGTCAACAGAAGAGATGCCCATAGTCCCTCATGAACTATGGCTAATGATGGATGGTGCAGGACAGAGATATCATGATTCAGCATGCAGTGCTGAATTACATTATCTGCGCTGACAGTTAGTAGCTCCATACTCCAGCCAGTGCCCTTTCTTTACCTTGCACGGCGCTGGAGTGCATGCATTAAACAGCAGGAAGGACTACTTCTTCCTGCCAGTGCTTTAAAAAATTAATCAATTACAAAGTTAGTTGTTGGTTGAATTCTTCTAGCTGTTGGTATAATTCTTCAAGTGTTTAGCCCTATTCTATAGTTGTCTCAAGTTGTGAAAGTCTGCAGGGAGTGCTGTGGCAGGCGCTGAATGATTTTTTTGCTGACAAGGCTTTTGCGCAATCTAGTTGCTCCCAGACATGGATGGTCAAGTAGGGGCTTCCTCTTGGCATTGAGCATGACTGGGCCAATGAGCATAGATCATGCTGAGGAGGAGGGGGGGGACAAAGGGCTCACAACTGTTGTCCTTTAACTGCAGAGGCTCTTCAGAGAGAATATCTGTTCAAGATTGGATTGCAGGAGTGCTGTGACGTCCCCAAAACCCTTTTACGCCTGGTTACCAGAGCCATGAGGGCAGGAGCCTGAACTTCCATTGCAACGCTAAAATGTTGGTTTAATGGTGGTTGTTCTGAAATGGAAACTGAGACATTGGTCATCAGATACTGCATTATGGTTGGATCCACAAATGTAGTCACTTGTAAAGGGTACAACTCTAAAGGGGGTGCAGGAGCAGAGGGACCTGGGTTTATATGTATATAAGTCACTGCAGGTGGCAGGGCAGGTTGAGAGAGAGTGGTTAACAAAGTATACAGTACCCTTGGCTTTATTAAAATGGGCATAGAGTACAAAAACAAGGAGCTTATGTTGAAATGTATAAGACACTAATTCGGCCTCGGTTGGAGTATTGTGTCCAGTTCTGGATGCTGCCCTTTAGGAAAGATGTGAAGGCATAGGAGAGAGTGCAGAAAAGATTCACGAGAATGATTCCAGGGATGAAGAACTTCTGTTATAAAGATAGATTGGAGAAGTTGGGACTGTTTTCCTTGGAGAAGAGAAGGCTGAGAGGAGATTTGGTAGAGATATTAAAAATCATGAGGGGCCTGAACAGAGTAGATAGGAAAAAGTGTTCCCACTCTGAAAAGAATTGAGAGTGAGAAGACACATTTAAAATAATTGGCAAAAGAAACAAAAGTGACATCCTGAAAAACTTTTTCACGCAGCGAGTGGTTAAGATCTGGAATGCACTGCTTGGGAATGTAATGGAGATAGGTTCAATCAAAGCATTCAAAAGGAAACTGGAGTGTTATCTGAAAAGGAAGAATATGCAGGGTTATGGGGAGAATTGGGGGAATGGCACTAGGTGAATTGCTCATTCGGAGAGCCGGTGCAGATGTGATGGGCTGAATGGCCTACTGTAATAATCCTGTGATTCTGATTTTGTGAAAAAGTGAAATAAGAATATAATTGGATGGACC
This sequence comes from Carcharodon carcharias, assembly GCF_017639515.1. NCBI lineage: Eukaryota > Metazoa > Chordata > Chondrichthyes > Lamniformes > Lamnidae > Carcharodon > Carcharodon carcharias. The sequence continues at coordinate 120,314,895 of NC_054479.1, read as the reverse complement.
GCCCGGCATTGACCTAAGCACCAGAACTGCAACTACAAATTATCCTTGCTAACAACCAAGGACTTGTGTCAAAATGAAAACAGGACTTGTGTCAAAGTGCAAACATGTCTGATAGACTTGTCAAGCAATAACCTGATATAATCATAATTTCCAGCCAAAGTCCCTGATTCTTCAGTCATTGTCCTTGGATATATTCTGTCCCAAACAAGACAGAGCAACTAGAGGTTACAGCACAATGTTATTTAGTCCAGAGAGAGTGTCCCTTGGAGTACTCAACATTGACCCTGGACTACATGAAGTCTCATGGTGTCAGGTCAACCATAGATAAGGAGAGCTCCTGCTGAGTATGACCTACTGCTCTCTCTCAGCTGTTGAATCAGTACAGCTGCGTGTTGAACAGTACTTGGAAGAAGCATAGCAGGTAAGGGCACAAAATATATTTTGGATGGGGGCTACAATGTTCACCACCAGGAGTGTCTTGGTGGCAATGTCACTGATAGGGCTAGCCGAGCCCTGAAGAACATAGCTGCCAGACTGAGCCTGCAGCAGGCATTAGAACCAGCACAAGGGAAAAACCTAGTTGCTCTTGTTCTTGCCAATCTACCTATCACAGATGCACCTGTTCAGAGTGCTATTGGGATTAATGACCACCACGTGGTCCTTGTGGAAATCAGATCTGTCTTCATTCTGCGGACACCTGCTATCATGTTTGGCACTACTGCACTGCTAAGTGGGGTAGATTAGAACAGATCTGAACTCAAAAATCAGCATCTATGAGGTGCTATGGGCAATCAGCAGTGTTGTTTTCCACGAACTCTGTAACCTAAATGCTAAAAATTTTCCTCATTCTACTATTACCGTCAGCCAGGGTACCAACCTTGGTTCAATGAGGAGTGTAAGAACATGGCGGCAGCAGCAGCAGCATCAGGCATACCTTAAGATGAGGTGCCATCTTGATGAAGCTACAACGCAGGACAACATGTATGCCAAACAACAGAAGCAACATGCTATTGACAGAGCTAAGTGATCCCACAACCAACAAATCAGATCAAAGCTCTGCAGTACTCTCGCATCCAGTCGTTGAATGGTTGTGCACATTAAACAACCAACCAGAGGAAAAGATTCTGTGAGCATCCCCATCCTCAATGATGGCAGAGCCCACCACGCCAGTGCGAAAGACAAGACTGAAATATGTGCCAGAATTCAGTTTCTGGCCAGAAGTATAGAGTGGGCGATCCGTCTCTGTTTCTTCCTGAGAGCTGCACATTCAGAGAAATCAGTCTTCAGCCAATTCATTTCATTCCATGTGATGTTGAGAAACAGTTGAGTGCACTCTATGCAGTAGAGGCAGTGGGCACTGACAACATCTGTTTGGTGGTGCTGAAGACCTGAGCTTCAGAATTATCCATGCAAGCTGTCCCAGTACAGCCACAACATTGGCTATCAATAGGACAATATGGAAAATGTTCAGGTATGTCATCGACAGTAATATCAAGCAGCACTTACTCAGCAATAATCTGCTGATCAATGCTCAGCTTGGGTTCTGCAAGGGACACTCGACTCCAGATTTGATTACAGCTTTGTCCAAACTTGGCCAAAGAAATAACGTGAAAGTGACTGCTCTTGACATCAAGGCAACATTTATCCAATTGTGGTATCAAGGAGCCCTAGCAAAATTGAAATCAGGGGAAGCAGGGGTAAAACTCTTCACTGGTTGGAGTCACACCTAGCACAAAAGATTATGGTTTGGTCTTGAACAACTGCATCATCTCAGCCCCAGGATATTGCTACAGGAGTACCTCAGGGCAGTGCTCTAGAGTCAGCTGTTTTCAGCGTGCTTCATCAATGACCTTCCTTCCATCATAAGGTCAGAAGTGGGGATATTTGCTGATTGTGCAGTGTTCAGTCCCATTTGCAACTCCTCCCTAATGAAGCAGTCCATGTCCACATGTAACAAGACCTTGACAACATGCTTGGGCTGATATGTAGTGCTCATGTTACTTGCTACCTCAGGCAATGATCATCTCCAACAAAAGAGACCCTAATCATCTTCCCTTGACATTCAACAGCATTACCATTTCTGAATTCTCCACCAACAACATCCTGGGGGGTTAAAATTGACCAGAACTGAACTAGACCAGCCATACATATATTGTGGCTGGGAATTCTGCAGAGAATAACTTGCCTCTTGACTTCCCCAGCATTTGTTCACCATCTACATGGCACAAATCAAGAGTGTGATCAAATTCTCTCCACCTGCCTGGATGAGTGCAGCTGCTACAACACTCAAGCTCAACACCAGTCAGGAAAAGCAATTGTTTGATTGGCACCCCATCCACCACCTTAAACATTCACTCCCCCCACCACCTGCGCACAGTGGCAGCTGTGTGTCCATTCTACAAGGTGTACTGCAGTACTCACCAAGCCTCCTTCAACAGCGCTTTTCAAATCCGTGACTTCTACCACCAAGTGGAATGAGGGCAGCAGACAGATAATGAGAGTGCCACCATCTTCAAGTTCCCACCAAGTCTCTCACTATCCTGAATTGGAATTATCTCTTCATTGTCATTGTGTCAGAATCCTGGAACTCCCTATGTAAGGGCTCTGTGGGAGTATCTACACCACATGGACTGCAGCAGGTCAAGGACACTTACCACTAACTTCTCGAGGGCAATTGGTGGTCAATGATGGCCTTGCCATCAACACCCACGTACCATAAATGGAAGAAAATTTGGCTGTGACTTCCATGATGGGAAGAATGGCCTCCACATTAAGCACAAAGGCCTGAGACAAGTTGGTGCCAGATTCCGGTATGTTCCTCGACACTGGGTGCAGACTTTCTTGTAGGCTTCCCATTGCATCAAGAATTTTGTTGTGTATGCCTATGAGCGATCTTTTGTAGCACATCTCATGGAACTCCTCATCTGAACTTGCCGGCAGAACTTGTGTAAACACTCTCTCTGGCATGCCGTGCTACCCTTGTCCCCTGCCTGGTGTCCCACCATATGCAGACTGTGTGCACATCTTAAGAGGTTAAGATAGAGGCAATGTGAAAACAAGCGACTGTATGTTGTCTTCTCTCTCTCTCTTCCTCCATTTTGCAGTTATCAGGAATCTGAAAGGTAAATGGTGCAAGGTAAGGTTGTGGTGAGAGGAGTGGGGGAAAGAGGTGTATGCTTTATACCACCTGGAGCTTATAAATCAGAAGAAATTATGGGAGATGGAAGTTGGATGTGAGGAGGATTAGTTATGAGGATATTGTTTTCTTCAATGGTTTCAGCTCCACTGCTGACCATGGCCTCAGCCATAGTTATTTCAATAATGGCCAGCAGTGTTGCCTTCATGGGGGCTAGGACATACAGTTCTCTCCCTCCCTCTCTCTCTCTGTCTTCCTCCCCACCGTTAGTTCCAGCAGGTTGTTTGCAAACTTGTCCAGTAAGAAAAAGGGAAATGGGCCAATGAGTGTCATGAAATATATTTGAGTGATGTGGCTTTTGTGGTTTGGCTAGCCGGCACTGTGTGGAAGCTTTGGGATGATTCTGAAGCTTGCAGGAATGCCAAGTATTTGCGATGCAGTGGAACATATAATGTTAGATATGAATTCTGACTGATAGATTGTGGGTAGGTCTAATGATTTGGGGGTATGGTGAATTGAGTGGTTTGAGGCTAGTATTATAGTTGGTAGGATATGGCATTTGAAGATGTGTTCAGTGACCTTAACCACTCATAAGTTCATTGAACTTCTTGCACCACTGTATCCATGGGGCTAGGCTCCTGGTATTGATCTCCAGGGCTAACTGCTCCCAGTGCCTTTTTACTGTATCTGGAGAGCTGCGTGGCCCTTTTTGGCTACAGGACATCTTTCCATATCTTGTGAGACCTTCACTGCAACTTTGGAAAATCTTGGAGCTCATTCTCCCCCATGGTGTACCGTAATTCTCTGCTTCCTAGGTCAAAGTCATTTCCTGCATGACTCCCTGCACCACCTTCAGCCATAATGCGTTTCCCCCTTAGAAGTACAGACTAGCTTTAAGAAGTGATGAGCCTCCTTCTAATGCCTGCAGCCAATGAACAGTGCAATTAATGCCAGCTGCACGCACAAATGCTACTCTTCAGACACCACAATGTTAGTGCGTTACCATCAGTTTAAGCTATGGATGTGGGTTAATCATGCACTGCAATCCCTGCACCTGCTTTCGGGGGAAGGTGGAGAAAGCTATCTAATCTGGTACCCATCTCTATCCTCCAAGACAATCCCTTAAAATCTGTCTCTTTGACCAAGCTTTTGGTTGGTCACCTGTCCTAATCAAGTCAAGTTACTTTAGTGTTAGATATTGTTCAATAAGGCTCCCGTGAAGTGCCTTGGAATGGTTTATGATGTTAAAGGCGCCATCTGTTTCCCTTTCTATGTTCTCTTGTGTTGTCATCTAAGTAAAATTTTCTTCTAACTTAATTGAATTTTAACAAGTTTAGTAAATAGCCTTCTGTTGTTAACTGGGATGGTTTTCGAAAATTAGTTCGCTTGATACAATAGCGATATAGCTGTTTAGAGCTTCAAATGTACTTCACTTTCAAAATCAAAACAGTTATCTACACAGAATTCTTGATCTTGGCCAAGCTGCTTTGGAAAGTACATCCCAGGGATCTGATAGGTGGCTTCCCACTGGTACAGAGAAAAATTGTATTGTTTGGCTTCCCAAACTATGCACACACTCCTGGGCAATTGTAGGACAGCATTAATGGAGTAGGGTCTCCATTCTGTCTTATTAAACTTGCTTGCAGGAGTTGTATTGGCAGTGAAAAGAAACTGCTAAAATAGTAAAATGCAATTTTTTTTAACTATGTATACTATCTGTCCCATGCACGTGCTATTAAGATTTTTTTTTAAAAATCAGGCATTACATTGAGGCATCCAAAAGGTTGAGAGAAATGGACAGCCTAGTATTCTGGCATTATACTTTGTATTTAATTTTCTGTACTTAACCCCTTCATTGGATTAGGTATTGAGGTGTTTAATGCTAACCTTTAATGCTAAACCTTCCCTTGAATGTATTGTTTAGAGATTACTTACATTTGCAGAAGACATGAAACGTGGAAATATAGCAAGCAATGGCGATGATAATAATGAACTTCAGGAAAACATAGATTGATGAAATGGGCATGGCAGTTACAAGTTATGCAGATATGTCTGAACTGATTCACTTTGGTAGGAGGAATGAAGAGGCAACATAAATTAAATGGGACTATTTTAAAGCAGGTGCAGGAACAGAGAGACCTTGTATATCTACACAAATCTTTGAAACTGGGAGGGCAAGTCGAGAAGGCTATTAAAAAGGCATACATGATCCTTGGTTTTATAAATAGAGGCATAAAGTACAAAAGCAAGGTTACTATGATAAGCCTTTATAATTCACTGGTTAAACCTCAGCTCGAGTATTATGGCCAATCCTGTGCAACAAACTTTAGGAGGATGTGAATGCCTTGGAGATGGTGTAAGGAGATTTACTTGAATTAGATGAGAGACTTCAGTTATGTGGGGAGAACAGAGAAGCTCTGTTTATTCTATTTGGAGCAGAGAGGTTGAGGAGATTAGATAAATGGGTTCAAAATCATGAAGGGTTTTGATAGAGTAAACAAGGAGAAATTGTTTCCTGTGATAGCCAGTGTTATGATTTGGATAGCATTGCCTGAAAGGATAGTGGAAACAAATAGATTTAATAACTTTCAAAAGAGAGGTAAATAATTGGGAGCATAGAATGGTTATAACACAGAAGGTGGCCACATAGCCTGTTGTGTCTATGACCACTCTCTGGCATAGATAGAAGAAACTTGGGTTTTTCAATCATGAAGTGAGACATCTTAGAGGTGATCCTGTATATTTATAGTATGGAACAATGATTAAATTATGTGAGGGGGACCAGGATCACAGGTGAAGCCACAAGAAGAGGGAAGAGAACCTTTTTTGTGTGTGGTCAAGCATTTGGTTTGAAACACTAAAACTGAGATGGGGGACTCTATTCCAGGCAATTCAAGATAATGCCTTACCTATATATGTAGTAACTAAACGCCAACACCCTATGTTTTCCAAGATAAGACAAAAATGCATTTTATTAAAATATTCTGACATGTTTTTCTCTCAATTATGTGCTTTCCTTTTAAAGTTTTGTTTCTCAAATTCAGCTCTTGAACTTCAAAGTGTTAACAGAAGGCTAGGGCTTATCATGTTGCAAGGTATGGCTCAGAATTGATAAATTGCTTAATTTTATAGTTAATCGGTACCTGATCCTAAGTGTCACATACAACTAGCTGTTGTCAGTGATCTCACTAATCGCACTGTCAGTTTTCCATTAAAGTGAGTAAGTGCAGCATTGCACATTCTGTTATTTAGGACCTCACAACTGTCCTTTGTGGTAATGGTTAGGCTCTTCAAATAACCTGAAAATATCTTGATAAAATTACTCAACATTTAGAAGTGTTTATCACTGATGTCACTTAAATCTAATTTTTAATGACTTTTGAAAAATGGCTGAATATTTTTCATTTTGATAGACATTGATGGTACCTGTGTGCTGCTTATGATGTATGGCCTTTCTTTTCTGTTTGCAGTTATCAGCCAGCGTGTATGGTGAAAGTGGAATACTAATCTAAGTAAGCTGTATAGCAGCCAGTGCCATTTAAAAACATGATAGATTACATGGTCCAACAGGATGCATTTTCTAACCATCCCAAAGCAATATCTTTAAAAAAAAAAGAAATTGTTACGGGGAATCAAAAATTTACCGTAACATTCGAAATTTTTTTTTAGAATGCAGTGGCCTAAACCAGAGATGGCAAGAATGCACTGGATTTTACGATGATTGACTGAATTTTTCAATAAAACTTTCAGATGAAGAGTTTCAAAATTGCCACTTTTAAAGAGGAACTTGTTTCTACCCTTTACACTTTGTATTTTTAAAATAAATACAGTATAATCAAACATATTTGTTCTTCAGAATATTGTGGTACAGATTGTCTTTTTAACAGGCATGCCAATTATCCATTTTCAGTAAGTGAAATTCCACAAACTTACGCAAATCTAAAACTGTATTTTCTTAACTCGCACCAAGTTCGCTCATCCATTACCCCTGTTTTAGATTACTTGCATTGGCTGTTGGTCCAATACGTCTCAGTTTTAAAATTTCCATTCTTGTTTTTAAATCCCTCCATGACCCACTCTGAAACCTCCTCCAGCCCCTCAACCCTCCGAGATCTCACCACTCTTCCAGTTCTAGCCTCTTGGACATCATCAATTTTCTTTGTTTCACTGTTCGTAACCTTGTCTTCAGCTGCCTTTGCCCTAAGCTCTGGAATTTTTACCTAAAGCTTTCTACCTCTCCTCTTTTTAAGGCACTCTTTAAAACTTATCTTTTTGACCATGCTTTTGTTCAATCACCAGACCTAATATTTCCTTAGGTGGCAAAGTGTCATATTTTGTTTGATAACCCTCTTGTGAAACACCCTGAAATGTTTTGCTACATGGTGCTATATAAATGTAAGATATAACTGTTAACCTGTTGGTACAAGTTGGGTATATTTGAATGATGTTTTCTGAGTCCTGGACATAATCATGTGCTCTGGATTTCTCTGAACCTCAGAGCACCATTACTTAAGCACTGCACATGTGTAGTATTACATTAGATTTCAGAGTGAATGGGTGTGTTCAAATATGTGTCAATATAACCTGGATGTAAACCATCTACCTATTGACTCAGAAAAAAACTTGAGGCAGTAGATATAAATGATTCCAATGTGTCAAGCTATTACTTGGATTGGACTGTCTAGATTTTAGACTGGAAACCAGCTCAATGTTGCCATCAGACCAGCACTTTAAGTGAACATCTGAATTTGGATAGTAGGCGTTATTTTGTTCTTTGCATCGTAAATGTGCTTCTATAGGTGTCAGGAAAAAAGCAGGTTAACTTGGCTCTTGGACCACTTTTTCACTACTTCATTTCTACATGCACTCACTGCCACCACCCCACTCCTCCCACTTTGCCTCAGCTATTAATACGTTTTGTGCCTTGAAATGGTTTTAATTTTGTTCATTGTGCCTCTTCATCGCTCATAGATATCACTTCAGCCATTCAATCATCTCCTGTTTTCCAATTGTGCACTTTAAAGCTAATTTTGCTTCTTGTGTTTGTGTATTTGTTTTGCAACTCTTTCCTCTCACTCCTCCCCTTATTCCTTGAAATGCTGTTCTGTAATTTCTTTCAGTTCTGATAACCTCTCTTGTGTGGCTTATCTGTTCCTCCGATGCCGACTAAACTGTTGTGTGTTTCTAGCACTGTTACTGGGCCATAGCTTCCGAGCTCCCCATTTTCAGATTGGGGGGCACTCCAAAGATGCACTGGGGAATCTCTCCTGAAGCTCCTAGGTAAAGGTTTGCAAGGCAATTGGCCACAAGTGCACGCTTCCTCTGGACAATTATGCTGCACTGGGGACCATTCAAAAATGTGGCTTAAGTCGCTAACTTTGGATGGTTACACCAATAGTTACTGAGAAGAAGAATTATAACCTCTTCTAACTTCTGGGTAACTATTGTAAAGACCCAGACTGATCCCACGGGACTTCCGCCACATCTGTGGGGCTCTCCCCAACCTCCCGCTTACCTGCTTTATGGCAGCAAGTGCCATAAAAAAGGGGGTGTGGCCCCTATGAATCCACCGGAGCTGTACTTCGCGGGGGCCTGCGAGGAGTCATTCGATGCAGACCCCAAGCAGCTCCAGTGAACAGAAGGGTCAGCGTAATTTTCAAGACCAGGTAAGTGTGCATTTATTTCTTTGTACTCCTGTGGGCCAGCACTTTCTGACACTAGTTGGAAGCTATGGCCCATTGCTTCCAATTTCCAGCACCTGCAGTTTTTAGCTTTTTATTCCAAACCTAATGTTTGGAACTTTATTATAGTGGGTGGATGAGAGTGATTAATTTGTGCTCCTTCTCACCCAGAGGAGGTCTGCAGTTTTGAAAGATCAAAGAAAAGACGAGGTGGACAAAATATCTAACAGGAAGTAGGATAGGGTGGAGTCTTTAAATATATACTACTCCAATACCATTTAGGGGTTTCTGTTGCACAGTATTGATTCTGGGTAGATCAAGGAGAAACTCCTTAAGAAATGATAAGTGTGAAGTTAAGTGCTACAAGACTGTGTTTTCACTCCAGTAGCAGCAACAAATGATGTAATATTGCATTCAATTTAATTGTATCTTATTTTTTTCTTCAAAGTGTAACCTCTTTTGGCCAACACTTTTTTTTAAAGAACTTCAATTGTGACACTGGTATGAACCTGTTAAAGTAGGGCATCTCTCCTTTCTAGGATGCTCTGGTGATCAAATTTATCATTGACCACATTTATCCCATGGAGCGACTTCTTGCAAGCAATATGAATATAGCTGCAGATCAGCTTAAATACTGCACAAGCCCTTGTAACATGGTTTATCAGAATCAGCCAAAGTTTCCTTAGATCTTAGTTTCCTTTCTTGGAGTCAGACTGCCTCAGAGTAGCCCTTCAGATTGTCTATAGTCCAGCACCTAGCTGTTTGCAACACCTTTCTGTAACATCTACAGGTTGATGTTAATAAAAATCTAGCATGACACTGATACAAAATGCTTCCTACATGTTCCTTCCTCTTTAAGAATAAGTGGTCATTGACTCTAGATTTTTTAAAAACTAAATGAATTTTAATAATAACTTTTGCCTCATTCACAGGCTGAAGTAAATGCAACAGTTATCTTCCTCAGTGAGATTGTTTGGGAAAAATTTCGGCCAAATACAGGCTGCTTTGAGCCTTTAATCTTGCATTTCCCTGACTACAGCAAAGGTAAAACGGCACTGTTTATAGCTTTCATTCTTTGATTAGTAATACATAGTAACACTATAGAAAAAGGTTTAAAAAAAGACTTACATTTATACAGAGTGCCATTAATTGCTTTTGAAGTGTAGTAGGAAATGTGGAGCTAGTTTGCATGCAGCAAACTCTAGCAAATAGCAATATTAATGACCAGATAATCTGTTTTTTGTGATGTTGATTGAGGGATAAATATTGGCTAGTACACTGGGGATGGCTCCCAGCTCGTCAAAACAGTACCATGGGATCTTTGCATCCACCTGAAAAGGTAGACGGGGCTTTAGTTTAATGTCTCATCTGAAAGATGGCACCTCCAACAGTGTAACACTCCTTCAGTACAGCACTGGAATCTCAGGCTAGATTTTTCTACTGAAGTCTCTGGAGTGGGATATGCCTCTATGTCAGAAGGTTATGGGTTCGAGAGTGCAACCAACTGAGCCACAGCTGACCCACATGACACACATTTACATATTTTATTGCATGAATCAAAATTTAATTGTTTGTTTTCAAGTACTGCACTTTAATGAATTAAAATTCTGCATTGAATTTTTTTTCCCCAAAATGACATTGCAAAGCCCCGCTGACTACCGTTCACTCTAATCTTTCTTCTATTCTTAGCCTTACTGAATAACATCAGCTATTTTGGCCTACATAGTAAAAGGGGATGAGTAAGTGGGTAGGAATTGTATTTTTAACATTAGCACCCCTTGAAACAGATGGGATGCCTGATCTTCAAACTACCTTGAATGAGTAGTAACAGCACTTCAGAACTGGCAAGCAGCCATAGCATTAGACTAGTAATTGTAGGTTTGGATGGGTTTTTGATGACAAATTCATTGCAGTTTTGAGAATGTGGGATCGACAATAATGCAGATTGTGGCAGATGTTTCCCAAAGTTTATCCATTTGGAAATTAAGCAGAAAAGCTCATCGGAGCAAGAAATTTAATATGTTGCAATATGGGCAGGCAACTGCACCTTTTTGGAGAAATGGGAGCAAGATGGTAAATGTGATTAGGTCTGTTCTCTCATGGGAAGGGTAAACTGTTTGGGCAGAATATGGCCTGTTTCCATCTTGTAACTTCTATGTATTACTATACATGTATTTTTGGCCGCTTTGTTTGATTTCAACTCGTGCCTTTTGACAACATCCTCATCAGCCTCCAGCTGAAACATGTCCAAAATGACGAGCAGAACAACAATGATCTAGGCATATGACCTATAGTCTTTTTATTCTTTCACGGAATGTGGACGTGGCTGGCTATGCCGGCATTCTTCTTGCCCATCCTTCATTGTCCTTGAGAAGGTGGTGGTGGTGAGCTGACTTTTTGAACCACTGCAGTCCATATTGGAGGAATGGTGATATAGTTCCAAGTCAAGTATGGTGTGTGACTTGGAAGGGAACTTGCAGGTGGTGGTGTTCCCATGCATCTATTACCCTTGTTCTTCAAGGTGGTAGAGGTTGTGGGTTTGAAAGGTGCTGTTGAAGGAACCTTGTTAAATTACTGCAGTGCATCTTTGTAGTTGGTACACACTGCTGCCAGTGTGCCTCAGTGGTGGAGGGAGTGGATGTCGAAGCTAGTGGGTGATGTCCCAATCAAGCGGGACGCTTTGTCCTAGATGTTGTCGAGCTTCTTGACTGTTGTTGGAACTGCACTCATCCAGACAAGTGGGAGTATTCCATCACACTCCTGATTTGTGCCTTGTAGATGGTGAACAGGCTTTGGGGAATCAGGAGGTGAGTTACGCTTCTCAGAATTCCCAGCCTCTGACCTGCACTTGTAGCCACAGTATTTATATGGCTGGTCCAGTTCAGTTTCCCGTCAATGATAACCCCCAGGATGTTGATAGTGGGGGATTCAGCGATGGTAATGCCATTGAGTGTCACAGGCAGATGATTGGATTCTCTCTTGTTGGGATGGTCATTGCCTGGCACTTGTGTGGCCCGAATGTTACTTGCAACTTATCAGCCCAAACCTGAATGTTGTTCAGGTCTTTCTGCATATGGGCACGGACTGCTTCAGTATCTGAGGAGTCATGAATAATGCTGAACACTGTGCAATCATCAGTGAGTATTCCCATTTCTGATCTTATGAGGGAATATATAGAATATTGTATGAAGTAAATTAATATATCTAATGACAATTACCATTACTGAAACTGCTTGTTTTTAAATTTCAGCTGACCTCCAGAAAATTCTTTCACATGATCATCCTCCAGAATTCTCCGCAGATTTTTATGCTTCTTATATTAATATTCTACTTGGAGTGTTCTACACTGTCTGTCGAGATTTAAAAGAGCTGCGACATCTAGTAAGTTTCTAATGCTCTGTGTGGAACTATGTGTTTCTCTACCCCCGCACCCCTCAAACCCTCTTTGCGTCCCTGGGCTGTGTGTCAACTGCATCCTGAGAGTCAAATATCTGACAGTGTTGCTCTGAAGTCGTCACCTATTTGGTGACTGTGGGACCTTTCCCTCTGTTTTTCATCCTGATTGTAGTGGTGCTGAGATTGAGAAGTAGGTATACTATTGTATTATAATTTGATAATTGACTAACAAGTCTGGCTTAGTGATAGAATCTTGGAGTAGTCAACTGGAGGCTTGGACTCTTCCTGTTTTGTTACAGGTGACACCATAATTCACTGCCTGTATAGGTAGAGTGGTCCTGGTTGGACATGCAGCCGGTACTTTGTGCCTGTTAAGGGATTGTTTAGGCTAGGGTTTGGACCAAGGACAGAACACCAGATCGGGGATAGTAATAAAGCCTCAAGTGCCAATGTTATTGTAGGAATGGAACTAGCAATGTTTTTTTTTAACAAAGTGTTCAGCCACAAGCAGAGAGTAAAGTGCTTGAAATTAAAGTTTTTTTTTAATTCATTTTATTCATTCATGGGATGTTTGTGGATGGGGTGCCAATCAAACAGGCCAAAGGATTGGGAAGAGGCTGAAGGGAGAGGGTGGAGCTTTGAATTTAAAGAAAAAACTAATCAGTGAGTGGAACAAGACCAAAGATTGGAGAAACCAAAGTGGACAACTGGGTGACAGAGGTTATTGAAAGAAAAATCTTGGGACAGGATGCTTGAATGGCCTAGAACAGGTTAGGGAGCGGCAGGAAGTAAAAGTAAACTTAATTTTGGTCTGCAAGAAACAAATACTTTCTTTCTCCAAGCGGAAGTGCAAAGTAAACGTGAGCTTCAGAAGTAGAGATTTGGTAGTTGTGTGAGTGAATGATGAGGTCATACAAAGTCAACAATGTTATGACAGTTAATTGTTACAGGTAAGTGTTGACATCGGAATTCCAAAGAAAATCTTCATTTAATGGCCCAGATCTTCCAGTCCCTGGATAGTCGGAGACCTGATGCCCCCCAAGATAAGCTATGGGACCCCACAATGACTCCATGGGAATTATCCGTGAAGTTTGAACTTAAGAAGGTCAATTCCCCTGCTCCCTGGGACCCTTTGAAAAAAAATTTCCAACTCTGAGACTTACTTACCTGGATAGTTACCAGGAAATGTTAGATGGATTAAAACCTAGTTTAACGCCTGGATAACAACAGAACTTGCCCACTCCTAACTCATTCACACTGGCCACCTTACTACCCCATTCTGACCCTACGACTCTCTTTCCCGCACACGACCCCCCACTGACCCTACCCCTTTACCCATTCTCTGACCTCTCACCCACCCACCTTCTCTCTCTAGCTTTTCAGAGAAGCTTTGGGTCATTTAAACTTCACTTAACAGAATATGGCAGCGCCATAAAAAGGGGCATGGTTTCTTCGTGGATTCTCTCCGCTGCTTCCTCCGAGGTTTCCTGCACTGACTGAGTTCTGTAGGATCCTCCATTGAAAGATTGCCCTGAGAAATCAGAGGAAAGTAAGTGTGTATTTTTTTGTCAGAAATAGGGATTTCAACCCTGATCAGAAGATTTGGACCAATATGTTTGCATTACCAATGTAGACCTACAAGTATTACCAAAAAATGTTGATAGAGGAAAGTTTGTGGACAGGAAGTGCACACTGGCAGTCAAAATCAAGTATAATAAATATATAGACAAAATTGACACAGTGTAACAAAAGCCTAACTACAGTAAGTAAAATCTTGTAGATTGGGAGTGTGTCTGAACATGTGATTTTTCATACAGGCTGAGTAACTCACCATAACTGCTTCTACACTGGGAGCAATGTTTAATTGTCAAACTGTGATCGTTGCTGTTGAGACTGCTAGTTGTACTCATCATTTAGCTGGCTCATGCTTCGTCAGCTGTAAAAATAAAAAACTTTTAATGGCATGCAGAAGGTAGGTGCGCACGTAAAAGGAGACAACTATTTGAAAGCATAGGTATTTTGCAAAGATTACAGCATCTTAGCCGTTATTCATCTCTGAAATAAAGCGTGGCAGAAATCGAAAGATGGTGTCAGCAAACATTAAGCATTCTGGCATTAAAAGCAGAAGAGGAGTTTGATATTAATGGGTTATGTCTCATAGTATTTACCACCTTCATCACTGGCACACCAGCCTGGCAGGTTTCTGAATGCTAAATCAAAGTTACGCCAGAACAGGTTATTTCATCCTGACGACAGAGGCAGGTAAATGTAGTCTACTGCCAGTGTTTAGATTAGGTGTTTTGTATTCCAGTGATCTTTGTATCATGTCTCATGCAAGGTCACTTATATTTATTTTCATTTAGGCCTTTTCTTTCCAATAATAATGGCAAGGAGATTTTGCATGTCATGAAGCTATTAATGTATATAATATTTTGGAAAATATTTTTCTTTTAAAATAAAGGTTTTGTCTGCGGATATGTCTTAATTGGATTATAGCCAGCTAGTCTGGGTGCTTTGATGTACTAGTTTGAGATGTAAACAGAGAGAGCGTGCATTTGCATTTTTTGAATAGAGTATTCAAGAACTGGGGTGAAAACTTATGCCCTTTTAAAGATACTAAGCCATATGTCTATATTACTAATAAAATAGGTATTCTGAAAAGGGTTTCATTGTTAAATGGTGAAGTTCAAAGAGGTTGTTGATACAATGAGAATTAACATTCAGTGGGGATGGTAGGTATAACTTAGTTGTTTTCGGGTGTGCAGGCAGAGGCAATGTAAGATCAAAAGGCAGCTGTAAGCCTCCATCTGGCTCCACAGTGAAAAGAATCTCATTTTGAGTTTGTACGGTGAAAATACTTTGCCTGGTGTTTTGGTTAAGTCTATGGGTTGTTGTTGGCTTAATGGAGATTAGTTTGGGAATTTGTTAAAAGTTATGATAGTAATTTGTAGCTATTTGTACATATATTTTAACCTGTATAAATTAATAAAATGTTTCATTTAGTTTAATGTAAAGCCTCAGACTAGTGGTCTGACTCCTGAGTTTAGAGTCGCATCTCAAACATAACACTTAAGATTATTGATTATGACAGTTATTTAAAGTTTCCCTCTGGAACTTTAAAATAACTTCGCTTTACCGACTGCATCGATCATAACACTGAAGTGCCAGGAATGCCACAATAATGTTTCAATGAGCTGACCTCGCATTATTTCCTAAAACCAAAAGTGAAATACTGCAGAAATGTGAAATAAAAATAGAAAATGCCAGAAAGCGCGTTAGGCAGCATCTGTGAAGGCCCTGCAGAGGTGAGCTTGAAGGCAGTTGGGAGCAAGGTTGGAAATAAGGGCATTAGGTCGATGCCCTGACACATTCCTCCTCCCAACAATCTTGCCAGAGGCAGGTGAACAACAAGAGTGACTGCCTACCTATGTAGTAGCACCGAGTAGTCAGGATCAGTTAAGGCATTAACAAAGGATGGGCAGTGTCCATCAGAATCTTCCTAGATAAAAGCAAAATACTGTGGATGCTGGAAATCTGAAACAAAAACAAAAATAGCTGGAAAAACTCAGCAGGTCTGACAGCATCTGTGGAGAGGAAGGCAGAGTTAATGTTTCGGGTCCGTGTGACTCTTCATCAGAACTAAAGAAAAATAGAAATGAGGTGAAATATAAGCTGTTTGAGGGGGGTGGCACAGGTGGAGCTGGATAGAGGGCCAGTGATAGGTGGAGGCAAAGAAGAGATTGCCAAAGTTGTCATAGACAAAAGGACAAAGGGGTGTTGATGGTGGTGATATTAGCTAAAAATTGTGACATTAAGGGTAGAAAGCAGGACAAGCAAGTGACAGATGGCCCTAGTGGGGGTGGGGTAGGGGGAAGGGATCAAAATAGGCTAAAAGGCGGAGGTAAGACAATGAATGGAAATAAATTTAAAAATAATAATAGAAATAGCTGGGAAAAGAAAATATATAAGGATCGGAAAGGGGGTGAGGCTGGAGGAGAGAGTTCATTATCTGAAGTTGTTGAACTCAATGTTAAGTCCGGAAGGCTGTAAAGTGCCTAATCGGAAGATGAGGTGCTGTTGCTCCAGTTTGCGTTGAGCTTCACTGGAACATTGCAGCAGGCCAAAGATGGACATGTGGGCATGAGAACAGGGTGGTATGTTGAAATGGCAAGCGACAGGGAGGTTTGGGTTATCTTCCTAGTGTTGGAGCAGATTCTCACTGAGTGCAGAGTCAGGTAGTTCCATGGATGTGGCCTTCTGGCAGTAGGCCAGGTGGTCATTGGAGCCAGAGTCTCAATGATAGGGCCACAGGTATGAAAGGACACATCTGCTGCCCAAACAAATCCCCCAGTGTGTTTTCCCTTCAGTATGGTGGCCCTCCTGGCTTGGGACCTCTTTATTTTTGAAATTATATGCACATTTCCGTTGGGCATGCCAGCCGTCCAAGGCTGGGGATTCTCTGGAACCCACAAGCCATCCTTAACCGTCTCGAACCAACAAGAGGGAAGAACATACTTGACCTCATCCTCACCAGCCTGCCTACTGCAGATGCATCTGTCCATGACAGTATCAGTAGGAGTGACCATTGCACAGTCATTGTGGAGACGAAGTCCTGCTTTCATATTGAGAATACTCTTCATTGTGTTGTTCGGCACTATCACCGTGCTAAATGGGATAGATTTTGAACAGATCTAGCAACTCCAGACTGGGCACCCATGAGACACTGTGGGTCATCAGCAGCAGTAACCACAACCTGTAACCTCATAACCTGGCACATCCCCCACTCGACTATTACCATCAAGCCAGGGGATCAACCATGATTCAATGAAGAGTGCAGGGGAGCATGCCAGGAGCAGCACCAGGCATACCTAAAATGAGCCGTCAACCTGGTAAAGCTATAAACACAGGACTACTTGCGTGACAAGCAGCATAAGCAGCAAGTGATAGACAGAGCTAAGCAATCCCACAACCAAGGGATCAGGTCTAAGCTCTGCAGTCCTGCCAGCTGTGAATGGCGGTTGACGATTAAGCAGCCACAAATACCCCCAACCTCAATGATGGGGGGAGCCCAGCACATCAGTGCAAAAGATAAGGCTGAAGCATTTGTTACAATCTATAGCCGGGTGGATGGTCCATCTCGGCCTCCTCCAGAGGCCCCCAGCATCACAGATCCCAGTCTTCAGCCAATTCAGTTCACTGCATGTGATATCAAGAAATGACTGAAGGCACTGGATACTGGAAAGGCTATGGGCCCTGACAATATTCCGGCAATAGTGCTGAAGACTTGTGCCCCAGAACTTGCCTCGCCCCTAGCCAAGCTGTTTCAGTACAGCTACAACACTGGCATCCACTCAGTAATGTGAAAATTTCCCAGGTATGTCCTGTACATACAAAGCAGGACAAATCCAACCCGCCCAATTACTGCCCCATCAGTCTATTCTCCATCATCAGTAAAGTAATGGAATGGGTCATCAACAGGGGTTATCAAGCGGCACTTGCTTAGCAATAACCTCACTGACGCCCAGTTTGGGTTCCGCTAGGGCCACTCAGCTCCTGACCTCATTACAGCCCTGAATCAAACATGGACAAAAGAACTGAACTCCCGAGGTGGGATTGTCCTTGACATCAAGGCCACATTTGACCAAGCGCGGCATCAAGGATCCCGAGCAAAATTGGTGTCAGTGGTAATCAGGGGGAAGACTCTCTGCTGGTTGGAGTCATACCGAGCATAAAGGAAGATGGTTGTGATTGTTGGAGGGCAATCATCTCAGCTCCAGGACATCATTGCAGGAGTTCCTCAGAGTAGTGTCTTTGGCCCAACCATCTTCAGCTGCTTCATTAATGAACTTCCTTTCGTCGTAAGGTCAGAAGTGGGGTTGTTCGCTGATGATTGAACAATGTTCAGCACCATTCGCGACTCCTCAAATACTGAAGCAGTCCATGTCCAATTGCAGCAAGACCTAGACAATATCCAGGCTTGAGCTAATGTGGCAAGTAACATTCGAGCTGCATGAGTGTCAAGCAATGACTATCTCCAACAACAGAATCCAACCAGCGCCCCTTGATGTTCAATGCCATTACCAGCACTGAATCCCTCACTATCAATATCCTGGGGGTAATCATTGACCAGAAACTGAACTGGACTAGCCATATAAATGCTGTGGCTACAAGAGACTAGGAATCGTGCGACGAGTAACTCACCTCCTGACTCCTGAAAGCCTGTTCACCATCTAAAAGGCACTAGTCAGGAGTGTGATGGAATACTCCCCACTTGCCTGGATGGATGCAGCTCCCACAAGAAGCTTGACACTGTCCAGGACAAAGCAGCCCACTTGATTGGCACCACATCCACAAATATTCACTCCCTCCACCACCAATGCACAGTAGCAGCAGTGCGTACCATCTACAAGATGCACTTCAGGAATTCACCAAGGCTTCTTCAGCAGCATCCAAACCCACGACCACTGCCATCTAGAAGGACAAGGGTAGCAAACAGATGGGAATACCACCACTGGAAGTTCCCCTCCAAGTCACATGCCATCTTGACTAGGAAATGTTTCGGCATTCCTTCACTGTAGCTGGGTCAAAATCCTGAAACTCCCTTCCTAACAGCACCGTGGGTGTGCCTACACCACATGGACTGCAGCGGTTCAAGAAGGCAGCTCACCAACACCTTCTCAAGGGCAATTAGGGATGGGCAATAAATGCTAGCCCAGCCAGTGAAGCCCGCATCTCGTGAGTGAAGTTTTAAAAAATTGGATGATGGAGGTGACCAATTTAGGAGGCTGCTTCCTGGAAGATCATGCCAGAGCACGCATGGCAGACCAGTGCAGGGTTGGAAAATGGTTCTGATTCCTGAAAATATTCCATTAATATAAGAAAAGATTTGTTACCTTTTATCATAACTAAAAAATAATCTGAGAATTGTAGGTGCATGCAATGTCTGAGGTGTAGTAGTCAAAAAAATGAAACACACAATTGGGCTAAATTGGTCATATTAAATGGCTATATTCAAAACTTCCTAATGTCTGTATTTAGTGTTTTAAGATTGGATGTAATAAGTTTTAGTCCTGTTAAAATGTGAACCACTTAATCATTTATGTATTGCCTTGAAGTCTCTAGCATAGGAAAGTTTCATTACACTACCAATATTCCAGCTTATTCAATTTTTTGTTTGCAATTTATCAAGATTGTATGTTAATGCTGGGAAATGGAATGTTATCCATTTTAGGCTTCACATTGTTAGCATCAAGCAGTCCCAGAGGATATGTATCATGTTTTTGCTTGTGGATTTTGGCTTCAGATGCTCTCCTGCTTCAGTCTCAATTCTTCGAGCAACCTATACTGCACTGTTGTGAAATGTTAACATTTCTCCAATCCAATACCAATCCTCCTCTGACTACTTAGAGTGACATTGTTAATTTATCAGTGAATTGGAGAGAATAGGTTAACACTGTCTGAATGTGATTTATTTAAAACTAAAGATGTCTTACTTTTCTTTTGCACACTAGCAGACAACGAGGTTTGATTTAACAATTGGTGGCAATGAATTGAACTAACATTTTGACTGAAGGGCTCATTTGTTCTTTTTCAGGCTGCACTAAATTTTCCAAAGTTCTGTGAGCCCGTAGAAAGAGGAGATGGTAAGCCTTAGAGAAGGAGATTTAATTTCTGTTTTTAAATAACTGCATTGAGGAAAATCCTTACATTTAAAATGTTTAAAAATTATTTAGTTGGTCCTTGCCATTGTATGATTATTTGATAATTGGAAAAGGTAAAGGGTGAATTTCAATATAAACCTTGCCCCATTATTGAAGTTATGTTGAGGTGCTTTCCAACTGAAAGAAAATGTAACTGTAATTTCTTGTAATAGCTTAATTTGGAAAAAAAACTGGTGGTTAAAATTCATTTTAGGCTACTACCTAGCAGGCTGTTTTCTCTCAAATTAGGAGGGCATGACAGACTACAGATGCTGCCATTCAATGAGTAGCTGACAAGAAATGCTGTTCTGCAAAATAAAGTGCAGCAATCTGCAACTACACAGGGTGCCATTTAAAAGTTCAGTTAACAGCAAACTGAGGAAAATTGTTCAAAATTACACATTTGCAAGATGGATCAGGTTAATGAAGACCATTCATCCATCCTAGATGAATTGAAAAAAAAACTTTCCTCCTGCCCCCACCACATCCAAAATTCAGTAGTTGGCTGTTTGATTTAATGATTCCTGGCATTTTGCTGCACTTGTGCACCTGCAAGTCCATATAAAGTGTAGGATCACTCTCCATCCTAAATTTGTCATTTGTAAGTCATGTGTGACTGTTCAAATGATGGTCTAAATTTATTTTTTGTATCAGTTTGCTACCTTGTATTCTTCTTGAGGGTCCCTTCTTAAGCACCAACATTCAAAGCTTTTCCAGCCTTTCCTCTTAAGTTATTTGATACTAGGGATCTTTGCACTCCCTCAAGGCCTTCCATGTTGCCTTTGCATCTTAGTGACCAGACCTGAGATACGAGATTGTGAACAAAGCGATATATTTGCTTTTTGTTGCTGCTGCAAATTGGCACATGTAAAGTGTCAAGTGCACTACTCCTCTAGATTCATTTCAACTTCATGTAAAATATATTTCAGCACCACTCATAGGGTAACCATTGCAACTGATATTCCCCTCTGTACACTACTTAGACTTATTCATTGCAAGTTTAATTTATTATTGTTCTGCTCACTTCAAATTTTTTCTAAGTTATGATCCCTGGCACTACCTCCAATTCAATTGCTCCTATTCCTTGGATAGTATCATTTCTGAATTTGACTTTGTTAAAATTAGACCCCACATTCTGCCACTAGAGCTACTTGGTGTACATCTAGGCAATAATTAGTGACAAAGCATGAATTGCAATGTGTCTTGTCTGGTCAGTCATGTGACTGGGTATTAAGAAAGGTGCTTGTTTCATTAACCAGCGATTGTGCATGGCAGAAATGAGAAATACAGTGTCTTTGTTACTAATCTCATCATGGTGAAGAATGTATGCACGTCCACATTGCTTGACAGGTTCAAATAAGTCAATTAAAAGAAGAGTGAACTTATAGATGGGTATTATCGTTTGTCATTATGCAAAATAATTTTCTTCAGTTTTACTTTTTTGTTCCACATTTTTCATCTTTGTGGAGCTATAAAAAAGAATCTGCAGAGAAGATTTGCCCTAATTATGTCAGGCTGATATTCTGTACACCGAGTTTGCTTCATTGCATAGCATCGTCATTTGACCACCGCATGGATACAAATGAGTTTTGTTATATTGTTGCCAAATTCTGCTCACTATGAGCTAACTACATTATTTGTAAAAATGCTTATTCTATCTTTAACTTCTTCACTGAAGATGATTCTGAATCACAAGTCCAGACATGGAATTTTTGCTGCCATCACTTGAAGGATGCCAAACTAAATCTAGAGTACATTTGCTGCTCTGCTCTTCGACGCTGATTGGTACTCAGCTGCAAGGTCACAAATATAATGTGGTTGCTTTTTTTTTCCTGTGTGGGAATTGAAGTTCAGGACTTCTTGCAAGTCATGCATCTGTAAGCAACTTTGAAAAAGGATGAGATAAGGCATATAAGTAAAGTCTTGCTTGAATTGCTTTGTGGTGTATTTCTCAGAGCAGCCCTTAAGCAATTTACATGAGGATTGTGGCTCCCAAATAAATACCTTAGTGTTGCATGTGTACATTGTGTCTCACCATGACAGCAAGGCAGCTACATGGCATGTTCTATTGTCTTTAGTTTAACAATTCAATCTGAAAAGCATTTTTTTTTACCCTATTTGAAATTCTGCTTAAATTTAGCTTTGCAGAGTTTCTAGTTTTGCCATAATCTATTTGTACGCAGGCACTGAAGGAATGAAGAAGCATGTTAGACTTCTTAATTTTGATTTTCCTTGTTGCTTGAATGTCATTGGAGTATTGCTGACATTGGGGACTGAAGTTATTGTGATACAGAGGACAGAAAGAAAATGCAGACGCAATGATTGAAAAAGCTAACGTTTTTCTTCAAGCCAGAGAAGAGGATGCTCATCGGTTGTGGAAAAACATTGAACCGCACCTGAAAAAAGCAATGCAAACAGTTTATCTGCGAGAAATCTCAAGGTAATCACCTGATGAATAAACAGTATAGCCACTCAATGATATTTTGCCATCTAAAGTGGGGGAAGTGAACATGAGCATCCCAGAATATTATCAGAGTCAAAATTTGTGGCTCTTGAATATGCCATATATTCAAGATGTGGCATGAATCTTGTCACAGATTCATGTGGCAAGCAGAATGGCTCTAATTATTTTTCACAAGCAGAAAATACTTCACTATTGGTTTCTAGCTCAGCCCAAATGAGACATGACCAGGGTGACAAAGATAAAGACCAACCACCAAGAATCTGAGATCTTGCAAGAAGCATTTTGCTAGTGACTGTAATGTTGACTAAAAGAAGTTCACTTGATTTTGTTAAGCTGGTGGTATCAAATTACAAGAAGAGTTTAATGTCTCCCAGCTGCAGACCTTCTTATGTTGCATCACACATATATACAGTTCTAGTTGCCTTAATTGAATTTCCTACTGTGAGGCCACTAGTTTTCACTGCATGGAAAAACAGATGTTATTTCTGAAACGCCAGTAGATACTACAGGGAGAGAGCACAATAGAGATCTTGTCCTATGTGTTAAATCCCCCAGTTTATTGTACGCTGCAACCCTTGACCTCTTATTTTGGTTTCTTTACAAAATGTGATGTGCTGAACATGTCCCAATTCAATACTTGTTCCATTTTTGTACTACTGCTGGATTACTATTTACATTTATTCTCATAATCTGTCAGAACAGAAGTTTTTTTTTTATTGCAGACAGACATCCTATTATCTTTATCTTCCACTGAGATTATGGTGGGATGTGGGTGAGACTGAGGAACTAGTTGCATATGTGGAAGTATGAAGATATATTTAATGATTGGCATTCCATCCACCATCTTAAACAGTCACTCTCTCCACCACCGACACACAGTAGCTAGAGTATGTACCATCCAAAAGATGCACTGCAGCAACTTGCCAAGGCCTTTCTAATATCACCTTCCAAATTTGCGACCTCTGCCACATGAAAAAAATTGCAGCAACAGGCTCATGGGAATCACCAACACATACAAGTTCCTCTCCAAGTCGCACACCATCCTGAATTGGAATTATATCACCATTTCTTCATTGTTGCTAGGCGAAAATCCTGCAAGTCCCTACTTAACACAGACTGCAGTGGTTCAAGAAACTCACCAACACCACCTCGAGAGCAATTAGTTAAATTCCCATAAATTAATTTTTAAAAAAGGTTGATTTTTGGATTGTGAAATTTATGTCTTTACAATAAGACTAATAATTTACTTACATCAAGCACAGCAAAAGTTTTGAACATACAAGTTTTGCAAGATATAAAGGAAAATTTTGTATTTAAATAGCACTATGTAGCCATCAATAATGTTTCCGAGCCCTTCACATTACAAAAAATACTTTGAATTGCTGTGACTTCTTAAGTAGACAGATAAGGTGGCATCTTGCACACAGCACAATGCCATTATGGCAATAACGCAGGTGGAAAAAAATTGGTCTTTCTTCATAGCATTAATTGAAGAAGAAATATTGGCTTAGACATTGGGAGGCCTCCCTGTGCATTGGTTGTGTGATCTTTAGTGTCCATCTAGATCATTGGAACTTGCAGAGGGAGCCTTGATTTAATGTCTTACCCCAAAGGATGGTATCTCTGGTCATGCAGCATTCTCTGTGGAGGGCCACCTTTAGATTGAGGTGGCAATCTTGATATATGGTTTGAATTTGACATCTTCTGAACCAGATTTGGAACTGTTAAACCTACTGAGCAAAGCTGATGCAAAATTTTAGTAAGTAGTAGGGATCACCATGGCTTTACTCATGGATACCTGTGGATAGTTTGGGGCCTGGAGCATGATGGCTATATTTAGCTAGGAACTTGACTTGTCTCTTTACATGGCCCACCTCTGCTTTAAAGTTTAATCTATATTCTTGTTATTTTCATAGGTCTCAGGCTGCAAATAAAACCGATTTTCATTTTCTTATTTACTATTTATTCATTAAATGAGGCAATGGCTCTGTTATGATCCCTGCTGCAGTCACCCCTGGACAAGCCTGATTCCAGATAGGAACCCAGCTTGATAGATCCTAACTTTTATTTGTCTATATGGTGATGTGGAGAGGGGCTACTGGAGTCAGCTAATGAACTTTTAACAAAAGAATAAAACATAAAGAAAAGATGAACTATATTACAATATTCCTTCACCCACAACTATACAGATATATACGGACTTGTAAGGATAACACCAGTTACAAAAACTATCTTATACTCTCATGTTTCCAGTAGGTACACAGTCCATGTAAACTAGTAGGCACCCTATGGTCAGACACACCACACCCTGAAACCAAGTAACAGATGCCACCTCAATCAGATGCTATGGATCTCATCAACTCCCTCAGACCCTTGTCTCACTGTGAACCAACCAGTCTCACTGCTCTCTGTCTTTCACACAAGGGTTTCCAACCTCCACTCTCCAAGAACTTGCTTTGGAATCTTCTCCCAAACCAAAGCTTTCTTTCAGGTGCCTTCCACAAGATTTCACCTCCAGGGTTTCGAACTGTCCTTCTGATGTTCCTCTTCCCTGGGTCACCACATGCATTCAAGCTATCTTCCAAGCACTCTGTCTCACTGACTCAGTGCCAACAGTACACCACTGCTTCACAAACCCATAGCAAAGTGTTACAGACCTTCACCTGTCTCTTTGGACCTTCTTGCCTCTTGCAAGCTGTTCTTGCTTTAAGTCTGCTTTCTGCAGCTTTTGTCTCTTTAAATTTGAAGCTTGGAGCCTTTCTCTCTGCCCCTTACTCTTCACTTAACAGGACTGTTTCCAGGTCCCTACACTTACTTTGACTAGAAGGTCTTCTTTGGACTCTCCCCTGTTTCTGTCTCACTCCTTTGGCTTTGGGACCTTTTGGTTCTTTTGGGAAATCTGAGAGGGACTCCCAGTGTCCTGTCTCTCTGGAGTCCTCATAGAGTCACAGAGGTCTACAGCACAGTAAAAGGCCCTTCAGCCCATTGAGTCTGTGCCAGTCAAACAAAGTACCTAACTATTCTAATCCCATTTTCCAGCACTAGGCCCATAGCCTTTTATGCCATGGCATCCCAAGTGCACATCCAAATACTTCTTAAATGTTATGAGGGTTTCTGCCTCTACCACCCTTTCAGGCAGTGAGTTCCAGATTCCCACCACCCTCTGGGTGAAAAAATTCTTCCTCACATCCCCTCTACACCTCATGCCACTTACCTTAAACTATGCCCCCTGATTATTGATCCTTCCACCAAAGAGAAAAGTTCCTTCCTGTCTACCCTATCTATGCCCCTTATGATTTTATACACCTCAGTCATGTCCCCCCTCAATCTCCTCTGCTCCAGGGAAAATAACTCCAGTCTATCCAATCCCTCCTCATAACTAAAACTCTCCAGCCCAGGCAACAACCCAGTAAATCTTTGCACACACTCTTGTGCAAACACACCCTTCCTATAATGCGGATTCCAGAACTGCACGCAAATCTCTAGCTGTAGACTAACCAGCATTTTATACAGTTCCAGCATAACCTCCCTGCTCTTGTATTCTATGCCTAGGCTAAGAAAGGCAAGTATCCCATATACCTTCTTAACCACCTCATCGACCTGTCCCGCTAGCTTAAGGGACCAGTGGATATGCACACCAAGGTTCCTCTGATCCTCAGTACTTCCCAGGGTCCTATCATTCATCGTGTATTCCCGTGCCTTATTTGTCCTGCCCCAGTGCATCACCTCACATTTATCCAGATTAAATTCCATTTGTCACTGATCAGCCCATCTGTATCCTCCTGTAATCTAAGGCTATCCTCCTCACTATTTACCACCCCACCAATTTTCGTGTCATCCGCAAACTTACTGATCAACCCTCCTACATTCAGGTCTAAATTGTTCATACGTACCACAGACAGCAAGGATCCCAACACTGGTCCCTGTGGAACCCCACTGGACATAGGCATCCAGTCACAAAAACACCCCTCGACCTTCATCCTCTACTTCCTGCCACTCAGCCAATTCTGGATCCAATTTGCCAAATTACCTTGGATCCCATGGGCTCTTACCTTCATTATCAGTCTTCCATGCGGGATCTTATCAAAAGCCTTGCTGAAGTCCAAGTAGACTACATCAAATTTGTTGCCCTCATCTACACACCTGGTTACCTTTTCGAAAAATTCAATCAAATTGGTCAGACATGACCTCCCCTTAACAAAACCATGCTGGCTATCCTTGATTAATCCCTGCCTCTGCAAGTGTAGATTAATTCTGTCCCTCAGAATTGCTTCCAATAGTTTCCTCACCACTGAGATTAGACTGACTGACCTGTAGTTCCCTGGTTTATTCCTTCCTCCCTTCTTGAATAACGGACCACATTGGCTGTCCTCCAGTCCTCTGGCACCTCTCCTATGGCTGGAGAGGTATTGAAAATTATTGCCAGGGCCTCCCTTGCCTCACTCAACAGCCTGGGATACATTTAATCCGGGCCTGGAGTTTTATCTACTTTTAAGCCTGCTAGACCACTTAGATCCTCCTCCCTTTCTGTGCTAATTTCTTTAATTATATCACAGTCCTTCCGCCTGATTTCCATACCAACGTCATCCTTCTCACTTGTGAACACCAACACAAAGCATTTATTTAGAACCCTACCTACGTCTTCCGGCTCCACACACAAATTACCACTATGTTCCTTAATGAGTCCTACTCTTTCCCTAGTTATCCCCTTACTCTTAATGTACGTAAAATAACTTTGGATTTTCCTTTATTTTACCTGCCAATGTTTTCTCGTGCCCCCTTTTTTGCTCTCCTAATTTCCTTTTTAGGTTATGCCTCCCTTTTTCTCTTTATCCAATCCTGTATATCCCTCGACATCCAGGGTTCACTGGATTTGTTGGACCCACCCTTTGTCTTTACAGGAATATGTTGGCCCTGTGCTCTCCTATTTCCTTCTTGAATGAGTCCCACTGCTCTGATGCGGATTTAGCTAAAAGTAGTTGCTCCCAGTCCACTCTGGCCAAATCATATCTGATCTTATTAAAATCGGCCTTCCCCCAATTTAGAACTCTGATTTCTGTTCCATTCTTGTCCTTTTCCATAACAACCTTGAATCTAACGGAGTTATGATCACTATCTGCAAAATGTTCCCTAGTGATACCTCTACCATTTGCCTGGCTTCATTCCCTAAAATTAAGCCCAGGACCACCCCGTCTCTTGTAGGAAC
The DNA here is from genome assembly GCF_017639515.1 of Carcharodon carcharias. Taxonomy (NCBI): domain Eukaryota; kingdom Metazoa; phylum Chordata; class Chondrichthyes; order Lamniformes; family Lamnidae; genus Carcharodon; species Carcharodon carcharias. The sequence goes on along the minus strand of NC_054479.1, from coordinate 120,287,312 downwards.
TTATATGTACTAGCTTAAAAAGCTCTTCTGGATGCATTTTAGGAATTCTGCTCCCTCTAAACCTATCACACTATGACTAACCCAGTTAATTTTGGGAAAGTTGAAATCCCCCACTATTATTACCCTATTATTTTTACACTTCTCTGAAATTTGCCTTCATATCTGCTCTTCTATTTTTCTCTGTTTGAGGGGTCTATAGTACACTCCCAGCATTGTGATTGTTTTTTTTTGTTCTTTAGTTCTACCCATATGGCTTCATTTGAGGAACCTTCTAAGATGCCATGCCTCCTTATTGCTGTAATTGATTCCGTGATCAATATTGTGATACCCCCTCCTCTTTTACCTCCTTCCCTGTCATGCCTAAAGACCCTGTATCCTGGATTATTGTGCTGCCAATCCCTCTCTCAACCATGTCTCTGTGACAGCAATGACATCATGCTTCCATGTATTAATTTGTGCCCTCAACTCATCTACCTTATTCATCAGACCCCTTGCATTAAAATAAATACCATCAAACCTTGCCAAACTCCCTTGTGCCTTAACTGGCCTATAATTTCTATGCCTTCCAGACTCATTTGCGCTCTCATATAATTTTGGCTGTGCATCTCTCCCTGCTGAACCTCTCAGGATCCCATCCTCCTGCCAAGTTAATTTAAACCCTCCCAACAGCATTAGCAAACCTCCCTGCAAGGATGTTGGTCCCATTCCGGTTCAGGTGCAACCTGTCCACCTTGTACAAGTCCCAATGTCCCAGAAATCTAAAGCCCACCCTCCTGCACCATCTCTCCAGCCATGCATTCATCTGGACTAACCTCCTATTTCTGTACTCACTAGTGCGTGGCACCGGAAGTAATCCAGAATTACTACCTTTGAGGTCCTGCTTTTTAATCTGTTTCCTAGCTCCCTAAATTCTGCTTGCAAGACCTCTTCCCTTTTTCTACCTATGTCGTTAATACCATATGTACCACGATCTCTGTCTGCTTGCCCTCCCCCTTTAGAATGCCCTGCAGCAGTTCAGTGATATTCTTGACCCTGGCACCAGGGAGGCAACATGCCATCCTGGAGTCACATCTAAGGCTGCAGAAATGCCTGTCTGTTCCCCTTACTATCGAGTCTTCTACCACTATTGCTTTTCCCCTCTTTTTTCTCCCCCTGCCCCATGCAGCTGAGCCACTCACAGTGCCATGAGTGTGGCTGCACTCCCCAGAGGAACCGTTACTCTCACAGTTTTCCAACAAGAAAAATGGTTCTCGAGCAAGATGCACCCTGGGAATTTCCTGACTACCTGACTGATGGTCACCTATTTCCCCTCTGTCTGCACTTCTGCAAGCTGTGAGGTGACCATGTCTAAAAATATGCTATCCACAAAACTCTCAGCCTCACGGATGCACCTCAGCACCTCCTGCTGCCGCTCAAGCTCTGAATCCCGGAGCTCAAGTAGCTGCAGCTGGTAGCACTTCCTGCACATGTGGTCGTTCAGATTGCAAGGAGCGTCTAGGACTTCCCACATGTTGCAGGCGGTACATAACATGTGACTGTGCTGTCCTACTATGCCTCTAGTTGGAAATAAAACCCTTACTTTAAGTTAAATAAAGTATAAGAAAGTTAAATTATTTGTGTACTTTAAATAAAAACTAGAACCCTTACCTTTCCTTAGCTTAATCTATTTTAAACTGGAGAAAAACACTTACACAGTGCAAACCAATCAGCTCTCACCTTTGTGCTGACATCACTTTTTGAAGCTTCCCCACACTTGCGCTGGTTCTAATCTCTCTACCGCTTTCTTACGTTGTCTTGTGATGTCACTGTTGTTATTTTCAACAAGAACTGACTGCAGGATGCTCTTCCCAGACTGCTTCACCGCAATGCTGACTACAGGACACCCTTCCCAGACTGCTTCACAGTGATGCTAACTGTAGGACACTCTTCTCAGTCCTGGCTTCAAGCTGCTTAAAACTGATATATCTTTAGTTTTCCTGTGGGAGGGTCCTGCCTCTCTGGGCCCCTGTGGCTAGGCTATTTTTTTCTATTGTTGTAGCTTGACTTCTCTTTAAGAGTCATAAAACTCATTAGAAATGCAGGCACGTTTTGAAAGAGAAACTAAAACTCAATCTGACATTTCTTAACACACAGAAAAATACAAATCAAATTTAAACTTTAAAGCTAAAACTCATCCCTAACACCCACAAATACCAATATAACTTACTTAAACTATCTTTATTTCCTAACAGGCTTTAATGACCAATTCCAAGCTTCCAGGTCCACAAACTGCAAACCGCAAAAGCGGAAAATGTAGCTCAATTTTAAGGAGGACTGAGTTACCTTTCTATCATGGGCTGAATTTCCATAATTTTTAAGCTATATGAAACTTAGGGGTTATGGTTTGAAGGCCACTTTATTAAAGCTATACTGAAAATGAATTGCCAAGACTTTTGATGCCCCATTGAGCTGAGCAATTTTCATTCTTGTGAGAAAAAAATGTTTGTATTGTATGGATTGCTTCACGAAAGGAAAGCTAATCTACTCTGTGACTTTGCCAGTAAAAAGATGGAAAATAGAAAGCACTATAAGCCAGACAGATTTGTGCATATCAAATTGCTTAGTTATGTTCCTCAGAACAGTAAGTTCTATTCAATTAGATGTTTTAATTTATTGTTACCAGCAAATGAAAACACATTGGAACGATGTACTTGGGATTATCTTCAGCACCTAATGTAGAGTGCTAACCACCAAGCTCCATTAGTAAAACCCAAGCAACTTGTGCCATTTGCACTTCCTATTTGAGATTTTGTTCTGTTTGAACTTGTGATTTTGGTGCTTTCAAAAAAGCTGCAAAGTTATCTAAAAGATCTATATTCATTCCAGTTAATTTTCTCTGTGACTAAAATATTTAAAGGGGGATATTCCCATAATTGAAAAAGTTGGAGAATTTATTTCATTGTTTTGAGATTGAAGTGGAACTTTTGTTTTAAAATACAATGCCCTTTAAGAGAATGGAAAAAATATTGACTTGATTGATTTCTATAGTTCTGTGCACAAAAATATTCTTTTGCTAATTACATTATCCTATATGTTTCAGCTCTCAGTGGGAGAGACTGCAGCAAGAAGATAAAGAAGGTGGACATGTGAAAGGTGAACCAGCCCTGGTTTAGCTGACCAGAAGAATCTGTCCTTTATTTGCTACTGATCAGATTATGAATTTTTGTAGATGAGCATGAATTGCAACCTTAAGTCATATAATTAAATTAAAACTTATAATTCTAACTATTTTTGGGATTGTAGGATACTACACAAAGATGATCTACACTCTCAATTTTTGCTCATAATTAATAATTATACACATTGCCACTTTGTACTCAATCTTTAAGCCATTCTACTGGACAAAAGAATTATGAAGTTACATAGTCCTGAGTGAGCAGAAGGTGGTGAGAGCAGACAGTTTGGGGCAGGAACTATTAGAGGCAAGGAAACAAGAATGACTTGAGTCGGAACAGACTGGACTGTGGAGAATTCCTTCCCACCTGAGATTATTTTCAGTGTGCTGATTTACTTGCCCATCTTGATGATGTGCTAGACTGCATACATGCTCATCTAGCCCGAGTGCTTCTCACAAGCACGCTTGAAATGCTGGCTTGCTGCTCTGTTCCTAGTGGGGTGTTTTTTTATATGCTCCTGCTCCCTTAACTGCCTTGAAACTAGCTGCCACCAAATACAAAAACCAGAATTCCACTAAGCGTTCATACTCTCATGGTTCCCCATGTCCTGTTCACCTCATGGTTATCCCAAGGCCCATCCTAACTCCCTCACCCACACCTATGCAATGCCTGCTTTCTCCCATTCCACCTTGAGCTTAAATTATTGTTTCATCATGGATGCAGATTCACTACTCCTTCCTTGCCCTTTTAGCTTGGCCTTAGGGCACCTTCTTTCTCAGCTACACATTTTGCAGCATCTCTTGACAGTTTTTTTTTTGAGCCTTACACTCTGTATGCTACCTTCCATCTTCCTGTATAGCATAGTCTCTTAAGCAAGAAACTTGGAGCTAGACAGGTTCAATGAAAAGCTTTTGGCTGTACAGACAGGTTCAATGAGAAACTTTGGACTATCCAAGCATGGTCAATGAGAAGCTTTGGACTATACAATCACGGTCAATGAGAAGCTTTGGCCTATACAGAGAGTGAAAGATTGGAAAAGAAAGAAGCAACAAAAGGAACGGGAGAGTGGGAAAAGAGAGAAATTATAAATTACTGTCATTGTAAAATTGTGTTTTCAAATGTACCAGTACCACAGAAGATCCACTCTTCATTTAAATGAAGAAAACACCTTTTTAGATGAAAATCAATATTTTAGGCTCAAAGTGGTATGACAATCAGTTAAATTTAGCTATAGAGATGTTATACTTCTTGGCACAAGGGAATGGAAATGGGAACTTGGTTGCAATTGTAACATAGTGAAGTGACATGTTAACTAATTAGAGCCTTGAATAATTAGGGCCTTGTAAACATATGGTATGGATCATTTGGGTTGACGAATTGTTATTTCAGTTCGATCGTGCTTTTCATTAACAAAGAGGAAAAAAGTCCTGCAAACAATCATAATTTTTAACTTTTCTGTTCATTTTAAATTTATGCCTACTGATTAACATCACTCCTTTACCATATTGAAACTTGCCTTCAAATTAATGCAACAAATTACTGAAATGCCATACTGTTCTATCAAATGGGTCATAGTTTTGCATGAGATTTCCAGATTCTGGTTACATCAGAAAAGGAACTGGGAAGCAGTTGCTAGTTACTTCCTTAACAGCCAATAATATGTATACAATGTCATGCACTTTCCTACAGTTTTATCAAAAAGAAATTGTAATCCTGGATGAAAAAATTAGATAGAAATTAAGATAAAGAGGAAAAAGTGTGCTTATGACAGGTGTCAGGTAGAAAATACAATTGAGAACCAAGAAGAATACAAAAGGAATACAGGGGGTGGTGGGAATACAGAGGGGAGGTGAAAAAGCATATTGGATAAGCAAAGAAGGATTATGAGAAAAGATTGGCAGCCAACATAAAGGAGAATCCCATAGCCTTCTATAGGCACATAAATAGTAAAAAGGTGGTAAAAGGAGGAGTAGGGTCGATTAGGCACCTAAAAGGGAATTTGCACATGGATGAAGGGGCCGTGGCTGAGGTATTAAATGAATATTTTGCATTCATCTTTACCAAGGAGGTAGATGCTACCCAGGCCATGGTGAGAGACGAAACTGTCACTAGAAGAGTTCAGAATTGACAAGGAGGAAGTGTTGAATAGACTGCCGGTACTTAAACTCACAAGGCACTGGGACTGGACGAGATGTATCCAAGGATATTGAAGGAAGTGCGAGTAGAAATTGCAGGGGCCCTGGCCATAATTTTTCAGTCTTCCTTAGACTTGGGGGTTGTGCCTGAGGACTGGAGAATTGCAAACATCACACCCTTGTTCAAAAAGGGTTGTAAGGATAAGCCCCACAATTACAGACCAGTCAGGTTAACTTCAGGGGTGGGCAAGATTCTAGAAACAATTATTTGGGATAGAATTAGTAGCCATATGGAAAAATATGGATTGGTAAGGAAGAGCCAGCATGGATTTCTAAAGGGGAAATCGTGTTTAACTAACTTGCTGGAGTTTTTTGAAGAGGTAACAGAAAAAGCCGATGAGGATAATTCTGTTGATGTGATGTACATGGACTTTCAAAAGGCGTTTGATACAGTGCCACACAACAGACTTGTGAGAAAAGTTATTGCTCATGGAATAAAAGGGACAGTAGCAATGTGGATGCAAAGTTGGCTGAAAAATAGGAAGCAGAGTGTAAAGGTCAATGGTTATTTAAAATAAAAACAGAATTACCTGGAAAAACTCAGCAGGTCTGGCAGCATCGGCGGAGAATAAAAGAGTTGACGTTTCGAGTCCTCATGACCTTTCAATAGAACTAGGTGAATCCAAGGAAGGGGTGAAATATAAGCTGGTTTAAGGTGTGTGTGTGGGGGGAGGTTGGGTGGGGGGAGAGAAGTGGCGGGGGGGTGTGGTTGTAGAGACAGGTCTCCTCTACATTGGAGAGACCAAACGTAAACCGGGCGACGGCTTTGCAGAACACCTGCGGTCTGTCCGCAAGAATGACCCAAACCTCCCTGTCGCTTGCCATTTTAACACTCCACCCTGCTCTCCTGCCCACATGTCTGTCCTTGGCTTGCTGCATTGTTCCAGTGAAGCCCAACGCAAACTGGAGGAACAACACCTCATCTTCCGACTAAGCACTTTACAGCCTTCCGGACTGAATATTGAATTCAACAACTTTAGGTCCTGAACTCCCTCCTCCATCCCCACTCCCTTTCTGTTTCTTCCCCCTTCCTTTTGTTTTTTTCCAGTAAATTATATAGATTTTTCTTTTTCCCACCTATTTCCATTAATTTAAAATATTTTAAAATCTTTTATGCTCCCCCCACCCCCACTAGAGCTATACCTTGAGTGCCCTACCATCCATTCTTAATTAGCACATTCGTTTAGATATATATCACCAACTTCAACACCTGTGTTCTTTTGTTCTGTTGTCTGTGACATCTTTTGATGATCTGCTTCTATCACTGCTTGCCTGTCCCTACAACCACACCACCCCCCCTCCACTTCTCCACCCCCCCCCCCCCCCCCCCCCCCCCCCCCCCCCCCCCCCCACACACACACACACACACACACACACACACACACACCTTAAACCAGTTTATATCTCACCCCTTCCTTGGATTCACCTAGTTCTGTTGAAGGGTCATAAGGACTCGAAACGTCAACTCTTCTCTTCTCCGCCGATGATGCCAGACCTGCTGAGTTTTTCCAGGTAATTCTGTTTTTATTTTGGATTTCCAGCATCCGCAGCTTTTTGTTTTTGTCAATGGGCTGGACGAAGGTTTGTAGTGGAGTTCCCCCATTGAGACCCTTGCTTTTCCTGATATATATTAATGATATAGATCTTGGCATTCAGGGAACAATCTCAAAGTTTGCTGATGATACGAAGCTTGGAAGTGTTGTAAACTGCGAGGACGACGGTGTAGAACTTCAAAAGGACATAGACAAGTTGGTGGAGTGGGCAGATAGGTGGCAGATGAAGTTCACTTTGGTGAAGTGTGAGGTGATACATTTTGGTAGGAAGAACATGGACAGAAAATATAAAATAAGAGGTAAAATTTTGAAGTGGGTGCAGGAGCAGAAAGACCTGGGTTTATATGTACATAGCTAATTGATAGTGGCAGGACAGGTGGAGAAAGCAGTTAATAAAGCATATAGTATCCTGGGCTTTATTAATATGGGCACAGAGTACAAGAGCAAGGAGGCTATGCTGATAGACCACAGCTGGAGTATTGTGTACAGTTATGGCTGCCACATTATAGGAAGGATGTAAATACATTGGAGGGAGTGCAGAAGAGGTTTACAAGAATGGTTCCAGAGATAAGAAATTTCAGCTACGAAGATAAATTGGAGAGGTTGGGACTGTTCTGATGGAGAGAAGGCGGCTAAGAGAAGATTTGATAGAGGGGGCTGGACAGAGTAGATAAGGAGAAGCTGTTCCCATTTCTGAAAGAATCAAGAACAAGAGGGCACAGATTTGAAGAGATTTGCAAAAGAAACAAATGACGTGAGAAAAAATTTTTTCACACAACAAGTGGTTCAGGTCTGGAATGCACTGCCTGGAAGTGTGGTGAAGGCAAGTTCAATCGAGGCATTCAAGAGGGCATTAGATGATTATTTGAATAGAAACAATGTGCTGGGTTACAGGGCAATGGCACTCGGTCATAATGCTGATTTGGAGGGCTGATGCAGACACGATGGGCCGGATGGCTTCTTTCTGTGCCGTTAAAATTCTGTAATGATGTTTAAAATTCTATAATGATGTTATCTACTGTCTTAATGGGAAATATCACCTGGAATGAAATGTCCAAAAGAGAGTGAAATTTTATTGTAAAAAAAGGAACCCCCAAATAAATTTACGTTTATGTCAAGCACTTCACCTTGAAATTTACTACTACAATCATTATACTTCAGCAAAGTATACCTCTACCCACAGATTTATTTTAGCCCAAGGTCTGTATTTCTAATAACTTTGCAGACTTTTTTTTTGTTTGAATGTTCAGGACTTTCTGCTCACGCACATGTTGAACTTCCATATTACTCCAAATTCCTGCTGATTGCTGCTTACCTCTCCTCCTACAATCCTGCGAGAACAGACAAAAGGTTTTTCTTGAAGGTACAGTAATTCAGTTTATTTTAATCTTGACCATTAATTGATGCATAAAAAATTGAATAAGAAGGAAACAGTGAGCAGGTTCGGCAGCATCTGTTTCATGCCTGTGAACTTTCATCAGAATCCTTTGGAGAATGCAATGTTATGTTTCAAGCTTTGGATGGTAAAATGTGCATGCTGTGATTGTGTGGTTAACTGTGATCAAGGGGGCAATGTAGTAGCAATGAAACAGAAATACAATGCTTAAAGAAACTTATGCATCTGTATCTGAATTAACGGAGCATTCGCAATAAGGTAGACAAATTAACTGCACAAATAAATGTAAACGGATACGATATGATGCAATTACGGAGACATGGCTGCATGGTGACTAATGCTAGGAACCGAATATCCAAGGGTACTCGATATTCAGGATGGACAGGCAGAAAGGAAGAGGAGGTAGCTTGGTGTTGTTTGCCAAGGATGAAATCAGTACGATAGTGAGAGAGGATATTGACTCAGAAAATCTAGATGTGGAATACATCTGGGTGGAGCTAAGGAAAAACAAGGGATGGAAAACATTAATGGGAGTTGTCTATAGGCCTCCAAACAGTAGTGGTAAGGTCGGGGAACACATTAAACAGAAAATTAGAGATGCATGTAACAAGGGTGCTACAGTAATCATGGGTGACTTGAATCTACATATCGACTGGGCAAATCAAATTAGCAATAATAATATTGTGGTGTATACATTCCTGGAGTGTGTATGAGATTTTTTTTTTAGACCGGTATGTTGAGGAACCAACTAGGGAACAGGCCATACTAGATTTGGTATTGTACAATGAGAAGGTTAATTAATAATCTTGTGTGGGGTCCTTTAGGGAACTAACCATAATATGATAGAATTCTTCATTAGGATGGAAAGTGAAGTAGCCCAACCTGAAATTAGGATCCTAGATCTAAACAAAGGAAACTACAAAGGTATGAGGCGTGAATTGGTTACAATAGATTGGGGAACTTCATTAAAAGGCATGATGGTGGATAGACAATGGCTAATATTTAAGGAATGAATGTATACATTGCAACAATTATACGTTCCTTTCTGACACAAAAACACAACGGAAAGCTGCCCAACCATGGCTAACAAAAAGAAATTAAGGATAGTATTAGATTCAAAGAGGAGTCATATAAAGTTGTGAGAAAAATTAGCAAGCCTGAGGATTGAGAGCAGTTTAGATTTCAGCAAAGGAGGACCAAGAGATTGATTAAGGGGGGAAAAATAGATTTTGGGAGTAAACTTGCAAGGAACATAAAAGCAAACAGTAAAAACTTCTATACGTATGTAAAAAGAAAAAGATTGGTGAAGACAAATGTAGGCCCCTTACAATCTGAAACAGGAGAATTTATAATAGAGAACAAGGAAATGGCAGAGCAATTAAACAACTACTTTAGTTCTGCCTTCATGGAGGAAGATACAAATAACTCCCCAGAAATGCTGGGAACCAGGGGTCTAGTGAGAAGGAGGAATTGAAGGAAATTAGTATTACTAAAACAATAGGGCCTAATGATAAGGAGGAATTGAAGGAAATTAGAATTACTAAAACAATAGTGCTGGAGAAAATAATGGGACTGAAAGCCAATAAACCCCCAATGATAATCTACATCTCCAGGTACTAAAGGAGGTGGCCATGGAAATAGTGGATGCGTTCATTGTCATCTTTAAAAATTCTGTAGATTCTGGAACAGTCCCAGCAGATTGGAGGGTGGCAAATGTAACCCCACTATTTAAAAAAGGAGGGAGGGAGAAAAAGCGAATTACAGTCCAGTTAGCCTAACATCAGTAGTAGGGAAAATGCTAGAGTCCACAATAAAAGATGTGATAATAGGATACTTAGAAAATATCAACAGGATTAGACAAAGTCAACATGGGAAATCATGTTTAACAAACCTACTGGAGTTTTTGAGGATGTAACTCATAGAATCGCTAAGGTAGAACCAGTGAATGTGGTGCATTTAGATTTTCAGAAAGCTTTTGATAAAATCCTACATAAGAGGTTAGTGTGTAAAATTAAAGCACATGGGATTGATGGTAATATATTGGCATGGATTAAGAATTGGTTGGCAGACAGGAAACAGAGAGCAGGAATAAGTGGGTCTTTTTCAGAGTGGCAGGCGGTGACTAGTGGGGTACTGCAGGCATCAGTGCTTGGGCCCTAGCTATTCACAATATATATAAATGATTTGGATGAGGGAACCAAATGTAATATTTCCAAGTTTGCTGATGACATGAAACTTGGTGGGATTGTGAGTGGTGAGGAGGATGTTGAGAGGCTTCAAGGCAATTTAGACAGGTTGAGTGAGTGGGCAAATACATGGCAGATGCAGTATAACATGGATAAGTGTGAAGTTATCCACTTTGGTAGGAGAAACAGAATGCCAGAGTAATGGTGATAGATTGAAATGTTGATGTACAAATGAACGTGGTACACCAATCACTGAAAGGAAGCAGTGAGACCACACCTGGAGTATTATGTGCGGTTTTGGTCTCCTTGCCTAAGAAGGGATATAGTTGCCATTGAGGGAGTGCAGCGAAGGTTCACCAGATTGATTCCTGGGATAGCAGGATTGTTGCATGAGGAGAGATTGGGCTGACTAGGCCTAAATTTATTGGAGTCTAGAGGAATGAAATGGGGTCACATTGAAACGTATAAAATTCTAACAGGGATGGACAGACTGGATGCAGGGATGATGTTTCCTCTGGCTGGGGGTCTAGAACAAGGTGTCACAGTCTCAGGATATGGGGAAGGCCATTTAGGACTAAGGTGAGTAGCAACTTCTTCACTGAAGGTGGTGAACCTGTGGAATTGTTTATCACGAGAAGGTTGTTGAGGCCAAGTCATTGAATATATTTAAGAAGGAAATAAATAGATTTCTGGACTCTAAAGGCATCAAGGGGTATGGGGAGAGAGCAGGAGTACGGCGTTGAGATAGAGGATCAGCCATGATCATATTGAATGGCGGAGCAGGCTCGAAAGGCCAAATGACCTACTCCTGTTCCTATTTTCTATGTTTCTGTAGATTGTACATTCTGAAATATGTCAGATTTGGCATTTGCGATTAAAGAGTTTGCTGTCGATTGGAAGCTTTCCTCTTTACTATTGTGACCCACCAACTTTGTTACAGTAATACCATATATGATGGCCCTATTTATTGCATATTTGACTGTTCCAGAAGTTAGAAAAGTTAAATCTTTTTTTGCTATAATATGGTAACAAAACATCAGGAGTAACTGCTGGGATCTCCTTTGATGACACCAAAGTAATTTCAGAAGTGTTCATTTAAACAAGTCATATTGCATACAGTAAGTACTTAAAGTTGTGGTCGCGTTCCTGAAAATTGTGACCTTAAGTGAATCATTGGTTCCCATAGGAATCAATATTAAAGCTGGAGTTAGGGAAAAACCAATGTATTAGTTGAAATACTGTACTATACATGTGCAGCAGTGTGCATTCCTAGCTGGAATAACTTGTAAAATAAGATGAATCACAGAATATATCAGAAATACTGTATAAATTCAAATTAGATGGGGCTTGTTTGTGTGATTTAGTACTGAGTAGCACAGCTTCTGTCTCGCCCACAGCACTCCTGAAACTCAGCTCTTGGCACCCCACCCCACCCAACCCCACTGCCACCTCTCAGTTCAAGACTGCACCTGAGCCTATAACCTGGATCCCTCCCTAATGGTTAGCAGGGAGCCGAGCCCCTGTCCCGGGCTGCTGATCGAGTCGCTGTGGAGTGGTGAGTGGGCATCCACTTAGATGAATTATGCTGGCTTGGAGGAGTTCAGATTGATTTTGTCAAGCAATGCTAGATTCTTCTTTGTGGGAGTATGTAAGGAGTGTTCCAGCTGGTGAGTGCAGGGTTGGTCATAATGGTGCCTAACAATAACAACTTCTATTTGCATAGCATCGTAGTAAAATGTCCTAAGGCATTTCACAGGATTGTTATAAAACACAATTTGACACTGAACCACATGAGATTAGAGCAGATGACCAGAAACCTTCTCAAAGAGGTAGGTTTTAAGGAGCATCTCAAAATGATGACAGAAGGGAAAAGATGCAGAGAGATTTAGGAAGGGAATTCCTGAGTTTTAGGGCATTGACAACCAGAAGAATGACTGCCAATGCTGAATTGTTTAAAATCATGGATGCTCAAGAAGCCAGGTATCTTGAAGTGTTGTAGGTCGGGAGGCGGTTAGAGATGGGCAGGACAAGGCCATGGAGATTCGAAAATATGATTGGGAATCTTAAAATTGAAAAGTTTGTTAAAAGGGAGTGAATGTAAATATAAAAGTAGTCTCCTGTTTGCATGTTGTAAAAGATATAATTTGTATTAGCATCTTACTCAAATTAAAATAATGTTGGAATAAAATGTCCCGTCGGGTAAATAAGCTTGCTTTTTAAATACCTTTTTACTTCCTTTGGGTGTGATATCCTGAAAGCAATTTTAATGATACAGAATAATAAGGAATGTTTGACTTGCTAAAGTAGACTTTAGCAAATGTGTTAGCAAAACAAAAAAAATCTAATGCAAGAGAATGTTTTATTGTAACTTAATTACTTCTGAAGTACAGGCAATCTTGAAATGTGGGTAACTGTAGCAACCAACTTGCACACAGCAAAGTCCTGCAAACATAGAGATTAATTGCCATGGTTATGGCATAACCGACGGTAAATGCTGAGCTGTTCAAATCCCAGAAGGAAACTTGAAACAATTGTCACAAGCAATTTTCAATTTGTATAAAATTCAAGAAGCGTGCTTTGAATTTGAATAAGGCCGCCCAGTCTTATAGGTTTGTATAAAACTAGATTAAACCTTTTTTAATAAGAGAAATGATTTTACATACATACATAGATCTACAAATTACTACCATGATAACTTCTAAATCCCCTATTCAATCTAACTCCCAGTTACACTTTTGTTAAGGCAACAGTAAGACACAGATTTTAAGACCCAGGCAGAGAAACATGATACGCTGAACAAGTTGACTTCCAAGTGAGTTTTCTTAACTTCAGTCCTTTGAAGACAGCAGCTTGAGGCATAGATGCTGAAGGCTTTTCACACACTTGTAGGATCTTAAAAATGCCTTCCCTTACAAAACAGCCTTTTTTTTATACATATCTTCCTCTTTAAATACAAATACCCATTTCACTATAGCCCTTAACTTACGTGCTCCCCAGGGTCAGATTTGAAGGGGGGGGGTTACCCCAAAGTTGCACTGGGAATCCCTCTGGCAAGTTCCCAGGCAAGGGTTTGCACGGCAATTGCCCAGAAGTGCTAACTTTCTCTGGACAATTGCACTGCACTGAGAACCATCCAAAAATGCGATTTAAATTACAAACTTCAGATGGTTCAGCCGGGGTTGTACCAATAGTTACCCAGAAAATGTCAGAAGAATTAAAACCTCGTCTAACTTCTGGGTAACTATTGTAAAGGCCCAGGCTGACCTCACGGGACTCCCCGATGCCCCCACCCCCATGCATGCAGATGCACAGACACAGACAGACACACGCATGCACAGACACACTATTACTGTATTTTACAATAAATTCCGTTAACATTATGAGAATTATTATATCTCTTGACACCATACAATCTGTTGTCTGAAAGAAGTGATGTTGGTTAAGAGTTCAGTATTGGCCAAGAAACTAGGAAAGCTTGCCTGCTTATTTGATAAGTGCTGTAAAATCATTTATGTCTTTGAGAGGGCAGATGAAGCCTTGATTTTAAAATCTCTCTCTCATCAGCTTTGATTGTGTTTGTGATATGGAGTGGGATTTGAACCCACCACCTCTGACTTAAAGGTGAAAATCGTATCACTGAGCCAAGCCTGGCACCTTAGTATTTTGGCTTACACATCGTATTTTATTGGTGCTTCAGATCAAAGTAGTATGTTTTTGTTTGTGAAGGATCATGTAGTCTGTATGGTTGACCTTTTAGTTTACTGGAGAGAATTTGTATGGGTGAGCAACTAGTACTTAGTAATGAAATATTTCGATTTAATGGGAAATTTTCTTTATCCTGAGGGTAGCTGTTGAATTAAGGAACTATTTTGGATTTACTCCAGTGCAGTTATAATCACAAACTTGGGTCCATGTGCAAAATAGATTTATAATTTGAGAAACAGTAAATCACCCTTTTTATTGTAGATATATAATTACATTGAGTACTTTGCAGATCAGCACAATGTTTTAACTTTTCTTTCTCCTTTGTTTTATTTCCAGCATCATGGAAAAATTAAAAAAACCTCATTTTTGAAGAAACATGAAAAGGTGATTATTGATATTCAGTATTATAATCAAATTAGATTGAACCAGTATGTTAGTTGGACTGTAAAGAATGAGAAGATAGAAAAAAACTTGTGTTATGATGGTTAACTGAACATAGACATAGTATCGAACTGGTCTGTAGAGTGCAGATCCAGATGGTACATTACCAAATGAACTCTGAGAAGTTTGCTTGTAATATTTACTGCATCACAATTAAAAAGTACAACACTTTTATGATCTCTTGGATCATTTACAAGTGCGCATCTGTGTCTCCAGTGTAAACCTGAAAACCGTTGGTTTGGTTTATTCAGACTGTATAATGTGCATTGGAACATTGCATGGTCAGGCACAATTGAGACTGATTAGATCAGAGCAAACATTTTTCAGTGTTCCTTATATTTTGATATGTTTGCGGTTTAATTTTTCTTCTGTGCAGCCAAAAATCAAACCAGTTGGTGTTCTTTGTAGTTGCTTTGTACTTTTGACCACTTTATTTTTAAGTTGCACATAAGTGATTAACAGGGTTGAAAATAGATTTAAATTACCAACTTTTAAGCGTAGGTTATTGAAGTGTTCCATGCTTGTCAAATTCAAAGGATTTATGTAGAGATTTAGTTCCCAAAACACTGATAATCATCCACTGAACCATACCAGCCATATAAATACTGCAGCTACAAGAACAGGTCGGAGGCTGGGGTTTCTGTGGAGAGTAACTCAGCTGCGGATTCCCCAGTGTCTGCCCACAATCTACAGGCACAAGTCAGGAGTATGATGGAATACTCTCCACTTGCCTGGGTGAGTGCAGCTCCAACAACACTCAAGAAGCTCGACACCACTCAGGACAAAGCAACCTGCTTGATTGGCATCCCATCCACCACCTTAAGTATTCACTCCCTCTGCCACCAATGCACAGTGACAGCAGTGTGTATCACCTACAAGATGCACTGCAGCAAATTGCCAAGGCTCCTTCGACAGCACCTTCCAAACCTGCAACGTCTGCCGCTGACTAGCAGACACGTGGGAGCACCACTACTTGCAAGTTCCTCTTCATGCCACACACCGTCCTGACTTAGAACTATATCGCCATTTCCTCACTGGATCAAAATCCTGGCACTCCTCCCAAACAACACCAGATTATCTGTTTACCTACATCAGATGGACTGCAGTTGTTCAAAAAGGTGGCTCACCGCCTTCTTGAGGGCAATTAGGGATGGACAACAAACCTTGTCACCAACGCCCACATCCCATGAAAGAATGATTTTTTAAAAAATCCTGACATCCCAAATAATAAAAATGGAATGCAACTTACGCAACTGTTGTAAAATAGTTTCCATGGTAATAGTTCTTTTCATCAGACACAAGTAGCTAACTTCAGAGCTAGTGAATGTTTGTATTAAGTACATATTAATATTTGTATCTCCATTTCTCTATCCACAATCATAAATCTGCTCATTTCCTTCATTATTCCATAATCAGAAAGGTAATGTTCATACTTTCTATTTCACTTTTGCACAAGTCTCTGAAATTCAGGGCGACTGCCTAAGCTTTTTGTGCCTCTAACTGTAGTGCCTGAGCTCCATTTTGTTCCTTCCTTATTAGTGTGACCAATTATTTATGAGAATCCATAACTTGCTCTTCACTGGTGTAGCACAATATTAACTAACTTAATGTGGCTGCAAGGTGTATCTGTATTTGATTCTCAATTTAAGTATCAACTTTAGAAACTTTAGACACAAAATAAATCTAATCTTTAGTTTTTAAAAAATGCATACACTATATTTGTGTGATCAAGGACTTTGCAGTAAGAAGCAGCCATTTTGCCACATCAATTCTGTTGTGTTTTTGTCACTCCTCTGCTTCGCTGAGGTACAGTTCCACAACACCAGCAACCAGCCTGTGTCAGAATCTAGACAGCGATAGTCAGCAAGCTGCTTAGCTTTGTATGTTGCAACTGCTGAGTCTGATCTTGTTCTCTCCCAATGTCCTTGTCCTTGTGTGCATTTTCCAGCAATGGAACAGTGTTGGATACACTATATAGCCTCGAGACTTTTCCTGGGGAGAGATCAACACACATGTTCCTGGTGCCACCGCCTTCTCCAGGTGCTGCATTGCACCTTCTGATATTAATGCTGATGGCAGGTGTCCATGCCACCCCCCCCCCCCCCCCCCCCCCCCCCCCCCCCCCCCCCCCTCCACACACACACACACACACACACACACACACACACAACCACCACCTGTCTGCAGTATTTAAGTGCCACCATCCGAGAATGAGGTTCATCAACATCCTTCCCTTTACAGCAAGGCCCTAAAGATTGGATTCAGGTCCAGGAGCCAACAGCTAACTTCTGCCAAATCTCCCACACTGTCAGATCCCACCTTCATCTCTGACTCCACTGCAGAGGGTAATGAATGAAGTGCCATACATATAAAGAGATAGTAAGGAAAATCACGAGTAACAGGTCACCTATCCTGGCAGCACCTGCTGTGGCTCCTTAGGCAGCACAAACCAAACCCACAACCACTACCACCTAGAAGGACAAGGGCAGCGGATAGATGGTAACACCACCACCTGGAAGACCCCCTCCAAGCCACTCACCATCTTGTCTTGGAAATATATCGCTGTTCCTTCACTGTCGCTGGATCAAAATCCTGGAACTCCCTTCCTAATAGGGAGGGCATACCTACACCACAGGAACTGCAGCAAATCAAGAAGGAAGCTCTCCACCACGTTCTCAAGGGCAGTTAGAGATGGACAATAAATGATATTCTAGCCAGCGATGCCAACATACTGAAAATGAATTTTAAAAATACTCCTCTGTACAGGAATGGATCCCTGGGGTCCAAGGATGTGGCACTCGCTCGTATCACATTCATGACACGTCAATGACCCCTAACTCCAAATGACCTGTCCTTTCTGCTTCATTGGTGTACCTCTGTTACAGGAACACATACAGGCCTGGCTTTAGGAAATTTGCTCCTAGTTTCTTTATCGAATTACAATTCTTGTTGCTCAGTTTGCCTGCTTCCTACAGTGCTGCTGCATCGGGTCTATGCTGCTCTGCTGGCCTTTTCCCCAATCTTTCTCCAAACGCTTCCAGTCTCCCCAGGCATTTAGTGCCTATTTGCAGCCTAACTTCTACTGCATATTTATTAGCTGATTCCATAATTTATAGCAGTCGAAAGTCCTGATCTCTTAGTTCCGTTGGCATCAAAATATTGGGCCTTTTTTTTGTACATCACAAAACACTTCCTGAGTATCGTATTTTCTAAGTTTGTTGGTAGCAAAATGTTAAAGTGGTACTGAGAGTTGACTGAGTTTTAAGGATAGCTGCACTTGTGTGATGGGTGTTTTCCAGTACAATATTGTATTTGTAGATGTTCTCTTTAACTCTGTTGATATATCATACTTCATTGTGAAATAAAAACAAAAAGTGCTGGAAAAACTCAGGTCTGGCAGCATCTGTGGAGAGCGAAACAAGAGTTAATGTTTTGAGTCCGTGTGACTCTTCTTCAGAGCTCTGAAGAAATCACACGCACTTGAAATGTTAACACTGTTTCTCTCTCCACAGATGCTGCCAGACCTGCTGAGTTTTTCCAGCTTTTTCTGTTTTTATTTCAGATTTCCAGCATCTGCAGTATTTTGCTTTTATACTTCATTATGATCTATTTGGCTGTTTCCCAAGCAGAAATTATTTGCACTGCAGAATGAGAGTTTTATATTATGGATTCTGCGATAAATGACGAGCGATTTGTGATGATTTGTGTTCACATAATTAGAGTAAGACCAGTTGGGTCATAAAATTACCAAATAATTCTAGTTGTTTTTATATGCCTTCTGCAAAAAAACCTGGAAGCATTGCAATCACTCACGCAGTTTATACTTCTGAAAACCTGATAATAGTGAGAGCTGACTGGTCATCAAGTAGAGGAAAATCAGCTGTTTAAAATTTCAGTTACCAGTTTTTCTGGTTCATTCAGGAAATGCTGGATAAAATTACCAATGTGCAGGTTTGTTATTGGAATTTGTTTGTGAGCTGTGATTTTGTTGGTTGAGTACACACCAACCTGGTGAGAGCTGTTCATGCATGACTCTATAGACCATTACACTTTTTAAATGCTGTGTATTTAGCTTGCATGCATGTTTTGTTCAATTATTAATAGAATGGCCTGAAACTGTCTGGTAAAGTATTCAACAGAGCCACCTTCAGATAAGAGGGAAATGCCTGCTTTGCCTATGCAAATCTTAAACTTACCTCTCCAAGAGGCAGCCCCATGTTGCGACATCCTCTCCATTCTTGATCACCCTCAGCAGCGCCCACTTCTCCTGGTGAAGATGCTGAGTCTTCAGAGCTGCCAGCCCTGTGATTGGGCCAGCAACATCAGAAAACTGCCCAGCGCGACAGCTATTAGGAGGCCTTCTCTGGGAATGTCACCGAGCTGGTCGCATTGCCGGCAAGTGTGTCTCGGGACTTCCATTTTGTCACGAAGTTCATGAGAAAATTCAGCTGCGAGTGTTAGGAATTTCATGTTAGTTGGGGAGGAGGTAAGATGCTTGGGGTGAGTTGTCCTGAGGAAGATTTTAGAAAACAGTCTTGGATAAATAAAAGTCTAAAAATTTACTGTGAAAAGTAAAGCTTAGCAACTAGCCTTTATAGTGGTGAGTCAGAGCTGAGAAAAGAATAATGCTCACACATTTGGTGATTAGTGTGGTATTATAAGCAGACTTAGTTGTCTAAAGATTCAATTTATGAATTATAATGGAAAAGATGGATCCAGTCAGTGGAAAATAGGAAACTTCTGAGTTTTTTTCCTTTTGTGCATGGGTTTTCATTGACACATTTTTAGGTGTTTTATGAAACCAGTGTAGAGGGAAACGTTGATATTTTGCTGCCTTATAGTGTTGTCACTGTTGACTACAGACCTTCAGCTACTCTTCTCAATTATTGCAACATCCATCTCATTAATTAATGGCCGTTATTTTTTGAAAACATGATGCACAACAGCTTAAGAAAATGAATTATATAAACGGGTGGTTGTTCACTTAATTGGCTTGCAGGCATTTAATGTCCCTTGATGCACTATTACCAAGACAGATCAGTCTAATTAACCTTGTTTCTTACAGACCAGCAATCACCTCCTTGGCCCCAAACCATTCCCACTGGATAGGTTGTTGGCAATTTTCTACAGCATTGTCGACAACAGAGTGACTCCCACTGCACATATTTTCTCTCAGGTGAGTTTGGAATATGTCAATGTTAACTAGTTCCATGGGGAAAACCTTGAAAAGGTTACAGATTCAGAGATGAAAAGGTTGCACCACTCCAAGAATGTGAAATGAATTGGCCACAATCTTTGAAAACACATTGAAAGCTGAATTAATAAGTATGTAATGCTAATGTTGTGAAAACTTGGTATTGCAATGTATTTATTGACTTTAATCTGACAATGGAACTTTTTTTGTGGTCTGCACAATCCCATGCTCCATAACTGTTGAATCCACGGAAGTAGTGCTTATATTGCACATTCTTTCTCTTATAACCCCAATTACCTATGCAATCTATAGAGTTGATATACCAATATAGTGTACTAGTTTATATTGAAGATGTGTGGGTGCATATTAATGGGGTCAGTGTTTGACAAATAAAGGCAGTTTTCTGGATTCCACGTACCTCTTTCCGAAATGTATCAGTAATACAGACATACTTATACTAGTATAGTAAATGGAAACATATTGGCCCATAACTTCTGATCTTCCAGGAGTCGTAACTGGGGGTGGTGTAGCCCAAAGCTGTGCTGGACATCCCGACCCCCAGTTCAAACTTCCGTTGGGCAATTGCCCTTCACTCAGAACCATCCAAAAGTATGATTTAAATTGAAAACTTCAGATGGTTCCGACTGTCTTACAGTAACAATTATCCAGGAAAAGTTAGAATGAAAACCACTTCTAACTTCTGGGTAACTATTGTTATGACCCTCCATGGGACTCTGCCACCTCACCCATGACCACCCAACACAGGAATTGCTTTATTACTGTAATCATTTTAAATTGAAACTTCCCCAGTCTCCCCTTTTGGTTTTCCGGCCTCTGCTTATCTGTTTTAATTGTTTAACTTTATTTGTAAATTATATACCTTATTTTAATTTTCTTATGCCTTTTTCCATGGTATTCTTTCTGAGCGCATCCATATGCATATTTCTTTGCACCCATGCCTTTATTGCTTTCTCTTTTGCTTTTCACTTTTCCTTTCATGCTCCTGTGTTTTTAACAGTTTGTAACCACCAGTGGGAAAGCCAGCAGTGGGAACTTCAAAGATTAAAATAATTGATTTCTGGCTCAGTGGAAAAGGATTCCATTGAAAGTCTGCAAACTCATCCAAAGCTACTCTGATCTTCTCATCTCTTATTACAGAGCCACAAAAAGTGAGATGACAAGTATTAAAGAAAAGCACTTACACAACTTTACTCCCCCCCTCCCCCCATCTTCTCCCAGGAAAACAGATTGGCAGAAACTAGAATCTAGTACTTTAGGGCTTGGACAAAAAACAGATAGCTTAGTTGGCATTGCAAATTATATCTTTATGAAATAAGATTCTCCTCACCTGGTGGAACTATCTTAGTACAGAGCCTTGTTCTCTGGAAATCATTCCTGGAAGATCAGCAATGTTAAGTGGAAGGTCTCAGCTGAAAATGATAACTTCCTGTACTGAATTGGCTGTTGGTCCATTCTTTCATGAATAGAAAATAATCTGTTTCTACAAGCAGCTTTCTTCTGTTCTTTAAAATTCTTTAAGCTGTTTGAAATAGGGAAGCAGACTGAATTTGGGCCTAGAGTTGGCTATTTTTGTTGCATGTAACTGGCTATTTTTTTTTGTTTTATACTGGGTGCATTAAACAAATATAACACTGGGTGGCAGCATTGTGCTAAGATT
Organism: Carcharodon carcharias; assembly: GCF_017639515.1. Lineage (NCBI taxonomy): Eukaryota > Metazoa > Chordata > Chondrichthyes > Lamniformes > Lamnidae > Carcharodon > Carcharodon carcharias. The sequence goes on along the minus strand of NC_054479.1, from coordinate 120,265,809 downwards.
TGCAAAGTAATCTTCTCCACATGACATGCGAAAAGGAAATGAGTTTTCCAAAATCGGTTGGCAGCTGCCTAGTTAACCTGCCATCAAAGGTACTCACCATATTAAATACAACAGAAAGTCCAGAGGTGCCTGGCTGTCTTCATCATCCCTGCCCCCTTCCCCAGCTCCTCTGTTTGTAGTTATAGTAATGAAGAGGCAGAAGTTTAACTTTTGAACCCACTTAGCAGGGGAGGTCGGCAGTAGCTTTGTGAAACCAGTTTTGCAGAGTCTCTTTAACTCAGCCATGACATTAATGTCCTACTTCTGGGTTTCCTGACCATTTAGAGCAAATAGCCTAATCATGACCCACACCTGACAATGCAGTTCTGTGTCTTACTCAAGTTGGCTGTGTTAATACCTCAAATGGAAAGTCTGTGATGACAAAAGCTCTTCAAGTAAAGAATTTTAAAACACTGGTGATGGGAGAATATAAGAATAGTGGCAGTAGTGGATCATTTGGTCCCTCAAGCCTGCTTTACCATTTGATACGATCGTACCTAGTCTTCTGCCTCAGCTCCAGTTTCCTACCAGCTATCCATAGTTCTTGATCCCTGAGAGATCAAACATCTCTCTCAGCCTTGAATATACCCAACAATAGAGCACCTATATTCCTCTGGGGTAGAGAATTCCAAAGATTCACCGTCCTCCAAGTGTAGAAATTTCTCCTCATCTTAGTCCTAAATGATCAACCATTTATCCTGAGGCTGTGGTTTAAGGATAGCAACAAATAAATACTGACCCTGCCAGCAACACTCACATCCCATGAACGAATTAAAAAAAGAACTCTTAGCTAGGGGGAAACAACCTCTCTGGTCTACCCTGTAAAGCCCTTTTAGAATCTTGTATGTTTCAATGAGATCACCTCACTCTTCTAAATTCCAGAGAGTATAGACCCAATTTACCCAGCCTCTCATCCTAGGACAACCCTCTCATCTGAGAAACTAATCAAGTGAACCTTCACTGTACTGCCTTCAAGGCAAGCCTATCCTTCCTTAGTTATAGAGATGAAAACCGTGCAGAGTATTCCAGGTATGGTTTCACCAAAGCTCTTTACAATTGCAGTAAGGCTTATTTATTGTTGTACTCCAATCCCCTTGGAATAAAAGCCAGTGTGCAATTTGCCTTCCTAATTTCTTGCTATACCTGCATGCTAGTTTTCTGTTGGTTGTATAAGTCCACCTTGCAATGGGCCAAATGGCCTCCTCATTTCTGTAATGATTCTATAACCCAAGTCTTTGTATTCCTTTTTGGAGTATTCCCAACTTCAACACTTACAAGTTTTACATTTTTTTTAAAATTCTGCTTTTCTATTCTTACCACCAAAGTGAATGACCTCATTATATTCCATTTGCCACCTTGTTACCTACTCACTTAATCTGTCTACATCTCTTTGCAGCCTCTGTGTCCTCCTCGTCACTAGTATTGCCACCTAGTTTTGTATCGTCAGCAAACTTGGACACATTACTTTCAATCTTTTTGTCTAGGTTGTCAATATAAGTTGTAATCAGCTAAAGGCCCCAGCACTGACCCTTGTGGCATTTCACTGCTTGCAGTCTGCCAACTTGAAAATGCTCTGTTTATCCCTACTGTATATTTTGCTTGCACTTTTCTCAGGAAGCAATCAATAGTTTAAAACCTGAAAATCATGGAACTATAATTTCCTTCAACTCTTTCCCTACTCAGATCTCGCTTATGGCCCTGTGAGGCACTCCATTTAATCGTTGAGCCATGCAAGGCAGGGAGTCTTTGTCCAATTTTTACTGTTGAACTTAGTGATTTGCGTTTTGTTTTTCCTCCTTCAGTAATGAACAGCTTCACATTAATAATGTGAGGCCAACTCCAGCATCTTCTCATTAGTCACGATGATGCACTATTTCTCTTATCCCAGTCTTTTTAAAAATAATGTTCATAACATTTTGAAATAAACACGTGAACAAGGAATGGAGGTTAAAGTAAGTTCAACCTAGTTCATTGGCAATAAATTTGTTGTGATAGAAACATCAGCAAAGCCTTATTCATCTTGCCCCACGTCAGAATTTGTGTAAATGCCATCATATCTACTGCAGTTTAATTGTCTTTCCTTAACTTTACTAGAATAATGTAATAATAAAAGTGAGAGATGCCAATATTTCCATATTAAACATTAAGCACTAATAATTAATATTTGTACATTTTTAACTCTTTCAACTTCAGTTTAAAAAAATTATAAAAATATTTGTGTAGGTAATTAAATTGATAGCGCCAAACTTATTTAAAATACAATGTTTGTGGTTGAACTCCAACATAGGCCAGAATTTTCTAGCCCCGCCACTGCAGAAATCTCCATTCACATCGGAGGAGCCAGAAGATCCTGCCAGCGTGAGGGGCTAGAAAATTCCGGCCATCATTTTTTGATGCATGCTGCTAATTATTCTTCAAAGGACCTTCCTCAGAAAACTTGTTTAGTAACTATAATTTCCATCCATGCACTGGAGAATTTAATTTTGAGCATTGTGCTCCTCACTGAAGATTTGAAATTTGTGTTGCAAAGATACAAATTTGTTGTACAGCATTTCCTCTAAGTTAACTGAGTAAAGTGGGGAGAGACTGCTGAGCAAAGTCGGGAGAGACTGCTGTAAAAGAGAGGCAGGAACTGGCTTATGAAGGCAGCAGGACCTTGTAAGTCTGTGCCAGTATTGTGGGGGAGGGAAGGGGTTTAGTAGGGTGGTCTGTTGATTCCTGGAGGCAGAGGTACTTTGGAAGCCTGGTATTGGCTAGTGATGGCAGATCAACTAGGGCCTGGTTGTGGTGGGAAGGAATTGGGGAAGCCTTGGAGAGTTTGGGGGAAATCATGAAAGGGCGGTGGTAGCACTTGATTGTGGGGGCTCTTCAGACTGGCACCTGGATCCAGGAGATAGATGGAAGGGCATTTATCTCCTGAATCCACCAAGTCCTCATCTTGAACCTTGATGAAACTGCCAAGTTCTCTGATGCTTAGGAAATGCAACCAACCAGAGTTAAAGTTGATAAACAGAATGACAATGAGGCTGTCCACCTTATTGTCATATTTAAAGTTCCAAACCACCTTCTTGGCATGGGTTAGTTGTTAATGTCTTGTTAATTGCATTGTTAAGGTTTGTTACTGTGATGTCAATTGTATTGTTAAGGTTAAGAGCAACAAGTGATGGTTATTGATTGTCTTTGAGCACATATAAATAGGGGATAGCTGGAGAGCTGTGAGACTGAACAAGTTAATAAACTGTCTCAATAAAGAAAAGCTCTGTGTCGTGGTTTTGGCTTCACCAACCAACTTGGATCCTATAAACAGGTTGTTCATTTTCCAGACTCTGTTAAGGCCTGAAGTAGGCAAGAATGGGTCTGGATACAGTTTTTTTCACACTTTAACCTTCCCAAGCCTTTCAGTTTTTTTCCCTGTTAAAATTCGCCCCAATATGTCCACTGGTTTCCTTAAGGGAATGGAAGGAACAGGCAATGAAGTTTGGGAAGTTCAGCATGATGGAGAACAGAAAAGTCTAGGGCCAGAATGGGGCCCAGGGTTGAAACAAAATATGGTTTGTGTCAGTTATAGGGAGAGAGCAGGAGATTGATCCACCTGGAGAGCAGGATCAGATTAAACACAGACGTAAACACAGGAGTGTGGTCTAGAGAGACAAGTTGGGGTTGATAAAAGAAGAGAATGGCACAGTGCAGGGCTTGTGTTTCCTGCAGTGTCAGAGAGGGAAGAAGCAGGATCAAAGCATGGGGCTGTGTTGTGGTTTCTGGGAGCTGAAACTTAGTTGCTTGGTTTTCTCTCAGTCAGCCTCACAGTACATTTGTGCCCTCTGCGCATGCATTGTGATGGAAGCTGGGTTGCTTAATGTCTTGTGGGAGCTGTAGTGTAGTCATTGGTTCAGAATATTGGGTTTTACAGGATGTGAGGAGATATACACATGGACTAGATTTCATACTTGTTGATGGTGAATGTGTGCAGTAGATCAGCTTTTTGTTTATTGCACATGAATCACCGGATGTAGTTCAGTTTATTAGGTGTCCTAATATATCATAGTTTCTCCAGCATGCATTAAGTCAATATTTTGATTTAGGTTAAATTTTGAAATTTAATTTTCATGGGGATGTTGTTATGTAGTCATGTAAAATTTGGTCTCCCTGATCACTATTTCCTCTTTCTATCAGCTTTCGTGCCACAATACTTCCTTAATGCTGTGGCTTGCACTGATTCCTGTACTTTGTACTGTATATTCACTTTTCAGCTTGCAGCATTAATAATTATGAGTCTGAGTTTTCAAATTCAGCCCCTATTCCTGTTACAAAACATGTGATATTCCTTTACGCCACTATGTGGCACCCAGCTTCTCCAAATTTTATTTTTGTAACTTGTTCTTTAAAACGCCTTTATTGTAACTTTTGTGTCAGCTTCCAGGAACTGGCTTTTAATATGTTATAGTTCTAAATTGGTTTCCTGAAGACAGAATTCAGTTTTCCTGGGTTTGAGTCTTATGGCAGGATAAGAAAAGCAGTTTTAGTAGTGTGAATTTTTGGAGTCAGCTAAAATCTGACTGAAATGAACACCCCTATAAAGGTGATTTAGAAGTGCACCCAAAATAATTACTCAATCTCAAAATGATTACACTGCAGATGGGAGGCCATTCAGCCTTTCGTGTCTGTGCTAGCTCTCCAAAGGAGCAATTTACCTAGCGTCATAGCTCCACCTTCTCCCTGTACCCCTGCACATTCTTCTTTTTCGGATAATAATCCAATTCCCTCGTGAATGCCTTGATTGAATCTGCCTTCACCACCCTCCCAGGCAGTGCATTCCAGATCTTCAGTCGCTGCGTGAAAATTTTTTTTCTCATGTTGTCATTGCTACTTTTGCCAATTACCGTAAATCTTTGGGACCACTGGGGGTGGAGGTTGCCATGTGTCCCACCAAGACAGAAGAGACAAGAGAAATAAACACACACCAAGACTTAATTTGTTCAAAAAAGGTAACTAACTCCATGAAGTGAAGTTTCGACACTATTGTGATAAGCATGTAGGAAATTGAGTGAGTTGATCGTCACGATGACAGACTCAATGTAAAATGCTAAGTTACTATCTGTACTATTGCTCCTGTAGCCTAGAGAATGCAAATAAGGCCCTGAGCGATTCAGTGTTCAGATATTAGAGTTGCACATTTTTTTTATTTATTTGCTCACTGTATGTGGGTATCACTGGCCATGCCAGCTTATATTGCCCATAAGGACTTAAGAAAGAGGAGCAGGAAAAGACCACACAGCCTATCAAGCCTACTCTGCCATTCAGTACGGTCATGGCTGACCTTGGGCTTCAACTCCATTTTCCTGCCCGTTCCCTTATCCCTTAATTCCCTGAGAGATCAAATATCTGTCTATTCCAGCATAATAGAGCATCCACTACCCTCTGGTGTAGAGAATTCCAAAGCTTCACAACCCTTTGAACGAAGGAATTTCCCCTCATCTTAGGATAAGGGGCCATTCATTTGGGACTGAGACTGTGCTGCTGTGTTTTAGATTCCCTGACCAATGGAAACAATCTCTCAGCTCTTACCCTGTCAAGCTATTTCAGGATTTTGTAGGTTTCAATGAGATCACCTCTCATTCTTCTAAACTCCAGAGAATATAAGCTCAATTTATTCAGCCTCTCATCATAGGACGACCCCCTCATCCCAGAGACCAATTTAGTGGACCTTCGATGTACCACCTCCAATATAAGTTTATCCTTTCTTAAAAGTGGAGACCAAAACTGCGCGCACTACTCCAGATGTGGTCTCACCAAAACCCTGTACAACTGTAGCAAGACTTCTTTATTCTTGTACTCCAGTCTTCTTGCAACAAAGGCCAACATACCATTTTCCTTCCTAATTGCTTGCTGCACCGGCATGCTAACTTTCTGCATTCCTTGTACCAGCACACTCAAGTCTCTTTGAACATCAACATTTACAAGTTTCTCACATTTTAAAAAAAAATATCTAGTTTTTTTATTCTTACGACTGATGTGAGTAACTTCACATTTCCTTATATTATACTCCATCTGCCATCTTGTTGCTCACTCACTTAACCAGCCTATATCTCTTTGCAGTCCCTCTGTCCTCCCCACAGCTTACCATTCCATCTAGTTTGATATCATCAGCAAACTTGGGTATATTATTCTTTATATCTTCATCTAAGGCATTAAAATAGATTGTAAATAGCTGACGCCCCAGCACTGATCCTTATGACACCACACTATTCACTGCTTGCCAGTTGTTTTCTATCCATTAACCAATCCTCTATCCATGCCAATATAATATTCCCCAACTCCGTGAGACCTTGTTTTGCCTATTAACCTTTTGTGCAGCACCTTATCGGATGTCTTTTGGAAATCCAGGTATACTACATCCACTGGTTTCCTGTTATCTACCCTACTAGTTACATCTTCAAAAAACTAATAAATTTGTCGAACAGGGTTTCTCTTTAGTAAAACCATTGTTCTAATCATACTATGCTTTTTTAAGTGCATTATTAAGACTTCCTTAATAGATTCCAGCATTTTCTCAACAATGGTCTTAGGCTAACTGGCCTGTAGTCACACTCTCCCTCCTTTCTTGAACAGCGGTGCAACATTTGCCAACTTCCAATCCAGTTGGACCATTCCTGAATCTAAGGAATTTTGGAAAATCATAGGTAGCGCATCCACTATCCATGCAGCTATCTCTTTTAGAACACCAGGGTGTAGGCCATAAGGCCCCAGAGATTTGTTTGATTTTAGTCCCTTTAGTTTCTCCAACACTTTATCTCTGCTGATATTAATTTCCCTAATTTCATTTTTTAGCCCTTAGATTATCGTCAATTTCTGGTGTGGAACTTATATGTGTCTTCGCAGCAGAAGACACAAATATTTGTTGAATGCCTCTGCCATCTCCTCATTCCCCATGATTATTCCTCCTGTCTCTGCTTCTAAGGGACAGGCATTTACTTTAATACTCTCTTCCTTTTTATATACTTAAAAAAACAGCCTGTCAGAGCTTTTGTACATTTCTGGCTTGTTTACTTTCATTCTATTTTTTTCCCTTTTTATCAACTTTTTGATGGCCCTTTGCTGGTTTCTAAAATACTCCCAATCCTCAGGTTTGCTACTGTTTTTGCAACATTGTAAACCTGTTGTTTTAATCTAATACCATCCTAACTTCCTGAGTGAGCCACGGTTGGGTCTTTCTTGCTGAACTTTTGTTCTTCAGTGGAATGCAGTTTTGTTGAACATTTTAAATTGTTTCTTTAAATGTCTTTCACTGTTCATTTACCTCCATACGTTTTAATCTATTGACTTAATTAACTGTAACTAGTTTTCCCTCTCATACCTGTGTAATTGGCTTTGTTTAAGTTTAGCGTTTTAGTTTGTGATTGGTAAATGTCACTTCCAAGCTTAACATGGAATTGAATGGTATTATGGTCACTCTTTCACAGTGGATCTTTTACCCTGATATTAATTAACTCTGTTTGTTTACACAATACCAGATCTAGGATCTTATCCCTAGTCAGTTCCTCTATGTACAGCTCAAGAAACTCATGAAAATATTCTATAAACTCATCTTCTAGACCAGGCTTGTCTAACACACAGCAAGCAGGCCACTATCCATCCCCCCACAGGCCCCTCCATTCAGCTTGCAGACCCCATGTTCTAAATGTTGGTAAGTGAATTCGAAGATTATGCAATGAGCTGCTCCTCCAATCACAGGCCACTTCTCTACTGTATTTGCTGTTGATAGGTCACTTGTGATCCTATCAGCAGCAAATGTGGGAGAGAATCTGTCTCTGATTGGAGGAGCAGCTTTCTTCAGCCTGAAAAAAATGGCGTGACGGCAGGAGTGAGTTTGCTTGGGAGGGAAGGGGTTTTCAGGGAGGGGGAAAGAGTCAGAGTGGCTGCTGAGCGGGGACAAAATAGCTGATGAGCAAGGAATGAGTGACTACTGAGCGAGGGGAGAGATGGCTGCTCGTGCTGTTAGTGTGTCTGGCTCACTTCCAGTCTAGGGGTTCGCAATCGCTTCACCCCCCACACGCCAACACACTCGCACTAACTAGCACAGTGAGACTGGGAGTGAACTGGACAAGCACAATTTGAGCCCCTCACACTCTATTAGTTATTTTTATTGACTACTTGTTTTTAAATTATCAATTTATTGCTTCTTTTTTTGCTCGGCAAGTTGCCTGTTCTTCATGCCTCAACATTTTATTTAAGTTCATGTTTAATGTTGCAGCAAACCCTTATCTTCCTGAAATTAGCTCATCAGCCCCTTGACTGAGAAAAAAAAATTGAAATGTGCCCCCCCCCCCCCCACCGCCCCCAACCACTGCATGAAAAGGTTGGACAAGCCTGTTCTCGACCATTCTTGCCAATTTGATGCCCCAGTCTATGTGAAGATTTAAGTCCCCCAACAGTTATTACATTTCCTTTGTTACAGGCTCCAATAATTTCTTGTTTAATGCTCTGCAAACGGTATAACTACTGTTTGAGGGCCTATAAAACAACTCCCACCAGTGTTTTCCGACTCATGCTATTCCTGATTTGCACCCATACTGATTCTACTTCATGATCTCCAGAGGCCAGATTCTTTCTTTCTGTCTGTCTTAATATTGTACCCTGGAATATTTATTTCCCAACGTTCATCACCTTGTAACCATGTTTCTATAATCACGATTAGATCTAAATCATTTACCTCTATTTGTTCAGCAAATTCATCTATCTTGTTGCAGATGCTTTATCCATTCAGTTTAAAGAACCTTTAATTTCATTTTTAAAATTTCTATTCCCTGAAACGACCTTATTTGCTAATGTACATTTTCGTTAAACTCTGTCCCTTCCTTTCCTACTCTGCTTGCCTTTACCAACAGCAATATACTGTTTCAATACCTTGACCTTACTGTTTTGATTTCTAAGTCTCCCATCACCCGAAACCCTCAAACCCCCGCCCCCCCACTCACATACTCACACACCCACACACACACCCCCCCACACCCCCTCCGTTAGCTGAAAGTTATACATCACGTTATGGTTATACGATTGGCCAAGGCACTGATTCTAGCCCGGTTCAAGTAGAGCCCAATCCAACAGGCTTATTCTTCCCTGAGTAATGCCAGCACCCCTTCTTCCCACACCACTCTTTGAGTCATGTCTTTAATTTTCTAATCTGTTTAACCCTATGCCAATTGACACATGGCTTAGGTAGCAATCCTGAGATGGTTATCTTTGATGTTTTGCATTTTAATTTGGACCCTAACTCCTCAAATTCTCCTCGGTAGAACCGGGGATGTTCTGCTATGTCATCGGTTCCCACATGGACCACGACAATTGGATCGTCCTCCTCCCAATCCAGATTTCTCTCCAGCCACGAGGAGATGTACTTAACCCTGGCACAAGGCAGGCAACACAACCTTTGGAGCTCCCTGTTATGGCTGCAGAGAACGATATCCATGCCCCTGACTATACTGTCTCCTATAACTACCACATTCCTCTTCACTGCATCCACTTGAATGGCATCCTTCAGCATAGTGCCATAGCCAGTCTACTCATTCACCTTCTCCTCATCCACACAGTTAGCAAGCATTTCATACCTGTTCAACAAGATCAGTTGGACAATTGCCCATTCCTAATTGCCCTTGAGAAAGAGTTGGTGAGCCGCCGCCATGAACTGCTGCATTCCATGTGATACATCAAAATATTTTTCAAATAACTGTTAAGAATGGTTTTGCTACTTTATCTGTGCTGTTTTAGGTTTCTGTAAAAAGTTAATTAGGAACTGACACCCCCCACCCCCGGGCAATGGTTAACCATAAAATGTAGGAGTAGTAGTAGGCCATTCGGCCTATCGAGTCTACTCTGCCATTCATTGAGATCATGGCTGATCTGATAATCCTCAACTCCACTTTCCCACCTTTTCCCCATAATCCTTGATTCCCCTACTGATTAAAAATTTGTCTATCTCCGCCTTGAATATACTTAATGACCCAGCCTCTACAGCCCTCTGTGGTAAAGAATTCCACAGATTAACTACCCTCTGTGAGAAGAAATTCCTCCTCATCTCTATCTTAAATGGGCTACCCCATACTCTGAGATGATGCCCTCTGGTCCTAGACTCTCCCACAAGGGGAAACAAGCTCTTACATCTACCCTGTCAAGCCCCCTAAGCTCGCCTCTCATTCTTCTAAACTCCAATGAGTACAGGCCCAACCTACTCGACCTCTCATAAGAAAATCCCTCCAGACCTGGAATCAACCTAGTGAACTTTCTCTGGACTGCCTCCAATGCCAGTATATCTATCTTAGATAAGGGGACCAAAACTGTTTACGGTATTCTAGGTGTGGTCTAACTAGTGCCTTGTATTGTTTTAGCAAGAGTTCCCTATTTTTATACTCCATTCCCTTTGAAATAAATGCTAACATTCCATTTGCCTTCCCTTTTACCTGTTGAACTTGTATGTTAGCTTTTTGGGATTCATGCACAAGGACTCCCAAATCCCTCTGTGCTGCAGCCTTCTGCAGTCTTTCTCCATTTAAATAAAGTTCAGCTCCTCTATTCTTCCTGCCAAAGTGCATAACCTCATATTTTCCCATGTTATATTCCACCTGCCACTTTTTTGCCCATTCACTTAATCTGTCGATATCACTTTGTAGACTCCTTGTGTCACCCTCAACACTTGCCTTCTCACCTATTTTTGTATTAGCTGCAAATTTGGTGCGAGTACATTCATTTCCCTCATCTAAGTCATTAATATATATTGTAAATAATTGAGGCCCCAGCAGTGATCCCTGTGGCACTCCACTAGTTACAGGTTGCAATCATGAAAATGCCCACTTTATCCCGACTCTGTTTTCTATTAATTAGCCAATCCTCTATCCATGCTCATATACTACCCTCAACTCCATGGGCTCTTATTTTGTTAAGTAGCCTTACATGCAGTACCTTATCAAATGCCTTTTGGAAATCCAAATATATTACATCTACTGGTTACCCTTTATCTATCCTGCTTGTTACCTCCTAAAAGAGTTCTAATAAATTTGTCAGGCATGATTTCCCCTTCATGAAGCCATGCTGACTCGGCTTGATTAGATTATGTATTTCTAAACGCTCTGCTATTACATCCTTTATAATAGACTCTAACATTTTCCCAATGACATGGTAAGCTAACTGGCCTATAATTATCTGTTTTTTGGGGTCTCCCTTTTTGAATAAGGGTGTTACTTTGGCAGTTTTCCAATCCTCTGGGACTTTTCCAGAATCTAAGGATTCTTGGAAGATTGCTACCAGTGCATTCACTATCTCTGTAGCTACTTCCTTTAATATTCTAGGATGCAACCCATCAGGTCCAGGGGACTTATTGGCCTTCATCTCCATTAGATAAGATCGTAGCCCTGTTAATGGTGGTTATTAATGCAGGGGTATCGCTGTAAATTTAAAAGATTATTAATTTGTTTGGAATGCCGTTTATATGCATGAGCCAAATGATTTTATTTATCAAAAGCTGCATGATCTAGAAATGAAACTTTTTTTGAAAGTTTATTTTGTGTCATTGAACATATTTTGATAGCAAGCTTAGCAGATTGAGGCTTTGACATTGATTACAGTGGTTCAAGAAGGCAGCTCAGCACCACCTTCTCAAGGGCAACCAGGGATAGACAATAAATGCTGACCCAGCCAGTGAAGCCCACATCCCGTAAATGAATTTAAAAAAAATACTGCTAATAATTTATTGATTTACTTCTAATTTATTGAAATAAAATTTGAATATTGGGCATGATACACAAATATTTCTACTTTCCTGTTATGTTCTTGGAAACTAGATAGAAATTGTTTTAGATACACCACTGTGAAGAAAAATTAAATTACTAAGACTTTTTAATGTTTTTTTTCCTATCTTCCCCCATTTTCTTTTCTAAGTATTGCCATCTTCAGTTGAGAAATTAACAGCTTCATATTTATTGAGGTTACTATTATTGGCTGCTTCTAAAATACTAGAAAAACGCAGGTGAATTGACAAGGATGTGTGCTGAAAATTCTTTGGGCATTGTTTTATTGTAAATGAGAACAACTGAAGAGAAGTTTCTTTCTTCTACTTTTCCTCCGCTGCAGCTGCACTCACTGTAAAAAAAAATGTTAATATTGTTTCATTACTATAAATTCCATCAGTGTTATAAATTTAATGAATTCCAAGATCTTGAGCAGTTTTGCAAAATGCATTCTTAAAGTATGAATAAGCATCAGTTTGCTCTCTTCTGACTTGGGGTATACCATTATAATTCTCTAATTGCCAAGTGTGGCTTCATAGGTAGATTTGATTGTGGAAACCAACCATGTTCAAGGTATTATAGGAACAGCAGTAGACCATTCAGCCTGTCGAGCCTGCTCCACCATTCAATTAGATCATGGCTGATCATCTTTCTCAATGCCACTTCCCTGCACTATCGCCATATCCCTTCATGTCATTAGTTTCAGAAACCTATCAACTTCCGGTCTTGAACGTGCTCAATGATTGAGCTGCCAAAGCCCTCTGGGGTAGAGAATTCCTTCTGATCTCAATCTCAGGGTAAGAGGTAGGCCATTTAAGATCATGTCCTCTGGTTTTAGATTCACCAGCCAGGGGAAACATCTTATCTACTTCTACCCAGTCATGCTCTGTAAGAATTTTGTAAGTTTCAATGAGGTCACCCCTCATTCTTCAAAATTCCAGGGAATACAGACCTAGTCTCATCAATCTCTCCTCATAAAACAATCCCATTATCCCAGGGATTACTTTGGTGAACATTCGTTGCACTCACTCTGTGGCAAGTATATCCCTCCTTAGAAAAGGGAACCAAAACTGTACACAGTACTCCAGATGAGGTCTCACCAAGGCTCTACACAACTGCAGCAAGGCATCTTTATTCCTTTACTCAAATCCCCTTTTGATGAAGGCCGACATACCATTTGCCTTTTTAATTGCCTGCTGCACCTGCATGCTAACTTTTAGTTGCTCATGAACAAAGACACCCAAATCCCTTTCGACACTCGCACTTCCCAACCCCTCACCATTTAAGAAATATTCTGCCTTTGTGTTTTTTCTACTTAAGTGAATAAATTCACAGTTTTTTAATTCATTCATGAGATATGGGTATTGCTGACGAGGCCAGCACTTATTGCCCATCCCTAATTGTCCTTGAGAAGCTGGTGGTGAGCTACCTACTTGAACTGCTGCAGTCTATATGGTGTGTATACACCCAGAATATTGTTAGGGAGAAGTTCCAGGATTTTGACCCAGCAACAGTGAAGGAACGGCGATATATTTCTAAGTCAGAACGGTGTGTGGGTTGGAGGGGAACTTCCGAGTGGTGGTATTCACATTATATTCCATCTCCCATGTTCTAGCCCATTCACTTAGCCTGTCCAAGTCCTCTTGGAGCCTCCTTGCATCCTTCTCAGAATTTGTGTTCCCACCCAGTTTGGTGTCATCAGCAAATTTGAAAAATTACAATTGGTCTTCACATCCAAATCACTTATATAGGTTGTGAATATTTGTGGACCTAGCACTGATCCTTGTGGTACCCCACTAGTACAGCCTGCCATCCTGAGAATGATCCATTTATTACTACTCTCTGCTTTTTGTCTGTTAAGCAATTCCCCCAATCCCTTGTGCTTTAATTTTACTTACTAACCTCCTCCTGTGTGGGACCTTATCAAAAGCCTTCTGAAAATCCAAATACACCACATCCACTGATCCTTCTTTATCAAAACTTACAAGTAATATCCTCAAAAAAAAACTCTAACCTGATTTTCCTTTCATAAATCCATGTTGGCCCTGCCCAATTTTACCATTCTTTTTTAAATGTCCAGTTATCACATCCTTTACAATAGATTCTAATATTTTCCTACTACTGACTTCAAACTAAGGTCTTTAGTTCTTCGTTCTCCCACTTCCTCCCTTCTTAATTAGTGGGGTTACATTTGCTACTTTCCAGTCTGCAGGAACCTTTCCAGAATCTGTTGAATTTGGAAAGATGCATCCACTATTTCTCTAACTACCTCCTTCAATACTCTGAGATGAAGCTCATCTGGTCCAGGGGATTTATCGACCTTCAATCCAGTTAACTTTTCAAGCACTACCTCTTTACTAATAATTTCTTTCTGTTCCTCGGTTTCTAAGCCCCTTGGTCGCTTGGTATTTCTGGGAGATTTTCTGTATTTTCTTCCATGAAGGCAGATACAAAGTAACTGTTTAGTTTCTCCACAATTTCCCTGTTTCTCTACTATAAATTCTCCTGTCTCCACCTGTAATGGGCCCACATTTGTCCCAGTTAAACTTTTCCTTTTCACACACCTAAATAAGCTTTTATAATCTACCTCTATGGTCCTTGCTAGTTTGCATTCATGTTCTCTTTTCGCTTACTTAATCAGTTTCTTGATCCTCCTTTGCTGGGTCCTAAATAGCTTCCAATCGTCAGGCTTACCACTTTTTCTGGCATCCTTATAAGCCACTTCCTTTGATCTAATGCAATCTTTAACTTTCATTAACCACGGTTGACTTACCTTTCCCTTTGGGTGTTTGTGCCTTAGAGGAGTGTATATCTGTTATAGACTATGTTGTATTTCCTTAAATACTAGCCATTGCCTGTCTGCCATAAAATCTTTGAGTATTTTCCCGAATCCACCATAGCCAATTTGCCCTCATACCTTCATAATTTCCTTTCTTCAGATTTAAGACCCTAGTTTCAGAATGAACTATTATCACATTCAAACTTAATGCAAAATTCTATCATATTGTGGTCACTATTTCTCATAGGCTCTTTTACAGCAAGGCTATTAATTAGCCCTTTCTCATTACGGAACACTAAATCCTAGTTGGCTTCTCAACATACTCCTCCAGCAATCCATCTCGTACACACTTTAGGAATTCTTCCTCTACAGCATTAGTGCTGATTTGGTTAACCAAAATGTGTAAATTGAAGTTGCCATTATTACTGTATTACCCACATTACATGTATCTTTGTTGTAACTTCCATCTACTTACTTTCAGCTCTGCATTGTTATATAGCCGATGGTACGTTTTCACATAAGATTGAGACAGAAAAAAATAAATCCCAATAGATGTTATTTTAAATTTTATTCAAATTGGACATTAAAAAACTCTTTGGCTTTCTATCCCAGACCATTAAATCCATCATTATTTTTTACTTGAAACTATTACCTGGCTTAAGGAAATTTTTGTTCACTGGTTTACTTTCTACTGAAAAATGAACTGGTAACTTGTATGAAAAACTCTGTTAAAAACATTATAATTCATAAACTCTTCTAGCTGGGAAAAGATCCAGCTTTCTGGTGCCAAACAATGTATTATCTGGAATGATTATTCTAAATGTTTCCATAGGTTAAAAACATGCAGTTTCAGTATAAATAGATATATGCAATTTCTAAAGACTAACTGCTTTAAAGATGGATTGCAACTTTTAAATTTATTTCAGCATTTATTCTTTCTGCCTTAGTCTTATCTGAAAATGCGCTGTCAGCTATCTAACAATGCAGAGCTGAAATTAAGTAGATGGAAGTTACAACAGGGAAGCATTCGATGCATGTTTACCATCAGTTGTCCAAATGTGCCTTCCCAGTTCTCCCTTTTGAATTGCCTTTTCTTCAACCAGCTATCCAAACTATTTTAAAAGTTGATATGACCTACTTTCATCACTAATTCCAGCAGTGCATTCCACAGTCTCCCAACCTTCTTTTATACTAAAAATAAGTTTTTCCTGCTCTCTGTCCTAAATCTCTTATATATAATCTGGTATCTAAGAACACACTGTTCCATGGCAGCCCCAATGAACATATGCTTATTCAGTATGCTTTCTCTTTTGAGGTTTCAAATAACCATCTGGAACTCTAGTTAAGAAGGGAAAGGATAAATATATAACTTCTCCTAAGCACATCTCTTTTGACCAGTTTAATGCATTAAATCTCCCTGTATTTGGCTGAAAGTATAGGTAATCAACCTGAAGCTCATTCTTAATATGCCAGTAGAATTAGGCATTGGCTATGCATGGTCAGTGATCTGTGGAAAAGCAGACCATCTGTTTCCAAGCCCTGTGGGGCAAAGGTGCAGATGTTGTCTCAGACTTATTCCAAACTTGCACCGATGGTACCTTTGTCAGAGAAAAAGGTTTTTATGTAAGAACACCTGACATTACAGCTTGAATAGACACCTGTGCCTCAGCTGATGCATATACTGTATTGCTTTAGACTTTGTTTGTGCTGGAGACCCCAAGCCTTTTAGTAGATAATATTTTGCATACTGTAAAAGATTTAAAGTAGCAGCATGCTGCACAGAAACGTTTTCTTATTTATCAGATACTTTCCTGTGGATTTTTAGATGAATCTGATGAGTGCTCTTATGCAGGAAACATCCTCTTTTGCTGAACATGTTGAGTATACTAGAACTCTCAGCAAAATCTGGAGCATTTCAAGAAGTATCAGTTATGGCTAGAAGCCAATTGTGGAACAACATGTTTTTCCAAAGAACCCCACATGGCCAAGTGGCAGGCTTACCTGTCTCAGAGCACTCCAAAAGCAGCTTTACTTCAAAGGAATTTCTTTGGATCAGTCTGTATTGACAAATAAATCTTGTCATTAAACTGCCTTTAAAATGATGGCATGTTCTTTTTTAAAGGTAATCATTTCACTAATAACCAGATTACATTAGACAAAATGTTACAAGTTGGGGGTGGAAATTAATGGAGGCGACAGAAGTGATAGGTATGTAGGATTTAGAATTTGTTAGATTTCTGATGCAAGTTGTACTTTTTATGGGGGATCTCCAGGCACCAAAACTGGCAATAGGAAGTCTTAATTATGGATTAGGTGTCTGGTTTGAAACTCAGTTTAGGATTGAACATAAAAGGTCAGAGGGATAGAAATGGTACCTGAGGCACAAAGCTTCCAGAAAGTAATATAAAGTGGCTTCAGTGTTGTAAATGTTGAGCTGCAGAAAGCACTGTTTCATTGATGGTTTATTGTTGGATAACACTGCAACTATGGAATCAAGATGGTGGGGGACTCGTGAGGTTGGGTGTCATCAGTGCACACTTGGAACCTTACTTCCATGCCTGAGACAACACATACATCAGCCCAAGGAGGGGTAACAGAGTATTAGAACATCTGGAGCTGACTCTGCCAGCATTAGAGAAGAAACCTTTCTAGACAATGTTAACTATGCTGGTACAAGTATGAATGAAATCACAGTAGATCCGTAGACAAAGGAAAGTCTGCTTAGGAAGTTAGAGTAATCAACTTCATTGAAAGCCATGGTGAGATTAAAAGGATTAATTGATCATGTTTGCAGCCATCTAGCCCTTGCTGAATTTGGCCACGGTGCTTTTGAATCAATTGACAGGCAGAAGCTCCAAAGGATTCAAACAGGAAGAGAATTGGGTGTTAATGGCATATTTGAGAGCAGGTTATTGAGAAACGGGGAGGAAAGGTGGGGCAATAATTAGGGAAGGTGAAGTGGTCGAGTCCTTTTTAAGGATGGGTGATAATTTTAAATATCGCCTATGTATCAATCTGATGATTTCCAGAGTGATTTAGTAAGGAGGTGTGCATTATAACTAAAAGCACTTTTTTGGGTAAAGAGAGATAATAGGATTTTCAAAAAAACATGCTAAACAAAGACACTTATAGGTATGTGATGCTGCGAGGAAACAACTTGGCACAACCTCAGCGTTAATTATGGCCTTTTTGTCAGTGTACAAAATAAGAGTTTCCTGCTTATCTTCAAATGCCACAGCAAAAATAAACCTTATGGTTAAAAGACTTGCAGACCACAAGCTACTTAATCAGATCAGCAACTGGTTTATTTAACGAGCAAATTTGTCTGAATTATATGATCTTGAATCAGAATTTACAGGATGCTTTAGTTTAATGTATCTGATTTTAGACCTGAAAATATTCAAAGCAGCATTCATTTATTTTATTAAAAATAGTTTTCATGGTCAATTTGAATATTTTAAGGGACTGAATTATCTGTTCCTCGTGGATTTTTATTGTGATTGCTTAGTTGACTGTAAAACATATTCACTAATGTTGAAAAAATGCAAGTATCCCACCAAAAATGATTTGATGCTGAGAAATAAGTGTCAGTTCAAATACATTGGAGATGTTCCAATTGTAATATAACCAGGGACAATGATTAGCATGACTTTAAAAGTATCTGAATGTTAAATTGGAGAGCCCCTGAAACAGGTGAGGGGATCACAGTGCACAAGTACAAGCAGTACTTCATGCTGCTTGTGCGTAATGATTTCTACATGCAGCCAGCACTAGCCACAATTCATTGGCTGTATGCATCAGCAGGGGGTCCACAAACCTAGTGAATTTGACCTGGGAAATAGTCAAGAATGGTGGAATATGAGAGAGCAGGCTCCAAGGTTTTTAGACACTGCAGAAGGTCTTAATTGAAGAGGCAGGATACAGATGGCCAAAAGACAGTGGGAGCAGATAACTTTGGAGGTCGATGCCAGGAGTCGAGCTCAGAGGACCTGGATGCAGAGCTGTAAAAAGTTCAATGAGCTCACACAGGTGGTCACGATTATCTTCAAATGCCATATGCTATCATCTGCACCACTAGCATCAATTTACCATACCGCCGTCACTCGCCTAACAGCAATCCCTATCAGTCGGAACTCATATCTATCATTCACATTATCCGTCTAGGTGGTGCTGCTGAAGAAACCTGGGCAAGTTGCTGCAGTGCACTCCCATAGAATCTAACGTTACTACTGGTAATGTTTTCCCTTATTTTCACTTATTCTTCCCCTTAACCTTGTTAATTTCCCTTTTTGATGGGTTTCCTATTTTTATATTGTTTCTCACTTCCATTTTCATTATCTGCGCTGCAAGGGTAAAATAAATGCTTTTTATGTTCTAATTTGTTTTTTTGTTTTCATCCAGTAAAGCCCAGCCTTTTATACATGGCCTTTTTGATCTTCTTGAATCATCTGTTTAAATCCTTTTCATCACCTGGTGAACTACTATTTACAATTACTGAGCTATTGTTCTAATTTGCCATTGGTTTCTTTGCATTCTACCTGGGAAAGTCCCCGTTTTATCATGCTATTTTCTAGCCATACACCCTTTCTTTTTCTAGCCATGCACCGAACCTAATTACCTTTTCACAGTTTTGAAAACGGTCCCCTACTTTTATGTTAACTGCTTCATAACCTAGAATCGAGTCAAGTAGTGTTCCTTTCCTGTAAAGGCAATATTTGATTGAGAAAACAGTTCTGAAGACACTGCAAAAGAAACCTTCATTACAAATATTTTCCGATCCTGTCATATGTTTGTATAATTCAAATTTCCTACAATTTTAACTGTTAATACATGCCTCTTTTTTTGTGAACTTCACCCTTCGTTTCCTTTCTGTTATTTAGTAGTCTATAATATACTCAGTAATACAATTGATCCCTTGTTCATCTGCTCAATCTAAATCCCTTATTTCTTCCTCCTTTGCATCTCCATTATGTTTTATTTACTAACTTATCTTGCTTCATATTTTTTTCAAATTTTCTACTTCCTTATTTGTTGTACACTAAAAGCTCTTTTGACTATGTTTGAAGCAAGGCTGTAATGAGGTCAGGAGCTTAGTGATCCTGGCAAAACCCAAACTGAGCATCTCTAAGCAGGTTATTACTAAGCAAGTGCTGCTTGATAGCACCGTTGATTACCTCTTCCATCGCTTTACTGATCATCAAGAGTAGACTAATGGGGCGGTAATTGGCTGGGTTGGATTTGTCCAGCTTTTTTGTGTACAGGACATAGCTGGGCAATTTTCCATATTGCCAGGTAAGATGGCAGTGTTGTAGCTGTATTGGAATAGCTTGGCTCGAGGCGTGGCAAGTTCTGGAGCAAGAATCTTCAGTACCATCTCTAGTGCTATTGTCGGAATATTATCAGGACCCGTAGCCTTTGCAGTATCCAGTGCCTTCAATCATTTCTTGCTATCATGTGGAGTGAATTGAATTGTCTGAAGACTGGTACCTGTGATGCTGGGGCCCTCCAGAGAAAGCCAAGGTGGGCCATCCACTCGGCTTTCACTTGCTGCTTTTGCTGTTTTGCATGCAAGTCGTCCTTCACCAGGTGTTGTAGATTCACCAGGTTGATGTCTCGTTTTTAGTATGTGCCTGGTGCTGCTCCTAGCATGCCCTCCTGCATTGAGCCGAGGGTTGACCCCCTGGCTTGGTAGTTATGGTAGGGGGGGTTATGCCAGGCCATGAGGTTACAGATTGTGGTTGAGTACAGTTCTGCTGCTACTCCTCAGCGCCTTGTAACTGCCCAGTCTTGAATTGCTAGACTGTTCGAAATCTATCCCATTTAGCATGGTGATGGTACCACACAACACAATGGAGGGTATCCTCAATGTAAAGACAGGACTTCGTCTCCACATGGATTGTGTGGTGGTCACTCCTACTGATACTGTCATGGACACATGCATCTGCGGCAGGTAGGTGAGGACGATGCCAAGTATGATTCCCCACTTGGTTCACTCACCACCTGACCTATACCCAGTCTAGCAGCTATGTCCTTTAGCACTCAGCCAGCATGGTCTGTAGTGGTGCTATTGAGCCACTTGGTGATGGCCGTTGAAGACCCCACCCAGCCTACACTCTGCGCACTTGCCTCAGTGCTTTCTCCAAGTGGTGTTCAACATGGAAGAGTACTGATTCATCAGCTGAGGGTGCGGGGGGCTGGGGGTGGCGATGGCACTTGATAATCAGCAGGAGATTTCCTTGCCCATGTTTGGCCAGATGCCATGTGATGTCATGGGGTGCGGAGTCGATGTTGAGGAATCCCAGGGGAGCTCACCCCCGACTGTATACCGTACTGTGACCTTTGCTGGGCCTGTCCTGCCATAGCCAGGGATGGTGATGGTGGTTTCTGGGACATTATCTGTAAGGTATAATTCGGTGAGGATGACTATGTCAGGTGTTTGCTTGACTAATCTGTTAGACAGCTCTCCCAATTTTGGCACAAGCCCCCAAATGTTAGTAAGAAGGACTTCTGACAGGGCTGAGTTTGCTGTTGTTGCTTCCGGTGCCTAGGTCGATGCCGGATGGTCTGTCCGGTTTTATTCCTTATTGACTTTCTAGTGGTTTGGTGTAACTGAAGGAGGCCACTTCAGAGGAGATTTAAGAGCCAACCACATTGCTGTGGATTTGGAGCCACATGTAGGTAAGACCTGGTAAGGATGGCAGATTTCCTTCCCTAAAGGGTATTAGTGAACCAGATGGGTTTTTTATGATAATTGACAATGGTTTCATGGTCATCATCAGACTTTTAATTCCAGATTTTTGTGGAATTTGAATTCCACCGTTCAAAAGCCACTCAATTGTATTCAAACCCGGGTTCCCAGAGCATCACCCTGGGTCTCTGGATTTCTAGTCCAGTGACAATACCACTACACCACCACATTTTATACTGGAAAAATATTGTTATTGGAGGGGATGCATACAGATTAATGTAATAATGACCCAGAGGAGAGAAATGGAGTTGCCTTTCTTTGGACTTCAGCATTAAAATTTATTACAAGTGGTGTGGTTTACCAGATTTAAGTATGTATTGTTTGTTTACAAGGGGAAGGTACAGTAAATGGTTTTAAGTTTGTATCAACTTCCATGTATAACAATGTGGAACACTGAAATTCAGGAAAACTGAAATGTCAAAGACAGTGGATTAGTACTTAAAATAGTGACCATAATGCATAAAAACTCATTTAGTTTCACTAAGTTTTTTGTACATGTTATTTTTGGGTGTGCCATCAGGTGATTGACCAAAAGGAAAAAACGAACAAGCAAGACTGTACAGCTTAAGAATATTAGCTGTTGAGTATTCTGCACGAAAATGGCTAAGTGGTTTATCAGAGATGAAAGGAAATGGAGAACGATTGGAGTCTAGTTTAAATTTTAAAAGAAAGCAGCTCTTCTCATACCTGCAACAAAAACACTGAATTTGATGCATGCACACAACCTTTAAAAAAAATGCAAATATTCTTGTACATAGGATGCATTTGCTTGATCAGGTAATATTGCAGAAGCTCAATACTTAACAGCCATAATAGAGATTAATGTCATGGCACATGGATGCTTTTAAGGAACGCAAAGGATACTTCCCACAGTGACACATGTAGGCATACTGTACAAGTCAGAAGCTGAATCTATGCTTCCGAATGATGTACTCTATTGAAAACCTTTTGAAATACGTACATAAATTATTTGCTAAATTTTAAAATCAAAATGCTTGATAGAAAAACTATTTAAAATCACAAAGGCTGTTGGCAGTGCATCCAAGGATAATTTATAGTGAATGAACAATTAGGAGGAAATTCCAAATTCGATACCTGGGTGAAATCTGTCGGAGCAGATCACCTGCCCATTTAAAAATCTGCCCGATTTTCATCCAGTTGATTTTGTGATACCACAAAGAGTAAAATTGATTCCTTTGAAAACATAAGAAATAGGAGCAAAAGATCAAACAGCCCGTCGAGCCAGCTCCACCATTCAATTTGATTATGGCTGATCCGTGTTTTCAATTCTACTTTCCCACCAGTGCCCCATACCCCTTGATTTCCTGAGACCAAAATTCTGTATATCTTAGCTTTATACATATTCAATGATGGTGCATCCACAGCCCTCTGAGGTAGCAAATTCCAAAGATTCACGACCCTTTGAGTGAATAAATTTCTCCACATCTCAGTCCTAAATGATCAGTCCCTTGCCCTAAGACTGTATCCCCTTGTTCTAGACTCCCCAGCCAGCAGAAACAGTCTCTTGGTATCTACCTTGTCAAGCCCCCTCATAACCTTGAATGTTTCAGTGAGATCACCTCTTGTTCTTCTAATCTCCAGAGAATGTAGACTCAGTTTATTCAGCCTCCCATCATAGGATAATCCCCTCAGCTCAGGGACCAACCTAGTGAACCTTTGCTGTAGTGCAAGTATATCCTTCTTTAAACATGGTGACGAAACTGCACACAGTATTCCAGGTGTTGTCTCAGCAAAGCCCTGTACAATTGTAGCCAGGCTTCCTTACTCTTGTACTCCAATCCCCTTTCAATAAAGGTCAACAGGCATTTACTTTACTAATTGCTGGCTGCATTTGCATGCTAACCTTTTGGGTTCCTTGTACAAGTACACCCAAGTCTCTGAACATCAACATTTACAAGTTTCATGCCTTTTAATAAAAATAATCTGCTTTTGTTTTTTATATTCATTTAAGGGATGTGGGCTTCGTTGGCTGGGCCAGCATTTATTGCCCAACCCTACTTATCCTTGAGAAGGTGGTGGTGAGCTGCCTCCTTGAACCACTGCAGTCCATGTGTTGTAGATACACCCACAGTGCTGTTAGGGAGGTAGTTCAAGGATTTTGACCAAAGTGAATACCCTTTCACTTCCCCACATTATACTCCATCTGCTACCTTGTTGCCCACTCACTTAGCCTGTTTTTGAAGCCTCTTTGTGTCCTCCTCACAGTTTGCATTCCCACCTAGCTTAATATTAACAAACTTGGGTACATTACTCTTACTGAAGCCTAAGTCATTAATAGATTGTAAATAGTTGAAGCCGCAGCACTGATCCTTGTGACACTCCACTAGTTACAGTGTGACAACTTGGAAATGCCCCATTTATCCTTACTCTCGCTTCCTGTTTCCCGATTTCAATTCATGCTAATACATCACACCCAACTCCATGAACTCTTATCTTGTGTATTAACCTTTTGTGTAGCACCTTATTGGATACCTGTTAGAAATCCAACTGTACAACATCTACCCTACTAGCTGCATCCTCAAAAAAACTCTACTAAATTTGTCAAACAGGATTTCCATTTTGTAAAATGTTGTTGACTTGTAATTATACTACGCTTTTCTAAGTGCATTGTTAAGACTTCCTTAATAGATTCCAGTACTTTCCTGATAACTGATGTCAGGCTAACTGGCCTGTAATTCCCTGTTTTCTCTCTTTCCTCCATTCTTGAATAGCAGTGTTACATTTGCAGACTTCCAACATGCTGATACTGTTCCAGAATCTAGGGAATTTTGGAGAAATCATAGCCAACACATCCACTATCTCTGCAGCTATCTCTTTAAAAATCCTTGGATGTAAGCCATCACGTCCAGGGGATTTGTCAGATTTTAGTCCCTTGAGTTTCTCCAGTACTTTTTCTCTGTTATTAATTACCTTAATTTCCTCACCCTTATATTAGCCCCTAGGTTACCTTCTCTGGTGTGTAACTTGTGGCTTCTACTGTGAAGGCACATACAAATGTGTGTTCCTTGCATTTCTACTATGATCCCTACTGATTCCTTTTGGTGCAGTGATTTGATAAAATGGTGTATTTAAAATGGTGATAAATTTATTATAACACCTTAGTCCCCCTTGAAAATGTCAGTTAGGGTTTGCATTTTTTTGCGTCATGCTGTCATTTTTGTACATATGCAGTAAATGCTATGTAGCATTTGGCTGATAAAATGCACTTCTCTTAAGATATGGAGTGTCTTAGTTACGAATCATTGAAGCAGTGATGGCATATGGAGAGACTTAGGTTTATTAAGAACGTTTGGAGTCAAACTTAAATTAGTTCCTTAATCATAACCATTTTTGATTTGTGCTATGAAAACGTGTGATCAAATAAGAAGCTTACAAGAATAATCAAACTAAGAGCAATCTACTGGATGGTGCAGTCAATGAAAAATCTTTTTTTTAATTTGTGAACTGTTTGTAGATTCTGAATTCTTCTGTAGTGTAAGTTCTTGCTATCCCTTGGCACAGCAGATTTTTTTCATATGATACTATTTTTACTTGGTTGCCAAAACTCAAGCACATATTTTTATTATATTCAGTTCCTGTAGTTGAGCAGCAGTTAATTAACATCGCTTAACAAAGCATTCAGATATTTATCCTTAAAGCACCATTGATGCTCCTGTAATCTTAATAAACAATTGATGCTAACTTGTGTTCAGTGACAGCCCGTAATAGCATACCATAATTATGTTTCGCATTCTACAGTTTGAGAAAACTGGTCACTACCTGGTATTTAAATATTTTGCTGTAGCTTCACCTATCTTATCTAAATTTAACGTCCAAAGTGGTGCTACTAATAGTGTCCATCGTTCATATTGTACCAATAATACTAAACAAACAAAGCTTGTACTGAGAAAGCGTTCAGGACTTCTAAAGAGAAAGCAGATTTTGTGTAATGTTCTTTAAGCTGTGGGTAATTGACAAAAACTACAATCTGTTTTTCATTCTCCGTTCTGAGTTACAGATGCGGGAAATGATTCACAGACTGGTTAAAGTATGTCATGTACAATGGTCCCTTTACCACAGTGCTATTCTTTACTGAATATTATATATTGCCCCCACTTCCCCTTCTCCATCTCTTATTCTTCCCCCTCTCAGTTTCAGTGCAATGCTATTTCCCTTTGTCACTCAAGACACGAATGGTATTGAGGGGGAGTTATGTGTTAAAAATATATGGTTCAGTATTTTCAAAGTATGTGTTAGTTAGGAAATCCAAATGTGTTATTCACTCAAGTATCATACAGAGGAAGAATTTGAAGGATGACTGCGTAACTGGTTGGTGCAGTCATTTTGTTGAAATATCATATTTTCAATTATGGTCAAAGTAAATGCCTTTAACAGAGATTTATAATTATTAAGCATTTGTACACTTCTAGATATGTCACTTATGCTGCAGTCAGCAAGATTCGGCATTACAGGCATTCATTTTAATTATAGTTAGAATTAAAATGCCTTCCTTTAAGTATAATGCCTTTGCTACAATTTTCAAGTATCAGCTCTCTTACTTTCCTCCCCCACCTCCCAATCCTCATCAAACTGGATTGTCATAGAATTAAGGTTTAGCATAATCTAATGATTAACTTTTTGGAAGTCCTTTAATAACCTGATCACCAGGGCACTGTGCTATAGCCAAGCACATTGTGCTTGTGAACTACGATCTGATGCAGAATTGGGAGAGTGTGGATAATCTTTGGGTAAATGGCACTGAGCCTTCAAGGAAGACATTGAAAAAAGTTATTCTTTCAACATCATATGTCATATGTCTTCAAAGTATGCAGGAACATGATGAGAATATCATTTAACTTAATTTCTCACTTACAAAATGAAGAGCCAGTAGAAAGAGAAAACAACTTAATCATGCATTCCATTTACTAATTAAAGTGGTTTTAGCTTTAAATCTTTAGGAATATACGTTCTGATTTGAAAATTCCAAATTTAATAGAAGGAAATGTTTATGATTTACGTACGTTGAAAGGGAAATTACAGCTCCCAGTTAAACTGAAAAAATTACCCCAAAAGATTACATTTTGAACCAAACTTTACTGTACACTGATTAATCACTGTAAGCACTACTAAATTAACACTATTTTGTAAATTCTTATACTTTATACTCAAATCTTAACAAAACGTAAATACTGATCCTTTAATCCCTTCCTACTTTTACTTCAGCCCAAGAATTCCTCTATGCTTTACAGGACCTCGAAGGTTCAATCACTTCTGGGACCAAACCAAGGTATGCCACAGCTTTCAGGAATTCATTTGGTGTTTCCTCAGTGATACACCTATTCTCTGAGGTATGAGATCTTTTGGGGTCCTTCCACGACTGTTCGGCTGAGTGACCCTCCAACTCTCCTTCAATACCTCACAATTGTGGATACACTCAGCTCAAGCAAGGGCCTCACTGCATTCTTGCTTGTTGGCTTGAAAAAAGAAACACTCCTGGTTTCTAATAGCCCTCAGCTCTGTTTCAACAGCTGCATCACTGCTAGTGCCACACACGCTCTCTCATTACCTTTCTGCCCCTCTTTCTCTCACTTCCCTCTTCCCCCACCCCCAACGTTCCCTCTCCCCCCTACATTCCCTCTGACTCCCCCCACATTCCCTCCCCCCCCCAACATTCTCACCCCGCCCCCATTCTCCTTTCCCCCCCCTCTCCCTTCCCCATCTCTGTCCCTTTAACTTTAATTAGAGGGGTTTATTATTTTGCAGTCAAGCTTATGTAAATTATAATAACTTATTGAAGGTTGAGATTCTCTGGATATCTTGAGGCGTTTGTAGACTCCCCTTATGGATCCAAGAAGGACCCATGCTCTATTGAGTTGAGTAATATCAGCCAGAACAGCAGTGCAAGTGTTTTCATTGGCTAGACTGAGATTTTCTTTGCTTGAATATCCTACTGACGCTCACTGTCGAGGCTCGATTCAAATAATAATCATTGGGCAAAAATATCATCTCCCCATATAGGATCATTTTAGTGAAGTTTTAGTCACCCCCGTCTTTCCTCCACCCCCCCCCCCCCCCAAACCGTCCTTCATCCCCCCCCATCTGTCCTTCTCCCCCCCCACTCTGTCCTTTGCCCTCCCCCTCTTTGTCCTTTGCCCCCACCCCCCCTGTCCTTTGCCCCACTCTCCCTTTAATTAGAGAGGGGTTTATTATTTTGCAATCAGACTTAAGTAAATTAGCATAACAATTTATCAAAGGTTGAGATTCTCTGGATGTTTTGAGGCAATTATGGATTCCCCTGATGGATCCAAGAAGATTGAGCCAAGTAATATCAGCCAGAGCGGCAGCGCAAGTGTTATCATTGGCTAGACTGTGATTTTCCATGCCTGAATAGCCAACTGACGCTCACTGCCAAATAATAATCATTGGGCAGTAATAGCAGCTCCCCATAGAGGGAAGAGGGGAATTTTAGTGAAGAAAATTATATGACCACAATTACATGATAGTGTGAGAGTGTATGTCTCTTTCCAACCTTAACTAAATGACTTTGACCTTTAAATATGACCAACAAAGCCAGGGAGGGAGAGAAAAGGTAGCAATTGCATTATGTTACTAACACTTTGTGCAACAAATTTTCATAATTAAATGTGACCATCATGTTTGGTGATACTTTCATTAGCCAATTGACACACTATTGCCAATTGACAACAGAGTTCATAGGTGACAGAATTCTGAAATGCAGAAACCAATTTTCAAGTGTTCCCTTTGACTAGGTGCTGGGTGTGACACAGTCCATGACACTTATCTTGACGTTAATGTGGGCCCAGGTCACTTGCATTTTGCCATTGCATGTTTTTCCTCATCACCCTGGAGCAAGTTTACTTCAAGGCAAGCTCTAGTGCCTTGTAGTAAGGAATGACAGTCAAAGATTTGCCAAGGTATCAGTGTGAAATGTCAACATATCTTCTTTCATGTACAAAAGGGAGTGGTGTATATTCTGGCTACTGTTTATCTTTTAACTAACATGACTATAGAAAAACATTGTCGGGTCACTATCTGCTGTTTGTGGGACCTTGATGTGTGCAAATTTACTGCCAGTTTCCCTATGTCACAACAGTGACTATGCTTCAAAAGTGATTAATTGTACTATGCTTTGAGACATCCTGCGGTCGTGAAAGGTGCTATATAAATGCAAATTTTCTTTTACTCCCTGTATTTATGTTATAATTTCATACTTACAGTTTATTTTTATGTTATCCCAACCTTGTATCTTGTCATTTAGTGAGCCAGGGTAATACATCACAGCACTAACTTGTTCCTTTTTAAAGAAATTACTTCTTCAAATTTGTTATTGTGGAAACATGTTGGAATGTAGGCTTGAAAGAATGCTGTGTACTTTGGTGTCTACTGATAACTGGCAGAGTTTTCACTCTTGATGTTTGATTGGAGGCATTTCAAATAATTATGGAAACGTAGTGTTTGTAGTACTTGATGTTTTGTGCTCTTGGTCTAAATATTGTAAAGAAAGTGTTCTCTACCTTCCGTTGTGGGTAGTGTGATGAAATGTCTAATCTGAAATATTGCTTTTTAAAATGTTTTCACACTGTAGTGCAAATGGAGACCATCTGAAAAATGTGCTCAGTTAACCTGATGAATAGACTTCACTAAACAGAAAAAAGGAAAGGATAAATTAAGGATGTGACTTTTAGATGGTGCTGTATGTTATGGTATCAACTGGTAAACATAGGTCCTTTACACTTTAAGATTTTTTGTTTTATCTTTGGTTGTTAGAATCATAGAATGATGGGGCAGAAGGGGGCCATGTGGTGTGATGGACCTGTGCTGTCTTTAAGAGTTATCCAACTAGTCCACTGGACTTCTCTCACAGCCTTGTAAATTTTTCCCTTCAAATATTTATTTTGTTTCTTTTTATAAGTTACTATTGAATCTGCTTCAACCACCCTTTCAGGCAGCACATTTCAAATCACTGCAACTTGCTTCATAAACAAACATTTCCAAATGTTGCCTCCTTTTGCCAATTAAACCTGTGTCCCCAGGTTATTGACCATTCTGCCACTGGAAGCAGTTTCTCCCTATTTATTCTATCAAAACTATTCATGATTTTGAACACTTCTATCAAATCTCCTCTTAACCTTCTCTGCGGCAGGGATAATAAGCCCCAACTTCTCTAGTCTTTCCACATAACTGAAGTTCCTCATCCTTGCTACCATTCTGGTAAATCTCTTTCAGCATCCTGTTTACAACCTCGACATTTTTCCTAAAGTTTAGTGCATAGAATAGTCCAGTCGTTTTCATGAAAGGCCATCAACCTAAAACATTAATTCTGTCCCTCTCTCCACACACAGTGCCAGACCTGCTGAGTATTTCCAGCATTTCTATTTTTATTTCTGATTTCCAGCACCTGCAGTATTTTGCCTTGGTTCCATTCTTTTTTGATGCTATTCTTCTACTAGTGAAGCCAAGCTTTTTAACAACCTTATCAACTATCATGCAGCTTCAAAAATTTGTGTATATGCAACCTCTTGCCTAACTGTTCCTGCACCCCTTTTAAAATTGCATTGTTTAGTTTATATTTCCTCTCATTATTGTTCCCCCAAATTGGCTCTTCCCTACGTCAAATTTCACTTGCCATATGTCTGCATACTTCACCAAACTGTCTAGATGTATTGCTGATTGCCCCTCATTGTTTACTACATTTCTAAGTTTTGTGTAATCCGCAAACTTTGAAATTATTCTGTTTACCCAAACCAAGTCATTAATATATGTCAAAAAGAGCAGTGGTCCTAATACTGACCCCTGAGAAAACCACAATATAATTACTTTCAGTCTTTAAAGCAAACATTCACCACATTTCTGTTTTCTGTCCCTTAGTTGATTTCATGTCCCCATTGCCGCTGTCCCTATTAATGTCATGGACTTCAATTTTGTGAACAAGTTTGTCAACGTCTTTTGAAAGTCTATAAAAACCCATTGCCAACCACACTACAACAGCTATTTGCATCTATATAATACATTTAATGGAATAAGATATCTGTGCTTCACAGGTACAATATCAAACAAAATTTGTCATTGAGCCACATAAGGAAATATTAAGACAGGTGCAAGGTAGATGTTCAGAAGCATCTTAGAGGAGGAGAGGGTTGTAGAAGGGATTAGGAAGGGAATTCCAGAGCTTGTGGGTCCTAGGCAGTTAAAGGCATAGCTGTCAATGGTGGAGAAACTGAAACTGGGGGACGTACAAGAGGCCAGAATTGGAGGAACACAGAGACCTAGGAGGATAGTAAAGCTGAAGATGGTTACAAAGATAGGAGGGGTGAGGCCATGGAAGGATTTTAAATGAAAATGAGATTTTTAAAACCTGTGTTACAGGACCAAGTCCCAGTTTGGTCCACCAAGTACTATAACATGAGTGAACGGGACTTGATGGAAGTTAGGATACAAGCAGTAGAGTTTTGGAGAGCTTATGTTTATGTAGGGCGGAAAATGGAAGACTGGCCAGATAAGGGTTTCGACAGCGGGTGAGCTGAAGCAGGGCCAGCCCGGCTATGTTACGAAGATGCAAGTAGGCAGTTTTGATAATGGAGTGGGTGTGTGCTTGGAGCCTCATGTAGGGGCCATACACAGCACCAAGGTTGCGAATGGTCAGGTTCAGCTCAGATCCTTGCCAGGTAAAGGAATGGTCTTGGTAGCTAATGATCCGAGTTTGTATCCTCATTAACCTGCTCTGTTCCTTTCATAAACATGTATGGAGGTTTCCTTTAGTGGCAGGGATGCCAACAAGGGGAATATAGTTGCTCTGTGCCTTTCTGCTGAGCTCCCAGCAGCAAGCTTTAAAGATAACTTTAAAGACTTTGAACTGGAAAATGGGTCTTTGTAATGCTTGCACTATAAGGATATATTTGACAGTATACATTTAAAAAGGGACTGAAACAGAGCAGCGAACCTTACATTTGCTGATTTGGAAGTGGGCCAATCTCCTGAGATTGTCGGTGATTGGCCTTAATTAAATACTTGGATGAACTCCCAGACCATATTGTGGGACTGCAGGGACCTCACCAAATGGGGGTAATACAGAAGTTGCTTGTGACAACAGTTACGAAGGGCTCTTGGGAAGGTTTTAAAACGAATTGACCACTTAAAATGTGAGTGATTGCATGGGGGTCAGAAATTTTTTCAGCTTTTCAAAAAATGGTTGCAAATAGTCTCTGCCTCTTTTGCAACCTTTTCAAAGGTTGAATGGAGCACAAAGTGGCTGCAGAACCCCAATGGAATACCAAAATTTGACTCCAGGATAAATATTTGCTAGTTGATAAAGTGGAAGTACTGCTGCATGGGATGGAGTGATTACACTGTCAGTGCTTGGCAATTACCAAGAGGACAGCAGTGCAGTTATCAACGACTAGGGTCAAAATGAGTGCGCTTAGTTGGAAACAATTACCTTAAAAAAATGTGCATTAGGTCTCTACTGTGTCATTTACCTGATAGAAGACTCAGACATGCATGCTATATTGTTACCCATGTTTGCTGCTGGCCCATGCCAAGCCCTCGTATATCTCTCACACATGTTGCTTACTGTGCATTTCATTGGTGACTACTGGATTTTTAAACTTTTATATGAGTATCAACAATGGCAACGTTCTCATCTCTGAGACTCAGGTCATAGGTTCAAGCCCAACTCCAGAAACATGAGTGCATAATCTAGACTGACATTGATAAGGTCCCGCATGAGAGACTGATATTGAAGGTAAGAGCCCATGCGATCTAAGGCAATTTGGCAAATTGGATCCAGAATTGGCAGAGTCGCAGGAAGCAGAGGGTCATGGTTGAGGGGTGTTTTTGTGATTAGATGCCTGTGCCTAATGGCGTTCCACAGGGATCGGTGTTGGGTCCCTTCCTGTTTGTGGTATATATAAACAATTTAGACTTGAATGTAGGAGGATTGATCAGTAAGTTCGTGGATGACACGAAAATTGGCGGGGTGGTAAATAGTGAGGAGGATAGCCTTAGATTATAGGAGGGTATAGACTGGCTGATCAGTGGCAAGTGGAAGTTAATCCGGATAAATGTGAGGTGATGCACTTGGGCAGGACAAACAAGGCACGGGAATACACGATGAATGGTAGAACCCTGGGAAGTATTGAGGATCAGAGGGATCTTGGTGTGCATGTCTACCTTAAGGCAGTGGGACAGGTAGATAAGGTGGTTAAGAAGGCATATGGAATACTTGCCTTTATTAGCCAAGACTTAGAATATAAGAGCAGGGAGGTTATACTGGAACTATATAAATCGTTGGTTAGGCCACAGCTAGAGTATTGCGTTCTGGAATCTGCATTATAGGAAGGATGTGATTGCATTAGAGAGAGTGCAGAGGAGATTTACTAGGATGTTGCCTGGGCTGGAGAGTTTTAGTTATGAGGGGGGATTGGATAGACTGGGGTTATTTTCCCTGGAGCAGAGGAGATTGAGGGATATAAAATTATGAGGGGCATAGATAGGGTAGACAGGAAGGAACTTTCCCCCTTGGTGGAGGGATCAATAACCAGCGGGCTTAGATTTAAGGTAAGGGCATGAGGTTTAGAGGGGATGTGAAGAAGAATTTTCGTCACCCAGAGGGTGGTGGGAATCCGGTACCCACCTCTGGAAAGGGTGGTAGAGGCAGAAACCCTCATAACATTTAAGAAGTATTTGGATGTGCACTTACAATGCCACGGCATACAAGGTTATGGGCCTAGTGCTGGAAAATGGGATTAGAATAGTTAGGTACTTGTTTGACTGGCACAGGCTCGATTGGCAGAAGGGCCTTTTTCTGTGCTGTAGACCTCTATGACTCTGACTCATTTCAGTACAGCACTAGTTGGAGCTGCCATCTTTTGGGTGAGATATTAAACTGAGGCCAAATCTTCCCACTCTGATGAATGCAAGGGATCAGATAGCACTAGTAAAAGAAGACATCCAAGGACGTTATTCCTCTGGAACAAAAATACCTGGAAAAACTCAGCAGGTCTGACAGCATCTGTGGAGAAGAACACAGTTAACTTTTCGACTCCATATGACTCTTCAACAGAACTAAGGAAAAATAGAAAAGAGGTGAAATATAAGCTGGTTTAAGGGGGTGGGACAGGTAGAGCTGGATAGAGGGCCAGTGATAGGTGGAGATCCAAAAGATGTCGTACACAGAAGGACAGAGGTGTTGACAGTGGTGATATTAGCTAAGAAATGTGCTAATAGGTGACATTAAGGGTAGAAAGCAGGACAAGCAAGGCACAGATAGCCCTAGTGGGGGTGGGGTGGGGGGAAGGGATCGAAATAAGCTAAAATGTAGAGATAAAACAATGGATGGAAATACATTTAAAAATAATGGAAATAGGTGGGAAAAGAAAAATATATTTAAATTATTGGAAAAATGGGAAATCGGAAAGGGGGTGGGGATGGAGGAGAGTTCATGATCTAAAGTTGTTGAACTCAATATTCAGTCCGGAAGGCTATAAAGTGCCTAGTCAGAAGATGAGGTGCTGTTCCTCCAGTTTGCATTGAGCTTCACTGGTTATTCCTCTGTCCTGGCCAACATTTTTCCTTCAAAAAAAAATGTCTGATCATTTATTATTGTTCATGGGAGTTGGATGTAAATTGGGTGCCATGTTTCCCTCTGTTACAACACTTTTTAAAGGCAATTCATTGGCTGTTCTGAGATTGAGAGTCATTATGCAAATATATTTGTTCTTGTGTTATAGTTATTCATGCAACTTTTATTAATATAAATACCAGTTCTTTAAGAATGAAAATCAAGTATTCAAAGTAACTGGCATGTTTCCAGGTAGATCCCCCCCCTTTTCCATGTTCCCTCTGTGCGAATGCTAGTAATATTCAGATACTTGTCCACATATTTTGATTGTAAATGTAATAGAAATGAAGCCTCCTTGAACTACTTCTGAAACATTATGGTTCCTTGGTCAATGAAGGAAGTTCATGCCAACATAAACCTTGTAGAAACATAGGTGCAAGGATAGTCAATTTAGTCCCTTGGCCCTGCTCCCTTATTCGATCTGATCATGGCTGATAACAACTCCATTTACCTGCCTTTGATCTACATCTCTTGATACCCTTACTTATGAAAAACGTATCAAGCTCAGTCTTGAAAATTTCAACTGATTTAGCAGCCACAGCCTTTTGGGGGAGAAGCTCAAATCTATGTATTTTTTCATTTTTAGAATTTAGAAGATTGAGGGATAATCTAATTAGTATATTTCAAAAGAAGGGATTCTTTAGGGTAGATATAGAGAAACTATTTCCTCTACTGGGAGAATCAGAACAGGAGGGGTGGAGGGGGGGTTAAATTAGAGCCAGGCTATTTAAGAATGAAATCGGGAAATACTTTCACAGGAAAAGTATTGAAAATTTGAAACTCCCTTCCCAAAAGGTTGTTCAAATAACATTTCCAAACCGAGATCAATGAAGGCTGAATGTTTTGTTATTCAGAAAAATGTAGTGACTATGAAGTGCAGCCAGATCAAATGGAAATACATAGCAGATGCTGGTTATAATGGTTAACCAACTAAAGACTTGACTAAATAAAATAGGAATGACACATGAATGTCAGTAATGACCAGTTGTAGTTCCTGTTTGTGCTGTAGAGCTAAGTGTTAAATATTTTCAATTTTTTTAAATAAAATGTCCTTACTAAGATCATGCTATCATACAAATTCACTCAAAAATGTAGAAAGTAGGGTTATTAATGGGATATCTGGTCTGCAAGTAGTCTGCTAATAGCTGTTTGAATTCAAGTTGTTATTGCTTTCCAGTGTAATGAAGGCTATTAAATTGTCTGGGCTAAACTTTACAGTATAAATCTATCAAGCTCTTTAGTATTACTCTTTAAATTTAGTAAAATGTGAAACTTATAAATACAAAATGCTGTAGAATGTAGCCTTTATAGATTTTAAATAAATCCATGTGTCTATTCTTTTTTGATCACCAGAAAATACCATAGTTCTATCTGTAACAAGAATTTTGTAGCAATACCCAAGTATTGATATTTGGATCATTGCTGTGGTTTTCCCTGCCTAGCATATGACACTTCCCTTACTGTACTAGCCAAATCAATTGAAAATAAACTTGGTTTGTTTCACGTTTACAATCAAATGGCCATAACCACAAATTATTTCCCTCCCCACCTGCCTTCCCAAGTTCCCACTGCACATGGACTTCTAGACAGACACTTAATAGACAGACACTTAATAGACAGACACTTAATAGACAGACACTTAATAGACAGACACTTAATAGACAGACACTTAATAGACAGACACTTAATAGACAGACACTTAATAGACAGACACTTAATGGAACTGAGTAAAACAAAGTCAACCTAATTGAACTGTTCTGGGAAAATTAGCATTTTGCTGAGTAATAGAGCCTAAAAGCCATAATATTATAGTGTAAGAACAGCTGTCTGTTTCAAAGATGCTTGAAAATGAACATGAATTT
The DNA here is from genome assembly GCF_017639515.1 of Carcharodon carcharias. Taxonomy (NCBI): domain Eukaryota; kingdom Metazoa; phylum Chordata; class Chondrichthyes; order Lamniformes; family Lamnidae; genus Carcharodon; species Carcharodon carcharias. The sequence goes on along the minus strand of NC_054479.1, from coordinate 120,229,964 downwards.
GTCCTGATGTATGTCTATGGATACGTTCCTTCACTCATCACTGGAGTATAATTGTAGAAAAACAGAGTTGGGAATAGTCAGTGTTGGAGGGATGTTTTGAAATGTACTCATCGCTTGGATATCAGCTGTGGTTCAGTGAGTAACTCTTTCACCTGAGTTGGAAGGTTAATGGTTTAAGTCCTGCTCTAGGACTTTGAAATATCTGTCTAAATAATGTACTCAACAGGAGGGAGTGCTGTACTATCCAAGGTGCCATCCTTTGGATGCTGCATTAAAGCGAGGTCCCAACTACTCTGTTAAATGGATGAAGAAGATCTTAGCATTATTTGAAAAGGATCAAGGGAGTTCTCACAGTCAATGTTTATCCCTCACCCAATATCACTAAAAAAAGATTATCTGGTTGCTTTTGCATTGTTTGCATTATCTTGCTGTGACAGACTTGGTGACTGCATTTCACCGCCACAAAAGAGACTATTGACTTAGAGTGGCACTTTAAAGTGCCAATCAAGTACTTTATGATCATCTGTTATGTTCATTTGTTATGTTATAAGGCAGTGAAAAGTGCTATATAAATGTAAGTTCTTTGGAAAATCGTATCTTCTTTATCTCCCTTAAAAGTTTTGCGTTGAACAAAACATTTTATTTGGATTCTCACTAGGGAAAGTTAATTATAAAAACAAAGGCTTTAGTTTGTGAGAAGCTGATCAATTAATATGGCAAATAGTTGCAACAGACTACAGAGAATCAAAAGGAGCAAGAAACAAGAGGATTAACAATGTAAGGATAAATGCAATGCAGTAACTTGCAATCTGGGATTCATTGCTTTTCAGTCTATAACAGGTAGAATGTAATTCACTTCTAACTAGTTGGCAAGTAGAATTTTCCAGACTGACCCTATCATTGGTATTAATTCACTTGATATGTTCTAACTTGCTCAGCTCAACTTGACAACCAGAGTTTGGAATATTGTTGTAGTAATAGTTCTGAATTATTGCTGAATATTTTAATTGCATAGAACAAGCTTTTGAGAGTTTCTTCTTGTTTATCAATCTACCTCATAGTTATGGAATGCAATAAGATTCTATCCTTATTTTTATTTGCATCTTCAGATCACTTCCCTGGTGGCACTTCAACTATTAACCCACGTTGGCCATGATGATCAGCTGGATGGACCAAAGTATAAATGCACGGCAAGTCTGGATTTCATAAGGGCAATTGCCAGGTATTTGCCCATGTCTTCTGCTGATTTGCAAACATTTAAACAGAGGTTTACGAGTGAAATTAAGTTACTCCTTCGGACTGTGGGGTCACTATGTATGAGGAGTATGTTCTTTATGCTAGTTTTAAATATCTGCCAATAGATATTTGATTTTACCTCCACTCATAAGCTTTAAAAAAAGCACGATCTTCAGGCTTCTGGCTGTATCCTGATGAAATAGGAAAAATTGTTTGAGAGATCCTTTAGGTAATATTTCAGTTTATGTAGAGCATATTGGGAAGGTGGGGATAGTGCACTGTGGTGCAATGCGCATCCGTCTAATTTCTGTGTTCAATATTTACAATGCATATTTATAGAATATTCATTCAGTGTTATGTAATAAATGCAAATTCTGTATTTAGCTTAAAAGATTCAGGAGAAATTTAATACTCTGGGTTAAAGCGATTTTAGGTCTCACTGAATTGGTTTGCCTTTTAATCGACAGCTTAAAATATCTGATGGATTTGGAAAACTAATTGTTGTGACTGAATTGAAATAATATTTTTGAGAATTCTTTAGCATATAGCTCAGATCAGACACATGATTTTGAGAGTTCAGCCCTTGAACAACCCTTAGAGCTGGACAGTCCTGGGATCAGTATATGAACAGGGACTACAGTCTGCATTTTGCAATAAAAATAGCAATGTGGATATCGGCATTCATTGCTGTTAAAGAGTAAATTGGGCAGCAACATTCCACAACCATGCAGGCGCAGCTAACTAGAAATTAAGAAGTTGCTGTTTGAGTTGCCAGGTTTCTCCAGAAACCGCGCCACAGCTGAGAGATTCTGCATTGAGGCACCTGGAATGGTGTGATGTTGCTGCACGCATGTGCTAGATACATACTAAATAGATAGATAATGTTAGGGCTTGCCCATTTCAATGGACATGAATATTAAATGGCATGAGAATCTTAGCTCCTACAAAACAACCTCTCTGGCACTGAAAAAATAAACTTTATGATTGTGGAGTTTCTTCCCTTCAGAGTTTAATTATTGTTAGAGATTTTAAAAAGTAACTTTTTTAAATCCTTATCTCCTAACACTATTATTCTTTTCCCTCTGTTTTGCTTTCTGTACATGATTTGATATTGAATTAAATATTCTAATTTACACTTCCTAGTTCAAATTCTGGCTGCTAAGTAACAGATTTTTGATCTGATTGGTTAAGGAATTAGTTGCTTGTTCTGTTCACACAGGTCATAAATATCCTGTAGAGGATGCTGTGCTGAAGTGACTCTCTAATCACAAGTTCCAGTGCAAATTCCATAGAAAGTCTGTGGGAAAGTGTAGCGTATGGCAGGCGGCATTAGTTTGCCATTGACCGTTAAATCTAACCCATTGATGTATGGAAGCATTATGTATGCCAACTTGTGAAAGATTTCAATGCTAAGTAGAAAGCTGGTTGGCTGATACCAGGTATAGATCATGCATGCCTCAAGAGAATTTCTAAATATTTGCTTGGGCTTGTCTTGCAAACAGATGGAATGCAAATTACATTTACATAATACCCAATTAGGAGCTTAGTTCAAATTTTCTGTAATAATATTACTGTTAAGTCTCATTAGGTAGTCATGGCATGAAGAGATATGCTAAATTTCTTGTTTTATCACATTAAAAAAATAAATGTGATTCTGTCTATCCTTGTAATTGAATTTCAAGTTGAACTGCTTTAGTTGGAGGAATTCTGATTGTTGAGATATTAATTTTTCAGGATACTTAAGCAGCTTCCATTTGAACAGTTGTTTAAAGTAATTTAATGATTGAAACAAATGTCACATTTTTCCTCATTCCTTGAATCTCTACTTTCTAATGAACCATTAACATCACTTCAAGAAGGGGAACATCATAGTACATGGTCTCCTAGGAAATTCAGTATATGCTGCAAATCAGGAGGTGAAAGGGAAAGAGGAATTTGGTGAAATTGAAATCACTAGGGAAACGGCTCTGAGCAAACTGATGGAGCTGCAGGCTGGCAAGCCTCTGGGTCCTGATGGATTGCATCCTAGGACTTTTAAAGAGGTGGCTAATGAGGTAGTCAATGCGCTTGTTTTAATTTTCTAAAATTTGCTAGATTCTGGAAAGGTTCCATCAGACTGGAAAGTTGCAAATATAACCCCTCTATTCAAGAAGGGAGGGAGGCAGAAAACAGGAAACTATAGGCCAGTTAGCTTGACATCTGTTATGGGGAAGTTGTTAGAATCGATCATTAAGGAGGTTATAGCTGGACACTTAGAAGAACTCGAGGCAATTGGAAAAAGTCAGCATGGTTTTGTGAAAGGAAAATCATGTTTAACCAAATTGTTGGAGTTTTTTGAAGGAGTAACATGTGCATGGATAAAGGAGAGCCTATAAACGTACTCTTCTCTGATTTCCAGAAGGCATTTGATAAGGTGGCACATCAAAGGTTATTGCAGAAAATAAAAGCGCATGGTATAAGGGGTAACATATTAGCATGGATAAAAGATTGGCTGGCTGGCAGAAAGCAGAGAGTGTGCATAAATCGGTCTTTTTCACATTGGCAGGATGTGACGAATGGAGTCCCACAGGGGCCTATGCTGGGGCCTCATGATTTACATCAATGACTTGGATGAGGGGAGTGAAGACATGAGAGCTAAATTTGCAGGTGGCACAAAGATAGGTAGGAAAGTATGTTGTGAAGAGGACATGAGGTTGCAGATGGATATAGATAGGTTGAGTGAGTGGGCAAAGATTTGGCAAATGGAGTTTAATGTGGGAAAATGTGAAGTTGTTCACTGTAGTAGGAAGAACAAAAAAGCAGAGTATTACTTAAATAGAGAATGGCTGCATAATTCTGAGGTGCAGAGGAATCTAGGTGTTCTAGTACATGAGTCACAAAAAGTTAGTATGCAGGTACAGCAAGTAATTAAGAAGGCTAATGAAATGCTATCCTTTATTACAAGAGGGGATTGAAATAAAAGTAAGGATGTCATGCTTCAGTTATACAGGGCATTGGTGAGACTGCACCTTGTGTACGGTGTGCAGTTTTGGTCTCCTTATTTAAGGAAGGATGTAAATGCATTAGAGCCAGTTCAAAGGAGGTTTGCTAGATTGATACCGGAAATGAGTGGGTTGTCTTATGAGGCAAGGTTGGTCAGATTGGGCTTGTTTCCACTGGAGTTTAGAAGGGTGGTGGGGGGTGCAGTTGGTTGAGGGGATAATAAAATAAAACTTGGGGCAGAACTGTAGCAATTAAAATGTTTCACTGTGAAGTGACTTTCTATGAATACACTATCATCCACTTCATACAAGATGATCAGCGCACAGCACACTGCTCTCAACAATTTGAATATATTTCCAACTAAGATGAGCAAGGATGAATGTGCCTCATAGCTGACTAGCAAGATAGTGGTTCTGGATGCAGCAAACTGAATTACCTATTGCAAAGTATTTCACATCATTTAGTTTTGATGGTGAAGGTAGTGAATTTGGAAACTAGAGGCAAATTCAAGTGGCAGCCTTGCTGAACACTAAAATATTTTGAACAGACCACATCCTGTGGTCACAGACAGACGTAAATAACAGTGGCTTGTGTTGATAGATGGACCACGCAGTTTATCTAAATGCTGAGCCTGCAAAAGAATATAGCCCAGGGTAGCCTATTCTTTAAACAAACAAAATACTTCTTCAGGCCCCACAGGGAAATTTTAGGCTTCTTGCCCTGGATTCAACCTGGCACTCTCCAGATACCCCTTTGTTGTGAAATTGTGATACCTCTTCATCACCAGAACATCAGTTGTACACTTGACCTGAGTGGCAGCAGGTGGCCAATTTTGATATGTCTTTCTGTGTAGGATGTTTACCAGTGGCATGTGGATCAGGCTCAGTGGTTAAGATATTTAATTCTAAGTACTTTCTGTTTGATCATATATAACCAATAATGTATATGACCAACAAATAATATGCACCTACTGTTAAGAATATGCATCCACTGTTAAGACCACGGAAGAAGATGCCATGTAACTGAAAAAACTGACAACAGGTAGGTTTACACCACACACAAGATGAATTTCTAATGTGGGTAAGATCTAAATTCATTACAACGTTACACCTGTGAGGTGATTAATAACCCATTATTTCATTTTTTTCTTCTAGGACTGTGAATTTTGACTTGGTGAGATACCTGTATGATTTCTTGTGAGACCAGATGCACAACCATATGAATATTACAAGCAATGATCAATGCTTTTGCACCGATTCGTACTGATCCATCTACTCCATTGATAAGCGGCAGAGGCATTTTGGCTGCATTAGATTTGTCCAAGCAGGTGTTAACACAGCATGGGATCTGATGAAAATATCTTGATTGGTCAGAATGGATCTTTAGAATGAACTATTTACCAGGGACTCTTCAGTATTTTGGAGCTAAGTGTTAATTATTAGCAGCAGGAATTCTGCACAATCTGTTCCAACATAATAACATTATATGAGTACAAACGCTACCTGAAATGTATTTACTTGCAATTATTTTCTTTTGTGAAGTGTCCTTTTCGCAGAATGTAGTGTGGCAGCCATTTATTTGTGATGGGTCTTTAATTTTTTTTGAGTTGTCTGCTCCTTTGAAAGATTTTGTGGACATTATTCATTCTGAAAAAAAACTCTATTTTTAGTTTTCAGAAATAAACAAATATGATGCAATAATTGTGTTTTATTGCTGTTCGTTTTAAGTCTTTGAAGAGAAATATCCATCCAGGAGTATGTTTTTTTTCACCTTTTGGATATGATAAAACTAATTCATGTCTGTGTTTCAGCAGTTTAAATACATGTTGAAAATACAGCAAAGTCTATGGGCCCTGATAACATCTCTGCTATGTGCTAAAGAGTTGTGCTTCAGAACTAGCTGCATCCCTGGCCAAGCTTTTTCAGTACAGCTACAACACTGGCATCCACCTGACAATGTGGAAAACTGATCAGGTATACCCTGTCTGCAAAAAGCAGGGCAAATCTAATCAGCCATTTGCCGCCCCATCAGTCTATTCTCAATCATCAGCAAAGTAATGGAAGGTGTATTTTGCCAGTGCTGCTAATACCAAAAGCCTGCTCACTGATGGAACATTAGGGTCCGCCAGGACCTTTTGGCTTCAGTCTTCAGTATACCCTTAAACCAAACGTGAACAAAGGAGGTTAAATTCCTGAGATGAGATGAGAGTGACTGCCCTTGACATCAAGGCAGCATTTGATCAATTGTGGTATTAAGGAGTCCAAGTGAAATTGAAGTCAATGCGAATCAGAAGGCAGGCTGTCCACCAGCTGCAGCCATACCTAGCCCAAAAGAAGATGGTTGGAGACCAATCAGGGTAGTGCCTTGGGCTCAGTCATTTTAAGCTGCTTCATCAATGACCTGCCCTTCATTGTAAGATCAGAAGAAGGGATGTTTGTTGATGATTGCAAAAGTGTTCAATTCCACTTATAACTGCTCAGGTATTGAAGCAGTCCATGCATGCATGCAGCAAGACTTAGACAACATTCAGCCTTGAGCTGATAAGTGGCAAGTAACATTACCAACCCACAGCTGCCAGGCAATAACCATCTTAAAGAAAGGAAAAACTAACCATTTCCTTTTGTCATTCACTGACATTACAGTTACTGAATCCAGCTCCATTAACATCCTGAATTACTGAGGACCAGAAACTTAGCTCGGATAACCCTTGCAAATATTGTGGCTGCCAGAACAGGTCAGAGGCTGGATATTCTCATTCAACATAACTCTGAATAGAATCATAGAAATTCGTCAGGATATAGAATGGTCACAATGCAGAAGGAGGCTATTCACCCCATCATGTCTGTGACAGCACTTTGCTAGAGCAACTCAGCTAGTCCCATTCCCCTACCCTATCCCTGTAACCCTGCAAATTGTTTCTCTTCAGGTGCTTATCCCATTACATTTCGAAAGGCACAGTTGAATCTGCCTCCACCACACTCTCACTGCATTCCGTATCCTAACAGCACGCTGAGTAAAAATGTCATGTCATCATTGATTCTTTTGCAAGGAACATGAAGTTATCATGCAGGCACAACAAGCAATTAGGAAGGCAAATGCATGTTGGCTTTTATTGCAAGGGGACTGGAGTACAAGAACAATGAAGCCTTGCTACCACCGTATTGGACTTTGATGAGACCACACCTGGAGTTTTGGTCTCCATATCTAAGGAAGGATATATTTGCCGGAAGGTGGTACAGCAAAGATATACACTAGATTGATTCCTGGGATGAGCGGGTTGTCCTATGATGAGAGGATGAGTAAATTGGGTGTACTCTGGAGTTTTGAAGATTGAGGGGTTATCTCATTAAAATATACAAGATTCTGAAGGAGCTTGACAGGTTAGACACAAGATTAACTTCCCTGGCTGGGGAATCTAGAACATGGGGACACAGCCACAGGTAAGAGGTTGATCATTTAGGACTGACAAAAGAAGTTTCTTCACTCAAAGGGTTGTGAATCTTTGGAATTCTCTACCCCAGAGGGTTGTGAATGCTCCATCATTGAACTTATTCAAGACAGTGATAGATGTTTTTGATCTCTGAGAATCAAGGGATGTGATGAGCAGGCTGGAAAGTGATGTGGAGGCAGAAAATCAGCCATGATCATAATGAAAGGTAGAGCAGACTCGAGGGACTATGTGCTGTGCTCTACTCCTATTTCTTGCATTCTTATGAATCATCAAAAAGAACATCCATCAGGAAACCTGTGTCGCCTACTGGTATTTCAGTTCAGTGGCTGAGGTTTTTCCTGTGTTCTTGGCTATCAGCAGCACATTTGTGCCCTATTGATTTCAAATGCAACAGACAAGCTGCTATCAGTATGAAGGAATTTAAATAGTGTGTCCTGACAGACACCGGTATGCTCTGCATGCTGGAAATCTACATCATTATCTTCAATAAAATGTCTTTCCCCAAGCAGCTGTGAAGAATAATTCACAAGGAAAGTTAAACTATACGCTGATGCAAATTGTGAACTTAAGTCTTCAACGGTTTAATGCTTTACTTGGGGAATCACTTTTCTTACTGTAAGGATTGTCCCCCTTTATGAAAAGCACAAATAGAGTGCAAGTATCTCTTTACATTTACTTCATTTCTAACTCTGATTAAATGTACTGATCAGAATTAAGCGCGATACAAGCTAATGGATGGCTTGGGTTTGTTTTCACAAATGCCTGTTAATCAGCAAAAGACCATTTTATCTTTTAAACTTTATCTTTGCAGGAGCAACAAAGACAATGCAGTTAAGGCAAGCACTTTAATCCATCTACCTTACCTTTCCTAGAAATGTATAGCCAGTCTCCCCATCACAGTAACTAACTGCTCCTTGAATGTTTCCATAATTTTTACCACCATTATCTGATTCTTACCACCTTATCTGACCATTCCAGGTATTGGTCACTCATAGATAAAAACAATAAACTGCAGATGCTGGAAATCCAAAACAAAAACAGAACTACCTGGAAAAACTCAGCAGGTCTGGCAGCATCGGCGGAGAAGAAAAGAGTTGATGTTTCGAGTCCTTGTGACCCTTTGACAGAACTAAGTAGAAATAGGAAAGGGGTGAAATATAAGCTGGTTTAAGGTGTGTGTGTGTGTGTGTGGGGGGGGGGGGGGGGGCAGGGGGAGAGAAGTGGAGGGGGGAGTGTGGTTGTAGGGACAAGCAAGCAGTGATAGAAGCAGATCATCAAAAGATGTCACAGATAACAGAACAAAAGAACACATAGGTGTTAAAGTTGGTGATATTATCTAAACGAATGTGCTAATTAAGAATGGATGGTAGGGCACTCAAGGTAAGGCTCTAGTGGGGGTGGGGGGAGCATAAAAGATTTTAAAATATTTTAAATTAATGGAAATAGGTGGGAAAAAGAAAAATCTATATAATTTACTGGACAAAAACAAAAGGAAGGGGGAAGAAACAGAAAGGGAGTGGGGATGGAGGAGGGAGTTCAGGACCTAAAGTTGTTGAATTCAATATTCAGTCCGGAAGGCTGTAAAGTGCCTAGTCGGAAGATGAGGTGTTGTTCCTCCAGTTTGCGTTGGGCTTCACTGGAACAATGCAGCAAGCCAAGGACAGACGTGGGCAAGAGAGCAAGGTGGAGTGTTGAAATGGCAAGTGACAGGGAGGTTTGGGTCATTCTTGCGGTCGCCCAGTTTACGTTTGGTCTCTCCAACGTAGAGGAGACCGCATTGGGAGCAACGAATGCAGTAGACTAAGTTGGGGGAAATGCAAGTGAAATGTTGCTTCACTTGAAAGGAGTGTTTGGGCCCCTGGACGGTGAGGAGAGAGGAAGTGAAGGGGCAGGTGTTACATCTTTTGCGTGGGCATGGGGTGGTGCCATAGGAGGGGGTTGAGGAGTAGGGGGTGATGGAGGAGTGGACCAGGGTGTCCCGGAGGGAATGATCCCTATGGAATGCCGACAGGGGGGGTGAAGGGAAGATGTGTTTGGTAGTGGCATCATGCTGGAGTTGGCGGAAATGGCGGAGGATGATTCTTTGAATGAGGAGGCTGGTGGGGTGATAAGTGAGGACAAGGGGGACCCTATCATGTTTCTGGGAGGGAGGAGAAGGCGTGAGGGCGGATGCGCGGGAGATGGGCCGGACACGGTTGAGGGCCCTGTCAACGACCGTGGGTGGAAAACCTCGGTTAAGGAAGAAGGAGGACATGTCAGAGGAACTGTTTTTGAAGGTAGCATCATCGGAACAGATGCGACGGAGGCGAAGGAACTGAGAGAATGGGATGGAGTCCTTACAGGAAGCGGGGTGTGAGGAGCTGTAGTCAAGGTAGCTATGGGAGTCAGTAGGCTTGTAATGGTATTGATGGACAGTCTATCACCAGAGATTGAGACAGTGAGGTCAAGGAAGGGAAGGGAAGTGTCAGAGATGGACCACGTGAAAATGATGGAGGGGTGGAGATTGGAAGCAAAATTAATAAATTTTTCCAGGTCCCGACGAGAGCATGAAGCAGCACCGAAATAATCATCGATGTACCGGAGAAAGAGTTGTGGAAGGGGGCCGGAGTAGGACTGGAATAAGGAATGTTCCACATACCCCCATAAAGAGACAGGCATAGCTGGGGCCCATGCGGGTACCCATAGCCACACCTTTTATTTGGAGGAAGTGAGAGGAGTTGAAGGAGAAATTGTTCAGTGTGAGAACAAGTTCAGCCAGATGGAGGAGAGTAGTGGTGGATGGGGATTGTTCAGGCCTCTGTTCGAGGAAGAAGCTAAGGGCCCTTAGCTTTCCAGACTGAATACTGAATTCAACAACTTTAGGTCCTGAACTCCCTCCTCCATCCCCACCCCCTTTCTGTTTCTTCCCCCTTCCTTTTGTTTTTTTCCAATAAATTATATAGATTTTTCTTTTTCCCACCTATTTCCATTATTTTTAAATCTGTTATGCTCCCCCCACCCCCACTAGAGCTATACCTTGAGTGCCCTACCATCCATTCTTAATTAGCACATTCGTTTAGATATATATCACTAACTTCAACACCTTTTTGTTCCGTTGTCTGTGACATCTTTTGATGATCTGCTTCTATCACTGCTTGCTTGTCCCTACAACCACACCCCCCCTCCACTTCTCTCCCCCCACCCAACACCCCCCCACACACACACACACACACACACCTTAAACCAGCTTATATTTCACCCCTTTCCTATTTCTACTTAGTTCTGTCAAAGGGTCATGAGGACTTGAAACATCAACTCTTTTCTTCGCCGATGCTGCCAGACCTGCTGAGTTTTTCCAGGTAGTTCTGTTTTTGTATCACTCATAATTTTTTCTGTATCAGTGATATGCAAATATGTTTCAGCAGAAACTTGAGGGGAAATGAAACGCTTTTCAAAACTAGCAAAATTCACATCCGGATTACCAGAAGCTCCCAAAACAAAGACTGTTGGCCAGGTTGTCAAAATGGGATCAGTCTCTGGATCAGTCTCTAATTCAGTGTGCACTTTCCCTCTAATTGTTGGCTTATTAATGTGATATGTGCTTCTATACTCTAATAAAACATATTTTGATACGATGATGGCACTGTTTCCTTGCAAAGCTAGCATTATCCTGTTAAGTCAGATTCCATAACAAAAATTATTTGAAACCCGAGAAAGGGAAGACAATAAATGAACTGGTAGACTCACTAGCATTGAACAGTTATTAAAATGGTGGAATGTTACATACATAATCCTTAAGGGTTTGATCAACATATTCTTGCAATACCTCTCACTTGCACACCATGTGGAGATGTGCTTCCTGATGTCAGTCATGCATTTGCTTTCATTTATGTCCTGTTATCAGGATCTTAATTTAAAATATTGCTCCCAATCTACCATTGTTATTCTGCTTATTATGCCTCTATAATGCTCCCCTCATTTTCCTGCTTTAAGGGCAGTAGTTGTATTTTTCTTCAGTCTGTCCATTTAACTCGGTCCTTTTACCTAATGGTCAACTATAGTTCTTTGTGCACCACATCCAGGACTTGGATGTTTCTTTTGCGTCTTGGTGACCAGACTCAGAATAATAATCAAATGTGACCTGATCAGAACAGTTATTTCTACGTGGCTTATACTCTAATGATTTGGCAACATAACTCAGTAACAGTGCTTTTTCATTCAGCTTGCTGGTTTTACAGCCTATGAAAATTTAACAAATGCATGCTGTATGCGTGCATACTGTGCAGATTAAAAAATCGCTGTGATTGAATTGAGCAACATGTCCTTTGGGACTTCAGCTTGTGCTTGTGTGCAACCTGAGATTGAGCTACTTGTCTTTGAACTGCTCTCAGTACAGGGTGTGCTAATACTCAACACTTTGTAGTAAGTGAACATTTACATTAATTTGTAATTTAAATTTTGCATTGTTAAAAATAAATACAGTATCCCTTTATTAGTGGCTTTTGAATAAATCATCGTTGCTAATGTTTTTGGATGTAAATGGGCTACAAATTTTGATTGTTATATAAATCTGGAAATAAAAGCTTGCATCAGTACATGTGATCTTGAAGCTGTCAGACTGTCATTAAAAACCAACTGGTTCACTAATGTCCTTTAGGAGAGGAAATATGCCAGCTTTCCCTGGCCCAGCTTATTTGTGACCTCTGTAAAGAGATCCAGTTGTTTTTGTCAAGGTTCATTCCGAGCAGCTCCATGACGCAGGGCTCTTGTGGTTTATGGGCTGATCCCAGAGACGCACGCTGAGAAAGGCACCAAAACTGCTGCTGATCATCAACTTGGTGAAAGATGCTCTTTGCTCTGCCCGAAACCTGCTGGTTTTGCAGTGCAGAGTTGTCTACGACCGAATATTGCAGCCTGACACGTTCCAAGGTCCAGGACTAGGTGTTGAGAGAATCACTAAAGCTTGAAGCAATCTCAGAAATGGCAAAAGGCCACTGTCTAAGGCCTTTCAGCTGAGCAGCTGGAAACTGTGTAAAACCCATCAGGTTGTATGACGTGATGAATCTTGTAATAAATGTAGTGAATAACTACAGTTTTGGAAGAAACTGATTTGGTTTGGAATGTCAACTTTGGTCATGTAATGTATTTTTATAAATTTTATGAATAAAGTATTTTTTTGGAGAAAATAAAAATTATGACCTCAGTTCCATACTAAAATTTACCGTTAATTGTCCCTAACGAGCTACTTGATTGTATCAAGGTGACCAGATTGGGCAAGGAATGGTAGTATTGCCAGCAGTACCCATATCCTGAGAATTTTTAGATTATGTAAATATCTCATTTCACTTTTCTCATCCTTCCACTCACTTCAGAAAATGATTTTCTTTTCTTTGATCAAAAGAAGTTGTGCACCAACATTGTCAATTTTGACAAAAATAGAAAACTTATTGTTTTACCTCATTTTCTAAATGCTGCATGTGGAAAACTCTATGTTCATACAAGAAGCTGTAAGTCAATTTGTGCTACTAAAGGGTCGATGCACACGGTGAAATAGTCCTTCAGTTACAAGCTATATATAATTGCAGGCCCATGTAGAATACAAGAAAATACCCCACTGAGCACTTCTGCACTCAGTAAGTGCTATACTAGATTTCTTGATTACAAATCTAATGAGGTATTAAACCAATTTTTTTGTTGGTTTATTTTTACTCCTTATGTGAAATTTTGCTCACACTGAAATATTATGTATGAGGAGCTTAAATTTCTTAATAACAAATAAAAGTGTGCCCTAAGGAAGTGGTAGGTGCTGCATAATGTCCCTATCTTGTTTCAATTGTTGGCTGCCTATTATAAGATTTAAATTTCAAATATTTGGTTAAAAAAATAAGTAAAAGGATTATACAACTTTGGGCTTGTTAAAAGTTTCATACCTCTTTACTAAATGCAAATGTTAAATATATTTTAAGTGCATTTAGTATATTTGCATTATTTTAATATAACAGTATCAATTCTAGATCATAATCTAGTTTAAAACTTGTATCATTTTCAGCATATGTAGGCACTTTCCCTTAATACCAGATAATAGCACATTCAAATAATTGAATTAAAGTGAGAAGCATCAGTATTCTTTAGGTATTTAATCATTTTTCAACATGTCAAAAATGCTCATTACTGGGACCGTCATTTCAAGTCATGCAATGTAAGAGTTAATGAAGGTCTGTTGTCAAAACTCTCATGGGAGGAAGGGTAAAGCTCAGTTGAATGAGCTACAATTTTTTCTCCAAATTCAGTAGGTTTCCATGCTTGTGAGCCAGAACACCTTTCGATGCTGAACCCAGTGTGGTTTCTAAATACAATTTTTAAACTATCATAAATCTCATAGATTAATTCCTGTAATTTTATGACTACCTTGTGACAAATGTTGATCACTCTTGCTTAGGATATAATGTAATTTTGAGCAGTGCTTGTTAGAAGCAGTTCTCAATTTTGTTTTAGTCATGGCAATGCTCGGCTTAATAATAATGAACAGAAATCTCACTGGCAATACAGAATTGTTTATGTTTATCCTGAATTTATTTGACAAAGCTTGCATGTCAGATGGGCTTTGAGAAACATAAATTATGAGCTGCTTTTTCTCAAAGCCATATTCATAACTATTACTCGGTAACATGGGATGTCCGTCTCCAATGTTTCTTGATTTGTTTTACTTAGCCATTTTTACATAGTTTTTAGTTCATTTGTTTACAGAGTTGTGAGTTTTATAAAACGATTTGTTTTCATTCTGAGTGAGCTGATGAAGTAGTAGTGTAGGGTAATAAAGGATGTCCAAGCAGAGAAAGGTAAAGCTAGAAAAGCCAACCAGTGTTAAGATTGCTATATGGTAGCAGCTGAACCTATTTCACATTTGGCATGGGGTCTTGGAAGGATATATGCAGTGCATGAAATATCTACTGCTGAAACTGGTATTCTGAAACACAAGAGCAGTATTGTTACAGATGTAATGAAGGCAATATAGATTTTTGACTTCCTGTATTTAATCATATTTTTCAGTTTATAGAATTCATAGATCACTGTCAACATATCTTTCTAATGGTTGGTACCAGCCCATTTTATGTCCCAACAAGCTGGTGACCAACAGGTTATCCCTGGTGCTCTGTAAGATTGCTTCTGCAGACACACCATCATAATACCGTCAGTTGTCCTCAAAGTGAAAAATACTTATCTAATGACACTTGTCAGAAACAAGTTAGTCATTCTCCCTCAGACCAGACCTCTTAAGTACAGTTACCAAACACAGTTACCAAACATTAAGCAGTTACTGTACTTTCATCTCTGGTTAAAGTAAAACATTTTTCAAATAATTTGTAATAGTTCAGTAAAATATTTTTTATTTAACTTCCACAGAATTCTAAAATATAGCTTGCATTGTCAGTTGGTTTGCAACTGTAAGCACATGAATGGAAATAAACAAGACCCCTTTAATTAGACAATTAAATTAACAATTATTTTTGCCCAGTGCAATGATTGCCCCTTTACCGACATATCTTTAAATGAATTCTATTTCTGATCAGTTTCTAACATGAAATCAAACCAGGTCCTACTGCAGTTTCTATCAGTTAATAGAAATGTTCAGTTAATTGGTCTTACACTGGTTAAATGTTGACACATTCTGCAGCATCTATGAGGTAACTACATGAACTGAATACAATAGATTGTTGATGAGCCTCATTTAGAACCTTCAACTGTGTAGGAGGATGGGAATGTCAGTCCAATGAAATGGTTAAATATCTTTGAATTAATTAGATGGACTGGCGAAAGCATGCAAACAAAGAACACTCTGCTTTTCTCTTGGTTAGTCTCTGTTACAAAGAGTAAGATTACAAACAACTTTAAAGGCACTTTTTCAATTGTCTGTTTATCCTGCAGGTAATATGAAGTTAACTACCATGTATGGAGGAGCTGTCTATTCAGCTTAGAAGTTAAGATGCAAGCTATCAGGTAGGTTTTTTTAAGGAAACTGTTATGAGTAATTCAACTATGCTGAATAGTTGGCTATAAAATGTGCACTGGTACTTGTGTAAACTTATTTGCTGTGAGGTTAAAGTTCTGTTGACATGGCATTAATAATTATCATAACATTAACACCCCCTCGCCGCCCCCCCCCCCCCCAATGGAATGTGTCAGAGTAGCTGAACTTCAAATCCATTTGTCAACTTCTGTTGTTTCAGGCTGCTGTTTTGAGCTCACGAATTACAAAAATGTAAACTTTTCCTCAGCAGGTACTTATGCTAAGTCTAACTCTGATGAAAGTAAATAAAAGGTGAGCCAAATATTTAATTAGATACGGAAAGTGATTTAATTTCAGCTTCCAAAGGGCTTGTGACCCACTGGATGCATCTATATAGAGCTTTAATGTTTTAAATAATTACTTTATGTTATCATCCAAACTATTATGTCTGTTAGACTAACGAAGAGTTCCTTTCCTAATGCTCAGTGTCCACTGGTTATTTTGTTCTATATTCTGAGCTGACATTGAGCCGGAAGATAGGACTTGCATTTGAGGCATTTATATAGTTAACAACGTCAATTATCTAAAATTGTGATAGTTATGCTGCTGTTGTAATGGTTCAGGAAGAGTTAATATTTGCATCATTTTGATTATTTTGGCAGTTTAATATTAAATCTAAAAAAGATCAAAGAACAAGAGAAGTTAGTCATTTTTTTAAATGTCCACAATTGCTACCACAGATAACAATTTAATCTGTTTTAAGTGCCCTGTGCAAAACCCGGATTTTCAAGAGATTTTTGACAATTGTGCGTCAAGCACACTGCAGACATTTTACAAAAGTGAAATTAAATCATTAATTACGTTAATAAAGGTGGTTAGCACTTTAGAACTGAAACAGCATTTAAACTGCCTTTCAGTGTATGCCACTGGGCTAACAATGCTTGGTGTTTGCTCTTCAGATTTAACCATTTGTCTATTTAGTAACAAGACAAGGCGTAAATAAGAAATTTCCAGCTTTGGACAGTCAGAGTGAATGAGTGAGGAATGGCTTCCTCTGTCTGATGTTCATCTGAGAAGGTGGAGTTTTCCAGCACTCCAGTAAAAGCAGCAGGGGAAATAAATTATTTCCAGTGACTGCATTTTATGCCCGATCAGCTTCCAGTTTTAGTCAGTGTTCTGACTGAAGGGAAGGCGTTTGCCTCCTAAAACAAAGTTAACAAAAAAAGACGCGCCTTGAGGCACGTGGGAGGGGGCTGGAAAGTGGAATACAATATGCTCTGAGGAAGACGTGTTCAAAAGCTGTATTGCAGCTTATGAAGCTGATGTATTAGAATGCAGTAGAAACAGCTGACAGCTGGCAGTTCCTACAGTTCCTGGCTTATGACTTTCCCAACAGAAGCTCCCTGACATTAAACTTGTAATCTCTTTAATACAGCGAAAAAACTCTCATTCACAAGAACCGGGTTCCCAGCAGAACAGAATACGAAGAGGAAGAGATATGGATAAACAGCGATGCTTTAAATCTTGGACCTTGTTATTTCTGGTTGGACTATTCTTGCCAGATTTTGTATATGGATCAGTGGGGTTTTACCCAAGGTTTGCCCCATTCTTTTTCCTTTGTACCCACCATGGAGAGCTGGAGGGCGATGGAGAACAGGGAGAGGTGTTGATGTCACTTCATATTGTGGGAAACCCAGAATATTATGTGCCTGGTCAAGAATATCATGGTAGGTCACTTTTATAATTAACTAGATGTTGCTTATGGGTTTTAGTGTCCCGTTTAACATAACAGTGTAACAGTTTGTATCTGGGTGAAACAAGTATGGTTCTTTCACATGATGTGACGTGTGAAATACATATTTATTATTCAAGTGGCATGCATCTGGTTAAAGTCTGCATATTTAAAATAAGCAGTTCTTTGTTTTCAGAGCCACTGGAGCATTTAATATTTTAATGTTTATGTTATAAAAAGAGCAAAGTTAAAAATGGAATCATATTAACATGATTTATTTGACTATCAGCATGCTTGCTGATATGAGTTATGAAAAGAAATTAATCCTTTGGGGTTTCCTCCTTTGTTGTGAACCATTCCCTTTCTGTTCTTGAATCTCTGTCCTTCAAAGAATCTGTACTTGGATGTATTAAACTAAGCTGGCAGGTCTGAGTAGGCTTTGTGTGTGGGCTGAACTCGAGTATAAAAACCTTTTGCTGGGACAGCTGTCAGTCCCAGGCCGGTCTACGTTTTTAAAATAAAGTGGATACATTTCCGATGTGAGAGCATACAGTGCACTCGCGAGTTATTTCTATCTTGTGGACTGTGTTCATGGTCAGGCAGAAGATACCGTAATGCCCAGTGCAGTATCTCCACTGTACATGTGTGAAAGACAGCAGACTGTTCCCTGTAAGCCAAAAGTGAGAGTTCAGGTCAGCCGTGCATGGGGTTGAATTAACATGGAAAAAAAACAGCTTGACTTGCACAGTAGGAAGCAAAAGTGTCAATCTTGTATCGGCACAAGAGGCAATCTCCAAAAGGAAAAATTAAATAATTGTACTAAGCACTTTGAAATAATTTTACTGAAAGCAGAAAGAACAGTGCTTTAAGTTTCAAAGTGTAAATCTGTAAAAAAAAATGTCCCTTTCATTTCAGATTAGCTGCCCTAATATGATGGAATCAGATGATATATTTGTATTCAAACATGATATTTAACCAGTTCAGTTCAAGTACTGCCAATTGTTCATCCATTGGGACTAATTTGTGGCAAACAGCTGTAAGATGAATGCACTACAATTTTCCTGGAAGGTTGTAATATTTTATTTTAAAACATGTAGGGATGTTTAGTTCTGTATTCAATTACCATTTCAGTACAATTAAAGTATAGAAAGAATAAACAAAGCATAGAGAGCAATACAGACGATTGTACAATCTTCACTTGGAGAACAAAATAATAATGATAAAAGCAAAATACTGCAGATGCTGGACATATGAAATAAAAAACAGAAAATGCTGGAAATGCTCAGCAGGTCTGACAGCATCTGTGGAGAGAGAAACAAAGTTAACGTTTTGAGTCCGCACGACTCTTCTTGATACCTGGACTATGTTTCTGTTTGGAATAGTTGATGAGGGTAAACGTCCTATTACAAATTAGCCAATCTACAGTTAAATAGTGACATTCATTCTTGTCAATAAATGAATTTGGATTCAGTTTTATTAGCATCCAGGGTGTATTCTGCTGTAAATTTAAGAGTGATTGGCTTTGTGAAAACTTTTTAATGAAGGTTAAAATGTTATAGCTTTTGGGTCACCTTTTTCTGATTATTTCACAATATTGATGTAGGCAAGGAAGCCAGACCTTTTTCAAGATTGAGCTAAGTCAGGTGTCTAGTTTGGTGCTGCAAGTCAGAATTAAAATGCAAAAGGCAACCCTATGCACAGTTATAGGGGGCAAATATAGCAAAATAGAAACAAATTCATTTCCCAACACCTAAACTCATCTAAACATATAATAGGTATGCTAACTACTGTTTTGTAGATGTTGGGGTGGCAGCCAATGAAGCTTGAATTCAATAGTTAGATTTAACAGGTTGCTGCCTATAATTGTCTCTGCTGTACTACATGATTAAGCCGTTTTGCCTTTGAAACTTTTGTAATTCTGGGATTAAGCCAGTGAAATTCTGAAATGAAGCAGATTCAACAAACATCTCATTTCAGAAACTCAATAGATAACAAATATTTAAGGGAATTACTTCCACTTGTTTTCCTCACCCTAGAGTAGCAGTTATGCTCTAACCATATTGCCACTCAAAAATTTTAGCTGGGATAGCTTACAAAGCATCCTTCAACCAAAAATGCTAGACCTGTTTGCAAACCTCTACCAATGGCTCTTGAATTGGACATATGTACAAGTTGGAATCTCCTAATGATTTTCCATATCTCCCCCCAGAAGCAGATTCATTCTAAGTGTCTTCCTCAAAACTGACTGAGATAGAGAGCTAACTAACTGGGGAAATGGTAGGGAAAACAAGATAGTTCGTTAATGCTTTTTCAAAATCTCAATATTATATTTTGTGCTTGATATATAATACAAAGGAAGTAAATCAAATTGCCTGCTTTTCACTCGCTTTTTTTAACCAAAATTATGACCATCTCAAGTAGTTTTAGAGAATAGCTTGTTTTAACATTAACATGCAGCATTGTGTAGAGCAGATTTGAGTCATCACTCCATTGAGTTCCTGTTCTGAATTATGTCATAAAAATGGAATGGCAATGGCGAGCAGGTGTTGTTTTGTAGGGTTGGGTGATATTGGAGGAAAAGTTAACTCCTAGCCACTACGTCAAGGCTATTGACAATCAACTAGTAATGATATTGTAGATGTCCAAGAGCACAGTATTTTCAGCTCTATATCTCAGCATGATGTGAATGGGCATTGAAGGGGAGCAAAAATTTCAAAATAGAGGAGGAGGGTATAAAACAAAATATCTTGTGTTCAATTTTTCAATATTCTGTAACACAATCCTTTCAGCATGAACTACCAATTTCTTCTGAGTAGGAAGCAGTGATACTGTTCTCACATCCTAAATAAACCAAAGCCTGACAGCTGGCTTGGACTTGACTATTTTCCCTGGACTTGGCCACTCTGCCTTGGCACAAATCCACATGATTTGAGTCACAAGAACTGAATGTAAACTGCTGTTTTATACATATTAGTATAGACATGATAACATATCAAAAATAAAGACTTGCGTTTATTTTGCACCATTCACAACCACGGGACGTTTCAATGCACTTTACAGCCAGTGAAGTACTTTTAAAGTGTAGTCACTATTGTAATATAGAAAAATAGTCATTTTGTGATCAGTTTCTCAGGGCCCATGAGATCAGGTCATTTTTAACGTAACAGTTCATTGCAGGATATTTTGTGATCAATGATTTTACTGACCATGGGACAAACACTTGGTGTGAAAGTTAAGATTGATGTTTTACAAATAAGAAACGTGGTATTCCAGCTTTTATTTAAAGTTCATATTTATGGAAACGTGTTGCTGATCCTCATTCACTATCATTGGCTATATGGCATATTGCTCTGTTGTCTTCGCTTTCTCAAATCTGTGTCTACATGATGAAAATATCTATGATGGGCTTAGTATCATTCATTTGACTTTATTTTATTTGTTTATTGAATAAAAGCAATTAACAACAATTGGAGTTAAAAAGGAAAAATTACAAGGTATAACAATAGATTTAAAACATTTTGATGGAGCTTTGATGCTTTGAGCCACCAGTATCTTATGATATAAATTGGGTATTTCTGCTTAAATTCATCAAAAATCTTAATGTCATTTATTGAAGAAAAATACTGTTCTTCATAACTGTTCTTCATAACTGCCTGAAAGCTGATGAAATGGGAAAATTGGGTCTTGAAGTCCACTATATTTGCTGAAGAAAAGCTTCTCACATATGATCATTTAATATGTCCTGTAATATTGTCCCTTTATCAGCAAAGTGCTTCAATTCTAGAACAGGTCTGACAGGTGTGACATAGAGTGGAAATGTTTTTGTGCCAGCAGCTTCTTAATTCCTGAAAGCAAACTGTTACACTTGACTGTGTACCAATATCAAAATGTTTTAAATAACAAATGATCATCTATTACAATTGCAAAATCTCCTATTTTATTCTAATTTAAAGTGTGTATTGAAATAAAAATGTTAGATTATAAAACTGACCAGATACTTCCAGAATGAGATTTACCAATTGAACTTTGCTTTGAAATCTAATGATTGGAGCCATATAGGCTACTCAGTGGATCAATGTGGATTCAGAAATCATGCATTCCAAAAACCTAAAAAAAACCTATATATCTTGTACCTGTACATAGTCTTGGGCTTCATAAATCTTGGATTTATTTTGCTATATTGAATTACTAGTGTTGTTAACAGGTTTTTTTAAAAAACTTGTTTAGGGGAGAAACATGGTCACTTTGTAGCAGGAACAAAACAACACAAAAGAGAGCTGGCATTGGAAAGTGAGAGGGAAACCATTTCTACTGGATCTGTCTGCTTGTATTCCAGTGCATTTTCCAGTAGGCATGACCAGCTACATTAGGAGCATCTACCTCAAACAGGCTGGTGCTTTCTTTGAATACTAATTTGTCACACGTCTGTTCCACATACCATTTACTCCCTTCTGGCTTTCTGCCCAGAGTGGTTAGGTGGTGGTCAGTATACCGAAAGTCATGATGACATTCTCTTCAACTTTTTAACATTAGGTGCAATTTTCTGCTTCAACCACTAGCATGCTCCCTGAGCATGTCTGAATTTGCACGTGATTCATAGAAATTACACTATAAAATGAGGCCATGCAGCCCTTTTGTGATGATGCTATCTCTTTAATTTGAGCTACCATTCTATCTTTATTTCTGTCCTTCCCTATATCCTCGTATTTTATTTTTCAAATTGTTAGCTGATTTAATTTTAAATGATGCTATAGTCTTCATCCAATAGCCTCTTGTGGTAAAGCATTCATTGTTCTAATAGAGCATGAGAACTTAAGAAATAGGAGCAGGAGTAGACCGCATGGCCAGTTAAATCTGCTGCATCATTCAATATGATTATGGCTGAACCTCGGCTTCAACTGCATTTTTCTGCCCACTTCCCATATCCCTCGATTCCCTGAGAGACAAAAAGTCTGTCTATCTCAGCCTTAAATGGAGGATGCACATCCACAGCCCTCTAGGGTACAGAATTCCGAAGGGCAGAATTGTCCCAGGTTTGCACTAAGTGTGGTAGCAGGCGGGAAAAATGATACTTTGCCTGCCGGCCACAATGGTGGCTTTTCACGCCGTATCATCCCAAACCTGCCACGTTAATTATGCATTCCCAGGATACACGCCATTACCATGGCAGGCGAGCGCCGATTCATCTGCCATTCCAGGCACCACATTTAAAGTACACTCAGTGCTTTGAGCGCAGGACTGCTGCAAAGAAGACATGACCCGAAAGGCAAGAAGACTGCAGTGCCTTTTGGACGCTGTGGAGGCCTGCTGTAATGTCCTCTACCACTGCTCTGGCTGCAGAAGGGGCAGAAACGTTACCATTGTGGCTTGGTAGGCGATGGCAGTGGTGATCAATGCCAATGCAGATAGAGGATGGATGATCTCATCTGTGCAGCCAGGGTATGACAACCGTTTCATCACTCTAAACTCATACTCGAGCCCATCAAACTTTTACTGGCATCTTACTCACTGTTAGCTCAAGGGGCATCGCCACCCACTCTCACACACACCCTCACACGTCCATGTGACCTCATCTCTGGAGACTGCCTCCTCAGCCCTCACCATCTTGAGGCCGCTTGCACAGATTAACAAGTACCCCCAACACACATCCTGGAATACCCTCCTTCCACAGAACAGTCCTCATCCTGCAGCCTCTTCTCTTGCCCGAGGCCATTCTCCCCCTTCACCAAGCAAGCCCTAGCCCTGCAGCCATTGAAAAGCCGCCCACATATGGCTGACCTGACAGGTAATGATCTGCCTGTGCGCCCCTAAAAGTGATGTGGTGCTGTCTGTGAAGCCTGGCACTGATGACTGCGAGTGCTGACTGAAGCAAGGTAGGCAAACAAAGTCCCAAGTGAAGTGCAGCCTGCCAAGTGCACGCCTTTATATATGCTGTTGTGAAACACGTTACCATGTTTACCCGCCGACATGGGCAGATGATCCAGTCGGGGGGGGAATGAGTCCAGCGGACTGGCCTTACAATGATATGCTGATGTATTACAATGAGGTTCCTGACATCCGATGGCACGGAACGCAGCCTGCCATCACCTGGTTTCACAACATCATGAAACCGATTTTTGGCTTTCTCGCCATGATGCCCACTTATGCCACCAAACACACCCGATGCCAGCAGGCACAGAAAATCCTGGCCAAAGATTCACTCAGTCCTGAATGATCATTCCCTTATCCTGACGCTATGCCCCCGTGTCCTAGATTCCCCAGCCAGAGGAAACAACCTCTCATGTCTACCCTGTGAAGCCCTTTCAGTGTAGCATCTGTGAGAAAAATTAATTTGGTGATTGTCCTCTGTTTTATACTCTTAACTAAATTCTCAGGCACCCTCGATCTGTAAAGGTATCTGAATTGTTTGCTTCAGCATGGCTATAGTATCTTCAGTAATGATTTGTGTAGTTGTATGGACCTCGTTGTATCTATACTTTGCAGTTTTTCACAGCTGTCATGAAGATGTCATGACCAGCACTTTAGAATAACCAACATTGCACTCTTCTTAAGTTAAATCATGACCTGATAGATTTCCTTAAAATAAATACATCATGATCGCATTCCGGGAATGGGCATTGATGTACATGATCCTTCAGTCAGGCTGTCATTGTGATTCATAGCTGTGCAGTTTTTGCATACTGGAGCTCATAGGGCCACGTCGATACCATTAATGGCATCCTACACTTTAGGAAGTTCTGCCTTTTGGAAAAAATGCATTGTCTTCCAATGTATTAACAGTTATCCATTGAGAACTGTGGCTTAGTTGTTTGTTCTGCCAAACAAGGCATGACCTGCTTGATTACATGTACCGTCAGTAGGATACTGCTTGATAATATCTTCTGTGGCACCCTGGAATGAGCCTGGGTTGTGGTGACATTGAAAACCATTATCTTGTGGTGAAAGATCAGGCTTCAGCAAGCAGCACTATGTCACAATGTTCCTGCAGAATCACAATCTACAAAGACAAAATTTCACTGAAATCCAGCTAAATGAAGTTCAGCCTTTATGCTGGGGTTCTAGGTTAACGCTGGACATGGTCTGTCTTCCTCTGATGTATCCCAAATTGCCCAGAATCCCTATTGTTCCTCTTCCTTTTCCAAATAGTATAAAAGTATTCCTCCATAGACCTCATTTTAAATTGTAGCAACTGAAACTTGCAATGCCAAAACGCATTGCATAAACACTATGAAAATAAAGTGAGTTCAAAAAACATTTGCAATGCTTTTCTCCTAATGACCTCAAATATCAAACTATCAATGCTGCCCTTTAAATGTTAACATTATGTCTATCTGCAACTTTGAACACCCATTTTATATTGTCAAGATGAATGCACGTCACATTTCTTGCATGAGTCATGCATGCAGTCATGAACATATATATAAATTCTGTTATCTTTAATTGAACATCTAGCCTGTTTGTGATGAGAGCTGCTTTTCCCAAGAAAAGCAAATTAGCTGTATTAAGGGTGGTGGTCAGGTGAGCATGATCTCTTCCCTTGCTTCCAACTGCATTCCTTGCTAACTATTGGGAAAATCTTGGCTTGTATCTTCACTGTGCACATGTGAACCTGTGCTCTTCCCCATCAGCTACCCTTGTAGCCTGTCTAAGTAAAATTGCAAATTTTGTGCTGTGCCAGCTGCAATTGATAGAAACTATCTCGAGACTGCCCAGACATATTTCGCATGAATTGTTATAAGGGCATGATATGGAGACTTTAAATCCATTAGCCTGATTAGGTTCAAAGCTGGTCCCAGAAGTAAAAGCAGGCCATCAAATCTACTGAGTTTACAAGGAGGAAGAAAATACACTTTCTTAGCATCTTACTGAGGAAAAGAAAAGAATTTGTGAAGCATTTATATAGCACCTTTTAATGTAATCAAGAACAAATGCTGAGCAGTGTTATAGAGTATTGGTTACAATTCAGTAGGTCTGAAGAATTCTTCGTAGTCATACGTAGGGTTAGAACTATTTACAAATATACAGTAAAAAGCACAAGCTAGGAGCTGTCTCCATACTTCCTGGTGCACGGCTCTGTCCAACATTAGACTGACCCTAGGTGCGGGTCATGTGCTCTCTTAGATCATTGTGTGAGTGGTACTGTACTCAGTCTCACATTAACCCTATATGTGCCATATCCTTATACTACAAGCAGTGGTAGAAGACTTAGCGGAAGTTGAAAGCATAGTTGAGGAAGTAGGTCGTGAAGAGATCTTTGTTAGTAGGGAGAAAGATAAATAAGTTTGAGAGCTCTACAGGAGAGGAACAAAATGGCTGAAGATGCTGCTACTGAATTTGGAGCAGAAGGAGGGAGATGGAATATATATCAGAAATCACAAAACCACCTACATGTAAACTATTTTTTTAATGTAAAAATATTAGCTGGAAAATACTGATGTTCTTTTGTAATTAATAGGTTTCTGGAAATGAGGTAAGTACTGACAGTGTATTTATTAACTTATCTGCTGGTCAAAACACAATATCACCATCTCTTCAATCGTTAGTACCAGAAAGGTACAAGGAGACCTTTTTACCTTAGCTGCCTCCACCTTTGTAAAAAATCCAGCCCCACCCTCCACACTTTGTTTCCTTTTCTGTTTACCTTGTTTGGGCCTCTTTCTGCGAGTATGACTTTCTTTCCTCCTTGTTGCTTGGTAGCACATCTAAAGGGAAAGGCAATAAAAACTCTCATTCACTGGGCCTCTCATTTCCTGGTGCTGAAGAAAAGTGGGCAGGTAAACAAAATTATTGGACTGGAGGCTGTCAGCCAGGTAGAGATGGCATGGAGGCTGGATGCTTACACCAGATGTCATTCAAGGTTGAGTGGGCAGGCAGGTGCCAGGTTTGGTTGCTAGGTCAAGAAGAGGCCGGAACGGAGTTGAGTCAAGCAGAGAATCCAAATGTGACACAGATTGAACAAGGCTTGGCATGAAGTTGAGTTTGGATGAAAGGTGAGGTTGGGTTGGGAAAGATCAGAAAGACTGAGAAGCCGGGAACTGTGTAGGGAGATAAAGAACACAAAAAGAAAGTTAGAAATAAATTTTTTAATGTAGAGAAGTGATCTTCTGGGGATCAGATTGTTCTAGTAGTGTCATATGGTTAGCACAGATCAACCTACAACATTACTAGCTCAATCAAAATTACATTAATCATACAGTATTGCAGACATGACATTTTAATAATGTGGGTTAATGAGAGAAGACTTTAATGATAATGACCGTACTGCATCCTTTATGTGCCAGTGCTCTTTTCAGGTTCAACACTACTTTTAATTTTTAATCAGAGCTTCAGATTTTGACGCTTCATTGGATTGCAAGGTTTGCATAGAATTATAAGAGTTTATCTGAGAAATTTCAGTGGCTTCAAATATAGTTGAAAGGTCAAAAATAACCTGATGCCCATTTTAAAAATGTACAAGCAAAAATGACTGGAAATTAAGCAAAAATCAATTGGAGGGGAAAAAAATGAGCATTGTAAGAGTCAAGAGGAAAATAGAAAAGTAACTTGCAACAAAAACTGATGAGCCTATCACTTGAGAACAATTTTAGGAATTGTATCAATGTTTAGCTAGAGAACACCAAGAGTCATGAGGAATATTGAGCATGCATTTAGAATCAAAAACTTGTGTTTGGTGTGTTGGCTAGAATCATTTTAGATCAGATAATTAAATGGGAGGGAAATTCAGTTCATATTTCAATAGATTGAAGATGTAACCAAGATGAAGGGTGTGAAAGATGACATATTTAGACCTTAGATGCTAGGCAGAAGAATGCTCTGTGGAATATAATGGTTCTGGAGCTGATGGAACTAAGGATGCCAATATTCTGGAAGTTTGTTGGGTTTGTCTTTTCTGAGGGACAGAGTAAAGCTTAGGAGAATCCTTGTTTGGGACATTTGATAGATTGAGTGAAGTCAATGACAGAGTGAATTGTACCTGATCTGAGGAGAAATTCAACCTGATGAACCCAAATGCCTTTTGTTCTTCCTTGCTTTATGTTCCAGGAATAGTTCCAACATGTATGTTGGAAAATGCTTGTTTTCTTTTATAAACAAAATAAAATAGTGTCAATCACTTCAAACTTATCATTTATACATGGTATTAGTATGATGAAAATCTGCAAATCCATGTTATAGCTTTTCCCTATCCCTATGTGAAATAGTTTCTCGGTATCTTTTTAATGAACACAATGTCCCTATAAATTTGAATCCTCAATTAAGTTGCTGTTTTACTTTTGATTGCTCATCAGTCTATTCACTTGTCCAGTTAGATAAATTTTCAAAAATATTTGCAGATTTAGGCAGGTTTAGGTCTCTGCTTCAATTTGCCTCTCAATTTTGTTCTCGTTTTCATGGAAATTATTTTTGACAACCACTCTGCAAAAGTTAACATATAGCTCAGTTACATCGATAAATATGAGGCTAGTGGAGTTACCATACATCTAATCATCTTTTTCATTCAATGCTTACAAAACAGACTTGCATTCAACTTTTCCTTACATTGCTACACAAATAGAAAAACAAAGTAAATCTGGGAATCTGAAACAAAGAATTTACATCGCTGCATTTTCTATATTTGTTTTAAATAACTGGGTGCCTGCATGAAATTGGTTTTAACAATCCACTGTCACCATCCTTTTATCTGGTGATGCTTTGTTTTGGTGCCAGTTATGCATCAATTACAATATTTCAGTTGGTCATTAACAGCACATTGGTGACCCTGGAGCAACATTAACTCCCATAATTTTAAAAATACTGATATACATGCACAGTGACTGTCAGCATGATCAATGTTCACATCTTCAGTGATTTGCAAAGCTTGTCAGTTCACTTTACTGTTTTAGTGAATGCAAAACCCAGAAGTCACTATGAACCAAACTGATGTTGTTTCCATGAGTCCTAGATATTCAGTCTCCTGTCCCTTTGCGTTAATGACAATCTCAGCAAGTTCGTAGAAAAATGCAAAGCGACTTCCAGGAGAGTGGAGAGCTTCCAATACAAGGCTTTTGTAAACTAATGAGGAAACACTTATAGGAATGTTCAAAATGCTGCTGCAGCACAATGAACAAGCCAGCTCTGCTTCATTTCAAGTTCCCATTTCACTTTATAACAAAGAACGTTTCACTGTAATTCTAAGAGCTAAATTTGTGCTCAACAAGTGTCTTTACATATAAAGTGGCAAAAAAAATCTGGGAAGCAACGCAAATTCTGTACAAAGGAAGGCATTGCATATACTTCTTTCCTTTTAAATAACTGCTATACTTTTTTTTTGAAAAATCATACTAACTACATATTCTTGTCAAATATTATTTCTTGGTTTGTCTAAACTTTTGTTGTAATGAAAAATTTTTAACACACATTTCTGGGAGGAAGTTAGGTCCAGTCACAGTGTTTAGTTGCCAGCATAAACCATGTGAGCCAAACAGGAGTCATCTTTATCCTGAATCTGAGCCCTAAAAGTCGGTTACAGTATTTTGCACTTGTAGGAGATCGAGATTTTTTTTTAGTAATGTTTCAACGGGTTGTTAATTATAGCATAGCTCTTGATTTTTTTTTTGGCCAGGAGTTGGGAGTAGAAGTAATATGTACCTGGAAATGGTTCTGTACTGCTAGTTTCATCATAATTGATGTTAGGTGCCTCACAAAAAGGATGGTTTCCACTTCTGAAGTAAAATTAAATTTAACTTAACCATATCTTGAACAAGCAGCTCAATTAAATTAACCACAATTGTCCACTTATCCTGATACATTTGTGTTAATACTGTCCTAATTTAAAGGGTTTCGCGCATGGCTCTGATGGTAAGCACATTGCCCAGCATGGAGAACAACCAAATCATTTGGATAAAAGCAAAAAACTGCAGATGCTGGAAATCCAAAACAAAAATAAAAATACCTGGAAAAATTCAGCAGGTCTGGCAGCATCTGCGGAGAGGAACACAGTTAACGTTTCGTGTCCAAATGACTCTTCAACAGAACTAAGTAAAAATAGAAAAGAGGTGAAATATAAGCTGGTTTAAGAGGGGAGGGGGGGTGGTGGGAGGTGGGGGAGTGGGTGGGACAACTAGAGCTGGATAGAGGGCCAGTGATAGGTGGCGATAACCAAAAGATGTCATAGACAAAAGGACAAAGAGGTGTTGAAGGTGGTAATATTATCTAATTAATTGTGCTAATTAAGGGTAAAAAGCAGGACAAGCAAGGTACAGATAGCCCTAGTGGGGATGGGATGAGGTGAAGGGAAGGGATCGAAATAGGCTAAAAGAGATAAAACAATGGATGGAAATACATTTAAAAATAATGAAAATAGGTGGGAAAAGAAAAATCTATATAAATTATTGGACAAATCATTTGGAACTGTTCTAGTTCCACAGTAATGAAGCATTTTTGTCTGTTAAATTCTTTTATGTTGGTCACACAATATGCAGGTTAAGGTCTATTAGTGCTATTTCTGCAATTGCATAGAATATATATTACAGTCTATTTAATTATTGTACTTTACGAAAAAGCCCAAAAAGACTGTGGTCTCCAAGGTTTGATTGTTGTCATTGTACTTGATGGAAATCCACTAGACTGGCCAGTCACATTTTTGACAGTTCAATGGACCAAGCCATTCCATTGAATTCCAACATCTGATGTATTTGGCAACCTGTCTTCTAAGAAGCAAGCAACAGCTCAAGGATCAAATTCATCTTTATGAATAGTTTAGGAGAAACATCTTTGGTGTTTTGAAATTTCAAGAGAAATAGTAAAGTTTCTAATGATTGTTCAGTTACTTGTTTCATGTTAAATAAACTACATTTAACATTAAATAAACTTTGCTTTCCAGCCTTAGCTTATCTCTCAGATAGAGACCATCTTATTCCATTATTTGATGTCAGGGAGATCGCATGATAGTTACCAAGTATAGGAGCAAAGGTTCTCTCTTTGTCATCTTAGTCTTGCCACATTTATCTATATATAGAGCAGTAAAGCCACACTCTGAGTCACGAGGTCCACTTATGGAAGCAGCTGGTGAGATAGACCTCAAGAATATCCAGTGCTGTGAGATTGAGTGCATCTGAGACCTAAAAGGCTGTTCAAGTTATTTCATTTAAAATTAACTGAGCAGTAGCAAATGGTGGTTTTTTTAAATGAATACAATGCATCAGAACAACTTGGAAAGAGAGCCAGAGAATAGCTTATTTGCATGCAGAGGTGGTAAATAACAAAGTAAAGATCTACTATTTAGAAATGCTGTAATTGGAGATTGCAAAGGAAAAGCTTGAGGGAAAGGGAACAGTGCAAACTTGAGCAGAAGGACTGCTTCAAGTCAGAGCTGATGAGAAGGATGCAGGTATAAATTTGAGGCAGAAAGAAGGAGAAGGTGCATTGATGCACAGCTGAGCTGGTGGAGAAACGCATATCATCATCAAGGCTGATATATGGGAGTAGGGTTGAACTAGCCCACATCACATTTTAAAGAGGGAGATGATGTAAATCAATTTTTATGGGTGTTTGTCTTATTAGCAAGCCATTATGACTGGAATACAGATATTTCACTAGGCTGGCTTGTACTATCATTTAACAGTAAAGGGCTCATGGGTTTCTCGCAAGTGGATCCAGTAGACAGTGTAGTCTATGAAATGGTAAAATGTGCTGTTCTTACTGTTTATAGCTTAATTTTTTTCTTTATTCTTTCATGGGATGTGGGTGTCACTGGCAAGGCCAGCATTTGTTGCCCATCCCTAATTGCCCCTGAACTGAGTGGTTTGCTAGGCCATTGCAGAGGGCAGTTGAGAGTCAACCACATTGCTGTGGGCCTGGAGATACATGTAGGCCAGACCAGGCGAGGATGGCAGATTTCCTTTGATGATTTTCTTTGTGGCAGGTGGGTTTTTACAACAATCAATGATAGTTTCATTGTCATCATTACTGATACTGGCTTTATATTCCAGATTTATTAACTGAATTTGAATTCACCAGATGTCATGGTAGGATTTGAACCCATGTCCCCAGAGGCTGGGTCTCTGGATTACCGGTCCAGTGACATTACCACTATCCATCATCTCACCTGAAGCATGCCAGTGAAGAATTAAATAACTAGATGTGGGGCCCAAACTTGAGTTTAAAATTAAACAAACTGTGCACCACTGGGTCCAGCATGAGTGAGAAGCCAGGGAGATTGACAGTCAAAACCAAAGGTGTTCAGATAATAGTTGAATACAGGTTTGATGTTGTTGACCTTAAGCTGTAAGAAATTTGGTCTCACTCAAGACTGTTGGACAGAAAAGCAAATAGCACAGGAACAATGCTAAACTCTATATGGGACTTGTAGCAAATTAAGCATACAGTTGGAGATTATTCAGAAGTTATGGTTAGATGAGGAACAGTTAATTGATATTGAGAAACCACATCAATTAATGTTGAAAATTTTGCAAGTAGTTACAAATGATCCAAGAGTATGGTTGCTTGGTTGGAACAGCAAGACATTCAACTAGGAGGGAAGTTGAGTACCCAAACTGTCCGGCTGGTAAGATATTTACTGAACTACCTGTGAGCCTGTATGAGCACAGTCAAGGAGAACACACAGGAACAGGGACAGAGATTTAGACATTTTAAATCTGGTAAGTGGGTCACAAAGCCAACAAGTGCTTATCTTTAAGAGGGTCCGTGATGCAGCTGGGAAACCAAATGCACCTGTAAGATATGAGCTTTCCAGTTGCATGGTAATGCTGACTTCAAATTATAGAATGGTACAACACAGAGACAGGCCATACAACCCCGGCCTGTGTCAGTGATTTCCTCCACATGAGCCACCTATTGTAATCTCTCTCCTGCTTGCTCCCTATACCCTTTTCTATTTCAACAAGGGTTTGTGGCAAGAGCTTTACATTCTAACTACATTCTTGTAAACCATTTTTTCCAAATCTCCCCTTTAGGACTTCAGGAAATAAGTCACATTTTCTGCATCCACTCACAGTAAGTAGGCAGCCAAAGGTGTTATAAGACATATAGATCTTCTTTATTTAATTGCACCTGGTTTGGTGCAACAAGTGTATCAAGAGCAGAATTTCTCACCATCAGAGTTTTCTTTAGGAGCCATATCTTTATGCATATAGTCACCTCTGATGTGACCCAAAGTTACATCCCTCATCCCCTCCTGTATGTCAGCTATGTGCTGTCCCATGGCGACACCATCCACAAGCAGATTCCAGTTGTGTGCCAATGACACCTAACCTCTACCTCCCTGCCATCATCATTGTCTAATATTGTTTCTGTGCTATTCCCTTTTCTGTCCAACAGTCTTGAGTGAGACCAAATTTCCTACAACTTAATGTCAACAACATCAAACCTGTATTTGACTATTACCTGAACACATCGTTTTGACTGCCAATCGCCCTGGCTTCTCACTCATGCTGATGCAGTTTAATAAAAAGCAAAATACTGCGGATGCTGGAAATCTGAAAAACAAAAATTGCTGGAAAATCTCAGCAGGTCTGACAGCATCTGTGGAGAGGAAGACAGAGTTAACGTTTCGAGTCCGTATGACTCTTCATCAGGACTAAAGAGAAATAGAAACGTGGTGAAATATAAGCTGTTTAAGGGGGTGGGACAGCTGGAGCTGGATAGATGGCCAGTGATAGGTGGAGGCAAATGAGAGATTGCCAAAGATGTCATAAACAAAAGTTCAAAGGGGTGTTGATGGTGGTGATATTAGCTAAAGGATGTGCTAATGGTGACATTAAGGGTAGGAAGCAGGATGAGCAAGTGACAATGGCCCTAGTGGGGGTGGGGTGGGGGGAAGGGATCGAAATAGGCTAAAAGGTGGAGATGAAACAATGGATGGAAATACATTTTTAAAATAATAATAGAAATAGGTGGGAAAAGAAAAAATATATATATAAAAATTATTATTAGAAAAAAGGGGATGCACAGTTTGCTTAATTTTAATCTCAAGCTTAAACCCCAAGTCTAGTCTAACCCTTTACAAAATCTGCCGCCTTCAAACTCCTGAACATTGCCTGATTAAGACCTTTCCTTAACTGACAGCCCCTTAAATTTCACCTTCCTTTATCACACCAAATTTTCAAATTCAAGATGTCAGCCTCAGTTTATAGGTAGCATCTTGCTTCTAACCCAGAACTTGTAGATTCATGCCATGCTTCAGAGACTTGATCACATAATCTAGGCTGACACTTCAATGTAGTACTGAGGGATTGCTGCATTGTCTGAGGTTCTGTCTTTCAGATGAGCTGTTAAACAAATGCGCCTGTATGCCCTTTCCAATGGATGTGAAAGATCCTGTGGCACAGTTTGAAAAATAGCAAGGAAGTTCACCCAGTATCATGACCCCCTAACCTACACCTAAAATAGATGATCTGGTCACTTCTTTGATTGCTGTTTGTGGGACCTTGTGTGCAAGTTTGGTGCTGTGCTTCCTGCATTACAACAATGACTACACTTCAAATTAGCTCACTGGCTGTAAAGCACTTTGGAATGTCATGGGGTTATGAAAGGAATTATATAATTGGAAGTTTGTTCTTTTTCCTTTTATTTTTTTCTTATCAGTCTCCCTATCCTTCCCTTCACAAAGCTCAGCTAATCCAGAATTCTACAACCAGTTCTTCTGCTTCACAAAATCTTGTAAACCAGTGTTATCCACCCGCACCTGATCCATCCTTTGCCAAACTCTATTGATTCATGAGCAAATTGACTTCAAGATCCTAATCCCTGTTTAAAGCCTCCCATGGTGGTCTTCCTGCCTATCTGGGAAAACTTATCAACTTTAATTCTGCTCAGTGTTCCAACTTTCTCCAAGGTATGAAGTTTCATGGGGATCCTTCCATTAGTTTTTCTCCAATTTTTCCTCAAAGTCTCATGATTGTGGACTTCTCAACTCAAATTTAGGCTTCACTGAATTCTCCAAGCTAACTGCTTTCTGCCACAAGGCTAAGTGCCTTTCACTGTGAGGACCACCGTATATTTCCTCATCTGCCTTTGAGCTAGGCAGATCTTCCAGCTCCTTTGCCCTTCACAAATTCAAATCTGAGCTGGAGCCCCCACCTGCATTTTGTGTGGTGAATGATATAGTTAGTATTTTCTCTGTTCAAGATGTAGGCCTGACTTAACGTTCATCTTTTTTTCTCACGACTCTGAGCTGCAGACGACACGACCAAAATTGCAACTGCCTTCTGTTAGAAACACCTAGATAAACTAATCAAAAGACCCTTCTTCCATAACAACGTAGCATGCATCGGGATGGTTCAAGCAGAAATGCAAACTAGTTATTTTACCAAAACAAAAACAGAATTACCTGGAAAAACTCAGCAGGTCTGGCAGCATCGGCGGAGAAGAAAAGAGTTGACGTTTCGAGTCCTCACGACCCTTCGACAGAACTTGAGTTCGAGTCCAAGAAAGAGTTGAAATATAAGCTGGTTTAAGGTGTGTGTGTTGGGGGGCGGAGAGAGAGAGGGAGAGAGGTGGAGGGGGTGGGTGGTGTGGTTGTAGGGACAAACAAGCAGTGAAAGAAGCAGATCATCAAAAGATGTCAACAACAATAGTACAAAAGAACACATAGGTGTTAAAGTTAAAGTTGGTGATATTATCTAAACGAATGTGCTAATTAAGAATGGATGGTAGGGCACTCAAGGTATAGCTGTAGTGGGGGTGTTTTTTTTTAAAAATAATGGAAATAGGTGGGAAAAGGAAAATCTTTATAATTTATTGGGAAAAAAAGGAAGGGGGAAACATAAAGGGGGTGGGGGTGGGGATGGGGGAGGGAGTTCACGACCTAAAGTTGTTGAATTCAATATTCAGTCCGGAAGGCTGTAAAGTGCCTAGTCGGAAGATGAGGTGTTGTTCCTCCAGTTTGCGTTGGGCTTCACTGGAACAATGCAGCAAGCCAAGGACAGACATGTGGGCAAGAGAGCAGGGTGGAGTGTTAAAATGGCAAGCGACAGGGAGGTTTGGGTCATTCTTGCGGACAGACCGCAGGTGTTCTGCAAAGCGGTCGCCCAGCTTACGTTTGGTCTCTCCAATGTAGAGGAGACCACATTGGGAGCAACGAATGCAGTAGACTAAGTTGGGGGAAATGCAAGTGAAATGCTGCTTCACTTGAAAGGAGTGTTTGGGTCCTTGGACGGTGAGGAGAGAGGAAGTGCAACTCTTAGATTCTGTAACCCATACGAATAATGTATATCTTAATGGAGTTTTATGACCCCCCCCCCCCCCCCCCCCCCCCCCCCCCCCCCCGAATTGCTAACTTTTAGCTTCCTTCATTTAGGAGCTACATAAATAATTTACATTCTCTATTGAAGTAAGGGTAGACCGTCTGGTTCCATTACAAAGCTAAGAGAAAACCCTTAATTGTTTACTTGACACCTCTACCCCTGACTTTGTTGAATAAACACAAGTTACCTTTTAGATGTTATCAATTCAAGCTTGTTTGATTTGCATTTTACATCAGGTTTATTACCAGTACTCTATCAAGTTTTTCCAGAACTATTTTTCAAAGCCATTTTACCTTGTTATGGTAACCTTTTGTTTCATATTTTCTTTCTTTTTTAAAATAATTTTTTGTTCACTGACCACTTCTCCCCAAATAACAACTTTTAAGCACACGTTTTGTTTCATTTTCTCTTCTTTTCTGAAATTATTCTTGCTCACTGCATTGAGTCTAACATCCACATGAGGAACACTGTATAAATGTAAATTATTCTAAACATTTTAAAAGTTAAAATTATCATCTGACCTTTTCAGGAAATGTTACTAGATATAATCTATATTGAGGACCTGCACATCATTCTGAAGCAGCAGTCTGTCATGTGATAATTACAACCATTTTGTTTTGTTATAAAGTAACTTCTTCATGTCACATATGTAAATCGGGTGGATTCTATACTGGGTAAGTTAATTGCTCAAATGGTGATGGTGAAAATTACCTCCAGAGTTTATATAATGTTTTTTATTACAGTAAGAAGGATATAAAAGTCAGTGTCCTTGAAAGGGGATAGCTCCCCACTTGCAGGGTATTTTATTAAAAATTAAAAGGTATCTCGGAAAATGTAATACAATCTTAAATTAGATGGCATTTAAACAAATTCATCAGAATTTTTCAGATGGCAGAGTTTCCCACCCTGCCACCTGAAGAGTCAGCAAGGAATGCATCCCCGCCGATACTGTTTTCCCCACAGCCATTTAACATTCATTAGAATGTTAATTGGATAAGGGGGAGACTTCCGCTCCCATTTAAGGAGGAGATCCCACCTTGGAGCGCTGCCAGCCAATCGGATGGCTGACAGCTTTGTAACCCTAGCAGCACCAGGTCCAAGCGTTGGTCACTGCTGGGACCACAGTTAGTCCCCAAAGAAGAGGAGCTAATGGAGGCCAGACTGAAGGTAAGTCTGGGGTATTGGAGGGGCCTGGCTGGCAGGCCCCCACGAGGGGAGTGAGGGGGTTGCAGCATAGAGTTTGAGGGGGTGGGGGGTTAATGATGCTTATGACCTGGTTGGGGAGGGGGGTGACTCCGAGTACAGGGAACCCCAAAGAAGGTACCCTCACCCCCACCCCCATCACCCCAAACCTCTTGCCTGACACCAGTCCACTAAAGCTGCCGGTCTACTGCTCGGCATAAACCTCCTCTTGCCACAGATAAAATAGTGACAGGGTAGGATGATAATTGGCTGCTTAAGGGCCTCAATAGGTCCAAGGATGGGCAGGCTGCCTGTAAAGTAGGCAGGTGGGCCATGTACTGCATTTTACAAGCCTCTTGCCTTCAAACTTGCCAGCAGGAAACCATAAAATTCTGCCCTAGGTTTACTCTAATTTTTCATATTGTCATCAAAACTTTTTAGTAATGACAAAGAGCATACATCCCACTCGTCTCTTCCACAATATTTTACAAGACTACCTTCATAAATTAAGTATGTCTTTAATTTAGAAACCTTCTCCTTTCATTTCCAGAATGGACTGAGTCTTGAATTATTATACAGTCAGTGCAATTCTCTAGTATAGTTCAAATCGGTTTGCAATTAATCCTGGGATTTTATGAAAGGATGCCTTTGAGTTAGTTAAAAATCAGTCATATTTTTATTAAATATCTACATGTTGTTGATGGATGCCTCAATATTACCAGACTGCAAACTCAAAACCTTTTTTTAAAAGTATAGTTCCACAAATTAACTTTTTGTTGCAACATATCTAAAGCATTTGGGGTGTGAGTCTACAGGGAATATATGTTTTCTTAAAAGAAAATCCATGCTCTGTGATATTTCCCTTCTGACAGACTTTTTGTTTTAAATGTAGCAAATGTCATCATGGATTTATCTGATTTCTAACAGGTTTGTAGTTCAGTTCTAATATTTGCATTAGAAAGCTTTGCTCAGCTACTCCTTTCTGTGCGTAGCCCCTGACAGGACAAGAAGCTCGAAGCCTAAGCCATTCTGCAAGTGCTTACCCAGAACTGCATGGACAGACAAAGTTCAAACTGGCTCAGCAAGCTGGTAAATCAACCAACCACACCATTAGCCTTCCACATAACTTGATGTTTACAAAGTGCTACATTTCTAGGCCAACACACTAAAGAGCGGCGCCTGGTATTAACAAAGTGAATGGTTTGGATAGTTCATTGTATTCGTTTCAGTGGAATTCTGCAAGGATGCAGAAGTTAGCAAAAGTTGCCATGTGCTCTGAAACTGCATAGCTTTGGATTGATCCAAAAATTCACAACAGACATGGACATTGTGATTGTGTCCCCCAAAACTTTTGAAAATTAGATCCATTGTGGGATAGCAACAGTAGATTTGATTTCCAAAAATTTTTATGGAAAAGGTGACGCAAGCAAAGCTACAGTACCTTCACTTACCCTTTGATGACTTATTTCTGCCCAGTTAAAAGGCTCCTCAATAAACAGAGTAATCAGAGTAATTTGTTAGTACTCGATATATCTTGATTACAAGAGCCAGCGTAACTGTATCTAAATTAAAAATAAGCTGGTCTGATTTTAATTTGTTCATAAATAATAAAATGAATGAGTTATATTAAGAATTTCAATAAGCTAGATTCCCTCAAGAATAATTAACCTTTCCAATTTCAACAAGTTACATTTATTAAAGACATACAAAAATTTAAGTTTCATCAAATCGACAAGGTCTACCATACTAATTGCAGGACTTGATATGATTAGTATGTTGAAAACAACTTTTCTGTGAAGAGTTTTATTAGCTTTTGACAGGAACTGCCAGAGGCAATTTCACTTAATCAAAAATCAGCAATGTTTAATGTTGTTCAGCTGATTGAGTACTGCTGTTATTCTAGAACACATCCTGAATCTATTAAACTGGAGTTTACTGCATCTGTTAGAAAAACTATGCAAGATATGCACTGTAGTGGTATCCACAGAATCTAAAAATCAAAAAAAAATTGTGAAATATTAATTATGTCTGTAACATTCCAAAGAGGAGGCAATAAATTGCATTTTAACTGTTATTCTTTTTGAATAATGTTTTATTTTCAGTATTGTGAGTAACAGTATAATCCCAAAGCAGATAATTTGCACTCTTAACAATGAGAACTACAATGTTTAATAAAAATGCAATCTAAGAGGTTCATTTGTTGAGTAAGTATTGAATATGAACTTTCTCAGTCAACAGTACACAACTGTGACTGTCCTCCTCAGCCTCCTTACACCATTCTCCTCCATTGTCCAACTTAATAGGACTGTCCTTGCTTGGTTCCAGTCTTACCAATCTGATCATAGACTATCTTTAATAATTGCTTCTTTACCCCAACCTCCACATGGTTACATCTGGAATCACCCAATGAACTATCCTTATCCCTCTCCACTTTCTTATCTAATAGCAAGTCCTTGGTGACATCATCCCAGCTATGAGCTCAGCTCCCACAATGGCACTCGTGACACACAGCTCTACCTCTGTGTCTCTTAAAACTTCCACTGCTCTGAACTATGAGACTATATGTTTGGCATTCAGTTTTGGATGCGGCGTAACTTCCTCCAGCTAACAATTGGGCAGTCCTAAACCATCATCGTTGGTTTTGCCACTGACTCCATCCCTTCCCCAATCACTGTAACAAAGCTAAACCGGATTGTTCAAAGTTTCAACATCTTGTTCAGCCCCAAGCAACCCACCAGCACAGGTATGCATTTGAGAGTTGCAATGGCAATGCCAATTTCCCGCCTTTGGTGAATTTTCAACAAAATAAAAAGAAGATCCTGCATTTATATAGCACCTTTCACATCCTCAGGATGTCCCAAAACACTTCACTGACCATTAAGTATTTTTGAAATGTAGTCTCTATTGTAATGGGGTGGGCAATTTGCGCACAGCACGGTCCCACAAACAACAATATGTTAGATGACTGGCTGAACTATTTTAGGGATATTGGTTGAAGGAACAATATTGGCCAGGACATTGGGCATTGGGAGAACTCATCTGCTCTTCTTTGAAGAGTGTCATGTGCAATGATCCCTTTTATTTTGGGTGTGTAGCTGATTTATTTAAGTGCACAGCTCCTTCAAATTTTTTTGTGCAGCTGTGCAGAAGCAGTAACTTAGAGGGGAAGATTTTTGTGCAGCCGAGGTGGAAACTTCTGCGTTACTGTGTGGCAGTATTGCTTACAGGGACCATTGGTCATGGGATCATAAATGTCCATGAGAGGACAGATGGGATCTCAGTTTAACATCTCATCTGAAAGACAGCATCTGTAACATTGCAGCACGCTGTCAGTACTGCACTGAAGTGCCTGCTGAGATCTGATGTTCAAGAATAGGGGTTAAACCTACTACATTCTGAGTGCCACCACTGAACCAAGGCTGACACCTAATATAGTCTATTCTATGTGAAAGAAACAATTGAAATTTTGGGACAAAGTTACAGGAAAGTGTTATTCAATCCTCAGGTAAGTAATAAATCATTATTATGGTAATGTTATTATTTTAGTTATTTATGAAGTCTAACTTTAATGTTGAGCTTTCTACTTTTATTCCTGATTTTTTCCTTTATTTTTTTCCATAATCCAATAGCAAAATTAAATCTCTCTTAACTATAAGAGCAGATATTCATCTGACCTCATCATTGATGTCACCTAGAATTGGATATAAGAGCTTGTGAGGCTGAAGTGTTTTTTTCAAAAACATGTGAAAAGTTAAAATAAAACTGCGTGTGATAAAATGTTGCTTTATTATTCAAAGTCTCAGCACCTAGTTCAGCCCCACACAGCCCACCAGCACTTTAATCTTGGAAAAAGAGTTTCAGAGCCTCTAGATTTTTATAAGTTATGTTTGAAGATTGTTTTGTAAGATCACAACTCTGCAGTTTTACATCCTACATTTAATAAAAATTGAGAAACTAAAATGATGCCATGGTGCAGGACACCATTAGTGTTGGTTAACAAATAGAAGAGAAGGCCAGCTATATCAACGAGCAATGTTTAGGTGACACTATGGGCTGAATTTTCCAAGCTCATTGATGGGCAGCCAATTGAACTATTTAACTGGCAAATTAAGGGCCACTTCCTGCCCCTCTGGGCATTTTGCCTATGTTGCGTCACTGCATGGGGTGACCATCAGGTAAATCCTGGCAGCCTCCCAGCAGGTTCCTGAAAGGGGGTGAGTGGGGGCGCCCTCCTTGATGGATGCTCCATGGCCCCCCCTGATGGTAATGGCACCACCAGTACACCATGACTTCCATCCTCCAATCATCTCATTGTAACTCTTTTGAGTAAAAAGTAACTTTTGAGTAATCATCTCATTGTATACAGGTGATTAGCTCTGCTTGTTATGTTGATTTCAACTATTTGCTAATATAACTAAATGGAAGTGTTTTTATTTTTCTTTAACATCAGGAAAAGCTTAGCAATTCAGAATGCTTATGATTATAAAAAGTACTCAGTGCTGATTGTAACTTAAGCAATCTAATTTCTATATTGTCATTTTTTTTCGGAACATTTGCCAGTCTCTAGTTGCAGGTGCAAAGTGTCTCCTCTCAATATGCAGAGCTGCAATGGAGCATGACTTATACCAAGACTTCTGACAGGGTATTTTGTGGAAATATGCAACAATGTTATAAAGACTTGACTAGCGCTCTTTAGAATCAAGCACACGGGCTATGGAATGCCCTCAAATAACTAAATGCTACACATTTTTTTAACAGCACTTCAGGATTGGATTAAAGTCAAATGACAGAACAAGCCCATACTCCAGCATTCATTTCACAACTTAACTTGAACTCCTGGGAAGTTTTCAAGCTTTTTGAGAATTCCAAAAGTAAAAGCAAGTAAAAGAAAATGTTTGAAATTGCAGTAAATTAGATTTTCAGGGGCTGATATTTGTCTTCACCAGTGGGTGGGAAGAGGTTGGGAATGCAGTAAAAAATGTTGCAAAGTACAAAGGCCTTGTTCCTGCTGCTGTTTCAGCTGTTGCCATTTTGAAATAGGCAAACCGGGTACCTGCTGGAAGCAGACAGGCACTTGTGGGTTTATGTAATACAGGATTCTATGATGTCTATAGGAACCCAATGTAATTTTGAAGTGTAAAAGGACATAGCGTATGACAGGCATGCTACACTTATTGGTACTTGACGGTCCTTTAAGGAGGCTATTTCAAAAAACATAGTAAGAATGCTGCTACAGGCCCCAGAGAGATTGAATCCCCAGTCCCCACCCTCCCTGGCTGATCATCTCGCCTGGCCTTTATTTACCACAATTTCCCACATCCTCCAATTGGGAAGCTGCCTATCAGCATTCGCTTATTGCTGGTATATCACTGATTGAATTTAAATAGTACCCAATTACTACAATGGATCAGGCCTGCTGTTGCAGCCACCAGGCAGGCGGAATGAGTATTCTGCCCATCCCACCTGTTCTACAGGTAAATTAAAAGTTGTTAACCTAGTACAAGTTGGATTGCTGCAATTTTCAAAGTCAGACCTAATGGGCAACATAAAAAGCATTTCACAGTTAGAACATTACATGGTATTGGCATAAACGAAGGATACAACCAACAGAGTGCAGGGTACATTTTGACACCATTCTCATGCTATAATTTTGAACTAAGCAGAACTTATGCAACTTCTGATTCTGTATGTAATGATTGTAACAGGAGTTCTGTTATAAATAATTATTTCATTAGTATAGTTAATTGAAGGGCTAATTCATAATATGAAGAATAATTTTGATTGTCGCTTCCATAACTTTGCATCAAAGGTGGTTAACTGCGCCTGTTTTGAGAAAAGTTACATTAAAGGTTATTGAATTGAAAAAGCATGGTTCGTTTCATATGTCGTCTTCCAATGTCTGACTAGTAATTTCATTAATCTCTACAGTGGAACCTGTTGCCTGAGTCATCAGCCTAGTGAATGGTAAAATTGAATTCCAATCTAGTTTATTAGCTTTAGTTTTCTAACATGAAGGCTGCATTCCTATACTTTCTGCTGCCTCAACCAGGTTTTAGGAACAAGTGTCAGTATGTGTTATTGTGAAAGTCTAAACGTCTGAAAGTGCCTCTGTCATTCTACAGCAAACAAATGCATAATAAATGAAGAACAGCAGACAGATTTCCAGCATTTATGTTAATCTCAAACCATGCTGCTTGCACTTCTGAAGGTATCACTTTCTCACATACCTGGAATATTAACAATCTTTCACTTTATATTCACACTATTCTTGTTAGCTATTAAGTGACACTAAGCAATGAAATTTCTGTGTTTCTGGATACACAGGGGTAGATCTTGACTTTGTGCGATAGTGTAAAACAGGTGAAAGCAGTTGGCAGCCTGTTTTACACGTTCCTGATTTTTATTCCTACTGAAATCAATCACATGAAGTTAAGATCTACCCCATAGCATATTGCAGCATTGTAAGAGCCATTGCATCCATCAAACTAGCACAGGTGTTTCTCTCCACATGAGCCTACTCGAATCTCATGCTCTTTCTTCTCCCCGAACCTTTAATGTTCTGCTTTTTCAAGGCATTATTTGAATTGTTTTTTGAACTCTGTTACAACAATAATTTGTAGAAGACAGTTCTACCTTCTAACCATCTTCTAGGTAAATAAATGTTTTCTACCCCTTGCCTTTAATTATTTTTGAAATTACCTTGGATTTATGCCC
This sequence comes from Carcharodon carcharias, assembly GCF_017639515.1. Lineage (NCBI taxonomy): Eukaryota > Metazoa > Chordata > Chondrichthyes > Lamniformes > Lamnidae > Carcharodon > Carcharodon carcharias. The sequence continues at coordinate 120,186,438 of NC_054479.1, read as the reverse complement.
TCTTGCTGATGTCTTATCAACCAATGGAAAGAATCTATTACTATTTACCTAACTATTATCTGTTGTAATCTGGGATACCTCTATTGGCCCATTCCTTAACCTTCTTACCATCAATAGAAAAAGAGAAACTAATTTCTCAAGTCAACCTTCATAATTATAGCCCCTCATCCCCAGTAACATCCTAAGTCATCTACTACAATTACAGATGTAGGTATGGGGAGTGTTCTGGGCATTCAGATAACCCTCAAAACTCTAGGATCACTCCTTCTTTTGAAAAAACATGCCTCAAATTATTTGATAGAACACAGAAATAATATATGTTTTCCTAGAGCTAAACAGTTCCACAATTTGACAAGTGAAAGCTGATTAGGGGACTTGCGCCTCTAAATATTTGCTAGGATATTACATTGAGTATTAGCAATGTTATTGATAGACTAGCAACACATAATCAGCACTTGGCCTTTGTGCTTTAGAGTTTAGTCTGACAAGACTGTCTTTTGATTTTCTTTATTTGTCTTGGTAGAACTAATTTTTTTTCTATTTGAATCTTATTCTGAAATCCTTAATTGGAAAATAGACCTTTTGGTCTGCTAGCTCTCATCCCAACAAGCTTCAATAAATTTCCTGCCTTTGCCACTGACAACAAACAACAAATTTTATATAACACCTTAAATATAGAATGACATCCCAGAGCACTTCACGGAGGCATAATCAAAAAATGAGCATCGAGCAAAGAAGGAGATATAGGGAGGAGTAATGAAAAGCCTGGTTAAAAGCTAGATTTTAAGGAGGCAAGCAGGGTGGAGGTATTTAGGGAAGAATTTCCAGACCACGGTGCCTAGGCATCTTAAGGCATAGCCAGAGGTGGGGTGGGTTGAGGGGAGAAGCAGCAGGCACAAGAGGCCAAAACGCATGGTTTATAATACAGGTAGAGGTTATAGGACTAGTTAAGGCTACAGAGTTATTAAGGGATGAACAGTGAAAGGTTTTAAACATGAGGATGAGAATTTAAAATTTGAGGTGCTCTGGAACAAAGAGCCAATTGTAGATGGCGAGAAGTGATGGGTGAATGTTATTGCTGTTGGATAAGGTTTGGGCAGTTTTGGATGAGCTGAACGTAAAGTTCAACTCAGCAAACTTCAGCTAAGTTCAACATTGCCTCCTTCCCTTTAAAATGTATACATCCGGATAGAAATTCAAGGATTTTGCTTTTTTCATGGCCTTATCTAATTTTGTTGCTATCTTTAATGCCATTTGTATCTGTACTCCTAAGTCCTCCTGTTCCTCTACTTACTTTAAAATCTGACCACTTCCTTCTCCTTTCATTTGCAAAATGTGTTATAGAACAAGGGGGCATAGTTTCAAGATTAGGGATCTCCAGTTAAGAGATGAAGAATTTCTTCTCTGATGGTCATTAATCTTTGGAATTCCCTACCCAAGAGAGTTGTGGAGGTTGTGGCATTGAATAAATTCAAGGCTGAGTTAGGCAGATTTTTTGGATCTACAAAGGAGTCGAGGATTTTTTGGGACCAGCAGGAAAGTGGAGTTAAGGCCACAATCAGATTAGTCATGATCTTATTAAATGCTGGAGTGAGCTCAAGGGTCCAAATGGCCTACTTCTGCTCCTACTTATATATTAATTTATCAACATTGAACTGCATCTGCTGTCGATCTGCCCATCTAGCTATATACATAGGTCCCCCTCCAGTCTTTCACAGTCGACAACTTGCATTTATACTGTGCCTTTAACATCTTAAAAAATTAGATGCTTCACAGAGAGATTAAGAAAAACAAGCACCTAACCAAAGAAAGAGAAGTTAGGAAGTTTGGCCAGAGTGATTTTAAAGATGGCCTTAATATAAAAAAGGGAGGTTGAGGGGTCAAGGGATTTAGAGGAGGAATGCTTGAAGCAAAGCCACAAATAGGATGAAGGGATGGGAGACGCACATGAAGCTCAAGTTAAAGCAAAGTAATGCTGGGGAAAGGGAAGGTTGTAATGCTGTAGAAAGTTATAGGGATAGAATGAAGCCATGGAGTAACTTAAATACACAGATCATTTCTGTGGAAAAATGGGTTAAAAATTATAAATAAGACCTTCCACCTTCCCCGGTTAGGTTTCTCCCATGAGACCCATGGTTCATTCATAAAAAGCATGTACTCTTTACTAGGTTTATCACTATGACTGCTGATCCTCCCAGCTCCAGGAACCTACATGCTGTGTGAACACCTGCTCAATAATTTAAAAAGCAACTATTGAAAATGCTAAGAATTTGAAACAGAAACAGTAAAAACAAGAAATACTGAACAGATTGATTAATGTGTGGATAAAAGATAATTGACAATTCAGCGTCATACCCTTACCTAGAGCTGGGAAAAAATCATTTAAAAAGATAGAAAACATATTGCTGGGAGTGTTTGGGTAAGGAGGGAAAATTACAAACAGACTAAAACAGCAAAAGAAATATCAATGGAATCATGCAACAGATCTTGGTAAGGCAACAAAAGTGTTCTCCAAAGACTACATAGTCGATCAAGCAGGTACTGTTTTAATCAGCCTAATTTGGTCTTGCCAGTGCTCACTTTAATGTGGATTTTAATCTCTTCTTCATAAAAATTGTACTATCTAATGAACATTTCACTGTTAATTTAAACCAAATTTTCTTCAGTGTAATTGTTAGCAGGATTTCTGTTGTAGATTTTGTTAAAATAAGCATCCACGTTTACTGTTTAAGGCAGTAGTAACTTATCTTTTGCATGTATCTTTGTTCATTGTAGTATTCTGTACATAATATACTCGAGGGGCATGGTTACCATCACTGATTGCTGTCTAGTTAATCTAATAACATTGGTTCAGCACACATAGTGACCAAGAGATGATGTGACAACCCTTGATAATCATGTATCTTGTGATCTTGCTGAGTTGAACACATGATCACCTGTTGTACTGAATAACTATTGTGTCTGCAGTAGGCCTAGGTGAGACCATCGCATCCCAAAATATGCTCCTAATGATTTGTATTGTCTGCCTTGTCTGATTTCACAATCATTAATGGATCAAACCTATTTTTATGTATTTCAGTGACTATTTCCACCAGCACATACTTTGATGGCTTACTGGTGACTGGTCTTTACACATCGACAAGCATCCAAACCCCGCAAAGTGTCAGTGGTCCTGGCTCATTTGGTCTTGGTAGGTCTCAGCACCCCTTAAACTTCAATCATTTCTCATCAAATGTCAAAAATAAATTTTAATTATGATTTTAATAAATGATTGAGAAAATTCAAAGAAATGGAACATATTGGAAAATGGTTTGCATCTTGGAGCTGTATTTGTAACCTAATGTCACAGTGATTATTTCACCAATACAATTAAACTTCAAAGTATGAGAGAGAGTAATTGATCATTTATTTTGCACAAAAGAGCACTAAGCTAATAAACAGGCTGCCTTACTGAAGTATGTCACCTCGGGTCAAGATTACAACCTAGAACACAATAGCTAATTCTTTGTTGAAGTCATATTTTAATATTGGGATATTGAACATATAACACCATGTACCCTGGAAGCAGATCAGCTCATCCATGGAAGTGAGTGTCAGCTTAAAATGAACCAGTAATCTCATTCTCAATGCTGCCAGTTGTTAACAATGTCAAAAATTGGGACTTGATTAGAAGGTGAAGTCTCATCTGTTATTCATATTTGGGATTCTTCATTGGAGATTCTAATCAGACTTGGCTGTATTGATGAGAGGGAAAGCAGGACTTTGTTCTACCTTCTCAAATATTAGCCAACTAGAGACAGTGACAATATTTGTTGAGCTATCCATAATCTGCATTGTCTCACTCTTCTGACTAGAATGAATAACATGGATGTGAGGAATAAAAACAGAAAATGCTGGAAATACTCAGGCAGTATCTCTGGAGAGAGAAACAGCTAATGTTTTAGGTCAATGACCTTTCATCAGAAAGGTTCTGATGAAAAGGTCATCAACCTGTTTCTCTCTCGACAGATGCTGCCTGACCTGCTGAGTATTTTCAGCATTTTCTGTTTTTATTTCAGGTTTCCAGCATCTGCAGTATTCTGCTTTTGGATGTGAGAAACACTGATTTATATGATGTTTATAATTCCAAGCATCTAACTTTAATGTTTTCACATTTCATGAAAAACTATTAATTAGGTAAGTTGCTTTTTAAATTGCCATTCTTGTGGTAGAAGAATAGGTATAAGTCTATGAACTCCCATGGATGGAGCTATTGATCTTAGGAATGATATAATAAAGGTGGAGAACTTCCTAATTGGGTGGGAGCAAAGGAGGGAAGAGGTTGGGCTGGAGGATGAATCTCACTAACCTGTGTTCTTATGGCCCTTTTCTATTGGAGATGGTATACAATGTAGGGAAACTGCAGAAGGAAAAGTGGGAAGGAATATCTTTTTAAATCTTCCCTTTGGAAAGATTAAATTATTCAAATCTGTGCATGATAGCAGAGTGGATTGGTTTTTCTTTGTCATTGTCAAGTAACAAGAGTGCAACATTTAAACTTTTGTTTTGAGTATTTTGATGTTTGTTTTAAAAGTATTTAATTCAGAATTCTTGCTCTGTCTATCACATTGTGCTACCATTTCGAATAATGACTGGAAAAATGAAATTTCTTCCTCACGTCACAGTGATGAAAGGTGACCATAAGACACATGCTTACTGAAAGCCATTACGTTGTTCAGGGAGGCCTGAGCTAAAATCATTTAAATCGTAATGTGGCATAATATATTGGGGGTGGGGGGGGGAAACAGGGAAGGGCAACAATTCCAGTCATGACACAAGGTAATCAATTAAATATATATGTCTTTGAAATAGGAAATTAGATTTATTGTTGATTACCATCTAGGGGCCAGTGAGAGAAGGAGGTAAAAGAAAAATTGCAAGAGAAAATACTGGTTGCCTGGAATTCCCATCTGAAAGCCAGTGATTGTTTAGTTACAGTAACTCATTTTCATAGCTAATATGTTTGAAAACACCTTGCCACAGGGAACATGACTCTCATGCTGCGAACTTCATTCTCTCAGCTAGATATTTACTAGCCATGGGCGAGGGTAGCTGTGAATGAATACATAAAGACAGCTAATCATGTTATTCCTGTGCAAGTAAGTGTAGTTGTTTCATTAAAAAAATTAGCTTTACAGAGCATGCAAGTGTGACACTTGAAACGATTTGGCATGTACTGTCTGTATGTGGTACAACAGTGATGCAGGTTTGCTATTCCTGCCACTGCATGGAAGCATCATAATTACCATGGTTCTTTAATCTGTGACTTATATATTAAAAAAAAGTCCCAGCCACTAACATATATAATACTCGACCTGCTTTGTGTTAAGTATTGTCAGGTTCTTCAGGAAAGGAATACTTACATGCACACGATAAAATCAGTCCTGTTTCAAAGATGATTGAATTTGGTTGTGTGCATTAGTATTTCAATAATTATATGCTAGCTGTACATCCCAATTGCTCTTCAGGCAAATGCGCTTGGGAACCACAATTCATTCCTGCACTAAAATCAATCATAGCTGACAGCCCCCTTTTAATTAAGTGTGCACTTCAAAGATGTCTATTTGGCTATCCAAGTACTAAATGATTAGCTGCAAAATGTCTGCGATTTGGTTTTGTTATTTGTAATGGGACTTTTTTTTAATACGGGTCTACTAAGCATAGGAAACTGTAACATCTGGACTGCATCAATATGCACATTGTTCATTTGATTTCCTGAAATTCTCAAACCTTGGAAATGAAATCACACAAAAAGGGCATTAAGTCCAGCAAGTTTGATCCTTTCATAATTTAATCTATAATTTACTCTGTCAACCTCAACCAGTTTAAGCTCCCAACATTTTTTGACATCCATGCATTATGTATATTTACCTTTGAAATGACTTTGAGGTAGTTGTTAGTCAGTATAAAGGGAAGATGCTGTGGAGTTTTGTTTACTTAAAACTGGTTGGTTTAAATGGGTTAGCTGTATATGTCAACAAGTTGCATTTATTTAGTGTCTTAGAAGAACATCCCGAGGTGCATCACAGAAGTGTAATCTGACAAAAATTCAGCCATAATGAATTAGAGCTCTGTGTGTTGATTAAAAAAAAATGTTCTTGCACTTGATTGAATATTGGAGTCCATTTAAGTGCACTGGAGAACAGCAAACATCTGAAGCTATTTGCAGAAGTTGCAAATTCAGTATTAAGAGTACAAAGAGTTGCCTGGGATATTTGCAAAATAATGTCAGTAATTAAAGACTACAAAGTCTACGTGATGTACACAGTTAAGTTGTATTGTTTACAAAACTGGTGCTATACATGCACTTTATTCTAGTGAGAACCTTATCTTGTATATACAATGCTGATAAAGTAATCTCCATCTGTTCTATGCTGGAATTGAGGACAGAGAGCTGATTAAAGCCAGAAGCAGCAACTAAGCACAAGAACATGAATATTACAAAAATGATTATACTCAAAAGTCCATAATTAGTCAAAGTCCAACTTAAATCATTGCACATGGAAGAAACCAAGGGCCAGAATCTTACATTCGGCGTGCGGGCACATGCCTGACACGCAAGAACATAAAAAAACGTGCAACATGAAGTCGCGTGATATTTTGTTCAGTGGGCGCGCGCCAATAATTGATAGGCCTATTAAGGCCATTAACCAGGTAATTAACCTGAATTTTACACTGCCCAGCCAACCTTATGGTTGGCGGGCAGGCAAAAAGGCCAAGCGGCGTTTACATTTTTTAGGAAACCTCATCCACGAGCGGGATAAGGTTTCCTGAATATCTTATAAGTTAAATAAAAAGTTTAATTTGAACTTAACATGTCGCATCTCATGTGACACGGTCACGTGAGGGGACATGTTTCATTGAATTTTTCTGTTCTTTATTAATTTTTTCATAAAGCGCTTCAATCTCCCTGAGGCAGCTCCACGTCTCAGGGAGATTGAAGCACTCTTCTGCGCACTTGCGAAAACTGCGCGCTAGGCCCAGCTCTCCCTCCTCCCCCCGGCCGCACAGGCAGCGCTCAGTGCTGCCGCTCGTGATCCATGTAGGACAGGCCTTAATTGGCCCGCCCGCATGAAATCACGTTGCTGAGACAATTGTGGGTGGTGGTCGGCTCTGCAACTGCTCCCGCCAGACCCGCCCCACGAATGGAAAATCCTGGCCCTAGTTTTCTTTTTTAAAACAGTGTAAACTGGTATGACTGAAATATACCACTAACCTGCTTTACTTAAATTGGCTGTTAGTATTCATGACAAGTAAATATAACATATTTCCTTTACACTAGCTAACTACTACAAATGTCTAAGGACAGAAACTGGGGAGATGGCGCAGGGTATTAGAAAATACATCTTTAGGTGTATGAAACCCTTTCAGCATTACTGGCCAATCTCCAACAGATCAGAATGTAAACAATATATATTTAATTCAAATAATCCCACACTACACATCTTAAATGCACTACAAGAGCATTCTAGAAATGAATTAAATCAATTATATGTAACCAACATCACTAATAAATTGCAGAGGGATGGATTTTTAAGTTGGGATTGAGCAAAACCATAACTGATAAAATGGACTGTGGATGGCTACAGAAAATGTATGAACAGAATTTGGATTCTACATGTGGTCTGCACCATTTTTGTGTATTAGCTAATGTTTGTGCATGCCATCCAGATTCTCTAAGTGATGTAAAATTTCTGAATGTCTTATCTCTGTAGTTTATCATATAATGAACTGGTTTGATTCAGTATGGATGCCACTTTTCATTCAATCTTAAATCAGAAATTCAAAATAGGAGTAGAACATTTTTAAAATCCAAAATTCAGTTCTAAGAGGAATGGCACGGTTGATTTTACCTCTGGAGATATATACATCTATTTGACTCCATCCTTTAATTATTACTCTTTTGGGTTTTTGGTTTATGCTGAGAGTATTTGTCAAACAGATGTTATGAGGACAATCTGACAGATTGTTAAATGTTAATATATGCAGCACTCTCACTTTACAAAAACACTTTTAAAAACTATCGAGAAGTTTACACCAAAATACATAAATAAAACACTTTCTTTCTTCTTGAGAATTCTGCTTTTAATAGGATTTCTCACTGGCTCCACACATTCTCAGACTTAATTAAATATTTACTATTAACAACTTGTGTAGTGATAAAATAATTTTTACAGGTACCAGAGTCAAATATTGAAATTGACAAAGGATATTCAACACTTGAAAACTTAATAATTGAGTTCTTATTAACTTGCAAATCAATTTTTAAGAAAGAGATTTTACCTTACCAAAACATGAACACATTTTCAATGGCTGGACTTTGCGGTAGCTATGATGGCAAAACCGTCAACATTCACCATCATTACTCCTCTGAAACTGACAACTTCTGGAGTCCGTACATGCAGAGTTAAGTGTGGAAATTTAGAAACAGCTGTCAGCGATCCAACAATTCCTTACAGGGCGCTCGATTGAAGGCCTTCCAGACCGCAATCAATTTTAAATCACAGTACCAATGAGAATTTGCCCTTTTATTCTATTAGTCTTGTTGTTAAGAACCCGCGAAAAAGTTACACCTTGTTGAATGAGGAGTAACTGGATTTTTAACAGTGTATTATTGTTGAATAAACTCTCTGACGTTGGAAAACTAATTTTATTCTTGTGGGATACCAAATTTCTCCATTATGATAAAATTTATTTGATATTTCAAATTTGAACCATAGAAAAGTTACAGCACAGGAGGAGGCCATTCGACCCATCATGTCCATGCCAGCCCGAGGGCACCCAGGTGCCCTTTCTAATCCCACCTTCCTGCACCTGGCCCATAGCCCTGCAACTTACAGCACTTAAAGTGCGGATCCAGGTACTTTTTAAAAGAGTTTAGAGTTTCTGCCTCTACCACCAACTTGGGCAGCGAATTCCAGACACCAACTATCCTCTGCATAAAAAAGTTATTCCTCATGTCCCCCCTACACCTTCTGCCACTTATCTTGAATCTATGTCCCCGATTCTAGAATTCTCCACCAAGGGAAACAATTTTATCCTGTCCACTCTATCTATTCCCCTCATAATTTTGCACACCTCAATCAAGTCACCTCTCAGCCTTCTTTGTTCTAAGGAAAATAACCCCAACCGATCCAATCTCTCCTTGTAACTACACTTTTCTAACCCTGGCAACATTCTTGTAAACCTCCTCTGCAATCTCTCTAGAGCTATTATGTCCTTCCTGTAATGTGGTGACCAGAAGTGCACACAAACTCTAGTTGTGGCCTCACCAGTGTTTTATACAATTCCAACATTATATCCTTACTTTTATATTCTATACCTCTGCCAGTGAAGGAGAGCATTTCACATGCCTTCTTTAAGACTTTGTCTACTTGAACTGCTGCCTTCAGGGACCTGTGTACTTGTACGCCAAGATCTCTCACTTCATCTACCCCTCTTAGTGTATTCCCATTTATTGTGTAATCCCTGTAACTGTTTGACCTCCCTAAATGTATGACCTCACACTTCTCTATGTTAAAATCCATCTGCCACTTTACCACCCACTCCACCAACCCATCTATATCATTTGAGATTATGGCTATTCTCTACACTATCCACTACTCAGCCAATCCTTTGTGTCATCTGCAAATTTCCTAATTGTGCCCCCCACATTCACGTCCAAATCATTAATATGTAACAAAAACAGCAAGGGTCCCAACACCAAGCCTTGTTGAACACCACTTGAGACAACTTTCCATTCGCAAGGGCATCCATCGACCATTACCCTTTGTTTCCTGTTACAAAGCCAACCTTTAATCCAGTTTGCCACGTTACCCTGAATCCCATGGGCTTTTACTTTCCTGACCAATCTGCCATGTGGGACCTTGTCAAATGCCTTGCTAAAATCCATGTACACAACATCTACCTAAATACCATGTGTATATCCCAAATGTTTATTTTTCTCTCTGTAAAATTGAATTAAAAGTGGAGGATAATCTGTAGTTTTTACTTCCTAATTTGCTGTCTGTGGGAATACTTCAATATGATTGGTTGCCTGATGAGATCACTTTTGGTACATACCTGAAGATCCCCTTGACTTGATGCTAGATTCAAACTGGCTTTGGGAAAGACAAAATCCACTTCTCAGAATTTGTTAGATTCCTGTGGGCAATTCTTCTTGAAGCTAGCAGCAAGCCCTGTCAATTCTCTGCTGACTGTGAAATCTGGTCCAATATTTGTTTTGAATTGATGTTTCAGCAATAATGCATGGAATTTTTTGGAATTAATTCCTGCCAAAATGGCAGCACCATTTGCAGGTTGGGAACTTGGATGGTGAAAGATCTTTTACACTGAGCCATGACATCCCACCTCCAGGTTCCCCAACCAATCAGGGAGGGCAGGCGGGGTAATGTGTCTATTCTGTGAAAGGGAGGATTTCTAATTAAAGGGGCCATGAACATGAGTTACAAGAGTTCAGCAACACTTGGATTTTTGAAGCTTTAGCAACTACAAGAAGGGAGAGATGACCTGGTGTGGCTCCCCAACTGCCCCCATCCCAGGTGTCTCACTTTTACCTGGTGATCCTGCTACAGGAACTGAGGGACTCCAGTGAGGTGAGCCCTCCCATGGACGGGATGAAGAGGACAACCTCTCCAAACAGGCAGGCGTGGGTGGAAGTCCTCAAGGAAGTTAACAATAGATGAGTGCTCCCTCCAACAGCAAAAACAACTTACATTTATTTAGTGGCCGTAACGTAAAGGTCAAAGGTGTTTCACAGCAGCATTATAAAACAAAGTATGACAGTGAGCCACACAAGAAGGCATTATGTCAGATGACCAAAAGCTTGGTCAAAAAGGAAGATTTTAAGAAGTGTCTTAAAGAAGGCAAGCAAGTTAGTGGGTTGAGAGGTGTAGTGAGGGAATTCCAGAGCTAGGTGCCTAGGCAACTGAAGGCACGACCATCAATGGTGGAGCCATTATGAGTGGAAATGCACACAGAGCCAAAATTAGAGCAATGCAGGTATCTTGGAGGGTTGTGGGGTTAGCGGAGACTACAGAGATAGGGAGGGGCAAAGCCATGGAGGGATTTGAAAACAAGGATGAGAATTTTAAAATCAAGATGTTACTTGACCGGGAGTCAATGTAGGTCAGCGAGTACAGGGGTGAAAGGGGAATGAGACATGGTGCAAGTTAAGACACGGGCAACAGAGCTTTCGATGACCTCATGTTTACAGGGGGTGGAATGTGGGAGACCAGCCAGAATGTGTAGGAATAGCCAAGTCTAGAAATGACTTAGTTAAAGCATGGATGAGGGCTTCAGTAGCAGATGAGCTGAGCCATGTAAAGTAGAGCAATGTTATGGAGGTGGAAATAGGCGGCCTCCCAACAGATCCAAGGAGCTTTCCTGTTTGCCTTCAATACCCCCTCATCACCGTGAAACCTGGAAGTGGGCAGAATGATGTTAGGATCCTGATCCAATGTCACCTTTGGGGGATTTAATTCCCCACATCATGCATGCACTCAAATCTGCCCACACTTGCTTAGGAATACTCCCCCTAACATTCTGGACTTGAGGCAAGGCGTTGTGGCAGGAACCTGATCTACATTTTTTTGCTTGTGCGAAAGATCTGTAGTATTAACACATTCTTTAAAAGCTTTACACAAAATTGATGAAACCACACTGCTTCATGTCATGCGCTATTACAGAAATTAAATGGGTAATTCACTCTCAGACCAAACCATCTGAGGTAAATTTGTCCCTTCCAGACTTTTAAGTGTAACACTGCCTTTCAGTAATATTCCCTGACGAAGTTCACTGTTTCTGCACAAACTAGGTTTGGTCAGGATTGCTATGAGACATTTATAGATAGTGATGGTGATGATGGTAGGGTGGGGGAGGTGTATCTGAAATTCATGATTCCCACAAGAGATTCATACCTGAAACCAAACAGATGGTTATCCATCAAGGCCTAGCTTTCTATGTCCTCATTATAACAGTTGGTGTGTTTTTAAAAGGCCATTCTCTGCCTTGTCTATATCAAATACCCTTTGAACCAATGCATTATTTTGCAAGTCAGCAACCAGCATGTTTATTTGAAAATGAATGATCATGCAGAATATACCCAATGATGGATCATGCACTATTAATTAGTACACTTTAAACTTCTGCTGCTTTTAGAAATGTGAGATGGGTCTGCTTGAAGGTACTGATAATTTACCCTCTTAGGGTTCAGTGAAAGTAACTGAATTTAAAGCACAACCACTTATCACATGTAAAGACACACAACGCATCAAAATGTTCAGATTTTTCTTACTAATGTTTCTCCATGAATTTTGTTGACTCAAGATATTTAACATTACTGTTGTCTGGCAAATGTATCAGTTAACATTTTATACTTTTATGTTCACTTCAGATTACTAATAATAACCATTCGAAGCAAATGAAATTATGATGAGTGGCTAGAAATTATGATGCAATGCCTGACCTCACCCATTTTTTCCTCTCTTCTGAAGGGGTTGATTCTGTACATTTCTGTAGGTGCCTTCCAGTCTCTTGCCCTTGGGTGGCTGGTTTTATTATAAAATAAAAGTGACCCATTTTCTGGATTTAACAAATAGTGTTGTGCCTTTGATGGGAAGGCAATTGTTTTATTCCATTCTATGATTGACAGAAGATCATGTTTTCCAGAACATGCATTGTAAATGCCTGTTTTCTTGTTAATTGCTTGTACGTATAAAATATTTCTGAGTTTCTCTGAAAATCTCTACATTACAGGATTTAACAGAAGTGTTTGTTTTGACACTTAAGTTAAAAACAGGAGTTTGAAACAGGATAACAGTTCTTCTGAAATGTGTTGCTTATTCCAAATGGAAGTACTTTTTACATTAATGTAGTGCTGCTAAATCTTGATTTGCAGATCCCACACAAAACCAATGGCACTCCGCAAATGGAAGCTTACTCCTTTCAGTTGATGGCAATTGAAATCCAGTCTTAGCTGGGCCTCCCTATCGGTAGCCAGAATTTCAACTTCTGCCTTGTTTTCTAAACACACTCATTGAGCCAGTTCGGTGCATTAACATGATTGCATCAGGAGGCATTATTTACTGCTTATGCCTGAGCTTTTTAAAAAGAGGGAGAACATAGTACCTTGTGCCTCCACTCCCCTGTAGCCTTCTAGTATTTGCTAATTTTTGTGCTTCTTGTTAGTTTTTAATTCTAATTAAAGTTATTAGTTGCTTCAGCCTGTTAACCTTTCATTTGTGTGATTTACATTTATAAGAAGGAATAGTGCGACACTATTGCATTTCATAAGCAGATTACGTAAGTGTTAATATTGTCAACCCCACAGGCATACAGTTGAGAAAATATACAAACTGTAGGGACAAAGGTCCAGTTTACATCTCTTGATCACTTTCCGGGTGGAAGATTTTTGATGTCAGCAGTAGTGTTGCAAAATTGTAACATGATTTATTTTTTATGAATTCAGTCACAGATTAAATTCATCCCTGTCCCCCTAGAAGTGATCATTACTGGAAAATGCACATGTATGGATTTTGGGCAAAGATGGGATCAGGACTCTGTTAGTTTAGAAGTAACATCATGGTGTCTGTTAATGTTACAGCAGGAATGCTGGCATGGTATCCAATGGTGTAACAACATCAATGTGAACCATCTGCATTGACACAGACAATTAGCATTTTGGAGGCCTTGGTTTGTATGTCCTTGTATGTGCTATCAGCAGGGACCAGACCTTTGTCCATGTACCACTAGCAGCTATCTCCTGGCACTCCTGTTCTAAGTGATTGAAATCACTGCACACAATGGGTTGAAATATTCATCAGATCATAAATTCCCACCCACCATGCGCAGCAACATCAATTACAAAGCAGATGTACCAGGAAGTATGAGGTTTGGAGTTTTCTTTGAGACTGAGAAAGAGAATAAGCAAGAGACGGTACAGGTGGAAGAGTAGCTGGGAACAGCATTTTAGAGGGAGTGAAATGAGAAACTAAGAGTAACCCATTAAGGAGGGAGCAGTGAGAGCAGCAGTTTTGTGGGAGGAAAGAAGTATAGAATGCTGCTTTGAGAGAGGGAAGCTGAAGTTGATGCTTTGCAGTAGACCTTGTCATCCTTAATGGGATTTAGAAAAAAGATTTCTAACATTAACCAGGAGGAGGCAAAAAAAAGGGGAGTGCAGCATGAATGGTGGAGGATTTTGGGAAGCAATGATGGAGGAGCCCAGTACATCAGTGCAAAAGATAAAACTGAAGCATTCGCAACAATCTTCAGCCAGAAGTGCTGGGCGAATGATCCATCTTGGCCTCCTCTGGTGGTCCCCAGCCTTACAGGTGCCAGTCTTCAGCCAATTCGAATCACTCCATGTGATATGATGAAACGGCTAAAGGCACTGGATACTGCAAAGGCTTTGGGCCCTGACAATATTCTGGCAACAGTACTGAAGACCTGTGCTCCAGAACTTGCCTTGCTCCTAGCCAAGCTGATTCAGTACAGCTACAACACCGGCATCTACCTAGCAAAGTGGAAAATTGCCCAGGTATGTCCTGTACACAAAAAGCAGGACAAATCCAACCCGGCCAATTACCGCCCCATCAGTCTCTACTCTCCATCATCAGTAAAGTAATGGAAGGGGTCAGCAACAGTGACCTGCTTAGCAATGACCTGCTTAATGACGCTCAGTTTGGGTCTCGCCAGGGCCACTCAGCTCCTGACCTCATTACAGACTTGGTCAAACATGGACAAAAGAGCTGATCTCCCAAGGTGAGATGAGTGGCTGCCTTTGACATCAAGGCAGCATTTGACCGAGTGTGGCATCGAGGAGCCCTAACAAAACTGGAGTCAATGGGAATGGGGAGAACTCTCCGCTGGTTGGAGTCAGACCTAGCACAAATGAAGATGGCAGTGGTTATTGGAGGTCAGTCATCTCAGCTCCAGGATATCACTGCAGGAGTTCCTCAGGGTAGTGTCCTTGGCCCAACCATCTTCAGCTGCTTCATCAATGACCTTCCTTCCATCATAAGGTCAGAAGTAGGGATGTTTGCTGATGATTGCATAATGTTCAGCACCATTCATGACTTCTCAGGCACTGAAGCAGTCCATGTCTAAATGCAGCAAGACCTGGACAATATCCAGGCTTGGACTGACAAGTGGCAAGTAACATTCGCACCACACAAATGTGTCAGGCAATGACCATCTCCAACAAGAGAAAATCCAACCATTGTCCCTTGATGTTCGATGGGATTACATCACTGAATCCTCCACTAGCAACATCTTTGGGCTTACTGTTGACCAGAAACTAAACTGGACTAGCCATATAAACACTGGCTACAAGAGCAGGTCAGAGGCTAGGAGTTGTGTGATGGGTAACTCACTTCCTCACTTCCTAAAGCCTGTCCATCATCTACAAGGCACAAGTCAGGAGTGTGATGGAATACTCCCCACTTGGCCTGGATGAGTGCAGCTCCCACAACACTCAAGAAGCTTGACACTGTCCAGGACAAAGCCCACTTGATTGGCACCACATCCACAAACATTCACTCCCTCCACTCCTGACATTCCTTTAAAAGGGTGTGTGTTTGTGTGTGTGTTAAGAACATTTTGCTGCCACCCCTCCTCTGCCCAGCCTTTTCCCAGTGGCCAGTGCTGGCTAGTGAAGACATTGCCCTCCCCCTACCGGAAGATCATCAAGGCCCCCACCCACTGTCCATCTTCCACCCAGAGACACCCACCTAGACTTTTCCCCTTCCCCTCCTGTGCCTCCCTGTCCTCTACCCCTCTCTCTCCTCTCCTCTATTTTAACATTTAAAAGGGGGAGGTAATTTTCACCTTTCTCCCCCATTCCCCCTCCTGGGAGGAACTTTATTTAAAAAGATATATAAATTTAAAAAAAAACAATGCACAGTTACAGCAGTATGTACCACCTACAAGATGCACTGCAGAAATTCATCAAGGCTCCTTCAACAGCACCTTCCAAACCCATGACCAATACCATCTAGAAGGACAAGGGCAGCAGATAGATGGGAACGCCATCACCTGGAAGTTCCCCTCCAAGCCACTCACCATCTTGACTTGGAAATATATCGCCGTTCCTTCACTGTTGCTGGGTCAAAATCCTGGGACTCCCTTCTTAACAGTACTGTGGGTGTACCTACACCACATGGACTGCAGCAGTTCAAGAAAGCAGCTCACCACCATCTTCTCAGCGGCAACTAGGCATGGGCAATAAATGATGGCCCACCTGTGAAGCCCACATCCTGTGAATGAGTAAAAAAAAAAATGGGGAGAAGAAACTCTCTGTGAACAGGATAAGGGTATTTGATGGGGTACAGTGTTTCTAATTCTTTCATGGGATGTTGTGTCACTGGCATATGTAACCTATTCCCTAATTGCCCTTGAAAAGGTGATAGCGAGCCACCTTTTTGAACTGCTGCAATCCTTGTGGTGCAGCTAATCCACAGTGCTGTTAGGAAGGGAGTTCTGGGATTTTGATCAAGTTACAATGTCTCTAAGGATGAAGGGATAAAGGGCCTCTGAGCTGAGCAGGCATGGTTTAAAAATGGACGAGTACTGCTGAGGCAGCTTTGGGGGAAGCTGGGTCTAATTGATCACTTGAAAACCGAAATGTCACTTAAATTTTTCCTCCTGTTAGATCAAAAATCCAGCAATTGCAAGGCATGCATATACTTAAAATTAGCCAAAATGCCCCCTGTTTAATGCAAAAATTCTACATCTTCCGTGGGAGCATCACCTTTCTCAATATTAAAAAAAATGCAAAGCCCTTGTTCATTATATGTTCCAAAATAGTAAAATGTACCACACAAAATGTCAAAATCACCCTAAAATATAAAGTTTTGCCTCTTTCCTTTTAATTGTCATATTCTAATATTTTATTTTCATCCACTAGAAGCAAAGGAATGTTGGGATACATACCAGATAAGTTACAATCACTTCTTCCATTGTACATTCAATGTTATTGTTCTCATGCTATAGGCATAATTAATGTAATAGAAGGGTCTGGTACATACAGGGTTAATGTGGGACTGAGTACGGTACCGCCACACACTGATGTAAGAATGTATATGACCTAGACCTGCGGTTAGTGTGGTGTTGGCAAGAGACATGATAAGACCTCTGGTGGAGATAACTCCATACCTGTACCTTTTACTGTATAGTTGTGTATAGTTACAATTAGTTAATAAAGACTTGCTGTTAACATATAGAAAGCTATGAAGACTTCTTTAACATACACATTCTGCAACCAACACCATCTCAACAATTAAGGCCAGTTTTGAACTGGAATTTTGTTTTACAGGGTGGGGACGTCAATATCAGCTTTTTCTTCTGACGTTGATAGGTTTTGTTTTATTTCTGTATAGGCTACACAATGATGGAACTGCTACAACAATGTCTGATATTACAATGGAAGTACTGATTTGGTGTCTCAAGTCGTTGCATATATTAACAAGGTGATCAGTGGTGATACTGTTAAAGTAGTAACAGGTGGTCTACCATGTTGCCACAGCAACACCTGCAGAGAACTTGTGATGTTACTATGGAAATAGTTTCTGGATTTTGATATTTTTATGGAATTACTCACAGGGCATCTGATTATGTCGCAAAGAATACTAAAACTAACATTTCCACAGCATTCCTCACATGCTGAAAGGCATCTTAATTCATTTTACCAAGCAGAGGCAAAAACTGAATGTTGGGCAGAAATGGGATCAAAACATGTTTTATTGGCAGAGCTAAAAGCAGAGTCAAAAAGGATGGATTTTTTAGATGATTCTTAATAAAAGGAAGGGAGTTGGCAAGACTGAGCGGGCTACAGAGGACAATGGTGTAATGACTGAAAGACCAACCAAATGCATAGTAGATGTAGGGATGTGCATTGAAGATGATCACAAAGATAGTGAGCACAAAGCCATGGAGAGATATGAATGATTGGGCACAGATCTTAAAATTATTTTGCTGG
This sequence comes from Carcharodon carcharias, assembly GCF_017639515.1. NCBI lineage: Eukaryota > Metazoa > Chordata > Chondrichthyes > Lamniformes > Lamnidae > Carcharodon > Carcharodon carcharias. The sequence continues at coordinate 120,168,425 of NC_054479.1, read as the reverse complement.
GCCACAAAAAGCTAATTCAGCTTGACAAAGACAATGTTAGAAGTGCAGAACTCTGGACTTGAGGACATAGGCCAGTAGTGTTCGGGTGTCTTTTGATGTGTGGGTATACTGCCAAGGTACTGATATTTCCTTTACAGAGTGCATCAAGTTAATTCCTTTGATCCAATAATTAAACTGTCCCTGAATCTTATGATTATCATTAAATTATTATCTGGTCCTCTGAATTTTTTTCACATTTCTCATTCCTGTAATATAAACACTCTTCGTCAGTGGCTCAGAGTACTCTTTTTCTTTTTTTATGGCCTTTTTGAAATTGTACAAATACTTAAGAATTTTCAACAAACATCAGTAATATTTCCTGTGATGAAAGACATACATCCACATGAGACATGACTCTTACTGGGGAGAATCCATTAAATATGACTCTTTGTTTTTCTTAGTGCCAGTTTTGAACTAGTTGTGATGATTGATTCCTACAAAGTTTTGCCAGAATAAAAAAATCTAAAGTAATATCAACTGTATAGCCTCTTTATAACTTTTAACGATTGTATGCTAATTTTTTAAACAATCTTACCACAACTGGCATATGTGGTCTGACTTCGAACTCCTGCTTACCCCTCTCAATATATATCCTTGCTCAAGATTATGCATCCAGCTCTTGAAATATTATGTTAGAAATAGTGCCATCAAAGTTCAAAGATAACTCTCAGCAGGGCAAAACATTTTTTTATATTGCAGAATAATAATTTTAGAGCACTGTTTGTCAGGTTTAAACTGGTCTAAATTCACCAATGCTGGAAATAACTTGAATTTATATAGCACTTCTCACATCTCTAGAACTTCTCAAAGCATTTCATAGTTAATCAATTACTTTTATTGTGCAGTCTTTGTTGTTTTATAGGAAATATGGCAGCCAGTTTGTGCAGCTAGGTCCTACAAACTGTAAATGGCCAGGTAATCTGTTTTAGTGATGTTGGTTGAGGGATGAACACCTTACTCTTTCAATAATGCCATGGGATCTTTTAAGCATCTGAATGGCAGATGTAACTTCCTGACTAGGACATTCAGACTGAGATGTTAGCTTGGCTCAGTGACAGCGCTGAGTTGGGTTCAAGCCCCATTCCAGGGATCTAAGCACATAATCTAGGTTGACATTTCAGTGCAGAGCTGACCGTGCTGCATTGTTGAATGATGGCAATGCTGCCATCTTTTGGATGAGATGTTAAGCCAAAGTCTCATTTGCCCTCTTGAGGTAACCCTAAAGGAAGTTCTTTGTGCCCTGGCCACAATTCTTCTTTTGACCAACATTAATCTTAATTAAAAAAATATGATTGGCTATTTAGCTAATCGTGATGTGTGGAATCTTGCTGTGTTCAGATTGGTTGTTGTGCTTACTTATATTACCAAAGTTGTTTTTTATTCATTCATGGGTTGTGGGCTTTGCTTGCTAGTTTCTTGTCTATCCCTAATTGCCCTTGAGAAAGTGGTGGTGAGCTGCCTTCTTGAACAACAGCAGTCCATGTGATGTAGGTACACCCATAGTGCTGTTAGGGAATTCCAGGACTTTGACCCAATGAAAGTGAAGGACCGCCAATATATTTCCAAGTCAGGATGGTGAGTGACTTGGAGGGGAACTTCCAGATGGCAGAGTTCCCATCTATCTGCTGCCCCTGTCTACACTTAAGTGATTAATTTGTGAAGCACTTTGGCATGTTTTTTGCTCCTTCTTTTCCTCCTGGCTGCCTTCCTTCAGGCCAATCTTGAGTTAGATTTATAGGCAGGTTTCTCCTAGATTAGTTTAATCAGCTTCAGGAAGCTGGGAAGACCTTTATGTGGACCTCAATCCAGTTGAGGTACAGCATTGGTGGCTCTTTTGAACATGCCTGGCTTGGAGAGCTTACCAAATTCTAATTAAGGATACATTTAATGTGCGGCCAAGCTAACATCAATAGGAAAATAAAAGAGGAAATGTAACAAAATGATTTGAAGTTTAACAATTGATGGGATTAATAGAATGTTTCTCAATATTCTTATTACTAGTTAGAAAGAAAATTCTGTTATCTGGCGTGCTCCGGACACGGGAGGTGCCGGTTAATCAAAAACGCGAACGAACAGAGTTCCCAGTTGTCATCCAATCCAGAGAGCTCCCGGGTGATCTCGCGGGGAGGCAGGCGCTGAGGTCTCGCGAGAGGTGCGGGTGCGCGTGCGAACTGAGTAAAAGCGACGCCAAGGGAACGTGGTGCTGTGTGGGAGGCCGCGGATTGTGAGTTTCACTGTATTTGGCGGTCGTGTGACAGTTGGGAGGGACGGGTGAACATAACCACTCAGCAGTAAGTGTTAGCGCCAGGGATGAAAGACAACGCCAGTCAAAATAAAAAAATTCTGGTGACTAGAGCGTGCTGGTTCGTACAGTAACAGAGAACAGGAATTTTTTTTAACTGAATTTATTTTTAGTATATTTGGCATTTTTCTATTTCAAACTCATGTCCTTAGCGACTTTGCAGCTTCTCCAGCTTGAGGTACTTGAGCCCAGAAGTTTGAAATTCATACTGTTGTATTTCAATTTCTAAGTTGTTAACTTACAGAGAAAATTCAATTCAACACAAATACATTAGGATGTCAGCTGCTCAGTTGATAAAAAATCATAAGCCACGCCTGGAGAACATATGTCTCAACTACTATGGAATCTGTGTAATGGCAATATATTAATTATCTCCAAATTATTGCTTTTTTTAACCACTCTTGGCAAAAAGGCATTCTTCCTCATTCATTTAATTTCCACATACAAATGGTATCTTGGTGTAATTCTACAGATTCGCACCTCTCCATGCATTCAAAGTCTGGATAAAATTGTGTAAATCGTGCCTTCAGAGGGCTTATCATTGTTCATTAGCATTTGTTGCAAATTTTCAAGTGCAAGCTTGACTTTCATGTTTGAAAAATATTTTGATCTTTCCCTTTAGTCTCAACAAAAACAGCTAATAATTCCGCTCGGATAATTAGGACCATAGTAGAATTTTCATCCCTCTAATTATATCCTGCTCCAATAATTCTGACCTGATTTTAGAGCTCCTCGTGCCATGATTCATTGTACCAATAAATCTTAGGAGTGTGAGTCTCACAGTTAGCATTATTAATGTTGTATAATGTAGTACAGTATTTTCAATTATGCTAAAAGTTGTCAGAGGGGAAAATAAAAATAATTAAGTCAAAGGTCACAATCTAATGCATTAATGGTTTAAACTAATTGGAAATGCAGCTTAGAAATTGGTTTGTTAGTACAACATGAGTATGTCTTCAATTAAGCTTCAAATAATGGATTTTGTACAGCCAAAATAACAAGTCAACTTAAATATTTAAATGGTATGTCAGTGGGAGTTTTGGGAAGATGTTAAAATGCTGCAGAGCTGTAGCAGTTGTTTATAATATTACATTCTTACTAAATGTGGTAGATTTATTGTAAAAATTGCTATTGCATATGAATTTTGAGGCATCAAAACACACTGTTGCAGTTCATAATAAGTAGATATTTGACTTGGTACCTGTCTTGGAAAAATAAATTCAGCAACTTCTCCCAGTTTTGAGGTATCCTTCCTCCCTTTGGCTTTCCCCTCTGCACATTTATCTGAAGCCAGGAAGCTCTGAGCACCAGCAATGTCTGTAACTCCTGTCAGTGCTGCCCTGTAAAATTGTGTTGTCCTGTGATCGTGTGCCAGCAATTTCTTCTTTCCCTTGAATTGGATGGTTGTGCTATTGACTGGTGTTGCACCCAAAACCTAGTAAATCTCATCCAAAGTAAAGGCTAATTTATGAATTATACTCTTTGGTTTGGCAATCGTTGCTCGTTCACTTAACTTATGGAGATAACCTTAAAACTGCCACTTCTGAAAGAAATCTTTATCAAAAAAGATATGACAACATTCTAAACTAGGGGTGATATCAAAGCCCTCCTTACAAACATCTGGGGGCTTGCGCCAAAATTGGGAGAGCTGTCCCCCAGACTGGTTAAGCAACAGCCTGACATAGTCATACTCACGGATCATACCTTACAGGCAATGTCCCAGACTCCACCATCACCATTCCTGGATATGTCCTGTCCCACCAACAGGACAGACCCACCAGAGGTAGCAGCAGAGTGGTATACAATTGGGAGGGAGTTGCCCTGGGAGTCCTCAACATCGACTCTGCACTCCACAAAGTCTCATAGCAAAAACCTCCTACTGATTACCACATACCACCATACTCCAACCCCTGCCTCCACAGCTGATGATTCAGTACTCCTCCATATTGAACACAATTTGGAGGAAGCACTGAGGTTGGCTAGGGCACAGAATGTACTCTGGACTTCAATGTCCATCATGAAGAGTGGCTCAGCACCACCACTGAGCTGGCCGACTCCTAAAGGACATATCTGCTAAACTAGGTCTGTGGCAGGTGGTGAGGGAACCTACAAGAGGGGAAAATGTACTTGACTTCATCCTCATCAATCTACCTGTTGCAGATACACCTGTCCATGACTGTTGGTAAGAGTGACAGTCCTTGTGGATACAAAGTCTAATCTTCACATTGGTGATACCCTCCATCATGTGTGGCATTTCCACCATGCTAAATGGGATAGATTTTGAACAGCTCTAGCAACTCAAAACAAAGCATCCATGAAGCACTGTGCGCCATCAACAACAGCAGAATTATACTCAGCCACAATCACACGACCCAGCATATCTCCATTCTACCAATACCATAAAGCCAGGGAATCAGCCGTGGTTCAGTGAAGAGTACAAGAGAGCATGTCAGGAACAGTACCAGGCATACCTAAAAACAAAATGAGGTGTCAACCTGGTGAAGTGACAACTCGGGACTACTTGCATGCCAAACAGCAAAAGTAGCATGCGATAGACAGAGCTATGTGATCCCACAACCAACAGATCAGATCTAAGTTCTGCAGTCCTGCCACGTCCAGTCGTGAATAGTGGGGGACAATTAAACAACTAACTGGAGGAGGCAGCTCCACAAATATCCCCATAATCAATGATGGGGGAGCCCAGCAGATCAGTGTAAAAGACAAGGCTGAAACATTTGCATCCATCTTCAGTCAGAAGTGCTGGGTGGATGACCATACAAAATAGGAGCAGAAGTAGGCCATTTGGCCCCTTGAGCGTGCTCCACCATTCAGTAAGATCATGGCTGACCTGTTTGTTTCAAATTCTACCTACCTCCGATAACCTTTTGATTTCGTTGCCTAACAAGGACCTATCTACCTCCTCCTCAAAAATATTCAATGACCCTGCCTTCTGAGGCAGAGTTGCAAAGTTCCACTGAGAGAAAGACCCACTGAGAGAAAAAAACTCTCTTCATCTCTGTCCGAGTTCTCGACTCACCCACAAGAGGAAACATCCTTTCCATGTCAACCTTGTCAATACCGTTCAGGATTTTATATTCTTCAATCAAGTCACTCCTCACTCTTCTAAAGTCCAATGCAAACAAACCCAGCCTGTCTAACCTTTCCTCATAAGACAACCATCCAAGGTATCAATCTAGGTAAACCTCCTCTGAACAGCCTCCAACGCATTTACATTCTTTAAATAAGGAGACCAAAACTGCACACACTATTCGAAATGTAGGCTTACCAATGCTCTGTTTAACTGAAGCATAACATCCTTCTATGTTCAGTTCCTCTCGTAATAAAGGATAGCATTCCATTAACTTTCTTAATTACTTGCTGTACCTACATACTAACTTTTTGTGACTCATGCACTAGAACACCGAGATCCCTCTGCATCTTGGAATTCTGTGGCCATTTTCCATTTAAGTAATACTCTGCTTTTTTTATTCTTCTTGACAAAGTGAACAACTTCACTATTTCACACATTATATTCCAAATGCCAGATTTTTGCCCACTCAACCTATCTATATTCGTCTGCAACCTCCTTATGCCATCTTTACAACATACTTTTCTACCTATTTTTGTGTCATCTGCAAACTCCCCTCATCTATGTCATTGATATAAATTATAATAGGTTGAGGCCCCAGCACAGACCCCTGCGGGACTCCACTAGTCACATCCTGTCAATCAGAAAAAGATCCATTTATGCAACCCCGTCTGGGAGTTCTCCTCCAAGCCGCACACTATCCTGGCTTGGAAAGATATTGCCTTTACTCCACTGTTGCTGGGTCAAAGTCCTGGAATTCCCTGCCTAACAGCACTGTGGGTGTACCTACACCATGGAGACTGCAGCGGTTCAAGAAGATAGCTCACCAACACCTATTCAAGAGCAACCAGGGATGGATAATAAATGCTGGTCGAGCCAATGATACCCACATCCCATGAATGAATTTTTAAAAAACTTTTGATTTCTGGTAGCCAGCCAATCTTCTATCTATACTAATATGTTACCCCCTACACAATGAGCTTTTATTTTCCACAATAACCTTTGATGTGGCACCTTATCAAATGCCTTCTGGAAATCCAAGTACAGCACATCTACAGGCTTCCCTTTATCCACAACGCATGTTACTCCTTCAAAGAACTCTTTTAAAAAAAAAATTGGTTAAGCGTGATTTCCCTTTTGCAAAACCATGCTGAATCTTCCCAATTACCTTTTGTTTCTCCAAGTGCCCAGCTATAACCTCCTTAATGACCGATTCTAACACTTTCCTCATGATAGACATCAAGTTAACTGGTCAATAGTTTCCAGGTTTCTGCCTCCCTCCCTTCTTGAATAGAGGGGTTATATTTACTATTTTCCAGTCCAATGGGACCTTTCCAGAATCCAGCGAACTTTGGAAAATTAATGCCAACGCATCTACTACTTCATTAGCTATCCCTTTTAAGACCCTAGGATGAAGTCCATTAGGACCTGGAGGCTTGTCAGCTTGCAGTTCCATCAGTTTGCTTAGTACACTTCCCTAGTGATTGTAATTTCACCGAGTTCCCCTGTCCCTTCCACGTCCTGATTTACAGTATCACTGGAATGTTTTTGTATTCTCTATAATGAAGACAGAAGCAAAATATTTGTTCATCTCATCTGCCATTTCCTTATCATTTACTATTAACTCCCCATTCTCACTCTCTAGAGGACTGACACTCACCTTACTCACCCTTCTCCTTATTAATTTTATTTTGGAAAAATATACTTTATTCATAAAATATCAGTAAGAACATTACAAAACATTTCAAAATGGCCATCACAAAAAGTGCAATCATATTCCAGTTTTCTGCATAGATCATGAGGTGGTTCGATAAAATCAGTGAACATTACAGACATTTCAACATGGTCATTACAGACAATGCAATGGTATTCAAGTTATCGACATAGATCATGTTGCACTCTGAGGTGCTTCAATACAATGTGATACATGTAGCATTCACTGCATACATTTAATGTGAGTCATACAGCCCAAGGGGTCTAAACAATTCCCAGCCCCTTGGTGCACTATGGCAGAAAGGTCTTAGACAGCGACCTTTCCCCATTGCACCCTTGCGGCGGCTGCCCCAAACTTTAGTGCGTTCCCCAGCACCTAGTCCTGGACTTTGGAACGTGCCAGTCTGCAACACTCGGTCGGGGACAACTTTTTGTACTGGAAGAGCAACAGGTTTCAAGCAGATGAAAGAGCGTCTTTCACCAAGTTGATGATCCTCCAGCTGCAGTTGATGTTTGTCTTGCTGTGTGTCCCTGGGAACAGCCCGTAGAGCACAGAGTCCTGTGTCACAGAACAGCTCGGGATGAACCTCAACAAAAGCCACTGCATCTCTCTCCAGACCTTCTTTGCAAAGACATGTTCCACAAGGGGGTGAACAACGGTCTCTTCCCCACCACAGGCACTTAGAGGGCAGCATGCGGAGAGGGTGAGACTCCTGGAGTGTAGGAAGAATTTGACGGGGAGGGCCTTTCTCACCACCAGCCAAGCTACGTCTTGGTGCTTGTTGGAAAGTTCCGATGATGAGGTGTTCTGCAAAATGACTTTGACAGTCTGCTTAGGGAACCATCTGACAGGATCCACCATCTCTTTTTCCCGCATGGCCTTTAGGACGTTATGTGCTGACCACTGTCTGATGGACTTGTGGTCAAAAGTGTTTCTCTGCATAAATTTTTCCACAAGGGACAGGTGGTACGGTACGGTCCAACTACTTGGGGCATTTCGCAGCAGCGTGGCTAGAGCCATCCTTCACAACACGGGGGACAGGTAGAACCTCAGCACGTAGTGATACTTGGTGTTTGCGTACTGAGGGTCCATGCACAGCTTGATGCAGCCACACACAAAGGTGGCCGTCAGGATGAGGGCGCTGTTGGGCACGTTTTTTTTCCCCTTTTATCTAGAGGTTTGTACATCGTGTCCCTGCAAATGTGATATATTTTTGACCTCCAGATAAAGCAAAATATGGCTCGGGTGATCACCACAGCGCAGGAATGAGGAATGGGCCAGACCTGCGCCACGTACAGCAACACCGAGAGTGCCTCACACCTGATGACCAGGTTCTTACCCGCAATGGAGAGGGAGCGTTTCTCCCACATACCCAGTTTTCTTTTCACATAGCCACTCGCTTTTTCCAGCTTCTAACGCATGCCCTGGTCCCTCCAAACCATATCTCCAGCACTGTCTTCTGCTTGGATCTGCTGTCAGTGTGCGGACTGATCAACATCTGCGACCAATTCAAACTGGCCTCAGGAGCCAAGGTAAATCATGGCAAGAGCGAGGCCATGTTTTTTGGGAACTGGACTGACTGTTCCTTTGTCCCCTTCACTGCCAGGTCAGCCCAGCTCCCAAAGAACATGGCCTTGCTCTTGCCATGATTTACCTTGGCTCCTGAGGCCAATTCGAACTGGTCGCAGATGTTGATCAGTCTGCACACTGACAGCAGATCCAAGCAGAAGACGGTGACGTTGTCCATGTACAAGGTGGCTTTGACCTAAGTGCCTCTACTGCCTGGGATCGTCACTGCTCTTATGCCCAGATCCTTCCTGGTGGACTCAGCAAAGGGTTCAATGCAACACACAAACTGGACAAGAGTCTGCCTGACTCCAGATTTAATTGGAAAGCTTTCTGATTCCCACCCATTGATTGAAACCGCACTACAAATGTTTGTGCAGAGCAGTTGGATCCAGTTGGGAATTCCCTGCCCTGTTGGGATTTTGGAGAGCACATTCACCATGTAGGTGTGCGATACTCTGTCAAAGGTCTTCTCCTGGTCCTGGCTGATGAGGCAGGTGTCCACACCCCTGTCCCGTACATAGGCAATCGTATCCCTGAGTAGCACAAGGCTGTCAGAGATCTTCCTGCTGGGTACAGTGCAGGCCTGGTCAGAGTGGATCACCAACTCCAGAGCAGACTTAAACTGATTGGCGATGACCTTGGACAGAATCTTATAGGCCCAACCATCTTCAGCTGCTTCATCAATGATCTTCCTTCTATCATAAGGTCAGAAGTTGGGATTTTTCTCTGATGATTGCACAATGTTCAGCACCATTCACAACTCAGATAAAGAAACAGTCCGTGTCCGTATGCAACAAGACCTGGACAACATTCAGGCTTGGGCTGATAAGTGGTGAGTAACATTTGTGTCACACAAATGCCAGGGAATGACCATCTCCAATAAGAGAGAATCCAACCATCTGCCGTGGACATTCAATTGCATTATCATCGCTGAATCCCTCACTATCAACATCCTGGGGGTTACCATTGACCAGAAACTGAACTGGAACAGCCATATAAATACTGTGGCTACAAGTGCAGGTCAGAGGCTGAGCATTCTGAGGACAGTAACTCACCTCCTGACTCTCCAGAGCTTGTCCACCATCTTGCCTGGATGAGTGCAGCTCCCATAACACTCAAGAAGCTGGACACCATCCAGGACCAAACAACCTGCTTGATCGACACCCATCCATTTCACCATCAATGCACAGTAGCAGCCGTGTGTATTATGTACGTTGCACTGCAGGAACTCACCAAGGCTCCTTCCACAGCACCTTCTAAATCAGACCTCCACCACCTTGAAGGACAAGGGCAGCATATGCATGGGAACAACACCACCTGCAAGTTCCCTTCAAGCCACACACCATTCTGACTTGGAACTACATTGCCATTCCTTCGTCAATGTCTTATTAATAACAATGTTAAGGTCCAATGGCAATCACTTTATTAAATGGCAATTACATTAAGACAATTGCATTGTTAAACTGGTGATGGGTATTGTTCCACGATTTGTTAATTTGTTTTATTTTCTGTTCATTTTTTATATTCAAAAGAATATAAATGGGGACACTGCCCAACTGCTGCTTTACCGTGTCCCTGGAGAGGGAGCATGCAGTGTCCACTGGCACACTGAAGGCCTTCCATTATGGGAGCTGGGGTGTATTGTTGACCCCTACAACCACATTTTGCTTTCAAGTTTTGTAAGTTTCCTTTGAGGCTTTGTCTTTAGTTACACTGTCCCTTTAAGGGATAACCGCCCTTTAATTTGTCCATTTCTTAATTTGTTAATTTGCCCCTTTTTGTTAACTTGTCCATTTGTTTTATTTGTTGTACTCAAAAGAGTATAAATGGGGACAGCTGGAACACAGAGGAGAGGAGGAACTGGGAGAGTTTGTTACTTTGCTGTCTTGGAAATAAACCTGTTTTAAGCTGTTTTAAGGTACAGGCTAGCTTCAGACCCATTCTCAGCATACAATTATTGGAACTAACATCCTTCACTGTTGCTGGGTCAAAATCCTGGAACTCCCTCCCTAACAGCTCTGTGGGTGTACCTACACCACATGGACTACAGCTGTTCAAGAAGGTGGCTCACCACCAGCTTCTCAAGGGCAATTAGGGATGAACAATAAAAATACTGGCCTAGCCAACTATGCCCACATCCCCTAATAGAATAAAAAAAACTATTTCCATAAAGTGCCAAATTGTTCTTGTTCACTGAACAGGTCCATGCCGTAACAGAAATTGTATCGCTTGTGCTTAATGTCACAGCAAAGAGAATGATGCATGAAGCTCTGTTGCCCTACCCTGTTTAGGACATCATTCCTTCTCCTTCAGGTACTGTGCCGGAAGAGGGTGTTGGCAACTGTGGACTTCCATTGGATTGGTCAGTGATTATGGTTGACAAAGTACTGCAGTGGTTTGCCATTGCCTTCTGTAGTATGGCTGACCAGGAAACTTTCCCGCTCTTATCGCCTGCCATCAGGCATCTTGGAAGGGTTTACAGGCTGTTTGGCCACATTCCATACCTTCTGTGGCTAAGTTCGAAAGTGGAACTTGAACCTGGAGCTTCTGGCCCAGCGGTAGGGATGCTAGCACTGCACTACAAGGCCTCCACATGAAGATTATCAGTGTCTTTCTCATATACTTAGAAAGTTTGGATAAACTTCACGCATATGAACTCAACTAGTGATCTTTGTCTTTTCTTTTAGAAGTGGCAGGACCTTGAATTACTGATGTAAGGATATTTATAATTAACTCAATAAAAATTATCCGAATAAAATAGCTTAATGATGTCTTGAGAGGTTATGTGGTGCAGTGGTAGCGTGCCTACCTCTGGCCCAGAAGCTATGGGTTCAAGTCCCACTTCAGGACTTGATGACCATGGAAGGTGTGTTCATATCGTGGCCATCTTAAAGGAAGAAGGAGAGGTAGAGAGGCAAGGAGCTTGAGGGAGGAAATTCCAGAGCTTAGAACCTAGGTAGCTGAAGTCATAGCCACAAATTGTAGAGTGATTAAAATCAATTATGCTTAAGAGCTTGGAATTAGATGAGTGCAGATATCTCAAAGGGTAGTGGGTCTGGAGGAGATTACAGAGATAAGGAGGGGTGAGGTTATGTAGGGTTCTGAAAACAAGGAAGAGAATTTTAAACTTGCGGCATTGCTTGACAGGGAGCCAATGTAGGTCATAGAGCACAAGAGGTGATGGATGAAAGGGTTTTGGTGCAAGTAAGGACAAGGGAAGTGGGGTTTTGGCAGACCTCAAGAGGGTAGAATGTAGGAGAGCAGCCAAGAGTGCATTGGAATAGTAAAGTCTAGAGGTAATGAAGGCATGAATGAAGGTTCCCACTCCTAAATGGATCGAGAACAGTTTTAAAGTGTTTTGCAAAAGAAGCAAATGCGAGGTGAGAAAAAACTTATTCATACAGCGAGTAGTTAGGGTTTGGAAGTGTGGTGGAGGTAGGTTCAATTGAGGCATTCAAGAGGGTTTTGTTTCTATTTAAATAATCATCCAGTGTGTAGGGTTACAGGGAAAAGGCAGAAGACTGGTACTAAGTTAAAATGCATAGGGAGCCTATGCAGACATGATGGGCCAAATGGCCTCCTCCTACATTGTAACAATTCTGTGATTCAGCAGCAGATGAGCTGAGGCAGGATGAAGTTGAGCGAAGTTGTGGAAGAAATGGTAGAAACAGACATGGAACGGATGGAAACAGCGTGTCGTGGAGGGCTCCAGAATAAAACCTTGAGTGACTCTGGAGATAATGGTTCAGGGGTGGACAGAGAAGCCATTACTTGAGATGCTCTGGCTATGAGCGAATAGGCTAGAATTGAACCTTGTAAGGGCTGACTCACAGAGCTGGTTAACAGAGGACAAATTTTGAAGGAAGATTGAGAGATTGATCATGTCAAAGGCTTCCGAGAGATTGAGACTGACAAGGATGAGGATCGTACACCATAGTCACAGAAGGATATCATTTGTGACTTTGTTTATGGTGGTGACTAATTGGAGTAATTCAAACATAGAGATATGGGAAAGATGGGCACTAATTTGGAAGGCTAGGATATGTTCACAGTCTTTGGAGAGGGAATAAATTAGAGGAAGATATCAGTGCAACCCTGGGGAAAGGGTAAACTTGGAGGAAATTTGACATGGTAGCCAAGAGGAGAGGGGAGAAGTACTAGAGGTAGATAATCTCAACTTTGGTGACTGAAGTCTGTGAGCTTCTCACACTTGTTGGGGATGGGAATGTTGCATTGGAGGAGAGTAGTTGAAGAAGACAGTTTGTAGTGGGGAAAAGAAGATCTCTGCTATAGTCCTGGGATATTGGGCAGTTTAGGTAGGGAGTCCTTATAACATCAGCCAGATCTGGTGATGGATGACTAAACCAGATCTTTAGAGCAGTAGTAAGACCTAGAATTTGAGACATTGACATGATTAGGCCAAGTTCCTTAGGGGAAGATTAGCTTCAGAACTGACAAATCTGAGTACCACATCTTATTTGCACAAGCTTATTTGTTGAAATACAATCGAGTTTGGAACAATAGAGTAATAGGTCTAATAGATGTTAGTGTGCTGAACTGACTCTTGTGAATAATAATTTGATCAGATTTTGACTAAAGATTACTGTGTTATTGATTTATTTCTGTACCATAGCCAGCCAGATATATTAGTTTATGGGAGTACAAGAAAAAATGAGGACATTATATGTGTGGGAAGAGGGTGCAAAAAGGGCATCAACTTGATACTAAAAAGCTCTATCAGTGGCCAACATAGGAGCACTAAAAATGATAAAATTAGTGGCACTTCAGATGAATTAACAGCCTATCACAGTTTTGTAAAGCTATTATCGTCATTACCTGTCCTGAGTGCACATCCTTAATGGTCAAGAAAAAATATGTTATTACGTTTGAGTGAGACAACAGGATTTTTTTAATGGTTAATTCCTATCCTCAAGATATTTCCTTCATCAGATGGAGAAGGAATAGGTACTATTGATCTGAAGGAGTTTGTTGTATTAGTTTGATGTGAAACAGGGCATGAAATAACTTAGAAACTTTAGTAGAACAGCTCCTCTATGAAGCAGTAGTACAGCCATTAGTCAAATGTATTCATTAAAGTTGTCACCATTAACAAAATTTTGCTCGTGCTCCAGTGATTTAGACTAATGATACTTAATTATTGTTAGAAAAAATAACAGAGGAGAGGACTGAAAGCTCTACTGGTTATAATTTCATAACTGTCTCACACTAAGACAATAATGGATGAGTGCATGTAGTCTACTGGAGAACTGAGGAAAAGAAGAATGACTGAAGGGCAGGACAGGATTACAAAATAGACAGAGATCAGGAAGGCCAGTTGACATATTTTACTTCATGTATCCAGAAAGAGTTTAGAACTACCAGCACCCACCCCAGCCATCTGTCAATTGGATCACATTTGGAACTCCATTCAATGTGTTAATAGTTCATTATGTCAACTTGGCTAAGTTCAAAACACCTTGAAGACAAAGTTTAACTCTCGCTGCAGGATTTGAGCACATAATCTAGGATAACAGTACTGGGCAGTGCTACATTGTCAGAAGTGACAATGAGGGCAAATGATAGGAATATGATGTATATGGACAGATGTATTATATATCTGATGTCACTTCCAAATGGTGGATACACGGGGGGACTGCTGGATTGGCTCCTGAAGAAGTTTCCTTCACATCCACCAGAGCTATGCTCAGGAACTGCTGTAACTCCAATAGAAAATCTTGCTCAGCTTTTCCTACACTGTTTATTACCCAATATATTCTTAAGAGGTTACTTTTAGTCACCCCATTTCAAGATTGAAAATTCCAAGTGTTCTCTGTAAAGAATTATTGGCTATGTTAAGTAGATAATGATGATGTAAGCATGACATCAGGGTCAGGTAACCAGGAGACTCCAAGGGAGTTGGTGTCGTAATGTAATTGTCACCAGACCCCAGGGTAATGCTTTGGGGATCTGGGTTCAAATCCCATCAAGGCAGATGGTAGAATTTGAAATCTGGAATTAAAAGTCTAATGGTGACTATGAAACTAATTTCAATTGTTGGAAAAAAACCACCTGGTTCACTAATGCCCTTTAGGGAAGGAAATCTGCTGTCCTTACTTACCTGATCTTGCCTACATGTGACTCCAGACCCACAGCAATGTGGTTGACTCTTAACCGCCCTCTGAAATGGCCTAGCAAACCACTCAATTGTATCAAATTGCTAAAAACAAGTCAATAAGGAATGGAACCAGAGGGAACACCCGGCATTGACTTATGCACTGGAAACGACAATGGCAAACTCAGCCCTGTTGACCCTACAAAGCCCTCTTTCTAATATCTGGAGGCTTGTGCCAAAATTGGGAGAGCTACCTTACTGACTAGTCAAGCAACAGCCTGACAGACAATGTCCCAGACTCAACCATCACTATCCCTGAGCTTATCCTGTCCCACCAGCAGGACAGAGCCAGCTGAGGTGGCAGCATAGTGGTAGACTGTCAGGAAGAAATTGCCCTGGGAATCCTCAACATTGACTCCGAACTCATGAAGTCTCATGGCATCATGGGCAAGGAAAACTCCTGCTGATTACCATGTATGGAGACCCCCATTTAGCTGATGAATCGGTACTCCTCCATGTTGAACATCGCTTGGAGGAAGCACTGAGGGTGGCAAAGGGACAGAATGTACTCTGGGTGGGGGACTTCAATGTCCATCACCAAGAGTGGCTCGGTAGGACAAGTACAAACCAAGCTGGCCGAGTACTAAAGGACATTGCTACTAGACTGGGTCTGTGGCAGGTGGTGAGGGAACCAACAAGAGGGAAAAACATACTTGACCTCAGCCTCACTAACCTGCCTGCCACAGATGCATCTGTCCATAACAGTATGGTAGGAGTGACCACCGCACAGTCCTTATCAAGATGAAGTCCCCGCTTCATATTGTGTTGTGTGGCATTACCATCATACTAAATGGGATAGATTTCGAATAGATCTAGCAACTGAGGCGCTGTGGGCCTTCAGCAGCAAAATTGTCCTCAACCACAACTGGAACCTCATGGCCTGGGATATCCCCACCCTCCCATTACCAGGCAGGTTAGTGAGGCTGAGGTCAAGTATGTTTTTCCCTCTTGTTGGTTCCCTCACCACCTGCCGCAGACCCAGTCTACTAGCAATGTCCTTTAGTACTCGGCCAGCTTGGTTTGTACTGGTCCTACCGAGCCACTCTTGGAGATGGATATTGAAGCCAGGGGATCAACCGTGGTTCAATGAAGAGTGCAGGAGGGCATGCCAGGGGCAGCATCAGGCAAACCTAAAAATGCGGTGTCAGCATGGTGGAGCTACAACACAGGACTACTTGCATGTCAAACAGAAAAAGCTGAAAGCGATAGATGGAGCTAAGCGATTCCACCACCAACGGAACAGATCAAAGCTCTGCAGTTCTGCTACATTCAGCCGTGAATAATGGGGGACAATTAAACAACTCACTGGAGGAGGAGGTTCCACAAATATCCCAATCCTCAATGATGGCCGAGCCCAGTACATCAGTACAAAAGATAAGGCTGAAACACTTGCAACAATCTTTAGCCAGAAGTGCTGAGTGGGTGATCCATCTTGGCCTGTTCCACAAGTCCCCAGCATCACAGATACCAGTCCTTCGCCAATTTGATTCACTCCACGTGATATCAAGAAATGGCTGAAGGCACTGGATGTTGCAAAGGCTATGGGCCCTGACAATATTTTGGCAATAGTACTGAACACTTGTGCTCCAGAACTTGCCTCGTCCCTAGCCAAGCTATTTCAGTACAGCTACAACACTGGCATCTACTTGGCAATGTGGAAAATTGCCCAGGTATGTCCTGTACACACCAAGTAGGACAATTCCTACCCGGCCAATTACCACCCCATCAGTCTACTGTCTAACATCAGTAAAGTGATGGAAGGGGTCACCAAAGTGCCATCAAGAGACACTTGCTTAGCAATAACCTGCTTACTGATGTTCTTTGGGTTCCGTCAGGGCCACTCAGCTCCTGACCTCATTACAGCCTTGGTTCAAACATGCACAAAAGAGCTGAATTCCAGGGGTGAGGTGAGAGTGACTGCCTTTAACATCAAGACAGCATTTGACTGAGTGTGGCATCAGGGAGCCCTAGCAAAACTGGATTCAATGGGAATCAGGGGAAAACTCTCTCCTGGTTGGAGTCATACCTAGCACAGAGGAAGATGGTTGTGGTTGTTGGAGACCTATCATCTCAGTTCCAGGACATCAGTGCAGGAGTTCATCAGGGTAATGTCCTAGGCAAAACCATCTTCAGCTGCTTCATCAATGATTTTCCTTCCATCATAAGGCTAGAAATGGGGATGTTCGCTGATGATTGTGCAATGTTCAGCACCATTCGCGACCCCTCAGGTACTGAAGCAGTCCATGTCCAAATGCAGCAAGACCTGGACAATATCCAGGTTTGGGCTGTCAAGTGGCAAATAACATTTGCGCCACACAAGTGCCAGGCAATGACCTGAGAGAGAATTGTCCCTTAACATTCAATGGCATTACCATCACTGAATCCCCCACTATCAACATCCTTGGGGTTACCATTGACTAGAAACTGAACTGGACTAGCCATAAAAATTCTGTGGCTACAAGAGCAGGTCAGAGACTAGGAATCGTGCGACGAGTAATTCACCTCCTGACTCCCCAAAGCCTGTCCACAATCTATAAGGCATAAGTTAGCAGTGTGATGGAATACTCTCCACTTGCTTGGATGAGTGCAGCTCCAACAACTCTCAAGAAGCTTGACACCATTCAGGACAAAGCAACTTGATTGTTTGGCACCCAGTCCACAAACATTCACTCCCTCCACAGTGGCAGCAGTGTGTACTATCTACAAGATGCACTGCAGGAACTCACCAACACTCCTTCGACAGCATCTTCCAAACCCACGACCACCACCATATAGAAGGACATGGGCATCAAACACATGGGAAGGCCGCCATCTGCCATTCACTATCCTGACTTGAAAATATTTCGCCGTTCCTCCATTGTCACTGAGCCAACATCCTGGAACTCCCTTCCTAACAGCACTGTGGATGTACCTACACCGTATGGACTGCAGCAGTTCAAGAAGGCAGCTCAAGGGCAGTTAAGGATGGGCAATAAATGCTGGCCTAATGATGCCCCCATCCCATAAATGAATAAAAACAAAAATTGTCCAAAGAATAATGTACTTAACCATGAGGTCTTGGATGTAAATAGTTGCAAAGAAATAGTTGCAAGAAAAACTTAAGACATGTTATCTCCAAGCCACTTAGTAAGAGAAATCTCATCCAACCAGAAAACAAGTAAAGGGCAACAAGCCGAATCATTTTCCTCAGTATTCTGATTCAGACTTGTGGCTTTTACCACCATCTGTGCTTAATTGGCTCCATTGTGTCTCAGTGACCAGAAGTGCACACAATACATAAGGTGTAGTCTGACCAGGAGCAACATACAATTTTACTTGTATTATACTGTTTTGATTATGTAATTCAACTTTCAATTTCTTTTACTCAATGCTGCTTTGCACTCGTTGGACATTTAAAGCAGCATGTTAATTAAAGCCCCAAAATCTGTTTCAGATTCACCATTGGCTATTTAGACATCATTAATGTCAGCCATGGCACTCAAAATAGTAAGCCCAGCATTAGTTATTGGTCACTTCAGTTAGTACTCCTATCCCCATTCCAATGTCCACACTAATCCCTAACCAGTACCAGCTGCTTTCTATCCTTCACCCAATTTCTATCCATTTCCCTATCACTTTTAAGATTAAGTAGCAATCTTTCAAAGACTAGATTGGGTATGACTTGCAACCTGCTTATCCTCAGTTTCACTTGACAGTATACTCTATCAATAAGTGTGTAGTGTGTGTTGTGGTCCATGATAAGAGAGGAACTAAGGACAGCTATAGTATTAAATTTAATGTGCGATGTTGAGCCAATTGGAATATTGTATTTCACATAACTAAAATTAAATTAACTGAAGAACATGATGTGAACCAAGGCCAGGTATACAATTGAAGGAAGCCACAACCACTTACCAGTTAATGTATTGCAATGAAATGAGTCTATTTTATTCCTATTCATTTCATATAAAAATGTTAAGTTTACTCCACATTTTTGTAGAAATTAACTGACAATTTATCCATTTTGTTCCATTAGTTTCTTCCCTGTTGGCTATGTTAGAATTCAGTCTGACATCTGATTACAGCATCAGGTGTGCTTCATAGAGCTCAGCTACCCTTCAGATAACCAATCAAATGACAATAAATTGTGGTGCAATTTGTTTTCTGTAAAAGGTTTACGATCTCTTTACAACAATCCACTGCTCCACCATTGTGATTCTAACACTCCTGTGGATTGCTGATGTCTTTGTTACAAACACATAACACAAGCAAATATTCCAGGAACAAACAGCCTGTGGTAATGACACTTACCAGCAAAAATATGTTACTCAGAATACAAAAAAGTAAAATGTGAGCTGTGTTTTTTATCATTTGGCCATCTCCAGGAACTGTTGGAGTTTGCAGACACTTGCTTAGCAAAGAAATACCATTGAGGCACCAGCACTCAAGATTAATTTACTCAAATCTGTTTGATCCTTTGCTTCACTGACAGCCAAGTTAAACTTAATTTTTCTGCTTAAAAAAAGTGCACTGTAATTGTCAACATCTCTGTAGTCCATGTCTCTATGGCCACTGATTGATCTGTATAGTGGTCCCATGTCTCCTGTTTTACTTCTCTTGCAGACAGTACCACTATATATTCCACTCTAGTTAAAAGACTGTGAATTTCTGTGTGGTCACGATCATAGAAGCTGAAGAATCAGCGAGTGGCCTTTCCCCCTCATTCTTTCATGGATCTGCTGACTCATCTTCACGTATTATAAGCCAATGTCAGCAGATATCTTCTTCTGTGGGGAAGAATCGAAACCCAATCTTGTCCTCAGCCAATATGCAATCACATTCTAGTCGGAGTCACTTATTAGTGTTCAGAGTAGTTCATTTGTTGCAAAGTACTTTAGGACTCCTAAAGAAAGAACTTGCATTTATATAAAGCCTTCATGTTCCGGGAACCTCAAAAATAATTGGCTGTGAAGCACTTTGAGAAGTCTAGGAACATAGGACTTAGGAGCAGGAGTAGGCCATTTAAGCCTGCTTCACCATTTGAAAAGATCCTGGCTGATCTGGTTGTGGCCTCAACTCCACTTTACTATCTGCCCCCTGTAACACGTGACTTCCTTGTCCATCAAAAATCTTTATATCTCAGACTTGAAGATAAAACCTTGGAGTGTAGGTAAGAATGTGAAAGGTGCTATATAAATTCAAGTTCCGTGGCTTTCCTTTCTGATTTGTATCTTAATATTGTTCCAGAAGATTGTATTTTAATTATAGCAAATATATTTTTCAATTGGGAGCTTACACTGTAAAACATTGGCCAAGTCCACTGTCCTAGAAATTCTACACATCTGAGTTTCTACAATATGGCAACATTGAGGCAGCAACCCATCTGAACTTTTCCCAACAACAAAAGCATTTATAAATCAAAGTGATTTAGGTGCTTGAGGCTGTGTAAACAATATTTGCAGGTAAATGAAATGTGAGGGATTAATTTTATTGAAATTCTTTCTGTAAACTTTTGGAGGTCTGTCATAAAAAGCCAGGAAGTCTGGTATGAACCTGGCAATGAGCATGACCAGATTGCTAGGATGTTCCAGATAATTATGTAGTGCTGTCTCATTTTTTACATCTGATTATTTAGTTTGTATTCCTTCTCATAAGATAACCAACTTTGTTAACGAATTTCTAAATAGAGCAAGAACAAGGATGGGCATGGGAGAAGGAATGCATATAACTGAAATACCAAGCAAAAGTGTTGAGGTTCATACCTTTTGACCTCAAACCCTTCCTCTCATTCTTCTGTCAATTCATCTCTAAAAATGTACCTGTACCCAGTAACTTCTATAATAATTTTCAGCATGAGTCCAGCCTGTTCTTATATTGAATCTGCATTCCATTGATAAGGGGAACTGTGCACCCTTATCATATGCAGCAGCTGCACACTGTGATCATTGTTCAGAAAGGAGATTAGGAGTGCATAACAGAGATGCACACAACTGGTTTTAATGCCAACGGTCAATCACCGCAGAAAATCTTAAGATAAATTGCCTCTAGCCTAAGCACATTCAATAATTCAAGCAGTCCTTTATCAACTGAGAATTGTAGTTTGTTTTCATGTCCTTTCTTTTTTCTGTAGAGTTTTGGAATATTACTGTTTATGCATTATAATATCATTAGGACCAGCACTTAATACTGATGCAGGCTGCAGGATAAAAAATGGAGAAAGAGATATTTTCTGTTGTATGAAACTGTTGTTAATCATGTCTTTACTTGTATATTTTACCAACAAAGAGGAGCGTAATGATTTAGATGTACCTTAGCTTTATCAACAGAACCCAAACAATCTGAACTGACCTGCAGTAATATTCAGTTTGTAACTCTCAAGTGTCTTAACTGTTCAAATAACAGGCAAAGACAATACTTCAGTTCTAGAGAGTTGGAAACATTTTTATAAAGGCTGACAAATAAATACATACAACATAATTCATTTCTGGAATTTGGATGGCTGATTTCCAGACAAATACCATCAGAAATAAGGTATTAGCTTTTATAAAAATGCAATAAACCTTTGAGTTATAAGTGAAAAACTTGCATTTATATCACACCTTTCAAAACCATGGGACATCCCGAAACATTTTACAGCCATTGAAGTAGTTTTGAAGTGTAGTTACAGTTGCAATGTAGGAAATGCCACAGGTAAATGTAGTGTGTGGTAGAGGTACACAGACCGGAAGACCCCAGATTTGATTTTTGGAACTAGATTTTCAATCTAGGATCAGGAACCAACATCGTTTTTGGGTCCCAACCCCACGTGGCATCTGTGTCGCTGCCATGACTCTATTCCAATATAATCCCCCATAATTGGAATGGAGCTAAGCTTGTGCCTGGTTAATGGTGTTGGGCATGGCATGGAGGCAGGAACTGCTTTTGGAGAGGTAGATGCCCAAAAGTAGATGGCAGTCATGACTGGACCTGCCACTGCCTTGTAGATTGGAGAAAAGAAGAGAGCAAAGGGCCCAGCAGCCTCACGGTGCATACAAGTGGCCAATGGTTAATAAGCTACATGACTCGCTTTGCTGTAGTACAAACAAAATACCGCAGATGCTGGAAATCTGAAATAAAAATAGAAAATGCTGGAAAAACCCAGCAGGGCTGACAGTATCTGTTGGAAGAGGAAGAGTTAACGTTTCCAGTCTGTATGACCCTTCTTCAGAGAAGAGGTCTGAAGAAGAACCATGCAGATTCGAAACATTAACTCTGATTCTCTCTCCACCGTTGCTGCCAGACCTGCTGATTTTTTCCAGCATTTTCTGTTTTTATTCCACTTTGCTGAAGCACTGGCGACTTTGCCATTGCTTGAGCACCTCTGTATAAATAATTCTATTTCTCAACACTTTAATTCAGCAGCAACATCATATTATGACTTCCCGCAGTGCCCCTGACAGATGTGCACTAACGTGTCTCAGACTGTTTGCTCTTCGCATTCATCACTTTTAAATTTCTTCTAGTCCTCTCCGGCCTATTAACAAGTTCTTCAATGAGCTCAATAGGCAGTTAATTGAAGGTGGGCAGTTTGCCAGATTCCCTCCCTGATCTCACTTTGAAAATTGCAGCATCATCTGGAGGTGTTGGTAGACCAACACACCATCTGGAGCATCATTTGAAAGCACCCAACTTCACCCCCATGGGTGTTTGAAACTCCAGTTCCTGGTGTTTGCTGAATTGGCTGATCATAGCTGAGGTAATGTTGGGTGTATTATAATTGGACTTGTGCCCTCAAGTTAGGGTAAAGTCAGGAAGGGTTACCTCTCCAGAGAGTCTATCTTCTAGCACAGTGAGTAGTGTTCATGCCTCTGAGCCAGAAGACCCAGGTTTGAGTCCTACCCTGGGACTTGATGGCCAAAAAGAGGTGCCTTTGTAACATGGCCAAACAGGTTGAGTATCTACCTACAAATCCTTCCAACACATGCCAATGGCAGGGGGTAAGAGTGGGAAAGATTCCTGATCAACCATGTGATGGAAAAAAAGTTGAATCCTTAGTTTCAGACTACCACATGCTGTAAATGTGAATGTTGCCACAGCAACCCAAACTCCCTGAATGATCTGTAACACACCACCACCTCTCCAGAACTCATTCCATCGAGCTCTGCTTAAAAAGTCAAGCCTGGATAGAATTAGGTTTCTATGTGATGTCATGTGGCAAACAGCTTGCCCCACACTCTTTGGCTCAAACCTGAAAGATGGTTAATTGAAGAGGCTCCCACTGCCCATAATAATGTATCCTAAATCGAGTTACCACCTTCAGGAAGAGGGGAAAAATGGAATAACAAATTTTAAAGAAAGTAAGCAAGAAATCTGCACCAGTAGCGTAGAGAGGATCTTGGTTTAAATCAGATTGTGGGTCTTGGTTTTAAACTGAACAATCCAAATCTCTTGTGATTTTTGCAATGGGAAGCTATCTAGTTGTTAGAAATTGTATATTTGTATAAACTATAATATTAAAACTCTATTAAGTCACACAAGATGATAAACCTGAAGATGACTGTGCTTCCCCAACACTGACAGGACCTCCCCCGTGATGAGTCCCATATGTTTAATTATTTATAGACTATTTCAGCTCTTTCCCACAGTTCAGGGTACACTAGTAGTTTTGAGCCAGCAGAACCAGTCCTGTTATGATACAAGGTCCAAGCAAATCTATCTTTGTTGATTATGGAGGCATGACAAAGGGTTTTTAAAATAGAACTTTAGATCGTGAAGCAAAATATTCTAAACGTTTATTGTTTATACATGCAGTGATAAAAATGTTTAGTTTGTTAACTTCATAATTGGTTAGAATCAACTCTAAAATTCCAACCAAAGGTTACATAGATGATAGGGAAGTGTTCTGCATATGTTATCAGTGTGCCAGTGAATGAGATAAATAACAGAGTTTCCAGAGGTTGTATTTTTAGGACTCTCTCATGTGTCTTAGGATCCCAAAATTTGTCAGAACCAATTCTAGAAAAGCATGTTTCTTCCTTTACTTTTAACCATATATTGATCTGATTTATAGTGTACTTAAGGACAGCAACACCACAAAATAAAAATATATTTAATTACCACAAAACACTTTATCAAATGGAATTATCCATTGCATGTCTCCTGAGTCTAGTTCTTGCCAGTTCTAACATCCCGTGTAGACCAAGTATTGACAGGAATTGCTGTTCTCTTATATTTGTTTTTACATGTTGCATAAGCAGAGTACACAGTGGGAACCAACAGGATATCAAAGGTTTGATTTTCTGCCCTACTTCATGCTGCTAATGGGGCAGAGATCTGTTACGCTGGACCTCCACTTACTTTCCATTTTCTGCTATAATTTTCAAATTCCACCATTTGAAGTGCCCTCATCAGACAGATGCCATTGTAATTGGGATCTTAGTTTGAGTTAAGAGGGCCTGTGCAACATTTACCAGTGCTCTGGCATAATCATGTCCATGTGAAATATTTGTCCTGTATTAATAAGCAGCAATAAGAAAGAAAAGAATGGACAGGCATTTCTACAGTGCTTTTCACAATGTCAGGATGTCCCAAAACACTTTACACCCAATTAAGTACTTTTGAAGTATAGACACTGTTGTAATGTAGGAGCAAACTGCAAATTCCTATAAATAGTAGAGAGATGACATCCAGATATTCTGTAAATTTATTGATGTTGGTTGAGGGATTGTTTTCACCAGAACTCCCCAGCTTTTCCTTGAATAGTGCCTAGGGGTTTTTCATATCCACCTGAGAAGGTAGATTCGGTTTTGTGTCCCATCTGAAAGATATACTTGGAAACTGTTCCCCGGGTATATAGGACAGGAATGTACAGCAATACCATTGTGTTTTCCTTTCCCATTGCAAGTAGATTATTACATTTGTTGGCCTCAATATTCCAGTTCAAGTGAATGTAATGACTGGAGCCAATAATAGTGAAATAGCTCTGGGAAGCCACATGAACTCTCCGTCTTCTCAAAGGAACAAGCCTTCAACTGACCACAGTATTGGAGGCATTGGAAATGAACAAAAGGCAATTGGCATAGGAAAATGTAATCAATTTCTTACAAACATTTTTTTTTTTACTCCTTTATGATAACAAACCAGTACTAAGTTTCTTCTCTGAATAAGAAATAACGATGGTGGCCAAAAAAAACTTCTAAATTAGCCTGAGCAGCTTCGTTGGTTCATTGCTTTATTTTACTGCTGGCTGATTATTCTGTTTTCAGCTTTTCATTGGATGTTCATCCACAGAAATAAACCTTGCATTTGTATAGCACCTTTCACAACCACCAGAAGTCCCAATGTGCTACATAGACAAATAAATAGTTTTGAATTGTAGCCACTGTTGTGTTGTAGGAGCGCTACTAAACTAGCTATCCATTCCCTCAATATTTGGTTGATATGTTGCCTATCTCTTTGGTTGTGATTTATTGCAATTTCTTGTGTATAAGTTTCAGACAATCAGGCACAAGTGTGGTGCATACTTTGGATGTTAATTGTCAGCACTGGAACTGTGACAGATAGAGACACATATATAATTGAAAGGTGATGCCATGTACTACAATGTTTGCATTGTACTCAATACTTCAGAGAATATGGACTCTTTTTTTAAAAATCAGTATCTGACATCTTCTCCTTCAACTCCTCTCACTTCCTCCAAATAAAAGGTGTGGCTATGGGTACTCGCATGGGCCCCAGCTATGCCTGTCTCTTTATGGGGTATGTGGAACATTCCTTGTTCCAGTCCTACTCCGGTCCCCTTCCACAACTCTTTCTCCGGTACATCGATGATTACTTTGGTGCCGCTTCATGCTCTCGTTGGGACTTGGAAAAATTTATTAATTTTGCTTCCAATCTCCACCCCTCTATCATTTTCACGTGGTCCATCTCTGACACTTCCCTTCCCTTCCTTGACCTCTCTGTCTCAATCTCTGGTGATAGACTGTCCACCAATATCCATTACAAACCCACCGACTCCCACAGCTATCTCGACTACAGCTCCTCACACCCCGCTTCCTGTAAGGACTCCATCCCATTCTCTCAGTTCCTTCGCCTCCGTTGCATCTGTTCCGATGATGCTACCTTCAAAAACAGTTCCTCTGACATGTCCTCCTTCTTCCTTAACCGAGGTTTTCCACCCACGGTCGTTGACAGGGCCCTCAACCGTGTCCGGCCCATCTCCCGCGCATCCGCCCTCACGCCTTCTCCTCCCTCCCAGAAACATGATAGGGTCCCCCTTGTCCTCACTTATCACCCCACCAGCCTCCGTATTCAAGGATCATCCTCCGCCATTTCCGCCAACTCCAGCATGATGCCACCACCAAACACATCTTCCCTTCACCCCCCGTATCGGCATTCCGTAGGGATCGCTCCCTCTGGGACACCCTGGTCCACTCCTCCATCACCCCCTACTCCTCAACCCCCTCCTATGGTACCACCCCATGCCCACGCAAAAGATGCAACACCTGCCCCTTCACTTCCTCTCTCCTCACAGTCCAAGGACCCAAACACTCCTTTCAAGTGAAGCAGCATTTCACTTGCATTTCCCCCAACTTAGTCTACTGCATTTGTTGCTCCCAATGTGGTCTCCTCTACATTGGAGAGACCAAACGTAAACTGGGCGACCGCTTTGCAGAACACCTGCGGTCTGTCCGCAAGAATGACCCAAACCTCCCTGTCGCTTGCCATTTTAACACTCCACCCTGCTCTCTTGCCCACATGTCTGTCCTTGGCTTGCTGCATTGTTCCAGTGAAGCCCAACGCAAACTGGAGGAACAACACCTCATCTTCCGACTAGGCACTTTACAGCCTTCCGGACTGAATATTGAATTCAACAACTTTAGGTTGTGAGCTCCCTCCCCCATCCCCACCCCCTTTCTGTTTCCCCCTTCCTTTTTTTTCCAATAAATTATAAAGATTTTCCTTTTCCCACCTATTTCCATTATTTTTTAAAAAAAATACCCCCACTAGAGCTATACCTTGAGTGCCCTACCATCCATTCTTAATTAGCACATTCGTTTAGATAATATCACCAACTTTTAACTTTAACACCTATGTGTTCTTTTGTACTATTGTTGTTGACATCTTTTGATGATCTGCTTCTATCACTGCTTGTTTGTCCCTACAACCACACCCCCCCCTCCATCTCTCTCTCTCCGCCCCCCACACACACACCTTAAACCAGCTTATATTTCAACTCTTTCTTGGACTCGAACTCAAGTTCTGTCGAAGGGTCATGAGGACTCGAAACGTCAACTCTTTTCTTCTCCGCCGATGCTGCCAGACCTGCTGAGTTTTTCCAGGTAATTCTGTTTTTGTTTTTGTTCTGACATCTTTGTTCCATGTAGCAGGTCAAATAGCTTCTGCCTCAATTTTTTACACTCAAAGGAATGACACCAGACATCACATGACTGTGGCAAGTTACAGTACACAACAGGCCGTGCGCAAAGGCACTACTCCAAACATCCCCTTTTCATAAAAGAAAGAGAACACATTGCATGCACTATCTTTTGCAGTTGCAAGTTCCCTATAAAGAAAATCACCAGCATACAGAAATTTATTCATTCTAGTCTGTCTTACTTTCATCTGTCTCTACACAGGCATTGCACACACAATCTTTAAAGCATTCAGGTCTTCTAATGGTGCGTGTGCAGATTGTTATTGGTTATTGGACTGATATCTGCTGATTCCTGGGGTCACTTTGCCTCTCCGGGAATGTCGTTGCCATGGCAAGTGTTGCTGCTGATCCACTGAATTTGTTGGGGAGCAGTTGACCTCTGGGACTGATGGCCATTCTGTTCTTTATTCAGTTGGCAAACTCAACTCTTCACCAGCTGCATGCTGTGCAGGAGCAGCTTCTTCGTTTGCATGTATATGTCAGCAGTTGCAACAATACATCTGGTCATTCACTTTCACCATGTATGATCAAGATGACAACTGCTTTACATAGGTTCCACAGTGCCAGGTGGACTGACTTTCGTTGAGTGTGTTGAATGTTTGTATTCTGACTGGCCTTCCAACTCTCAACTCTGGCAATGATTTGACTTTTTTATCAAAGTGAAATTTGCCTTTTCTGATTTCATTTTGATTTTGTCACTCACTCCTGTTACTACTTCTGGCTTCAGTAGGTTTTTAGCTATTGGGAGAGTGGTCTGGGTGTGCTGGGATGTTAGTCGCTGGACTGGACTACTTTCCATGCCTTCAATAGGTGTATTTCTCCACTCTTAAGATCGCTTGTACACATCTGTGCTGGATCTACTCAATTTTTTTGATGATCCCTTTGTCAATTTTCACTGCTGCCTCAGCATTTCCATTTGACTGGGGATAGTGTGGGAGATGGTTGTTGTGCTGAATTTCCCAATCATTCATGAAGTGTCTGAATTTTTCACTCATGAACTGAGGGCCATTGTCACTCATCACAATGTCGGGAATCCCATGATGACCTAAGTGTGCTTTCAGGCATTTTATGATCTCACTGGCAGTCACTGACACCAGCTTACCTACTTCCCAGTAGTCTGAATGCTAATCAATGTTGATGAGAGTCTGTACCAAAGAGAATGAAGAGGTCCACTCCATGCTTCATCCATGGTCTGTCTGGGTGTCATGAGTGGCTTTGTAGCTTGATGTTCATTACAAGCACCGAAATGGATGACTTGGTCCTTAATCTCATTGCTCATGTTTGGCCAGTAGAGCACGTCTCTTGTCTTCCTCAGATGAGACTCAATTTCTTGATGGCTTGCATGCATTCCATTTCTCATCTCCTTATGACTAGTTCCTTCATACAAGCTGCCATCTGTATACCCAATACTCTCTAATAGCAACAGGTTTTTCCCTGATGGTTTCAGGCCATCCTTTCAAAACTACTTCCTGTAGCACTTGGAGAGTTGCATTCATGTGGTAGGTAAAATGGCTTCAGCCTCAATCCTTTACTCCTGAGGTCACAGGACTCAGATGTCACATGACTATGGCAAGCCACACTGCACAACTGGCCATGCACAAAGACATTCTTCCAATCTTTATGTTGCTGCTCCTTTCTGATTCTATCTCTTTCTCTTCCCTTCTGTTTCTTCTTCCTTAACTTTTGTTTTGCTTCTTTCTCTAATTATTTTCTTTTAGATGGGATGTGATTTATGATATGGAGTGGTGTGGTGGAGAAGGCTGCTGCCTGCAATTGACATGTGGCTGAGGAAAATATATGCAAGTGTGTGTGTGTGTATGAGTGATAGCGAGAGAGTGAGAGAAAGAATTTACTCTTCAGATTACACACCTGTTGTAGTTTTTGTTTTCATGTGGATTTATCTAGAAACACTCTGATTCATTGTCCCGTACTACACTGCATATATTAGCCATGGTGACACTTAAGAAGCATATGGGTGACATACTGTAGAAATCAGTAAGTTCATTTAAAAATGTGTTACTTAAGACACTTTCCTGGAACATGAAGCCTCACACTGCACTTCATTCACAAACAACAATGACACCAAAGCATATGGTGACGTGTTGTTGAGCACGGAAACATTTTTTGGCTGCAGTGAGACAACAGATCTGCAGCTACTTTTCTGTAGGAGACTGATATTGGCTGTAGGAGACTGATATTGGAGGCAAGCTTACTGAAGTGTTGAAGTGAGGTGCCACACGAAGCATGCGACAAGAAGCAATAAAATAGTCACATTTTTGGTCAGTTTCTCTTGTCACTACAGAGCTGTCAATGATGAGCAGTGAAATGTTGCCACCAGCTTTTTAACATGGTTTAGTATCAAGCACTCCCAGATCAGGTGTAGTCCAGACCAGATGCTGCACACAGTACCCTCTACTCCACCTTGGCATCAAAAGAACATCCTGTACAGTATTAGGGTCAGCTTTTTTTCAAATCCTGCGCTAACAAATTTACTGGCTTCCTCGATCTGCCAGTCTTACCACTAAATCGAGAGGTTAGTACAATAGTGCAAAAATCACTTGGAATCGCTATGCGCTGTTACCAGTCTGTATGTTCCCCACAAATAATAAGTCTCACCCTTATCTGAAATGAAGTCAACATTTGGCAGAGAGAGACATATGTGATGGAGTGATCCCTTGCCCTCTTAACCCAACCCAGTTATTGTTGACTGAAGTTGATTTTCACCTAGTGTTTAAAGCTGTAGAAAACCTATTCCAAAGAGGTACCAAGCAACCACACAAGAGAACATTTACACAAATGAGCCGTGCTATTCACTTACAGTATCTGATGCCCTTCTTTGTGTTGTTGCAGGGTTCATGTCTGATCAACCTTTCGGATCCCAGTTCATGTGCAGTGTTGTAGCGTCTCATGTCAGTCATCTTCCACAGACAAATCTCAGCTTTGTTTGGATCGCTCCACCTGCAGGAACAGGCTGCGTGAATTTTATGTGAGTAAACATACTGTAAGGAGCGACAATGAATGCAGTTGGCCACTCCATACACTGAATTGAATATTAAACTCTGGCTGTATTTTAAACTCTTACCACCAGCACAAATTTATTTAGTTGTATTTCGTAGCTTTATAATCTATTATTAAAAACAGTAACAAAACTAACACCAATTAGCTGTTGAAACCATCCTATTCTTCTATTACAAAAGAAAGCTAAATGAATTTGTGCAGGCACAGGTTATTTTGACAAAACTGAGTCTATTTATTCGCTTTGAAAATTGAAGATACACATTTTCTTTTACAAAATGCACTCATTATGTTTGGATTTCATGCCAATCAATTTCCATCTTTGTTCAACAAAATGTTTCAATAGAATTCTGCCATTTACAACCCCTACCAGAAATTCATGTTATGTGCATCTGGTCAATCCAAAAAACTGCTTTACCGCATAACTCAATAAAATGAATTGGCCCTGATGTGTGGGACTCAGTACCCCTGGACATACAAGCCAGCTTGACAAAACTTTTGTTCAAATCTAAAGTGAAAAAATTTCTCTTTGATAAATATTCCTAGTGATAATATATTAGCAAATATCTGACCATTGGTCTCTTATCATTCAAATTTTTTAATGCCCTTAAGGTAATCTTAAGCACTGCTCTTAATCTTCATCCTTCTTGCTCTCATTTTTAAATCGGCTCTCTCCCACAGTAATGTGTAAATTCATGTATGGTAATTAACTATTTACCACAGGATATAACATAAGGATTCAGCTTTCTGGCTTTCCTTCCTATTGATAGGGTGACTCACCTGTCTCTCTCTTTTTCTCTCCTTTTCTCTCCCTCGAGGGGAGTTAACCTTCAAGCGAATTTTTACCACCTCCTCCTCCCATTGAAAAATAATTCACGACTCATTAAGATGGAATTTTAGGGTCAAAATTTAACATTATTGTGCTTATTTACTGGCGTAATGATAATCAATTCAGCAGGTGTCCAATCAGCATGGCATTCAGTTCACTATTAAGTTAGTCAGGGCCTTTATTTACGTGGCCTTAGTGGCTCACCCTCGCAGCCCCTCCCCTACTGATCAACTTGCCACACTCTCCCCCACTCTATATCAGGGCACAGCACCTGCATCTCAGTTAATTTATTTTGATGAGATCCGAGGATGAACTTAGTTCAATTTTGGGCTTCACTCACTTTGAGGCGCTACTCAGTTTACCTGCTTCAACTCTCCATAATTACTGAAAGGAGCTGGGGGCACATTTAAAATTGAGTGGCTCCATTTGTGTTCTGCTCCCATTGGTTTTGGCAGCAGATGAAGGACCACTGTGGTATTTCAACCCATTCCTGAGTGGAATGCCAACCATGACTGCCCTGCCAGATGATGCATGTTGGCAAGGCAATGAAGGCAAGTTAAGAAGATCTTTCCTTAGTGGGCCTTGTGTGGCAGTTCCCCTGCAAAGAAAATCTGGGCCTCTACTGACCTGTGCTTCCCAGAATGAGGCTTTTATAACATTGTCCCACCCCCTCAGACTTGGCTTGTGTTGGCAACCTTTACCCAATGCCAATGGGCAGCCTCCAGGTTGCCCCATCTTCCTCCCCAGCTGGCTCTAGCCACCAAAAATGACCAAACAATCAAATGGTGTCATTCAAATAAGGCAGGTAAACTCTACTGGGGATCCACCCTAAATTTCCAGCTAGGAATAATGCCTGCTTCTGCCAACTTCCCATTGGAAGGTGATATCAGTGCTATTGTGTTTCTCTTTCCTAACGCATTCTTTTCCAGAGGACTGATACTGTGGAATTTTTAGGGGTCAGTTTTCCTCATCTAATGCCAGTCATTTCTAAAAGATTAAGAACTCATCCTAAATCCCCTTGTGTTAGATAGGACACAATTCTCATAGGCCAGTTCATTTCAATCTTTGTTTCCACCTGGATCTATGAATATTGGGGGTACATTAGCAGTAGGAGAGGAAATTTGAGAATATGAAATTTAAAATGATGGAGACAATTAAGGGGGAAAGTCACAATGGGAAGATGGAAATTCTGAAAGCTTTTATAAAGGTTCAAAAGATATTTCAGCCCATTAACAGGCTTTGCCAAGGCAAAAAGGCAAAGGATTAAGCAATGTGACAGAAATGAAGGCAGGAGTACAGGCTTGCAACTGCAGCAGATTGGTTCTGTCATTTGCTCTGCCAGCCCAATGGTGCATTCTAGCAGTAAGTGGCCTCAGCAGATGGCATAACTCTAAATCTGGCTCTCTACTGCTGCAAACTCTGTGGGGAAAAAAATGTCCACAGCCACTGCCAGAGCAGCAATACCTGGAATAAAAGTTGGTGACATTTTGGCAGATGTCAGCCTATTAGGCTTTGCTGCCTGATATGCCTTCCTCCACACAGTAACAAAGCATGGCACGCTGTGATTGGGCTGCTTCTGAAGAACTGTTTAATCCAGTTTTCACATTTGTGAGTGACTGTTGCCACAATCTACATTGAGATTAGAACTAACTGCAAGCACCAATTATCAGCCAAATTGAGCTTGGGCCAACTCTGTTTACGGATGCTGCTGTGTTGGAAATTACAGTGGATGGGCACACAGTCTCTCTTGTGCACCTGCCATATCTTCAGGGATCTTTCTTTTCCTCCCAGGCTCTCAGATAGGGAGATTCCCATTGGAAAATCCATTGGTGATTGTAAAGACCCTGCAAAAAAAGATAAACAATTGGTAGAAACACTCACAAGAATCTATGTGACACGAGCAGAAGCATTTAAAGTGAGTTAGAAATGGCCTCAAAGCAACAAAAATGTTTGGTTTTTGCAGCTCTATGAACTGATTTATCTGCCTGGCAACTAGTTGCATAACAACCCTGGATGGTCAATTACCATGATCATTATTCACAACAGAACACGGAAACTGGGTAAAATGTGGGAATGGACTATAAGGACTCAAAATGGTGCTCCTGCATCACTTGTATTATAGGACAGACCCCTACCTGTTTGAAGCAGGATCTTTCACCAGCTCCTCCTCTGTCCCCATGGAATCCATGTCTTGTGCTGTTTCTCTCATGGGATTGTTCTGTCAAAAGGGGCTAGTAGGACGTTCCAATTAGGAAATTGGCCTCCATTGGCCAAAATCTTCTAATGAGCGTCGGAACTGCTTTATCTGACCTTGATCAAACAGAAAACTACCCATTTACCTGGATACAATTTTTCCAGCCAAATGTCTGATCCATGATGCAGAAGAACTCCGTCAGTGCAGGAATTCATAGTGAGAGGAATAAAGAGAATCAGCATGGACACAATGACCCCTTTTTTACAGCACTGGCTTCCATATTCTGGTAAGTATTTAAAGGTCCCAAAGCCTTTCAGTGAATGGGTGAGTATGTAAGTGGGTAAGATAGGTGAGGTAAGTGGGTAGGGTGGATGAGGTAAATAGCTATGTGAGTGGGGTGGCAAGTGAGTGAGGTGGGCAGGGTGGCAGCAGAAAGGATGGCAGATGGGCAGGGTGGCAGGTGGGTGAGCTAGGTAGGGTGGCAGGTGGATGTTGTAGAATGACTGTGAGTGGGTAGGTGGGTGAGGGGGTGGTGGGGGGTGGTCAGGGGGGTAGTTGGGAGCTGAGAGAGTTGGTGGGAAGGGATCAATATGAGTGATTGGGGGGGTCAGTTGTATAGTTACCCAGGAGTTAGACTAGGATTTTTCTATTTAACATTTCCTGGATAACTAACCAGGTAAGTAAATTGGAACTGTCCAAAATCTCTGACTGAAACTTAAAGGGTTCCGGGGAGCAGGGGAAATTGCCCATCAGAAGTTCAAAATTTCGCAGGAAATCCCCACAGAGTCAGTGCATCGGGACTTCCTCAGGGTCCCAGCGCATATCTTGAGTATGTTCAATCTCCAACGATCCAGAGTTCAGAAGATCTGAGCCATTATCTCCATCAGTGTTTCCTTCCTTCTATAGTTTTCAGCCCTTAAAAACCAAAATCAGATATCATTTCATTTTAACTTCTTCATATACTTTGCCTTCTCTTCCATCTTTTGAACCTTGATGGTGTTTTGCAAATGAGCCTTGGTTCTTCCAAAAGATTTTGCAATTTAAAAAGGGGTCCACAAGTGAATAACAATTCCTGAAGAAGACATCACAATCTGTAATGTGGGACCAACAAAGGACCAGCAAGAGATGAGCATTACAGCATCCAAGAAAAACAGGAAAGCAACAAAATAATGGACTTCACAACAGGAAAAAACAGGAGCCAAAGCATTGAGGCGACCTGGCACATACGACCTGCTCAGAACAATTCAGGAAAAGTATGTAGCTTGGAGACAACATTCAATACTCATGGTAGCTCTATTTTTATACTCTTTTCACAACCTTCAGCTTCCTGGCAGGTGGTGAGCAGTCTACATGTGTAGCAAATGACAGAAAGCTATGAAGTATAGAAATGTAACAATTAAAAGAGCTCTATTATCTACGACAGACATGCCTCATTGTATTATGCGAATAAGTTACAACTTTCTGGTCAGACATTCATAGTGCCTTAAATCTTTGCTTGTTGTTTAATGCACTACAGCCATTGCAGGGAGTCATTTG
Source organism: Carcharodon carcharias (assembly GCF_017639515.1). NCBI lineage: Eukaryota > Metazoa > Chordata > Chondrichthyes > Lamniformes > Lamnidae > Carcharodon > Carcharodon carcharias. The sequence continues at coordinate 120,133,573 of NC_054479.1, read as the reverse complement.
AACTAAATCTAGGTAAACAATGTGGTACTTATAGTCTGGTCTGTGGAAGATTAGAACAAAATAGCTATTCATCTTTTACAAAGCCATTTATTGCCCATTTTATAGCTCTCTGGACACCTTTCTGTTAAATGATAACTGCGCCAATTTAAACACTACTTTAATTATTAACTGGTTTTCTAGTTTTCGAGAACGTCCTGAGAAACCATGAGAATTTAATAATTAACCAACCAACCTATAAAATAATCTGATGCTTTGATAGCCAATAAAACAGTCACCATAAAAAGGTGAAAGGTCCGTGCAAAAGTGTGTTATTATGTGTATCTACAATTAACCCTGTAAGAAGTGAATCCATTTTCCACAATATCCACATACCCTTTTCTTGTAACACTGCCACACTGCTGCCCAGTCTTTTGGAGTATGGGGTTGCATTTTATCTTTTATGAGTTTGCTCTCCACAACTCAATTCTCCAGCAGTGGCACAAATTTGTGCTCTCCCATGGGGCAGGTGGATGAGTAAAACCACCATCAATACCTCTCTGTTTCAGGAACATGTCTAACAGTTGAAACAGGCAAGTTGAACCATCCTTTATCCCGACTATTACGGGTCAGCTTCAAGCAACACTGGAGCTTCCAGTGTTGTGGAACCATTTATCCCACTGTGGAGAAGAATCTCTTGCACATATGCCATCAGCCAAACCAACGGGAGATGCACAGCTGTTTAAAGTTTGTAAATGCAACCTCTATTTCTGGAAGTGGATTTGCTTTGATGTTTACATGTCAACAAGTAGAAGGCCTGGTCTGTAGTGGCTATTTCAACATTTGTCACATTTGGGTCGAGAAAAATGGTGGTCAGTGTTGGTGGCAACCTTTATATTTGCTCACACTGCTACACTTAGAGATGCCCTTGTTCATCCTGGATCGAATCTTCCGAGGAATGTCAATCACCATCAGATTGTCATGCCACTCATTTTTTTTACACACACTGGAGCTCCGCATTTCTGGCCCGGACTTCCATACCGGGCCTCTTCAGAAAAGCAGAGTGTACGTGTTCTGGGACTACTTCGTAGTGCGGTATCGTTGGAGGAAGCCAAGCCACACCCCCTTCTTACAGTGCTAACTGCCATATTTTGGAAAGACTTGATTCACCAACGCAGTGAAAAGCTTTGGGACATTTATATTGTTTTTCACTGTATTAGTGAATGAGTGTCTGAGGTAAGTGGGTAGAGGGGGTAGGGTGGTAAGTGCAGTTGGGGTGGGGTTGGAGTCGGAGGGTCACGGGAGGCGGGGTCGGAGGGTTGCGGGAGGTGTGGTCGGAGAGTTGCAGGGGAGGTGGAGGGAGCCAGAGAGTCACAGTGGGGTGGAGGGAGCCGGAGGGTCACTGGAGGGGTGGGTGGAGCTGGAGGGTCGTGAGGGATAGGGTTGAGCTGGAGGGTCACTGGGTGGAGTCAGAGGGTCGAAGTGGGGGAGCTGGAGGGGAGGAACCAGAGAGTTGGAGGGGGACCTGGAGGGTTGGGGTGAGGATCGGAATGTAAGTGGTTAGAGAGGGGGCAGGGTGCAGTTACTCACTCAGGTGTTAGACATGGTTTCTCTCTGTCTAACATTTCCTTGGTAACTATGTAACTCAGAGTTAGAGACTATTTTGGAGGGTTTCTGGAGGCAGGGGAATTATCGGAAGTTGAAATATCCTGGGCAATTCCTGCGGTGTCCTTGCATTGTACTTGCAAGGGGTCCAGTCGCGTATCTTCCAGGGTATGTCCAGGCTATGTCCATCCAGAGACCAGAAGATTTGGGCCCATGCCTCCAGAGGCCTCACTCACTTACATTACAGTGTCATTACCAAAGTCAGTGCTGTGACCTAACAGTTATATTAATGTTCTCTTTCAATATCAATCCTTCCAGTGTGAAGTAATCATTCTGCTGGGCTGTCAGCATAGACCTCTGTATAAAATTAACTGTCTTTTTCCCGAAGAGAAATAGTTGTGTAATCTAAAAGCCGTCACAGTAATTAAACAGCTAGATTTGACAAGGTTCTGGCTTCCAAATGAAAGATGGGCCTGTCCTAAAGTGCCTGGCAATGAGCCAGTAGCTTACTGGGAATGTTGTTGCAGTCATATGCTTTGATTTTAAGATTGTGCTTTCTAATCACTTTAGAAACACTGTATGAAGTTGTTGCAGCGATGACCTTTTCTGCATAAACTCTGGATGTAGAGAAGTTACTTACATGACAATGCAACATACCAGTAATGTAGGACAACATTATTGTTAGTCACTTCCTGAAGCAATGTAGAAACACCTACTTGTCAGTCAACCAAGATCTGGCATTGATAATATCCATGAAGATATCCAATGAGTGGATCATGGTGATAGTATGGATTCAGGAGAACTGGTAGGAGAAGAGGTGGGGAAAGGAAAACGTTTGTTTTGAAAAGTTCCAGAAAAGTATAAGTTAAAATGATGAGCAATGCAATTTTCAAATAAAATAAATGATAAATTATTCTGTCATGACACTACTCACAAAGGAGATGGATGAGCTTATAATAACAGAACTGAAATTATAAATTATTAAAATTTTACTAAACTGCTGTTATAGTAAGGAACTCACTGAATTATAAAATATATTGGTGGTGTGGATTGCTTTAAAGGTAGTGGTAAATTTTCTAAGCTCAGACTGGCAGCAAGCGATCTCACCATCATGCTTTGGAAAATTAGAAGTATAATTTCCACAATATTACACCATTGATTCCAGTCAAAGATGGAGAATCACGATCAATGCCCTGCGATATTGACTGTGCACGGAGTACCATGCCAAGGCCTGGGCTCAGAATGTTAGGCCTGTAGTGAATAATTTAATTACTAAATACTTGCAGTATTTAACTAATCATTGATGCAGTGAGTAATGAGTTCAGCCTTAGCAGTCACCTATGTACCCACTGGAACCCTACCAAACACCACAGTTTATGAACATGGTCATCTTGGTCTTGAAGGATGAACAAGGTCATGTGGTTATTAAATGAGGTGAGAAACTTCATGAATTATAAAGAAAGATTCAGGTTAAGGAGATGGGAGTAAAGCTTTGTCAGCTCCTTCACATGTGCAACTATACAATAAAACAAGTCAAGTACCTGTACAACAATGACCGTTACTGCACAAAGCGTCCTCAGGTTCTTCAGGTGAAGAAGGTTGGAGTGCAGGAGTTGATTGGGCTAGGGCACACAGCTGTAATTCTGTTTAAGAGCAGAATAATACTTCCTGCATTACGTTGTACAGTATTCCTGTCCCTATAAAACAGATTATCATGATAAAACATCCACTAGTACATTTAAAAAACAACTTTGCCTTTAGTGTGCGTCTGTCATATGACAAATATCACACTTTGTTACAGATGCTAAATCACCTTTTATTAAAGATAATAGAAAGTAGGCCAGGCATTTCAACACGAGCCTGAAATTTACAAGCAGATTTACTGACTGAGTGACCTGAGGAATTTGCAGGTACATTAGATAAGTAAGACCAAGTCAGTAACTGTGCTGCAGACTACCTGTGAACAACACTCGAGGAGATCTGCTAGAAACAATATCAATATCCAGCATCTACATGATGGGCCAAATGGCTCTTGCTGTGCCATAAACTTCTGATTTTATGCAAAAGACTCGCAACTAGCACTTCCATCACAATTCACGTGCTACTATCTATAAAGTGTCACATTGTCACAGTTTCAAAACTATAATTAAAAAGCTATACATAAAAAGGCCAGTGAGCCAGAGATGGGTTCTTCTGACTTAAAGCTCAAAAATTACAATTAAAAATTGTTTTGTGATTGAACCGCCACTCCTCACCCACCATAAGAGTTTATAATATTTCCCAACAGGGAGTAATTGAGCAGTGCATTCAAGGAATAGGACAAATCCCACCACGGCAGCTGAGAGAATTTAAATTTAAATAATAAATCTGGAATCAAATGCTAGTCTCATTCACAATAATCATGAAACTACCAATTGTTGTAAAATCCCATCTGGTTCAGTAATGTCCTTGAGAGGAGGAAATCTCTCATCCTTAACCAGTCTGGCCTATGTGTGACTCCAGACCCACAACAAAGTGGTTGACTTTTAACTGCCCTCTGAAATGGGGTAGAAGGCCACTCAGTTGTACCAAATTACTACAGAAAGAAAGCACTGTAGATGTACCTACACCACAAGGATTGTACTGGTGCAAGAAGGCAGCTCACCAGCACCTTCTCAAGGGCAATCAGGGATGTGCAATAAATTTTGGCCTTGCCAGTGATACTCTTGTCCCAAAAACATTTTTAAAAAGTAAGTTAGATTCACAAGTATTCTCCACATCCCTGAATACTCAGGAGCAATGTCATAACAGATCAGTTGGTGTTAGAAAAATATGACTAAAAAACACCAGTAATAATATACTGCGGAGGAAAATGGATCCTCGTTTTCAGTAGATCATTTCTACATTGATTTTTTTCTTAGCTTATTTACTTGAAGCTGTGTCATCTTTGCTGTTTCAGTAAGAGCATTTGTTTTCTATATGATCCCTTTCAGCTGGGAATCTTACTTGCCAGTTTAATTTCTTACCATTATTGCTGTTGGCTGTATTTTCATTTTCTCCTGTTGAAATGAAAATAACTATTGCCTTTCGTCCATTTTTGGCTGCTTTCTCCATTCTTGTCATTTTCCCCTATAGTATATTCTACACAGGAGTGCAACCATCAGTTATGTAATGGGTCCCCTGTCTTTCACCAATTTGACAGTATCTCTGTCTGCTGAAACTTAACAGATGAACAAAACTCTCACATCTGATGTTGCCAGTTTCCCTAAAAATATGTAATGCATTCTCCAATTAAGTCCAAATAAACTGAAAGGAAATGTTGACTAAAGAGGACAAGAATTTATCTGATGTAAGATGGACTTCCCAAAAAGTATCTTGTGAGATTTGAGATTTAGCTGTTTTGATTCATCAGTTGGACCTAACCAGAGCACACACTGTGTCCACTATTTGATCTGTAATCATTGTCAGTTTTCATTTGACTAGACAATGATGGGGAGGTCTTGTGCCATAGTGGGTAGTGCCCTGTCTTTGAGCCCAAAAATCAGGGTTCAAGTCGCACTCCAGGAGCTGATGGCCAAGGAAGGTGTGTCATAATGCAGCCAAACAGGTTGAGCATCATCTTGTAAACCCTTCCAACATACACCAAAAGCAGGTGGTAAGAGTGGGAGAGATTGGTGGAAGGAAATTGGAACCTCTACCATCACTGTCCATAGCTCTGGACTACAACATGCGTGTAAAAGTGCATGTTGCCATAGCAACTTGGGCTTCTTGGGGGTGGGGTGGGGTTTGGTTGGCTCAGTTGGCCAGTGGATCCGATTGGGGCTGAGAGCTAGGGATTGATCCCCATTCTGACTGGGTGGATTTGGGACCTGGCCACCTGCCCTACCTGTAGTGGAGGTTGTGGCGCTGTGGGTCAGACCTGCCTTCAGGCAGAGAACTCAAGAAGAAGAAAGAAGACAATGATAATAACTTTGAAAAGATTTTCTACAATCATTAGCATTGGAACTGTGCTTTACCAATCATACTACAAGATTTAGGCCCCTGCTCCTTCATTTTATTCCATCCATATGAATTTAATTTGTCATTAATCTTATGAAAAGAAATGGGGAAAAAGCTTAACATTTAAAAAGTACACTATGTGTTAGTAACGTTGCTTTTTAAATTTTTGTTATTTTAACAAATACTTTTTCAATGTCACTAACATGTAGAGATCAGAGGAAATCTGCTCCTGTTGTAAGAAGAGTTAATGGAGTTTTTCATTTTACCCAGCCAGGATGTGCCCGATTTGGAGAGTGTAGTAGCTTTAACCCAGTGTGATCAATAATATTTTGTGTATTATTATTATTGTCATTGGCTATTCCTCATTAGTGAGAATAACTGTCTCCCATGAGTCTAAAGATGGCCGATTTCGGATCTGCAAACTTAATGGCACGTAGGGCATTTGTTGCCATGTGGGATGTCTGCTCGTATATTATCAGTTTGAGACATGGGCCATTGATTTGCGGCGGGACCAGAAGATGCCAGTGGCAGGCAGGTGCGGAAAATCCAGCCCATGGTGTGTTCTTTTTGCCACTTTTGCTTTTCCTCTTCATTTTGTTGTCGGGTCTCGAAAAGCTGTGGGATCCTCCCCACAGACTCTGCTACTATCTGGTTCGGTCCAAGGCAATGATCTCCCAGGAGTTGATGTCAATGTTGCATTTCTTCATGTTGGCTTTCAGCAGATCCTTGAAACACTTCTTCTGTCCTCCTCTGGTGCATCTGCCCTGACTGAGCTGGGAGAAGAGGACCTGCTTTGGCATCTGACATCCGAACTATATCACCAATGAAGCTGATGGCAGATGATCATGGCCTCAATGCTTATGGTGACAGCTTTAGAGAGGACACTGATGTTGTGCGTCTAACCTCCCACCTAATAGGTAAGATCTTCCACAGGCAGCGTTGATGGTATTACTCCAGGGCTTTGAGGTGCCTCCTATACGTTGTCCATATTTGAGCCCTGTACACTAAGGAAGGGATCACGACCACGTGGTAGTTCATGAGCTTGGCTTCAGTTTTGAAGTCATGATCTTCAAACACTTGCTTCCTCAACTGGCCAAAGGCTGCATCAGCAGATTTCAGGCGATGCTGGATTTCTTCGTCAATGTCAGTCCTCTGTGAAAGATAACTTCTAAGGCACTCGAAGTGTACCACATTTCCCAGGCACTCATCATGAATCCTAATCAATGGGGCTGGGGCACATGCATTTGTTGCTTGTGATGAAGGACTTTGGTCTTCTTAATGTTGAGTGTAAGTCCCATCTTCTCGTATGCCTCAGCAAGTAAATTGATGATTCCCTGGAGATCCATTTCTGGCACAGCACTTACTGCAGGATCATCAGCGTATTGGAGCTCAATGACAGGTCAGGGTGGTCTTAGTTTTTGATACTCTGTATAGTAGCTCTGGTGCTGTTGACTATGTCTTTTTGGTGGTGGTGAGTATCAGCTCTGAAATAATAGAACTTTACACCGATTAATATTATAGAAAGGAACAACTCTGATCTAAACTGTAAGGGGAATATCTATTCAAATTCATGTACCACTCTTTCAGGAATAGGTCAAACATTAAAAAAGTAGAAATTAATATTTTTTTGGGAATGTCATCAATTGTTAAAACAGTTTTACTTTCTGGCAGATAAAAGGAATTAACTGTGTCCTTTATTATCTCTGTCAGTGATGACCTCACTTAAAATCTGCAGCGGAGCAGGTGAAAAGTTGTGTGGTGAATGCCTGTAATTACTGACACCACCAGTCTCCTCTTTGCAGCTGTCATCTATAATAGCCCATGTGAACAACATTGAAAGGGATACACTATTAAAATCATTAAAGACACAGCCGGGCAGAACTGCTGGGCTTTCATTTGTTGTAATCGATTGCTCAATCAATTGATAAGAAGCCTCAGCAGTGGACCACATGTTGGCACGTAATTGTAAACAGAGAAGAAATGTTTAGAAAAAGATTAATAGATGCACCCCGCCATATTTTCTTGGGAGGTTATTCACTTGCTGCACAACAGTTTTTCTGCTCTCTTCCCAGGCTTTCAGTTGCTGTTTGATGGCCTTCACAATGGGCAACTCCATAACTGAAACGACAAAATTATGGCACACTGTATAATGTTGAACTTATCCTTTTAATTCTCTATTAACTTTAATTACTCATTATTTCATATAGCCCATCCTGGTCAACAATAAAATGCACTTTGAACACCTCTTAAGCTCTAGTCACCATTTATTAGTAATAAATGAAAAAACTTGCATTTACATAGTGCCTTTCATGGTTTCAGGATGTCCAGAGCACTTTATGTCAAATGAAATACTTTCTTTTAAGTGTACTCACCTTTGGAATGTAGGAAATGCGGCAGCTAATTTTGCATGCAGTAAGCTCCCAGAAACAGCAATGTAACAATGACCAGATAATCTATTTTTGTGATGTTGACTGAAAGATAAATGTTGACCAGGACACTGAGGATAACTTGCCTGCTCTTTTTCAAAATAGTGCCATGGGTTCCTTTATGTCCACCTGAGAGAACAGATAGGGCCTCAATTCAATGCCTCATTCGGAGGACAGCATCTCTGACAGTCTAGCATTCCCTCAGTACTGCACTGGAGTGTCAGCCTAGATTTTTGAATTCAAGCCTCAGGAGTGGGACTTGACCCCACAACCTACTTGTTCAGAGGCAAGTGTGCTGCCAATTGAGTCACTGCTAACACAGTAAGGAAGTATTATCTTCATCAAAAAAGTTGTCATTTTCTTTCGTTCTTACAAACAATAATGTAATAATGCAAGCCAAATCAAAACACACTATTATGTCACTTCCATCTGACATCACTCTAATAAGAATACATTCTTTGGGTTCCTGTTCCATCTTAAATGAAAGAGGGATTGCCAAAGTTTTTCTGTGAAAACATTATCCCTTTAACTTTTTTTTCACTACTTCAGAACAAAGTGAGACTTGTGGGCTCTTTGAATCCTCTGCTGTTTCTGAGCTCAGATTCTGTTGCTTGGTATTCACATATGTCTCCTTGAGAATAATAGAAAAAAGGCTTAGCTAATTTTTCCAAGTTATTTTGCGAAAACGTTGCAATCCTTGCATTATGTAATGTCACATTTCTGCCATTCTATCTATGAAAAGTTCAGAACAAGGAGGTGGTATTTATGAGTCTACTCGGAAAACATGCACATCATCAAATATGACACAACTAGTTGATCTAAAACAGTTGATATTTTTAACCAGATTGTGACTGATTCTTTTTGGCAAATGTAATAAGCACAGATCCCACAGATGCTGAAAATGATCTGTACCAGGACCCTTTCCAACATTATGTCGGCATTTAGTCATGAACTGAAGCTAATGTGTGTGATAGTCTTTAAAAAAAACTCCATGAACTGTTTGCACTTGTTAGCAAAATTGTTAACACTATTCAGTACTGACATTGAGAACATTAATATTAGGCTCTTGTTCACTGTTGTCCAGAGAACATTGAGATAAGATCATCGTACCACCCCCCCCAACAATTCTCACCTGTTTAAGGTGTAAGGATAGTGTCTAAGGGTCACACCTAACACTGGGTAACAGGTCCTGTACAAAAATATTTAAAACGCTTGATGTGTTTTCCTCCATTCCTGCCGTAGATTCCTTGCTCAGTATAATTTCATTGTTCCAAATACAGTGGTTTCCCTGTAGTGCCTTCATGCGTGACCATTGACTTGTTGGCAAAATGATTAATTGTCATAGCCAAGTCCATTACTATCCTCACCAAATGTTGATGCATGAACATATCCAGCAGGAGTTCCTAGCTAACAATCAGAAATGGGATATGGGATGATTTTCTGCTTTGTAACCTAGGGTGCCGAGGTTAATTGTAACACCCTTATGTTCAGCTTGACTTACACTAGCCAACTTGGTATAGACCAGGAAGCAAACTTGAGACCTTCCTGCCTGTATGGTTCAGGATCATGCCACTCCATTCATTTGCCCCATGAACCATTAGGTAAGCATTTGCAAATAAAAAAAAATGTGGGACGAGAAAAGGATTTTAACTCAGAAGCCTGCTCCTTCCATTGACTGTGTTCATTCTATCCTATCATCAACCTTATCCAATCCGTTTAATTTCTCGAGAAAGCATTCCCATCACAAAACTAGAATATTCAACCAATTACACTATTCACTTCTGGCTTGCTGCTCCAGAAATATAGTAGCTATTGTGTCTCACAGAATATTTGACCAACCTACTCAATACATTAAATCAGTAATATTTATGCCTCTACCCTTGATCCCAACCACCACAAATTGCAGAGTCCCCACTGCTATGTGGAGACAATAGGTTTCTTCTACTGTCCCATCTCAATTGAAACTGGCTAATTTATGCGCTCATTCTCCAGTTGTGTGCTCTAAATGCAAGAAACTAATAAGTGCAGCTCTTGTGAATGTTCCTTCATAAATCCTCGAACAGGGGCTCCCAAACTGTGGGTTGCAAACCCTGATGGGGTAATGGATGCAGTGTCCAAGACTGTAATGGCAACTGTGGAAAGGAGACTCTGTCCTGGGACTGGCTGCCAGGCATGCACCCAATTTTTATTTTCCAGCTCGCTGGAGGGGAGTGACAGGCCTCCTCAAATGGAATCCTGATTGGAGGAACAGTGAGTCAGGGAGGGAGGACATGCCGCAATTGGAGGTTTGTGATGAGAGGGTGGGGCCATGAAATAGCCTCTGTCTGCCTGAAACTCTCAAATTCCTCATTGGCACGGTGCTTCTCTAATCTACAGCTGAACAGGCTGAGAGTGATTTGATAATTACTTGCGGGTCACACCATGGACAAATGTTTTAGCAGAGCTTCAACTTCCAGCAGCGAGCCTTCAGACTCCTTTGCAAATGAAAAATGATAGGTAGGAAATGTGTTCGTAAATACAATAATGCTTTCCTTGAGTACGGGTTCATAAGTGTTTCAGTCAAATCCGAAGAAAGATCAAAATGCCTAATTGGCCTCCAAGTGCTGTCCAGCAAAAGCATGAAGCCAAGTAAGCTTAAGTGATACTTAGAGACCGCTCAGAAGGAATACATCAGGAAATCAAAATCATTTTCCCAACATCAGAAAGAGGAGCTTTCGCAGCAACCAAAGAGGGACATGACCAACTCTGAACAAGCTCAAAGAGCATCTTTTGAGGTGAGCTATCAGATTGCATGGGCCAAGAAGCTTGTACGGTTGCAGAAACTTTGATTTTACCTGCCGCATTCAAAATAGTTAGTATAATGTTTGGACAGGCACAGGGAAATCGAGTTGCAATAGTGCCCCTACATACGAACATACAAATATATGAACTAGGAGCAGGAATAGGCCATTCAGCCCCTCAAGCCTGCTCCACCATTCAATAAAATCATGGCTGATCTGATTGTAACCCCAATCCCACATCCCTGCCTACCCTCAATTATCTTTCACCACTACCACCCCTTGTTAATCAAGAATCTATCTAACTCTGCCTTAAAAATATTCAAAGACCCTGCTTCTACCACCTTTTGAGGAATAGAGTTCCAAAGATTCTCTACCCACTGAGAGAAAAAAATTTCTCCTCATCTCTGTCTTAAATGGGTGACCCCTTATTTTTAAACAGTGACCCCTAGTTCTAGAATCTCCCACAAGACCCCTGTATAACTGAAGCATAATGTGCCTCCTTTTGTAATCAATTCCCCTCACAATAAATTATAACATTCTATTAGCTTTCCTAATTACCTGCTGTACCTGCATATGAGCTTTTTGTGATTCATGCACTAGGGCACCCAGATCCCTCTGAATCTCAGAGCTCTGCAATCTCTCACCATTTAGTTAATAGTCTTTTTTATTCTTCCTGCCAAAATGGACAAGTTCACAGTTGTCCACATTTTACTCCGTTTGCCAGATCTTTGCCCACTCACCTAACCTTTCTATGTCTCTTTGTAGCCTCCTTACGTCCTCTTCACAACTTACTTTCCTACCTATCCTTGTGTCATCAGCAAATTTAGCAACCATTCCTTTGGTCCCTCCATCCAAGTCATTCATGTAAATTGTAAAAATCTGAGGCTCTCAAACAACACCGTGAAGCAAACAATTGCAACAGTTCAGGAACCTATGCAGGTGGAGCAGCTGAAATTCACACCTGCTTTTGCACTTCAAACTGATGTGAGTGTTGATGGGTGCGATGTGCACATGATGACTTTTGTGCAATACATGCGGGAGAATCGTATTCTTGTTGACATTCCTTTTGGTCTCACGCTGACCATGAAACGGCACAGGGAATATTCAGTATTTCAGATGGCTACATGGAAGACAAAAATATTCCCTGGAATCACCTGGTTGAATTTCATACCGATAGTGCCCCAGCTACGGCAAGTCGCAAGTCAAGCTTGCAGGCCTTGATGAGAATTATTCCAACTGTCATTTGGACTTGCAGCATAATTTATGGGAAACAACTAGCAACAAAAGAACTGAGTACACAGCTAGGTGAAATATTGCATTAGGTCACATCAATTGTGATAAAACATTAAACCTCACCACTTTGGACGAGTTGTTTGCAAAACTGTGTGCAAACATGGGATCTGATCATGATGTGTTTTTGTTTCGTACTGACGTCCACTGATTGTCAAGAGGAGGGGTATTGCAGAGGTTTTTTGAACTGATGGATCAACTGCTTGCATTTGCATTGGACTGTCAAAAAATGGAATTTATTGATTTTCTCTGTGACCAAAGCATAATGTGCCTCCTTGCTTATGTTGCAGACATATTTGGGAAACTAAACGAACCGAATAAAAAAAATGCAAGGAAAGAACACAAACATTTTGCAACTGAACGATCAGCTTACAGCATTCATGAATAAAATTGCATTTTGGAAGAATAATATGCTGAAGTTGAACTATGACTCTTTTCTCCTACTTTCCAAGTTTCTCTCTGACAATGAAATCAAACAGTGTCCCACTCGCAGCTGCCTGGAGGCGCACGTTGCCTCCCTTTTCCCTGATTTGGATATGACAATGTTTGCTTGGGTCCAAAACCCTTTTCAATGTCAGCTTGATCAAAATTTCATGCGTTCGATTTTTTAAAAAAATTTCCAGAGTTTTTTCTGACAGAATTCTGGTTTGATGTGAAGACTGACTATCCTGACATTGCACTGCACACATGGCAAGTGATGGTTCCTTTTACCAGTACTTATTTGTATGAAGCTGGGCTTAGCACACTGTTCTGCATTAAATCTTGATATCGATCAAGCTTTGATATCACATCGGAAATATAGATGTGCACCATCAACCACACTGCCAGATCGTGAGGGACTCTGTCTCATTAGACCCAGTGCCATAGAGTCATAGAGTCATAAAGGTCTACAGCATAGATAAAGGCCCTTCGGCCCATCGAGTCTGCACCAGTCAAACAAGTACCTAACTATTCTAATCCCATTTTCCAGCACTTTAATAAAACAGTAGTGAAGGCTATTATCCTGATATTTTGTTTTATTTGACTTTAATAACATAGTAGTGACGGTTATTATCCTGCTGTCTTGTTCTATTTTGGTACTTCAATTAAAAAATACTGAAGGTTACTATCCTGCTATGTTGTCACATTTTGGTCCCTCCCCACCCAGCCAACTTAAAAGCTGAAGGCCACCTCCCAACGTGCCCTCACCACTACGGCTCAATAACTCTGAGGTCACAGCAAGTCTGAGCTGATAAATAGGATTTCATGGAAAAAAAAAGTTTGGGAAACAATGCCCTGGAATTATTCTGGTTGTTCTTCTCTGTACCCTTGTCTACAATTTGAGTGGTCTATATTGAAAACTGGTTGTTATTTAATATGTAAAATACTAAGGTTTCAACATCATTCTGAAACTAATTAAAACTTTAGTCCCAAATTTACCTTAATGTAAATTAACAAAAATTTTAAAGAAATGCTTCAATGGTAAGCAGAGCTGTGTCTACATGTATACATAAGTGCTGTCTCTTTCGGGCCCTAGTCCATGGCCCTGTTTTTAAATGATAAAATGCTATTAATTAGTATTATAATAAATGCAGTGGGTACAACGGGATTAGGAAAATACATGGCCTGGAGTTGGATATAATTCAAAATGTAAGTGATAGGAAGATGTAACAGAGATGGAAATGAAGTGGAGGTGCAGTGTGACAAGGAACAGAGTCTGGAGCATTTTAGAAATGAATATCCTGTCCTTGTGATGTTATGACTTGCAGTAATAGAATGATAGAATAGTTACAGCATAGGAGGAGACCATTCAGCCTGTCATGTCTGTGCCAGCTCTATGCAAGAGCAACTTAGCCAGTCCCACTCCCTCAATCTTCCTCATAGTCCTGCATTTTTTTCGCTTCATGCTTATCCAATTCCTTTTTGAAAGTCGCAACTGAATTTGCCTCCACCACACTCTGAGGCAATGCATTGTAGATCTTAACCACTCACTGAGTACAACAGTTTCCCTCATGCCACCATTGGTTCTTCTGGCAATCACCTGAAACCAGTGTCTTCAGGTTTTCAACTCTTACGCCAATGGGAACAGTTTCTCTCTATTCTCTCTACCTACTCTGTCTAGTCCCCTCAAGATTTTAAACACTTCTATCAAATATCTTCTCAACTTTCTCTTCTGCAAAGAGAACAACATCAGTTTTTCCAATCAATCCACATAACTGAAGTCCCTCATCCCTAGAACAATTCTTGTAATCTTCTCTGCAGCCTCTCTAAAACTTTTACATCCTTCTTAAATTGTGATGTCCAGAATTGGACACAATACTCGCATTGAACCAGTGTTTTATAATTGCTGATCATAACCTCCTTGTGTCTATGCCTCTATTTATAAAGTCCAGGATCCTGCATATCTTGTTAGCCACTTTCTCAACCTGTCCTGCCACCTTCAATGATTTATGCACATCTAGCTCCTTTAGAATTTATTTTACCTCTCCCCTTTCTTCTTACCAAAATGTATCACCTCACACTTTTCTGCATTGCACTTCATCTGATAAGTGTTTGCCCAGTCCAACCAGCATGCCTATGTGTGGAATCATCCCAGATTTGCACTAAGTGCAGTAGCAGGCCGGAAAAAGGACGTTTTACCTGCCAGCCACAATGGCGGCTTTTCACGCCATACCTTCCCAATCCCACCTTACTAATTATGCAGCCACAGGAAGCATGCTGTCTCGCTGGTGGCTGGCCTCTGAATTGCCCACTATGCCGTTACCTCACTGTTTCCTCACTCCAGGTGCCATATCTGAACTGCAGCCACCCATACAGTTCTCAATGCTTGCAGCCCAGGACTGCTGCAGTGAATACATGGCCCCAAATGCCAAGAAGAGTTTAGTGACTCATCACTGAAATGCCTTTTGGAGGCCAGCCGTGATGTTTTCCACTCTTGCTCTGGCTGCATGCGATCCAGCAATCTAATCACTCCAGCTTGGGAGATGGTGGCAATGGTGGTCAGTGCCAACGCTGCACAGAAAGAGGATGAATGATGTCAACCATGTCTCCAGTGTAAGGCAACCATTTCCTCACTCTAAACTCACCCACTCACAAAGCCATCACACATTCACGGGCATTTCACTCCCTGCCAGCTCAAAGGACATCACCACTCACCCTCTCACACACACCATCACATCTCCATCTGGCCTCACCTCCTCTAGAGACTCCCTCCTCAGCACTCACCATCTTGAGACCACGTGCACAGATCAACATGTGCCCCCAAACACACTCTGGGATATCCCCCTTCCCCAGTACAGCCCTCACCCAGCAGCAGCCTCTTCCTTTGCCTGAGGCCACTTCGCCCCTTTCCCCAAGCAAGCACTGTCCCTGCAGCTGCTGAAAAGCACCCCTGCCTTACAGCTGGTCTGGCAGGTAGAGACCTGCCCGTGAGCCCCCCCTAAAAGTGATGTGGTGCTGCCTGCAAAGCCTGGCACTGATGACTGTGAGTGCTGGCCAAAGCCAGGTAGGCAAACAAACCTCAAAGTTCCGAGTGAAGTGCAGCTCGCCAGGTGCAGGTTACTTATGTACAGTTGCGAAATGCATGCTGATGTGCTCAGATGACCCAACATGGGGGAATGATTCCAGTGATTTGGGCTTATAATGATATGCAGATGTATTACGTTGAAGTTCCTGACTTGCGGTAGCGGGAAATGCGGCCCACCATTGACGGGCGGAGCGTATGATTGCAAACTGGTTTCAGGATGCCGTGAAACCGATTTTTGGCCTTCTCGCCATTTGTCCACTCATGCCTGCCATGACGCCCAATGCCAGCGGGCACAGAAAATTTTGCCCAATGTCTTGAAGTCTATCACTATCCACCTCACAATTCACAATGCTTCCAAGTTTTGTGTCATCTGAAAATTTTGAAATTGTGCCCTGTGCACCCAAGTTTAAGCCATTAATATTTATCAAGAAAACCAGGGTCCAACTACCAGCCGTTGGGGAACACCATTGTAATACCGACATCCAGTACAAAGAAACAAATGTTCACCATTCTTCTGTTTCCTGTAACTCAGCCAACTTTGTATCGATGCTGCCACTTTCTCTATTATCCCATGGACCCCAACTTTGCCGACAAGCCTGTTATGTGGCATTTTATCACACTGCACATCAACTGCATTACCCGCATTAACTCCATCTGTTACCTCATTAAAAAATTCAGTCAAGTTAGAACAGCATAATTTACCTTTAACAAATCCATGCTGGCTTCCCTTAATTAATCCAAAGTTGTTCAAAAGTGGTTAGTAATTTTGTCCTGAGGTATTGTTTCTAATGGCTTTCCCAAAGCCAAATTGAGTGGCCTGTAGGTGCTTGGCTTATCCTTATACCCTTTTTTGAATAAGTTTTTTTTTATTCATTCATAGGATGTGGGCTTCACAGGCTGGGCCAGCATTTATCGCCCATCCCTAATTGCCCTTGAGAAGGTGATGGTAAGCTGCCTTCCTGAACTGCTGCAGTCCATGTGGTGTAGGTACACCCACAGTGCTGTTAGGAAGGGAGTTCCAGGTTTTTGACCCAGCAACAGTGGAGGAACGACAATATATTTCCAAGTCAGGATGGTGAGTGACTTGGAACTTCCAGGTGCTGATGTTCCCATCTATCTGCTGCCCTTGTCCTCCTAGATGGTAGTGGTCATGTGTTTGGAAGGTGTTGTTGAAGGAGCCTTGGGGAACTCCTGCAGTGGGGACAGGCTTTGGGGAGTCAGGAGGTGAGTTACCCGTCGCACGATTCCTAGCCTCTGACCTGCTCTTGTAGCCACGTATTAAATGGCTAGTCCAGTTCAGTTTCTGGTCAGTGGTAACACTCTGGATGATGATAGTGGGGGATTCAGTGATCGTAATGTCATTGAACATCAAGGGGCGATGGTTGGATTCTCTCTTGTTGGAGATGGTCATTGCCTGACACTTGTGTGGCGTGAATGTTACTTGCCATTTGTCAGCCCAAGCTTGGATATTGTCCAGGCCTTGCTGCATTTGGACATGGACTGCTTCAGTATCTGAGGATTCATGAATGGTGCTGAACACCGTGCAATCATCAGCGAACATCCCCACTTCTGACCTTATGAAGGAAGGAAGGTCATCTGATGAAGCAGCTGAAGAAGGTTGAGCCAAGGACATTACCCTGAGGAACTCCTGCTGTGATGTCCTGGAGTTGAGATGACTGACCTCCAACAACCACAACCATCTTCCTTTGTGCTAGGTATGACTCCAACCAGCAGAGTTTTCCCCCTGAGTCCAGTTTTGCTAGGGCTCCTTGATGCCACACTCTGTCAAATGCAGCCTTGATGTCAAAGGCAGTCACTCTCACTTCACCTTGGGAGTTCGACTCTTTTGTCCATGTCTGAACCAAGGCTGTAATAAGGTCAGGAGCTGAGTGGCCCTAGCGGAACCCAAACTGGGCGCCAGTGAGCAGGTTATTGCTAAGCAAGTGCTGCTTGATAGCATTGTTGATGACCCCATTCATCACTTTATTGATGACTGAGAGTAGACTGGGGCGGTAATTGGCCAGGTTGGATAAGTCCTTTTTGTGTACAGGACATACCTGGGCAATTTTCCACATAGACGGGTAGATGCCAGTGTTGTAGCTGTAATGAAACAGCTTGGCTATGGGCACGGCAAGTTCTGGAGCACAAGTCTTCAGTACTATTGCTGGAATATTATCAGGGCCCATTTCCTTTGCAGTATCCAGTGCCTTCAGCCGTATCTTGATATCACATGGATTGAATCAAATTGGCTGAAGACTGGCATCTGTGATGCTGGGGACTCCCAGTGGAGGCCGGGATGGATCATCCACTCAGCACTTCAGGGTGAAGATTGTAGCAAATGCTTCAGCCTTATCTTTTGCACTGATGTGATGGGCTCCTCCAACATTGAAGATGGGGATATTCGTAGAACCTCCTCCTCCAGTGAGTTGTTTAATCATCCACCACCATTCACGGCTGGATGTGGCAGGACTGCAGAGCTGGGATCACTTAGCTCTGTCTATCACTTGCTGCTTATGTTGTTTGGCATGCATGTAGTCCTGTGTTATAGCTTCACCAGGTTGACACCTCATTTTTAGGTATGCCTGGTGCTGCTCCTGGCATGCCCACCTACACTCTTCATTGAACTAGGGTTGATCCCCTGGCTTGAGGGTAATGGTAGAGTGGGGTATATGCCTGGCCATGAGGTTACAGATTGTGTTGGAGTACAGTTCTGCTGCTGCTGATGGCCCACAGCGCCTCATGGATGCCCAGTCTTGAGTTGCTAAATCTGTTTGAAATCTATCCCATTTAGCATTGTGGTAGTGCCACACAACACGATGGAAGGTATCCTCAATGTGAAGGCGAAACTTCACCTACTGATAATGTCATGGGCAGATGCATCTGCGGCAGGCAGGTTGGTGAGGTCAAGTATGTTTTTCCCCCTTCTTGGTTCCCTCACCACCTGTCGCAGACCCAGTCTAGCAGCTACGTCATTTAGGACTCGGCCAGCTCGGTCAGTAGTGGTGCTTCCAAGCCATTCTTGGTGATGGACATTGAAGTCCCCCACCCAGACTACATTCTGCACCCTTGCCACCCTCAGTGCTTCCTCCGAGTGGTCAACATGGAGCAGCACTGATTCATCAGCTGAGGGAGGGCAGTACGTGGTAATCAACAGGAGGTTTCCTTGCCCCCGTTAGGCCTGATGCCATGAAACTTCATGGGGTCCGGAGTTGATGTTGAGGATTACCAGAGCAACTCCCTCCTGACTGTATACCACTGTGCCAGCAGCTCTGCTGGGCCTATCCTGCAGGTGGGACAGGACACACCTAGGGATGTGATGGTGGTGTCTGGGACATTTATCTGTAAGGTATGATTTCGTGAGGATGACTATGTCACGCTGCTGCTTGACTAGTCTGTGATACAGCTTTCCCAATTTTGGCACTAATACCCAGATGTTCATAAGGAGGACTTTGCGGGGTTGACAGAGCTGAGCTTGTCATTATCATTTCTGGTGCCTAAGTCGATGCCAGGTGGCCCGTCCGGTTTCATTCCTTTTTTGTGAGTTTGTAGCGGTTTGTTACAATTGAGTGGCTTGCTAGGCAATTTCAGAGGGCATTTTAACAATCAACCACACATGACTCCAGACTCCACATGCAGGCCAGGTAAGGTAATGTCCCTAAAGGAACCAAATTGGTTTTTACAGCAATCGACAATCATCAGACTTATAATTCCAGATTTTTATTTAATGCAAATTCCACCATCTGCCATAGCGGGATTCAAACCCAGGTCCCCAAAGCATTACCCTGGTTCTGTGAATCACTGGCCCAGTGACAATACCACTATGCCATCGTCATCACCTCCCCCTTTAAGGAGAATGTTATAATGGAAGATGACATGATCTTAGTACCCAATAGCAGAGTAGCACGGGCTACCTCTGTAGTTAGTAGTTGAGTGAGTGTAGAGAGAGTTTGAAGTGTAAGCATATGTTTAATTGCTGCTGAGTACCTTTGTAAATAAACTTAGAGTTTCTACATATGAAGTGTCTGCTACTCAACTCTATTATTAGTACCAACTCGGCCATCCCTTACAACAAGCATGCAAACAGGATCCAACAAACTGGTGACTAGGATCCAACAGATACCTATAGTAGATTTTTGTATTCCCTTTTATGTTAGCTTCCAGTCTCTTCTCATGCTCTCTTTTTGCCATCTCTCTCATAGAGTCAAGTGCAAATCAACATTTAAGAAGCCAGAGAGAAGTCTGGCATCTGTTAAATGAATAGAACTTGAAAATGTAAAGCAACTGATTCACACAATTTCATATCTCTCCCTTTAAAGCCATGCTAACAGTGTGCTGCCAACAGTTGGGGATGTTCATTTTAAAGCCTTACATAAAGGTATAAATTCTTGTCTGAATCAGATTTTCCGTCATCAAAATATAAGCACATCATCTGGATAGCCATTTCATTATAGTACCGAATGAGTGTTGCAGTATTGGAGAAGCCAACTCTTAAATGTGATATAAAAGCAAAATACTGCAATTGCTGGAAAATTGAAATAAAAACAGCAAGTGTTGGAAAAACTCAGCAGGTATGGCAGGATCTGAGGAAGGAGAAACAGAGTTAATGTTCTGAGTCCAATATGACTCTTCTTCGGAACCCTTACTTTAGATGTGATGTTAAACTGAGACCCCATCTGCCTGTTCCTGTTGGACAGGTGGGTGTAAAAGATCCCATGGCGCATTTGAGGGGAACTGTCCCAATGTCCTCAATCAACACCTCCAAAATCCAATTAACAAATCATTCATAATCTCTTTTCTGTTTATCATAAGGTACTATGTAAATGCAAATTTATTCATTTTCTAAATCTTTAACAACTTAATCAGAGTGCTGTGTATTTTGGAATCATGTTGCATGAATTTAGTGTAACGGAAGACCAGTGTGGTACAAGGGCTGTACTAATTTGATGCCACAATGTTATATTGCCAGCCAAGAGCAGTACCAATGTTATTATTGTATAATGTTATTCCTTTAGCTTTCACATCACTATTCAAGTGTAAAATTGGGTATTAGCCTAAGACTGATGAAAAGGTGCATGATTGACAAACAAAGCATACACAATATTAATGCAGTGCAACGTTAGCCAGAAATTTTACAGCCTTTGTTCTACAGTTTGAGATTGAGATCATCGGCACTTATTGAGGAGAAGTCTGTTCTATACTGCGGGTTATGATGTTACTGCATGTAACTATGATATCTAAAGATGCAGGTTCTGTAGTGGATTAGGGGGACTGTGAGCTGATTAAAGCACAAGTTGATGGCCACGGCTTTAATCAGCTCACAAACGCCTAGCAGAGAGAAAAGCCTGCAGATTCAGTTACTACAGCCATTAGTAGACAACTGTGTTCCAATTCTTTGATGTCTATGATAACACTGATAAAAAGTCATCTTAGAATGCTCTTAAAGGCAATCAGAATTAAAGGGGCATTGCTACCATGAAAAATATTTGACAAATTTTTAAAAATTTATTTAGATACCTATCGCCATATGATATAAGTTACTCTGAAAATTATACTTTTGTCAAATAGTTCTCCAATTCTCTTCTCAATTTTCACTGTTTCTTGTCACTTCAGTAATTTAGAGTGAAGCAAAATCGGGGACTTCTTGCCAGTGGTGACTCAGGGATAGTTCACTGATATAACTCAAACAGAAAGCAACTCACAGCTCCAATGATTCTTAAAGAACTTGGTTGACCTCAACATTCCTGCAAAACCATTCTATTCCAGGAAGTGCAAAAGCTAAGGATGTCACAAAAGTGCAGTACCCTGCAATTTTGAAAATCACAGGAGGCGAGACATAAAGTTTTTGATGGAACCATGCAATTTGGCCCTAATATAAATCCATTTGTAAATTCCAAAGCACTGATACATTAATACTGTTCCCCTATGCAAGATGTAATGGTCCTCAGTTAGTACCTTAATAATTCAAATGCTGTTTGACTGAAGGCTTTTGAATCTTATCTTTTATTATTATTGAAAAGTATAGGTCATTAGTGCAGACACCAACTAAGATTAAAAAAAAGGAATAGGAGAGAAGGTGAGATGTATCAAGAGGTGGTATTTATACATGGGCAATCTCAGTCACCCTCCATAGCAACGTTTGCCTCTTATTCGATGTTTTAACATATGGCTTTGATGAAACTCAAGTACTCCTCAAACCAGTTGCTAAGTATTAGAAGATAGATGAATAAAACATGAATGGATAGAACACTTTCTATTTGCAGAAGTAAACTAAAAACAGAAGTTTAGTTACCAAAACGTAATATTTTTTACAAAACAACAACAGAAATACCTGGAAAAACTCAGCAGGTCTGGCAGCATCGACGGAGAAGAGCGAAGTTGACGTTTTGAGTCCTCATGGCCTTTCAATAGAACTAAGTAGAAGTAGGAAAGGGGTGAAATATAAGCTGGTTTGGGGGGGGCGGGTAGTGTGGGGAAGTGGGGGGGGGTGTTGTTGGGACAAGCAAGCAGTGATAGGAGGAGATAACCAAAAGATGTCACTTAATCTTTTTTTACTGTTTTTACATGACATGCTACACTCCACAGTGTGACTCACTAGGATTGTGATGTATATTTAGTACGTATTTGTTCTGTTTATGTACCGTTAATGTAGCACATTTTGCAGAATTTGGTTGAGGTTCAGAATTCCCACAACTTGTCACCATGGAGACCTGTTTTGTTGAATACACGAATATGGATCATTTTTCTTTTCTTTTCAATTTTGCAGCTCATATGCCCACTGTTAATCAGTAAATTGTTCAAACCCAGGAATCTAACCAGCATAACCAGCCCCACCATCCTAAACTATGTGTTATTCTAATTATAAAGCAGCTCCTTTAAGGAGTTATTACTTGTGGACTTCTCTATAAATAGTGGTTAGAGATAATAGTCAGCAGTTATTTAATTAATGAGAGCTTACAGTGAGTTCTTACACTGAGCAATGACTCAAGATTCTGTAGAATTGTACACAAGAAGATTTTCTTCATACTGTAACTATTTTTAATATATACCTCTGTGAAAGCA
This sequence comes from Carcharodon carcharias, assembly GCF_017639515.1. Lineage (NCBI taxonomy): Eukaryota > Metazoa > Chordata > Chondrichthyes > Lamniformes > Lamnidae > Carcharodon > Carcharodon carcharias. Next base: position 120,110,954 of record NC_054479.1, on the reverse strand, counting down.
TTAGGACCTGAATATCAATGTAGGCCAGGGGTGGGGGAGAACAGAGCATTGAATGGGAAACCCAGAAGTTTGAGCTTCCTTCACATACTGTGGAGTGATTGACAGGCTTGACTTCCATTTGGATGGGGAGCATGCCAAAGCAGGCTGCAGGACCAGGTAGGCCCTATCTCCAGAGGTTTTTATAAAGGTGGCTTGTGGGGTGGGGGTGGTCTGATAGCTGGAACTTGGGAAACTCTCCTGTTCCTCTTGGCCCACAAGCAGGGCTGTGAAGGCATTTATTTTCTCCCTGGTCATCTTCGCCACCCTTCATCTGCTGGGTTTCTCAAGTCCTATGAATCCTGGCTGCCAACTGTAAAACCTACAAATTGAAGATTGCCGGCATCATTAACATATTTAAGTTGTCAACCTGCCTCCTGGGTGAGGATTGGCTCCTTATCCTTTGCCCTGTCTCTATAAAGCCCGGAAGTGTGTGCGTTAGAGACTAACTGGAGTCAAGGTTCAGAGCTTTAAAATTTTCACCCTCTAACCCTTCTCGGCCTGTCTGTTTCTGTGTGTTTAAACTCTGGCCAGGTTTCAGCAATCTAATGCTGGGAGTTTCTTCAGGACTTCTTCCTCTCAGATGCTGTAACTTTAGAGGGAGTTCTTTGGAAATCCTATTCTTGTGCATAAACAGGGTTTCCACTGAACTTCTGCCAAAATCATGGTAACCAGTGGAAGAAGCCACAAGGAAATTCACAGCCTATGATATAAGAAACAAACCATGTTTTGGACTGAAATCTTTAAAAGAGAATCAGGTAATGTTTATTTAAAGACCATTTGAAAATTCTTAATGACTATGCATAGATCTTTTACTTAGCAGGTTTTAGTAATGTGGTATGTTGGTGTTTTGTTATAAAATACTGAAATTCATAAAAACCTAATTTCAAATCAGTAATTTTCCTGAAATCTGCCTATGTAATTGTATTCATTGTTTGAAGGGGTAAATATGATGTACTTTTAGGTAAGCTAAGGTTTTTGTGTTTTCTTTCAATAATACTGATTATCAAATTACTTAATTGAGAAAAAATTATATATTAATAGTTATACAGGGCATTGGTGAGACCATATCTAGAGTAATGTGTACAGTTTGTCTCCTTAAGAAGGGATATACTTGCAATGGAAGCAGTTCAAAGAAGATTCACTAGGATGATTCCTGAGATGAAAGAGTTGTCTGATGAGGAAAGGTTGGGCCTATAGTTATTGGTGTTTAGAAGAATGGGAGGTGATCTTATTGAAACATAAGATTCTGAGGGGGCTTGACAGGCTAGATGCTGAGAGGATGTCTCCTCTCATGGAGGAACCTATAGCTAGGGGGCACAGCCAAAAATATGGAGTCTCTCATTTAAGACAGAGATGAGGAGGAATTTATTCTCTCAGAGGGTCATTAGTCTTTGGAATTTTCTTCCACAGAGTGCAGTGGAAGCTTGGTCATTGAATATATTCAAGGCTGAGTTGGACAGATCTACAAGTAAGTCAAGGATTAGGGGGACACAGGCAGGAAAGTCAATTTAAGGCTACAGTCAAATCAGCCATGATGTTATTGAATGGCGGAGCAGGTTCGAGAAACTGAATGACCTACTGCTGCTCCTGTTTCTTATGTTCTTGTGATTCTTATCTGTGTACACTCCTAAGGGTTGTCTAATGTCACATTTTCAACATCATACATTGTTAGTTATCTCAATGTTTAAAAAATGTCGCAAATCAGAACTGAAAAAGTGGCAAATGTTCACATGAAAAGTGCAGTGTTACAAAAATCACAGACACATGCATGTGCACACGCAGAAAATCTGAGTTGTATTCTGCCAGCTAGCTTACGCGTTCTGGTTTCTGGATTGAATCTCTACAGAGATCCACATTTTGATGTGCCAAATTATTTGATTCCAGGCAATTCCCAGCTTACCAATTCGCAGTATCCCAATCTAGAGAATAAATATTTTATATCATTGCCACCTTGTTGTTCAGTAGAAGCATCGTTCGGCTGTATTGACTATACTTTACATTACTAATAGTTCTATGCAACTTGAGTTTTTTTCGTGTATGTAGTAATCAGTTTACGCCATATTGAGAAATGAATCACTTTCACTCTTGCCCCTCAATAGTCACAAACAAGTGTAAAGTCAGGGGTGCAAGAAATCAAAAACAGTTTAAAATTCCCCCTTCATACTTCAATGATGGATGGATTTTCTTCAGTTGACTACAGATGGGTGGTAGTTGCAGGGGCAGAGGAGGTGTGAAGCCTTGGCCGATGAACCTTAATAGTATCTTTATATTTTGATTTACTACACTGGCTTAGGAAATGAGAAAATATCATTACTTATACATTTTCTTTCATCTTATTTTATAAGGGCTACAGCTACACAGAGGGGTCAAATCATATTCAAGGATGCCCTGGTCCAGCAGCTGTGTGAGCAAGGAGGTAAGAGAAAACATTGTTCACATTGTTACCTGGAAAATAAACTGCCATCACTTCTCCTGTTTTAGTTCAAACAGTGTTGTACCCATGTTGGAAATCTAGGCCCCATGGAAGTTCTTCATCTTATTTTGCCTTAGAAAAAATATTTCACTTTTTTCCTTCAATTATGTGGGAAGTAACACTTAATTCTAGTTATGTTGTTGATTTGATTAGCCTTTTCTCATGATGTTTCTCAACCAATCTTTTGTGTTGTATCCTTGTTGGGTTGGAATCCATGGGAACCAGGCACCCTCCAGAACTTGCTCAAGTGGTCATTCATGCTTGAACTTTGTCAGAAAGTGGGCTATTTCACTGCAGGAGGCATCACAAAAGCATTTTTCCTATTCCCACCCATACATCTCCATTGGAGATCAGTGATGATCAAAAGCAGTAAGTCTGGCTCGTTTCCCCTTCCTAACCCATGGCTTGTTGTGGTGCTATCCTGAGTGATATCAATTAACTCACCACTGACTGGGAATTGACCCTGACATCCCCCTGGTCTATGTGGCTTAACTATTCACTATTAAATCACTGAAGAAGCACCTCCACGCTATTTGTAAATTTATTTGCTGTTTGCTTGAGCCCAACAGGGCCCTCAACCCCTGCAGAAAGTAGCACCACAGCTAAGATGATGATTTGGTGGCATGCAGAATCTGGTTGCCAGAGGATGTGTAAGAGTTGCCCAGCCTAATCTGCCCTCCATTTTTCCTACTGGCAGCCTGAAATGGCTGAAATCAGGAATTGAGAAGATGGACAATAAACATCTCAAGCCCATACCTTGACCACTCAGGTGGTTCACACTGGATTTCCAGTGAATGCTACCATCATGCTATTCAGCAGTGGTGATTGATAACTCAGTATGAAATCGGAACTGAATTCAAATCACAACAACTCTGATTCAATAGTGATTATTAATCCAAGTAAATGTGAATTAACTTCTGTTGAAACCCTGATTGATTTTGTGCATTAAAGACACTAATCTTATAATGAATGTTATATGTTAATTGAAGGCTCAACTCACCCTTTATAAAATGAGTGCGGGCATTTTAAGAGGTTAAAAAAAACAACAAAAGCCTTAACACTTTGAGTTCAGAATTTGTTAATTATAATGTTACTCCAGAGCAAGTTGACTTCAGAACACCTGTTTACCCAGCAGTTTTACTCTTTAAGCAGGCTCCCCTTAGGATTGAGTTGGCACCTTGCTGACATGCTCCACTGTGGGAAATTTGAACTAATAACTGAGTTATTATCTGGGACATATTTGGTAAACAGATAATGGAACAAGGTGGAGTATCGTTGAATAACTAACTGGTTAATTGATGATATCTGCAAGAATAGGGCAAGCATTGGGAATGTGGATCATATAGGTTCAGATAATGCTTGAAACACACCATTAAGATTTAGGGCGATGTTATCTGGACATTAGTGAGAAACATAACCCTAGGTTAATATGCTGCATGGTTCTAGTCAGTTAAGCTCCATGGTTATTCCAATGCCCATTTGGGGGTCTCCCTTGTGGCTTAAGGGTAGGGAGAGGGACTAGATACTCCACATGAGGTAAACAGAAATATATATGGATTTTGAATAGTTATGTTGGTGTCCCTTAAACTTGGTGATGGGTTTGCACGTATGTTAGAAAACTATTCATCAAAAAGAACATTGTTTCTCCATGAATGTATTGTTAGCATGTCACAATTCTTGCCCAGCTGAGAATGTTGTCTATAAATGGCCAATTTCACACTAAAAATGTCATTGCAATATTACAAAATTAATATTGGAGAACTCAGAGACTGAATTAATGAAAATGTCAGATCAGCTATGAAGGATTGCCACTTATGTAAGATACTAGAGAACTTCCAGGTATGGAGCCATATCTGAGCAAAGGTTGGTAACTTAAGGAGAAAAAGGCAGAGAAATGGTAGGGAAATGATTTAGTGCTGGAGTTCAAATGATGATCCTGAAGTTAGGCTGAGAACATATTGATCATAAATAAATTCAGTTCAACTTTGTCAAGGCGTAGACAGGGTAGTAAAACGCCTGATAAAGCACTCTCATCTGTCATGGAGAAGGAGACAAAGTCAACTGGAACTCCTGATTACTCTGTTGATTATTTCTTGAAATGTACGTGTTAATCTACTGCAGCGTTCTGGACAATTTGTAATATGTTACGGTGATCAGTAAATGGCCTTCCAGTGATTCATTGCTCAATTCAACCCAATTAAAAGGTTATTAATTCCTTTAGCTCACTGCAAAGTGAAAACTTGGCTCAGCTCCAAATTGTTAAGTTGTATTTGGTTGAAATGTAAATATATTAGAGCTCCCTTTCCAAGCCAGCAGAACTCATTATGGACATGGGTTTTCAATGCAGATTCATGCTCCCTTCCATTGTTTAATTCGACAAATAGCGCACAAGCAGTAGAATTTCCCAAAAATCAATGCAAATTATTTCTAGGTAAACAGTTAGGAAAAAATCACAATTGTTAATCTTTCAGTGTGCCTGCCATCATCTTTCAGCGACACAGAACAAATTGATTGTCAGGCTTGTTACTGTCAGATCTGTAAGCCTAAAACAGACCTATAACTAATTAAGACCATGGCATAAAAAGTAAATGACTTAAAAGTAATAAAAGCTGCCAAACAAGTGATTTCAACTCTCGCTACATCCCAAATGTATTTGTGAATAGCCTAGTTTTCATCCTCACTGTTAAAATGTTCAATCCCCATTGCTGTCCTTATTTTTATATTTCCATTATAAATTCCTATGTTCTTATTTACAGTGGAAATTGCCTATGTAAACTTATACTTGCATCTTCTGACCACTGGAGCATTTCCACTAGAGGGAAGATTTAATTAGAGCATGTAACATTTATGTAGAAAGCTTGCTATAAAATGTGGGCATAATACTTTATAATGGAGAATGCTGACAGAAAATGCACCAGCCATTAACATTTTCATATATTACTATCTGGCCTCCATGTTGTTACACATGGTAAGTTGGAGAATATGATCTCTATTAGTTATCTGAAGTATTCTGGTTGCTGTTTTCTCTCTGTCCCTTTTGCCTCTCTTTCTCTGTCGTCTTCTGTTTCTATTTCTGTCATCCTTTTTGGATGGGAAAGGCAAGTGGCATAGTGAGGAATATGGGGAAATGAGCTTATCACTGCATCTGCTCCATCCCTTTCCTCACTCCTCCCAAATGGAGAGGAAACAAGAGCTTAGAGGCTTTTACGCTCAACTTGTTTCCCTCCACTTTCTTCTTCTACACTTGTTTTTTTCCCTCAGAGTTATTGTTTGTTTTCAAAATTCATTTCATTTTTGAACATGGATCAAATAAAATGAAAAAGAGAAACTGTCTACCTTTCTTCCTGTAAGGGTGGAATTTTACAGCCCCTCCCACCAGCTGGATTTTCTGGTCCTGCTTTTGAAAGGCTCGCCACATTTTCTGGCCTCGGCCCCGCTGCAACAGGGCCGTAAAATTCCGCCCTATGTTCCTTTAACTTTTATCAGCCATGATCCCTTTATTTCTCAACAACCAGTTACCCCTCTCTCAATTCTTTCCCTCTCTCTTCCCTCCTTCTTTCAATCCCCCTTCTCTCAATCCCCCCTTTCAATTTTAATTTTTCTCCTTTTCAATATCCCCTCTTAATCTCTCTCTTCCAATCCCACCCTCTTTCAATCCCCCACTCTCAAACCTCCTCTCAACCTGTCCCTTGATCCTTCCCTCTTTCAGTCTTCTACTCAATCCCCCACTAAATCTACCCGCAATCCCACCTCAGTTGCTCTCTCAATCCCTGTTTCACAACCCTTCCTCTCTCAATACCCCCATCTCTTCAATTCCCTTCTCAATCTCCTCCTCCCCCTGTCTCCTCCTCCCCCTGTCTCATCCTCCCCCTCCCCATGTCTTCTCCTCTCCCAGTCTCCCCCTTCTCCCAGTCTCCCCCTTCACCCAGTCTCCCCTTTTCTCTCTCTCTCCCTTGTCTCTCTCTCTCTCTCTCCCTCTCCCTCCGTCCTCTCTCTCTCCCCTTTTTCTCAGACTGCCACACTCTCTCAGGCTCCTATTCCCTCTCTGTACCCCTTTAATCCCTATTCCCTTTACATCTTTCTCAACCTTGCCATGATTTAGTCTGAACACTTTTCCAACATGACTGCTAGTTGAACAAGTTTAGGATGTCGCACAGTGACATCAGTAGTCCGCAACTATACACACACCTTTTTTTTATTTTAGCTGCTGTTGTTTTTGAAGCTAATGTTACATGACATTAAAGATTGAAAGATCTTATTTAAGAAACACCTACATGTGTCACAGGTACTGTAATGAAATATTGTCACTTTTTATTTGGTCTCCTCATTGAGATAATATAACAAAGGACTTTACACTGCATTTTGAAAAGAGATGTTGCAACCTACTCAACAATTTTAATATTTAAACCTCTAACTGGTGAGTTTAAATTATCTGGAGTTGGTTCTCCCAATCTTATGCAAAGCCACTCAAAATTCATGAATCTCATATCTTTACTTAATTCATTTTGCTGACTTTTATTTTTGGTAAAATTATTAATTCTCAGTTTCACATTTAACTCCATTTACTTCCTTTCAGTTGATTCTGATTCTCCAGAAGGTTGCTTTCCCTACTTTGTCTCCACTGTATTTTGCTTTGTTCATTTACTTATTGTCATTTCCCCCATTGCATTCTCTATAAAACTGTTTAATTCCTGAATCCTGCTATTAGTTAGAGTTTCTTGACCTATTTTATCTGCTGCATTCCATTAATTCTCTGCTATGGCCACTTTTAATTCTTCAGATCACCTATTTAATTAATTTATTTATTCACTTTTGAATTCCATACCTCATTTTAGTTAATTAATTTTGCTCAATTCCCTTGTAAGTTCGTTCCAAACTAGTGATTTGCACCTATTCATTTCATTAATTTGCTAATTCTTGAGTTTGGACCTCAATATATTTACTTAATGTCACTACATACTCTGGTAATTCATGAACCCTGCATATATATTTCATAAATCTTTATAATGGGTTTCCACAGAATATTAAACAGAGGGGAGAATTTTCTCCCTGTTGGCGGGGGTTGGGCGGGAGCAGGCACGGGCTGGCGGGCATGCAGGCGATTGCCATCTGCACTCGGCTGCTTGCTGCCATTTTATGTGGGCAGGCCAATTAAGGCCCGCCCAGCGTGATGCGTACCCAGAAGTGCTGAGCGCTCCCTGTGCAGGCAGGGGGAATAGGCTGAGTTGGGCCTGCGCTCTTTCGCTAGTTGTGCTGTTCCTCACAAGGTGAAACATTCTCTCTTTATCCACTCTATTAAAACATTTCATAATTTTAAAGGCTTCTAGGTCATGCCTCAGTTTTCTTTTAGGAAAAGAGACCTAGCCTGTCAATCCTTTCCTGAAATATAAACTCACCCATTTATGGCATTATCCTTGTAAATCTTCCCTGCATCCTCTCCTGTGCATGCATGTCTGTTTTATAACATGGCAATTATAATAATGTTGTACCACAAACACTGTTTGTATATCGTTTAGATACTGCCCCCAGTGCCTCTTGTGAAACAGTGATCTGTGTACTATTTCCAATTGTGAGTGCTTTGGAAATCAAGTAGGGGATTTGAGAAACCAGTAAGAATCTAAAATTTTAAAGGAAGTACGTGTATCTTTATCACGTGAAATTGAATACCTTCATTGTTCTCCCAAATCTATTGTTGAATCAAAAATAATTCAAGCTTTAGATTTTGTTAATTAAAGAGTGATGCATGGTTACTGATTGATACTGCTTGGGCAGAATTTTACACCTTGCGGACGGGTGCGTGCCCGACCTGATTGGGTGTAAAATAGTGGTGGAAAATGTCGGGTGAGCACCCCGACGTCATCTGCAGAAATATTTCGCTCAGCAGGCGTGTGCAAAAGTCAGACGCACGCCTGCCGACAATTCAGAGGGCAATTAAGCCCATTAATGGTGCAATTGTCTCTGATTTTTTGTGGCCCGTCCAAGCTTACTTTTGCCAGACGGGCAAATCAGCCAGGCGGACTTTGCATTTTCATCAAACATCATCCAAGGGCAGGATGAGCTTTCCGTTATTAAATAAAATAAAAATAAAAATCTGTGGACAGCATTTTTATCATCCTTATGTTCAGGAACCTGATTGTGATGCTTGGACATTTTTTTTTCCGATTTTCAAAACTTTGTTTCATGGTTTTCGGTTCTGCAGCTCCCTGAGGCAGCTCTCTGCCTTCAGGGAGCTTCCTCTCAGTGCTCACCCCCACCCACGTTGATGTCATTGCCTGCCCTCCTCCTGCCCCCACCCTGGCAGTGCTGAGCTTTTCAGCGTGCATTTCACGCTGGCTGGCCGATAATTGGTTAGCTAGCGTGAAATCGCATTTGGGGGCCTATCGCGGTCAGCGGTCCTTTTCCCGGCCCCGCCAATTGTGCCCGCCTGCCAAGCTGAAAATTCAGGCCCTTATGCCTGTCATGATGTCAGTACTGCCAAGCAAAGAGAGTCAAGTTGTTAGTGCACAGCAATATTCAGCCTACTCACATTTAAGGAAGTGACAGGGTAAAAAAAAAGAACTTTTCTTTTGCTGAGAGGGTGCAGATAGCTTGCCGACACAACAGATGAGCTAACTCATCCTGCAGTAATAAGCCACTATTTGAAGTTTTGAAGTGCGTCATTGAGCTGCTTCCACGAAAGACATGAACCTGACAATCTGCACTGTTCTGGCACATGATTGTCCCAACTACTAAACCCAGTATGAGAACTGAGACAAAAACAGAATTACCTTGAAAAACTCAGCAGGTCTGGCAGCATCGGCGGAGAAGAAAAGAGTTGACGTTTCGAGTCCTCATGACCCTTTGACAGGACTGAGAGCTTTAAAGAAAATCTGGGAGACCAGAATTGCCCTGGACCTCTGGCAGTTCAAAGATTAAAAACAATGATTTCTGTAACATTTACTTTCCCTTTTTTTTAATTTGGCAGATGGTTAGTGCTAAAATTACAATTTTCATTACTCTGTCACCATCAGTGCAGAATTGATGGTTACAGCCACAACTTTATCATACTAGTAAACAAAGAATGTTATTAATCCACCATGAGGTTCAAAAATGAAGCAAAGTATTCTCCCAGTTAGTTCACAGGCTGAGATTTGACTGAAGAATATATGCACATTTTCAAGGATAAGTGAAACAATGGTTCAGGATTTGGAGAAATGCAATTATATTTGCATCTTTAATTTGTAGAGTATTATGAAATGTGCTAGTAGAGGACAAATACAGAACCACTGCAGAGGTCCATTGCCAGAGCAGCTTGCAGAATTATAACACTTACAGCTATCTTTGAGAAATTTTGAGCATTTTCCAAGTGTAGAGAAAATATTTTCTTCTTGTATGCTTTAATCTGTAGCCTGTGTAAGACCATGAATGTTCCCTAGATTTATACCATTTGAAAGCAGAATTACGATGAAGGTTAGATATAATTTTCTTTAATTGCTAGTGAAAATGAAATGCACAGAATAAAGTATACCAGGGGTTATGAGTGCCTCAGTCCATAGCTCATTAAAGATCAACCCATTGATTCTTAATAACTTTCTAAATTATTTGTAGGCAGTTGAATGAATCAGAATTACAATTCATTCCGACTGATAACCCAGGGCAAGTTTCTGAAGGTCTGTTGAGTACAAAAAGGATTTGGAACATTTATTCTTGAAACATTAAACTTTTATACCAAGGCTGTCGCTCATATTTTGGCATTTTAATAAATGTATTCAGGCTTAGATGTAATTTTTTTCATACATAAATGTTTCATTTTTTCTCAAACATAATAGTTAATTTCAAAGTTAATTATTTAACAGAGATATAGATTCTCTGAACGTGATTATTAAATCTATCTAATAAAAGATTAATCATCTGTCCCTCATGTTAATGTTCTCTTGGCAAATGTGAAACTTAGGGAATTCTTATGTTTAATTGTTATACAGCTTTCGGCAGTTACCTGAACATCCCATTGTTATAAAACTTACTGATGGAGAAAGCTTTCTCAAATAAACTTGAGTAAAATGACAAACCATATCCCAGGATTTCTATTTCAAAGGTATGTTTTACATTTGAGAGGATTTGTTGCAAGAGACAGGCTTTTCCAACAGGATTGATTGGTGATAGAATCCCTGCAGGGACCAATGGCACTTCCTTTCACCTAATGTTTTATGGATCAGTTGTCAATTATATTGGAATTTTCTGCAGACTTGCCTCACAATCCCTAAGTAATTCAAAACACTGCTGAAACTAGTTTATCTGAAAACCTTGACACCATTGTTGTTATACAGTATTTGATTGGGACAAAAGAAGAAAGCAATATGCAAAACTAACAACACAATGGACGAACGAAAAGCATGAACAGAGCATCATTTGCATATCTTCCTGCTCATCCAGGATTTTACTCTTAAGAATTTAGCCCAATATTTTTATTTGTATCACTTTACAAGCCATTTTGAGAGAACTGTATGCCCTGCATTCACATGATAGCAGTTTAATATAGAGAGGACCAATCTCCCTTTGCACAGCATAAACCAGGAAATACTGGGAGCATTTAAGAAAGGAATGGCAATAATCATGGGTGATTTTAATATTCATATAGACTGACCTAATCAAATTGGCAAGGGTAGCCTTGAGGAAGAGTTCATAGAGTGTATTAGAGATTGTTTCTTGGAGCAATATGTTGTGGAACCAACCAGGGAGCAGGTTATTCTGGATTTGGTTTTGTGTAATGAGATGGGATTAATTACTAATCTCATAGTAAAGGATCCTCTAGGGAAGAGTGATCATAGCATGCTAGAATTTCAAGTTCCGTTTGAGAGCGAGAAACTTGAGTCTCACATTAGTGTTCTGGAGTTAAACAAAGGTAACTACGTAGGTATGAGAGCAGATTTGGCCCTAGTGGACTGGACAGGAAGACTACAAGGTAGGACAGTTGATGAACAGTGGCAGATATTTAAGGAGATATTCAATTCCTCCCAAGTAAAATATATCCCAATGAGGAAGAAAGATGGTAAGAGGGGGAAAAACATCCATGGCTAAGCAAGGAAGTTAAAGAAAACTTAAAGGCAAAAACTAAGGCGTACCAAATTGCAAAGGTCAGTGGCAAGCTGGAAGATTGGAAAACTTTTAAAGATCACCAAAGGGTTACTAAAAAAATAATAAAAAGAGCAAAGGTAAATTATGAAAGAAAACTAGCGCAAAATGTAAAAACTGATAGCAAAAGCTTCTACAAATATATAAAAGGAAAGAGAATATCTGGAGTGAATGTTGGTCCCTTGGAGGACGAGTATGGGGAGTTAATAGTGGGGAACGCAGAAATGGCAGAGACGCTTAATCAATATTTTGCCCCAGTTTTCACAGTGGAGGACACTAGTACCACCCCAATAGTAACAGGTAGTGCAGTGAATATAGAGAAGGAGGAACTTAGAACAATCACCATCACTAGAGAAAAAGTACTGAGCAAAATATAGGGATTAAAGGGTGACAAATCCCCAGGACCTGATGGCCTACATCCCAGGGTCTTAAAGGAAATGGCAGTGGAGATAGTGGATGAATTGGCTATAATATTCCAAAATTCCCTGGATCCTGGAAAGGTTCCAATGGATTGAAAAAATGCTAATATACTTATACAAAAAGTGGGGGAGAGGCATAAAGTAGGAAACTATAGACCAGTTAGTTTAATATCTGTCGTTGGGAAATTGTTGGAATCCATTATTAAGGAAGTAGTAATGGGGCATTTGGAAAGTCAAAATGTAATCCATCAGAGTCAGCATGGTTTTATGGAGAGTAAATCATGTTTGACTAATTTGCTAGAGTTCTTTGAAGATGTGACAAGCAAAGTGGATAATGGGGATCCTGTAGATGTAATATAACTGGACTTCCAGAAGGCCTTTGATAAGGTGCCGCACAAAAGATAATACACAAGGTAAGGTCAGATGGAGTTAGGGGTATATATTAGCTTGGATAGAGGATTGGCTAACCAACAGAAAGCAGAGAGTCGGGATAAATGGGCCTTTTTCTGGATGGCAAGCTGTAACTAGTGGAGTGCCGCAGGGTTTGGTCCTTGGGTCCCAACTATTTACAATCTATATTAATGACTTGGATTCAGGGAGAGAAGGTACTATAGCTAAATTTTCAGATGACACCAAAATAGGTGGGAAAGTAAGTTGCAATGAAGAAGAAAGAAATTTACAAATGGATATGGACAGGTTAGGTGAATGGGCCAAAATTTGGCAGATGGAGTTTAACGTGGATAAGTGTGAGGTTATCCATTTTGTTTGGAAGAATAAAAAGGCAACTTATGATTTAAATGGAGAGAAACTTCAGAATGCTTCAGTGCAGAGGGATCTGGGTGTCCTCGTGCATGAATCGCTGAAAGCTAGTATGCAGGTACAGCAGGTAATAAGGAAGGCAAATGGAATTTTGGCATTTATTGCTAAAGGAATAGAGTATAAAAATAGGGAAGTGTTGTTGCAACTGTACAAGGCATTGGTGAGACCGCACTTGGAGTACTGTGCACAGTTTTGGTCCCCTTACTTGAGGAAGGATGTAGTTGCACTAGAGGCAGTTCAGAGGAGGTTCACTAGATTGATTCCAGAGATGTGGGGCTTGTCTTATGAGGAGAGATTAAGCAGTTTAGGCCTATACTCCCTAGAGTTTAGAAGGATGAGAGGAGATCAAATTGAGGTATATAAGATGCTAAAGGGGATAGACAAAATAGACGTGGAGCAGATATTTCCCCTTGTGGGGCATTCTAGAAGGAGAGGCCATAGTTTTAGGCTAAGGGGTGGTAGATTTAAATCAGAGATGAGGAGGAATTACTTTTCTCAAAGGGTCATGAATTTGTGGAATTCACTACCTCAGAGCACAGTGGATGCCAGGACACTGAATAAATTTAAGGAGGAGATAGACAGAATTTTAATTAGTAATGGGTTGAAAGGTTTTGGGTTGAGGGCGGGAAATTGGAGTTGAGGCCGAAATGAGATCAGCCATGAACATAATGAATGGCGGGGCAGGCTCGACGGGCTGAATTGCCCACTCCTGCTCCTAGTTCTTATGTTCTTATGTTTACTAAATATCCTAGATTTAGCATTATCTGAAGTTCAAGGGAGAGGAACAGGGGCAGAAAATCAAAATATTGGGACCATGCCCCATTTGCACTTGTCACATTTCTAGGGTAATTCCTGTGGGTATCTAACACCATCAACATGGCCATGAAGCTGCAACCCATAGTCTATAGTATTACCAACCACAATCTATGCCAGTGAGACACGAAGGGAACAGCAAAGGTGTCACGTAAGTTGTACATCTTTCATCAGTGCTGATCCTGGGCATCACATGGAGACACAGCATCAGCAACAAGGAAGTGCTACAGAGGACAGGTCAGAGGCACCTGTTGGACATTGTGGTGGACAGATGACTGATGCTAGCAGGACATGTCTGCCTCCTCCCAAATGTGCATCCCACCAGAAGTGGCTGTTGAACGGATTCTATCAGGTGGAAGAAGAAGACGGTGTCGGCCAGAGAAGATCTGTCGAAGTACATTTAATGAGGACCTTTAAGAACAGGACACCACCTGGGCTTGGAATGAAAGGGATTGAGATGGATCAGGACAGATGGCAATGTATTGCTCCCCATTCCCCTGCATGGAACCAAAGGAACTAAGTTTAAGTCTAGGTTCTGCTATGGGTAGGAAGCTGAAATAGGTGGAATCATTTAAATTGTATGTAAATGACTTGGAATTTCATAATGCACAAGGATTCAACAAAGTGAACACCTGGTTAATGGATACCCATGGAAGTCAGACATTAGCATTCACTGCTTTGCAAAGGGGTGGGGTTTGATGGGTGGGTGCTCTTTCGTAGTTGTTTCAGACAACAGCCAGCAGGCTATATTTCACCACGAGTCTGGACTGCTGCAGGTCTTTAAGGATGTTTGTCACACTGCCTAAGGTGGGGTTTGCAGACGGAATATCAGGAGCAGAACGATTGAAAAATAAAAGGGAAGGTTCAGTTTCAAAATACAATTGCCCAGTAGATCCAGCGGGCATTAAAACAGCAAAGCGGTGAATGAAAACCTTATCAGCTCTACTTTGTTTATGTGGGATTCTGTTCTTTCGTTCTGAAGAAGAGTCATATTGGACTTGCAACGTCACTTCTATTTCTCTCTCCACAGATGCAGCCAGACTAGCTGAGTTTTTCCAGCATTTTCTGTTTTTATTTCAGATTTCCAGCATCTGCAGTATTTTGCTTTTGTTTATGTGGGAGTCATCAACATAATAAGGAGGAGTGGGAGATACTACTTAGAAAGATAATGAAATCTGGTAGGCTGAGTAATGGAGAGTAAATATATGGCATCCCATCACCCAGACAGTATTTCACCACATTCCTGATACAAACAGATTTTGAAATAAAAACAGGAAATGCTGGAAAAACCCAGGAAGTCCGGCAGCATCTGTGGAGAGAGAAACAGAGTTAATGTTTCAAATCCTTATGACTCTTCTTCAGAGCCTTTCTATTGACTTCCCTCGAAATGGTTACTGCCATTTGCCCGATATAGAGGACTGCCTGTGATAAGTGTGGATGGTATAAACGGTGGAAACTGTGGTAGGGAACTCAATCTTGAAGAATGTTTCAAATTACCACGCAGTTTGAAACTTATGAGAAATGAATCATTTGTAGTGAATGAAAAATAATGTTAACATGCCTTTAAAATTCATGAAATCCAGTAAAGGACAGCATTTGGAACATTTAATGGGATTCTACAGAGCCAATAATGAAACATTCCTCGAATTTGTTGTTTGAAATATTTATGTATGAATTCTTATTGCATTACTACCACACTGTTTTTCACTATTTTAGTAAAGATATTAATATTTATTTTACATGGTTGATAACGCTGAAAATCATGAGCAATGAAATACCATACAAGCTTGTTAAGAGTTTGCACAGCATGAACACTGTTGTAACATGGAAGCCAATTGGTGCATAGCAAGCTCCCACAAACAGCAATATGATAAAGACCAGTTATTACATACAAACATTCAAATTAGGAGCAGGAGTAGGCCACTCAGCCCTTTGAGCCTGTTCCGCTATTTAGTGAGATCATGGCTGATTTGCAATTTGGATTGAAGGATAAATAATGGCCAGGACACTGCTGATAACTTCTGTACTCTTTGAAATCATGCCATGGGAACTTTTACATTCACCTGAGGGGGAACTCAGTTTAACATCTCACCTGAAAGACAGCACTTCTGACATCAGAGCACTCCCTCATTACTGCACTGGAGTGTCAGCCTAGATTTTTGTGCTCAAGTCCCAGAGTGGGTCTTGAACCCACAACCTCTTGACTCAGAGGCAAGAGTGATACCAACTGAACCATGGTTGATGATTGAGATTAGGCTGCTGGTGGGATAATTGACAAATTTAATTTGTCTTGCTCTTGCAGGCGGGCCATACCTGGGAAATTGTCCACTTTGTCAAATAGATGACAGTGTGGTAGTTGGAACAGCTTGGCTAGAGGAGTGATTAGTCCTGAAGCACAAGTCTTCAGCATTATAGCCAGGCTGCAGCCAAAACTCAACCTTTGCTGTGCACTCAGCTGTTTCTTGATATCACTTGGAGGATACTGATATCAAGCTGGCGATTGATTTCTGTGATGATAGGGATTTTGAGAAGAGGCTGAGATGGATCATCCACAGCACTTCTGGCTAAAGATGATTGAGAATGCTTCAGCCTTGCCTTTGTATTGACGTACTGGGACCCCATTGTTGAGGAAGGGAAATGTTTATGGAGCCGCCTCCTTCCATTAGTTGTTCAATAGTCCACCACCATTCACAACTGGATGAGGCAGGATTGCAGAGCTTAGACCTGACCCATTGTTTGTAGGATTACTTAACTCTATAGCTTGCTGCAGTTTAACATGCATCTAATCCTGTGTTGTAACTTCACCAGGTCAGTATCTTATTTTCATGTACACCTCTGGTGCTGCTCCTGGCATGCTTTCCTGCACTTCTCACTGAAGCAGGGTTGGCCACCTGGCTTGTTGGTAATGGGAGAGTGCAGGATAAACAGGGCCATGAGGTTACAGACTGTAGTGGAATAAAATGCTGTTGCTGCTGATAGCCCACAGCAGCTTATGGATGCCCCCTAGATCTGTTCTGAATCTATCCTATTTTACGCACAGCACAATGGAGGATGTTCCCTGTGTGAAGATAGGACTTTCTCTCCACAAACACTGCAGCGGTCATTCCTACCAATGCTATCACTAACACAAGCATCTGTGACAGGTGGATTGATTGAAGGGGGGTTAAACTTTTTTTTTCATCTTGTTGGTTCCCTCACCCCCTGTCACAGGCCCAGCCTGGCTGATAAGTCTTTCAGGACTAGCTCGATCAATGGTGGTGTTACCAAACCACCCTTGGTGATAGAGATTAAAGTACATTTTGTGCCTTGGTTACCCTTAGTGCTTCTTCCAATTGGGTTTCAACATGAAAGAGTGCTGATTAATCAGCTGAGGGAGGGCAGAAGTTGGAATCTGCAGGAGGTTTCCTTGCCTGTAATTGCCCTGATACCATGAAACTCCATGGGGCCTGGAGTCAATGTTGAGGATGCCCAGGTCCACTCCCTACTGACTGTATACCATTGTGTCACAACCTCTGGTGAGTCTGACCTCGTGGGATAAGACATACCTAGGGATGGTGATGGAGGAGTATGAGATGTTTACTGGTAGGTATGAAACAAAGATAGAAGATGCAGAAAATACTCAGGATGTCAATTGGCACCAGTGGAGAGAACAAGCAAATTAATGTTTTCAGGTGTGACCATTTGTTAGAACCCGTAATGGGTAGAATCATATAGTGCAGAAGGAGCCATTTGGCCCTTAGTGCTTGTGCTGGTCTCTGTGAAAGAGCTACCAATTAGTCCCACTCCCCAGCCCTTGTCCCATGGCCCTACATATTTAACCTTTTTCATGTTTATGCAATTCCATTTTGAAAATTACCATTGATTCTGCTTTCACCACCCTTTCAAGCAAAGCATTCCCAATCAATATAACTGGCTAAGTTTAAAAAAATACTTCTTACCTCCCTTTTAGCATTCACTTTAAACCTGTATTGTCTGGTTGCCATCCTTCCTACCAGTGGAAGCAATTTCTTTCTATTTACTCTCAAAACCCTTCAAATACTAACTTGTCTTCATACATGCTGATTGATTGGCTGAGTGTTTTCCATTTTTGCTTCCTCCCTATTCCTGCTGAAATGGGAATTCCTACCCTGGGATTAGGTGCTTCTTTAGCCCACGCCTCTGAGTTCAGGCAGCAGTTTGAGAAGTTGTCTGGGGACATTACCAGTAACAGTCTGGCTGTTCTCACAGAATAGGTGTGGGATCGATTGTAAACCTTACTAAAGGCCAAAAAAGATGTAAAGGAACAAAGCTATTTGATCCCAGACGGATTGACAATCTTCTTACTGCTGGTCCACTCTTCCTTACAGGGGACATTTTTTAAAAAAGTACTATCCCTGAACTTTTAAGAGCCTCATAGACCGTACTCTACCCACCTCAATCGGACAGGCATCACTCCATGTTTTAGGCGACAAAGAAGGGCAGGTGCTGTATTGCTTGCAGATGCAGGGCGTCCATCTTGAATAATGAAATGATTCTTTCCCTGGGATTTGGGACGGGGTTATGGAAAGGCCAGTACAGCAGGGAGAGGTTCCAGCCTGTCACACTTTTAGTTACCCTGAATGGGTTCACAGAATTTTAAAGCTTTTGGATAAAATGCAGCACAAGTACAAGGTGTTAGTGTATAAATGCATTGAAAAGCAATGCCCTATGGTTTTGAAGCAAATATCTTCGCATCACCTGTAAATTGGTAGAAGCTTTAGAAGATTTGCCCCATTACCAATAGATTACTGTAAAGAGAAGCACAGGAGAGGCAAGCAGTGCTTCTCCCCAAAATCTTCTCTTTTATCAATGGTGTAAGGCACTGATAGTCACTAATGCAAGATTCTACCATATGTCTACACTAAATATGATTCAAAACATACCAAGAAAAATCAATTCTCAGTTTGCCTGAGGTGGTCAATAACCTGACTGTTAATTTTTAATGTATGGTCCTAGTAACTTGTCAGTTGACTGATTGCATTTTGATTTGTATTTATTTTCAATTCAATAACTCTTTCTTCTAAAATGTATATCTTTAGTTAGTTTATGATTCTCAAGATGATGAATGTTAGTGATAGGGAATGGAGCATTCTACTATCCAGTGTAATAATTCAACATACATACAGTTTTAGTCACATAACAGAGTAAAGCTCCCTCAACCAACTCTGCTTGGATAATATGTTTCATAATATGTGACAGATAATATGTGTTAGCTGGGGCTCAGTTGGTAGCACACTTGCTCTGAGTCACAGATTCTGGGTATAAGCCCCACTCCAGGGCTTGTGCACAAAAATTCAAGGTTAACATTCCAGTGCAATACTGAGGGAGTGCTGCACTGTTGGAATGCTGCACTGTTGGAGGCACCATCTTATGGATAAGATGTTAAACCAAGGCACCATCTGCTTGTTCAGTTGGATGTGAAAGATCCCATGCCACTGTTTGAAAGAAAAGCAGGGGAAATAATTTGTGCTTCTGAAGATCAGACTCAGGTGTGATGCTGTCACAGTCAAATATCCTAGCTGCTTTCACTCAAAGGCTGACACATGAAGAATAGATATGAGTGAAATCCTGGAGACCTGCTGGTACTAATGAAACTGGGATTTCAGCAAGCGACTGCACTTTAAAAAGAGGGGAAAGAAGTGAGAGCAAAGAACCCATATGGACAGCATTCTCGAAGTTGGATTTACATTAAACAGTGCCTTCACGTTTATTTTTTATATAGCTTTCAGCATTGTCTTCATAAGTAGTTAGAATTGAACACATTTGCAACTTTATTTAAGTATTAATAGTAATTCATACACTCATGAATAAACAAAACAGATTAAAACTGATTGCACAGGAGACCAATGGATTTTTCTTTCCTAAACAATGACGATACATTTGAAAGCTGCTGTATAAGGGCAGGCTGGTGATGTGCCCTATTTGTGTAGTTTATAACATGCTACTGCCATAGATTCAATTGATTATGATTTCCCCATTTTGCAAATTCCTGATCCTGGGTGAAGGGGACATAGTTAGGTACTTGAGTTTTTGACCAGCTTTCCATTTAAAATGCTCCAGGTGAACATCAATATAGCACTTAAGTTAAATAGTGATTCTCTTAAAAAAAATTCCAACTATCCACAGTTCCCTAATTATTAACGGCTGTTCTTAAAGTTAACTTGGATTGTCAAACAATCAGATTCTTCAGAAAAATGAGCTTCATCATGAATTCACATCAAATCCTAAAATTACCATTTCTACCTAGAGAACATTGTACATAAAAATTTTTCAGTTGTAAATTATTTACACATGACATCATTACACTGGAAGAAAATAGCATTTGCCTAACAATTAACATAACTTATCTGTTCTGTTTTCATCCCACAGCTCCCACTGAATCACCCCTACGGCCTAAGCTGGGTAAGTAAGGATATTTCAACACAACATGAATGCTGTCTGAAGTTCTTAAGTAACCCATTGTTATCATGATGTGCTCTTGACATCTTTTTGGATATACCTGAAGATTTTATCGAGCTATTATGCCTTGTGTACTTGTTTTGCTTTGTCTCAAGTTGTCCTCTGAGCCAACTTAACTTGTGTCACGTTTAGCAAGAAGATCATATACATATGTAATAATCTTATAGCATTTCATTGTATCATTGCTGGCTAATCAGCAAGGATCTCTTCTGGTGTATAAAAATTTCATCAAATCTTTCATGGTGCTAGAAGCTCAAACAATCACACACAATGTGCAGGCAACTACAACCAGATGACTATACACAGATAAAGGAAGATCCTTTCAATAAACAGTGTTATTAATACTATAACGTTAATTAGGCTGTGTGTCTTGGTTGGAGACTTTCTTTCTTGTTTTAACAACCTGTAGATCCATTATAAATGGAGGGAGGTACCTCCAAGTACTATTATAAATGGAGAGAAATGTGATTCTATACTGAGACATGTTATAAAATGCCTCTAAGCTGCATCTTTTTGTATAGTATTTATTGAAGCTTTTTATGATGGTCTTTCATTTATCCTTTAGTCTTCAGATCCTGTCTAGAGGTATTAAAGTCATTGGGCTGGATTTTACAGCCCCCACTGGGTGTATTTTTGACGAGGGGTGGGGGGAACATGTAAAATATGACAGCTGAGTAGCCCACCGTCTTCCCACCCAACCATGAGCTTACCCCCATAATACAGTAGGTGGGCAGGCGCCGAAATCAGCAGCCCATCTGCCATTTCTAAAAAGGTAATTAATGGGCAATTGAACTCGTTAGCAAGCCCATTGATCCGAATATGATGCTGCCCATGCCATTATACAGTTGGCGTGGGTAGGCGAGTGGGAGTGGATAGGCCATTTTTTTAAACTCAACTGGTTAAAAGGCAGGAAGGAAGGAGAGTGCACTGGACACCCCCCACCCAAAATTTTATTTCCCCCCCTCCCTTTGCTCCTTCCTGCCTGGCCTCCAAAGTGTCGACCAGTGTCATTTTGCACAATCATCATTTTTGCTCTGCTGCCCTTGCATTTGAAGTGGGAAATAGCTGCAGCAATCGAGGTAGCATGTAGGATGGTTGGGATGATGGAACTTGCTGCATCTACTTCCATACCACTGTTTGAAGAGGACAAATCACCTGCAGATCCAAAGATAAGTGCACACTGACCACTGCTCCAGAGCCAATGTGTTCAAATCATGCCACTCCTACCTGAAGATGGAATCTGTCTTCCATGCCTCTGTTTCACTATAAATGCACTGATACAGCTTTGCCTGATTTAAAGTCAGTGTTTCCTGTTGATGTCAAAGTCACCACGACAATTAATGTTCTGTTACCAGATCCTTCCAGGCCATTGTAATAGCCAAGTATCAGATAAGCAAGTCTGCAGTTCATCCCCATATCAAACAAGTGACTAATGTTATTTTTACCGGGAGAAACAACTTTATCACGTTCTCAGGGAAAAGATACAACAACTGAAAAGGGCATAGAATATTTACAACCTGGCAGCCTTCCCAAGATCCAGGGCATTTTTGATGGAACTCATCTGGCCCTCATGGCCCCCTCAGAACAACTGCAATGCATATGTAAACAGGAAGAGTTAACAGACCATTAATATGGAAATAGTTTCTGAGCACAATAATGTCATCCTACATCATAATGAGCATTATCCAGGGTGAACCCACAATGTTTTTTGTCCTGCAGCAGTCCACAGATCTTGTGTTGTTTGAAGCTGCTAAGAGAATGTCCAGATGGCTCTTGGACCAGGGTTACCCTTTGTACCCATGGTCCCTGACCCCAATTAGAAACCCCCACAGAGTTGCAGAACTTGGATATAATGAATCCCATGCCACCAACTGAGAGACCGTGGAGCACTCCATTGGGATGATCAAACAGTGATTCCCGTACTTAGATTAATTGGGTGGGCTGTTGATCATTACTGTCTGCTGCATGCTTTTGTATGAAGGGTGAGGATGCAGCTGGAGGAGTAGGGCAACAATAGAGGAGTAGGAAAAAAGGTTGAGGATTATGATGTTCAAGCGGGAATATGGACTCAAAACATTGTCATTCAAAGATAAGTAAGTTCAAGAAAGTCATACCTACACCCATCTATCATCTTTCATCCAACTACAATACCCCATAAAGTCTCCATAAACAGCATATTCCCTGTTGGCTTATCAATTTGACAGTTTACCCACCATTCTACACCCTTTTGTCTTCATCCACCAAGCAGATTTGAAACATTTAAAACAGAAGAAAAATAAAGTTTCATAATGTACTGACTTGCCTGCACAAAACTGAACTTATCTATTTCCCACCCCAATGCTTCCCTTTACTTATTGCTTAACCTTCCTGGTCTTTGAGTGGGGGGAGTATTTGTGCTGGCAGGAAAAGCTAGTGTTGTGAGTGTATGGTATTTTCATGGCTCTGATGCTCTGCGTACAGGGTCCCCATATATCCATGGAACTGTATACAACAACATAATAGCTGCCAGTATGTCATCTGGCACTCTCCGACACTTTCTCAAACATATATGATATCTGGCTGAAGTGGGAAGATGTATGTCTGCCTTAAAAGGAAGCCACCTGGTTTGCCCTTCAACAACTGAACCACTGGTGCTGGGCACCACAGCTGGAGGCTCAGCTGGCTGCGTGAGAAAAATTTATAGGGTGTCTTCAAAGAGGATTAAGGCATCTGCCATCATTGCTCTTTCACTGAGTCCTTTTAGTATAGCAGCAAGTAGATGCCTAAGGTCTCAATGGCAGCAGTCACAGAGTCTGCAAGAACACTATTCTGTGCTTGGTCTCTTTACTGTTTTTGCCATCCTCTGCAGATGGCTGAGAAAATGCCACACGCTCATTCACACTTTGCATTTGAACAAATCGCGGGAGCGATATCTAAGGTGCATAGCAGCATCTTTTTGGATAACTGATGCACGCTGTTCCTGGCACACACTAGACTGAACCTGTTGTCTTGTGCCTTGCATCTGAACGCATCACACCATCTAGCGCAGCCTCAGTTTCTCTGGGGAACAGAGGGAAGCTCTTCAGGGTTGAGATCCATTGTGAGTGGTTCTACACAGCCTTGGCCTTCCATAGAATGCAGTTGTTGCAGGGATGTGCAGCTTTCGAGCCACCATCATCTCCCTCCTGGGACCACCATTTTGCAAAGACTGGTCTTTTTGGGGGCAG
This sequence comes from Carcharodon carcharias, assembly GCF_017639515.1. Classification (NCBI taxonomy): domain Eukaryota; kingdom Metazoa; phylum Chordata; class Chondrichthyes; order Lamniformes; family Lamnidae; genus Carcharodon; species Carcharodon carcharias. The sequence continues at coordinate 120,087,597 of NC_054479.1, read as the reverse complement.
CACTGAGTTGTAGCAGATCTTTAAAATATTACGTGAAACTTAAAATAAAAGTGAAAAAGTTTCAAATGCTGCAGATTAAATTGCTAGAATACATTGCAGGTAAGTCAGTATCTGTAATGAGAAAAATAGGTTTCAAATTAGTATAATCTTAGTGAATTTATGCTACATGTTTTCTATGGTTTTAATGGCTTTTCTATTAAGGGCACGCAAAATATTCAGCATAAAGCAACAACCTAACTATAGCCTTGTACAAATTGATCATAGCCTTTTTGCTCCTATTAGTCCTAAAATGCTAGAGGTCTTTTTTATGGTTTTATTTACTTTCATGGAATTATGTATTTACACCTCTGATTCCATCTCTCCATGCCTTTCAGGATATTTCTGTTGAAAATATACTCTCATTCCTTATTTTACCTTCCAGAGCACTTCTCTGCATTAATTTGCACATGCCACTTATCTTCCCATTCTACTTTCATGCCCATGTCTTCCAGAAGTCCTATGTGTACCATATCAAAGTCACTTTATGCAGAAGGCTAAGTTTTATTTCAGAGGAGGCACAAGGCTGGTATGGAAACTGGTGAGCATGAACAGAGAGTGTTGGAGCCTGAAATGTAACAAGAACTATGATTGAAATGGAACCAAATACTTACAGATGCCACCATGAATGGAGAGCTGTATCTGCTAGGGCAGTATGCCCTATTGGTCCAGTGATCACTCGGGTCTGTTGTCGGCATAGCCTCTCTTGACTCCTCCACTGTTGTTAAATTATCAGACTGCTTATCCAACATCCAGTACTGAATGAACAGAAATTACCTCCAGTTAAACATTGGGAAGACTGAAGCCATTGTTTTCGGTTCCTGCTCCAAACTCCATTCCCTAGCTACCGACTCCATCCCTCTCCCTGGTAGCAGTCTGAGATTAAACCAGTCTGTTCACACCTTGGTGTCACATTTGATTGTATGATAACCTTCCAACATCATATTCGTGTCATCACTAAGACTATTTCCATCTCCATACCATTGCCTGACTTTGCCCCTGTTGCATCACATCTGAAACAATCATTCATATCTCTATTACCTCTAGACGTGACTATTCCAACGCACTTTTGGCTGGCCTCCCATAGTGTATCCTCTGTAAACACGAGGTCACTCAAAACTCTGGTTTTCCAGGTCTTAACTCATAGCAAATCCCTTTCCGCTATCACATCTGTGCCCAATAACTTACATTGACTCCTGCTCAAGCAATGTCTTGATTTTAAAATTCTCATCCTTGTTTTAAAATCCCTCCATGGCCTCACCCCTCCCCATCTCCATAATCTCCTCCAGCCTCACAACCTTTCAAGATATCTGCATGCCTCTAATTCTGAACTCCTGTGAATCCTAAGTTTTAATTCCTCCACTGTTGGTGGCCATGCCTTCAGTTTCATAGACCATAAGCTCGGGAATACCCTCCCTACATTACTCTGCCTCTCTACTTCACTTCCCTCATTTAAGATACTCCTTAAAACCTATCTCTATTTCTCACGCTTTTGGTCATCTGACCTAATTCTCCTTAAGTAGCTCAGTGTCATACTTCATTTTATAATGCTCATGTGAAGTGCTTTGGGATGTTTCATTATATTAAAGGCACTAAAAAAGATAAGTTGTTGCGGTGGTGGTTTCTCCTGTGGTCTAGCTTATGGATGCTGTGTGGTGCCTACAATGTTGTAAATAAGTAGTACACAGATCCGCTCTAGTGCAGGTTAGTAATATGTGTAAGTGTGCTATGCCATGGATTGATGAGACACCCGTTTCTCTTAGCAGAGTTATCAGCAGAGCTGGTAAGCTCCTGAAGAATGTTCAGAATGATGTCGACAATCAGAGGATACTGCTCTTGTGCCTTTATATTAGTTAGATTCATACAACCTTCGTAGTAGCCTTAGAATATGTTGTATCATTGTCTTTTTGACAGAAAATGTTCTATCATATAGGTATGCAAAATAAGAACAAAATTAGTTTAAAAAAATTCTTCAATATATTTATCTAGTCTCTCAGTACAAAGTTAGGCACTAAATTAGCAACCCCACTCAGAACCACAGGATGGTTTTGTGGGAGAAATAGAAAAATGTCACATCGGTGCAGTAGAGAATGTTCTTTTGAGGGTGAATCAAAGCAGATTGTTGTGGCAAAGTCAAGGGAGTTTTAGTCTGCATCTAGCGGTGTCATACCTAGAAGCACTTAATACTGGCATTGGGCATCTGAAATGGGAGGGTTCTAGATGACAACACTAACATACTTTACATTTATGAACAATAAAATTGCAATAGTTCAAGAAAATAATATTGCCAGAATATAAATAGTCAACAGTGAAATTATTCAGTGTTCCAATGATTTCATTATTTGGATTCCCACATGATTTCTTTTAACACTGACTTTCTTGCCTGTATAAATTCCAGCAAATGCAGTGAAGTGAGGTCCCTGCTCATGTTTAAGTATTTATGTTTAAAGGACAGACCCTGGTTTTAAAAGGTATTTGCATCCTTTAAGTAATATTTTGCTGATATAATCATGTATTGAGTAGGTAGACTTGTAAAAATGAATCTCAAGCTTGGTTATTCTGGTAACTCTCTAAGAGACAATAACTGGTGCCATGCTCAATAACTGTTTTACAGGCATCAGGAGCGGGACTAAACAGCACAATTGGATGCTAATATAGGCATGCAGCGGTGCATAATAAAATGCTAAAGTACAACCTGCATCCCTTGGTAGACTGCAATTTTTAATGGAGCATAGTCATTTTCCAGGCCCTATGTGGCATTATCCTTTGAAGTTACCATTAGCATTCATTTAAATTTTAAAGGAATAAAACCACAACAAACTAATGTTGCCATGGAGATGAAACCTCTATTGCTAAGATTTGCACACATCTTGTCCTTGAAAGAACTGGCTTTGAACACAGGCCAAAGTGAGGCAAGGCTGACTCTCCAGAGTATTGCACTTAATATAAATTGTGTGACGAAAACTCATGCTTTCTCTTAATAAAAAAAATTGATGGAGCTCTTGAGACATTGTTGGACAAGCTCAGCATTTATGTTTTCAAATAAAATTGCTTTGTGATAGATTGTTTATTAATTAGGCTTTATTTCCTTTCTTAGCTGATATCCACAGTGCCAGTGTGATTCTTCGGGATGACTTTGATTCATACCCACAACTGGACCTGAATCCAGACATCTGGTAGGTGTACTTGTAAACATAAACAAAACGTTTAACCTTGGTCTTTAGGAGGGGAGCTGAAGGTCTTATTATCAATAAGGTTATTTTGACGCTTGCTATGAAGCAGAGTGCATCTGTCTTATTTTCGTTGTGAATGCTAGTGAGCACACAGCCAACTAAAATCTTCAAATCTCCTTGAAATTGTCAGATTTGGTCCGTGTGTGCCATATCCCCTTAGTTTGAATAACTCCTATTTATATAGTGACCTTACTGTAGTAAACATCGTCCAGGTGCTTCACAGAGGTGGAGGAGATGCCAAGCAAATGGGTTAATTTAGATAACCCAACACATGGATGAAAAGCAAAATAATGCAGATGCTGGAAATCTGAAATAAAAACGGGAAATGCTGGAAAAACTCAGCAGGTCTGGCAGCATCTATGGAGAGAGAAATAGAGTTAACATTTCAAGTCTGTTTGACTCGGCAATTTTTGCTCTGAAGAACAGTCATACGGACTTGAAATGTTAACCCCATTTCTCTCTCCAAAGATGCTGCCAGACCTGCTGAGTTTTTCCAGCATTTTCTGTTTCTGTTACACGGATGAAAAGTTAGGTTTCAATGAGGCTTTTAAAGTAAGGACGAGAGTTAGCAAGGTGGATAGCTATAGGGAGGAAGTCCTGGAGAATTGGGCAGAAATTATTGAAGCTTATGCCACCAATAATGGCATAAAGCGGGTAGAAAATCCCCAGCCCCATGCACACGTGCAGATTTTCACCCTTTGTGCAGGTGCAGAGATCTACAAATTCACCCAGAAATATGTGCAGTTTTTGCAGGGGCGACCACGCCTGAAACCGAGCTTTGGAGCAAAATACATGATGAACGGTAGGATCCTGGGAAGTACTGAGGATCAGAGGGACCTTGGTGTACATGTCCACCGGCCCCTTAAGGCAGCGGGACAGGTAGATAAGGTGATTAAGAAGGCATATGGGATACTTGCCTTTATTAGCCGAGGCATAGAATATAAAAGCAGGGAGGTTATGCTGGAACTGTATAAAATGCTGGTTAGGCCACAGCTAGAATATTGAGTGCAGTTCTGGAATTCGCATTATAGGAAGGATATGATTGCACTAGAGATAGTGCAGAGGAGATTTACCAGGATGTTGCCTAGGGCTGGAGAATTTTAGTTATGAGGAGAGATTGGATAGACTGGGGTTATTTTCCCTGGAGCAGAGGAGATTGACGGGGGACATGATTGAGGTGTACAAAATTGTGAGGGGCATAGATAGGGTAGACAGGAAGGAACATTTCCCCTTGGTGGAGGGATAGTAACCAGGGGGCATAGATTTAAGGTAAGGGGCATGAGATTTAGAGGGGATGTGAGGAAGAATTTTTTCACCCAGAGGGTGGTGGGAATCTGGAACTCACTGCCTGAAAGGGTGGTAGAGGCAGAAACCTTCATAACATTTAAGAAGCATTTGGATGCGCACTTGCAATACCATAGCAAACAAGGCTATGGACCTAGTGCTGGAAAATGGGATTAGAATAGTTAGGTACTTGTTTGACCAGCATAGACTCGATGGGTAGAAGGGCCTTTTTCTGTGCTTGTAGACCTCTATGACTGTATAAAATTATATTTTGTTTTTCAGTGTTTTAATACCCACATTTGCTCATGGCTCACTTCACACAAAACCTAAACAACCTTATTTGGTAGTTCTTCAAATTTTTACTTTTTGCTTAAACAGCTGGCTCCACAAAAACACCTCCATTCCTTATCAATAAGGTTACTGACTTTTTTCTGCTCTCTATCCTCCACTTTCCTGTTTTTTTCTGCTTTCCCCTTTCCCTTTAATCCTCCATTTAGCTCTGTCCATGTGCGAGATCTGACTATAAGTATGGAATGCTAATGGTACAGATACCTGTTTGGTACAGTAAAAACAGCTTCCAAAGAACGTTCCTTACACCAGAACATTCAATGATTCTGTAGCAGTTCATTTATCTCAAAATATGACACTTATGGGATTTATTAAAAGCGTTTGAGCAGGTTGGATCAAATACTTGAGGACTATACTGACAGTCCTTGTTCTGATAAATCCCAGTAAGCTCTTTGCAGCATATATTTATAGGATTGACCACAAAGAGATGTAGTTTCTTAGTCTGATTGTAGGGTACATAAATCAACCCCCTTGAGTGTTGACATGCCTTGCTCAGATTAACTGTTTTCTAATCTGAACGATTCAAACCATTCACCTGGGGAATTGACTTTCAAAAGAGGAATGGCAGAAACAGTAGGTGACACCTCAGTCCTCAAATTTGTATTGGCAGCTGAAATATACTTGTCTCCTTCGAGTTTTCACATTGGTGCAATTCTGGAGATGGTCAAGAACAGCTCTCCTGGAATTTCCACTATCACCCCTGCAAATTCACACAGCCACAGCTGTTCTGTCTACTGATGAGAAAAATTTCAACCACTTTAATAACATTTGTAATCATCGATTTTATTTGAACTAAAATAGGAAGAAAAGTCTGCAGCCCCATGGAATGTGATGGTCATTGTGTCATCAATCAGGTTCATCGGTACATAATATGGTGTCTCAGTAAGACACTTTACTTCGTAACTCAACCCTTTATTATGGTAAATTCACGCTTAACATGGATAGAGTTTCTGATATAATGTTTTTTTTTGCCCCGTCATTAATAAAGACCTCAGACATCTTGTCTAAAACATGGGTGTTCCTGTATCTCAGAACGTGCTTTTAACTTGTCCACCAGCTTCAATGTTTGTGGGGCAAGTGATGCTCTACCGATCTGAAAAAAAATTAAAGCCCCAAAAACTGGAACTAGAAAATATTGGAAATACACAACTGGTCAGTGAACATCTGATGAGACAGACATCTAATTTTTAAAGTATAACCCTTTATCAGAAGTTTCCTTTCTGAATGAATTGGTTTAAAGGAATCTGCTTTTCCCATCTATCTTCATATTTTTTATATTTGGGGGGTGTGGGTGTCAATATCCAAACCAGCATTTACTGCCCATCCCTAATTGCCCTTGAGAAGGTGGTGGTGAGCCATGCAGTCCATGTAGTGTAGGTATGCCCACAGCCCTGTTAGGTAGGGAGCTGTGTGGCATCTTAGCATGCTTTTTTGTGTTAAATATGCTACAAAAATGCAGGGTGTTGCTGATTTTGAATCTGTAATGTTTTTACTTCCTGTACTTTGTTCAGGTGGCAGCATTCTAAGCCTGAGTCAGAAGTTAATGGGTTTTAGTTCCAATGCACACTTGAACCCACAGTCTAGGCTCACACTTCAATGCGGTAGTTACAAAAAAGATGACTTCATTGTTGAAAGTGATAATTTCAGATAAAATGTTAAACCAAAGCTCTGTCTGCCTCCTTAGCTCTATATAAAATAATCCCATGGCATTATTCTCCCCTCAACCAAATCAGCAGAAACAGATTATCTGGTTGTTTGTCAATTTGCTGTTTGTGGGATCTTCCTGTGTGCATCTGACTGCCACATTTTTTACAGTTCACTGGCTGTAAGGTGCTATTGGGACGTGAAAGGTGCTGTATAAATGCAAAGTATTTATTTTTGTTGTTCTTTAATCATTTTGTATAATCTGTGTAATAAAATGGCCTGAATGAATTAAAATAATCTTTCTTTGTCTAATTTCTCTAAGGTTCGAATGCAGCCACTGTTTGGTGGGAGATCAGTGCGGTATCATAATGCATGGCAATGCGATTACATTCTGTGAGCCATATGGTCCACGAGAACTGGTAAATTGCTTTTAAATGTGTAATGTTTATTTTATGAAATTAAAGCTGATTGATTTACCCTTTCTGTAATGAACAATGACAGAAAACTGAAGTGAGGCACTTATTATGAAAGGAGTTCAGGTTAACTGTGTGCATATTCCTCAAGTATTGCAGCTTACTAAATGGGCTAGAAATTCACCGTGGCACATTTAGAGCTCAGAACTGGCCCTGCTCAGGCAACAGGCACCCCTTGAGGTTCAAGACCACTCAAAATAAATTTGGGCCTCAGGCCTTAATTTAATAATTTAGGTGGCCTACTACCACCTGCCACATTTCCACAGGCAGTTCTCCCATTTGATCAGATGAATTTTGGGTCATTTTTCTGGTGGGCAGCAAGTTGGGGTGGGGGTAGGAGAGTGTGGTGGATGGATGGATGAAGAACAGTGATGGAGTTGATCGCAGTTGTCAGGAACAATGTGGATTCGGGAGGAGCATTCATGTTCTTCTTGATTCTTATCAATTCAGAGCAAATTCAGACCCAATAATCTTAAAAATCTACCCACAATAAGAATAAAACATTTTTTAATCATCTATTTTAATCAGATACTTGATTTTTCTTTAGACTACGTTTGCATCTTATGCTGCACAACACAGCACCCCTATCCGAGAGGGTTGGTGGAAGAGCCTCCTCCAAACCCCTGCTGATGGCACTTTGTATTCTCTATTAAAATTAAAATATAAAAATGAATAACTGTGCGGTGTGACCCTCTGAGAACTATGCTGGATACCGAGTGTGCAGTATGTTGCTATACCTCAGCACCATGTTTGGGTGTGCATCTCTGCTTTTGGTCTCCACACCATGAATTCCCAGACTTTGCCTGGATATTGGAAGTGATGCAGATTAAAGGCTAGACATATTCCTACAGGAAGAGATGGAAGATCCCACATCTGGTAGTGGCAGATCACAGAAACCATTGGCAGAGATCAGGTGACAGTTTGCCAGTTTGCCACCTTTTCTGGGGATTTGCAACTGACTTGGTAGAAGAGAAGCTAAATAAGTGGAGAAAAAAACTAGATAATGAGGGATTTGACAAATATCCACAGAAGTGCTGTTTAATTGTAATTCCTTAATCCATTCTCCCTTGGCCATTACTAGTCACCATTACAAATGGAGAGGAAATCCTCTTGCAAACATTGTGAAGGTAAAATGAGATGATTGAGAGATTAAAAATGTCATTTACTACCCAAAATCTTATCATGTTTGAAATTTTAACCAACCCCCACCGTAGAATGTGAATGGTAGAGATCAGTCAGGGCTGTATTGTAATCCTGCCATTAGGGCAGCAAATGATGCAAAAAGAAACCAGGATTGGGCTCTGAATTTACCAATCATCATACTCATGAGCATATGAGTGCTTTTTAAAATTTATAGATAAAATATGATTTTTCTGAGTTAATCTACAGTTTGGATCCCAGGCCATTTACACCAGGACAGGTCTATTTAGATTATCAGTAATCCGATTCTGCCACTAAAGACACATATTTTAACCGTTTCTTGAATTAAGGGCTTTATCTAGCCTCAGGGGAAGAGGTGGTTTAAATCTCCTACTATTTAATAAAATGACAGTCCGCACAGGAAAATCATGGGAAAGATTGGCACAAGGTTGTAAAATCCTTCAACTGCTTTTGAAAGGAAAGTTCACTCTTTCAGTTTTAGATAACAAGAATGTACTTTGTTTTGGTAAGCTCTTTACTATGGAGGCTCCTTAATAAATTGTTCAATGTGTATCTACATATATTGCAAGTGTTCAGAGACTAGGGAGCTCTTTGAGCTGATGTAGACCAGGGGTGATGCTCACAGAGCTTTTTGGGCTGATGTATACCAGGAGTAATCCTCAGGGAGCTCTGTGGGCTGATGTACACAGGGAGTGATCCTCAGGGAGCTCTGTGGGCTAATGTATACTGGGAGTGATGCTCAGAGAGCTCTGTGGGCTGATGTATACTGGGAGTGATGCTCAGAGAGCTTTTTAGGCTGATGTATACCGGAAGTGATCCTCAGGAATCTCTTTGGGCTGATGTACACAGGGAGTGATCTGCAGGGAGCTTTTTGGACTGGTCCATACAGGGAGTGATCCTCAGGGTGTAGTTTGGACTGATGTATACAGGAAGTGATCCCCAGGAAGCTCTTTGGACTGATGTACACAGGGAGTGATCCTCAGAGAGCTTTTTTGGCTGATGTATTTTTGGAGTTATCCTCATGAAACTCTTTGTACTGATATACACAGGGCGTGATCCTCAGGGAGCTCCGTGGACTGATGTACATTGGGAGTGATCCTTGGGGAGCTCTGTGGACTGATGTACATAGGGAGTGTTCCTTGGGGAGCTCTGTGGACTGCCATTCACAGGGTGTGATCTTTACTAATATACTGATTATTCAATCTTTTTTTTTAAATGTGTCACTTCCGCTTTTGAGTAATATTCTGTAAATTCTGTAATCTGGCTAAATGAGGAATTTTGTTTTGTGTTAGAAGATAACGTTCTTTATTGCTTTATCAACTTGTCAAGAAAACAAGAAATTGTAATACTTTTCATCTGCTAATATCACGGTCATTTTTCTTACGTGCTGGAAGTCACACTGTTGGGGATGTAAATATGGTAATTGGAATAAGAGTTAGAGTGAGTGTAAGAGTCTAAACTAACAGTAAGAAGTGGTTTTGATATGTTAATGAACCAAGAGGAACTTCAATCAGAGTTTTACATAAAGCAATAACAGGAGTATTTTTAATTGAGTTGTTTTAGTTAAAAGGGGGACATATGTAGGTTGTAGAAGGTGTAAGTAAGGTAAAGCTAGGGTAAGTTTGTTTTTGTAAGTCTAAGAGCTGAAGTAAATCATAGTCTGATCAAGTCTTGGAAGAAAGCATTTCTAAAGAGACTGGTTGAGACAGTGGAGAAATCAAAGGAAGGGAATGCATTTAAGGAAATACTGATTCTTAGGTGGGGGTGGCTGGTCAGATCCGCCAGAAAACAGCAGGGTGGCTGGTCAGATCTCCCAGAAAACAGCAGGGTAGTTGGTCAGATCTCCCAGAAGACAGCAGGGTGGCTGGTCAAATCTCCCAGAAGACAGCAGGGTAGCTGGTCAAATCTCCCAAAAGAGAGCAGGGTGGCTGGTCAGATCTCCAAGAAGACAGCAGAGTGGCTGATCAGATCTCCTGGAAGACAGCAGGGTAGCTGGTCAGATCTCTCAGAAGACAGCAGGGTAGCTGGTCAGATCTCCAAGAAGACAGTGAGAATAAGGCTGACCGGGAGAACCAGGTATTATCAACCTCAGAGGGTACCAGAAGGAAAAAAGCACTGTGTGGTAAAAGTTACTGGAATTCCATAGATTTTGAAATCTGCAAGGATAGTTTGCTGCACAGAAAAGGGGACGGTTGGGTCTGAGGGTAGTTAAGTTAAGATCTTGTGGAACTGTTTTAAAGTACTATTTACTGTGTAAAGCCATTCTTGTGCTTAAGTGTAATTGTGTTTTTCTTTCTCTATTTTCTTTAATAAACATTTAGTCTACTATAAAATCAGCACAAGTAGTCAGGGGCATCATTTCCTGATTTCAGAACCTCTCCTCATACTATACAAATTGTAAGAAACTTTGGTAGTTGTTTCAAGTTTCCCTCTGGGATTTGGACAACACGGTATTTACCATCAGTTTTGTCATAACAAACTCTATTCCAATCTGGACTAAATGTGAAGAGCAATTCCTTTGTGTAAAACAATTTTCATCTTTCCTCTCATCCGGAGTCTTTTTTATTGTCCACATGATGTAAAGCAGCAGAAACAATGAGAAATCATTTAGTGGGTTGATTGAATGTCAGATGGGGCATTCAATCCTGAAAGGACTAACATTTTCTTCTTGGAATATATGACATGTAAGAAACAGATGTCACAGTTTGTTCAAGAGTTGACAGATTTAGCAAAGAGCGATGAGAGTCCACACATTATTGAATTACTTAAAAACAAAATACTCTCTCTCAATCCTAAAATCTTCAAAATGTTTGATAAGGAGTGTGGCATCATTCGTAAAGAGAAAAGGAATATACCAGCTCTGCCATTCCATCATTCCGCTGCGACTACCATTCCACCGAGATTGCCAGTCCATGACGCTGTCTTTCCACTGAGACTACCATTCCACTGAGATTGCCATTCCACGACACTGCCTTTCCACCGAGACTGCCATTCCACGAGACTGCCATTCCACTGAGATTGCCATTCCACCGAGATTGCCATTCGACCGAGATTGCCATTCGACCGAGATTGCCATTCGACCGAGATTGCCACTCCACGACACTGCCATTCCACTGAGACTGCCATTTCACCGAGATCGCCACTCCACGACACTGCTATTCCACTGAGACTGCCTTTCCACTGAGACTGCCATTCCACTGAGACTGCCATTCCACAAAACTACCTTTCCACTGAGACTGCCATTCCACTTAGACTGCCATTCCACTGAAATTGCCATTTCACTGAGACTGACTTTCCACTGAGACTGCCATTCCACTGAGACTGCCGTTCCAATGTGACTACCTTTCCACTGAGACTGCCATTCCACTGAGACTGCCATTCCACTGAGACTGCCATTCCACTGAGACTGCCATTCCACTGAGACTGCCATTCCACTGAGACTGACTTTCCACTGAGACTGCCTTTCCACTGAGACTGCCATTCCACTGAGAGTGCCATTCCACTGAGAGTGCCATTCCATTGAGACTGCCATTCCACTGAGACTGCCACTCCACAAAACTGCCGTTCCACTGAGACAGCCATTTCACTGAGACTGCCTTTCCACTGAGACAGCCTTTCCACTGAGATTGCCTTTCCACTGAGACTGCCTTTCCACTGAGACTGCCTTTCCACTGAGACTGCCATTCCACTGAGACTGCCATTCCACTGAGACTGCCTTGCCACTGAGACTGCCTTTCCACTGAGACTGCCATTCCACTGAGAGTGCCATTCCACTGAGACTGCCTTTCCACTGAGACTGCCTTTCCACTGAGATTGCCTTTCCACTGAGACTGCCTTTCCACTGAGACTGCCTTTCCACTGAGACTGCCTTTCCACTGAGACTGCCATTCCACTGAGACTGCCTTTCCACTGAGACTGACTTTCCACTGAGACTGTCTTTCCACTGAGATTGCCTTTCCACTGAGACTGTCTTTCCACTGAGACTGTCTTTCCACTGAGACTGCCTTTCCACTGAGACTGCCATTCCATTGAGACTGCCATTCCACTGAGACTGCCATTCCACTGAGACTGCCTTTCCACTGAGACTGCCTTTCCACTGAGACTGCCACCCCACAAAACTACCTTTCAACTGAGACTGCCTTTCCACTGAGACAGCCATTCCACGAGACTGCCATTCCACTAAGATGACCATTCCACTGAGACTGCCGTTCCACTGAGACTGCCTTTCCACTGAGGCTGCCATGTGTGGGTGTTCCTTTATCTAATTACTATTTAATTAAGTTTCAAAGGGCAAACAATCATGCAGGCAATTTGTAATTGTTTCATGTTTGGTTTTCGTTTTTTCTTTCTTTACTGTTAATTTAATTACAATCTCATCTACTCTTGATTCTTAATGACCATCAGTTAACAATTTTAGTACCACAATTCTTTTCAGATAGGTGGAATTACAGTGCTAAAGTAGAAAAAATCATTTTTCTGTACATTTGCAAAGGGTGGGTTATGGAGAAGAATTAGGCATATGTTTTGAGCAGCTGTATTGATCTTAATTCTGATTTTCATTCTGATCTACATCCAGTTTTCCAAAGTATATCATCATGTTCTGCAGGTATTATTAGGAGCGTGATGATTACTTATAACAGTTCTGACATATTTCATGGTCACCACACACATCAAATGAAAATCATTGTGAAGTTCCCCAGTGATTCAGTGGGAAAATGCTAACTTTGTGACACTGAGTCATTGAGTTCAAGAAAGTCTCAGTTTGATCCCTGGCTTCTGCTGATTTAGTTGGTTATACCTGGAGCAGCAGTTTGGGTGAGGTGCTACTGGTCTCAGTAACCCCGACATAGGAAGGGAAAAATATTCAGTGAAAGATGGCCCTCCTGATTGCTATCCAGTGGCCACTGTTTGAAAGTGTGAGAAGATATGAAGATACTGATGAATTTGGCTGTAATGGTCTGAGGATCAGCCTTGGCTGTGATTTCAAAGAGGCTGTCATGCCTAATCTCTGGGTTTCCACAGTAGGAGTAGCCACATGGCTTAGTAGCTTTAGACTGTGAATCTGTACCACAGGAAAAGTCGGTGGGTTGGATCTTCCCCCATTAATCCTAAAAAATAAAGAGATTCAAGGTGGGAATACTTTCAATGGATGCCCACACTGCTGTAAATGATACTGTCTGTTCCCCTGCTTCATCCCAACAGGGAACTTGGCTGCCTGACATTGATCATCCACTGAAATTAAATAAACAATGGGAGTATAAGTCCTGGGAAACCGGATGATTTCACTGTTTCCCACTACCGCCAAGCCCAGGGGCCACCAGTAGGGGGATATCAGTATACCACTATGGCAGTAAGCCCATTGGTGATAATATATGAGAAAGCAAACCTGGTAATGGGAACATTTCCCTTTCTTCAGGCACTGAACTTGCAGCTGGAACTCCTACAGATCAAGAAGACCTTCTCCAAAATCATTGGCTGCTTTGTCCCCTCCAAGAAATGCCCCTCCTCCTTTATCAAATATTCTGCTGTAATGCACTGGATTTTCTTGACTAGCAGCAATAGGCTCCCCCTTGTGTAGAGGGGATCCAGGTGGGAGCTCATCCTGCACATTAAATGATCCTCAACCAGCGAAACTGGGACAGGGTCTGGCTGGTTAGGGGAAGTCCCACCCCATCCTTTCTCCAGCAGTGAAGCTGTCCCAAAAGAAAATCCAATCCATTGACCTCAAAAGAAGAGATGAGAAAAGGGTAGAAAACTGGTAGAAAATTGCAAAAGCCCAAATTGTGAACTTTTCAGTGGCTTATGATATCCATATGCAGAGTTGTACAGTATGATATAAAGAAAGCAATGTCTTTTTCTAATCCCATAGTAGGATGATTCTAATGAGCTGCTTGACTGGAAACTCTTCAGCCTCTTTACTCCTGCTAAGTGGGCTGAAACCTTATTAAGAATCAGACCTTGTATTACAGAGTAGGGAGGCAGCTCTGCACAAGATTGAAAGCATACTCAAAGACTTGTGTATATTCTTGCTAAAGATCTCCTCTAACAGCTGAAAACTATGTCCAATCAGATGTGTTTTTACAGCTGCAGCCCAATTCTAGATGGAAGCAGAATTTTGTACACAAAATTATTCATTAAGCACAAATGAAGAGCATGTGAAATATTGATGATTAATCAGTCATCAGCATTTGGGTACAATCTGGATTGCGAGTCATCCAATTTATCTTGTGAATAGCAGCCATTTCAAATGACAAATGAAGCAATTGTAGGGCCTGTGGGATAGATGGATGCAAAACATCATAGATACACTGATTACATTGCTAATTAACTGACTATTAACACCTGGCTTGATTTGACAGTTATGCTCAGTTTATACGCCCTGATGTCAGCAACAAGTCAGCATTCTTTGTTAAAGACACAGTCAACTTTCGGCTACTGTTTTTACAAATGCTATTGTATTAATTTCGAGAATCAATATTTAAACTTTTTCTTGGCTTTGTTTGTGACCAGTGTTAATGAGGATTTCTCAACTGAAAGTGTATCTGGTGACTGTAAATCTAATGATAGTTCAGCATTTTGCAGAAGCAACCTGGATTATAACATGAAGAAACATCAAAGTGAGCATAACACATTTTGGGTGTGAACTTAAAAAAAATTGTTACCTTGTAAAGTACACACTGACTCGGTTGAACTAATTAAAAAAATCATTGGATCAATTCCAGATTTGGCAGAAGGCTGAAAAATATGGGTTTGAGGTAAGAAGAAGATGGGAAATGATCAGATCAGCTCTGAAAATAGGATCTCGTGACAGAGTCAGCCACAGGGGGTGCATCTCCTTTCTTATTCTTACATCCTTATGTTCCTCTTGACATTTCATTGCAGTTTCATTTTCAGCTTTGGATGCAATTATGATGGTTTGAGTGGAAATTCTGATTCACGCTTTCTCAATTAGCCTGATTGCTCACACCACTAAGAGCCAAATTCCTCGTTTGAAAGTTTAATTGCTTTCAGGCAGGTATCTGAAGTGACTTCAGCCAAAGAGCATTCTAATTCAATTATTTCAGCAGTTAAGGTCAAGATGTTTTCTTTTCTAATTCTCTTTTTCTTTTTTTCTAGACCACTGTTATGCTTAATACAACCACAGCATCTGTTCTTCAGTTCTCTATTGGTAAGTAATATTCACCTTTTCTTCACATATCCAGCTCAATTAACATTGAAGCAGCATTTTGAAATCTTTGGGATGAGGTAGCTTTCACTTCAAATAACTTCTATTTTAATAAAGCAAACATTTTACAACCTGTTGAAAGCAAACATTTAAAATGGTCTTAAAATACTCCAGATATACTTTCAATTAAGCTGTTGTATTAATGACCTTATTGAAAGAAAGAAACAGGACTTGCATTTATATAACACCTTTCATGACCGCCAGGTCATCCTAAAACACTTTATAGCCAATTAATTACTTTTGAAGTGTATTCACTGTTGTAATGCAGAAACCACGGCAGCCAATTTGCACACAGCAAGGTCCCACAAACCACAATTTTATAATGATCAGAAATTTGCTTTTGTAATTTTGCTTGTGGGATAAACATCAACCAGGTCACTGGGGAGAACTCCCCTGCTGTTCTTGAAAATAGTGCTATACTTCATGCCCACAAGAAAGACTCTTGCAGTGTGACATTCAAGTGTCAGCTCGGATTTTTGTGCTCAAACTTCTGGAGTGGGACTTAAACCCACAATATTCTGACTCATAAGTAAGAGTGCTACCAACTGAGCTGGAGCTGGCACACACACATAAATTATAACTTTATGTTGTCTGTGAAAAGTTCTCATACCTTAAAAAGCAATTTGTGCAAAGCTTTTTCAGATAAGCTTTTTCTCAACTCTCAAACAGTTTTTACTTTAGCTTGTTGCAGATCATTATAGAAATGAATGAAAATGCAATTGCAGTGCATCCAAACTTCTGTTATTTTTAACTTTCCATCTGTGATAGAAAAATTATTATAAGTAATGTTTGGGGGAGCCAGTTGAAGCAATAGTTTGGTGCTTGTAAACACAATGGTATGAAGGAGTTTGAAGAAACTTCACCACCACAATATCTCGCATGGCATATTTTAAATCTCAGCCAAGAAAGTTCATAGAGGCAAGATTGAAGATGAGGCATTTCGCATTGGTATTTATACTTTTCTGTGAGAAGGATTGCCATTCAATTATTGATACACTCCTGTGGTTCCCTGTAAATGTTGCTACACCCACAAGGTACAATTTCAAATCTGGCAGATTTCCAGAGACTACTGTCCTAACTCCCTTAAGACAGGGCCAGCTACCCAAAGTAAATCAGTGCTTTCAGCAGAGAAAGATTCCTTATTAAGTGCAGCCACAAAAAGAATGTTCTACTACGTTAACAAACGTAGTAATCAGATAAAGATTAGACAGAATTTTGATTACCTCAGTGATCGCCTGAGATGCTTATAGGCCAAGCACCAATGCACCAGAGATAGTCATCCTATGTTAGCCATGAGTGTAACCCTGTTGACCAGTCCAAGAACAACAACAACGTGAGCCTGTCTGCCATTTTGGCCGCAAAGTTCTGCATCTCATAGGAACAGGAGGAGGCCATTTAGCCCCTCAAGCCTGTTCCGCCATTCAGAATCACAGTGCAGAAGAGGCCCCTCAGCCCATCAAGTCTGCACCGACACGTGAGAAACACCTGACGTAACTACCTAATCCCATTTACCAGCACTTGGCCCATAGCCTTGAATGTTATGATGTGCCAAGTGCTCATCCAGGTACTTTTTAAAGGATGTGAGGCAACCCGCCTCCACCACCCCCCTAGGCTGTGCATTCCAGACTGTCACCAACCTCTGGGTAAAAAAGTTTTTCCTCACATCCCCCCTAAATCTCCTGCCCCTCATCTTGAACTTATGCCCCCTTGTGACTGACCCTTCAACTAAGGGGAACAGCTGCTCCCTATCCACCCTGTCCATGCCCCTCATAATCTTGTACACCTCAATCAAGTCGCCCCTCAGTCTTCTCTGCTCCAACAAAAACAACCCAAGTCTATCCAACCTCTCTTCATAACTTAAATGTTTCATCCCCGGCAACATCCTGGTGAATCTCCTCTGCACCCCCTCCAGTGCAATCACATCCTTCCTATAATGTGGTGACCAGAACTGCACACAGTACTCCAGCTGTGGCCTCACCAAGGTTCTATACAACTCCAACATGACCTCCCTACATTTGTAATCTATACCTCGATAGGTAAAGGCAAGTGTCCCAGATGCCTTTTTCACCACCCCACTGACATGCCCCTCCATCTTCAGAGATCTCTGGACACACATGCCAAGGTCCCTTTGTTCCTCAGAACTTCCTAGTGTCATGCCGTTCATTGAATACTTCCTTGTCAAATTACTCCTTCCAAAGTGTATCACCTCACACTTTTTAGGGTTAAATTTCATCTGCCACTTATCTGCCCATTTGACCATTCTGTCTATATCTTCCTGTAGCCTAAGACACTCAACGTCACTGTTAACCACCCAGCCAATCTTTGTGTCATCACAAACTTCCTAATCCTACCCCCTACATAGTCACCTAAGTCGTTTATTTAAATGACAAATAATAGGGGACTGAGCACAGATCCCTGTGGTATGCCACTGGACACTGGCTTCCAGTCACTAAAGCATCATTCTGTCATCACCCTCTGCCTCCTACAACTAAGCCAAGTTGTAATGTAATGAGATCATCACTGACCTGTGACCTAACTTCATATAACTATGTTTGCCCTATTTCCCTTAATATCTTCGGTTAAGAAAAATCTATCAATCTCAGATTCAAAATTACTAATTGATCTTGAATCAATTGCCATTTGTAGATGAGAGTTCCAACCTTCTACCACTTTTTGAAGTGCTTCCTAATTTCACTGCTGAAAAGTCTGGCTCTAGTCTTTAGACTATGCCCCTGGCCCTGGACTCCACAACCAGTGGAAATAGCATAGATGGAGAGAAACTATCCATGTTTTCCTTAATATCTTGAAAACTTTGATTTCGCCCCTTAACTTTCTAAGTTCCAGGGAATACAATCCAAGTTTGTGTAATCTCTCCTCATAATGTAACCCTCGGTATCATTCTGGTAAATCTCCCTCCAAGGCAAGTATATATCCTGCCTAACATGTGCCAGAACTGCTCTCAGTACTCCAGGTCTGACCAGTGCTTTGTATAACTGAAACATGTCTTCTAACCCCTTGTATTCTAGTCCTCTAGATGTAAAGACCAGCATTCCATTGGGCTTATTGATTATTTTCTTTACCTCTTCATAACTTTAAATGATCTCTGCAAGGGAGACCGAAGAGGCATGAGGAGCTAAGTCCAACATGCTGCCCTGCTGGCCCCACCCACACCCCCAAACCCCATTTTCAACTTATTTTTACCTTCTACTTTATTATTGGGTCTCCCCAGAGAGAGGGCATTTCCTGGTCAAGACAGATGGGATACTATCTGTAACACTTAAATCTGCTGCCAGTAGGCACAAGAGAGAAAGAGCTTGGGCAATTCATGTCAGATTCTGCTGTAAGAAAGCAGTGTCTCCTTGTAGTTGGAGACTCCACCCCTGTGGTGTCATTGGATTTTTAAGAGATGGGTGGAAGTTCACCACTCCTTATAAGGCCGACCAAAAGCTGGATTTTCCTATGGGCTCAGGAAAACCCAACCAGCAAACTTTTATGGCTTCTGATCCATATGTGACTTTGCCCAGGGATTTGGTCTATTCACACAAGGGTTCACAGCGCGATAAACCTCGTGAGAAGTGTGGGAATGGAAGTAGGTTCTCCAACACAGCAGCCCAGCTCCCAACATTGTTAAAGGCTTCCTAAACTTCACCCACCTCATCCCCCCCCCCCCCCACACCACCTCTTGCCCCTTCAGGTCACCCATGCCACCCCATACCACCTCAGATTGTCCACGCCATCTCCATGACACCTCCATATCCCCATGTATCCTTCATAGCCGCTCACCCAGTATCCGCCATGTATAGTCCTCAGGAATCACGCAATAGCAATGGGAATTATTCTAACATCATTGGAAAAAAAAAAAACCTCCAACAAGCCAATAAAATCCTAAATACAAACCAACTATTATTGATACTGGAAAAATAAATACTCCAGTGCAAAAAATAATTGTAATCTTTTAAGTGCCTATTAGGTTTGTTATCAAACAAGAAACCACATAAAAGACACATTCTCTTATTACAGCCTCTTAAAGCCTTTAATCATTCTTGGATCAATAGACCACCTGCTGAATCGATGCAGATAGTAACTTTTGAAACCCAGCCAAGAATCTATAATGGCTGCAGTTGTCATAACAAAAGCTTCCAGTCACATTGCCTGAAATTGACATAACAGAATGGTATCCTATTTCCATTTCAAAGTAAAGTGCCTGTCAATCAACAGAGGGGAGCAGATGCAGACTTTTTTTTCAACTTTCAAAAGCAGGGTTGTTTTCATAGCCAGAGCTGTTTGTCAATTAAATCACAGCACAACACAAGAAAGCAGAGCCTGACAGGGCTTCTTTTTGCATTTTTAATGCATTATGGTACTTTTGACAATTGGAAAAGTTATGCCATGCATAACGATAATTACACAGCGGTCAATGTAAGGGTCAACTTACCTTTGTAGGTCTGATCCTATAATGAATCACTGCATTAAAAACACATCTGCATTACAATACAGCATCTAATAGTGACCTTCGAAAGGGTCAAAACATTTTACACTTACTTTTCATATGTTCCTGACGTCTCAGCACATTTCTCCCAGTGGTCATGAACTCTCTGAGGAGGCGTGTTTTTTTTTTTTACAGCTTCGAAAATCCACATGCGGTGGCATGGGCGACCTGAGGGGGGCATGAGGTGGCATGGGGGTAGTTGGGGGGATGATGAGAGGGTGAGTTTTAGGAAGTATTTAAATTATGTTGGGAGCTGGGCTGTTGTGTTGGAGAACCAAGCTGGGCCTTCTCGTTGGCCCGCATCTACTCCCACACTCCTCACAAACTCCATCATGGTTCACAAAATGCACCGCGAACCCCTGTGTGTAAAGACCAAAATCCCCAGGCAAAGTCACATATAGGTTGGGGTGTCATCCTCGTAATGGGGACCCTAATGTGCGTTTTGTACCCAAGGCCTTTCCGACCTGCGAAAAGGCTACGTGAAAATGGTGTGGGTCGGGAAGGCACAGGAAAATTGTTTATTCCAGCAAAAAAAAGGTTCAGTGTTTCAAAACACAATTCACAGCTCCATTGGGAGATGAAAATCCGGCCCTGGGAATTGAAGGAGTTGGTAAGAATCCAGCCAAACCAGGCCCCTCCTTTTTTCCAGTAAGTTCTATTGGATTCCTAGTGGAGACATGATGTGAGACAGAACCCTTGAGGAATTTGAGCAATGATCTTTCTCCTTCATTCCACTTTTTTTACTCGTTCATTTATATTTGCATGCTGAATTGATCTATTTCGCTGAAGAGTCAAATCCAAGATTAATCTAAGCATAACTCATTGTTTTAATAAGTCTTTCATTTACAATATTGTCTTAAGCATGCACAGCACACGTGATGCAATACTTGAGATGAAGCTATACATAAAAATAAAAACTAATCACTCATTCATGTTAAGCTGTAGGATTTAGTTTTAAATGCTAAGCTATTGATGGAAAAGCACAAGTTATTTTTTTTTGCTGGTAAAAATGTCAAAGATTACATTAGTGAATTAAAGATGAGTGCTACACAAGGGTACCTCATGAAGATAATGAATGGATTGGGACGTATATGTAAGGCCCTTTAACTCTTGATTCTTTTATGGCATTTAGGGACAGTGTCCAAATAAAACATTTTGAATAGCAACCTTTCATGTAATAATAGAGATTAATTGAGGAAAAAATTAAATAGAATTATATTAATTGTATCACCTTTTTTTCCTGCTGAGCAGATGGTGGAACAGCCTAAGCTCCCTTTATCCTTTTGTAAAATAGACGGAATTTGGTCGTGGTCCCTTACTCCAGCTGCAGTTCAAATTTCTAATGAACTATAGTTTTAAATGCAATTATTTGAAATATATCCCATGCATAAAATTAATATCATGCCATATACATAATGTCTCTTTAATAAGGTACTTAACCCTTCCATTGCTAAGTGCTCCTTTTTAGGTTTTCAAATCAGCCTGTTTCATTTAGTGTTAATTTCCTTCAGTTGGGAAGGTAAATGGCGTTGCCTGTGACAGTAAAAGCCATGTTGCTTTTTCTGCCTAGTGATGGAGTGCTCTTCTAGTGATTGGTTTATCACCAGGACAACTCACCAAATATATTTTAACCCAATCTCCTTGGAATGGTTTTACAAATTGTTAACCTTTTATGCTGATACTTTTAAATTGACTTTTTAAAATTTGTTTTGCTCCATTTTCTTGGACCAAATTTTCAATTGACAGCAGAGGGGGACTGGCTGGCGGGCCTGTATTTCCTTGCAAGCGGTGGGTCTCCAGACTCGGGAGTCTATCCACTATCCTGGCCACCTCCTTGAATAACATCCTCTGGGTCCTGATGCTGGCATGTGCAGATTCCCGACCTGCACTTCTTCCCAATAGTGGGATCTGGACCCACAAATGAAAATTCAGCCCCTCCTTTCTGTTCAGACCTGATGTTGCCCTGCACCATCCTCTGATCAAAAGGGTGGTCAGTGATTTGTCCATCTTCAGCCAGCTACATGGAGCTACATTAGAGAGGTCTAGGGGACAGCCACCACTTCCTTTGGGGATGTAATACCGCCTTCACTCATGGCACTTGAGATCAAGAAGTCATGAATATCAATTAAAGTACTTGCTACCTGTTACCCTGTTAACTGAAAGAACCTATCTTTTCCAATTGATGTACATTGCTGTACATGGTGAAACAGAGCTCAGTGTCTAAGAAAGCATATAGGAATTTCACACCTAAAAGTAAAATATTGTTCATGTGACAGTGACCATACCTTCAAATGTCAGATCTTTAATTAGACCTTGAAGTGCAACCAAAGTAAGAGATCCGAGAAAGCACAGTTTCACCTAACTGCTTCATTATCTGCTCATATCACCAATGAGTGAAAAATATGAATGTTTTAATAGAATATGGTACAAAAAACATTTCTGTTCTTTTTGATATGGTTACTGGACCTAAGTTCACAATTTATTTGTATTACATTTTAGAAAGTGGTTATGAACCATCCCTACACTGCTAAACATTTTAATGTCTGGAACCTTGTTTGAATGAGAGCAGAGATTTTTCAAAGGAGCATTTTTAAAAAATAAAACTGCATTATAGTTTCAAAATGTTGTCAAAATGTAAAGTTAGATAATTCATGCAGAAATCAGTTCCTGTCAGAAAGCTATGGTGAATTTGTGTTTAATTAGACCTTCAGGACACCATCATTCAATATCAATAGGAATTACAGCCAGTCAATCTATCAAGCAGGTTTATCAGAGAACAATTATCCTAGCTGGATTAAATCACAAGCAAAATATCTTTTGTTCTAGTGCTTTTTTGATATTTGTAGCTGCTGAAAGTTTTAACAGCAAGCATCAGTCACACCTTGTTTAAAATGAGACTGGTTTATAAAAAAGAACCAGCATAGTGTGTTGATAAAAAATCCTCAGTGGATTACTCTGGTCTCAGCTGTCCATGTCCATATTGGCAGGCTGCTTTCTGGTATGTAATTGCTTTCAGTTCCCAGTTAGGCAGTTAAGTGGAGCACTGCATGAAAGTAAGCTGCTAAGCTCAGTTAAGGTGAACTGGGTGAGGGGAGGAAAGAGGAGGTAGCATCTAACTATCCTTGCTTGAACTGCAGTTTGTACTAAAAGATGATAGAAGAGGAACATTTGTGAGTGGCTGTGGCGACCTTCACAGCTCCAGCCATGATACCCTCCTGGCTTGGGCATGAGGAGGCAGAAACCTCCATAACTCCAGCCATGATACCCCTTGACTTGGGCATGAGGAGGCAGAGGCCCAGTGACAACAGCTGTGAAAAAGACTAATGGGACGAAATAGACAGAGGGAGAGAAATAAGTTGTGGCATTTGCAGGGGATCAAGATTGCGGTACTGTGAAGAAACGGCAGGTCAGGGCCTGGCGGTTGCCTATAGAATCAGCAGGTGGGTCACCCTAGACCTCACACAAAAACTACATTGGAAAGACAGGAATGGGATCTTCTGCTTGCCGGTTTTGTTGGGGATTGTTACTTGGTATGAAAAGACCTCCCGAGGAGGCAGAAAATTCTATTAAATATGAAACAAATAAGATTTTCAGAGGGAAAAAAATACAATACAATTGTAGTATTGGAGTCCGTTCATAATTAGCAGATTAAAATATAGCCTTTAACTTCCAGTCTGCAGCATTTTTGTTGGAACTCATTGATAAAATTCATGGATCGTTTATAGGCCTCGGTGAGTTCAAAGAGACTTCTGTTAGTCAAAAACTGCTTCTGATTAACTTGTGTTTGAAAACTGTTAATGTTCTTTGTACAATGTATATATTTTGTTTGCAGCTGTGCTGAACCAACACAGTGCTGATCAGGTGTTGCATCTGATAGAGCGAGAGATACATGTTATTGTTTTCTGCCCGTTCATGCACTAAAAATCAGGTTTCTGTCCTGACTATGTATTATTTATTACTCCTCATAGATGTGCCAAAGCTACATGTGCGGCCAAGCTGTTAAAACGGCAGTAAGCACTTTTATGGCAGGTGAACCCATTTGCATTACCAACTCCCTAATATTTCTTTAAATTTATTCAGTCTTCCCTCTTGGGAAAAGTGACAGATTACTTTCCAGGATTGTGATTTATCATCTATATATCACACATGTCACATAAATCATACACAATTCCATATTTACATATAACAACAAATCAGCCAATAATTTCATCATAAATCAAATGCATGAAAGGCTGAAGACTAATATGGGGGCAATGGAAGGTCACGGCTTTGGTCGCTGATGCCTCCATCAGATCTTTTTCTGATGACTTTTTTCCCCTCTGATCTGTCTTCCAGGGTCCGGTACATGTCGCTATAGTTATACTGATCCCAGTATCGTCGTGTCCTACAGCAAGAACACCTCAGCCGATTGGATTGCTCTGGAGAAAATTAGGTTTGTAGGAAAGCACATTAATGGTAAGAAACTAGAAAGAGGAGGGGGAGACTTATGTCACCATACTGTGCTGCCACTACACTCTCAATCCCATAGCTTGGTTTCAGAATTGGGTAATATGGGTGCCCTTGCAGAGGTTAAACATGATCACTAGCCAAAAGGTTATGAACTTGACCCTATAGCTGACTTGCTCAGTTGGGGAAGTCCTTTGTAACTTTAACTGTTGCTAAGTGGAATAGTGCATACAAGCAAGAAATTAAAATAAGGGAGGGAAATGCTTGCATTGCCCTGTTTGCTTGATTGGTATCTTCTACAGATTGATAGTAATAGTTGAGAATATGTAATCACCCTTTTACTATGTGAAGAGAATATGAGATGATAAGTGAGTTGCAAAAGTGAAAAGTAGAGAGCAAAATGAAATAAATCACAAAAAATATAAATGACATGCGTTTCTTAAATAACAGGGCTCCATCTAACACCAGCACCGTTATCCACATAATCTATCTTCCCCAAGAAGCAAAAGGTGAAAATATTAAATTTAAATGGAAGCAAGAGTATCTCCATGCAAGTGATGTGTATGAGGCCTGCTGGGCTCTGGATAACATAGTGATCATCAATGCTGCCCACAAACAGATGCTTCTGGAAGATAACCTAGACCCAGTCGACACAGGCCACTGGCTTTTTTTCCCTGGAGCCACAGTAAAGGTTTGCTCCAATTAATTCCCTTAACTTAATCATTTACTGTTTTGTACATACTCATCTCTTTGCTATGTCTTAATTCTAATTGGTAAGTTTTATACCTCTGTGGAGCAGTTATGCCTAGTGACTAATCTGTTAAAATATGACAGTCATTAAAAGTCTTCGCTGTTGGAAGGGCACATTAATTTAAACCTACTTACAAATGACATTTAGTGCTTTTCTGTACAGAATTTGTATTGCAATTATGCCTTGGTCCGTCTGGCTATCAAATATGTCCTTCCGTCTGGCTGGGTTGAATGACATCTTCTTAATTTAGGAAATTTATGATGTTCACTTGTTCTGAAATGAAGGTGTTGAGGGCAGATTCCTCTCCATCTGTCACCAGCCATTTGCAATCTGCCATTTCCCAAACCCATTGCCTGTAATCCAACAGCAGTAATCCTAACAAAGTGTGAGGCCCAGCTGTCGGTAAATATCATCACAACAGTGAAGCCTTAGGGAGAAAATCAAGAATTTATTTTGATATTGGTCTGTGATGTGCATCTAGCTGTGTGATAATAAATGTGACAGGAAACATTCTTAGGACATGAAGGTGAGGTCATTTAGATTTGCATGTAATGGGACATCCTTGAAATGGGAATTGTTTTAGCTCAACCTAACAACCTGCTCGCATCAGAAACAGGCCTCGTGTTCCCTACTCCCCAGATATTTTGATTATTATTTATCTCTGGTGTTGAAATTGTTTACTGTGGTAAATACTTTAGAATGGATCTATATTTTCTGCAGTTTAGAAAAATGAGAGGTGAACTCATATTGAAACACCTAAAAATTCTTGCAAGGTTTGCCAGGATAGATGGTGAGATGGTACAGTGATAAAACTGCAAATGGGTGGGAATGGAGCATCAAATGGAGCCACTCTATTTTAACCATGCTCTTGCTCCTTCCCCATTGATCGGGGAGACTTAAAATCACTCTGCATGTCATTTATGAATGGAACTCAGAACGACCTAAAGCAAGATTATTTAAATCTTCAAAATTGTTTAAATCCGCAGTATTCTACTTTTTGTTTTGTCTAAATCTTAATTCTAGTACAGTTTTAAAGTTAAATCCATGTATTTAATGCATATAAAAATACTAATAATTGACTAATTTCATTACATTTTATAGTGTGGTTAATAATATTAGTATCAATAATGAATGGTTAATGAGAATGCTGTTATCTGCTTCAAATAGTAATAGTCCAGTAATTTGATACAATGCAATCAAAAGCATTTAATGTTCTGTTAATTTTGTGATTACAAATAAGAACTGGATCCAAATTTGGTTAAGTAGAGATTAAAAATAGGCTCTGGGCAGCAATAAGAATACTAAAACTGGCTGCATCATTCCCTGATTAGGGAAGGGGGAAAAAATTAGTCAGCTTCACTGCTTTTGATCAGCATCCAGTGACCACCAGTTGGAAGTGAATGTGTGAACATCTGATGCCCAGCTGTAATAAAAGTAAAATACTGCAGATACTGAAGATCTGAAATAGAAACAGAAAATGCTGGGAAAACTCAGCAGGTCTGACAGCATCTGTGGAGAAACAAAGTTAACATTTCAAGTCCAATATGACTGCTCTTCAGAACCTGAACTTCAGTTCTGAAGAAGAGTCATATTGGACTCGAAACATTGACTCTTTTTCTTTCCACAGATGCTGCAAGATCTGCTGAATTTTGCAGCAGTTTCTGTTTTTATTAGACTAGGCTGTGATAGCTCTTATGGTTGAATAAGTGGCTGACACTGACTGTTCAGGCTCTCATATGCAGATTGGACACTTGGACAAAGTGTAGGAGTTATTCTGATACATTTGGCCTTGTAACCCAGTAGCAAGTTAGATCCTTCAGGAGAGATAAAGGAAAGACAACTACAAGAAGAAATAAGCAAATTGAAGGTATGAACACAGAAACATGTTCAGTTTTCCAGTTAGTGAACAAAACAGTCCTCAAAATTCAAAAATATTATAAATGCACCATATGTATATTTCTAAGACCAACTCCAAGAACGTCTAAACCCATATCAGCATCACAAAGACTTTAGAATAATTGAAAAATACTTAAATTATAACCATTGCACAGATCCTATCTCATCATCCTGAACGTCAGTGTATTGGTTCAGGTTTTCAAATTATAAGAATCCATTTGAGGTGTAATATCAACACTGGATTTAGCTGAACGCCACATATATGCAGAAGAATGAAATAGCTCTTTAGATACCAAATTTATTTTCCCTCAAAGGGGAACGAATCATTACTTTCATTAATAATATATTTTAAGAAACCTTACATTACAAAACAGTGACAGGTGAATGTTAGAATAGAGAGAGAAAAGTAAAACAACTTCAGAATTCTTTCATGCAGTTCTACCTGTTTGCCTGTTTGCTGCAGTGATTACATACACATAGGCCCAAGTCTACCTGACACAGTCATCCAAAGCTGCTTGGACTAGTTTGAGACATTTTGCAATTGGATAAGGCATCCTGCCTGTGGAAGGGAGAAGCTGAGGCCTAGATTAGAAAAGCAGGGAGGTTATGCAGGACCTAGTGAGAACGCAGCCAAAGTACTGTATAGCTCTGGTCACCACATTATAGGAAAGATGTGATCACACTAGACATAGTACAGAAGGATGTTACCAGGAATGGAGAATTTTTTCTGCAAGAAAAGATAATAGGCTGGGCTTGTTCTCTTTGGAATAGAGGAAGCTGAGTGGGGATTGAGGTGTATAAGATTATGAGGGGCCTAAACAGAATGAATAGGAAGGGCCTATTTCTAATTGTAAAAAGGTCAATAACCAAGGGGCATAGATTTAAAGTAATTGGCATAATGATTAAAGGGGTGTTGAGGAGATAGTTTTCACCCAGAGGGCAGTGGGTGTATTGATCTCACTGCCCGAAAAGATGGTAAAGGCAGAAATCCTCATTGCATTTAAAGAATTCCTGGGTATGCATTTAGTGTTGTAACCAACAGGACTACAAACCAAGAATTGGAAGGTGGGTTTATGTTGGGATTAGCTCTTTCTCAGCTGGTATGGACGTGATGGGTCAAATGGCCCCCTTCTGTGCTGTAAATCTGCCTATGTTTCTATTTCCACTGGTGATGGAGCCAAGGTAAATTTAGTGGTTTTTTTTGTGGGGCCTGTAGTATTTTTTAACAGGAGAATTCACCTGAAGCGCCACAAAAATAAACTCTGCACTGCAGACCAGGGACTCTGCAATCCCCCATGCCCACCCTGCGATAACAACACCCACATACTTACCTTAATGGTGGCCTGGCAGTGACCACCCACAATCTACTGAGCTGTAACCAGCTGTTTACCAGCCTGATGTAAATGAGGCTGGTGTCTCAAAATGGCATGTACAAGTGACCAATCAGCGCACTCTGCCCATTCGTTGCCCTAAATGTGAAAACCGACCCTGCAGAATCTGTGTTAACTAAACAATGAAGTTGAGAAATTAGATCTGCCAGCTGGGGTTTGTAACTGGTTTAGGAATAAAAAAAATAACAATTCAGACATAGTTAATTAGGTTTGTTAGCATTTCAGACAAGCTCCAGAGAGTTGAGTCTTTATTTTATGTAACTTAACTGGTGTATCATTCCCAAGTAGCTGGAAACCTCTTATTAAAAAAAACATATTCCATTCAATCAAATTATGAACACAGGGTTATCAACATTAAGATTGTGACAAAGCAGAGGATGAGGCATCACAGAGGGAACTTCATTGTACATTTTACCGATACTAATTCTTCCTAAGGCTGGTTTGGAGCTGACTCTGGATATAAAAAACAGAGGCAGGTTCAGTCGCCAGGACTGGCATAGGCACAAAAAAAGAAGAGTACAAGAAATCTTTGCTTTGTATCACGTTCAAGGTTGTTTGTTTTAATTAAGCTCACTGCAGTACAGATATTTAATTATAGGAGAATGTTAAGGCCAAAATCAGCTCTGTCCCTACTCTATGCTGACCCAAAGATATTCAGTCTTTAACAGGAATTTAGACACAATGTTGAGAAAGTGTGGTGCAACTAGTTAATGTTGTTAATCTATCAGAGTCAGAACATGGATACATTCTGACACAAGACTTTTTTTAATGCAAACCTCCTGTTTCTATTGAACCACTATCTGTCTAGTTTTTCATCCCAACTGGTAGACTGGAAACCCAAGAGGTGAGAGAGGGAGGGTGTGGATAGATCCAACCACAACCTCAAACCACTGACCTCAGCAGACTTCTTGAACTCTGGGCAGCTTCTCCACTTTAAATTCCTTTGGTGAAGGAGAAAATGGAGATGACAAAAGTGAATATAACAAAATTAGAAAGAAATCAATGTTGGGTAATAATTAAATAGATGTAAATACAAATGATAGAATATCCTTGCTGATTTTTATTAAAAATGTGCCTGGTTGAATGGCTGAGAGACTATGGCCGGATTTTGTTAGGTCGATGGGGGTGTTGCTCGCTGGTTGGAGAACCGGTAGGGGAACCTGTGCCAGTTTCATGAAGGAGGGCCAGCGGAATTGAGTGCTCTTCAGGCACTTAAGTGGCCAATGATGGGCCTCCCCTGTGATTTAGGTCCCAAGCAGCAGAAGTCCTGAGCAGAAGCTGAGAGTTTCTGGCCAATCAGAGACTGGATTGTCACGCATTGAGAATCTTGAGTGCCCACATGCCCTGGGATTTTTGGCACTAGTTTTCTTTTAAGGCCTCATTCATAGGGCTGGATTGAATACAGTCCATCACTCTAGGAAGCATGGTGGCCAGGCACACTTGATCGCAGCATAGGCCCCCCATCAGCCCCCTGCAGTGGCAAAACCTCCCCCGATTAAATGGGAGGATAGAAGGAGTGACATGGGCTTCCTGGCTGGCAGCGGTAGGATGTCAATTAGGCTCATTAATGAACAAATTGATACCCATTAACCCTGAGCCCATTGCATTAGTGGTGGTTCAGGGATTAAATGGGGGCTGCATTGCTTCCCCTGCAGGGTTTGCCAGTGGCCCCCTGGGAGTCCTTCATTGTCAGGCAGTGCCTGATCATGGGAGCTGGCATTAGGAGGGGGTGAGGCTGAAAGACACACCCTGCCTTTGCACTGACCTCCCCCATTTTCCCGCAGCTCCCACCCCATGACCCCTATCCATTCTCACTCATCTTTGACCTGGAGACCCATGATGATGTGGGGCCTCTGGTGGTTGCAGTGCCACCAGCTGCCACCACTTCCACTCCTGCTTACATTAGTGGCAATGATGAGCTGCTGGCCTTTGATTGGCCAGCAGTTCTCAATGGGCGGGCTTCCACTCCCTGGGACTCCAGTTGCGGGAAAGACCCGCTTAAATGCCTGAAGAGCACTTGATTCCATTGGCCCTCCCTCACAAAACTGACGTGGATTCCCTGTCAGTTCTCGAGCTGGCGGGCAAGACCCCCACCAGCCTAACAAAATCCAACCATATTTCTCACCCATTCACCCAGAAGCAATTTTAGTAGAAACCAGTAAGGATATTCTACCTTTTGTATTTGCATCTTTAAACTCATTTGTCAACATTGATTTCTTTCAAAATTTGTTTAATTCAGTTTTGTCATCTCCCTTTTCTCACTCATCTGCTTCTCTTATTTCTGTCTTTTTCATGAAGAATTCTTGTTTTGCTTAATGTCCCTGTTTTTTTTTTAATTTACTATCTAATTTTCCTGCGCCCTTTATGATTTTAGCAAGTCTGTTAATTTTCTGTCATTATTTGCATTGTCTTGGTTATATCTTTATCATCAATTTTTAACTTTATCCTTCATTCTTTTCTTTAGTTTAATGCTCCTTGTGATACTTATCCCTATCCACCTCACCTGTCTGTGAGCATTGTCAGTCATCACCTATGCTATCATCAGAAGTTCTCAGCACTGCTTTTCCCCATCTTCAAATCTTTCATTTTAACTAGTTGTGTGTGGAATAAATAGGTTACCTCAATGTAAATAATATTAAGTAATAGTTTGTAGTTATTTTTGTTAATTATTTTTTTCATTTTGCAATGGTGTTGTTCTACCACTTATCCTCCTAATCTCTCAGCTTTATCTATCTCTGTTGCCTATTTTCTCCCTGTGACCTTAGTTCTACCTTTTCTGTCTCCATGATCACAAGATGGATATGGATGAGGATGCTTATTAAGCTCACCCTGGCTCATCCATCCAGAAATAACCTAGGGTCCCCAGTGCAGCATCCTGCTCTCTTTTTAAATGATTTCAAGGTTTTGCCTCCAGTATCATACCTGGGAGTCCATCCTGTGTCTTAATTTCTTTTGTAGGAAGAAGAAATTCTCAGCATATGTCCTAAATTACTTTATACTGTGCTGAATTTCCTACAGCTTATTTGTAGTAATATACCAATATGTCTCCTCTATATCACTAATATCTTAAATGCACTTATGAGAAGCCCACTCAATCATTCCATTTCAAAGCTAAAAAGTCTATCTCCCAACCTATTTCTTAGAATTATGGCAATTGAGATCAGTGCCATGGCTGCTCTCTGCACAACTTTGAGGGTTTGAATATTTCTTGGGTGAAGTATTTTAAAGTGGGTTAAAAAAAAAACCTAAAGATTTTCTTCATAGTACTAACTATGGATGGATCTGCTGAGTCTGACCTCCATCTGCTACCATTTACCTGCAACCTTTCAGATATGTTTATTCCATCAGTGGCTTCTCTTCCAGTGTGAGCAGCCCCTGTAACTTTGAGGTCATGAGCCAGTTCATCAAACATTTTCTTATCTCTGTCACTATTGTTGAATTTCAACATCATCCTCTGAAGCTTCTGCTATCGTTCCAGCACTAACTCACCTATGAGCTTTTGATCTAAATTTGAATTATGTTAGATGTATTAATTTTTCAACCACAAATGGCCAAGCTATTTTAATTTAATATACAAGTTAGTTTAAATTATTACAAGCTGTTACAATGGCAGATGGATAGGTGTGGGTTAATAGCGAACCCTTTCTGATCTGCCAAAGCTTAAACCCATATATTTATTTTGTTGGCATTTTAAATATTATCTCATTCACCATTGAATTCAGTCCGCTGGAACTCATTTCACCCCTGACGTGTTCTTAAAAGTCATCAGACGGAAGTGATCTATTATTCATACATCTCTGGGATAGAT
Source organism: Carcharodon carcharias (assembly GCF_017639515.1). NCBI lineage: Eukaryota > Metazoa > Chordata > Chondrichthyes > Lamniformes > Lamnidae > Carcharodon > Carcharodon carcharias. The sequence continues at coordinate 120,055,412 of NC_054479.1, read as the reverse complement.
TGAAGGGAGATATTCCAAAGGTGAAAGCAACGTCTGACACAACTGCATCTGCTGTTCCACGAAACTCGTGTGTGTGCTGTGGAATGTTCAGTTCACTGCAAGATGTAACCATTCTATTCTTGCAGTTTCAGGTGCAAGCTGTATAGGAGCAATCCAGATTTACTTTAATGCATCTGTCAAAGCTAGTTAACTTGATTTATTTTTTAGTTGTAAGTATTAATTTGTGAATGCATGAAATGAAGAGAAAGCAAACTGACTGAATCTACATATATTAAATAAACTGTTGCCTTAACAGTTACAGTAAGATGATTCACTGACTTCCATTCTTGTGTGATCAAATTATTAGTAACAAGGGACAACATGCCAAAAAACTTGCCTGTTTTAATCACAGTTAGCTCAAAAATTAGTTCAAGTGAAGTGCACAGATTTAATAGCAAACTTACTAAAATTAAGTTTAATTTAGCTATTTTTTTCTCAATTAGCTTCGTTTCTAAGGCAGATTACTAATCTACAGTGTGACTATTAGAGTTAAAAGATGGATATTAGATTGTTGGGTAGAAAAGTATACGCCAAGTTAATTCAGTACAAAGTTTGCATGGATGCAGCACATCATCTGACTTTTATTCAATAATGTCATAATTATGAGGATGAGCCCAACTGGAATCCATTGTGAAAAGAGCCTTGCACATCTAAGGCAGAATTTTTCCCTCATTGGGCGGGCGCGCGCCTGACCCGAACAAGAGTAAAATAGTGCGCGATGATGTCGGGCGAACATCAACCTGAAGTGCTAACGCTGTTTCTATACCAGCATTTTCTCTTTTTATTTCAGATTTTCCATAATGTTTACAGCCAAATGTCAATGATCTGCATGAAAAAAATGTAGGGTTACCGCATCATCTTTCCACACGGACAATGTGGAATACAGTATTTATTGGATCCTTCATTATAAAATATACTTGTCCGGTAATATGTCAGGATGTATTTTCTTGTCACTAATATGAGCCTGGAAAGATAGTATGAATATACAACAAAGAACCTGTCTTATACTCATGCTTTTCCATTCATGTTAGACCTGGAGGAACAAATATTAAGTGGTGATTGCGACCAAGCCAGAGGCTAGGAATCCTGCAGAAAGTAACTCACCCCCTGACTCCCCAAAGTTTGTCCACCATCTACAAGGCACAACTCCGGAATTTGATGGAATATTCTCCATTTGCCTGGATGAGTGCAGCTTCAACAATATTCAAGAAGCTTGACACATCCCAGGATTAAGCAACCTGCTTGATTGGTATCCTATCCACAAACATTCACTCCCTCCACCACCAATGCACAGTAGCAGCAGTGTACACCATCTACAAGATGCCTGCAGGAATTCACCAAGGCTTCTTCAACAGCACCTTCCAAACTCACGACCACTACCATCTAGAAGGACAAGGGCAGCAGATACATGGGAACACCACCACCTGGAAGTTCCCATCCAAGCCACACACCATCCTGACTTGGAAATATATCGCCGTTCCTTTGCTGTATCTGGGTCAAAATTCTGGAACTCCCTCCCTAACAGCACTGTGGATGTACCTATACCACATGGACTGTAACAGTTCAAGAAGGCAGCTCCCACCACCACCTCAGAGACAATTAAAGTCATAGAGTTATACATCACAGAAACAGGTCCTTCAACCCATCGTGTCCATGCCGGCCATCAAGCACCTATCTATTCTAATCCCATTTTCCAGCACTTGGCCCGTAGCCCTGTATGCTATGGCATTTCAAGTGCTCATCGAAATACTTCTTAAATGTTGTGAGGGTTCCTGCCTCTACCGCTCGCTCAGGGATGGGCATTTAGGGATGGGCAATAAATGATGGCCTAGTCAGCGATGCCCAAACCCCTTGAACGAATAAAAAAACACCAATCCACTCAATAATATTTTGCTTCTGCATATTAATTTCATTTTTCTGTTCCTTTGATTGAGATAATTACTGCTTGTTTTATAAAACTAATACCAGGTATAGGATAAAAGAGTTGCAACAGAAATGTGCTGGATTTATTCCATCTTTGTCTTTTAAACGTTTCCCATTATCCATAGGACAATATTTCTGAAGAGTAAGGCAGAGTGTATGTGTTACAGATCACAGAGAGTCTGAGTTTCTATGGCAACATGCACTTTTACATGCATGTTGCAGTCAGGAGCTATTGATGGTAGAGGCTCCAATTTGCTTTTCATCACATGGCTGACCAGGAATCTCTCCTGCTTTTACTGCTTGCCATATTGGCGTGATGGAAGGATTTGTCAGCTGATGATTGATCTGCTTTGCCACATCACAAACACACCTTCTTTGGTCATCAAGTGCTGGGGTGGGATTTGGAGACAGTAATCCACTGTGCCATTAGACCTCCTTCAAGGGAGAGTATAAGATATAAAACAACTATGGACTGAAATTTCTCATTCACAGAAAAGCAACTAAACAAAAACATTAAAAAACCTCACAAGTACATTGAGCATCATTAGCTGTCAAAAAAATCCTTTTTGCAGAGATAGGAATTGATCAGGTCACTTAAAATATCTTTCAAAATCCTTTAAGTGGTTTTATTGGTTCCCACTATTTGGCCCTAAAAACAAAATTCCAAGAGATAATGGACTGGATTTTATATGCCCCCGCCAGGCGTGTTTTCAATGAGGTGGTGGGCATGTAAATTAGGGCTGGGTCCCAGCCCACCACCTTCCTGCCCCCCTGAGCTCCCCCCCATAACACAATAGGGGGCGGGTACTGAAATTGGCAGCCCACCTGCCATGTTTAAATAAATAATCAAGGATCAATTGAGCTTGTTAACCATAAAATGGTTGGCATGGGCAGTTAGGAGGGATTGGGCAGTAAGTCTTGGTTAAAAATTGTTTAAAAGGGCAGGAAGGAAGGGGGAGTACCACCTTCAAGGGTTGCTCTTTGCCCATCAGGGGTGGGGGGCAGCCCCCCAAAGATAGTACCCCCCTTTCTTCCTAATCATCTGCCCTCCAAAACCCACCAGCCCTGGACCCCCAACCCCAATCTGCCCAAACCCTCCTCACCCAATACCCCAAACCTACCTTTCTCCAGGATCCATTGGACCTTCTTGGGACTGGCTGCCGTCCCAACAGTGCCCACTGATCAGATCTTGGCACTGCCAGGACTGCTGGAGCTGTCTGGACAGTCAACTCCTGAGGGTGGGACTTTGTCCCCAGTGAGGGCTGCAAATCCCATTTCAGCCAATTTAGCCTACTCCCTGTCCATTATGGTTGCTTATATATTCCTAAAGTAAGATATATTTTCAGAGCCTTCCTGATATTTTTTGCTTCTTCACACATACATGAACCATGTGCAATTACTCTGTACTGAGACCTAGTTATTTTCTTATTGATAAGGACTTCTCTAATCATGTTAAAATTTTTTTAAAACCGGGAACAAGAGGCCAGGTCTACTCAGAGAAGCTTTGCAATATGACTGTATGGCAGTAATATTAAATATGTTGCTTCAGACTTTACAAATGATGCTGGGATATAAGTGTGCGGAGGAGGAAATGCAATATTACATTGAATTACGTAGGATATATGGCAGAGAAACAGGCCATTTGGCCCAACGAGTCCATGCCAGGGTTTATGCTCCACTCAAGCCTCCTCCATTGTTAGAATTAACTGCCAAAAAATGAATTGGTTCTGAGAAAAGTAGCAGAATTCAAGATGGATGTCACTGGATTATGATGGCAAACAACTTAGGCAGCTGAAGGAAGTCAAAGAGAGATGGCAGAGGCTCTGACCATAATTTTTCAGTTCTCCTTATCATGCTCATTGACTACCATTCAGATCCCTTGCACAATGTGACACCTCAGTTCAAGAAGGGAGAGAAGAATAACTAAGGTAATTGCAGAACTGTTACTCAATTGTCTTCTGTGGCCAAACCTTAATTCTAGATGAAATTAATGGACATTTAGAAACTAACATGGATGTATTAGAGATCAATCATGTTTGATAAATTTAATTGCCTTTTTTGAGGATGTGATTATTTATGTAGATGAAGGGTATGCAATTATTGTGGGGTATATTGACTTCCAAATAGCTTTCAATAGGGTGTCTCACAAGAAGGTTGTTACAAAAATTCAGATTTTTTCTTCATTTATGGGATGTGGGCATTGCTGGCTGGGCCAGCATTTATTCCCCATCCCTAGTTGTCCTTGAGAAGGTGGTGATGAGCTGTCAACTTGAACCTTGGCAATCCATGTGGTGTAGGTATGCCCACAGTGCCGTTAGGGAGGGTGTTCCAGGATTTTGACCCAGCGACAGTGAAGGAACAGCGATACATTTCCAAGTCAGGATGGTGAGTGATTTGGAGGGGAACTTCCAGGTGATGGTGCTCCCATGTCCTTCTAGATGGTAGTGGTCATGGGTTTGGAAGCTGCTGTCTGAGGAGCTTTGGTGAGTTCCTGCACTGCATCTTGTAGATGGTACACACTGCAGCTGCTATGCGTCAGTGGTGGAGGGAGTGAATGTTTATGGATGTGGTGCCAATCAAGCAGGTTGCTTTATCCTGGATGGTGTCAAGCTTCTTGAGTGTTGTTGGAGCTGCACTCATTCAGGCGAGTAGGGAGTATTCCATAGATAAAAACAAAAAAACTGTGGATGCTGGAAATCCAAAACAAAAACAGAATTACCTGGAAAAACTCAGCAGGTCTGGCAGCATCGGCGGAGAAGAAAAGAGTTGACGTTTCGAGTCCTCATGACCCTTCGAAGGGTCTGCTGCCAGACCTGCTGAGTTTTTCCAGGTAATTCTGTTTTTGTTTTGGGGAGTATTCCATCCTGACTTGTGCCTTGTAGATGGAGGACAGGTTTTCGGGAGTCAGGAAGTGAGTTACTCGCCGCAGGGTTCCTAGCCCCTGACTTGCTTTTGTGGCCACAGTATTTATACATTTATATGGCTAGTCCAGTTCAGTTTCTGGTCAATGGAAACTGCCAGGATGTTGATAGTGGGGGATTCAGTGATGGTATTGCCATTGAATGTCAAAGGGCAATTATTAGATTCTCTCTTGTTGGAGATGGTCATTGTTTGGCATTTGTGTTGCGCCCCAGAAGGAAAAAAACAGTTTTGACCAGTACTCTTAATTCCCAATTTTTACTGGTGTTCCACTTTAAGGTATATAAGACCAGCTCAGGCCAGTATTCTTATTTCCCAGTTTTTACTGTTTTTTCCTTTATGGGGCGAATGTTACTTGTCACTTTGCAGCCCAAGCCTGGATATTGTCCAGGTCTTGCTGCATTTGAACATGGACTACTTCAGTATCTGAGAAATCGCAAATGATGCTGAACATTTTGCAATCATCACCGAACATTCCCACTTCTGACGTTATGATGGAAGGAAGGTCATTGATGAAGCAGCTGAAGATGGTTGGGCCTAGGACATTACCCTGGGGAACTATTGCATCGATCTCTTGGAACTGAGATGATTGACCTCCACCAACCACGACCATCTTCCTTTGTGCTAGGTATAATTCCAACCAGCGGAGAGCTTTCCCCCTGAATTCCCACTGACTCCAGTTTTGCCACAGTGCCTTGATGTCACACTCGATCAAATGCTGCCTTGATATCAAGGGCAGTCACTCTCACCTCATCCCTGGAGATCAACTCTTTTGTCCATTTTTGAACCAAGGCTGTAATGAGGTGAGGAGCTGAGTGGCCCGGACAGAACTCAAACTGAGCATCAGTGAGCAGGTTATTGCTAAGCAAATGCTGCTTGATGGCACTTTGATCCCTCCCATTACTTTACTGATGATTGAGAATAGACTGATGGGGCGGTAATTGACCAGGTTAGATTTGTCCTGCTTTTCGTGTACAGGACATACCTGGGCAATTTTTCACATTCCAGGTAGATGCCAATGTTGTAGCTGTATTGGAACAGCTTGGCCAGGGGTAAGGCAGGTTCTGCAGCACAAGTCTTCAGTACTATTGCAGAATGTTGTCAGGGCCTATAGCCTTTGCAGTATCCAGTGCCTTCATCACGTGAAGTGAATCGAATTGGCTGAAGGCTGTGATGCTTGGGATCACCAGAGAAGGCCAAGATGGATCATCTTGGCACTTCTGGCTGAAGATTGTTGCGAATGCTTCAGCCTTATCTTTTCCACTGATGTGCTGTGGTCCCCCATCATTGAGGATGGGGATATTTGTGGAGCCTCCTCCAGTGAGTTGTTTAATTGTCCACCACCATTCATGACTGGATGTCGCAGGACAGCAGAGCTTAGACCTGTTCTGTTGGTTGTGGAATCACTTAGTTCTGTCTATCTCTTGCTGCTTATGTTGTTTGGCACACATGTAGCCATGTGTTGTAGCTTCACCAGGTTGACACCTCATTTTTAGGTATACTTGGTGCTGCTCCTGGCATGCCCTCCTGCAATCTTCATTGAACCAGGGTTGATCTCCTAGGTTGGTGGTGATGGTAGAGTGGGCAATATGCCAGGCCATGAGGTTACAGATTGTGGGTGAGTACAATCCTGCTGCTGCTGATGGCCCACAGCACCTCACAGTTGCCCAGTCTGGAGTTGCTAGATTTATTTGAAATCTATCCCATTTAGCACAGTGGTAATGCCGCACAACACAATGGATGATATCAACAAGAACTGTGCGGTGGTCGCTCCTACTGATACTGTCATGGACAGATACATCTGCGGCGGGCAGTTTGGTGAGGATGAAGTCAAGTATGTTTTCTCTCTTGTTGGTCCCCTCACCCTCTGCTGCAGACCCAGTCTAGTAGCTATGCCTTTTAGGACTCGGCTAGCTCGGTCTGTGGTGGTGGTACTGAGCTACTCTTGGTGAAGTCCCCCACCGAGAGTACATGCTGCGCCCTTGCCACCCTCAATGCTTCCTCCAAGTGGTGTTTAGTGTGGAGGAGTACTGATTCATCAGCTGAGGGGATACAGTATGTGTTAATCAGCAGGAGGTTTCCTTGCCCATGTTTGACTTGATGCCATGTGACTTCATGGGATCCGGAGTTGACGTTGAGGACTCCCAGGGCAACTCCCTACTGACCATATACCACTGTGCCACCAACTGCCCTGCTGTGACAGGGCCGTAACATTCCACCTTTAAATTGCAAGACCAAATAAGCTAAAGTAACTTTATATAGGCTTTATATATACTTTAGACGATTGTCTGTGGTCTTGTGGGTATAGTGCTATATAAAAAATCCACTAAAGCCGTAGATTAGTGTATATTAAGGAGAGTGATGCCACAAATCAGGAATTATAGTTCTGAGGAGCTTGAGATTACTGTAATCAAGTGTAAAAATTATTGTTAAAATGATTGCGGTTGTAGAAACCAGAGCATTTTCATTTTATTACTGCTTTAAATAAATCGGCATACAAAACATTCATCAAAATAAATATTCTATCTATTGCGATGATTCTTAGACTAAGGGACTGAACTGCTGTGTTGTTTAACTGTAATTTGACTTCATGCTTAAGGCAATAATGAATAAATAATTGAAAACTTATCTTCAAAATTCTCTTTGTTGAAGCCTGAGTTTGTTCTGGTTACAAACTAGTGTCCTGAGCCCTTGTAATGCACTCTATCTCTCTCTCCACAGCATAGCTGTCAATCTGATGGTAACTCTATGTATTTCCATGGGACTGAGGGCACTGATTTTAACTTTGTAACAACCAGAGATGTTGATCTTTGGACTGAAGGCATTGTAACACAGTGGGTGGAAGAGTTTGAAAGTCAGCCTGCAGGGTAAGTACTTGTTATCTGTAGTATTCTGAATATGTGTACTGTTATCTGGGGGATAAGTGAGATTCAAAGGAGGGTTGCATTAGCCCCACACATACATATTTAAACTGCAGCTGGATGTCAACGAAATTTGCTGAGAGAAAGAACTAAATATTTGTAGTGGGATGTAAAGGATGCGCTGGAAATAATATTTTAACTCTTTATTACCATTCTGTGTTCAAAGGGAAACATTCATACCTATTTGTTTCACTAGAAAAATAAACCGTCTTCTCTCAATTCACTGTTATAGAGTTTCTCTAAAAGGTTTCTGTACACTTGCTTATAGAAAAAGCACTTGACAGCACAGGGAATTTAATTCCCTGAACCTATCCTCAGTGCCTACCCTCATTCAATTGACTGCACAAGGATATACATGCAACACCCTCCCTGGAGAGTTTAATTTTTAGTTAACCCTATGAGAGTCCATAATATTTGAGATATCAGCTATTTTAATCTGAGTAACTATGAAATGTTTTTGTGTAACATAGGAAAAAATTTCATATTTCAAGCATCTGCAGTATTTTGTAAATGGGAAAAAATATTCTCTTTTCTACTTGTACCAAAGTTGTAACTGCATGAATAAATTATGGATTTATGATTTTACTACGAATGGTATTTTGAGGCGATCTTTCCATTAATGTTACTTACTGTTTTCTTCCACTACAATGAACTAACAATATGTACAAATGTTCCATGTTCAGAGTTAGTGATGTGGTATCACCTACCTGTGTAGTCAACTGGACACGCTTAGCCTTGATTCTCTGATATTTCATCAGTAATCCATAATCACCATCTACTTTACCATTCATTTGGGGGAGATGGTGGCATAGTGGTAATTCACTGGACTAGTAATCCAGAGGTGCAGGCTAATGCTCTGGGGATACCACCATGGCAGCTGGTGGGATTTAAAATTCAATTAATTAATAAATCTGGAATATAAAGCTAGTCGCAATAATGGTGATCATGAAACTATCATCGATTGTTGTAAAAGTCCATCTGGTTCACCAATGTCCTTTAGGAACGGAAATCTGTCATCCTTAACCTGGTCTGGCTCACATGTAATTCCAGACCCACAGCATCGTCTTTGACTCTTAACTGCCCTCTGAAATGGCCTAACGAGTCACACAGTTCAAGGGCATTAGGGATGGGCAACAAATGTTGGCCTTGCCAGCAATGCCCCTGCCCATGAAAGAACAAAGTAAAAAACATTCTCATTTGTAACTTATGAACATACGAACTGGTGTAACAGGAGTAAGATCATGGTTGGTCTGATTGTAACCTCGACTTCACGTTCCCGCCTACCCCCGATAACCTTTCATCCCCTTGCTTATCAAGAATCTATCTACCTCTACCTTATAAATATTTAAAGACTCTGCTTCCACCGGCTTTAGAGAAAGAGAGTTCCAAAGACTCATGATCCTCTGAGAGAAAAAACTTCTCCTTAACTCTGTCTTAAATGGGCGACCCCTTATTTGTAAATAGTGACCCCTAGTTCTAGACTCTTGCACAAGGGGAAATATCCTTTCCACATCCAATCTGTCAAGACCCCTCAGGATCTTATATGTTTCAGTCAAGTCACCTCTTACACTTCTAAGTTCAACCTTTCCTCATAAGACAACCTTCACATTCCAGGTATTAGTCTAACAAACCTTCTCTGAACTGCTTCCAACGCATTTACATCCTTCTTTAAATAGGGAGACCAATACTGTACACTGTACTCCAAATGTGGCCTCACCAATGCCCTGCATAACTGAAGCATAACCTCCCTACTTTTGTATTCAATTCCCCTCACAATAAACAACAACATTCTAGTAGCTTTACTAATTCCCGAATAGCTTAGATTGGTGGTTGAAGGAGAATTGAATAGAAGGATATGAGAATACTATACGTGTGGAGGATAGACACCAACATGGTCTAGTTGAGCCAATCAGCCTGTTTCTATATTGGGATATCCATGTATTTCTCCTATTGCTGCTTGTTGACTGCTTTCCTTCTTATTTTTTTCTGCTCTGTGTAGTGTCTCACGATATTTACTGCATTAAAGGTATATTGTAAGAATAAATTGTTTAATGAAGATATGAAGAGAAAGATTAGGATTATTGCCCCCAACAAAGAGTTGGTGAGCATTCCTGTCATAGATTTTCTTTACAACTACTTGTATTTATCTTCACTGGATACTGTCTAGATAAATACTGTCTAATTCCAGTAGCATCTCATAAGATTGAATGGATTCCTGTTGATTTTCAAACAAAACTCAACAATATTGACAAATAAGTAATGGATTTTGAATTTTTTTATTGGTGTGAAATCATTTTGTTTAATCAAAATTAGCATTGTTTCTATTCAAAGACCTGAAAGGTGCTATATAAATGCAGGTTCTTAGCTTTATGTATGATGAATGGTCCCATCCAAAACATGAATATGTATTTTTCTTTCAGACACTTACTAACCTGCAGTGCATTGCTAGGATTTTCTGTTTTTGTTTCTGATGTTTAGCATTTGAGATCATTTTATTTAGCTTCATCTTTCCCTATCTTGACTTTATGATAAATGTCAAAAGTTGATATTAATGTTCAGTCTGGCATTGGTACACAAGCCATGACTCCAGGTTGGGAGCCTAAAACTCCACTGACATTGGGGTTTTAAATAATTTTTCTGTGGGAAAAATAATCTTGCTGTTTAAACTAGTGACCTGTGGTAATCTGCAGAGTTAGACATGTTTTTAGTCTGGACTGACCAGATCTCCAATTAGTGCTTTGTTTCATAGTGAGAATCGTCAACTCAATCCCTTTCTACCCTGGTATATCATTTAAAATCACTTGTTAATACAGGTATTTATTTCTGAAAATCATCAATGTCACTTTGTTGTAAACATTTTCTGTAGAAAAATTTATTTTGTTCGCTCAAGTGGCTGTTAACAAAGTCACATTCCACAGGTTGTATCCTTTAAATCCCAGTTTAACATTTCATATCTTGCTCTGGGGTTAAGAAAAATGTGTTTACATTAACATTCCTAACAATTATTTTTATCAAGCCTATCAGACAACTTTATTCAAAGTTGAGCTTCCTCAATTTTCAGCTCTTAAAACAATAGTGTATGTGCTGCTGATGTTTATAAAGTAAAGTGGGATTTAAGTGTTATTGCGACTGTAATTAAAGTGCAAAGCAGAAATAGGCTGTGCTGGCTGTTTATTGCATTCTTTCCCTCTACAGCTGGGAAGTATCAGGAGCTATCATTGGCACCAAGTGTGGTGTAGTTGAGTCAGGCTCATCTCTTGTGTTCCACAAAGATGGAGACCGAAGTATTTGCACACCCTTCCTGGACACAACTAATGATGGAAATCTCAGATTTTATTTTAGCATGGGTGAGTGAACGGAAAAGACAGGAAGCATAGTGGGGAGTAATTTTGTTTGTTTGCTCTGAAATTTTAACTCTTCATCTAAAAAGTGTTTTCGTGGTCACCTTCGAAAAGACTGAAGAAGTACACATGCAAAAAATCATGAATATCCAGTTCAGATCACATGTAAATGAAATAACGTAAGGCTATGTGTAATATACTGTTATACCCCTGAATTATACTGCTGTGTAATTGAATATTGGGCTGTACGTGCATATCCTTAAACACAAGTTGGTTAGACCACTTTTGGGAATGAATGGCAGTGATTTAATAGAGAGACCATCTAAGGCAGGATCCTAAACTTTACCCATAAAGAGCCACAAAATAATGATCAGTCTTTTCATTATTCCTCCTATTTTTCTGAAAATTTCTCCTTCTCTGTTAGGAGCACATAGGAATGGGCATGGATTTTTGAGGCCAAGTCGCTATGACCAGGATTTCCCCCTCGGCGATTTGGGGGCGGGCCTGCTCGTCAAGGGGAAAATGACACGGATGACGTTGGGAGGAATCCCCGACGTCATCCCGGGCCATTTAAATTTTTAGGAAGGCAGGCAGACAACGAAATCAGCTGTCCACCCGCCGACCTGTCAATGGCCAATTAAGGCCATTGACAGGCTAGTTAAGATAATTAGAGACCTGCCCGCCCAAGCTTAAGGCTGGTGGGCAGGGCAGGAGCCCCAGCAGGCTCCAGATTATTCATGAAACTCCATCCACTGGCGCGATGAAGTTTCATGTCATTTTTAAAAAATGTAATAAATTTTAAGTGTTTATTATTAATATGTCCCACATGAGGGGGACATGTTAATAATTTAAATATTTTTTTATTTTTAGACTTTACTTACCTTTCAGAAATCTCCCTGAGGCAGGACTTTGCCTCAGGGAGCAATGCACTCTTCTGCACACATGTGCGAAAGAGCGCACTTTGACAGATGGGGAATCCCTCCACCCCCCGCACAGGAAGCGCACAATGGTTCCTGTCGTGCAGGCCGCTAGGTAGGCCTTAATTGGCCTGCTCACTCAAAATGGCGGCGGGCCCCATTTCGGTGGTGGGTGTCGGCTGTCTGCCCGCTGTCGAACTGGTGGGGCCCGCACTCCATCTGAGGGCTCCCTTCTAGAATTGCAGTTCTGATTTATTCAGTATAGAGACAGGCATCCAGTAGCCTTGCAATCAGACTGTAATATTTTCTTTGTAACTATATATGTTTATAAGGCCAAATTAATGGAACAATGTGATTTGAATTGTATCTACAAGCCAAACAAAATAAAAAATGTAATTAAATATAGGGTAGTTTATATTGTGTTTTGTATGCCCAGAAGTTGTGTGATCAGATAGTTTGCTGATAGCCATATTTGCACAGGAAATAATATTCTATCTCTTTCTATCAGGGGGTGGTTCATGTAATCCAGGGGATTCACATGAAAACGATGTCACGCTCTATGCCATGGTTGAGGGTAGAAAAGAGCATGTTTTGGATGTGTTGCCTTTTTCAACCTTTAGGGTAGGTAGAATTGCTGCATCTAATTAAAATGGCTAATATTAATTACCCAATGTTTTAAAATTGCTATTTGGGATAACAATGTGCAATGTATATTTGAGTGTGTATGGATAACTAAATCCCATCAATCAAACCATGATGCAAACTTTTTAAATTAACAGTTTTTTTTTCCAGCTCAATGAAAGTAAGGACAGGAAATATAGTGTGACATAGTGATGGGGTACAGGTTCAATCTTCAGCTTCTGCTCTTAAGTTTCCAACCACTGCAACATCTGCACTGTCGTGTGGCAGTTAGAGGGCAGTCAGCTTCTCCAGGAAGATGTGGAAAAGTGAAGAGAGAGTTGTCTGCTGTCACTATTTCTCGTCAGCCACAGAAGAAAGGCTTTAGGAGGAGTCTGCATGCAGCCAACAAAGTGATGGGAGGTATATGCCCAGAGAGATCAGAAAGGGGAGACGTGCTCTTAAAAGATAAGATTCAAACATTGATAACATGTTAACTGATAAGAATACTTACTTGGTGAAAATCTTCATTAATTCATCGTAAAATTTATCTGTGTGTATGCATATATATTTTATTATAATAGTTTTTGAATAGTTGCTTGGGATGAGTGAAGAGACTCCCCCTCTCTATGTAGCACACTCGTTGTCCAAGGGTTGCTAGTCATTTCTCAGGATATCACTGAGGTAAGATTGGAGGCAGGCCCCAAGAACTACCTCAGCTGCTATAAGGATTGAACCCGTGCTGTTGCCTTTATTCTGCACTACACTCTAGCCACCTAACCAACTGAACCAACCCTGAGTGAAGGAACTAAATCCCAAAATATAGTCATTGTTAGTTTAACTGTGGCCCTTAATTATGATGGCTGTAAATCAGTCAGAGTCCACTGCTGCATTACCCAGCTGGGCAATTGAGGTAGTGACATCATATCCTATGGCGTTTTCAGGTGGCCAAGCTTTGGTCATCTGACCTAATGTTTTCTTATGTGACTTGGTGTAATATTTTGTTTCATAATGCTCCTATGAAACACCTTGGGATGTTTTATTACATTAAAGGCACTATATAAATATAAATTGTTGTTTATAAAGTCAAATATTGGAGATTTGGAGTCCTCTTCAGCTACTTAGTGTAAATGAATAATTTCCTATCCCTTTGCCTATAATCACATTGCAGAATTATTGAGCCAAAAGGTATAATTTATTACTTATAATTCCCCATTTTTCCCCCTGTTTCCTTGTTTCCAAGAGTCTCTTTGAGCTCAGGAGGGGTGTGAGGTGTGAAAATTTCCTTGTTTCAACAGCAATGGACCAAGATCCTCAACAGTCATCAGTATTTTTAATATGTCATTACTGAACATGACAATTCTTGATTAATTTCAGTGTATTTAGAAGCATGGCAATGTTCAATGCACACTTATTGGTTTAAATTAAAGGAGTAAAAGAGACGACTACATGTTTAACCTATTGGTATTGTTTGCAGAAACCATCCCTGGTTTCTGTTGCTATCACTCCAGAACTGCAGACATCAGCCACGAAGTTCTGCTTGAAACAGAAGAGTCACCAAGGACTGAACAGGAATGTGTGGGCTGTGGACTTCTTCCACATTCTACCTGTGATGCCACCAACACCTTCTCACTTAACAGAGTTTTCCATCAATATGGGCTGCGGATCTCATCAACCAGGCAACAGGTATCAACAAATCGATCACCTGGTGAAGTTTTATCAATTTGCTTAACAACTTCTAAAATAGCACATAGCTCCCCTGATAGTTCAGTGTTGTCACTGTGAGCTTTGCAGACCAGAAAGCTACTTGGTTTAGTCCCTTGATCACTGGATTGAGTTTTCTCCATCATTCTTGAGCTATTTTCCATTTAGAAATGGTACACAACTGCAGTAACAAACTTTTTCTTAATTTCTACAAGTAATAAAGGATCATTACTGCTGTGCTTCATCATTGGGAACTGTCTTTTCATTACTATTAAATATTTAATGATAAGATGGTTAAAGTCTTTAGTTTTGTAATAATGAAGAGCTCTAAAACTGTCTGCACTGAAAATTTATTCAGTTTGTGCTTTCAGTGACCTGTTGCTCCGTTCAAATAAGTATAATTCCAGTGAGTTGATGAACACAGTTTTTGTTCTGATTATCTAGGGGTGTCACCAGAAAAACATGACAGTGCCCAGACTTGAGAATTAGAGCTGCCAATTTACGTAGGCCTGGAGTATGAGGCAGAACTTCAATCTACCCTGGTCCAAAGCTGGGGACCCTGTCACAGGAACAGAATCATTTGCAGGGTTGAGAAAGGCCTCCTGTCAATGTAAAGGTCCCTGCCCCCATTATGCCTTTGTGTGGCAGAGCAACCCACTGCTGTTCCTTTAAAACCTATAAGGTTAGCTGAAAACAAAGCCTTTGGCCATTTCACCTGTTCGGAAAAATAACATGTCTCTTTCGGGATCAATTCTCTTTCCCTTCCAAAGGTTTGGGATTTGCAGAAGGTCTGTGCAGAGATCATGTCAGCTCTTGGTTAGTTGTGTTGAAGCCTTATAAGATTCCACAGATTACAGCCTGAATTTTAAAGTCCCTTTGCCCCACTCACCTGTACTAGATCATTCTTTGTGAAGGAAGGTGATGGTCACTTTTTCTTTTGCGTTTCTGTGACACCAGCATAAGTTTGGAGTTTTCGACTAATCATGGACGATCCTGGTCCCTGCTGCACATGGAGTGTCTTCCTGATCTGTGCACAGGCCCACACCATCCCCACAGCTCCGTCTATTCTTCTGAAAACTATAGTGGGTAAGAATCTAACTAACATTCCATTATTATCTTTGACAAAAATTTTTGTATCCTTTAAATGATTGCATCTCAATGCGGAATGACTCAAAGACTGAAAAGCGGAGCTTATCAAAGAGAATGAACTTGAGACCTGACCTTTTTTTTAAAGGTCCTTTTTTAAGGGAATACATAAATATTTTTGAGGGTTGATGAACCTCTTAGTCACATGAGATTAGTCCCATGACCCTTCAATTTCAGCAGAAATAGTGCAACCCCAGTTTTCTGTCTTTAAAAATTAATGGACAGCTTCCTTCAACGTCCTTTTGAGTGAATGCACTGGAAACATAAAGATTGTGGATTGAAACATACAGGAGAACACACTGGCATAGTTAGGGTTGCCTGTGTATTTACACAGAGGTGTGGGATGGGGTGAGGAGAGGGATGGCTGTTGGCCACTCAACTGGAAATCAAAGAGGGAGACAGTCAAGCAAGAAAGCAGAATAATTAAAAATAATAATTATAAAACAAGTGATGTATATTGGTGAAAAATGCCAATCATGTGACTGATAAAACTATGACGTTTTTCTTTGAAAGAGTCATGTTATTCATGACCTTATCTCACTTATACCTAGTATGAAAAATAGAGAGAGGTTTTCTGCGGTTAATTTGGATGGTCAGGACTTTTAACTGACTTTCTGCTGGTTTAACAGTGATATCGGGATAGGCAGAGAAATTAAGCAGAGATGCCAAAGCCAGGTCCCTGCACATTTATGTGTCCAACATCACTCTGTCAGACAGCCAAAGCATCCATGGAACAGATACATTCAAGAGAGGCAATAATATTCAGTGACCTCGTTCACATTTCAGTTGTTATCACTGTAGCACTGTTAGATAGTTAGTATCCCCAGCAGATGCCAGGTATTCGTTGTTAGAGGAAGCATAAAGTAACACATTGTTTAAATGGTAAAAGCAGCCAATTGAACCAATGAAGGCATCGGTCAGTTTAACCTTCTATTATCATCCACCAGCAGCAAACTACACGAGTGCAGGTGAAATAGTGTAAGGACCCTGTTGAAAAAAATTTAAATGAGGCTGGTCCCACACTCGACCGATCTTCTACAAGTGACTGAACTGCTGAACTTGTCAACGTTGAAGCTGTCATTTGTAACTTGTATGTTGTCCTGTGTTAAAGGTGGAGCCGTATAACCATTCCTCTACCATATGCAGCGCTCACCACTGGGACCAGGTTTCGCTGGAGCCAGATGGGCCCAGTTGCAGGAAATATGTGGGCAATTGACAATGGTTAGTAACATCATGTTTTTAGAATTAAAGCAACACAGAAAATGGCAGCATGATTTCAGTTGACCAAGTTGTGTTCAACCATTTACTTGCTTATATGTTTCATTTGCTTTACTTGAATTCCCTTGACTTTTTCATTGGGTAACCTGGAAAACTCCATTACGAACAATAACTAATGTCAGATAGACAGCCCACTCTGAAGTCCTACTCAGCAAATTTTTCCAATGAATTGTTTTT
The DNA here is from genome assembly GCF_017639515.1 of Carcharodon carcharias. Classification (NCBI taxonomy): domain Eukaryota; kingdom Metazoa; phylum Chordata; class Chondrichthyes; order Lamniformes; family Lamnidae; genus Carcharodon; species Carcharodon carcharias. The sequence goes on along the minus strand of NC_054479.1, from coordinate 120,038,429 downwards.
TTTTAACTTGTATAGTGCTTTATTAAAACAATGGTTCAAAAAAAAAGAAAATCGTATCTACCAGTGGCCCACAGGGTAAATGCATCCTCTTGTTTGAGTCTCAGCCATACATACCAGAAAGGTTCCATTTTCAAAACCAAACTTAGTCAGGGTAAGAGTATGTTGAGATTAATTGTCCAAGAGTCTCATTGTGCTTGGGCTGGGATACAACTGGCCATGGCTCTCCATCCTGTCTATGACCCAGCTGCCCCTGCCTGAAGCCCATGTGGATAGGATTTGGACAGTGCTAGGCTTGGGTTGTGAACTCTGCACATGATCTACCCGCCCATCAACAATGACAGTCCAGGTTCAAACAGTGGCTACCTGGGTGAAGCAGTAGAGAACCAAGGCTGCTTGTGAAACTATGACACAAGTTAATTCACTCCCTTCAATGGGGGAATCGCAACTGCAGGAAACCAGAGATAAAGAAGAATGAAAACCTAATTGAAAAGGTAGTGACAGATATAATTGGCATTAACCATATCACTGTTCATATTTCCATTAATAAATTCCTCCTGCTCATAATTTTAGCAAAACTGTCAATATGAGGACAAAACAGGTTATCTCAGATACTCAAAGGAACCATTTTTCTTAATGCAACATGTTTACCCGATGCCAGTAAGTTTATTCTCTTTGCCAATCTTGTAAGCTAACTAACATTGCAATAGTCTGATCTTTGGGATGTTTTATTCCTTCTGCAGTCTACATTGGCCCTGCGTGCTACAAATTGTGTTCTGGTAGAGGTCGATGCACCACCAACGGATGCAAGTAAGATGAAACCTCATTATTCTCTATTATTTCATCTAAGTCTAAACATGACTTTGTGATATCACCGACAAATTAAAACATTCTTACTGATCTAAATCCTTTGACAATTACTCTTGCTTCAGTATCCCCAATATCTCACCCATATGACACGCACAAGAAAACAGAATTATTTATTTAACTGGGAACTGTTTACCAATCCAGCACAGTGGGCTTTAAATAAACTTCCTGTAGATACTATCTTGTTTGATGCAGTTTAATACTAATCTTGAAAAATTTCACAACCCTCACTTCAGTCAGGTTAAATGGTAAAGCAACTATGGAAGCAACAGGCAGAACTCTCTATTTTTGCTAATAGTTATGTGACAGGAGTATTTGGTAACACATTTGCCATGTAATTTGCTCTCTCAAATGAATCAAGATGCAAGACATCATAATAATTGTAAACCATGCTCAGCGTTTGATGAAACAACTGCCCTAGGTATTCTCTGTGGCAATGTTGAGGGAAGATTTCTTCTGTGTGTGTGTTTTATATCCTGTGCACTGTTTGTAAGGAACACATTATGATCTTATCTTTGTATGGCATTAGGTACAATTTAAAAACTTTGCTTCTCATTCCCACCGTTCAGAAATATACTCATGAGCTCTAGAGTTTTGATAACAGCAATCAGTTAAATTAACCAAACTGACTTCTAACACAAACTTGGTGAATGACTGCCTAATTTCACTCACTGTTCAGAGATCCTAATATCAAAATTAATTTAAAACAATTCAGAGAAATGAGTTTCTGTTGATGTGTTCCTAAAGTTATTATGATTAGATTAAGTGAGAAAAATCCTACAGATAATTGTTTTAAAAAATCATGGGCAGGATTTTCAGCTCGATTTTCACGCACGAGCATGAAATAGCAGATGATGACGTCGGGCGAGCGTCCCAATGTCATCGCGCACTCGCATGATATTTCAGTCAGTGGGCATGCACGAGAGTTGGCAGCTGCCCACCGATAAATAAGAGGGCTATTAAGCCCATTAATCACTTAATTAAATTGAATTTTTCGCTACACGTCCAACCTTATGGTTGGTGGACAGGTGAATAGGCCTTTGGAAACCTTTGCATTTTTTGCAAAACCTCATCCATGGATGGGATGAGTTTCCATCAGGCACTTAAAAAAAAAATAGATATTTTTAAAACTCATTTTTCACATGCCCCTATGGGGACATGTTTTCCCTATTTTGAAATCTTTATTTTTCACGTTAAAAATCTTCAGCCCTCTGAGGCCACTCTGTGCCTTTAGGGAGCTTTCACTGAGCACACCCCTGTGCATTTGCACACTTCAGCGCTCGCGCTCCTCCCACCTCCATCCCTGCAGCACTGAGGATATCAGTGCGCGTTTCATGCTGGCTGGCCACTAATTGCCCAGCCAGTGAAATTGCGGTTGAGGCCCGATCGCAGGCTGCGGAGTGTTTTGCGGCCACTCCTGGGCCCGTCTGCCCAATAAGGGGAAAATCCTCCCCCATGCACAGAGGGCCAGCATCAGATCAACAAACTTGGAATAGGAAGTAAAGTATAGCTCTAAACAAGAGGGTAGCTATCCATACCTTTTAAGCTGAAGAGTGATTGTAAGTGATGCACCCTAGGCATTGCTCTTATAGAGATAGATATATATAAATGGCATAATGTGTCAAAGGCAACGTCCCCAAATTTCCAGATGCTAAACTTAGAGGTATAGCAAATAATGAGCAATATTGCAATCCGATTGGGAAGGATTTGAATCATATTGCAAACTGGGCCAGAAATAAAACTTTGTTAGTAAAAGTGATCGTGAAGCTGTTGTATTGTCATTAAAAAGCCAACTGGTTCACTAATGTCCTGTTGGGAAGGAAACCTAGCTCCTTACCTGGTCTGGCCTATGTGTGACTTCAACCCCAAAACTAAGGTGATTCACTCTTTTTTGATCTCTGAAGTGGCCGAGCAAACAATTCAGTTGTATCAAACCAACAGCCATTCAGGAAATAGGCCCAGCACCACCTTCTCAGAATAACTAGGGATGGGCAATAAATATTGACCTTGACAGTGAAACTCACATCTTAACAATTACCTTTCATTAAATGTGAAATAATTGGCACGGAAACAAGGAGCCAAAATAAAGAGCATAGCCCCATTTACAAAGTCCCACTATGATTTGGACAGAAGGCCTATGAATGAGGCCAAAACTTGGAAATACAGATCCTGGCCTGCAATTACAACTATTCACGGGGCCTTGTTTGAGGATGAACCTCTGTTTTCCCTAAAAAGGCCTCCAACATCAGAGGGCATGGATGGAAGGATGTGTCCCTGAACCCAGTATCTGAGGTGTATGCCCAATAGAAGAAGGCACACTGATCTGTCTTGGACAACCTACAGCAGGTACCTCAAAGCTCTGGAGAAGTATGACCAGTGGTACCTTCACAAGATCCTCCATATCCAGTGGCAAGAAAGGTGATCCAATGACAGTGTCGTCCCCCAAGCCTACCTGTCCAACATTGAGACGCTAATCACTCAAAACTAGCTCCACAGGGATGACATGTCACTCACATGCCTGATACCAAACTCCTGAAGAAACTGCTCAACTTGGAACTCAGTCGTGGCAGGAGACTCCCAGGAAGACAGGTGAAATGCTTTAGGGATTTTCTCAAAGCATCCTTGAAGAGGTCAAACATCCTTGCCAACTCATGGGAGTACTTTAACTGACCAAAATGGAGAAGGTTGATTTTGGAAGGCATCAAAACCATTGAGAGACTTAATTGGGAACATGCAGAGGTGAAGTCAAGAGGTCAGAGAGAGCACACAAACTCCCAAACAATTCATCAATCTGACCGTCCAAGCACCCCTGTCTGGTATATGGCAGTCTGCAGATCACACGTTGGACTTATCAGTCACCTCAGAATCCATCGAACTGGAGTGGAAGAAAGTCACCCTCAATCCCAAGGGACTGTCTAGGACTAAGGAGACTGATCTGTGGAAGTGGAACCCTGGGCTCCAGATCTGGTACTTGGCCTGCATCCTTGAAAGATTTAGGACAACTATAAAGAGAGGTGATGTGAGAATGTTATTTGCATCTTCTATACCAGTGGTGCTGGTGAATTGGTGACCAAATAGGAAATACAACATCTTCTGCTACCGTCTGGCAGGAGCCTTAGTTACCCCAATAGTAGCAGAGATACCTGCCAATGCTATGCTGATTAAGGAATCTGTCTTGGTCCTGCAAAATCCACAGGGTGAGTGGTGGAGATTACCAGCTGGCACATCCTAGCACTTACACTAAGATCTCAGACCCCTGGATTTGAGCCTCAATTTTTGAAATTCAGAAATGAGACAATTTACTAATTAGGAAAAGTTTTTTGTGTGTTACAATCAAAATTAACCGCATTGTTCAGCGCATTGTGCAACAACAGTGAAAATAGGCACAGGATTATATTAGAAGAGGAACAAAATAATATCAAGACAATAGTTAGGCTCCATTCCTGTTGTAGCACTGCCCGCTTTTTTGTAGAAAGGATCTTTGTTTATGCTTTTCACAAACCGCCAGATCAGCAAAAAAATCATAATTTATATTTATTAATTAAATTAAAAATCATTATCAGTATCAGTGCTCAAGCTAAACTCCAGATACTACATCTGAAAGACTATAACAAAAACCAAAAAAGCCCAAAATTCCAAGAACAACATAGGCAAAGATTAAGAAAAGATTGGAAAAGAGGAAATTTTGTGCTGGGCTAATTAGAAGTTTCCAAAATTATGAAAGGTACTGACAAAGGTTAATCTAAGTAAATTCTTCCTAACAATATAGGTCTCAAATTACAAGCAGCCATTCCTTTCAATGGGTGGAAAATCATGAGCAGAAGTTCCAACTTGAGCCAGAACATTTTTTTAAAATATAGGAGTAATAGGGAATTTAGGTAGAACAGTTACCCACAAAGGGCAATAACATTTGAAATAAGTTAGTATGGAAGAGCATTGAGGCAAATAAATAGGCTCGAGTGTAAGTGTACATCTTTCTGTAGAAAGAAGACTGAGAGAAGACAGGAAAGTGAAAATGAGATCCCTCAAGAAGTGGCATGGCTGTGAGATCAAATGGCCTTTTCCTACAGCACTCTATGTTTGTGTTTCAAAACAAGAAAATCAATATTATCTGTCTCTTACCAATTCTTACAAGTTTAAGCCTAGTCTTTCAAGGACATGAGTGCATAGCACAAAGCTGCTTCTGGTGATTCATAATTCAAAAGCTTCAAACTTAAGGAACCTGACTCAACTGACAATACAACGTCTGAAGTTGGGACTGCAGTAATTCAAAGGAAGCCAATCACAACCCAATGTATGATGCTTATATTAGAAATGCATTAAACACTTTGATCATTAATTACTTAAAATGTTACATTAAATAAAAAAATACTGTAAAGGATTTCTGCCCAGTTATGTTTGCTGTTAGTGTTTTGACGTGAATCTATCTGCTTTCCTATTTGCTTTCAGATGTGACCCAGGATTTTCAGGGCCTGGATGTGACATGGCTTCGCAAACCTTTCCTACTATCATTTCAGAAAGCTTTAGTAGTTCCCGGCTCTCATCCTACCACAACTTCCACTCAATCCGTGGTGCAGAACTTGGCTTTGGTTGTGGCGTCCTCTCGAGTGGCAAGGCTCTGGTATTTAACAAAGAGGGAAGGCGAGAGCTCATTACTTCTTTCCTTGACAGTACTCTAGCCAGGTAAATAGTAAGATGGTATTTAATAAACGATAGGAATTAAAATGGCTGCTAGAGTTCATACAGAAATGGCGTACTTTTACTTTGAGAAAATTATTTTTTATATCACTGCAGAATTCTTTATAGTGAAAGATTTTTTCTCTGAGGTTAATCTCCTCAGTCATTGAATTGCTTTGGGATACAATTCCCCGTTTATTGTCAAACAGCTGAGTGGCACTGCAACACGATGGTAAACACTGCACAATCTTTATCATCCTGCTTTAAGCCTGGAAGACAGTGGGTCAAGATAGCTGGTTTAGTCTAATCTCAAACTTTAACACCCCAAGTATTGTTCCGTACTTGTTTAAAAACAAAAAATCTTTAAGTCAGGCTTCTTTATTGAATAATCTGTCAATATAATGTTAAAATAAATGTTATTAACTTCACTAAGAGAGAAAGAAAAGGTCAGACTAACATTCTATAATGTGCAAGTATATTTGTTTTAATTGAGTTGGTGCTACTGTGAGAATGGAGAACAGTTTCCTATTCAGTGACCTCCTTTCACCTCAACATTTCTACCTATGATCAAAAGTTTTCTTTGCGGGTGTTTTGTGGCTGAGAAAATAAAATGTTTGTGCTAGAATTAATCAGGATCCAAGTATAGAATATGTAAAATATTGTTTTAAAATGGGAGTGTCCAAGTTTTTCTTTTTGTGGAGCAAAATGGTGCAAACCATGGAGTCTCGGGGCCACGTGTAAAGGTCACTTGATAAAAAAGCAAAATATTTCCAATGCTGTAAATCTGAAATAAAAGGGTCACATTGATGTTCCCAATAAGCTGCAGATCTTGGTGTCCCATTCACAAATAGGAGCAGAGCTCAAATCAGCTGTTTGGAAATCTCCAGGTGCACAAAATGAAGCAGACCACCAACAGATAAGTATTTTAGCTGAAATAGATCTGAATTGTTTCAGCCTTGAAGGTTGAGCTGCAGGGTTCACAGCCAATATGTGCCTCTAGGGCTACAAGTTGAACAGCCTTACTTTTAAGTGTTACCTGTTATGAACTGATTTACAGCAAGAGCATGGCAAAATCATTCAAGAAAGAAATGATTTGGCTGCAGCCAATACTTCCAACCCAGAGTGACACACTGATGGAGAATGCAATGAAGTTTCTACAGATGAGCACAGTGAATTAAAGCATGGCATGCTCACATCTGAGATGAAGTGACCTAACTACATTTTGTAATTTGTGATGATGTGGCATCCTATTGATCTGTCTGCCCCAAGATGTAGTACACGACTGGAGTAAATCTATTGAGTAGTGTTGAAATTAATCTGGAAGAACAAATGCATGGTTATTTCCAAAGTCTCATAAATGCTGGGTGATTTCAGCCAAAAGGAGCATTAGAGACTATTCAGCTGAATTAATATCATCCTCACAGTCTGGGAATCACATAGTTTTGGAATTGCTGTTTGGCATCAAGCTTAACACTTTGAGAATTACTGATCAGTAGTAATGTGTGCAGTTTAGCCCTTACTTACTATTTGGTTTCCGAATGCTCCAAAATTATTTTGCACTGAAAAGATGTCACAGTCATTGGCTTTTTCATTGCCAAGATAGTAGATGCTTAAAGAGCTGTGACTAAAATGAAGCATTTTTGCACTTGTTAAAATTATTTTGGATTTGCTGTTGATGGATACAGCTTACATGGGCTTAATACCATTTTTTGTTAGCTCTTTCGGCAAGGTACAGGGTTACATGTTTTGGTCCGGCAGGCAGAATTCAATTAATGTATGTTTGAGTTTTGGTTTCTGACAAAAGAGAGATTTCTATGCTAATATTTGTTAGTGTAGTCATTGATATTAATCTGTTGACAATTAGATTGTTACAGCAGTAATTCAATCAAAGGGCCAATATCCTATGCATCTTTTTAAAGCATGGTTTGAACGCTTATAAGAAATAAAATTTAATAACATCTATTGTTTGTTATGATTCAGCAGTTGGGGAAAAATATTCCCCCTGTCAGGGTGGGGGTAGAGTGTGGGAACAGGCACGGGCAGGTGCGCTTCTGATTGACGCCCCCAATTGGAGGCGTGTTGCCATTTTATGTGGGCGGGCCAATTAAGGCCTGCCCAATGTGTCGTCCGCTTGGAAGCGCTATGCGTTCCCTGTGCAGGGGGGGGGGGGGGGGGGTGAATTCCCTCAGCCGGGAGTGCGCTCTTTCGCGAAAGAGCACACAGATTTCCCAGAGGCTAAGTGCTGCCTCAGGGAGATTGGCTCGGAATTAAAATTTGTAATACAAATGATAAAACAATTTCCCTGACATGTCCCCCCAACTGCCCCATGAGTTGGGACATGTCCACAACTTTTATTGAAGCCTTTAAAAAAAAAATTTAAATACCCTTGTGAAACCTCATCCCGCCTGTGGATGAAGTTTCATGCTTTTTAACGAAGCCCGCCAGGGTTCCCGGCCTGCCCACCAACCTTAAGGTTGGACGGGCAGGTCCATTATTGACTTTAATTAGTATTTCAATGGCCTCAATAGTCTGTTGACAGGTTGGTGGGTGCGCAGCTGACTCGGCTGCGCCCCCGCCAACTTGAAAATGGAAATGACATGGGGTGACGTCGGGAGTTCCACCCCCCCACTCAACGACCGGAAGATCCTACCCTTGGTAAAGCTAAGTTATTTAAAAATCCCAGTGGCAAACTTTAAACAACTGTCATAACCTATATTTTAAGTGGTATGTTTGCGATGCAGCTCTAAATTTGGGAATCAGACCATCAGTTCTCGAGAGGTTTTTATATTAAACTAAATCAAACATTTTATTAAGTTACAACACATTAAACACATGCACATGGCTACAAATTACTACCATCATAACTTTTAACGAATTCCCAGACTAATCTCTATTAAGGCAACAGCAACCCATAGACTTTACCAGACACCAGGCAAAGCATTTTCACCTCACAAATTCAAAATGAGGTTCCTCCCTGTAGAGACAGTTGTAGGCTTACAGCTGCTTTGATATCACATTGCCTGCACTGCACACACAAAAATGCTGTCTATTATACCCAACACAGCTCATTGAATGTAAATTCTCATTGTATCACCAGCCCCTTTGAACTCCACCTCTTCTAACAATAAAACCCCTTTCATAGTACCAATTTAATTAGTAATATAAACATATTGCTTGGTCTCTGCTAGCTAGGTGCCAGATTTTACCACCCCCACCCCACTTCTTTAATGCTCTATTCAATAAAAATACAAATATACTCTACCTCTCTTACATCTCAAAACTAGTACACATCAAAACACTCAGACTAGCTGGCTTTAATCTAGTTAAGACACACCCATAGACTAAACCTCTATTTTAAAAGAAAAATATTTTCCAATAATATATACATTAATAGCTTCATGACACTGTAACCACAAGATGCTAAAACAGGTTGGACTAGCACCTGGCAAAGATCAAAGAGACAAGTCAACCGGGGTAGAAGGGGGTTGTGGTTTTGATTGACAACTACAAGAAGGAGCAGGATCAATGATTGGTGATAATTCTATAATTGGTAACTTTGTGGCCAGCAGACTCAGATTGGCTTTTATCTGCCATTATCTGAACCCAATTGGTCAGCCTACAGTCCAAAGGCAGCAAAAGGTCCAGGCCAGTTTGAATCTGTGGTATGGTTTCACCACATAAAGGAGAGAAATTTTAACCTTTCCTGGCTGACAGAAACCAGCTGGGTGGGCAGTTAAATACTCCAGGTATCTTACCTGTCAATTTCTTGTTCTTCCAGTGGCAAAGACACCCACCTGAAGCCATTGAATCCTCCTTTAAATATGCAGATAGGGATTTCATGGCACCAACAGACCCCAACTGAAATTTTAACTCCAGCCTGAGCAGATATTCAAGACAAACCACATATAACAGCGGTTGCAAGGCTCATTTTCCACCTGTTAGAAACTCTTTCATTTTTTTGTTGTCAGTTAGCTTTATTTTTCCCATCCCATATAATTAGCATAGATAAGTATCTGGGCAAGTTGTACTCAGCTCTTATAATGCGCTAATCACACCATACTCAGAATATTGTGTTTAAGTCTAATCATCATGCTGTAAAAAATATAAATATAATAGACAGAGTACAAGGAAGAGCAACAAATCTGATCCAAATGAAAAGACGGTGACCTATGAAAACAGATTAGAGAAGTTCACTTTTATTTCAGATTTTCAGCAACCACAGTATTTTGTTTTTACCTTAGAGAGGTTCATGCTGTGCAGTCTAGGAAAAAAAACAATTAAGGTTAAGGGAGCATATATGGAAGAATAAATGACACAGATAAGATATATTACAGAATATTACTGAGGTAGTGAACAGTCAGGTTCAGTCTGAGAAAATGGCTGGGGAGGGCTTGGAATCCATGGTGAGGATGCAGAGTTTGTTATGTTGGCCAAAGATGGTGGACGAGATTTTCTGGCCCACCATCTTTGGCTACTATGACAGAAATTAAAAGTCAACAGCTGTCCAAATTTTGCCTGCAATGATGCCTGTTGATGTCGGGGCCAGAAAATCCTGCCTGATGACTTTGGTCTTCCCAATGTTTAACTGGAGGAAATCTCAGCGCATTCAAGACTGGATGTTAGAAAAACAGACTGACAACACAGAAGCAGTAGAAGGATTAAAAGAGGCAGTGAAAAGGGAGAACTGGGTAAAAATCAATTCTTGAGGAGTCCAGAGGTAACAGTGTGGGAAACAGAAGGAGGAGCCATTTCTGGAGATGCTCTGGCTAGAAACAAATAGGTTTGAGCTGCACCAGTTGTACCCTGGGAACTGCGAGGGGCTCACCAAAATATAATTTGCAAGTTGAGCCTACTTGTGTACTATGTGATGGGAGAAATGTGGTTTTCTTGCGACATTGAGTTACATAGCCTGGTAAATCATTGAATTCAGAATTAATTTTGGCCTGACTCTTTCATGGGCAACTGGTGGACCCACTTGTGCCACAATCAAGAAAATCCAATATTCAGTAACATTAGACTTTCTGAACAATTTCACTGTTAATAGCACCTCCTGCTACTCATGCAACTACATTTTACTGTAGTTTTAAGGATGGGTTTACGTAAGGTAGTCATTGTCCTGCCTCACACTGTTACTATTCTCCAGGTTCCTCCAGTTTACTCTTCGCTTGGGCAGCAAGTCTGTATTAAGCACATGCAAGCCCCCAGACCAGCCGGGAGAAGGGATTCTACTGCACTATTCTGCTGACAATGGGATCACATGGAACTTGCTGCAACACTACTCTTATCAGAATTACCATGAACCACGGTAAGAAAAATAAACATTACTGTATAGCACTTCTGTTAATACTAACAAATTAACTTTTAATTAATGAATTGACTTCTAACTGCCCTCTGAAATGCCCTATCAAGCCACTTGGTTTTCAAACTACTATGGAAAAAAGGCACTGTGCATGTACCTACACCACATAGATTGCAACGGTTCAAGAAGGCAGCTCACCACTACCTTCTCAAGGGTAGTTATGGGTGGGCAAAATGCTGGCCCTAAGAACGAATAAAAAAAATTAAAAGGTACACCAGCTTTAATGTTATTTCAACTTTTAATTTGTTGCTTTGTATGGGATTTTACCTGTGATTCCCTTGTTAGTCTGAATTTTTGAAAAGGTCATGGAGTACATTTCAAGTTGCTTGAGTAGACTCAAACTCTGGAATCGTCCATTAGTTGACATCCCAAATTCCACTTTCCCAGGAAGCAAGTTTGTCAATTTCAGCTAGAATCAGGATCTAATCATCATTGGTAGTAATAATAGAGCACAAATAGCTGTGCTGTCCATACAATATGAACTCTGCCGGCTTTCTGGATAGGATAGCCTCATCCAGAGTGAGCTCCCACTGTAAAGGAATCATGGTTGAGGGGCCTTGTTGCAATTGTCTTTTAAGTTGAACTCTAATTTAGCATGTTGGCATGAACTTCATCATTCAATGATATCTTCTAATGCCTGGACCTTGAAAGCTTTAGTTTGAAGCTCACGATGAATTTGCTTAAATCGATTCATCTGTATGAATTATACATTTGTCCACGTGGCTGTATTGGGTGCATGAACAGCAAATGCTGGAAATAATCAGTAAGTCTGGCGATTTCTGTGGAGAGAGAGTTAACGTTTCAGACTGATGACCATCCATCAGAACTGGAAAATGTTACAGATGTAGCCGGTTTTAACCAAGTACAGAGGCAAGGGACACGGAGGGGGGGAAGAACAAAAGGGAAAAGTCTGCTAGGCTGGAAGTAGAGATTAAATCACAAAAGGGATGATGGTATAGGGCTGGCAATGGGACAAGTTTAGAAACAAAAGATAGGCCTAGAGGAGCTGCAAATGGCAAAAACAGAACCGTTACAAGCCATATGCTGTCAGAAAAAGATTGCAACATTGGTTATGATCAGAAATTATTGGTCTGCATATTTGTTGTATACAATTATTGAGTGTAGATTTTCCAGAAGGATATGGTGAAACTGATTTACACCATTACTTATAACATACCAAAGGTTTCTGGGCCATCTGTTCTGCTCTGCCATTAACCTTGCTGATTCAGTGGATCAATTTTGATTGCTCCACCCCATTGAAATCAAGAATGATTGCAACTTCCTTGAATGGATGCACGTTTTCTAACTGCTGCTACTTTTACTGGTGCCACATATTGCAGTCTCGTGGCAGCAATGTAACTTCTCCAAGATTCTCCAAGAGCCATTCGTTTACATGAAATGTTTTGATTTCTGCACAATTATCTATAGCATTTTCCCAAATGGTAGAATTATTATTTTATTGACTTGGTGATTATTACTTACTGTACATAAATATCAATTCATGAAAATGCCCTTGAATTTGATCACACAATAAATTAAAACTATGTAACGTCAACAATGTTCCCAGAAATATTCAAAATTCAATTGAACTGGACATTAGTTCAAACTATGCATCATGAGGAAACAAGATCAGCGAAATCAACATCTGAATTATGTTTTCAGTATTTTTTGAGGAAAATAGCATGTGCATTGCTTGCTACAAATTCTAGCGGTTGAGTTACAGAGACCTGAGTCACATTAGCCTAACAATTAGCAATGATCATAAATCATCCTGATAATGCTTATTTAGCACTTTGAGATCAAGGGGATTGAAAGGTATTTGCAGGGCAGAAAACTGCAAGCAGAAATTTATGAAGCACAAGCATGCAATGTAATTTTCAGCTGGCAACAACTTTTGTAGAGAAGTGTAATATTTTACAAATACTTTTTTTTATAAACCCTTTGCTTCCTCACAGAGATGTAATTGTTGGCAGCATTGTGCCAGAGATGATTTTGTTCATAAACACAAACAGCCCTTGCAGAGCTTTGCCAGTGCCTTTTCAATGATAAGGGTACCCTTTATAAATGGCAGCCAACTGGTCAACTATAGTTTCCATCTACTAACTGTCTATAATTAGTATTAATTAAGTTCACTACTAATAATATGATAATAAATGCTATTAGTTTCAATGGACAGCTTGGATAAATCATAAAATGGGAGTATTTGCCACAGCATGAAGCTGGAAGCTGAATCCAATTGAGTCTGACTCACTTGACTTAACTTGTGGTTGGTGGATAGTGTCACACTGAGGTGAAATATGTCATTGGGGGTGGAATTATATAATTGTTTGGCAATCTTCAGATGGTACTGCAAATTACAGAAAAAACCTCAAAGCAATCTTTTACTTAATGTATAATCAATGTATCTATCAGATAGGTTATTCAGCATTGCAATACAACTTTCAACAGAAGGAATCAATGTGCACTTCAGATAAACTGAGGGCTTGGACCGAGTTATATGCCTTCAATAAAACAAGACTGCAGTTCTTTTCGCTCTGAACTCTTGGTGTGTCAGTTTTCACATGGTTAGTGGATGAAGTGTCACACTGAGGGGAAATATGAGATCTGGGGGAAGCGGGGAAATTATGTAATCCTTTGGCAATCTTCAGCTGTTCCAGCAAATTTAAAAATAGACAGAAACCTTATAGTTATTTACTTTTTTCCAACATAGCATAATCAATAACTATGGAATGTTAATCAGCATTACAGTACCATTTTTTTTGAAACAGGTGTTATTAATTAACGTGTTACCATAGTTACACTGGAACTAAAAGTTATTTGTCACAAACTCCAGCCAAGATTTCAGGATTCAGTTTCACTGAACTTTACAAATAATTTTTCGGGGCCTCACAGTATAAAGCTGCTTGTAATCCTTTTAAATTTTCAGAATTACAGATGCCTGAAGTACTCACCTTCAACTTATAAAATATCCCAAAAACTCTTGCTTCCTATTGTACTCCATCTTCTTTTGGCCAATTTTGTTCTCTAATTATACATACTTGTCATTGACGAGTTGGAACAACCTCGAGTTGACAAACAAGACAGGGATCTTTGCAGGCAGTGGCTGCCTGCTGGGCCAGCTTTCGGCCTTTGCCAAGTATCTCCACTGTTTCAGCTTTGTCCGCAGTGCCCATTGTGACTAGAACGGCAGCTGTACCAGGTTTTATAACAGTTCCCCAGCTGTGTTAGGCCCAAGGATTCTGCCAAGTGCACTATTTTTGTGGTGTGTGCCACCTGTCCTGGGTACAGCACTGCCAGCTGAATAAAACACACTCTGAGCATGATGCTATCATTTAGTTCATCCCTCTATGCTGATTTGCAATTAACCCCTGAATAACTATCTGTCACCTTAATGAATTTGTGATCAGATTTAATATTGATTTTCAAGTCATTTTATTTTATTATGGTTGCTTCCTTCATACAATTAGAAACATAGCAGGATTTTATGCGGCTCCCCTTGCTGACACGTAAAATGATGCACTATGACGTCGGGGGGAACTCCTGATGTCACCGCACCCCATTTAAATTTTCAGGTAGGCGAGGGCGTAGCGAAATCAGCTGCATGTCCACTGACCTGTCAATGGCCAATTGAGGCCACTAACAGAGTCAGTTAAGTAATTAAAGGACCTGTCCATCCAACCTTAAGGTTGGCGGGCAGGTCAGGAGCCCTGGTGCAAATTAGAAAAAGCACGCAACCTCATCCATGGGCGGGATGAGGTTTCATGTAGGTTTTTAAAAATTTTAATAAAGTTTTTGTGAAAATTATGGACATGTCCCAACTCATGTGACATTGTCACATGAGGGGACATTTTAGGGAAATTTTACTTTTCTATTTTTAAGTTTTTTACATTTTGAGCCATCTCCCTGAGGCAGCACTTAGCCTCTGGGAGATGAGTGCGCTTTCTCGTATGCCTGTGTGAAAGAGTGCATTCTTGATTTTGGGATTCCCCCACCCACCCCCCGCCCGCACAGGGAGCACACAGCACTTCTGTGTGGACGTCACGCTGAGCGGGCCTTAATTGGCCCACCCATGTAAAATGGCGCCTTGCTCCTAATCGGGGCTGCCGATCAGAAGTGCGCCTGTGCGCTCCCGCTGTTCAACTTCGCCTCCGACGGGGCGACAATTCAGCCCATAAAGCATAACCTGATGGGATAATAAATAGAATGAACAATAGATTTAAATGTCAGTATTGTGGCATTTTGGCAAGTTAGGACTGTTCCCTTGAACTTAAACTGAGTTGGAGATATACAATATATATTATACAATATATATTATATACAATATATATTATATAATATATTATATATAATGTATATGACCACACTGATTCTGTTTATGTGGCAGTGACTCCATGTACACTTGTTTGAGATGATTTAGTATCAATGGGGTGACAGTCAACAGAGTAGAAGAGCAAAACTGCATATGCTCCCTCTTCTTGGCGGCGATGTTTTTGTTTTTCTGGCTTTTTGCAGCAGGAAATAGAACAGGAGTTTTAAAGGATATATTTTATGGCACAGCAGCAATCTTATTTCCACTTAACATTCAAAGTCAAATTCCCTTAAGCTCAATGTTTTGATATCTTGGGCCTGGATTTTCATTCCCAAGTCAGGTGTGCAGAATCGGGACATTTCCCAGGTCCATGAACTCAACCTGGGAAAAAGAGGCCTGGAATTTGGGATTTTTGTTCCCTGGGGCGGGCTGGATTAGAAGTTGGGCCTGCTGCTCCCCAGAATAAGTGCGGAGGCTGTCAAGTGCAGTGGTAGCTGGCTGGAAGATCTGCCTTGGTGCATCAGCACTGTGTGAAAGATTAAAAAAAAACACAATAAAACATCCAGCTCCTACCTTTCACCCCCCCCCCACACACTTCCCATGCCCCATCCATGCCAACTAATGCCACCTCATTGCCCCACCCACCCTTGTGACCCTGCAGACCCTCCATGCCAACCTATGCCCCTGTTCCCACCCTCCATGACCTCTCATACCCCCATGTCACCTTATGCCCCTCTACCCACCCCTATCCCACTCATACCCCTATTGCCATCCCTTACCATGCACTCAACCCATGAACCCATGGCCCTTTATATCCTCTATGCCTAAGTGCAACTCATGCCAACCCATGACCCCTCCCACCCACCACCCCTTTCCCTTACCTCCTCCCTTCCAACTCACCTAGTATGCACCATGGGCAAACCCCAGGAGCCATGTTGACATAAAATAAAGTTGTAATGATGTCACTATTTTAAAAAACACTCATTGATAATAAAAAAAATCAATATATTGAAATTCCTTCAACTAATCTCTTACGAAAATAAACATTTCACTTAATTACTTAACTCTTCCCCTAATGAAGATAAACATTTCACTTAAGTACTTCTGAAGAAGTTCAGACCTCTTTTGAAAACAAATATCTCTATTCTATGACCACTTGGAGTTGTTGATCAAAACTGCTCACTTAACAGGTACCCCAAAGTGATAATGTTAGGCTGTAAAATAATTCATGCAGCCCAAATCCTATAATGATAACCCTCAGGCTTATGTCAGCAGACAGAGTGAAACAGTTATCACTGATTTTTTTTAAACTCCACCTATTTTTATTAAATTTAAAGCACAGCAGTGTTAAATCCCTTGACTGCTAGAACAGTTCCAATTAACTTTGACAATTCTTTAGCAACTTGACAGTTCCGATGCATTTATGCACTTTTTATGCAAATTCATGTCTAATTTTAACAATCCCAAGAGCACCTGACCTCTCCCAAAGGTGTCCCAGGAACAAATTCAAAGCAATGCTTTACATCTCCAAAAGGGTACCCTAGCTATCTAACCAAATACTCAAGTTTCAAACCTGGTCCTACCAGCCTAATCTGCACACTTCGGGTTTCATACATCTACCTCACCAAAATCACGCATGAGTGGAGGCAGCTGCTGATTCATATGGGTAGCTGCCTCTGTGAACTAACGATGTATGATTTAGAAGCTGCCCCCAATTCTGCCTCTCAGCTCCCCCACCCCTGCAAAAATTGCAGAGGCCGGGTTCGGTGGTGGGACTTCTGGGTTTGGGCCTCTGTTGGCATTTTCATGCAGGCGGAAAGTTGCTCGAAAGTTCAGTCTTTGGTTTTCTATTTTAAATCAATTATTTTCAATTATTATCAATTGAAGGTATCATTTCTGTTAAGGTAAAAAAATTGTTTGGTTATAAAGAATTATTGTGATCAAAGTATAATTATATTGAAAGATATAAGCAATTATGCAACGAGAAAAAGTGAAAATGACTCTTTCCTCAAAAAAAACAAGCTTGCATTTATATAGCACCTTTCACAGCCACCAGATGCCCAAAACACTTTACAGCCAACGAAGTACAATTGAAGCTTAATTACTGTTGTCACGTATAAAATGCAGCAGCCAGCTTGTGCATAGTAAACTCCCAGAATCAGCAATATGATAATGAGCAGATAATCTCCACCAGAGGAGAGCAGAAGGGACCTCATTTTAATGTCTCATCCGAAAGATAGCACCTCCAACTGTGCAGCACCCCCTCAGCACTGTACTAGAGCGTCAACCTTGAGTTTTGTGCCACAATCCAAAACTCAAGAGGCAAGTGTGCTATCAACTGTGCTGCATTTGACATTTGTCCTTGACAATGTATGAATTATCCTACCATGGGCTCTATTTCCTCTAGTTAGTCTCATGAAGAAAAGGCCTGTGCAAATACTCCATCATTTTGAAAAACTAATGACGCAGCACTTTCCTATCCATTTCCACACCTCTTGAACAGTGGTTGAACATACAGTTAAGATAAAAGAAAAATACTATGGATGCTGGAAATCTGAAATAAAACAGAAACTGTTGGAAAAACTCAGCAGGTCTGACAGCACCTGTGGAGAGAGAAACAGTTAACGTTTCGAGTCTGTATGACTCTTCGTACAGACTCCAAACGTTAACTGTTTCTTTCTCCACAGGTGCTGTCAGACCTGCTGAATTTTTCCAACAGTTTCTGTTGAACATACAGGATTTGGTCTTGGTCTATAGTATCTCCATAACCTCCCATTTAAATATTTATCCTCCTTTTTTAAAAAAAAAGTTAATCAGTGCAGCAGGAACTATCCTTTTCTGAGAATCTGTTCTACATATCCTCTTCTTTAGATGTCAGCCGTGGCTCAATGGTAGCACTCTCACCTGTGTCAGGGTTGTGGGTTTAAGTCCCACTCCAAAAACTTGAGCATATAACCTGGTCTGACACTTTGGTACAGAACTGTGGAAGTGCTGCACTGTTGGAGATGCCACATTTCTGATGATTCTGATAAAACCAAGGTATCGTTTGCCTTCTTAAGTGGATGTAAAAGACTCAATGGCATTTTTCAAAGAAGACTGTGGAGTCCTCTATGTGTCATGAGCAATAATTATCTTTCCACCAACATCCATAAAACAGGTCAACTGTTCATCAGCTCTGCTATTTGTGGGACCTTGCCACATACAAACTGTTTACCGCATTTCCTCGTTTATAATAGTGATAACATTTAAAAAAGAATATAATTGGCTATGAAGCACTTTGGAATGTTCTGGGGTAGTGAAAGGTACTTTATAAATGTAAATGCTTTCTTTCTTATTCAGTACAAAACAAGATCTTCTGATCTGTAATCTTGCTTGAATGTTGTTCACTTTCATGTCTCCTCAATCCTTTTTCCAATGAAGACAAATTCAACTCTAAATCTCTCCTCATTAATCATAGTAGTATTGTCCAATAGAAATTGTTAACTCGTGAGGCTATGGCAACAATTTGAGCCATGTGCATAATTTTGGTAGAAAACACTACATATACTCTCGCAGTACAGGTAAATTTACTTCACATATATATATTTACTTAACCGTCTACCATCACTCAGTACCAAGGAAGTGAAGCACTCATAAGGATTAAAATGTACTCATGCAATCTGATTTTCATCTTAACATTTTATCAACAAACACACAGCAAAATTAAAGAATCCATGCAAATCTCATGCAAATATGAGTATTGACATGGTAATTTATTAATCAGAAATGCAATTAGCCATACCATTCCAAATTAAACAGATGTTAGATAATGGCTAACATTTTAGGCAACACTCAGTTATAGGCCCTAAACTTCAGAGTTATTCTTGTTTGTTGTCATCAACTCATTAATGTTATTTTGAAGATCAAGTGGCCAAAACATTCCAAATGTGATTTAACTTCAAATGTTTGATTTTCCAATTTATGCTTCTGCCACTGAGCATTGCATCCTGGGATTGCATATTGGATAATTGGTGTAGAGAATTGTACACCTGTTATGCAGCCACATGATTATCTATCAATTGGCAGAAAACTAGGCAGGCTGCATAATGAAGGCACTATCCTCGTTATAAATATTTTAATAGGAATATAGGAACGGGAGTAAGCCATTTAGCTGCTCAAATCTATTCCACCATTCAAGGAATACATGGCTGATTTGCAACCTTACTCCATGTACTCATTCACCTTTGCCCTTTATCCCTTAATACCTTTGGCTAACAAAAATCTATCAGTCTCAGATTTAAAATTAACTTTTTATCTAGAATCAACTGACATTTGCAGAAGCAAGGTCCAAACTCCTACCACCCTTTGTAAACAGAAGTGTTTCCTAATTTCACTCCTGAAAGGTTGTGGCTTTAATTTTTGGACTGTGTTCCATGTTCTAGACTCTTCAATCAGTGGAAGTAGTTTCTATCTCTCTACCCTATCAGTTCCCTTTATTTTCTTAACCTTCTAAATTCCAAAGAATGTAGCACTAGTTTGTATAATCTCTGCTCATAATTTAACCATTGGAGTCCAGGTATAATTCTGACAAATCTGTACTACTCCCCCTCTAAGGCCAATATATCTTTCTTAAGGTGTGGTGCCCAGAACTCCTCACGGTACTCAAGCATGGTTTAACCAGGGTTTTATATAGCTGTGGCACTTTTGATCAGATTTTATTGACAAAGGAGTCAAGTGTTATGGAGAACAGGCATGAAAGTGGAGTTAAGGTCATAATCAAATTAGCCACAATCATACTGAATGGCAGAGCAGGCTTGAGAGACCGAATGGCCTACTGCTTCTATTTCTTGTGTTATTACGTTCTTAACACCTTGACCTACTTCCTTGTATTCCTTGTATTCTTCATTGTATCCTGCCTATAAAGGTAGGACTTTGCCTTTTGGGCCAGGACCCCAAAATTGGGGTCAAAATGGGGGTCAAATGGGGGACCTGTGCAGGAAAGAGTTGTTTGGCAGCAATTTTCCCTGAATTGGCCCATTAGTGACCGGAGTGCAGGCTCTCCATCCAATTAAGATTCCAAGTGTGGCCTCTCAAAGCTGAAGAGCCAATAGTAAGCCTTCCAGCTTGGAAGAAGATAAAGGCTGCAGGGGAATAAGAGAGAGGGCGCCTCCATTTTGGGCCCTTGCTCCAACTTTTTAAACTCTTAAATTAAAAAAAGGCCTTGGCAGCCCTGCCACGTACCATTGTGGAGAGGAAACTGTCCACAAGGCACGCTGTGGGCATAGCTGAGCCCAGGCAGAGAGGAAGGGCACAAAGCCTGCCTGGAGCAGTGGCCCCTCAGTCTGCCACTGGGTAGTTGGCCCAATGCACCAGGGGAGGGACCATAGGAAAATTCCAGTGGGCCTCTGAAAATAGGCCCTAATAGGCTATTAATTATCTTCAATTGGCTACCCACTGCTTGTGGGCAAGTAGCCCTTTAACTGCTGAACCAGCCTCTGTGAAAATGACCAGGGGGTGGGGTAACCAAGAGATGCCATTCGGCAGACTGAATTTTTCTGCCCCTGCCTCCATACTTGCCCCCATCAGGGGCTGAAAATCCTGCTCCAATTTACTTGGACCTCCACTATTTCTAGCTTTTCACCATTTAGAAAGTATCATGTTCCAACTTTTTTGGATTCAAAGTGATGATCTTACACTTGCCAACATTGAAATCCATTTGCCATATTTTTCCCATTCACTTCATTTATTAATATCTTCTTTGTATGATAAAACATTACACTGATATTTCAGGTGTCTATTATCTCATTCTAAATTAATTTCACTTTTCTATAGTTTATATTGAAATTTAATCTTAGAAAACTTGAATGTAACAGTGTTGTGCAATAGAAGTTGCTGACTAGGCATAAGTCCGTCTCACATGAAAGAATCATGATTTTTAATAAATTGAAAACAGACATGAAATTCAGCAGGCTGCCTGCTGAAAGCTCTTTTAGACAGGAAAATCATTGGTGCTGTGCAGTGGCAGTGACCAGCAAGTTTGCCAAGAAACCCAGTTGCTCGCTGAACCTGGCAGGTGCAGAGCTGGGTGGGAACAGTGTTGTTGATTTATGGAGCTAATCATGGAGATAGAATTATTTTTTCCTGTGATAATATGTCCTCCCTGCTGCGCCATATGTCGACAGTTGTTAAAAACATTACATTATTCTTCATTAGTGCTCCATATTTTGTAAGGTTTGCACTATTCTAATGGATAAGTGGGTAAGAACGTTTTGAGTAAACACTAAGTACTAAATTTAGACTTGGCACTAATTACTATTATTAGCAATTAGGAGAAAGCAGCAGAGAAAAAGAAATGACTTTTGCTAGTGCCTAAGTATGATGGCTGGCAAACAAGGTAAACTGGTGAATTCAGTCTAAACTGTGGATTCAATAGAAAGGGAGGCAATATCTATTTACTTGCTTTTTTTTAAAACATCTGGCACAAACAGAAATGTCTTTTATTTCTTTGGTTGGGAATAGAGCTTTGGTATTGATCTGTTAATTATTTATATTTAATATCCAAGGCAAGAAATTATTGTTGGTGATGTTAGCCAATGTAAGATTTATCTGATGTTCCTTGGTTCATAATTAAATGCAGGCCCATTTCTTTGAATTAATGCTGTGGTAAAATATTGGACAAAGGAGTGTCAAATTTAGGTTTTCTTCCATTTAATGTTGCCAACCAGGTCCGTAGTTCTGCGATCCAAATTTGCATCCAACTTCATTATTATTTTTATACTAGGGGTTGTGTAAGCAATAATACTTTAAAACTTTGTGGGCTCCTTAATGCTGCTTGCTTTTTAAGCTCCTTTGTTACTTTATTTCTTATATCAGGAGTATGGGTGCTGCTGGCAAGACCAGCACTTGTTTCCCATCCCTAATTGCCCTTGAACAGAGTGGCTTGCCAGGAGGCCATTTCAGAGGGCAGTTAAGAGTCAACTACATTGTTGTAGGCCAGACCAGGTAAGGATGGCAGATTTCCTTCCCTGAAGGATATTAGTGATGATTGTTGTCATGGTCACCATGAGACTAGCTTTATCATTCCAGATTTATTAATTGAATTCAAATTCCACCTGCTGCCATGGGATTTGAACCCACGTTCCCAGAGCATTAGCTTGTGCCTCTGGTTTACGAGTCCGGTGACATCATCACTATGCCACCATCTCTCGTAAGGCGATTTCTGTTGTTGCAGCCATCACATGGTCTTGAAAAGGCAACAGCCTATTACCCTAATAGCTTTAAAATATGTGACTAAATTTTAATCAAGCTTAAGTTACCCAAACTTCTGTTGAGCATCAGTAAGAAATTATCTCACCTCAATAAGTAAAATATTAACCTGGACAAACTAATTTTTCTCATCGTTCTCTGGGTTTCTTTTAGCGGTGAATGTTACTGGAACTACTGATCCTTTGACCTGTAACTTACATGTGAAGACCACCTTATCTGCTCAATAATTTTACAACTTTTTCCAAGAATTCCCCCAAACTACTTAATAAGCTTTGTCTCATAAACCTTCTGGTTCACTTTCATGTTGGAAACCATATATGCCTTTGTTACAGACCAGAATTGGTGCCATCTCAAAAGTCCTTTTTATAAATATCTATAGAGATCTATCAGAATGTTGTTTGCACGTTTCTGTGTAGCTTCTTTTCTTGACATCACTGCTTTTAAAACTTTGCAAACTCATTCCTCTCTGCAGGGCAATATTTGTGAGCATTGTTTAACTTCACATTTTACCATACTCTATACTTGCTGAAACTACTGTAGATACAAAGGGATGATTAGCAAATTAGGTTGCGTGGAATTTTCAAACTGAGCTCTTTTTGGTCATAGAATTATTTCCGTGGAGCTCCCAAACAACGCCCAGCAGTTTGGCATCCAGTTCCGATGGTGGCAGCCTTATCACTCTGGGCTGCATGAGGATGTGTGGGCTATTGATGAAATGACCATGACGTCAGTCCTGTACAACAGCATTAGTCTCAACTTCACCAATCTTGTGGATGTCACTCAGTCCCTGGGCTTCTACCTGGGAAATGTCCAACCTTACTGTAACCACGACTGGACTCTCAGGTAGGAAGCATGCTCCAGTTGTTGCACTTGGTTCAAATTCACTGAACAAGAGACATATGGACTTGAAACGTTAACTCTGTTTCTCTCTCCACAGATGCTATCAGACCTGCTGAGTTTTTCCAGCATTTTCCGTTCTTGTTTCAAATTCTCATGCTGCCCTAAAGGAATTTTTCCAGGTTTGGAAAACAAGAAATGATTTAGTCAAATGATAGGATATGATTGCTTCTCGTTTCATACTTGTTTTTCCAAAGCTTTTTGGCGTTAAATCTAAACTGAGAGAAACAAATAAAAGATTTGGATTATTCTATGTATGAACTTGTCTTGGATGAAGAATTCTTATTGACTTATAGTTAGCTTTCATAGAAAGCTTGGAGACATTACCCCTGAAAACTACGGCATGGATTCATTGAGATAATTGAAAAGTTCTCACCTTATAATGTGATCTGTTTTGAGTTGCTCTTATATCTTGAAAGAAGACTGAAACTCCAACGGATGCATAGTTTACTGATTATATTGCTGGGGATTCTGTGACACTTTTAATCATTACAAACTTTGCATAGATCAACACAAAAGATAGACTTTGATGAAAGATAAGAATAGAGCTCACAAGGCAAAGAGATTTATTTAAAAGAATTCTAGTATGCAAGGTGCAAGATAGCTTCAGGTTTTGCCATTGTGGAATGGAGAAGGGGAAAATGTGCAGTGGACCAAAGTCAGGTGAATGGAGCATTAATACTGTTGTGTGTAGCTGGAGACAATTCTACAGGTAGTTCACAGAAGGATTTGAGAATGAGGATTTTGATGCTAATGTGCTGGGGGATGAAGCCATTGGAAGTTGCAAAAGACAAAGATAGTTGTGTGAGAGATTTCTGTGGGTTAGATCAAGGCTTTCAGGGTGTTGGGTGTTTTAAGAATTTGTGTATATTGAAGATGGGGAGATTGACAAGAAAGACATTTCTCGGTTTGAGCTATGAAGAACGTTTTATTGATGGTGGAAGTGAAGTGATGTTCCTGGAGATGGATAGAAGTGGTTTTGGAAATGCACGAGATGCTGGATTTGAAGCTCATCTCAGCAGAGGATTACAAGGTGAGTGCACCTGCATGTTTAGCTTGAATTGGCATTGATGGAGGAAGATGGAGTTGGCACTTGAGGTGCAAAGATTCTACCACAAGCAAAACTAGGTTTGATGTTGAAGCGAATAACATTTCACAACCAGGACTTGAGAGAC